>NC_069500.1:447325024-448617524 GCF_027579735.1 Bombina bombina
ATTAGCTCTAATTAGGTTTAGTGATCAACTTTCCCATTGTCTAATCAGACAAGTATTGATAAGGTGGACTGCATTGTTTTATTGTGTGTAATGTTATCTGCTGAAGTAAATGTTGTGGCCTGTCAAAGGGAGTGTCTCTCTATCTAATATCAAATGTGTGATGGGGGATTTTATGCCTCCCCCTGAGAGTGTCCTGTTTGCATGTAACCTCAATAAAAAGCAGGCTGTGTGCTCCAGCACATGAGACCTATTTTCTGTCCCTCTAACTTGCAGCTTTGACTCATGTTTGTAGGGGACAGCTTCAGCTAATATCACTACAGGGATTGCTATGTTTTTCATACTCCCTTAGCTACAGGGATTGCTACAGAAGGAAGAGGTTCACCTACTGGAGCCTGGTCGTAGGTCCAGGGCGCAGAGCAGACGGCGAGATACCAGCCCAGCGGCTACGCAGCAGTTATAGAGTCTACGGTGCTGCTGCTCCTTTGGTGAGCGCTAGGAGCATCCTTTTCTACGGTCCAACTTCCAGCCAGCCTGGAGGCAACCGTAACATATAATGTTTGTACTTATATTTGCCATGATTCAGGTTTATCAGTAAATTTCCTTTTTGCAGACTGTCAGTTTCATTTTGGGAAATGCATATTTAAAAAAAAAAAAAATTTCTTACCTGGAATTTTCAAAATTGACTTTCTTTCTAAATTGCGGGCTGTTAGGCTTGCGGGTGCGCAAAATGCTATAATTTATTGCGTCATTCTTGGCGCGAGACTTTTTTGGCGCGAGTATTACGTTTGTTGACGTATTTTCGTCATTTCCAGCGTCTTAGTTGGCGCTGAGAATTTTTTAACAAAGTTGCGTCATCTATGACGCTCGTGTTTGTTACAGACGTTCTTGGCACCAAAAAATATTTTTTCAGTTGTGGGCGTCATACTTGGCGCCAGATTTCTGACATTTTTTAAGTCTTTATTTCATTCTGCTTCTGGTTTTCAGAGGCTTATTTTGTTTGCATTTTTTTCCCATTCCTGAAACTGTCATTTAAGGAAATTGATATTTTGCTTTATATGTTGTTTTTTCTTTTACATTTGCAAGATATCTCAAAAATTGTTCCTGTATCAGAAAACACTGTTGGATTCCTGATGAATGATATCAGTCCTACCAAAGCTAAGTTAATTTATTTTAATGTTATGAATATTTATCTTTAGCTATGGTTTGTAATAAGTTATCATGATAAACTTTTACATGCAGAGTCCATCAGTATTAATGCATTATCTATTGCTATTCTTTTAACATCTAATGTACAAGATATACCTAGGAATTTATAAGAATATTTTTCTGATTCTATTCTAAAGGCTTAGTCTGCCATCCCGCCTTCTAATAAAATGTAAAGGTCTTTTTTAAACTTCTCATTTAGTTGATGAATTTTCAAATGACCGACAACATACTGAATTATCCTTCTCTGATGATGATTTATCTCATTCAGAATATCCTTCATCAGATATTGACACTAACAAATCTACTTCTTACTTTTAAATAGAGTACATTTGTTCTTTGTTGATAATATTGGATATTGGCGAGACTAGTCCTTTTGATTTTTGAGACTAGCTAACATTTAAATTCTGCTTATTAACCTCCTGTGGTTTCTTAAGAGGTTTTTTTCCAGTTCCTGATATTAGGGAATGGAATTGGCCTGGGACTTCTTTTATTCCTTCTTTAAGGTTTTTAAATTGTATCCTTTGCCAGCAGTTAGTTTGGAGTTTTGGGGAAAGATACCCAAAGTTAATGGGGCTATCTCTACTCTTGCTAAACATACTACTATTCCTATGGAAAATAGTATTTATTTTTAAGTTCCTTCAGATGGGAAATTTTTATCTTATCTAAGGAAAATTATTTTATTTTCAGGTCCTTTTCTTAGGCCTGCGATTTATTTGGCTGATGTTGCAACTGCTTCAACTTTTTGGTTAGATACTTTAGCGCAACAAGTATCGGATTATGATTTGTTTAGCATTGTTAAGTTGATTCAACATGCTAATAATTTCATTTGTGATGTCATTTCTTTCATGTAATTAACAAGAGTCCATGAGCTAGTGACGTATGGGATATACATTCCTACCAGGAGGGGCAAAGTTTCCCAAACCTTAAAATGCCTATAAATACACCCCTCACCACACCCACAAATCAGTTTTACAAACTTTGCCTCCAAGGGAGGTGGTGAAGTAAGTTTGTGCTAGATTCTACGTTGATATGCGCTCCGCAGCAAGTTGGAGCCCGGTTTTCCTCTCAGCGTGCAGTGAATGTCAGAGGGATGTGAGGAGAGTATTGCCTATTGAATGCAGTGATCTCCTTCTACGGGGTCTATTTCATAAGGTTCTCTGTTATCGGTCGTAGAGATTCATCTCTTACCTCCCTTTTCAGATCGACGATATACTCTTATATTTACCATTTCCTCTACTGATTCTCGTTTCAGTACTGGTTTGGCTTTCTACAAACATGTAGATGAGTGTCCTGGGGTAAGTAAGTCTTATTTTCTGTGACACTCTAAGCTATGGTTGGGCACTTTATTTATAAAGTTCTAAATATATGTATTCAAACATTTATTTGCCTTGACTCAGAATGTTCAACTTTCCTTATTTCCAGACAGTCAGTTTCATATTTGGGATTATGCTTTAATTATCATATTTTTCTTACCTCAAAAATTTGACTTTTTTCCCTGTGGGCTGTTAGGCTCGCGGGGGCTGAAAATGCTTCATTTTATTGCGTCATTCTTGGCGCGGACTTTTTTGGCGCAAAAATTCATTTCCGTTTCCGGCGTCATACGTGTCGCCGGAAGTTGCGTCATTTTTTGACGTTATTTTGCGCCAAAAATGTCGGCGTTCCGGATGTGGCGTCATTTTTGGCGCCAAAAGCATTTAGGCGCCAAATAATGTGGGCGTCTTATTTGGCGCCAAAAAATATGGGCGTCGCTTTTGTCTCCACATTATTTCAGTCTCATTTTTCATTTGCTTCTGGTTGCTAGAAGCTTGATGTTTGGCATTTTTTTCCCATTCCTGAAACTGTCTTATAAGGAATTTGATCTATTTTGCTTTATATGTTGTTTTTTCTCTTACATATTGCAAGATGTCTCACGTTGCATCTGAGCCAGAAGATACTACAGGAAAACCTCTGCCTGCTGGATCTACCAAAGCTAAGTGTATCTGCTGTAAACTTTTGGTAGCTATTCCTCCAGCTGTTGTTTGTATTAAATGTCATGACAAACTTGTTAATGCAGATAATATTTCCTTTAGTGATGTACCATTGCCTGTTGCAGTTCCCTCAACATCTAAGGTGCAGAATGTTCCTGATAACATAAGAGATTTTGTTTCTGAATCCATAAAGAAGGCTTTGTCTGTTATTTCTCCTTCTAGTAAACGTAAAAAGTCTTTTAAATCTTCTCTCTCTACAGATGAATTTTTAAATGAACACCATCATTCTGATTCTTTGGACTCTTCTGGTTCAGAGGATTCTGTCTCAGAGATTGATGCTGATAAATCTTCATATTTATTTAAGATGGAATTTATTCGCTCTTTACTTAAAGAAGTACTAATTGCTTTAGAAATAGAGGATTCTAGTCCTCTTGATACTAATTCTATACGTTTGGATAAGGTTTTTAAAGCTCCTGCGGTTATTCCAGAAGTCTTTCCTGTTCCTAATGCTATTTCTGCAGTAATTGCTAAGGAATGGGATAGATTGGGTAATTCATTTACTCCTTCTAAACGTTTTAAGCAATTATATCCTGTTCCGCCTGACAGATTAGAATTTTGGGACAAAATCCCTAAAGTTGATGGGGCTATTTCTACCCTTGCTAAACGTACTACCATTCCTACATCAGATGGTACCTCGTTTAAGGATCCTTTAGATAGAAAAATTGAATCTTTTCTAAGAAAAGCTTATCTATGTTCAGGTAATCTTCTTAGACCTGCTATATCATTGGCTGATGTTGCTGCAGCTTCAACTTTTTGGTTGGAAACTCTAGCGCAACAAGTAACAAATCGTGATTCTCATGATATTATTATTCTTCTCCAGCATGCTAATAATTTCATCTGTGATGCCATTTTTGATATTATTAGAGTTGATGTTAGATTTATGTCTCTGGCTATCTTAGCCAGAAGAGCTTTATGGCTTAAGACTTGGAATGCTGATATGGCTTCTAAATCAACTCTACTTTCCATTTCTTTCCAGGGAAACAAATTATTTGGTTCTCAGTTGGATTCTATTATTTCAACTGTTACTGGTGGGAAAGGAACTTTTTTACCACAGGATAAAAAGTCTAAAGGTAAAAACAGGGCTAACAATCGTTTTCGTTCCTTTCGTTTCAACAAAGAACAAAAACCTGATCCTTCGTCCTCAGGAGCAGTTTCAGTTTGGAAACCATCTCCAGTCTGGAATAAATCCAAGCCTGCTAGAAAGGCAAAGCCTGCTTCTAAGTTCACATGAAGGTACGGCCCTCATTCCAGTTCAGCTGGTAGGGGGCAGGTTACGTTTTTTCAAAGAAATTTGGATCAGTTCTGTTCACAATCTTTGGATTCAGAACATTGTTTCAGAAGGGTACAGAATTGGTTTCAAGATGAGACCTCCTGCAAAGAGATTTTTTCTTTCCCATGTCCCAGTAAATCCAGTGAAAGCTCAAGCATTTCTGAATTGTGTTTCAGATCTAGAGTTGGCTGGAGTAATTATGCCAGTTCCAGTTCCGGAACAGGGGATGGGGTTTTATTCAAATCTCTTCATTGTACCAAAGAAGGAGAATTCCTTCAGACCAGTTCTGGATCTAAAATTATTGAATCGTTATGTAAGGATACCAACGTTCAAGATGGTAACTGTAAGGACTATATTGCCTTTTGTTCAGCAAGGGAATTATATGTCCACAATAGATTTACAGGATGCATATCTGCATATTCCGATTCATCCAGATCATTATCAGTTCCTGAGATTCTCTTTTCTAGACAAGCATTACCAATTTGTGGCTCTACCGTTTGGCCTTGCTACAGCTCCAAGAATTTTCACAAAGATTCTCGGTGCCCTTCTGTCTGTAATCAGAGAACAGGGTATTGTGGTATTTCCTTATTTGGACGATATCTTGGTACTTGCTCCGTCTTTACATTTAGCAGAGTCTCATACGAATCGACTTGTGTTGTTTCTTCAAGATCATGGTTGGAGGATCAATTTACCAAAAAGTTCTTTGATTCCTCAAACAAGGGTAACCTTTCTGGGTTTCCAGATAGATTCAGTGTCCATGACTTTGTCTTTAACAGACAAGAGACGTCTAAAATTGATTACAGCCTGTCGAAACCTTCAGTCTCAATCATTCCCTTCGGTAGCCTTATGCATGGAAATTCTAGGTCTTATGACTGCTGCATCGGACGCGATCCCCTTTGCTCGTTTTCACATGCGACCTCTTCAGCTCTGTATGCTGAACCAATGGTGCAGGGATTACACGAAGATATATCAATTAATATCTTTAAAACCGATTGTTCGGCACTCTCTAACGTGGTGGACAGATCACCATCGTTTAATTCAGGGGGCTTCTTTTGTTCTTCCGACCTGGACTGTAATTTCAACAGATGCAAGTCTCACAGGTTGGGGAGCTGTGTGGGGATCTCTGACGGCACAAGGAGTTTGGGAATCTCAGGAGGTGAGATTACCGATCAATATCTTGGAACTCCGTGCAGTTTTCAGAGCTCTTCAGTTTTGGCCTCTTCTGAAGAGAGAATCGTTCATTTGTTTTCAGACAGACAATGTCACAACTGTGGCATACATCAATCATCAAGGAGGGACTCACAGTCCTCTGGCTATGAAAGAAGTATCTCGAATTTTGGTTTGGGCGGAATCCAGCTCCTGTCTAATCTCTGCGGTTCATATCCCAGGTGTAGACAATTGGGAAGCGGATTATCTCAGTCGCCAAACGTTGCATCCGGGCGAATGGTCTCTTCACCCAGAGGTATTTCTTCAGATTGTTCAAATGTGGGGGCTCCCAGAGATAGATCTGATGGCCTCTCATCTAAACAAGAAACTTCCCAGGTATCTGTCCAGATCCCGGGATCCTCAGGCGGAGGCAGTGGATGCATTATCACTTCCTTGGAAGTATCATCCTGCCTATATCTTTCCGCCTCTAGTTCTTCTTCCAAGAGTAATCTCCAAGATTCTGAGGGAATGCTCGTTTGTTCTGCTAATAGCTCCGGCATGGCCTCACAGGTTTTGGTATGCGGATCTTGTCCGGATGGCATCTTGCCAACCATGGACTCTTCCGTTAAGACCAGACCTTCTGTCTCAAGGTCCTTTTTTCCATCCGGATCTGAAATCCTTAAATTTAAAGGTATGGAGATTGAACGCTTGATTCTTGGTCATAGAGGTTTCTCTGACTCCGTGATTAATACTATGTTACAGGCTCGTAAATCTGTATCTCGAGAGATATATTATAGAGTCTGGAAGACTTATATTTCTTGGTGTCTTTCTCATCATTTTTCTTGGCATTCTTTTAGAATACCGAGAATTTTACAGTTTCTTCAGGATGGTTTAGATAAGGGTTTGTCCGCGAGTTCTTTGAAAGGACAAATCTCCGCTCTTTCTGTTCTTTTTCACAGAAAGATTGCTATTCTTCCTGATATTCATTGTTTTGTACAAGCTTTGGTTCGTATAAAACCTGTCATTAAGTCAATTTCTCCTCCATGGAGTTTGAATTTGGTTTTGGGAGCTCTTCAAGCTCCTCCGTTTGAACCTATGCATTCATTGGACATTAAATTACTTTCTTGGAAAGTTTTGTTCCTTTTGGCCATCTCTTCTGCTAGAAGAGTTTCTGAATTATCTGCTCTTTCGTGTGAGTCTCCTTTTCTGATTTTTCATCAGGATAAGGCGGTGTTGCGAACTTCTTTTGAATTTTTACCTAAAGTTGTGAATTCCAACAACATTAGTAGAGAAATTGTGGTTCCTTCATTATGTCCTAATCCTAAGAATTCTAAGGAGAAATCATTGCATTCTTTGGATGTTGTTAGAGCTTTGAAATATTATGTTGAAGCTACGAAATCTTTCCGTAAGACTTCTAGTCTATTTGTTATCTTTTCCGGTTCTAGGAAAGGCCAGAAAGCTTCTGCCATTTCTTTGGCATCTTGGTTGAAATCTTTAATTCATCTTGCCTATGTTGAGTCGGGTAAAATTCCGCCTCAAAGATTTACAGCTCATTCTACTAGGTCAGTTTCTACTTCCTGGGCGTTTAGGAATGAAGCTTCGGTTGACCAGATCTGCAAAGCAGCAACTTGGTCCTCTTTGCATACTTTTACTAAATTCTACCATTTTGATGTATTTTCTTCTTCTGAAGCAGTTTTTGGTAGAAAAGTTCTTCAGGCAGCGATTTCAGTTTGAATCTTCTGCTTATGTTTTTTGTTAAACTTTATTTTGGGTGTGGATTATTTTCAGCAGGAATTGGCTGTCTTTATTTTATCCCTCCCTCTCTAGTGACTCTTGTGTGGAAAGATCCACATCTTGGGTAGTCATTATCCCATACGTCACTAGCTCATGGACTCTTGTTAATTACATGAAAGAAAACATAATTTATGTAAGAACTTACCTGATAAATTCATTTCTTTCATATTAACAAGAGTCCATGAGGCCCACCCTTTTTTGTGGTGGTTATGTTTTTTTTTTTGTATAAAGCACAATTATTCCAATTCCTTATTTTATATGCTTCGCACTTTTTTTCTTATCACCCCACTTCTTGGCTATTCGTTAAACTGATTTGTGGGTGTGGTGAGGGGTGTATTTATAGGCATTTTAAGGTTTGGGAAACTTTGCCCCTCCTGGTAGGAATGTATATCCCATACGTCACTAGCTCATGGACTCTTGTTAATATGAAAGAAATGAATTTATCAGGTAAGTTCTTACATAAATTATGTTTTTTTGATATTTTCACAATTGAGGTTAAATATGTCTTAAGCTATTTTAGCTAGAAGAACTTTGTGACTTAAATCTTGGAATGCTAATTTGATTTCTAAAATCCAGATTTCTTTTTTTCCAAGGTAATAAATTATTTGGTTCACAATTGGATTCAATACTTTCAACTGTTACTCTTGGGAAGGGAGTTTTTTTGCTTCAAGATTATATTAGTTTTTGTTCTTAATAAGGAACGGAATCCTAATTCTTCCCCAAGTAACATGTTTCTAATTGGAAGCTTTCTTCAAAATGGAATGAATTCAAGCCATTTAAAAGATCAAAGTCAGCCCCCATATTCGCATGATGGTGCGGCCCTTATTCCAGCTTAGCTGGTAAGGGGCAGGTAAAGACTTTTCTAAATTTGTTTGGTTTAATTCGGTCCAAACTTCTTAGATTGGGGTACAGAATAGGATTCAGAGTAAGACCGCCTGTGAGAAGTCTTTCTCCTGTTAAGTGTGGTCAGTCCACGGGTCATCATTACTTCTGGGATATTATCTCCTCCCCTACAGGAAGTGCAAGAGGATTCACCCAGCAGAGCTGCTATATAGCTCCTCCCCTCTACGTCACCTCCAGTCATTCTCTTGCACCCAACGAATAGATAGGATGTGTGAGAGGACTGTGGTGATTTTAATTAGTTTATTACCTTCAATCAAAAGTTTGTTATTTTATAATAGCACCGGAGTGTGTTATTCATTCTCTGGTAGAATTTGAAGAAGAATCTACCTGAGTTTTTTCTATGATTTTAGCCGGAGTAGTTAAGATCATATTGCTGTTTCTCGGCCATCTGAGGAGAGGTAAACTTCAGATCAGGGGACAGCGGGCAGATTATTCTGCAAAGAGGTATGTAGCAGTTTATTATTTTCTGACATGGAATTGATGAGAAAATCCTGCCATACCGTTATAATGTAAACTCAGCCTTAAATGCAGTAGATGTAGCTGGTATCAGGCTGTCATGTATGTATATTTTACACTTCAGTATTCTGGGGAATGGTACTTCACTGGATTTATACTGTATGCATAGACTTAACCTAATTTGCAGGGACTTGCAATAGGTTTTAAATAACAATTAATTTATTGAGGTTAAACGTTTTTTTGCTGGCATGTAAAATCGTTTATTTCTCTGAGGTACTGGGTGAAAAAATGTTTTGGGCACTATTTTTTCCACTTGGCAATAGTTTTGTTTAAATTTAAAGCAGTTTACTGATCTCTCTCACTGTTATGTGTGAGGGGGATGGGCCATTTTTTGCGCTTTTACTACGCATCAAAAAACTCAGTCAGAGGTTCATTTTCTTCCTGCATGATCCGGTTCATCTCTACAGAACTCAGGGATCTCCAAAGCCTTTTTTGAGGGAGGTAATCATTCACAGCAGAGCTGTGAAGATTGTAGTTGACTGTGATAAAAAACGTTTATTTGTGTATTTTTTCTGCTGCCAGGGTTAGTTATCCTTGCTAATGGGAACAATCCTTTGCTAAAATTGTATATTTCTTACAAAGATTTGATGCTATAACTTATTTATTTTCAACTGTCATAATTTTTTCTGTGCTTCTTATAGGCACAGTTCGTTTTCATATTATTGTAAATTATTTGAAAAGCATTTCCAAGTTGCTAGTTTATTGCTAGTGTGTTAAACATGTCTGATTCAGAGGAAGATACATGTGCTATATGTGCTAATGCCAAAGTGGAGCCCAATAGAAATTTATGTACTAATTGTATTGATGTTACTTTAAATAAAAGTCAATCTGTACAAACTGAACATATTTCACCTAACAACGAGGGGAGAGTTATGCCGACTAACTCGCCTCACGTGTCAGTACCTGCATCTCCCGCTCGGGAGGTGCGTGATATTGTAGCGCCGAGTACATCTGGGCGGCCATTTCAAATCACATTACAGGATATGGCTACTGTTATGACTGAAGTTTTGGCTAAATTACCAGAACTTAGAGGCAAGCGTGATCACTCTGGGGTGAGAACAGAGTGCGCTGATAATATTAGGGCCATGTCAGACACTGCGTCACAGGTAGCAGAACATGAGGACAGAGAACTTCATTCTGTGGGTGACGGTTCTGATCCAAACAGACTGGATTCAGATATTTCAAATTTTAAATTTTAAGCTGGAAAACCTCCGTGTATTACTAGGGGAGGTGTTAGCGGCTCTGAATGATTGTAACACAGTTGCAATACCAGAGAAAATGTGTAGGTTGGATAAATATTTTGCGGTACCGGCGAGTACTGATGTTTTTCCTATACCTAAGAGACTTACTGAAATTGTTACTAAGGAGTGGGATAGGCCCGGTGTGCCGTTCTCACCTCCTCCGATATTTAGAAAAATGTTTCCAATAGACGCCACCACTCGGGACTTATGGCAAACGGTCCCTAAGGTGGAGGGAGCAGTTTCTACTTTAGCTAAGCGTACCACTATCCCGGTGGAGGATAGCTGTGCTTTTTCAGATCCAATGGATAAAAAATTAGAGGGTTACCTTAAGAAAATGTTTGTTCAACAAGGTTTTATATTGCAACCTCTTGCATGTATTGCGCCTGTCACGGCTGCAGCAGCATTTTGGTTTGAGTCTCTGGAAGAGACACTTGAATCATCTACACTAGATGAGATTACACTCAAACTTAAAGCCCTTAAGTTAGCTAACTCATTTATTTCAGATGCCGTAGTACATTTAACTAAACTTACGGCTAAGAATTCCGGATTTGCCACTCAGGCACGCAGAGCACTGTGGCTAAAATCCTGGTCAGCTGATGTTACTTCTAAATCTAAATTGCTTAATATACCTTTCAAAGGGCAGACCTTATTCGGGCCCGGGTTGAAAGAGATTATCGCTGACATTACAGGAGGTAAAGGCCATGCCCTGCCTCAGGACAAAGCCAAACCTAGGGCTAGACAGTCTAATTTTCGTTCCTTTCGTAATTTCAAAGCAGGAACAGCATCAACTTCCTCTGCACCAAAACAGGAAGGAGCTGTTGCTCGCTACAGACAAGGCTGGAAACCTAACCAGTCCTGGAACAAGGGCAAGCAGGCCAGGAAGCCTGCTGCTGCCCCTAAGACAGCATGAATCGAGGGCCCCCGATCCGGGACCGGATCTAGTAGGGGGCAGACTTTCTCTCTTCGCCCAGGCTTGGGCAAGAGATGTTCAGGATCCCTGGGCGTTAGAGATCATATCTCAGGGATACCTTCTGGACTTCAAATCCTCCCCCCCAAGAGGGAGATTTCATCTGTCAAGGTTGTCAACAAACCAAATAAAGAAAGAAGCGTTCCTACGCTGCGTACAAGATCTTTTATTAATGGGAGTGATCCATCCAGTTCCGCGGTCGGATCAAAGACAAGGGTTTTACTCAAATCTGTTTGTAGTTCCCAAAAAAGAGGGAACTTTCAGGCCAATTTTGGATTTAAAGATCCTAAACAAATTCCTAAGAGTTCCATCGTTCAAGATGGAAACTATTCGAACAATTTTGCCCATGATCCAAGAGGGTCAGTACATGACCACAGTGGATTTAAAGGATGCTTACCTTCACATACCGATTCACAGAAATCATTACCGGTATCTAAGGTTTGCCTTTCTAGACAGGCATTACCAGTTTGTAGCTCTCCCATTCGGATTGGCTACGGCTCCAAGAATCTTCACAAAGGTTCTGGGTACTCTTCTGGCGGTACTAAGACCGCGAGGAATTTCGGTAGCTCCGTACCTAGACGACATTCTGATACAAGCTTCAAGCTTTCAAACTGCCAAGTCTCATACAGAGTTAGTACTGGCATTTCTAAGGTCGCATGGATGGAAGGTGAACGAAAAGAAGAGTTCTCTCTTTCCACTCACAAGAGTTCCCTTCTTGGGGACTCTGATAGATTCTGTAGAAATGAAGATTTACCTGACAGAAGACAGGTTAACAAAGCTTCAAAATGCATGCCGTGTCCTTCATTCCATTCAACACCCGTCAGTAGCTCAATGCATGGAGGTGATCGGCTTAATGGTAGCGGCAATGGACATAGTACCTTTTGCACGCCTACATCTCAGACCGCTGCAATTGTGCATGCTAAGTCAGTGGAATGGGGATTACTCAGATTTGTCCCCCACTCTGAATCTGAATCAAGAGACCAGAAATTCTCTTCTATGGTGGCTTTATCGGCCACACCTGTCCAGGGGGATGCCATTCAGCAGGCCAGACTGGACAATTGTAACAACAGACGCCAGCCTACTAGGTTGGGGCGCTGTCTGGAATTCTCTGAAGGCTCAGGGACTATGGAATCAGGAGGAGAGTCTCCTTCCAATAAACATTCTGGAATTGAGAGCAGTTCTCAATGCCCTTCTGGCTTGGCCCCAGTTAACAACTCGGGGGTTCATCAGGTTTCAGTCGGACAACATCACGACTGTAGCTTACATCAACCATCAGGGAGGGACAAGAAGCTCCCTAGCAATGATGGAAGTATCAAAGATAATTCGCTGGGCAGAGTCTCACTCTTGCCACCTGTCTGCAATCCACATCCCGGGAGTGGAGAACTGGGAGGCGGATTTCTTAAGTCGTCAGACTTTTCATCCGGGGGAGTGGGAACTTCATCCGGAGGTCTTTGCCCAGATACTTCGACGTTGGGGCAAACCAGAGATAGATCTCATGGCGTCTCGTCAGAACGCCAAGCTTCCTCGCTACGGGTCCAGATCCAGGGATCCGGGAGCGGTTCTGATAGATGCTTTGACAGCACCTTGGACCTTCGGGATGGCTTATGTGTTTCCACCCTTCCCGATGCTTCCTCGATTGATTGCCAGAATCAAACAGGAGAGAGCATCAGTGATTCTAATAGCAACTGCATGGCCACGCAGGACTTGGTATGCAGATCTAGTGGACATGTCATCCTGTCCGCCTTGGTCTCTACCTCTGAAACAGGACCTTCTGATCCAGGGTCCATTCAAACATCAAAATCTAACTTCTCTGAAGCTGACTGCTTGGAAATTGAACGCTTGATTTTATCAAAACGTGGTTTTTCTGAGCCAGTTATTGATACCTTAATACAGGCTAGGAAGCCTGTTACCAGAAGGATTTACCATAAAATATGGCGTAAATACTTATATTGGTGCGAATCCAAGAGTTACTCATGGAGTAAGGTTAGGATTCCAAGGATATTGTCTTTTCTACAAGAAGGTTTAGAAAAGGGGTTATCCGCTAGTTCTTTAAAGGGACAGATTTCAGCTCTGTCCATTCTTTTACACAAACGTCTGTCAGAAGTTCCGGACGTTCAAGCTTTTTGTCAGGCTTTAGCTAGGATCAAGCCTGTGTTTAAAACTGTTGCTCCGCCATGGAGTTTGAACTTAGTTCTTAATGTTTTACAGGGTGTTCCGTTTGAACCCCTTCATTCCATTGATATCAAGTTGTTATCTTGGAAAGTTCTGTTTTTAATGGCTATTTCCTCGGCTCGAAGAGTTTCTGAGTTATCTGCCTTACATTGTGATTCTCCTTATCTGATTTTTCATTCAGACAAGGTAGTTCTGCGTACTAAACCTGGGTTCCTACCTAAGGTGGTCACTAACAGGAATATCAATCAAGAGATTGTTGTTCCATCTTTGTGTCCTAATCCTTCCTCGAAGAAGGAACGTCTGCTACACAATCTAGATGTAGTCCGTGCCCTGAAATTTTATCTACAGGCAACTAAGGATTTTCGTCAAACGTCTTCCCTGTTTGTCGTTTATTCTGGTCAGAGGAGAGGTCAAAAAGCTTCGGCTACCTCTCTCTCTTTTTGGCTTCGTAGCATAATACGATTAGCCTATGAGACTGCTGGACAGCAGCCTCCTGAAAGAATTACAGCTCATTCTACTAGAGCTGTGGCTTCCACTTGGGCCTTTAAGAATGAGGCTTCTGTTGAACAGATTTGCAAGGCTGCAACTTGGTCTTCTCTTCATACTTTTTCCAAATTTTACAAATTTGACACTTTTGCTTCTTCGGAGGCTGTTTTTGGGAGAAAGGTTCTTCAGGCAGTGGTTCCCTCCGTATAAAGAGCCTGCCTGTCCCTCCCGTCATCCGTGTACTTTTGCTTTGGTATTGGTATCCCAGAAGTAATGATGACCCGTGGACTGACCACACTTAACAGGAGAAAACAAAATTTATGCTTACCTGATAAATTCATTTCTCCTGTAGTGTGGTCAGTCCACGGCCCGCCCTGTTTTTTATGGCAGGCTAAAAATTTTTTTGGATTATACTCCAGTCACCACTACACCCTTGGGCTTCTCCTTTCTCGTTGGTCCTTTGGTCGAATGACTGGAGGTGACGTAGAGGAGCTATATAGCAGCTCTGCTGGGTGAATCCTCTTGCACTTCCTGTAGGGGAGGAGATAATATCCCAGAAGTAATGATGACCCGTGGACTGACCACACTACAGGAGAAATGAATTTATCAGGTAAGCATAAATTTTGTTTTTTCTCTCTAGCATATTCCAGCTATTCCAGTAAAGGCTCAGACTTTCCTGAAGTGTGTTTCAGACCTGGAGTTATCTGTGGTATTCATACCAGTTCCATTTCAGGAACGGGGTCTGGGGTTTTGTTCAGAACTATTCATTGTCCCAAAGATAGAAAATCTTTTTGAATTGTCATGTAAGAGTACCATCTTTCAGAATGGTGTTTATATGGTCTATTCTGCCTTTTGGTCAGCTAAGGCATTATTTGCCTACAATAGACTTACAGGATGCATATCTTCATTTCTCTTGTTAAGTGTATCCAGTCCACGGATCATCCATTACTTGTGGGATATTCTCCTTCCCAACAGGAAGTTGCAAGAGGATCACCCATAGCAGAGCTGCTATATAGCTCCTCCCCTCACTGCCATATCCAGTCATTCTCTTGCAACTCTCAACTAAGATGGAGGTCGTAAGAGGACTGTCGTGTTTTATACTTAGTTTATTTTTTCAATCAAAAGTTTGTTATTTTTAAATGGTACCGGAGTGTACTGTTTATCTCAGGCAGTATTTAGAAGAAGAATCTGCCTGCGTTTTCTATGATCTTAGCAGAAGTAACTAAGATCCTTTGCTGTTCTCACATATTCTGAGGAGTGAGGTAACTTCAGAGGGGGAATAGCATGCAGATTTTCCTGTAATAAGGTATGTGCAGTTAAAATATTTTTCTAGGGATGGAATTTGCTAGAAAATGCTGCTGATACCGAAGTAATGTAAGTAAAGCCTTAAATGCAGTGATAGCGACTGGTATCAGGCTTATTAATAGAGATACATACTCTTATAAAAGTGTATTTTAAAACGTTTGCTGGAATGTTTTATCGTTTTTTTACATATGTTTGGTGATAAAACTTATTGGGGCCTAGTTTTTTCCACATGGCTGGCTTGAATTTTGCCTAGAAACAGTTCCCTGAGGCTTCCCACTGTTGTAATATGAGTGGGAGGGGCCTATTTTAGCGTTTTTTTGCACAGCAAAAATGACAGACACAGACATCCAGCTTCTTCCTGCATGATCCAGGACTTCTCTGAAGGGCTCAAAAGGCTTCAAAAGTCGTATTGAGGGAGGTAAAAAGCCACAGTAGAGCTGTGGCAGTTGTTGTGACTGTTTAAAAAACGTTTTTGTCATTTGTTATTCCGTTTTTGGTATTAAGGGGTTAATCATCCATTTGCAAGTGGGTGCAATGCTCTGCTAACTTATTACATACACTGTAAAAATTTCGTTAGTGTAACTGCATTTTTTCACTGTTATTTCAAAATTTGGGAAAATTTGTGTTTCTTAAAGGCGCAGTAACGTTTTTTATTTTGCTTGTAAACTTGTTTTAAAGTGTTTTCCAAGCTTGCTAGTCTCATTGCTAGTCTGTTTAAACATGTCTGACACAGAGGAACCTACTTGTTCATTATGTTTGAAAGCCATGGTGGAGCCCCATAGGAGAATGTGTACTAAATGTATTGATTTCACCTTAAACAGTAAAGATCAGTCTTTATCTATAAAAGAATTATCACCAGAGGGTTCTGTCGAGGGGGAAGTTATGCCGACTAACTCTCCCCACGTGTCAGACCCTTCGCCTCCCGCTCAGGGGACGCACGCTAATATGGCGACAATTACATCAGGGACGCCCATAGCGATTACCTTGCAGGACATGGCTGCAATCATGAATAATACCCTGTCAGAGGTATTATCTAGATTGCCTGAATTAAGAGGCAAGCGCGATAGCTCTGGGGTTAGGAGAGATACAGAGCACGCAAATGCTGTTAGAGCCATGTCTGATACTGCGTCACAGTATGCAGAACATGAGGACGGAGAGCTTCAGTCTGTGGGTGACATCTCTGACTCGGGGAAACCTGATTCAGAGATTTCTAATTTTAAATTTAAGCTTGAGAACCTCCGTGTATTGCTTGGGGAGGTATTAGCTGCTCTGAATGACTGTAACACAGTTGCAATTCCAGAGAAATTGTGTAGGCTGGATAGATACTATGCGGTGCCGGTGTGTACTGATGTTTTTCCTATACCTAAAAGGCTTACAGAAATTATTAGAAAGGAGTGGGATAGACCCGGTGTTCCCTTTTCCCTACCTCCTATATTTAGAAAAATGTTTCCAATAGACGCCACTACACGGGACTTATGGCAGACGGTCCCTAAGGTGGAGGGAGCAGTTTCTACTTTAGCAAAGCGTACCACTATCCCGGTTGAGGACAGTTGTGCTTTTTCAGATCCAATGGATAAAAAATTGGAGGGTTACCTTAAGAAAATGTTTATTCAACAAGGTTTTATTTTACAGCCCCTTGCATGCATTGCGCCTGTCACTGCTGCGGCGGCATTCTGGTTTGAGGCCCTGGAAGAGGCCATCCAGACAGCTCCATTGAATGAAATTATTGACAAGCTTAGAACGCTTAAGCTAGCTAACTCATTTGTTTCTGATGCCATTGTTCATTTGACTAAACTAACGGCTAAGAATTCCGGATTCGCCATCCAGGCGCGTAGGGCGCTATGGCTTAAATCCTGGTCAGCTGACGTGACTTCAAAGTCTAAATTACTCAACATTCCTTTCAAGGGGCAGACCTTATTCGGGCCTGGCTTGAAGGAAATTATTGCTGACATTACTGGAGGCAAGGGTCATACCCTTCCTCAGGACAGGGCCAAATCAAAGGCCAAACAGTCTAATTTTCGTGCCTTTCGAAATTTCAAGGCAGGAGCAGTATCAACTTCCTCCGCTTCAAAACAAGAGGGAACTGTTGCTCATTCCAGACAGGCCTGGAAACCTAACCAGTCCTGGAACAAGGGCAAGCAGGCCAGAAAGCCTGCTGCTGCCCCCAAGACAGCATGAAGGAACGGCCCCCTATCCGGAAACGGATCTTGTGGGGTGCAGACTTTCTCTCTTCTCCCAGGCGTGGGCAAGAGATGTTCAGGATCCCTGGGCGTTGGAGATCATATCTCAGGGATATCTTCTGGACTTCAAAGCTTCTCCTCCACAAGGGAGATTTCATCTTTCAAGGTTATCAGCAAACCAGATAAAGAAAGAGGCATTCCTAAGCTGTGTGCAAGACCTCCTAGTAATGGGAGTGATTCATCCAGTTCCGCGGACGGAACAAGGACAGGGATTTTATTCAAATCTGTTTGTGGTTCCCAAGAAAGAGGTAACCTTCAGACCAATCTTGGATCTAAAGATCTTAAACAAATTCATCAGAGTTCCATCATTCAAAATGGAAACTATTCGGACCATCCTACCCATGATCCAAGAGGGTCAGTACATGACCACAGTGGACTTAAAGGATGCCTACCTTCACATACCGATTTACAAAGATCATCATCGGTTCCTAAGGTTTGCCTTTCTAGACAGGCATTACCAATTTGTAGCTCTTCCCTTCGGGTTGGCCACTGCCCCGAGAATTTTTACAAAGGTTCTGGGCTCACTTCTGGCGGTTCTAAGACCGCGAGGCATAGCGGTGGCTCCGTATCTAGACGACATCCTGATACAGGCGTCAAGCTTTCAAATTGCCAAGTCTCATACAGAGATAGTTCTGGCATTTCTGAGGTCGCATGGGTGGAAAGTGAACCTGGAAAAGAGTTCTCTATCACCACGCACAAGAGTCTCCTTCCTAGGGACTCTTATAGATTCTGTAGAGATGAAAATTTACCTGACGGAGTCCAGGCTATCAAAACTTCTAAATGCTTGCTGTGTCCTTCATTCCATTCCACGCCCGTCAGTGGCTCAGTGTATGGAAGTAATCGGCTTAATGGTAGCGGCAATGGACATAGTGCCATTTGCGCGCCTGCATTTCAGACCGCTGCAATTATGCATGCTAAGTCAGTGGAATGGGGATTACTCAGATTTGTCCCCTCTACTAAATCTGGATCAAGAGACCAGAGATTCTCTTCTCTGGTGGCTTTCTCGGGTCCATCTGTCCAAGGGTATGACCTTTCGCAGACCAGATTGGACGATTGTAACAACAGATGCCAGCCTTCTAGGTTGGGGCGCAGTCTGGAATTCCCTGAAGGCTCAGGGATCGTGGACTCAGGAGGAGAAACTCCTCCCAATAAATATTCTGGAGTTAAGAGCAATATTCAATGCTCTTCTAGCTTGGCCTCAGTTAGCAACACTGAGGTTCATCAGATTTCAGTCGGACAACATCACGACTGTGGCTTACATCAACCATCAAGGGGGAACCAGGAGTTCCCTAGCGATGTTAGAAGTCTCAAAGATAATTTGCTGGGCAGAGTCTCACTCTTGCCACCTGTCAGCGATCCACATCCCATGTGTAGAGAACTGGGAGGCAGATTTTCTAAGTCGTTAGACTTTTCATCCGGGGGAGTGGGAACTCCATCCGGAGGTGTTTGCTCAACTGGTCCATCGTTGTGGAAAACCAGAACTGGATCTCATGGCGTCTTCCTTGTTACGGATCCAGGTCCAGGGACTCGGGAGCAACGCTGATAGATGCTCTAGCAGCTCCTTGGTTCTTCAACCTGGCCTATTTGTTTCCACCGTTTCCTCTGCTCCCTCGACTGATTGCCAAAATCAAACAGGAGAGAGCATCAGTGATTCTGATAGCGCCTGCGTGGCCACGCAGGACCTGGTATGCAGACCTAGTGGACATGTCATCTCTTCCACCATGGACTCTGCCTCTGAGGCAGGACCTTCTAATACAAGGTCCTTTCAATCATCCAAATCTAATTTCTCTGAGACTGACTGCATGGAGATTGAACGCTTGATTCTATCAAGGCGTGGCTTCTCCGAGTCAGTCATTGATACCTTAATACAGGCTCGGAAGCCTGTGACCAGGAAAATCTACCATCTACCATACCATGGTTAGGATTAAGCCTGTGTTTAAAACTGTTGCTCCCCCATGGAGCTTTAACTAGGTTCTTAAAGTTCCGTTTGAACCCCTTCATTCCATTGATATTAAACTTTTATCTTGGAAAGTTCTGTTTTTGATGGCTATTTCCTCGGCTCGAAGAGTCTCAGAGTTATCTGCCTTACATTGTGATTCTCCTTATCTGATTTTTCATTCAGACAAGGTAGTTCTGCGTACCAAACCTGGGTTTTTACCTAAGGTGGTTTCTAACAAGAATATCATTCAAGAGATTGTTGTTCCATCATTGTGTCCTAATCCTTCTTCAAAGAAGGAACGTCTTTTTGCATAATCTGAACCTAGTCCGTGCCTTGAAGTTTTATTTACAGGCTACTAAAGATTTTCGTCAAACATCTGCCCTGTTTGTCGTTTACTCTGGACAGAGGAGAGGTCAAAAAGCTTTGGCAACCTCTCTCTCCTTTTGGCTTCAGAGCATAATACGCTTAGCCTATGAGACTGCTGGACAGCAGCCCCCTGAAAGGATTACAGCTCATTCTACTAGAGCTGTGGCTTCCACCTGGGCCTTTAAAAATGAGGCCTCTGTTGAACAGATTTGCAAGGCTGCGACTTGGTCTTCGCTTCACACCTTTTCAAAATTTTACAAATTTTACACTTTTGCTTCTTCGGAGGCTGTTTTTGGGAGAATGGTTCTACAGGCAGTGGTTACTTCCGTTTAAGTTCCTGCCTTGTCCCTCCCATCATCCGTGTACTTTAGCTTTGGTATTGGTATCCAACAAGTAATGGATGATCCGTGGACTGGATACACTTAACAAGAGAAAACATAATTTATGCTTACCTGATAAATTTATTTCTTTTGTAGTGTATCCAGTCCACGGCCCACCCTGTCCTTTTAAGGCAGGTCTAAATTTTAATTAAACTACAGTCATCACTGCACCCTATGGTTTCTCCTTTCACGTCTTGTTTCGGTCGAATGACTGGATATGGCAGTGAGGGGAGGAGTTATATAGCAGCTCTGCTGTGGGTGATCCTCTTGCAACTTCCTGTTGGGAAGGAGAATATCCCACAAGTAATGGATGATCCGTGGACTGGATACACTACAAGAGAAATAAATTTATCAGGTAAGCATAAATTATGTTATTCTGTTTTCATTCAGATTATTTTCATTTTCTGAGATTCTCTTTTTTTAGACAAGCATTACCAATTTGTTGCTTTTCCTTTCTGGCCTAGCGTCAGCTCTAGTAATCTTTACAAAAGGTTCTCGGTGTTTCCTTATTTGGACGATATCGTGGTATTTGCTCAGTCTTTTCGTTCTGCAGAATCTCATACATTTCAACTTCTGTTGTTTCTTCAAGGACATGGTTGGAGGATCATTTTACCAAAAGTTTCTTGATTCCTCAAGACAAGGTTCACCTTTTTTAGGTTTTCAGATAGATTGTGTCAATGTCTTTGTTTCTAACAGACAAGAGACGATTTTTATTGGGCTCAGCTTGTCGGAACCTTTAGTCTCTATTATTTCCTTCAGTAGCTATATGCATGGAAGTTTTAGGTCTCATGACTGCAGCATTGGATTCGATTCTCTTTGCTCATTTTCATATGAAACCTCTCCAGTTTTTAATGCTAAATTAATGGTGCAGGGATTATTCTACAATATCATATTTAATATCCTTGAATCCCAATATTCAACTATCTCGGACTTGGTGGTTAGATCACCATTGTATAGTTCTACGTGTCTCTTTTGTTCATCCAACCTGGACCGTGATCACAACAGATGCAAGTCTTTTAGGTTGGGAAGCTGTCTGGGGATCTCTGACAGCGCAAGGGGTTGGAAATCTCAAGAGGCGAGATTATCTATCAATATTTTGGAACTCCGTGCGATTCTCAGAGTTCTTCAGTTTTGGCTTCTATTTGAAGAGAGAGACGTTTATTGGTTTTCAGACAGACAATGTCACAACTGTGGCGTTATGTCAATCATTAGGGTGGGACTCTCAGTCCTCAGGCTATGAAAGAAGTATTTTGGATACTTGCTTGTGCAAAATCCAGCTCCTGTCTAATTTCTGCGGTCCATATCCCAGGTATAGACAATTGGGAAGAGGATTATCTTAGTCATCAAGCTTTACATCCGGGAGAATGGTCTCTTCACCCAGATGTCTTTTTTTCAAGTTGTTCAGATGTGCGGGCTTCCAGAAATAGATCTGATGGCATCTCATCTAAACAAGAAACTTCCCAGGTACCTATCTAGGTCCAGGGATCCTCAGGCGTAAGCAGTGGATGCATTGACACTTCTTTGGAGTTATCAACCTGCCTATATTTTTCTGCCTCTAGTTTCTTCTTCCAAGAGTGATTTTCAAAATCATCATGGAGCAATTGTTTGTGCTGCTGGTGGCTCCAGCATGGCCGCTCAGGTTTTGGTATGTGGATCTTGTTTGGATGTTCAGTTGCCAAACTTGGCCATTTCCTTTAAGGCCAGACCTTATATCTCAAGGTTTGTTTTTCTATCAGGATCTCAAATCATTAAATTTGATGGTATGGAGATTGAATGCTTAGTCATAGAAGTTTCTCTGACTCAGTGATTAAAACTATGTTGCAGGCTCGTAAATCTGTGTCTAGAAAGATTTATTATCGAGTTTGGAAGACTTACATTTCATGGTGTTCTTCTCATAAATGAGAATTTAGAATTCCTAGAATTTTTCAGTTTCTTCAGGATGGTTTAGATAAGGGTTTGTCTGCAAGGTCTTTGAAATGACAAATCTCTGCTCTTTCTGTTCTGTTCCACAGAAAATTGCTAAACTTCCTGATATGTATTGTTTTGTACAGGCTTTGGTTCGTATCAAGCCTGTCATTAAATCATTCTCTCCTCCTTGGAGTCTTAATTTGGTTTTGAAGGCTTTACAGGCTCCTCCGTTTGAGCCTATGCATTTTCTGGACATTAAGTTACTTTCTTGGAAAATGTTGTTCCTTTTGGCCATCTCTTCTGCTAGAAGAGTTTCTGTTTTATGTGCTCTTTCTTGTGAGTCTCCTTTTCTGATTTTTCATCAGGATAAGGCGGTTTTTGCGGACTTCGTTTAAATTTTTACCTAAAGTTGTGAACTTTAACAACATTAGTAGAGAAATTGTTGTCCCTTCTTTGTGTCCTAATCCTAAGAATTCTCTGGAGAGATCCTTACATTCTTTAGATGTGGTAAGATCTTCGAAATATTATGTTGAAGCTACTAAAGTTTTCAGGAAGACTTCTGGTCTATTTGTTATCTTTTCCAGTTCTAGGAAAGGTCAGAAGGCTTCTGCCATTTCTTTGGCATCTTGGTTAAAGCTTTTGATTCATCATGCTTATTTGGAGTCAGGTAATTCCCCGCCTCCGAGGATTACGGCTCATTCTACTAGGTCAGTTTCCACTTCCTGGGTTTTTAAGAATGAAGCTTCTATTGATCAGATTTGCAAAGCAGCAACTTGGTCTTCTTTGCTTACTTTTTCCTAAATTCTACCATTTTGATGTTTTCTCTTCTTCAGAAGTAGTTTTTGGTAGAAAAATACTTCAGGCAGTGGTTTCAGTTTGATTCTTCTGCTTATATTTTCAGTTTTTTTTCATTATATTATTAAAACTTTTGATTTGGGGTGTGGATTATTTTTTCAGCGGAATTGGCTGTCTTTATTTTTATCCCTCCCTCTCTAGTGACTCTTGCGTGGAGTTCCACATCTTGAGTATTTGCTATCCCATACGTCACTAGCTCATGGAGTCCTGCCAATTACACGTAAGAAAACATAATTTATGTAAGAATTTACCTGATTAATTCATTTCTCTTGTTAAGTGTATCCAGTCCACGGATCATCCATTACTTGTGGGGTATTCTCCTTCCCAACAGGAAGTTGCAAGAGGATCACCCATAGCAGAGCTGCTATATAGCTCCTCCCCTCACTGCCATATTAAGTCATTCTCTTGCAACTCTCAACAAAGATGGAGGTAGTAAGAGGAGAGTGGTGTATTATAGTTAGTTTTTTAACTTCAATCAAAAGTTTGTTATTTTTAAATGGTACAGAGTGTACTATTTTATCTCAGGCAGCATTAGAAGAAGAATCTGCCTGCGGTTTCTATGATCTTAGCAGAAGTAACTAAGATCCACTGCCGTTCTCACATATTCTGAGGAGTGAGGTAACTTCAGAGGGGGAATGGCGTGCAGGTTATCCTGCAATAAGGTATGTGCAGTTAACATATTTCTAGGGATGGAATTTGCTAGAAAAATGCTGCTGATACCGGATTAATGTAAGTTAAGCCTAAATACAGTGATTTAATAGCGACTGGTATCAGGCTTATTACCAGAGATACATACTCTTATAAAAGTGCAATATAAAACGTTTGCTGGCATGTTTAATCATTTTTATATATGCTTGGTGATAAAACTTATTGGGGCCTAGTTTTTTTCCACATAGCTGGCTTGATTTTTGCTTAGAAACAGTTTCCTGAGGCTTTCCACTGTTGTAATATGAGTGGGAGGGGCCTATTTTAGCGTTTTTCTGCACTGCTAAAATTACAGACAGAGACACTCAGCTTCCCTCTGCATGATACAGGACATCTCTGAAGGGCTCAAAAGGCTTCAAAAGTCGTGTTTGAGGAGGGTAACAACCACAGTAGACCTGTGGCAGTTGTTGTGACTAGTTTTAAAAACGTTTTTTTCATTTATTATTCCGTTTTTGGTATTAAGGGGTTAATCATCCATTTGCAAGTGGGTGCAATGCTCTGCTAACTTGTTACATACACTGTAAAAATTTCGTTAGTGTAACTGCCTTTTTTCACTGTTATTTCAAATTTTGACAAAATTTGTTTTTCTTAAAGGCACAGTAACGTTTTTTATATTGCTTGTTTAACTTGATGCAAAGTGTTTTCCAAGCTTGCTAGTCTCATTGCTAGTCTATACAAACATGTCTGACATAGAGGAAACTACTTGTTCATTATGTTTAAAAGCCATGGTGGAGCCCCATAGGAGAATGTGTACTAAATGTATTGATTTCACCTTAAACAGTAAAGATCAGTCTTTATCTATAAAAGAATTGTCACCAGAGGGTTCTGTCGAGGGGGAAGTTATGCCGACTAACTCTCCCCACGTGTCGGACCCTTTGCCTCCCGCTCAAGGGACGCACGCTAATATGGCTCCAAGTACATCAGGGACGCCCATATCGATTACTTTGCAGGACATGGCTGCGATCATGGATAATACCCTGTCAGCGGTATTAGCCAGATTGCCTGAATTAAGAGGCAAGCGCGATAGCTCTGGGGTTAGACGAGATACAGAGCGCGTAGATGCTGTAAGAGCCATGTCTGATACTGTGGCACAATATGCAGAACCTGAGGACGGAGAGCTTCAGTCTGTGGGTGACATCTCTGACTCGGGGAAACCTGATTCAGAGATTTCTAATTTTAAATTTAAGCTTGAGAACCTCCGTGTATTGCTTGGGGAGGTGTTAGCTGCTCTGAATGACTGTGACACAATTGCAGTGCCAGAGAAATTGTGTAGACTGGATAAATACTATGTAGTGCCGGTGTGTACTGATGTTTTTCCAATACCTAAAAGGTTTACAGAAATTATTAGTAAGGAGTGGGATAGACCCGGTGTGCCGTTTTCCCCCCCTCCTATATTTAGAAAAAGGTTTCCCATAGATGCCACTACACAGGACTTATGGCAGACGGTCCCTAAGGTGGAGGGAGCAGTTTCTATTTTAGCAAAGCGTACCACTATCCCGGTTGAGGACAGTTGTGCTTTTTCAGATCCAATGGATAAAAAATTGGAGGGTTACCTTAAGAAAATGTTTATTCAACAAGGTTTTATTTTACAGCCCCTTGCATGCATTGCGCCTGTCACTGCTGCGGCGGCATTCTGGTTTGAGGCCCTGGAAGAGGCCATCCATACAGCTCCATTGACTGAAATCATTGACAAGCTTAGAACACTTAAGCTAGCTAACTCATTTGTTTCTGATGCCATTGTTCATTTGACTAAACTAACGGCTAAGAATTCCGGATTCGCCATCCAGGCGCGTAGGGCGCTATGGCTTAAATCCTGGTCAGCTGACGTGACTTCAAAGTCTAAATTACTCAACATTCCTTTCAAGGGGCAGACCTTATTCGGGCCTGGTTTGAATTAAATTATTGCTGACATTACTGGAGGTAAGGGTCATACCCTTCCTCAGGACATGGCCAAATCAAGGGCCAAACAGTCTAATTTTCGTGCCTTTCGAAATTTCAAGGCAGGTTCAGCATCAACTTCCTCTGCTTCAAAACAAGAGGGAACTGTTGCTCATTCCAGACAGGCCTGGAAACCTAACCAGTCCTGGAACAAGGGCAAGCAGGCCAGAAAGCCTGCTGCTACCCCCAAGACAGCATGAAGGAACGGCCCCCTATCCGGCAACGGATCTAGTAGGGGGCAGACTTTCTCTTTTCGCCCAGGCGTGGGCAAGAGATGTTCATGATCCCTGGGCGTTGGAGATCATATCTCAGGGATATCTTCTGGACTTCACAGCTTCTCCTCCACAGGGGAGATTTCACCTTTCAAGATTATCTGCAAACCAGATATAGAAAGAGGCATTCCTACGCTGCGTGCAAGACCTCCTAGTAATGGGAGTGATCCATCCAGTTCCGCGGACGGAACAAGGACAGGGTTTTTATTCAAATCTGTTTGTGGTTCCCAAAAAAGAGGGAACCTTCAGACCAATTTTGGATCTAAAGATCTTAAACAAATTCCTCAGAATTCCAGCATTCAAGATGGAAACTATTCGGACCATCTTACCCATGATCCAAGAGGGTCAGTACATGACCACAGTGGACTTAAAGGATCAAATATAACAATCGACATTTGTAGCACCTGCTGTGTCAGTATTACACACTTGTATATAACAATGCCATCATGTCATACCCCTATTACGGCTAATGCACAAACACTCCCCTCCTCGATAATACTTCGATTAGCCAGAACAAAAATCACACATGTAGTAAGGTCATTGCACTTACTTCTTCCAAATGATGCATACTGCCAGTCCTGGGGATATATGTCCACACTCTTCTGCTTAACGGGCCACTCTTGACTGGTCTCCGTAGCGGTAATCCCTGTGGCACTGTAGCGCGTATGTGTGTATCCTTCTTCCGGGTTCTGGCTAAGTTGGCGTGTGACGTATGTCCAGGGGGAGGGGAGGAGTGCCGGTGAACTGGGGGAATACTCCGCTTGCGTCCCCAGATGCCGTTCTTCACGGGAGACACGATGTACCGCTGACTGTCAAAGGAAGTTCATCTGTGCCTTGCTCATGTCCTCAGCAATGATCAACCAAATAATGAAGCAGCAGGCACCAGCATGAACAATTATGCGATCCTTTATTGGGCAATAAAATTACATGGAAATAAATGGGTTAACAACTTTCAAACCCTTCAGGCAACAAAGTGGATGGCGGTACTACATGTACCCTAACGCTGACGCGTTTCGGGTATTGCCGTAGTCGTAGCTGAAGGGTATCTCTACCAAACTTATATTTAAACCTTGTAACATTAAATCATAGGTTAAAAAATGTACCATGTGACAGACACACCTCCACTTTACAAATCATGTGATCGCTCCTGTATCTTGCCTGCTCTACTTAGATACCAAATCACTCAAAGTTTAACTAAAAGCTTAACACTTCCTGGTCCTAGTGCTCATCTCCCATATTAACAGCCTGGTTATCTAACATGTGGATGTGGGTATATATACAATATGTATGGCTTAATGACATATCTTGGTGTAAAACTCACCTAAATTGCAGGATGTAGGCTAGAAATACCAACTATATATTTATCTCCCTAGTAATTTGCCGTCCTTTATAACCCATACACTCACTTATACATATAGAGTTTAAAACCAAGCTGGAGATGTCATAAACTACTAAATATTAAGTATTAAATGACAGAGGGAAGGTTAGACCTATTTAATTTACTTATCATATATTCATATAGTAAGCAGATAGAATAAACAGCCTATTTTCTGGATACTTAGGTCAACACCAGTAATTTATTAAATCAAATTCAGAATTGAACCCATTTGGAACCCTAGTGTTTAACCTGTGTATCCAGAAAATTTCTCTCTTTGAAAGGAGAGCATCCCTATCCCCTCCTCTATTGTCAGTGTGTACTACTTCTGCAGTAGTCCATGAGAGGGATAAGGGATCTTGATTATGTTTGTCTTTGAAATGACTAACTAATGCTGTTGTTAATTTCCCTTGTTTAATGTCGTTTATATGCTCCCTAATTCTGGTCCTGACTTGGCGGGTCGGTAGGCCTGTATATTGGATATTGCATAAGTCGCAGTTAAGTATATAAATTGCATATGAGGATCTGCAATTAAAAAGTGCTCTATGTGAAAAAACTTCACCTGTGTGTGCACTCTTAAAGACATTCCCCAATTTTACATGTTTGCAAGCTATGCAATTTCCATAGCTGCATTTGTATAGTCCTTTAAATCTTAACCAAGAGGAGTCCCTGGATCTGTCTTTTTTTAGTTGTTTAGGTGCTAGATGATTTCCTAATGTCTTTCCTCTCCTGAAAGCAAATCTGCATCCTTGCGACACCACCTGTGCCAAATCATCATCTGCTCTTAACATTGTGAGATTTTTACGTATAATGTTGCAGGGACTCCTCTTGGTTAAGATTTAAAGGACTATACAAATTAACCTATGATTTAATGTTACAAGGTTTAAATATAGGTTTGGTAGAGATACCCTTCAGCTACGACTACGGCAATAGCCGAAACGCGTCAGCGTTAGGGTACATGTAGTACCGCCATCCACTTTGTTGCCTGAAGGGTTTGAAAGTTGTTAACCCATTTATTTCCATGTAATTTTATTGCCCAATAAAGGATCGCATAATTGTTCATGCTGGTGCCTGCTGCTTCATTATTTGGTTGGACTTAAAGGATGCCTACCTTCACATTCCGATTCACAAGAATCATCATCGGTTCCTGAGATTTGCCTTTCTAGACAGGCATTACCAATTTGTAGCTCTTCCCTTCGGGTTGGCTACAGCCCCAAGAATTTTTACAAAGGTTCTGGGCTTTCTTCTGGCGGTTCTAAGACCGTGAGGCATAGCGGTAGCTCCTTATCTAGACGACATCCTGATACAGGCGTCAAGCTTTCAAATTGCCAAGTCTCACACAGAGATAGTTCTGGCATTTCTGAGGTCGCATGGGTGGAAAGTGAACGAAGAAAAGAGTTCTCTATCTCCTCTCACAAGGGTTTCCTTCCTAGGGACTCTTATAGATTCTGTAGAAATGAAAATTTACCTGACTGAGTCCAGGTTATCAAAACTTCTAAATGCTTGCCGTGTCCTTCACTCCACTCCGCGCCCTGCGGTGGCTCAGTGCATGGAGGTAATCGGCTTAATGGTAGCGGCAATGGACATAGTGCCATTTGGGCGCCTGCATCTCAGACCGCTGCAATTATGCATGCTCAGTCAGTGGAATGGGGATTACACAGATTTGTCCCCTCTACTAAATCTGGATCAGGAAACCAGAGATTCTCTTCTCTGGTGGTTATCTTGGGTCCACCTGTCCAAGGGTATGACCTTTCGCAGACCAGATTGGACGATTGTAACAACAGATGCCAGCCTTCTAGGTTGGGGTGCAGTCTGGAACTCCCTGAAGGCTCAGGGATCGTGGACTCAGGAGGAGAAACTCCTCCCAATAAATATTCTGGAGTTAAGAGCAATATTCAATGCTCTTCTAGCTTGGCCTCAGTTAGTAACCCTGAGGTTCATCAGATTTCATTCGGACAACATCACGACTGTGGCTTACATCAACCATCAAGGGGGAACCAGGAGTTCCCTAGCGATGTTAGAAGTCTCCAAGATAATTCGCTGGGCAGAGTCTCACTCTTGCCACCTATCAGCAATCCATATCCTAGGTGTAGAGAACTGGGAGGAGGATTTTCTAAGTCGTCAGACTTTTCATCCGGGGGAGTGGGATTGAACGCTTGATTCTATCAAAAGCGTGGCTTCTCCGAGTCAGTCATTGATACCTTAATACAGACACGAAAGCCTGTCACCAGGAAAATCTATCACAAGATATGGCGTAAATATCTTCATTGGTGTGAATCCAAGAATTACTCATGGAGTAGGGTTAGGATTCCTAGGATATTGTCCTTTCTCCAAGAGGGTTTGGACAAAGGATTATCCGCTAGTTCTTTAAAGGGACAGATTTCTGCTCTGTCTATTCTTTTACACAAGCGTCTTGCAGAAGTTCCAGACGTTCAGGCATTTTGTCAGGCTTTAGTTAGAATTAAGCCTGTGTTTAAACCTGTTGCTCCTCCATGGAGCCTAAACTTGTTTCTTAAAGTTCTTCAAGGGGTTCCGTTTGAACCCCTTCATTCTATTGATATTAAACTTGTATCATGGAAAGTTCTTTTTCTGATGGCTATTTCCTCGGCTCGAAGAGTGTCTGAGTTATCTGCCTTACATTGTGATTCTCCTTATCTGATCTTTCATTCAGATAAAGTAGTTCTGCGTACAAAACCTGGGTTTTTACCCAAGGTGGTTTCTAACAAGAATATCAATCAAGAGATTGTTGTTCCATCATTATGTCCGAATCCTCCTTCCTAGAAGGAACGTCTTTTGCATAATCTAGACGTAGTCCGTGCCTTGAAATTTTACTTGCAAGCTACTAAAGATTTTCGTCAAACATCTAACCTGTTTGTTGTGTACTCCGGACAGAGGAGAGGTCAAAAGGCCTCGGCAACCTCTCTTTCTTTTTGGCTTCGGAGCATAATCCGTTTAGCCTATGAGACTGCTGGACAGCAGCCCCCTGACAGGATTACAGCTCATTCCACTAGAGCTGTGGCTTCCACCTGGGCCTTTAAAAATGAGGCTTCTGTTGAACAGATTTGCAAGGCTGTGACTTGGTCTTCGCTTCATACCTTTTCCAAATTTTACAAATTTGATACTTTTGCTTCTTCGGAGGCTGTTTTTGGGAGAAAGGTTCTACAGGCAGTGGTTTCTTCCGTTTAAGTTCCTGCCTTGTCCCTCCCATCATCCGTGTACTTTAGCTTTGGTATTGGTATCCCACAAGTAATGGATGATCCGTGGACTGGATACACTTAACAAGAGAAAACATAATTTATGCTTACCTGATAAATTTATTTCTCTTGTAGTGTATCCAGTCCACGGCCCGCCCTGTCCTTTTAAGGCAGGTCTAAATTTTAATTAAACTACAGTCACCACTGCACCCTATGGTTTCTCCTTTCTCGGCTTGTTTCGGTCGAATGACTGGATTTGGCAGTGAGGGGAGGAGCTATATAGCAGCTCTGCTGTGGGTGATCCTCTTGCAACTTCCTGTTGGGAAGGAGAATATCCCACAAGTAATGGATGATCCGTGGACTGGATACACTACAAGAGAAATAAATTTATCAGGTAAGCATAAATTATGTTTTCTTTCATATTGGCAAGAGTCCATGAGGCCCACCCTTTTTTATGGTGGTTATGATTTTTTTGTATAAAGCACAATTATTCCAATTCCTTGTTGATGCTTTCACTCCTTTCTTATCACCCCACTTCTTGGCTATTCGTTAAACTGAATTGTGGGTGTGGTGGGGGGTGTATTTAAAGGCATTTCTCTTGTAAGATGTATCGAGTCCACGGATACTTGTGGGATATTCTTCTTCCTTACAGGAAGTGGCAAAGAGAGCACCCACAGCAGAGCGGTCTATATAGCTCCTCCCTTAGCGCCACCCCCCAGTCATTCTCTTTGCCTACTCTAAGTACTAGGAAGGGTAAAGTGAGTGTGGTGACAAAAATGTTGGTTTTTATTTTCTCAAGCAAAAGTTTATTTTAAATGGTACCGGTGTATACTATTTACCCTCTTGCAGAAAAGGGATGAAGATTTCTGCAAGGAGGATGATGATCTTAGCACTTTGTAACTAAGATCCACTGCTGTTCTCACAAGGGCTGAAGAGTACAGGAAAACTTCAGTTGGGGGAACGGTTTGTAGGCTAAACTGCATTGAGGTATGTTCAGTCTATTTTTTTCTAGACAGATTGTGTTAATTCTAGAAAAGGCTGGCAATATCCCCATGAGGGAAGGGTAAGCTGTATTCAGACACTTAGTAGGAATCCCAGCTTGAATAAAGGGCTCATTAGTTACTGGTGACACTGATAGAAAAAACATTTTTGTTTTTTATAAAAGATACAAATATAATGTTTTTTGAGGGACTTTAAGGGGTTATTGTGGCTTGGTTAAGGGTTATTAACCCACATGGCTAGTTTAAGAAACACTCTGTTGTGTTTCTTTTAGGCCCCATAACATCGAGTGAGGTGGGAGGGGCCTATTTTCGCGTCTCAGTTGCGCAGTTTCTTTCCTCAGAGACATCCAGCTGCCTCTCCAGAGGTTCCTACTGTGTTTGAGGGCTGTAAAGAAGTTTTTTCCCCCACAAATCGTTTCTAAAGGGCAGGTAGGCGCCACAGCAGAGCTGTGGCAAGGTGCTGAACGTTTTTACCGGTTTTTGACGTTTTGTCAATCCGGTTTTTACATTAAGGGGTTAATTGTTTATTTGCATAGCTGTGCAAAGTTACTAAGGCTTTATGATGTAAAAAAATCGTTGAGCTTACTGCTTTTTTACACTGTTTTGCAGAGTTTGTGCAGCTTATTTTTCTCTTAAAGGCACAGTACCGTTTTTTTCTAAGTGTTATTTGCTTTGATTAAAGTGTTTTCCAAGCTTGCTTGTTACATTACTAGCCTGTTTAACATGTCTGACACCAAGGAAAATCCTTGTTCAATGTGTTTAGAAGCCATTGTGGAACCCCCTCTTAGAATGTGTCCTATTTGCACTGATATGTCTATAAATTATAAAGAGTATATTTTAGCACTTAAAAATATTGCAATAGATGATTCTCAGACAGAAGGGAATGAGGGTTTAACATCTAGCTCTCCCCAAGTGTCACAACCAGTAACGCCCGCACAAGTGACGCCAAGTACCTCTAGTGCGTCAAATTCTTTTACTTTACAAGACATGGCCACAGTTATGAATACAACCCTCACAGAGGTTTTATCCAAACTGCCTGGTTTACAAGGAAAGTGTGACAGCTCTGGGTTAAGAACAAATGCTGAGCCGTCTGACGCTTTAGTAGCCGTATCCGATATACCCTCACAATGTTCTGAAGTAGGGGTAAGGGATTTGTTATCTGAGGGAGAAATTTCTGATTCAGGAAAGACGCTCACTCAGACAGATTCTTATATGACGGCCTTTAAATTTAAGCTTGAACACCTCCGCTTATTGCTCAGGGAGGTATTAGCGACTCTAGATGATTGTGACCCTATAGTGGTCCCAGAGAAATTGTGTAAAATGGACAAATACTTAGAGGTTCCTGTTTACACTGATGTTTTTCCAGTCCCTAAGAGGATTGTGAATATTGTTACTAAGGAGTGGGATAGACCAGGTATTCTGTTCGCTCCCCCTCCTGTTTTTAAGAAAATGTTTCCCATATCTGACACCATGCTGGACTCGTGGCAGACAGTTCCTAAGGTGGAGGGAGCTATTTCTACTCTGGCTAAGCATACAACTATAACTATCGAAGACAGTTGTGCTTTCAAAGATCCTATGGATAAAAAATTAGAGGGTCTCCTGAAGAAAATTTTTGTTCATCAAGGTTTTCTTCTCCAACCTATTGCGTGCATTGTTCCTGTAACTACTGCAGCTGCTTTCTGGTTTGAGGCTCTAGAAGAGGCTCTTCAGATGGAGACTCCATTAGAGGATATTATGGACAGAATTAAGGCCCTTAAGTTGGCTAATTCTTTCATTACAGATGCCGCTTTCCAACTGGCTAAATTAGCGGCAAAGAATTCAGGTTTTGCCATTTTAGCACGCAGGGCGTTATGGCTTAAGTCCTGGTCTGCTGATGTGTCATCAAAATCTAAACTTTTGAACATCCCTTTCAAAGGAAAGACCCTATTCGGGCCTGAACTGAAAGAGATTATTTCAGACATCACTGGAGGGAAAGGCCATGCCCTCCCTCAGGATAGTCTCTAGTACAAATAGTTGAACACAAAAGTAATACTCATTAGTATTTCATAGGGAATAGAAATTGAAAAATATTAGTTAGCCACAAGAAAAAGGTCTGTTTGTATGTGACTGAACAATTTCTAAATTCTCTCATGAATTATTTAGAGTTCATGTATAAAATACATATAGCATCTAAAAATGCATATAACATCTGTTTAAAACAACATATAGAAGCTTGATAGACTCTGTGAGTACATTTCAATGTTGATGGAGCAATAACTTATTAGTGAGGCTGTGCAATATCAATTCAGAAAAAGAAGAATCTTATAGAGTTGAATCTATACATAGATTTAAGTGAGTCCTGTGGCTGTATTTATATCACAGCAAACTCTTTGTAGCAACTTTCTGTTCTTATGTGTAAACCAACGAATGTCCAGTAATCGTGTATTTACATCAGCCTTAATTCACAGTTTATAACTTGCAGACAGATTTGTACCTTATCGTGTGCGTGAGCAGCAACAGGGTATCCTATGTGTCCTGTGGCTTAGTCCGTCTAGCAGTATCCTCGTGTTGTTAGCGTCTGACGTCACACCCGGTGTATAGGGGCTCGACTTGCGCCTGCCAATCACTGCTTAGCGGATCGTTGATGCACAATGTTTCTTCTTGTATCCGATATTGTGTACTTATTAGGTACCGATCAGTGGAAATATGTGGATATTAGAAATGAGTTCACCTGCCCTTAGTGCTGTTGCATGCAGGTTCCAAAAACACTTATCTTTGGTATCCTCCAATAAAGGTCAACCCGGGTTGGTCCAAACGGTTAAGAAAATAGTGGAGTCAAGTATACAGTCTTATACTTCTACGCGTTTCACTCCCTCCTGGAGCTTTATCAAGAAGGATATTAGACTGTTAGACCCCTTTAATAGGTGTATCTTGTTTCCTATTGGTTCATCATTAATAGAGTTAAGGTGGTATTATTGTTCTAGAGCACCAGCCTCTTTGTACATGGCTCCAATATTTAGCTTCTAAAGGTTTACATCAAGGTTAAAATAAAACATTGTTTTATGTTAACCTTGATGTAAACCTTTAGAAGCTAAATATTGGAGCCATGTACAAAGAGGCTGGTCATTTCTAATATCCACATATTTCCACTGATCGGTACCTGATAAGTACACAATATCGGATACAAGAAGAAACATTGTGCATCAACGATCCGCTAAGCAGTGATTGGCAGGCGCAAGTCGAGCCCCAATACATCGGGTGTGACGTCAGACGCTAACAACACGAGGATACTGCTAGACGGACTAAGCCACAGGACGCATAGGATACCCTGTTGCTGCTCAAGCACACGATAAGGTACAAATCTGTCTGCAAGTTATAAACTGTGAATTAAGGCTGATGTAAATACACGATTACTGGACATTCGTTGGTTTACACGTAAGAACAGAAAGTTGCTACAAAGAGTTCGCTGTGATATAAATACAGCCACAGGACTCACTTAAATCTACGTATAGATTCAACTCTATAAGATTCTTCTTTTTCTGAATTGATATTGCACAGCCTCACTAATAAGTTATTGCTCCATCAACATTGAAATGTACTCACAGAGTCTATCAAGCTTCTATATGTTGTTTTAAACAGATGTTATATGCATTTTTAGATGCTATATGTATTTTATACATGAACTCTAAATAATTCATGAGAGAATTTAGAAATTGTTCAGTCACATACAAACAGACCTTTTTCTTGTGGCTAACTAATATTTTTCAATTTCTATTCCCTATGAAATACTAATGAGTATTACTTTTGTGTTCAACTATTTGTACTAGAGACGTCTCTAATTTTAAATATTTTATGTGTTCCATAAATTTTACTGTTATTAATTAAACCACCTTATTTTTGATAGAAGTCTTTCTTTGATTTATTACACACCTATAATCACTTGATATTTTCCACGGATGTTTTAATATTAATAACTTCACAATTAGTATCTTCAGCTATTAGCGCTTTTATCTTTTCTTTATCTTTTGCATATTAGTATTTAGATTGAAGGATCTAACGAACTGTAAGGAGTTTGATACCTTATTTTATACCAGCGCACTATTTTTCACACACTTTGCACTCCCTCAGGAAAGAACAAATAAAATGAGGACCAAACAAAATAATTTTCATTCCTTTCGGAACTTCAAGGGTGGTCCCGCTTCAGCTGCAAAGCAAGAGGGGAATTTTGCCCAATCCAAGTCAGTCTGGAGACCTAACCAGGCTTGGAACAAGGGTAAACAGGCCAAGAAGCCTGCAGCTGCCTCTAAGACAGCATGAAGGGGTAGCCCCCGATCTGGTAGGTGACAGACTCTCTCTCTTCACTCAGGCTTGGGCAAGAGATGTTCACGATTCCTGGGCCTTAGAAATTGTGTCCCAGGGATATCTTCTGGACTTCAAAGACTTTCCCCCAAGGGGGAGATTTCTCAATTGTCTGCAAACCAGACAAAGAGAGAAGCGTTCTTACGCTGTGTAGAAGACCTGCATACCATGGGAGTAATCCGCCCAGTTCCAAAAGCGGAAAAAGGGCTAGGGTTTTACTCAAACCTGTTTGTGGTTCCCAAAAGAGTGGGAACTTTCAGACCAATCTTGGATCTCAAAATTCTAAACAAATTCCTCAGAGTACCATCATTCAAGATGGAGACTATTCGGACTATTCTGCCGTTGATCCAGGAGGGTCAATATATGACTACCGTGGACTTACAGGATGCGTATCTACACATCCCTATTCACAGAGATCATCATCAATTCCTCAGATTCACCTATCTGGACAGGCATTACCAGTTCGTGGCCCTTCCCTTTGGGTTGGCCACGGCTCCCAGAATTTTCACAAAGGTGCTAGGGTCCCTTTTGGCGGTTCTAAGACCGCGGGGCATAGCAGTAGCGCCTTATCTAGATGACATCTTGATTCAGGCGTCGACTTTCCAGCTAGCCAAGTCTCACACGGACATCATGTTGGCTTTTCTAAGATCTCACGGGTGGAAGGTGAACATAAAAAGAGTTCTCTCTTCCCTCTCACAAGAGTTTCCTTCCTAGGGACTCTGATAGACTCGGTAGAAATTAAAATATTTCTGACGGAGGTCAGAAAATCAAAACTCTTAACCACTTGCCGAGCTCTTCATTCCATTCCTCAGCCATCAGTGGCTCGGTGTATGGAGGTAATCAGACTCATGGTAGCGGCAATGGACATAGTTCCTTTTGCCCGCCTACACCTCAGACCACTGCAACTATGCATGCTCAAACAGTGGAATGGGGATTATGCAGATTTATCTCCTCATCTGCATCTGGACCAGAAGACCAGAGATTCTCTTCTCTGGTGGTTGTCTCAGGACCACCTGTCTCAGGGAATGTGTTTCTACAGGCCGGAGTTGCTCATAGTAATGACAGATGCCAGCCTGCTAGGCTGGGGTGCAGTCTGGAACTCTCTGAAAGCACAGGGCTTATGGTCTCGGGAGGAAACTCTTCTCCCGATAAACATTCTAGAACTGAGAGCGATATTCAATGCGCTCCAGGCGTGGCCTCAGCTAGCTGTGGCCAAATTCATCAGATTTCAGTCGGACAACATCACGACTGTAGCTTATATTAATCATCAAGGAGGAACACTGAGTTCTCTAGCGATAATGGAGGTAACCAAGATAATCCAATGGGCGGAGGATCACTCTTGCCATCTCTCAGCAATCCATATCCCAGGAGTAGAGAACTGGGAGGCGGATTTCCTAAGTCGTCAGACTTTTCATCCGGGGGAGTGGGAGCTCCATCCGGAGGTATTTGCCCAGCTGACTCAGCTATGGGGCACACCAGAATTGGATCTGATGGCGTCCCGTCAGAATGCCAAACTTCCTCGTTATGGGTCCAGGTCCCGGGATCCCCAGGCGGTACTGATAGATGCTCTAGCAGTGCCCTGGTCCTTCAATCTGGCCTATGTATTTCCACCGTTTCCTCTCCTCCCACGTCTGTTTGCCAGAATCAAGCAAGAGAGAGCTTCGGTGATTCTGATAGCACCTGCGTGGCCACGCAGGACTTGGTATGCAGACCTAGTGGACATGTCATCGGTTCCACCGTGGACTCTGCCAATGAGGCAGGACCTTCTAATCCAAGGTCCATTCACAAGTCGGTCATTGATACCCTGATTCAAGCTAGAAAGCCTGTCACCAGAAAGATTTATCATAAGATTTGGCGCAAATATTTTTATTGGTGTGAATCCAAGGGTTACTCATGGAGTAAGATTAGGATTCCTAGAATATTGTCTTTTCTCCAAGAAGGATTGGAGAAGGGATTATCAGCTAGTTCCTTAAAAGGACAAATATCTGCTTTGTCTATTCTTTTACACAAACGTCTGGCAGATGTCCCAGCCGTTCAAGCATTTAGTCAGGCCTTGGTCAGGATCAAGCCTGTATTTAAACCTGTTGCTCCACCATGGGGCCTAAACTTAGTTCTTAAAGTTCTTCAAGGGGTTCCGTTTGAACCAATGCATTCCATAGATATTAAGCTTCTATCTTGGAAAGTTTTGTTTTTAGTAGCTATCTCTTCGGCTTGAAGAGTTTCTGAGTTATCTGCTTTACAGTGTGACTCACCTTACCTTGTTTTCCATGCAGATAAGGTGGTTTTGCGTACCAAACCTGGGTTTCTTCCTAAGGTTGTTTCTAATAGGAATATCAATCAGGAGATTGTTGTTCCTTCACTGTGCCCTAATCCTTCATTAAAGAAGGAAAGTCTGTTGCACAATCTTGATGTGGTTAGTGCTTTAAAGTTCTTCTTACAAGCAACTAAAGATTTCCGTCAAACATCTTCATTGTTTGTTGTTTATTCTGGTAAACGGAGAGGTCAAAAGGCTACGGCTACCTCTCTTTCCTTTTGGCTGAAAAGCATCATCCGTTTGGCTTATGAGACTGCTGGCCAGCAGCCTCCTGAAAGAATTGCTGCTCATTCTACTAGATCAGTGGCTTCCACGTGGGCTTTTAAAAATGAGCCTTCTGTTGAACAGATTTGTAAGGCGGCGACTTGGTCTTCGCTTCATACTTTTTCCAAATTTTCCAATTTCGATACTTTTGCTTCTTCGGTGGCTATTTTTGGGAGAAAGGTTCTACAAGCAGTGGTGCCTTCCGTTTAGGGTACCTGTCTTGTCCCTCCCTTCATCCGTGTCCTAAGGCTTTGGTATTGGTATCCCACAAGTATGGATGAATCCGTGGACTCGATACATCTTACAAGAGAAAACATAATTTATGCTTACCTGATCAATTTATTTATCTTGTGATGTATCGAGTCCACGGCCCGCCCTGTTTATTTGAGACAGGCAGTATATTTTTATTTAAAAAACTTCAGTCTCCACTGCACCCTATAGTTTCTCCTTTTTCTTCCTAGCCTTCGGTCGAATGACTGGGGGGTGAAGCTAAGGGAGGAGCTATATAGGCAGCTCTGCTGTGGGTGCTCTCTTTGCCACTTCCTGTAAGGAAGGAGAATATCCCACAAGTATGGATGAATCCGTGGACTCGATACATCACAAGAGAAATAAATTTATCAGGTAAGCATAAATTATGTTTTTGAGGTTTGGGAAACTTTGCCCCTCCTGGTAGGAATGTATATCCCATATGTCACTAGCTCATGGACTCTTGCCAATATGAAAGAAATGAATTTATGAGGTAAATTCTTACATAAATTATGTTTTTTACCTCTGTGATTACCTTGTATCTATGGCTTTGCAAACTGCCCCCTTATTTCAGTTCTTTTGACAGACTTGCATTTTTAGCCAATCAGTGTTTGCTCTTAGGAGCTTCACGTGCCTGAGATCAATGTTATCTATATGAAACGCATGAACTAACGCCGTCTAGTGGTGAAAAACTGTCAAAATGCATTCAGATTAGAGGTGGCCTTCAAGGTCTAATAAATTAGCATATATACCTCCTAGATTTAGCTTTCAACTAAGAATACCAAGAGAACAAAGCAAAATTGGTAATACAAGTAAATTGGAAAGTTGTTTAAAATTACATGCCCTATTTAAATCATGAACATTTTCTTTTTTTTCTTTTTTTTTTACACTTTACTGTCCCTTTAAATATCCCTCCCACTCTATTTCTAGAATATACTTAACACTGCAGTGGCCTCCGAATAGAGTCAAAACCACGGTAATTGTATCATGGGAGAAAGATCTGAATGTGCTTAAAGGAGTACAAGAATGGGAGGAGCTGATCCAGGGAGCTGATAGGGGATTAATTAGTATGGATCTGTAAGAAAATGTTATGAAGACCATATTCAGATGGTATCTAACCCCAATGAGGACGGCTCACATGCAATCAAATGGCATCAACTTATGTTATAGAGGATGCGGAGAGCTAGGGTCCTATAAACATATGTGGTGGGACTGTAGGAAGATACAGGGGACATGGCAGATGCTTTCCACTCTCATTAGCCAATTGCTAGATGAAGAGGTTAACCTCACTATACAGCAGGCACTGTTGCACAAACACATAGATAAATTCCACAGATATCTTAACACATTTATTAAAATTCTATGCACAGTGACAAGGATCTGCATCACAAAATATTGTAAGGTGGGGTCACCTCCATGGTCGAAGATATATAACAAAATTCACTACACCTATACTATGTATGAGTCCGCAGTTGATATTTTAAACAACAGGGCCTCTTTTCATAAGATATGGTACTATTGGATTAGTAGGTCATCACCTCTGAGGAGAATATAACACTCAACATGAATCCTAGATATAGAGTTTGCGAGACACCTTTTGGTTTCGGGGAGTCGCTGGGAGTAGGGACATTATTTCCTCCTAAGCCCCCCACCCCTTCCCCCATTCTTCCTAAAATCTGCGCAGTTGTCATGCTTCTAGGAAAGTTAGAGTCCGGAGATGCAGGGAATTTCTTTCTGTGAAACTATCCCGACTCAGGTTAACAGCTCCTCAAGCAATCGGCATTGTCGAACTCCGCTTCACTGCCTGCTTTCTTCTCTCGAGTCCATGGCGGAGGCGCCTGTTCCATGGCGTAGATTCCAGTGAGATTGTTTCATTTTACTTTATTTACAATGTACTGTAATGTGAATGTTTCCCGAGAGTCTACCACCTTGCGGGTCTAACTATTCATACGGGTCTCTTGGAATCGAGGGTTAATATCTCCTGAGGGGAGTTATTGAACAGGGGGGGGGCTTTATAATCATGTTTATTTGATTCAACCTGCTTATTTGCGATATTTACTGGGCTCGTGGTTGGAACATTGAGGCCTTTGGAAGTGACGCAGCCTTTTGGTTGGGCGTGCTTGTTTGGACTGTACGGTTCACCTTGTGTTCGGACGTTGCTACGTTCCGTTGTTCCATTTCCGCATTTCTGACCGCATGGCAAAGGAGATTTTCTAGTCCGCAGGGGTCTGGTCATAGGAGGTAGTGAGTGCCCCAGCCATTGGGGGTGTCAGGTGCCGTTTTCAGTTTTCACTACTTTAGTCCATATTTAAATATCCTCTATCCAGCTATGGAGGATTCTGATGCTGAGACTGTTAATTTCAGATTCAGTTACAGAGGATTCTGATACTAAGACTATTTTGATTTCAGATTCTGTGTCCGGTGATGAATCCAGAGTGGCCTCGCTGACGCCTGTCAATCAGTTTTGTTCCGTATACCATTTCAGAGCGCCTGGTTCTCAGCCTCGGGGAATCAAGGGACTGCTGAGCCATCCGCCTCTGGGGGTCCTGTCCTCCGAGAGGCGAGATCCCTACCAAATCATACTTCTGCACATGCGGGTAACCCAGTTTATGGTTCCTCCATGTGGGGTGGTGTGTTTCGCCCTGAGGTTGCAGCACATTTTCGCTTCCACATAATGTTGGCGATTGTTCAGAGAGTCCAGACGTTTCTTTGAGAATGTGCTTGTGCCCTATTGTCCCGGGCCTTCCGCCTTGGGGAGGGCATCTACAGTTCCAACGGGGTTATCTGTCCCTGAGTGTTGTGCCTTCCGTTACAGGATTGCGCGTCTTTGCGTGTTGTTCAGACATGTTTTTCAGTTATTGAATGACCCTATCGTTACCAGATACAGGGAATTTCAGTCTGATAATTCGAATGGTGCACCTCATTAGACATGTGGGGGTGAAGTAATCTCCTGATTGTCATTTGTTGAGATATTTCCCAGTTTTGTGAGATAGGGCTCCGTTTGGCTGGTCCTGCGGGTAGGCCAGTGTCTTTTGGGCGTTAACCTCCGGGTTGCCTTATATTTTATTTATATCCGATGGGATGTCTTTTATTTGTTTTTGTTTCCTTCGGGAACCTTCTGGGATTGATACTCTTTATTACTTCTTCGAAAGTTGTTGGACATGTTAGTCCTCTGTTAAAAATGTCTGTTTATTAAAATGAATATTTACGCAGCTTGCCGTTTGGGAACCTAGGTGCAGGCTGGTCCTGTTGGGTTTGTTCGGTTTTGCGAATGTTCAGACACGTGGTGCTGTTATGCTCGGCTGGTTCGGTACAAGCACTGAGTGCTCCGGTTATCATTGTTTTTCATGTACTACTGAGCATTCGAGAGGACCTGCGAGTTTGTGAGGTGTGAACGATTGTTTTCAGTCCTTATAGCCTTCAGTCATAGATGACCGGGAAGGGGAGTTTTTCCACTGCGTCACTCTGACATCTGATTTCATCAGAACTTGGTTTCCTCCTCCATGTGGTGGAGGGTGGGAGGGCTTAATGCCCCTTACCGCTATTGAACAATTTGGCCTTCGTTTCTAAGCCTCTGGATGTGTCTCTTTGGGCTTGATCCATCAGCTTGTGCAGCATAGCTGTCTAGCATGCGTAAGGTTGCAGTTTGAAACCTGTTGCAGCTCTTGACACCTTGCAGATGTACGTGTAGCTGTTTCTAGTATATCTAGTTGCAGCTCTTACTCTTGACTGAGTTATGAGGAATTTGGGTCTTCTTCCATTGCCTCCGGGGGGAGTGGATCTCTTTTTAGGGAACTGTGCTTCTGGGTGATGGTTGTTCCCTACAGGGACTTTTGTTTAGCTCAGGGTTTTCTGGAGCTGGGTAGGCTTAGTGCCTTCTCTTCCTTGTGTCCTCTGCTTATGCGGATGTGTTAGGGAGACTAGTCCTGCTAGTAGGATCTTTTGGGCCTTGAGGTATCCCTTGGTTGTCCCGAGGATCTGAGAAGTATCTTCATACAACTTCTAGCCTTGCTTCTTGGAGTGTTGGACTTTGGCTAGGGGTGGTTCCTCCATTTGGTTGGAGCTTTCGAGTTCTTCTCTATTCTCTGCATATGCAACCATACCCTTGTGTCTGACATTTTAGCCGGTTGGGGTATTTAGTTCTAGGGTAAGGTGTGCCTGAACTTTTAGGTGCCCGGACCTGTTTTTTTCTCCCTGAGACTTCCGGTTGCTGATGCTCTGCTTGGCTTTTTTACCTACCCAGTCTTGGGTGGTTTTGGAAGCTTAGATCTCAGGGCTGGTCGGGGTGTTCCACGGTAGTGAGCACTTGGACTATGTCCTTGCTCCATCTACCTCACCTGGTCATGGTTGGCCAGGTCTTTGGAGTGTTTTCTTTTACTCTTTGCCACAGAGTGGCTCATGTCTTCTGTTGGTTAGCCATGTGGCTTGAGCTTCAAGGGTGGTTGGTTCATACCCAGCTCCTGGCACTGGATGTCCAATTTCTGGTGCGCCTTAGGGTTGCATTCCCCTGGTCAGCTTGCCAGTGTTCCCATGGATTCCCTGTTCTGCAGGTAAATTGGTTGGCTGTGCCTCTACTTGGCAAGCTACTTGTAAGGGGGTCTTTTCTAGGACATCTGTATTGGGAATTTCACTTCCCAGTAGTCGGTGCATTTGGGCCTCGAGGACACTTGTTGCCCTTCCGGCATCATCCCTTTTCTTTAGGGGATATTCTCCTCCCTATTGAGATTGAGTCCTTGCTTGGGGCTTCTCCTGGTTGGTAGGTGGAAAGATGGGATTGGTTCCCTCTGGAGTCTTGCTGACTCCAAGCAGGCTTGTTGGGCCTTTATTTTGATACATCCTTAGGTCTATGGCCTTGTTGTCTCTTTTAGAGTCGAGTTGTACTTGTGCTCTGTGGGGATGGCTGTGCTATCCTTACGCTCGTTCCTGTATCTGTTTCGGGATTCTTTTGTTTCTTTGTCTTGGATCCCGGAGGCTGGGTTGATCCGGCTGAGTGTTGGTCTGCAGGTCAGGATGGCCGAACGGTCTAAGGACCTGCGTTCGCGCAGTCTCCTCTGAATGTGTGTGCTTGTTGAGTCTATCCTGTTGGCTTAGTCTGCTAGGGTATATATTTCTCTTGTTAAGTGTATCCAGTCCACGGATCATCCATTACTTGTGGGATATTCTCCTTCCCAACAGGAAGTTGCAAGAGGATCACCCACAGCAGAGCTGCTATATAGCTCCTCCCCTCACTGCCATATCCAGTCATTCTCTTGCAACTCTCAACTAAGATGGAGGTCGTAAGAGGACTGTGGTGTTTTATACTTAGTTTATTTCTTCAATCAAAAGTTTGTTATTTTTAAATGGTACCGGAGTGTACTGTTTATCTCAGGCAGTATTTAGAAGAAGAATCTGCCTGCGTTTTCTATGATCTTAGCAGAAGTAACTAAGATCCTTTGCTGTTCTCACATATTCTGAGGAGTGAGGTAACTTCAGAGGGGGAATAGCATGCAGGTTTTCCTGTAATAAGGTATGTGCAGTTAAAATATTTTTCTAGGGATGGAATTTGCTAGAAAATGCTGCTGATACCGAAGTAATGTAAGTAAAGCCTTAAATGCAGTGTTAGCGACTGGTATCAGGCTTATTTATAGAGATACATACTCTTTTAAAAGTGTATTTTAAAACATTTGCTGGCATGTTTAATCGTTTTTTACATATGTTTGGTGATAAAACTTATTGGGGCCTAGTTTTTTCCACATGGCTGGCTTGAATTTTGCCTAGAAACAGTTCCCCGAGGCTTCCCACTGTTGTAATATAAGTGGGAGGGGCCTATTTTTGCATTTTTTTGCACAGCAAAAATGACAGTCACTGACATCCAGCTTCTTCCTGCATGATCCAGGACTTCTGTGAAGGGCTCAAAAGGCTTCAAAAGTCGTATTGAGGGAGGTAAAAAGCCACAGTAGAGCTGTGGCAGTTGTTGTGACTGTTTAAAAAACATTTTTGTCATTTGTTATTCCGTTTTTGGTATTAAGGGGTTAATCATCCATTTGCAAGTGGGTGCAATGCTCTGCTAACTTATTACATACACTGTAAAAATTTTGTTAGTGTAACTGCATTTTTTCAATGTTATTTTAAAATTTGGGAAAATTTGTGTTTCTTAAAGGCGCAGTAACGTTTTTTATATTGCTTGTAAACTTGTTTTAAAGTGTTTTCCAAGCTTGCTAGTCTTATTGCTAGTCTGTTTAAACATGGCTGACACAGAGGAACCTACTTGTTCATTATGTTTGAAAACCATGGTGGAGCCCCATAGGAGAATGTGTACTAAATGTATTGATTTCACCTTAAACAGTAAAGATCAGTCTTTATCTATAAAAGAATTATCACCAGAGGGTTCTGTCGAGGGGGAAGTTATGCCGACTAACTCTCCCCACGTGTCAGACCCTTCGCCTCCCGCTCAGGGGACGCACGCTAATATGGCGCCAATTACATCAGGGACGCCCATAGCGATTACCTTGCAGGATATGGCTGCAATCGTGAATAATACCCTGTCAGAGGTATTATCTAGATTGCCTGAATTAAGAGGCAAGCGCGATAGCTCTGGGGTTAGGAGAGATACAGAGCGCGCAAATGCTGTTAGAGCCATGCAGAACATGAGGACGGAGAGCTTCAGTCTGTGGGTGACATCTCTGACTCGGGGAAACCTGATTCAGAGATTTCTAATTTTAAATTTAAGCTTGAGAACCTCCGTGTATTGCTTGGGGAGGTATTGGCTGCTCTGAATGACTGTAACACAGTTGCAATTCCAGAGAAATTGTGTAGGCTGGATAGATACTATGCGGTGCCGGTGTGTACTGACGTTTTTCCTATACCTAAAAGGCTTTCAGAAATTATTAGCAAGGAGTGGGATAGACCCGGTGTGCCCTTTTCCCCACCTCCTATATTTAGAAAAATGTTTCCAGTAGACGCCACTACACGGGACTTATGGCAGACGGTCCCTAAGGTGGAGGGAGCAGTTTCTACTTTAGCAAAGCGTACCACTATCCCGGTTGAGGACAGTTGTGCTTTTTCAGATCCAATGGATAAAAAATTGGAGGGTTACCTTAAGAAAATGTTTATTCAACAAGGTTTTATTTTACAGCCCCTTGCATGTCACTGCTGCGGCGGCATTCTGGTTTGAGGCCCTGGAAGAGGCCATCCAGACAGCTCCATTGAATGAAATTATTGACAAGCTTAGAACGCTTAAGCTAGCTAACTCATTTGTTACTGATGCCATTGTTCATTTGACTAAACTAACGGCTAAGAATTCCGGATTCGCCATCCAGGCGCGTAGGGCGCTATGGCTTAAATCCTTGTCAGCTGACGTGACTTCAAAGTCTAAATTACTCAACATTCCTTTCAAGGGGCAGACCTTATTCGGGCCTGGCTTGAAGGAAATTATTGCTGACATTACTGGAGGCAAGGGTCATACCCTTCCTCAGGCAAAGGCCAAACAGTCTAATTGTCGTGCCTTTCAAAGTTTCAAGGCAGGAGCAGCATCAACTTCCTCCGCTTCAAAACAAGAGGGAACTGTTGCTCATTCCAGACAGGCCTGGAAACCTAACCAGTCCTGGAACAAGGGCAAGCAGGCCAGAAAGCCTGCTGCTGCCCCCAAGACAGCATGAAGGAACGGCCCCCTATCCGGAAACGGATCTAGTGGGGGGCAGACTTTCTCTCTTCGCCCAGGCGTGGGCAAGAGATGTTCAGGATCCCTGGGCGTTGGAGATCATATCTCAGGGATATCTTCTGGACTTCAAAGCTTCTCCTCCACAAGGGAGATTTCATCTTTCAAGGTTATCAGCAAACCAGATAAAGAAAGAGGCATTCCTAAGCTGTGTGCAAGACCTCCTAGTAATGGGAGTGATCCATCCAGTTCCGCGGACAGAACAAGGACAGGGATTTTATTCAAATCTGTTTGTGGTTTCCAAGAAAGAGGGAACCTTCAGACCAATCTTGGATCTAAAGGTCTTAAACAAATTCCTCAGAGTTCCATCATTCAAAATGGAAACTATTCGGACCATCCTACCCATGATCCAAGAGGGTCAGTACATGACCACAGTGGACTTAAAGGATGCCTACCTTCACATACCGATTCACAAAGATCATCATCGGTTCCTAAGGTTTGCCTTTCTAGACAGGCATTACCGATTTGTAGCTCTTCCCTTCGGGTTGGCCACAGCCCCGAGAATTTTTACAAAGGTTCTGGGCTCACTTCTGGCGGTTCTAAGACCGCGAGGCATAGCGGTGGCTCCGTATCTAGACGACATCCTGATACAGGCGTCAAGCTTTCAAATTGCCAAGTCTCATACAGAGATAGTTCTGGCATTTCTGAGGTTGCATGGGTGGGAAGTGAACGTGGAAAAGAGTTCTCTATCACCACTCACAAGAGTCTCCTTCCTAGGGACTCTTATAGATTCTGTAGAGATGAAAATTTACCTGACTGAGTCCAGGTTATCAAAACTTCTAAATGCTTGCCGTGTCCTTCATTCCATTCCACGCCCGTCAGTGGCTCAATGCATGGAAGTAATCGGCTTAATGGTAGCGGCAATGGACATAGTGCCATTTGCGCGCCTGCATCTCAGACCGCTGCAATTATGCATGCTAAGTCAGTGGAAAGGGGATTACTCTGATTTGTCCCCTCTACTAAATCTGGATCAAGAGACCAGAGATTCTCTTCTCTGGTGGCTTTCTCGGGTCCATCTGTCCAAGGGTATGACCTTTCGCAGGCCAGATTGGACGATTGTAACAACAGATGCCAGCCTTCTAGGTTGGGGCGCAGTCTGGAACTCCCTGAAGGCTTAGGGATCGTGGACTCAGGAGGAGAAACTCCTCCCAATAAATATTCTGGAGTTAAGAGCAATATTCAATGCTCTTCTAGCTTGGCCTCAGTTAGCAACACTGAGGTTCATCAGATTTCAGTCGGACAACATCATGACTGTGGCTTACATCAACCATCAAGGGGGAACCAGGAGTTCCCTAGCGATGTTAGAAGTCTCCAAGATAATTCGCTCGGCAGAGTCTCGCTCTTGCCACCTGTCAGCGATCCACATCCCAGGCGTAGAGAACTGGGAGGCGGATTTTCTAAGTTGTCAGACTTTTCATCCGGGGGAGTGGGAACTCCATCCGGAGGTGTTTGCTCAACTGGTCCATTGTTGGGGCAAACCAGAACTGGATCTCATGGCGTCTCACCAGAACGCCAAGCTTCCTTGTTACGGATCCAGGTCCAGGGACCCGGGAGCAACGCTGATAGATGCTCTAGCAGCTCCTTGGTTCTTCAACCTGGCCTATGGTTTCCACCGTTTCCTCTGCTCCCTCGACTGATTGCCAAAATCAAACAGGAGAGAGCATCAGTGATTCTGATAGCGCCTGCGTGGCCACGCAGGACCTGGTATGCAGACCTAGTGGACATGTCATCTCTTCCACCATGGACTCTGCCTCTGAGGCAGGACCTTCTAATACAAGGTCCTTTCAATCATCCAAATCTAATTTCTCTGAGACTGACTGCATGGAGATTGAACGCTTGATTCTATCAAGGCGTGGCTTCTCCGAGTCAGTCATTGATACCTTAATACAGGCTCGGAAGCCTGTTACCAGGAAAATCTACCATAAGATATGGCGTAAATATCTTTATTGGTGTGAATCCAAGAGTTACTCATGGATTAAGGTTAGGATTCCTAGGATATTGTCCTTTCTCCAAGAGGGTTTGGACAAAGGCTTATCAGCTAGTTCTTTAAAAGGACAGATCTCTGCTCTGTCTATTCTTTTGCACAAGCGTCTGGCAGAAGTTCCAGACGTCCAGGCATTTTGTCAGGCTTTGGTTAGGATTACGCCTGTGTTTAAAACTGTTGCTCCCCCTTGGAGCTTAAACTTGGTTCTTAAAGTTCTTCAGGGAGTTCCGTTTGAACCCCTTCATTCCATTGATATTAAACTTTTATCTTGGAAAGTTCTGTTTTTGATGGCTATTTCCTCGGCTCGAAGAGTCTCTGAGTTATCTGCCTTACATTGTGATTCTCCTTATCTGATTTTTCATTCAGACAAGGTAGTTCTGCGTACCAAACCTGGGTTTTTACCTAAGGTGGTTTCTAACAGGAATATCAATCAAGAGATTGTTGTTCCATCATTGTGTCCTAATCCTTCTTCAAAGAAGGAACGTCTTTTGCATAATCTGGACGTAGTCCGTGACTTGAAGTTTTACTTACAGGCTACTAAAGATTTTCGTCAAACATCTGCCCTGTTTGTCGTTTACTCTGGACAGAGGAGAGGTCAAAAAGCTTCGACAACCTCTCTCTCCTTTTGGCTTCGGAGCATAATACGCTTTAGCCTATGAGACTGCTGGACAGCACCCCCCTGAAAGGATTACAGCTCATTCTACTAGAGCTGTGCTTCCACCTGGGCCTTCAAAAATGAGGCCTCTGTTGAACAGATTTGCAAGGCTGCGACTTGGTCTTCAAAATTTTACAAATTTGACACTTTTGCTTCTTCGGAGGCTGTTTTTGAGAGAAAGGTTCTACAGGCAGTGGTTCCTTCCGTTTAAGTTCCTGCCTTGTCCCTCCCATCATCCGTGTACTTTAGCTTTGGTATTGGTATCCCACAAGTAATGGATGATCCGTGGACTGGATACACTTAACAAGAGAAAACATAATTTATGCTTACCTGATAAATTTATTTCTCTTGTAGTGTATCCAGTCCACGGCCCACCCTGTCCTTTTAAGGCAGGTCTAAATTTTAATTAAACTACAGTCATCACTGCACCCTATGGTTTCTCCTTTCTCGTCTTGTTTCGGTTGAATGACTGGATATGGCAGTGAGGGGAGGAGCTATATAGCAGCTCTGCTGTGGGTGATCCTCTTGCAACTTCCTGTTGGGAAGGAGAATATCCCACAAGTAATGGATGATCCGTGGACTGGATACACTACAAGAGAAATAAATTTATCAGGTAAGCATAAATTATGTTTTTTTCTTTCAATTTGCTCCATTGATAGAAGAGGGTTTACTCTTCCTTTGGGTTCTGAGAGTATACTCTCCTTCTTGGGGGGCCTTGATTAAGGTTTTTGTGTTCCCCTTTTCAGGGACCTGTGTGTAGTTCTGGCAACTTAGGTTGCCTGGAACGTGCCCTCTGTTAGGGGTTGCTTTGCGTTCTGTTTCTTGCTTGACTGCTTCTTCTTCCTCGCAAGTATCCTCTGTGTCATCCTGTTGTTGACTCTGTGTTCTCAAACTTGGGGTTTTTCACCTGGGTGTATTACACACTTTTTTCATGATGGCATACCTTAGTATTCTATGGCCAGACACTGGGAGGGCTTTGCCTCTTCTGTTGCATCCGTGCTTGCCGGATATTGGGGAGACGTCTGTTCTGTCTCTGTGCCCGGTCTTATCCCGGGTTTCGCTTGGTATAGGCAAGGCATTCTTTCCCTGTTTGGGCCCATTTGGGTCTCTGTGAGCTGGGCTCACTCGTGGAGGTGTTCCTTTTTGTATTAAGGGGACCTTTCGGTTTCCTTGGTTCTCCTTTGCTTTGTCCCTTTGGGGGTTTCGGCTGGTGTCTCCATTTGTGGAGATGAGCGGTGGGCGACTGTTGTTGGGAGACGGTGTCTCCTGGAGGACTGTTGGTTCCTTTTTGTATTAAGGGGACCTTTCGGTTTCCTTGGTTCTCCTTTGCCTTGTCCCCTTGGGGGTTTCGGCTGGTGTCTCCATTTGTGGAGATGAGCGGTGGGGGACTGTTGTTGGGAGACGGTGTCTCCTGGTGGACTGTTGGCTCAGTCGAGTCCGTTTGCGGTCTCTGGTTTGGCTTCTGGACTAACTGTGAGTCAGTGTCACTGGGGCTTTTATTGTGTAGAGGTTCATGCCTGGTGCCCTCAGTATGGGCCACCTATTGTACCCTCCCGTCTTGGAATTCAGTGTCCTCTTTAGCTTGGGTATTGTTTTCCCAAAAGTAATGAATGCTGCTGTGGACTCTTTCCATTTAAGAAGAAAAACATAAATTATGCTTACCTGATAATTTTCTTCTGATGGAAAGAGTCCACAGTTCCCCACCCGTAATTTTATGTGGGGCGTCCTTATATTCTTCTGGCACCTTTCACCCTGATATTTCTTCTACTGTTGCTTGTTCCTCGGCAGAATGACTGGGGGATCAGGGGAGTGGGAGGAATATTTAAGCCTTTGGCTGGGTTGTCTTTGCCCCCTCCTGGTGGCCAGGTTCTTATTTCATAAAAGTAATGAATGCAGCTGTAGACTCTTTCCATCAGAACAAAAGAAAATTATCAGGTAAGCATAATTTATGTTTTTGTGTGATTTTTTTTCCTGGGCTGATAGACTGTGTGTTTTTGGCTGGAACAAACAGGTTTCACTATGAAGTTTCACTTTTGTTTTTTAAAGTGTTGCACAGCTCCTATTACTTTGCTGTATTTGTAATAACAAGGGAAGTACTGTCTTGTACTCCATGTGACCGGGTGTGGTCTAGGTTAATTTCCTCCATTCTGGCTAAGACTTGAACCTGAGGAGAGTGTTACCTCTGTTAACTGTCTGGGTCTAGGAGTTGGTGAGTGCCCCAGCCATTGGGAGTATACAGGTGCAGTTTTCTATAATAAAAAACTTTTTTATTTGTGTCCTTCTGTGGGTATAACCTGAGCTATGGAGGACTCTGACATGTTAGAAGGTACTCCTTCTGTACTAAATCATACCTGTTTATATTGTGAGGAGGCTGTGGTTTTCCCGCCAACTCAATTATGTTCCACATGCGTTTGCACCGTTATAAAGTCTAAGAAGGGAGACAAGCCTGCCAAGGCTCTTAGTCCCTCTAATCCGTCTACCTCTCAGGACTCGCCGTTCCGTGAGATTACTACCCTTGCTACATTATCCACTCCACATGCAGTTCCTCGTAGCATATCTAATCCTCCATCCGAAGGGGGCCTTCTTCCTGCAGACTTTGCCGCGCAGTTACAAAGGGCGGTCTCTGCGGCCCTCAGTGCATTACTTCGCTCTAACAAACGCAAGAGAAAGATTAAACATAGCTCTCCTGACCTGGAGTCATCTAAATATTTATCGGATTTAGCTATTATGTCTATTTAACCGATGAAGAGTTAAACTATGTAGCTTCAGAGGGTGAACTTTCTTGGTCGGAGTCCTTAGCGTCTAAGCCTCCTGCTGCGGAGGAACCGTCCTTTAGATTTAAAATTGAGCACTTACGTTTTTTATTAAAGGAGGTTCTGTCTATGTTAGAGTTTCCAGAGGCCGCGCTGCCTGAAGAACCTATGATACCTAAATTAGACAGAGTTTACGAAGACAGGAAAGTTCCTTTGACTTTTCCTGTGCCGGTTAAGATGGCGAACATTATTAAGAACGAATGGGAAAGAATTGGTTCTTCCTTTTCGCCCTCGTCTACTTTTAAAAAAGTTGTTCCCGGTCCCGGACTCTACAACTGGATTTGTGGGGCTCCATTTCCAAGATGTTTCAACATACGGGATTTTTGTTTCAACCCGCAGCTGCGACCTACTGGTGCAACTCTTTGTCGGAATTCATTGAGGTGGAGTTTCCCTTCGAGGATATTCAAGACAGTATTAAAGCTCTGAGAATTGCTAATTCTTTTATCTGTGATGCGAACATGCAAATTATTCGCCTAAATGCAAAGGCCTCTGGCTTTGCGGTCCTAGCCCGCCGGGCGCTCTGGTTGAAGTCTTGGTCTGCGGATATGACTTCTAAGTCCAGATTCCTTTCTCTTCCCTTCAAGGGAAAGATTTTATTTGGTCCAGGCCTGGACTCCATTATTCCTACCTACTCCGGAGGTAAGGATGCCTTCCTACAGCAAGATAAGAAGAACAAGTCTAAGGGACGACAATCTTCTCATTTTTGTTCCTTTTGTTCTAAAAAATCCCAATGACAACAATTCTCCTCCAAGCCGGAGCAACCCAAGAGTACTTTGAAACCGGCTCAGTCCTGGAATAAATTCAAGCAGAATAAGAAGCCCGCCAAAGCAAATCGGCATAAAGGAGTGGCCCCCGATCCGGGATCGGATCGTGTAGGGGGCAGACTGTCTCTTTTTTCAGATGCCTGGTTATAGGATCCGTGGGTCCTGGAGGTGGAATCTCAGTGATACAAGATAGGCTTCAAATCTCATCCACCAGGGGCAGATTCCTTTTCTCGAATCTGTCTACCAGACCAGAAAAGAGGGATGCCTTTCTTGGGTGCGTTTGGGATCTATCCTCCTTAGGAGTTGTTCCGGTGCCTATCGAAGAAAGAAGTTTGGGGTTCTATTCAAACCTTTTCGTGGTCCCAAAGAAGGAGTGAACTTTCCACCCAATTCTGGACCTAAAGTGTTTAAACAAATTTCTCAGTGTCCCTTCCTTCAAGATGGAGAAGATAAGGTCCATCCTTCCTTTAATTCAGGAAAACCAGTTTATGACCACTATAGATCTGACGGATGCTTACCTTCATGTTCCAATCCACAGGGAACACTTTCAGTTCCTGAGGTTTGCATTCCTGGACCAGCACTTCCAGTTCATTGCCCTTCTGTTTGGCCTAGCTACTGCTCCAAAATTCTTTACAAAAGTTCTGGGGGCTCTTCTAGCTGTTGCCAGAACTCAGGGTATTGCAGTAGCCCTATGCTTGGACGATATTCTAGTGCAAGCACCATCCTTTCGTCTTGCGGAAGAATTCTCGGACTCCCTTCTCAGTCTTCTTTGATCACATGAATGGAAATAGTTCTCTTATCCCAAGTACCAGGGTGGAATTCCTGGGTACTATAATAGACTCCATATCCATGAGGATATTTCTAACAGACCAGACGTTGCAAGCTAACTTCGGCAAGTTTTGCCCTCCGGACCTCCTTGAGTCCCTCTGTGGCTCAGTGTATGGAGGTGATTGGTCTCATGGTGTTCTGCATGGACATCATTCTTTTTCCCAGGTTCCGTCTCAGACCTTCACAACTGTGCATGCTAAGACAGTGGGGAGCTGTTTGGGGTGCCAGTAAGGCACTGGGGTTGTGGACTCAGAATGAGTCCTCCCTCCCGATCAATATTTTTTTAACTATGGCCAATCTTCAAGGCCTTGAAGGCTTGGCCACTTTTGGGTTTGTCCCAGTTTATCAAATCCCAATCAGACAATATAACCTCGGTGGCTTACATGAACCATCAGGGGGGAACGAGAAGTTCCTTGGCGATGATGGAAGTATCTCAGATTCTGGAGTGGGCGGAGGCCCACAGCTGCCCGCTGTCAGTGATTCACATTCCGGGTGTGGACCACTGGGAGGTGGATTTTCTCAGCAGACAATCCTTCCATCCAGGGGAATGGTCTCTCCATCCTGAGGTGTTTGCAGAGATATGCAGCAAGTGGGGGACGCCGGAGATAGATTTCATGGCGTCCCGTCTCATTACCAAGCTACCCTGGTACGGGTCAAGGGATCCCCAAGCGGATCTAATAGATGCAGTAGCAGTGCCCTGGAGGTTCCAACTCGTATATCTTTTTCTTCCATTACCGCTTCTTCCTTGAGTGGTGGCCCGCATCAAGCAGGAGCGGGTATCCGTAATCCTGATTGCTTCATTGTGGTCGTGAAGGACGTGGTTCGCGGATCTAGTGGGGATGTCCTCATCTCCTCATTAAAAGTTACCTTGTCGCAGAGACGTGCTGATACAAGGTCTATTTGTTCATCAAAATCTAGATTCTCTGAGGCTGACAGCGTGGAGATTGAACGCTTAGTCTTAGCCAAGAGAGGTTTCTCTAAGAGTGTCTTGATACTCTTATTCAAGCTTGTAAACCAGTTACTCTGCATATCTACTACAAGGTGTGGAGGACCTACTTTTTCTGGTGTGAAGAGCGTGTTTTTTCCTGGCACAGAGTTAAGGTTGCCAGGATCTTATCTTTTCTCCAGGATCGGCTGTCCCTGAGGGGACAAATTTAGCCCTGTTGGTTTTATTGCACAAGAGACTGGCTGAGCTTCCAGACGTGCAGTCCTTTGTTACGGCTCTGATTAGGGTCAGACCTGTGTTTAGATCTGGGGCTCCTCCTTGGACCCTAAGTCTTGTTTTTTGGGTTTTGCAACAGGCTCCGTTTGAGCCTCTGCATTCAGTTGACATTAAATTGTTATCTTGGAAGGATCTCTCTTTATTGGCTATTGCCTCTGCGCACAGAGTTTCTAAAATCTCTGCTTTGCAATGTGAGCCCCCTTATCTGATTTTCCATGCAGATAAGGCAGTTTTATGTACTAAATTAGGTTTTCTTCCTAAGCTTGTGTCAGATCGCAATATCAATCAGGAGATTGTGTTTCCTTCCTTGTGTCCTAATCCTCCTTCATCGAAGGAACGCCTACTTCACAATTTGGATGTGGTTCGCGCCTTGAAGTTCTATCTTCAGGCTACTAAGGAATTTAGACAATCTTCCGCTTTGTTTGTTGTCTATTCGTGGAAGCGTAAGGGGCAGAAGGCTACTTCGACTTCCCTATCTTTTTGGTTAAGAAGTGTCATCCGCTTAGCTTACGAGACAGCAGGACATCCTCCTCCTGAGGATATCGGCTCATTCCACTAGAGCAGTGGCTTCCTCTTGGGCCTTTAAGAACAAGGCCTCTATGGATCAGATTTGTAAGGCGGCTTCCTGGTCCTCCTTACATACTTTTTCAAAATTTTAAAAGTTTGATGTTTTTGCTTCGGCTGAAGCAGCTTTCGGGAGAAAAGTTTTGCAGGCTGTGATGCCCTCAGAATAGGGTCCGCCTCTTCCTTTTTGTTCCCTCCCGTTATTCATTCAGTGTCCTCTGGAGATTGGGTTTTCTTTTTTTTAGTTTTCCCAACAGTAAGGAATGAAGCCATGGACTCTCCCTATCTTAGGAAGGAAAACATAATTTATGCTTACCAGATAAATTTATTTTTTCTTGTCTATGGGCGGTCCCCTATTATTTATTTTAGTCTTCTGGCACCATTTATACCCTAATGTTTCTCCTACTTTTCCTTGTTCCCTTGGCAGAATGACTGGGGTAATGAGGAAGTGGGAGGGATATTTAAGCCTTTGGCTGGGGTGTCTTTGCCTCCTCCTGGTGGCCAGGTGTTGTATTTTCCAACAGTAAGGAATGAAGCCGTGGACTCTCCCTATCCGAAAGGAATTTATCTGGTAAGCATAAATTATGTTTTTCCACTGATTTTCATTCCATCTTTGTGAGCTTTAGCATATTTTAGTCTTCTTACCCTGTTCCCCTTCCGAAAAAAAGTGGTTTCTTGGCTGCTTCTCTTCCAGAAAGACCATTCCTCATCAAGCTTCTTCGGACTGTAAAAGGGTCAACTTGGAATCCCGATGAAGCAGCCAGATGCTGAGCCAGGTCCTTGCTGGCCTCCTGGTTTCTCAAAGAAGAGACTCTGAGAATCTTCTTTTCAGATTTTCAAAGTTTTCTTGGCCTTCCAGTCCTTTTTTTGTCCTTGACCTGTCCTGATTCTTCTAATTTCTTTATAACAGCTTGAATACCACATCTAGAGTATTCAGTTTGTTTGCTGATTTCCCTTTAAGAGTGGCCATGCTGATGCAAAAGTATGATTTTATGTCTGTCAAATTGTGTAATCTTTGGCATTTTGAATGGAATGATGTAATTAAAAGTTGGTCTTATTAGCAAGCTTCCAATTAATTAAACTCATACCACATGTTTATGTAATGCTCAAGCATGTCTTACATAAACCTGGTGTAATAAACCTTTTTCATAGCAGTCATTTTGACATGAAATAGTAGGACGAATACAGGTGTTGGCAATGACATTAATTAGGGTTCCATTTCATTTAGGTTTACTAAGCCAGGTTTCTGCTATTAATCAAGTGTAAGGGGAGGTCACACTAAATACTTGGCACTTTAGCCTATAGAAGCTGTGTTTTCTGGTTTTTTTTTTTTTCTTTCTGTTTTTTAATACTGCATACAAATATTCTGTATTTTCTGGTTGTATTCTAATAGAGACTGAGAAATAATTATATATGGTGATTATCTAATGGGTGCCTAAGACTTTTGCACAGTACTATATATATAATAGCTTTGGAGGTCAATTTTAAGAAATCAGGCAGTTAAGCCAAGCCAATTGGGTCCTCGATCCATTGTCATATGTCTAAAACATTTCTTTCAAAAGGGTGGTGCACAGCTGCACTTAGTGGCATTCTCATTACCAATGAATGTCATAAAAACAGGCAAACTTTCACTGAAATTATAGCAATAGACCAGGTTTCTTAAAACTCTTGGAAATCCCTTTAATGTGTATATGCTATACCCTTGTCCGGGTTGTTAAACAGTGAAACGACCAACTACAAACAATAAACATTTAGTAGATGCTGGCCGTTAAGTAATCCGTGTATGTAAACAAAGTTCAATTCAGGTTAAATACTCGGCCAGACACATTGACATAGGTGTAGAAACCGTACCTTGTTAGCTTGGAAGTATCCGTACCTCAGAGTGCCGATATATCCGAAAACAGCTCCATCTAGTCCAAGTTCCACTGAAGTGCGCGGAGGACGCCAACAGCCTTTCAGGCTTACCTTGGTAGAGTGCTTCACTCGTTAGTATAGCTGGATTGGTTGTAGACAGTCACATGACTTTTTGCAGAAGGCTCGGCACAGAGGTTCTATAGGCAGCTTGCTGGATCGTAACAAAAGGAGCACCCCAAACTCCTTTAGCAAGGATAAGGAAATGAACAAAATGAGCAATCCAGAGAGGTGGTATGCAGTAACAGACACCTTTTATTAGTAGTCAAGTGTTCATTTTCTCATTACCAAAACCAATGACAAACATGTCTGGTAATTCTTTATACAGGTGATCCTAGAGAAGCTTTTTTAACCATTTATTACACGTGTGTAAATAATTTCAGTGAGAGAGTTTTTTTTAATTATATATACATACTGCTAAATGGTGGCATAAAAGTTAACAAAATGAGCCTAGATCAATACCTTGGGTTATCTACTTTTAAAAAGGTTCTGTGGATCAGTTTTGAGAATTTGTGCAGTTCTGATATACTTAATGAGAGTTACCCCATTGCATCATTTTAGAACATGATACAGGTATACCTCACTTTACAGCGCTTCACTTTACAGCGATTCGCTAATACAGCGCTTTGTGGACCTGAAGTTCAACCTCCAAGGATTTTGAAACAGTGCTGTAAATCATTGTGAGATTGCGAGAAAAGTGACTGGCACCATTTTGTTATGCTTAATTCCCTCTGTTAACTGCATTGCAGTGCAATCTGTGTCTCGGTGCTATAGTCTGGCAGATACAGTATTTATTGAATACTAATTGAATGCTTGCTGTGCTAGTGTTAAACTAAACATAGCACTATTGCACCCTTAAAATATGTTAGTTCAAACATGTTTTTAAGATTTTAAACACTGAAAAGAAAGCTAAAACTGCCTTGTTTCACTTTAAGGCGGTTTTCACTTTAGAGCGGGGCTCCGGTCCCTAACCCGCTGTATGAGTGGGGTATACCTGTATACATAGCTGCAGATAAAGAACTTAAAATTATCAAAACTAATAAAATAAATATATATATGTTGGGTCTTGGCTGACTCAGAAGATGCCAATGAACACATTTTTAAAATGTACAGGTTTTAGTGGAATGTGATCATTTTATCTTTTGATATATTTTTGTTATTTTTGTAATTTTACAATATTTTTTTAATTCTGCAAATAAATAGCTAGTTGAAACAGTTGTCCCTTTAAAATTATTTTTATGCTTTTGAAAAAATATATATAGTTTTCATAGGTAAACAAAAAAAGACACTATCTGTTTAAACAAGTGATTGTAAAATTGTTTAAGTTCTTCTGTAGCAAAAGGGGTTACAGACCGATTTTCTGCCCTTTCAGTCTTATATCACAAGAACATTTAAAGACGTCTTGACATTCAATCTTCTTTTAAGCTTTGGTTAGTATAAGATCAGTTATCAGGCCTACTTCCCCTCTGTGGAACTTTAATTTTGGTTTTGAGGGTTCTTTAGGCTTAGCATTTTGAAATTATTCATTATTCAAATGTTCTCTTGGAAGTTTCTCTTGGCCAATTCCTTGTCCAGAAGATTGTTTGCACTTTGTACTCTTTCTTGTGATTTTTCTTACCTGGTTTTTCATCAGAATAAAACAGTTTTAAGAACTAACTACTCTTTCCTCTTTAAGGTTGCTTCTTCTGAAATCATTAATCAGTAAATTGTAGTCCCATTTCTCTGTCCAACACCAATAAAACTCTAAGGAAAGATTTATTCATATCTCGAAAGTAGTCGGGGCCTTCAAGCCACTAAAGAATTTAGAAATTATTTGTTCTTGTGTACCTATTTCTTAGGTCCCCAAAAGAGACAGAAAGCTACTGCAATCACCTTGGCAGCTTGGATTAAAGTTTTCATTGACAAATCATGCATAGTACCGGGGAAGTCTTCCCCAGAATGAAATACTGCTCCTTGGGCTTTTAGAATGAAGCTTCCATTGAACAAATTTGTAATGCAGCCGCTTGTTCATGATAGTGTGCATGATAGTGTGCACTTCTATTACCCTGCTTTTCCTTTCCTACTTTATTTTCTCCTTCCTCTTGACAACATGTATGACTAAGGAATCATGGGAATCTGGGTAGGTTTAAAGCTCTGTTGCGTGTGTGTGTGGTGTTTTGCCTCCTCCTATAGGAATGGATATTCCACATGTGATGGCTCATAGACTCTCACCATCATGAAATAAAGTTAAAGGAGATAAAGACCCACATTTTTCATGATTCAGATAGTGAATACAATTCTAAAAAAGTTGCCAATATACTTTTATTATCAAATTTTCTTTGTTCCCATGTTATTCTTTGTTGAAGATATATCTATTTAGGTAGTGTGCACGTCTGGAACACTATGTGACAAGAAATAGTGCTGCCTTTTTAGACCATTTGATAACAGAAGTAAATTATAAAGTTGTTTAAAATTGTATGTTCTTTCTGTATCATGAATCATGCACTTGTGATAGGCTGATTGCTGTCACATGATACAGGGGGAGTGTAAATAGAAATAACTTTGAAATATGTCAGAAAAAAATCTACTCATTTGAAGTTCAGACTAAGTGCTATTGCATTTTCTTTTTGTTCTGCATCTGTTGATTATGCAAATCTACTGTATTTTCTAGTCCTTTCATTTTAAAATATTATTTCATTATTATTTAAATCACAGATTTAGCTATCATTATGCACTTGCAATGCTTACCATCTATCATTTACGTGCCGTCAAATTGAACACCTGTTGACATGAGATGACACCGCAAAAGTCAGAGTTTTTAGCCCTATTCTCCTTAATATTTAATTGAAGGTATAGTGGTAAACTAACTGTATTTTTGCAAAGTTAACAAAAATGATATGACTCTGAAACTGTAGATTATTGTTTTAATCTTAATTGTCATTCTTAATGTGTTTTTTTTTCTTCTCCCCCACCACCCAATGTACGTCCTTATTGTGCATCAGTTATAACGGTGAGTAAATGGATTATTGCTTGTCTTGTGCTTTAATTGTTTCCAGTTTATAATTTTGTTTTGTTACTTCTTCGTGCTTGTTCTTCAAGCATAGTAACTATCCTTTCCATATTTGTTAAAGGCCTAAGAAGTGATCTTATGTAAGAAAAAACTTTGTCAAGGATAGTTCAGTTTGTCAGAACAATTGAATAATTTTCACTAATTCAGCCCTTTTAGCTGCTAGTAGTACAGTACATATTGTGTTAATCCCCTTGGCATATGTATCACATTGAGCACTGATTTTTTATTTTTTTATTAAATATTTTATGAAGGTTCAATAGCAGGCATACATGCAAGTATATCTCATTGGAAAATACAAAGAACAACTGTTTACACATTTATATGACATGTTATGGAAATATAGGGTTATATATCATTTGCCTAACAAAACTGTATACTCCCTGGATGATATCTGAGGCCACTTTTGGACCTCATATTGATGTAAAGGGTACCAATCTACAGGAAGTAGTCCCGACTAAAAGGAGACCACTCTTGGACCTCAATTGATGAACCTCCTTTTCTATATGGTATAGGTAATAAACTCTTAAATAATAACAACATTTGTCCACACCTAATTTTCACAACAAAGCACAAAACACATACTGGGGGATATTGTTTCCCTCATTGACTAGAGCTAAGCAAACACTATGTAAATACGCCCACGCCCCCGTAGCCATCTAGGCATTAAGTACTATCCATGGTGTAAGGTGGGGCAAACTATTAGTTTGATTTAATCCAATGATCTCGTCTCTTCGGCCGCTAGGGGCGAGAAAAAACCCTCCCAAGTATGTGGAGGGTAATACGTTTTGTATCATTGGTGAGCCAGGGACACATATTGAGACGTGATTATCATAGCTAAATGTGACATTGCACAGTAGAATTTCTGATTTTAAATGACTCAACGCATAACCCACCCCGAGAGCCCACAGGGGCTCACAGAGTATATATCAGGTTAATTATATAGGAAAGGTAAGGAAGTTTAAAATAGGCACAAACATATAAAGTTAAATTAATATAAAATGAGATGTATACAGTCTAACTACGTTAGGGTACTTAAATAAGATTAGTTGTATATGAGGTGTGAGATTATCTTAAAGGGACAGTAAACCTTAAAAATAATGTTATATAAATCTGCACATAGTGCAGCATTATATAACATTATTTCTTCTGTTAAGTGTGATCAGTCCACGGGTCATCATTACTTCTGGGATATTACTCCTCCCCAACAGGAAGTGCAAGAGGATTCACCCAGCAGAGCTGCATATAGCTCCTCCCCTCTACGTCACTCCCAGTCATTCTCTTGCACCCAACGACTAGATAGGATGTGTGAGAGGACTATGGTGATTATACTTAGTTTTATATCTTCAATCAAAAGTTTGTTATTTTAAAATAGCACCGGAGTGTGTTATTATCTCTCTGGCAGAGTTTGAAGAAGAATCTACCAGAGTTTTTGTTATGATTTTAGCCGGAGTAGTTAAGATCATATTGCTGTTTCTCGGCCATCTGAGGAGAGGTAAACTTCAGATCAGGGGACAGCGGGCAGATGAATCTGCATAGAGGTATGTAGCAGTTTTTATTTTCTGAAAATGGAATTGATGAGAAAATCCTGCCATACCGATATAATGTCATGTATGTATACTTTACACTTCAGTATTCTGGGGAATGGTACTTCACTAGAATTACACTGTAAGAAATACATAAAGCTGTTTAATAACTAGAGATTATGTTTAACGTTTTTGCTGGAATGTAAAATCGTTTTCATTTACTGAGGTACTGAGTGAATAAATGTTTGGGCACTATTTTTCCACTTGGCAGTTGCTTAATCTGTTTTCTGACAGTTTCTGTTCTCCCTCACTGCTGTGTGTGAGGGGGAGGGGCCGTTTTTTGGCGCTTTTACTACACATCAAATATTTCAGTCAGCAACTCATTGTATTCCCTGCATGATCCGGTTCATCTCTACAGAGCTCAGGGGTCTTCAAAACTTATTTTGAGGGAGGTAATTTCTCTCAGCAGAGCTGTGAGAATTATAGTTTGACTGAGATAAAAAACGTTTATTCTGTAATTTGTTTCCTGCTTTCAGAATTTGTTATCTTTGCTAATGGGATTAAACCTTTGCTAAAGTTGTGTTATTTACAAGGATTGAGGCTATAACTGTTTCAATTTATTAATTTTCAACTGTCATAGATCTTCTGTGCTTCTTAAAGGCACAGTACGTTTTAATATTATTCTAATTGAATTGTATTTCCAAGTTACAAGTTTATTTGCTAGTGTGTTAAACATGTCTGATTCAGAGGATGATACCTGTGTCATTTGTTGCAATGCCAAAGTGGAGCCCAATAGAAATTTATGTACTAACCGTATTGATGCTACTTTAAATAAAAGTCAATCTGTACAAATTGAACAAATTTCACCAAACAACGAGGGGAGAGTTATGCCGACTAACTCGCCTCACGTGTCAGTACCTACATCTCCCGCTCAGAGGGAGGTGCGTGATATTGTAGCGCCGAGTACATCTGGGCGGCCATTACAAATCACATTACAGGATATGGCTACTGTTATGACTGAGGTTTTGACTAAATTACCAGAGCTAAGAGGTAAGCGTGATCACTCTGGGGTGAGAACAGAGTGCGCTGATAATATTAGGGCCATGTCAGACACTGCGTCACAGGTGGCAGAACATGAGGACGGAGAGCTTCATTCTGTGGGTGACGGTTCTGATCCAAACAGACTGGATTCAGATATTTCAAATTTTAAATTTAAACTGGAAAACCTCCGTGTATTACTAGGGGAGGTGTTAGCGGCTCTGAATGATTGTAACACAGTTGCAATACCAGAGAAAATGTGTAGGTTGGATAAATATTTTGCGGTACCGACGAGTACTGAGGTTTTTCCTATACCTAAGAGACTTACTGAAATTGTTACTAAGGAGTGGGATAGACCCGGTGTGCCGTTCTCACCCCCTCCGATATTTAGAAAAATGTTTCCAATAGACGCCACCACAAGGGACTTATGGCAAACGGTCCCTAAGGTGGAGGGAGCAGTTTCTACCTTAGCTAAGCGTACCACTATCCCGGTGGAGGATAGCTGTGCTTTTTCAGATCCAATGGATAAAAAATTAGAGGGTTACCTTAAGAAAATGTTTGTTCAACAAGGTTTTATATTGCAACCCCTTGCATGCATTGCGCCGATCACGGCTGCAGCGGCATTCTGGATTGAGTCACTGGAAGAGAACATTGGTTCAGCTACTCTGGACGACATTACGGACAGGCTTAGAGTCCTTAAACTAGCTAATTCATTCATTTCGGAGGCCGTAGTACATCTTACTAAACTTACGGCGAAGAATTCAGGATTCGCCATTCAGGCACGCAGGGCGCTGTGGCTAAAATTCTGGTCAGCTGATGTTACTTCTAAGTCTAAATTGCTTAATATACCTTTCAAAGGGCAGACCTTATTCGGGCCCGGGTTGAAAGAGATTATCGCTGACATTACAGGAGGTAAAGGCCATGCCCTGCCTCAGGACAAAGCCAAAGCCAAGACTAGACAGTCTAATTTTCGTTCCTTTCGTAATTTCAAAGCAGGAGCAGCATCAACTTCCTCTGCACCAAAACAGGAAGGAGCTGTTGCTCGCTACAGACAAGGCTGGAAACCTAACCAGTCCTGGAACAAGGGCAAGCAGACTAGGAAACCTGCTGCTGCCCCTAAAACAGCATGAATTGAGGGCCCCCGATCCGGGATCAGATCTAGTGGGGGGCAGACTTTCTCTCTTCGCCCAGGCTTGGGCAAGAGATGTTCAGGATCCCTGGGCGCTAGAGATAATATCTCAGGGATACCTTCTGGACTTCAAATACTCTCCTCCAAGAGAGAGATTTCATCTGTCAAGATTGTCAACAATCCAGACAAAGAAAGAGGCGTTTCTACGCTGCGTACAAGAGCTCTTGTTAATGGGAGTAATCCATCCAGTTCCACGATCGGAACAGGGACAGGGGTTTTACTCAAATCTGTTTGTGGTTCCCAAAAAAGAGGGAACTTTCAGACCAATCCTGGACTTAAAGATCCTAAACAAATTCCTAAGAGTTCCATCGTTCAAGATGGAGACTATTCGGACAATTTTACCTATGATCCAAGAGGGTCAGTACATGACCACTGTAGATTTAAAAGATGCTTACCTTCACTTACCGATTCACAAAGATCATTATCGGTACCTAAGGTTTGCCTTCCTAGACAGGCATTACCAGTTTGTGGCTCTTCCATTCGGATTGGCTACAGCTCCAAGAATCTTCACAAAGGTTCTGGGTGCTCTTCTGGCGGTACTAAGACCGCGGGGAATCTCGGTAGCTCCATACCTAGACGACATTCTGATACAAGCTTCAAGCTTTCAAACTGCCAAGTCTCATACAGAGTTAGTGCTGGCATTTCTAAGGTCACATGGATGGAAGGTGAACGAAAAGAAAAGTTCACTCGTTCCACTCACAAGAGTTCCCTTCCTGGGGACTCTTATAGATTCTGTAGAAATGAAGATTTACCTGACAGAGGACAGGCTAACAAGACTTCAAAGTGCTTGCCGCACCCTTCATTCCATTCAACACCCGTCAGTGGCTCAATGCATGGAGGTAATCGGCTTAATGGTAGCGGCAATGGACATAGTACCCTTTGCACGCTTACACCTCAGACCACTGCAACTGTGCATGCTAAGTCAGTGGAATGGGGATTACTCAGACTTATCCCCTTCTCTGAATCTGGATCAAGAGACCAGAAATTCTCTTCTATGGTGGCTTTCTCGGCCACATCTGTCCAGGGGGATGCCATTCAGCAGACCAGACTGGACAATTGTAACAACAGACGCCAGCCTTCTAGGTTGGGGTGCCGTCTGGAATTCTCTGAAGGCTCAGGGACAATGGAGTCAGGAGGAGAGTCTCCTGCCAATAAACATTCTGGAATTGAGAGCAGTTCTCAATGCCCTCCTGGCTTGGCCCCAGTTGACAACTCGGGGGTTCATCAGGTTTCAGTCGGACAACATCACGACTGTAGCTTACATCAACCATCAGGGAGGGACAAGAAGCTCCCTAGCTATGATGGAAGTATCAAAGATAATTCGCTGGGCAGAGTCTCACTCTTGCCACCTGTCAGCAATCCACATCCCGGGAGTGGAGAACTGGGAGGCGGATTTCTTAAGTCGTCAGACTTTTCATCCGGGGGAGTGGGAACTTCATCCGGAGGTCTTTGCCCAAATACTTCGACGTTGGGGCAAACCAGAGATAGATCTCATGGCGTCTCGACAGAACGCCAAGCTTCCTCGTTACGGGTCCAGATCCAGGGATCCAGGAGCAGTCCTGATAGATGCTCTGACAGCACCTTGGGACTTCAGGATGGCTTACGTGTTTCCACCCTTCCCGTTACTTCCTCGATTGATTGCCAGAATCAAACAAGAGAGAGCATCAGTGATTCTAATAGCACCTGCGTGTCCACGCAGGACTTGGTATGCAGACCTGGTGGACTTGTCATCCTGTCCACCTTGGTCTCTACCTCTGAAACAGGACCTTCTGATACAGGGTCCCTTCAAACATCAAAATCTAACTTCTCTGAAGCTGACTGCTTGGAAATTGAACGCTTGATTTTATCAAGACGTGGGTTTTCTGAGTCAGTTGTTGATACCTTAATACAGGCTAGGAAACCTGTTACCAGAAAGATTTACCATAAGATATGGCGTAAATACCTATATTGGTGTGAATCCAAAGGTTACTCTTGGAGTAAGGTTAGGATTCCTAGGATATTGTCTTTTCTACAAGAAGGTTTAGAAAAGGGTTTATCTGCTAGTTCATTAAAGGGACAGATCTCAGCTCTGTCCATCCTTTTACACAAACGTCTGTCAGAAGTTCCTGACGTCCAGGCTTTTTGTCAGGCTTTGGCCAGGATTAAGCCTGTGTTTAAAACTGTTGCTCCACCATGGAGTTTAAACCTTGTTCTTAATGTTTTACAGGGCGTTCTGTTTGAACCCCTTCATTCCATTGATATAAAGTTGTTATCTTGGAAAGTTCTATTTTTAATGGCTATTTCCTCGGCTCGAAGAGTCTCTGAATTATCAGCCTTACATTGTGATTCTCCTTATTTGATTTTTCATTCGGATAAGGTAGTCCTGCGTACTAAACCTGGGTTCTTACCTAAGGTAGTTACTAACAGGAATATCAATCAAGAGATTGTTGTTCCTTCCTTATGCCCAAATCCTTCTTCAAAGAAGGAACGTCTACTGCACAACCTGGATGTAGTCCGTGCTCTAAAATTTTACTTACAGGCAACTAAGGAATTTCGACAAACGTCTTCTCTGTTTGTCATTTACTCTGGGCAGAGGAGAGGTCAAAAAGCTTCCGCTACCTCTCTTTCTTTTTGGCTTCGTAGCATAATTCGTTTAGCTTATGAGACTGCTGGACAGCAGCCTCCTGAAAGAATTACAGCTCATTCTACTAGAGCTGTGGCTTCCACTTGGGCCTTCAAGAATGAGGCCTCTGTTGAACAGATTTGCAAGGCTGCAACTTGGTCTTCGCTTCATACTTTTTCCAAATTTTCCAAATTTGACACTTTTGCTTCATCGGAGGCTATTTTTGGGAGAAAGGTTCTTCAGGCAGTGGTTCCTTCTGTATAAAGAGCCTGCCTATCCCTCCCGTCATCCGTGTACTTTTGTTTTGGTATTGGTATCCCAGAAGTAATGATGACCCGTGGACTGATCACACTTAACAGAAGAAAACATAATTTATGCTTACCTGATAAATTCCTTTCTTCTGTAGTGTGATCAGTCCACGGCCCGCCCTGTTTTTAAGGCAGGTAAATATTTTTTAATTTATACTCCAGTCACCACTTCACCCTTGGCTTTTCCTTTCTCGTTGGTCCTTGGTCGAATGACTGGGAGTGACGTAGAGGGGAGGAGCTATATGCAGCTCTGCTGGGTGAATCCTCTTGCACTTCCTGTTGGGGAGGAGTAATATCCCAGAAGTAATGATGACCCGTGGACTGATCACACTACAGAAGAAAGGAATTTATCAGGTAAGCATAAATTATGTTATTAGCGCAAATATTATAAAACATAATTTCCCCTTTGAATTTTTTAAAAAAACTGCTGTTTTACAGACCCGCTCTCTGTGATCTTCTGAGCGGGTCTGTTTTTTCAAACAGCGCATCGGGCCAGCTGTATAGTCACAGCCTGGCCTGACCGCGCCATGTTTGCGCTAATATAATGTTATATAATTCTGCACTATGTGCAGAATTATATAACATTATTTTTAAGGTTTACTGACACTTTAATTATAGTATGTTGAAGCTTGCAGATATCTCTAAAAGCTATAGGTTGGAGCCTTACGCAAAACTGTTGGTACAGCGGTAAATTCTCATATTACTAAATAATGATGTCAGGTTAGTGACAGCCACATAATCCTGTGTCAGCATTGTACTTCTCAAAAATTAATGCTAACCTAGCCTTAAGGTGCAACAAAAGTCTGGAGTCTTGCCATACAAGCATATTTGAAGTAAGCACTAGCTGAGGCAATAGCAGGTGTATTTGTGTTAACAGAGTTTAGCAAAATAGCGACCCCTTATTAGGAGTAAGATATTATACTACACGACACGTGGGGCCACCAGGCATGAAAGCAACAAATAATGAATATAGAATCCTATAAAGCATATGTCAACATAATAACAGTGATGGGTTAGTTGGTACCAATGAGATTCTATAGTGCACAGTAGAGCAAAAATATAAAACTTATAACATTGAGAGGAATATGTATATGTTTAGAGCTCAAAATACTAAAGATGCAAACAATATAGGCATTCAGCTCACACTGGATTCCGAAATATAAATGGAAACAGCCTAACAGCTCACAGAGAAAGTTCCTTAGACAGCAATCCACCCAGGTGCTATTTTTCCCAAGTTCTCTTTAGTGATCCCACTCTCAGGATAGCTCAGATTAATTATATAGGAAAAAGTAAGGGAACTTGAAATAGGTACAAACATATAAATTTATGTTGATCTAAAGTGAGATGTATACAGTCTAACTATGCTAGAGTACCTAAATAAAATTAGTTGTATTTGAGATGTGAGATTATCTTAATGATAGTATGTTAAAGCTTGCATTTACAGTATCTCTAAGAGCTGTAGGCTGGAGCCTTTACGCAAAATTGTTGGTGCAGAGGTAAATTCCCTTATTACTAGATAATGATGTCAGGTCAGGGATGGCCATATAATCCTATATCAGCAATGTACTTCTCAAAGTCTATGTTAACCCAGCATCAAGATGTAACATAAGTCTGGAGGCTTGCTATATAAGCCTATTTCTCCAACATAGGTGTGTCCGGTCCACGGCGTCATCCTTACTTGTGGGATATTCTCTTCCCCAACAGGAAATGGCAAAGAGCCCAGCAAAGCTGGTCACATGATCCCTCCTAGGCTCCGCCTTCCCCAGTCATTCTCTTTGCCGTTGTACAGGCAACATCTCCACGGAGATGGCTTAGAGTTTTTTGGTGTTTAAATGTAGTTTTTATTCTTCAATCAAGAGTTTGTTATTTTAAAATAGTGCTGGTATGTACTATTTACTCTGAAACAGGAAAGAGATGAAGATTTCTGTTTGTAAGAGGAAAATGATTTTAGCAACCGTTACTAAAATCGATGGCTGTTTCCACACAGGACTGTTGAGAGGAATTAACTTCAGTTGGGGGAAACAGTGAGCAGACTTTTGCTGCTTGAGGTATGACACATTTCTAACAAGACTCGGTAATGCTGGAAGCTGTCATTTTCCCTATGGGAACCGGTAAGCCATTTTCTTAGTTTAAGTAAAAGAATAAAGGGCTTCATTAGGGCTTAAAAAACTGGTAGACATTTTTCTGGGCTAAAACGATTACTTTACTAAGTATATTTGGCAGATTATTACTTTTAATAGTTGTTAAATCTTGGGGATTGTTTTAATAAAAACGGCAGGCACTGTATTGGACACCTTTTTCACTGGGGGCCTTTTCTAGTCATAGACAGAGCCTCATTTTCGCGCCTCTAATGCGCAGTTGTTTTTGGAAAGCATGGCATGCAGATGCATGTGTGAGGAGCTAAGAACCACTGAAAAAGCTTATAGAAGGCATCATTTGGTATCGTATTCCCCTCTGGGCTTGGTTGGGTCTCAGCAAAGCAGATACCTGGGACTGTATAGGGGTTAAATGTAAAAACGGCTCCGGTTCCGTTATTTTAAGGGTTAAAGCTTTCAAATTTGGTGTGCAATACTTTTAAGGCTTTAAGTTACTGTGGTGAAATTTTGGTGAAATTTGAACAATTCCTTCATACTTTTTCACATATTCAGTAATAAAGTGTGTTCAGTTTGAAATTTAAAGGGACAGTAACGGTTTTATTGTAAAACGTTTTTTGTGCTTTGTTGACAAGTTTAAGCCTGTTTAACATGTCTGAACCATCAGATAACGATGTTCTATATGTATGAAAGCCAATGTGTCTCCCCATTTAAATATATGTGATATATTTGTGTCATAATGTCCAAACAAAGTAGGGATAATAATGCCATAGATATGATTTTGCCCAAGATGATTCCTCTAATGAGGGGAGTAAGCATGGTACTGCATCATCCCCTTCTGTGTCTACACCAGTTTTGCCCACACAAGAGGCCCCTAGTACATCTAGTGCGCCAATACTTATTACCATACAACAATTAATGGCTGTAATGGATAATTCTATTGCATGCATTTTTTTCCAAAATGCCTACTTATCAGAGAAAGCGTGATTGCTCTGTTTTAAACACTGAAGAGCAAGAGGACGCTGATGATATCTGTTCTGACATACCCTCACACCTATCTGAAGGGGCCAGGAGGGAGGTTTTGTCTGAGGGAGAAATTTCAGATTCAGGGAAAATTTCTCAACAAGCAGAACCTGATATTGTAACTTTTAAATTTAAATTTCAACATCTCCACGCACTACTTAAGGAGGTATTATCTACTCTGGATGATTGTGACAATTTGGTCATTCCAGAGAAATTAGGTAAGATGGACAAGTTCCTAGAGGTTCCGGTGCCCCCCGATGTTTTTCCTATACCCAAGCGGGTGGCGGACATAGTAAATAAGGAGTGGGAAAGGCCCGGCATACCTTTTTGTCCTCCCCCTAAATTTAAGAAATTAGTTCCTATAGTCGACCCCAGAAAGGACTTATAGCATACAGTCCCCAAGGTCGAGGGGGCGGTTTCTACTCTAAACAAACGCACTTCTATTCCTATAGAAGATAGTTGTGCTTTCAAGATCCTAGGGATTAAAGGTTAGAGGGTTTGCTTAAAAAGATGTTTGTTCAGCAAGGTTACCTTCTACAACCAATTTCATGCATTGTTCCTGTCACTACAGCTGCGTGTTTCTGGTTCGAAGAACTAGAAAAGTCGCTCAATAAAGAATCTTCGTACGAGGAGGTTTTGGACAGAGTTCAAGCTCTTAAATTGACTAACTCTTTTTTATTTTAGATGCCGCTTTGCAATTAGCTAGATTAGCGGCGAATAATTCAGGGTTTGCTATCGTGGCGCGCAGAGCGCTTTTGCTTAACATCCCTTTCAAGGGTAAAACACTGTTTGGCCCTGACTTGAAAGAGATTATTTCAGACATCACTGGGGGAAAGGGCCACGCCCTTCCTCTGGATAGGTCTTTTATGGCTAAAAAGAAGCCAAATTTTCGTCCCTTTCGCAGAAACGGACCAGCCTCAAATTCTACACCCTCTAAGCAAGAGGGTAATACTTCTCAAACCAAGCCAGCCTGGAGGCCGATGCAAGGCTGGAACAAGGGTAAGCAGGCCAAGTCACCTGCCACTGCTACCAAAACAGCATGAAGTGTTGGCCCCCGATCTGGGAAGGATCTGGTGGGGGGCAGACTTTCTCTCTTTGCTCAGGCTGGGGCAAGAGATGTTCAGGATCCTTGGGCGCTAGAAATAGTTTCTCAAGGTTATCTCCTGGAATTCAGGGAACTACCCCCAAGGGGAAGGTTCCACGGGTCTCAATTATCTTCGAACAGGCATTCTTACACTGTGTAGAAGACCTGTTAAGCATGGGAGTGATTCATCCTGTTCCATTAGGAGAACAAGGGATGGGTTTTTACTCCAACCTGTTCATAATTCCCAAAAAAGAGGGAACATTCAGACCTATTTTAGATCTCAAGATTCTAAACAAGTTTCTAAGGGTTTCATCATTCAAAATGGAAACCATTCGAACGATCCTTCCTACCATCCAGGAAGGTCAATTCATGACCACGGTGGACTTAAAGGATGCGTACCTACGTATTCCTATCCACAAGGAACATTTTCGGTTCCTAAGGTTCGCCTTTCTGGACAAGCATTACCTGTGGCACTTCCATTCGGATTAGCCACTGCTCCAAGGATTTTCACAAGGGTACTAGGGTCCCTTCTAGCGGTGCTAAGACCAAGGGGCATTGCAGTAGTACCTTACTTGGACGACATCCTGATTCAAGTGTCGTCTCTGTCAAAAGCAAGGGCTCATACGGACATTGTCCTAGCCTTTCTCAGATCTCACAGGTGGAAAGTGAACATAGAAAAAAGTTCTCTGTCCCCGTCAACAAGAGTTCCCTTCTTGGGAACAATAATAGTTTCCTTAGAAATGAAGGTTTTTCTGACAGAGGCCAGAAAATCAAAACTTCTAAGCTCTTGTCAGGTACTTCATTCTGTTCTTCTTCCTTCCATAGCGAAGTCCATGGAAGTAATAGGGTTGATGGTTGCGGCAATGGACATAGTTCCTTTTGCACGAATTCATCTAAGACCATTGCACCTGGGCATGCTCAGACAGTGGAATGGGGATTATACAGACTTGTCTCCGACGATACAAGTAGATCAAATAACCAGAGATTCACTCCGTTGGTGGCTGACCCTGGACAACCTGTCACAGGGAATGAGCTTCCGCAGACCAGAATAGGTCATTGTCACGACCAACGCCAGTCTGGTGGGCTGGGGCGCGGTCTGGGAACCCCTGAAAACTCAGGGTCTATGGTTTCGGGAAGACTCTCTTCTCCCGATAAACATAATGGAACTGAGAGCGATATTCAATGCTCTCAAGGCTTGGCCTCGACTAGCAAAGGCCAAATTCATAAGGTTTCAATCAGTCATCATGACGACTGTTACATATATCAACCATCAGGGGGTAACAAGGAGTTCCCTGGCGATGGAGGAGCATCCGGGGGAGTGGGAACTCCATCTGGAAATCTTTGCCCAAATAACTCAATTATGGGGCATTCCAGACTTGGTTCTGATGGCCTCTCGTCAGAACTTCATGGTCCCTTGTTACGGGTCCAAATCCAGGGATCCCAAGGCGACTCTATTGGATACAATAGTAGCACCTTGGATCTTCAACCTAGCTTATGTATTCCCACCGTTTCCTCTCATTCCCAGGCTGGTAGCCAGGATCAATCTGGAGAGGGCTTCGGTGACCTTGATAGTTCCTGTGTGGCCACGCAGGACTTGGTATGCAGACCTGGTGAATGTGTCATCGGCTCCACCATGGAAGCTACCTTTGAGACAGGACCTTATTATTCAGGGTCCATTCGAACATCCGAATCTGGTTTTCCTCCAACTGACTGCTTGGAGTTTGAACGCTTGATTTTATCAAAGCGTGGGTTTTCAGATTCTGTAATAGATACTCTTATTCAGGCTAGAAAGCCTGTAACTAGAAAAATTTACCATAATATATGGAAAAAATATATCTGTTGGTGTGAATCTAAAGGATTCCCATGGAACAAGATAAAAATTCCTAAGATTCTTTCCTTTCTACAAGAGGGTTTGGAGAAAGGATTTTCTGCGAGTTCTCTGAAGGGACAGATCTCTGCTTTATCTGTTTTACTTCACAAAAGGCTGGCAGCTGTGCCAGACGTTTAAGCGTTTGTTCAGGCTCTGGTTAGAATCAAGCCTGTTTACAGACCTTTGACTCTTCCCTGGAGTCTTAATCTAGTTCTTTCAGTTCTTCAAGGGGTTCCGTTTGAACCCTTACATTCCATAGATATTAAGTTATTATCTTGGAAAGTTTTGTTTTAGGTTGCAATTTCTTCCGCTAGAAGAGTTTCTGAGTTATCTGCTCTGCAGTGTTCTCCGCCCTATCTGGTCCATGCAGATAAGGTGGTTTTTACGTACTGAGCCTGGTTTTCTTCCGAAGGTTGTTTCCAACAAAAATATTAACCAGGAGATAGTTGTACCTTCTTTGTGTCCGAATCCAGTTTCATAGAAGGAACGTTTGGTACACAATTTGGACGTTGTCCGTGCTCTAAAATTCTATTTAGATGCTACAAAGGATTTCAGACAAACATCTTCCTTGTTTGTTGTTTATTCTGGTAAAAGGAGAGGTCAAAAAGCAACTTCTACCTCTCTCTCTTTTTGGCTTAAAAGCATCATCAGATTGGCTTATGAGACTGCCGGACGGCAGCCTCCTGAAAGAATCACAGCTCATTCCACTAGGACTGTGGCTTCCACATGGGCCTTCAAGAACGAGGCTTCTGTTGATCAGATATGTAAGGCAGCGACTTGGTCTTCACTGCACACTTTTACCAAATTTTACAAATTTGATACTTTTGCTTCTTCTGAGGCTATTTTTGGGAGAAAGGTTTTGCAAACCGTGGTGCCTTCCATCTAGGTGACCTGATTTGCTCCCTCCCATCATCCGTGTCCTAAAGCTTTGGTATTGGTTCCCACAAGTAAGGATGACGCTGTGGACCGGACACACCTATGTTGGAGAAAACAGAATTTATGTTTACCTGATAAATTACTTTCTCCAACGGTGTGTCCGGTCCACGGCCCGCCCTGGTTTTTTAATCAGGTCTGATGATTTATTTTCTTTAACTACAGTCACCACGGTATCATATGATTTCTCCTATGCAAATATTCCTCCTTTACGTCGGTCGAATGACTGGGGAAGGCGGAGCCTAGGAGGGATCATGTGACCAGCTTTGCTGGGCTCTTTGCCATTTCCTGTTGGGGAAGAGAATATCCCACAAGTAAGGATGACGCCGTGGACCGGACACACCGTTGGAGAAAGTAATTTATCAGGTAAACATAAATTCTGTTTTTAAGTAAGTGCTAATTGAAGCAATAGCAGGTGGTTAACAAAATAGCGAGCCCTTATTAGGAGTAATAAATTGTACGACACGCGGGGCCACCAGGCATAGAAGTAACAAATAATGAATTTAGAATCCTACAAAAGCATGTGTTAACATAACAGTTGTAGGTTAGAAGGTACCAGTGACATTCAGTAGTGCACAAAAATATAAAACTTGTAAAATTGAGAGGCATACGTATATGGTTAGAGCTCAAAATACTAGAGATGCAAACAATATAGGCATTCAGTTCACACAGGAGTGTAAAATATAGACGGAGACAACCTAACTGTTCATAAAGAAAGTTCCTTAGAGACAACCATCCGCCCAAGTTCTCTTTAGTGATCCCACTCACATAGGATAGTTAGCCGACACCTATTTTATTTAGGTTAGTTCTCACGAAGATGTTTTCAGGGATGATGCCATAGGGCTTATACTTGCTGTGATACATACAGTCTGTCGCCTGCAACAGACTGTCCAAGATCCAATTTCCTGCATTCGGCTGTGACAAATGTAAGGCTGTCAGGTGAAGGAGAGAGTTCTTTGAATCAGACTGTACTTGGAATTCTTCCTCACATATAGGCTCGTCTGTATCCATGTCTTCCTGCTGGTATGCTGCTTCAGAGGGTGCTCTCATGAAGGTAGCCGGTGCGGCAAGGGGTGTCACCTGCGATATAGAGTCTTGTGGCGTAGTAAATACAGTCTCCGAGAATAAATTGCATGTTTCCTCTGTTGGCTGTACCTTATCAATTTGCAATGTTGTGGGGTGACCATCCGATATCAGATCTTACAGTGTTTCTGATGGCAGCGAAGGGAGTCTCAAACCCCCAAACCAAGCATACTCCAGCTTGTCAAAGTGGGACTGTAATAGATACCTCATCTCAGTCTCCCATATGTGTAAATTGTAGCACTTTAAATGACAGGGCCAAAGGCGCCCTCCCGGGGGTATGGTGTAGGCCGAGGTCTTGTAACGGCTCCAGACGCCGATGCCAGCAGCAATTCTTGCAAAACCGGATAAAATAGATGCAGCGTCTAAAGTATGTCAGCTCAAGCAAAATATTATATAGATCAATCTGCTAAAAGGTAAATTTCTGCATTTATCAGAAAAAGGTTGTAGCAGCATGCAGTTATGCAACCAATCATGGCCGCTGCCTGGAAGTTCCCCCTTGAGCAGTGATTTTAACCCTTTGGCTGCCAATAGTGCAGTGTTTCGCAAATCCAGAGCAGGTTAATAACCATGGTTACTGATCAGCTGATTACTTCACCTGTGCTCTAGTTCAGATATTCTAAAAATCTCGCCTGTTAAAGGTACTTGAGTTGTAATTTTGCCCAATTTCCACCTGTGACACATAGGGTGCTTAAAGAGTGCTCCTGCAGAATATTTAAAAATTTGCAAGTATTTTTTAAAGTTAAATTATGTATAAAATAAAATTTGTATAAAAAAAATATTATAATAAAATAATGGTAGAAGGGTCACTATTTCACAAAATACCTTGTATCCCACTCCTTATTTTATGCTCTAGGGGTTAGGTTGTAATTTATAAGTCCAATTATTTCATATTTATCAGTACCCCTAAGGTCTATTAAACCAGGTTTGTCCAAGACATGCTTGAGCATTACATACACGTGGTGTGAGTTTAATTAATTGGAAGCTTGCTAGTAAGACCAACTTTAAATCACATCATTCCATTCCAAAATGCCAAAGATCACACAATTTGTCAGACATAAAATCATACTTTCATCAGCAAGACCACTCTCAAAGGGAAATCGGCAAACAAACTGGATACTCAAGATGTGGTACTCAAGCTGTTATAAAGAAATCAAGAGAGGTAAGCACAAATAACGGACTGGAAGGCCAAGAAAAAACTTTCAAAATCTGATGAGAAGTTTCTCAGAGTTTCTTCTTTGAGAGACTGGAAGAAGTCCAGCAAGAACCTAGCTCAGCATCTGGCAGCTTCATTGGGATGCCAAGTTGACCATTCTATAGTCAGAAGAAGCTTGATCAGGAATGGTCTTTGTGGAAGGATTGCAGCCGAGAAGGGAAACAAGGTGAAAAGGCTAAGATATGCTAAAGCTCACAAAGATTGGAATGAAAATCAGTGGAAAAAGTATTATGGAGTGATGAATCCAGGTTTGAAATTTTTGGATCCAATTGTCGACAATATGTTAGAAGAGTTGGAGAAGAGAGATGGAAGAATGAGTGCTTGTGGCCTTCAGTGAAACATGTTGGAGGCTCTATCCTGGTAGGGGCTGCATTTCTGCCAGTGGTCTTGGCGATATTGTCCAAATTGATGGGATCATGAATGCTGAAAGACAGACTGCTTTTAATTCATCATGCTATTCTGCTGGAAAGCACCTGATACGGAATGGTTTTATTTTTCCACAGTATAACAATCCCAATCACACTGCTAATTCAGTAGAGAAAAACATCTGATAAAATACTGACAGTGATGGAATGGCCTTCACAGAGCCCAGACCTATGGACTCACCTGGACAGAGAAAGAAATAAGACAACCTAAATCTAAAGAAGAATTCTGGAAAGTGCTGAAAGAAGCCTGGTATAATATACCTGAAGATTACTTCAGAAAACTCTCTCTAAAAGACTTCACAACATGCTTAGTGGCAAGGGAGGTCAAACGGTGCTCCATGTAATCTCTCCCTAAATATTTAATGAAATAAAGATAACATATAGATTTTCTTTGGTATAAACAAGTGGGAGTACACTTAAAACTGACATTTCTACAAAGAACAAGTTAAAATTGAAGCAGGGTATATCATTCAAACTGTGGTAGAATTGGTGGCAGTGAAGAAAAACAAAAATAAGATTGTACTATATAGTCGTTAAAGGGACAGAAAATAAAGAAAATTGGGCACATTCCTAGAAAATGTGAGCAGGGCTAGTACAAAGCTGTCACTCCTGATTTGTCTCTCGTCTAGACAGGTAGCTCCGCTTTTACCATTTTAGTAAGAGCAGCGATGATAATCAACACTGTTGTTGTACATAACAACAGATGGCAGATCTTCAAAAGCTCTGGGGGGTCTGACAATCTCCTCCGGTGTAGATAGTTGCATGCTTCAATCGTTGCTTTACTGGAGGAGATTCCATGTGAATTTCCATTTCAAAGAAGGTGAAATAATCTGAAACAGATTGAGAGCCATGCAGTTTACAAGCTTGGGGCGCTTTCTCTCATTGCAGGGACGGTCCTGCATTGTGCACTATGTGATTCATTTCCTCCTTCGTGACTATCAGAGAGGAGTCATACATCACTGTACTGTCTGGATCATAGGAGGTGGTGAGTGCCCCAGCCATTGGGGTATAGAGGTGCCGTTATTTTATAAAAAAAAAAAAAAAAAAGAGGGTGTTTTATCTCTCTAGTTCTCCGGTTATTGCACTAGTGATGGAGGATTCGGTTTCTTTAGAGGGAACTCCCTCTATTCCTAAAGAGCAATTCCTGTTTATATGGGGAGGAGGCCCTAGTTCCCCCTCTCAATTATGTTCCATATGCCTTGATAATGTGATAATATCAAGAAAAAATGGGGTTTATTTAGCAGCGCTAAAAAAAGCTAGGAAATGATGATACCAATCTAATTTATGTTTTATACAATCTATTTTATTTAAAAATTCTTATAACACATAAAAACAACAGCAAATGCTTTTCCTAATTAATAAAGGGACGTCTCCCTTATACAACACTTATAAAAACAGACTAGAACCATATAATCCTAGAATTTCAGGTATAAAGGAATTAATTCTATAGATAACATATGGCAAGCAACAAATTTCTAAGATAAATGGTGAATTAAATATTTAAAAGGCACAAATGTATCAATCCTAATAGCTTTACAGTTCTTCAGTAACAAATTCAGTTATAAAGTTACACAGTTACTTTCCTTGGACATATAATTGGCTCAGGTGTGCTGGATAGTTAAAAAGGCAAAAAACAGCCAATATTCTGATTTAGGTGCCAAAGCAATCGTGGTTAATGGAAATGGTTAATTCTTGATAAAGCCCAGAAGGGTGAAACGCGTTGAATGGGACCTGCTACACTCTACTAAACTTCATTTACTACTGTCACAAAGCTGTGTGACCCTGCAACTTTAAACTTTTCTCCTGACCCTGCAAGTTAAAATCTACCTTTGGTAACTTCAGGGAATACGGTGTTACTGCTAAACACTGACCAAAGATTTCTTCAAACCTTAAGAAGTCTGAGGGAACCCAGATGAAAACAATATTTGGGCTATAAGAAGAAAGGAAAACAAAAAAAAGGATAACTACATCACCAGAACGGATCATCACCCCTGACCTCTGAATCAAAGAGAAGGTCAGGTGACTTATCAGAAGCACCAGGAACAAACAATCTGTGAATCCCTCACAGTGAAGATAATCAGCGGTTGCAACCAGGACAGATTAAGGTACCTCTACACTAATTTGCACTACGTTTTTTAAAACACGCAAACTGAACTTTAAAGACATCAAGGTATTCATCTGTTAAATTAACCATTTCCATTAACCACGATTGCTTTGGCACCTAAATCAGAATATTGGCTGTTTTTTGCCTTTTTAACTATCCAGCACACCTGAGCCAATTATATGTCCAAGGAAAGTAACTGTGTAACTTTATAACTGAATTTGTTACTGAAGAACTGTAAAGCTATTAGGATTGATACATTTGTGCCTTTTAAATATTTAATTCACCATTTATCTTAGAAATTTGTTGCTTGCCATATGTTATCTATAGAATTAATTCCTTTATACCTGAAATTCTAGGATTATATGGTTCTAGTCTGTTTTTATAAGTGTTGTATAAGGGAGACGTCCCTTTATTAATTAGGAAAAGCATTTGCTGTTGTTTTTATGTGTTATAAGAATTTTTAAATAAAATAGATTGTATAAAACATAAATTAGATTGGTATCATCATTTCCTAGCTTTTTTTAGCGCTGCTAAATAAACCCCATTTTTTCTTCTTATCCACCATTTAGTTCTCTTTGAGGGAAGAACTTTTTTAGCAGCAGGAATCCACCTTTAGGCGCTCCTATCACACTACACATAAATGTGATAATATCAAACATGTTTGATATCACGGAGCCGCCCACCTCTGAGGAGTTGTTGTTCAGTGAGGTGAGTACACTAAATTGTTATCTCTATACACATGCAGTTTTCCCGTAGCATTGCTGATCCTCCATCTGGAAGGAGCCTTTTTTCTCCAGACGTTACTGCGCAGTTAACACATTGGATGTGTGTTAGCAAGCTAATTCCTTAGGGGATTCCTTCCAAGTTCATCTGCGTTGGAGATTTATCTCTCCTTTAGCCTGTGGCTTTGTGTCTTGTGGGCAGGTGCTCTGCCTTTTTGGCCCCATCCCTTTTCTTAGGGTGGGGGGCTTATTCTACTTCTTATGGAGGTGTGGTCCTTTTTTCTAGGGATTATCTTGGATTCAGGAGGTTGGAACTGAGAGTTAACCTTTCAGAGAGGGGTGTTTTTCTCTGGGTTGTTACATTCCATCTGGATTCTTGCTGGCTCTGTGTCGAGACTATGGTGGCCTTTTGTTAGATTCCTTTGGGTCTGCGGCCTTGTCTGTTTCTAAGGAGTCAGGTTGGCACCCATGGTCTGTTGGGATGGCTGTGGACATTCTTCCGCTCTTTTGAGCTGGTGTTTGAGTTCTTCTGTTCTGTTTTCAAGACCTATCGATGCTTGGGCTGGCCCGGTTGGGAGTGGGTTCTGAGATGCCTTGTCATCTTCAGGATCTAGGTTGGTATTGTAGCTAGCCCCCTAGGTTTACAAGCTGAGGGTCCCGGGTTACCATTCACCTTCGGGTTCTTGGTGTAACCTCTCTCTCTCTCTTGGGGGTGCAGTGGGTCTTGTTGAGGTTATGTGCTAACCCTTTTGGAGCCCTGTGTGTAGGTCTAGCGGCTTTGATTGCCTGGAAGTGTGCCCTCTGTCTGGGAGTTTTCTTTTGCAATCTGTTCTCTTGCTGGCCAATTTTTACTTCTTAGCAAGTATTCTTCTGTGTCATCCTAATGATGGCTCCGTGTTCTTGACTCAGGGTTATTTGTCTGGGTCTGTTACACAATCTTTTTTTTCTGAATACTATAGTATTCTTAGTTCTGACAATGTGAGGACTCAGTTTTCATTTTTGTCTTTCGGTGCTTTTGCACGACGTTGAGAGAGAGGGTTCTCTGTTTCGAGGCCCGATTCTACACCTCTGGTTTCTGCTTGGTCTGGGCGTAGCCTCCCCTTGTCTGTCAGGACCCATTAGGGTCTTTGTGAGCTGGGCTCGCTATTGGGGGTTTTCCTTTTATGGATTTTGTGGTGACCTTTCGGTTCCCCTTCGGTTCTTCTTTGCCTTATCCCTTGGTGAGGGACTGCCTGTTGGGCAACAGTGTCTCCTGGAGGACTGTTGGCTCAGTTGAGTCCGATTTTGCGGTCTCTAGCTAGACTTCTGGACTATCTGCGGGTCAGTGCCCTTGGGGCCTTTCCTTTTCAATGTTTTCTCGGCTTCGGACGAAGCAGGGTTTATGTTGGGTAGTGGTTTCTGGCTTGGGTAGTGTTGGGTAGTGGTTTCTGGCATTCAGTGTCCTCTTTTTAGCTTGGGTATTGTTTTCCCAAAAGTAATGAATGCGGCTGTGGACTCTTTCCAGTTAGGAAGAAAAACATAAATTATCCTTTATCAAGACTGGCGCATCTATAGCGCTGAAACGCGTAGATTTGATTATCCAGTGTGACCAGGCTCTAGCGAAAGAACGAGAGATCCGTCCAGGAACCACTCCCCCCACGACCCGACTACCTGATTGGACCTCCGAGGACCACACGTAAATCTCATACACGCCAGGGAAAGAAGGGATTGCCGGGAAGCCTAAACGGCGAGACGCCGAAGAGATAAGTGATTCACAACCCGTTGCAGAAACCTTTTGAGGTAACCTTCTAAAAAACCTGTGCAATTGGAGAGGAGGTAAGGGATATCAGTAGTACGGCAAGGGGGAGCACCGCTTCACTCAGTTTGATTTCTACCGCTCAGTTATTGAGCCTTTTCAAACAGCTACTTTACATAATTTTAAACTGCTCAGCTGAATTAAGCATTTTTAACAGGGACAATCACCCTTGGATAAAATACAAATAGTTGTGGCCACAACTCATATTTTAATTCTCACTTACAGAATCGTCATTAGACGACCAACGTGTATACACAACCCATCAGAGGTTTTGACCGGGAACACTAACATACTATACAAGTAATCAATTGCTACTTTTCGATACTTCTAGGTACAGCAATTGCCTATGTACATACAGGCAGTCCTTTTTTTATGTGATATTTATCTGCTGATATTTTACCATTTTACGTCTCTGTATTGATATAACTGCTATAATCTGTGTACTAACCCCACAGAATCTCATAGAATACGCTTCACCTTTTGTAACAGTATACATATGATTTAAACTGCTACACTTGTTGCCTTTTTTGGGGAAATATTGCCATTTGGAGTTTATGAAAGATTTGGCGATTGCATATGAATACTGCCATTTGGAGTTTATGAATGAATCATTTTGATCTGCATAAAATTTGATTGCAAGTGTATTTTGGACACTCATAATGTGTTTTTAATAATATGTTTGTGTAACAATTCATCTTTTTTAGTAAAATAATTTTACAGCAATATCATAGTACATTGTATTTGTTTCTTCTTTTGGTTATTTGGTCTAAAATACTTAATAACTGACACCCACGTATTCCTAGATTCATTTATATATTTTTTATATACTATTTTTATGAATATTCACAAATTGTACACATATATAAGGAAACCATTAGATTACTATTAATAGATTGAGCCACAGAAGTGACTAACTATTACATTCACATAAAATTGAGAGAACGAACTTATATACATACCAATCAAAGATTGGCCGTAATTTATATTTATATTTATTCACTACAGATAGTCTTATTCACAGCTCATACCAATCAAAGATTGGCCCACACTATCACCTATTAATAAGTCCTACTCACAGCTCATTCCTGAGCGCTCCCCTCCCCCCACTTGGTTTGTTAACCCATTTAAACAGGCATGTGCTTGTGGACACTGTGATGGTTCCAATTAGCAAAACTGGCTATTTCAAATACAAAAATAAACATAAATAATACATTTTCCCATCTATTGATCCCTTAATAAACATGATGCACCCTGGTCATTAAGGATTTTTCAGCGCGTAATAGCACAGGTCTCGCCAGGGTTGAATAAGGGGTTGAATACTACAAGGCAGGTAAGTAAATTAATTCGGAACACATCATGGAGAACAAGTTTACAGTAAAGTGCCCCTTTAAGACAGAAAGATCTGCAAAATTAAATTTCTCTTGTAAGGTGTATCCAGTCCACGGGTTCATCCTTTCTATTTTCTCCTTCCTAACAGGAAGTGGCAAAGAAAGCACACAGCAGAGCTGTCCATATAGCTCCCCCTCTAGCTCCACCCCCCAGTCATTCTTTTTGCCGGCTCTAAGCAATAGGGTCCCTCTCGGAAGGGTAAAGTGAATGTGGTGTTACAATTGTAGTTTTGTTTTCTACAAGCAAAAGGGAACGGTTTGCAGTTTAAGCTGCAATAAAGTATGTTCAGTCATTTATTTCTAGACAAGACTGTGATAATGCTAGAAAAGACTGATAAGATCCCCATGAGGGAAGGGTAAGCTTTATTCAGAGACTAAGTATGGAATTGCAAGCTTACATAACAGGGCTAATTTATGCTGGTTTTTTACTGATAAATATCGTTTTTTTTGAGACACTTTGAAGGTTCCTTTGGGTTTCTTTCAGGGGTTGTTACCCACATGGCTATTATTAAAACACTTAGGAGTGTTTCTTTAGGCCTCACAGCACCGGAGTAAGGTGGGAGGGGCCTAATTTCGCGCCTCAGATGCGCAGTTATACTGACTAGATCTTCAGGCTGTTTCACATGGAGGGTCCTGCTGCAGTTTGAGGGCCTATAAGAAGCTTTTTCCCCACAAATATTGTCCCTAAGGGCAGGTAGGGCCACAGCAGAGCTGTGGCAAGGTGCTGAATTTGTTTTAACCGGTTGTTAGCTTACTATTGATCCGGTTTGGGCATTAAGGGGTTAATCGTTTTGGTTGCTTGTTGTGCAATCTTACCAATGCTTTAGGTACATGCTGGGAAAATTTCGAAAAATTTGCTGCATTTTTCACTGTTTTGGAAAATTGTGTGCCTTTTTTATCTCTTAAAGGCACAGTAACGTTTTTTGCAAAGTGTGTTTTTACTTGATTAAAGTGATTTCTAAGCCTGTTTGTCTTACTACTAGTCTGTTAAACATGTCTGATACCAAGGAATATCCTTGTTCAATGTGTTTAGAAGCCATGGTGGAACCCCCTCTCAGAATGTGTCCCACTTGTACTGATATGTCTATACACTTTAAAGAACATATTGTTGCACTTAAAAATGTGGCCCAAGATGATTCTCAGACAGAAGGTAATGAGGTTAGCCCGTTAAACTCTCCCCAAGTGTCACAACCAGTGACGCCTAGCACCTCTAGTGCGTCTAACTATTTTACCTTGCAAGACTTGGCGGTAGTTATGAATAATACCCTCTCAGTGTTTTTATCTAAACTGCCTGTGTTACCTGCAAAGCGTGATAGCTCTGTTTTAAGAACAGATTCTGAGCATTCTGATGGTTTGGTAGCCGTATCCGATATACACTCACAACGCTCTGAAATGGGGGCGAGGGAGGTGCTGTCTGAGGGAGAAATTTCCGATTCGGGAAAGGTTGCTCCTCAGACAGACTCAGATACGTTGGCTTTTAAGTTTAAACTAGAACACCTCCGCTTATTGCTCAGGGAGGTATTAGTTACTCTGGATGACTGCGACCCTTTGGTGGTTCCAGAGAAATTGTGTAAAATGGACAAGTACCTAGAAGTTCCTGTTTACACTGATGTGTTCCCGGTCCCTAAGAGGATTGCGGATATAGTAACTAGGGAGTGGGATAGACCAGGTATTCCGTTTGTTCCCCCTCCTGTTTTTAAGAAAATGTTCCCCATATCTGACCCCATACGGGACTCGTGGCAGACGGTCCCTAAGGTGGAGGGGGCTGTTTCTTCACTTGCTAAACGCAAAACCATACCAATTGAAGACAGTTGTGCTTTTAAAGACCCTATGGATAAAAAATTAGAGGGTTTACTTAAGAAAATTTTTGTTCAACAAGGTTTTCTTCTCCAACCTATTGCGTGCATTGTTCCTGTAACTACTGCAGCTGCTTTCTGGTTCGATGCGCTGGAAGATGCGCTCCAGACGGAGACCTCATATGAGGACATTATGGACAGAATTAAGGCTCTTAAGCTGGCTAATTCTTTTATCACAGATGCCGCTTTCCAACTATCTAAGTTAGCGGCAAAGAATTCAGGTTTCGCCATTTTGGCGCGCAGGGAGCTATGGCTAAAGTCCTGGTCGGCCGATGTGTCGTCAAAATCCAAACTATTGAACATCCCTTTCAAAGGAAAGACCCTTTTCGGGCCTGAATTGAAAGAGATTATCTCAAAAATAACTGGGGGAAAAGGCCATGCTCTCCCTCAGGACAAGTCCTTTAAGACAAAGAACAAACAAAATAATTTTCGTTCCTTTCGGAATTTCATGAGCGGTCTCGCTTCATCCTCCCCTGCTGCAAAGCAAGAGGGTAACACTTCACAACCCAGGGCAGCCTGGAAACATTACCAGGGCTGGAACAAGGGTAAACAGGCTAAGAAACCTGCAGCTGCCTCCAAGACAGCATGAAGGGGTAGCCCCTGATCCGGGACCGGATCTAGTAGGGGGCAGACTCTCTCTCTCTTCGCTCAGGCCTGGGCAAGAGATGTACACGATCCTTGGGCCTTAGAGATTGTATCCCAGGGATATCTTCTAGAATTCAAGGACTCCCCTCCAAGGGGAAGGTTCCACATTTCTCGTCTGTCCTCAGACCAGACAAAGAAAGAGGCGTTCTTACGCTGTGTAGAAGAGATACATACAATGGGAGTTATCCACCCAGTTCCAATTGTGGAACAAGGGCTGGGTTTTTACTCAAACCTGTTTGTGGTTCCCAAAAAAGAAGGAACTTTCAGACCAATCCTGGATCTCAAAATTCTAAACAAATTCCTCAGAGTCCCATCATTCAAGATGGAGACCATTCGGACAATCTTACCAATGATCCAGGAGGGTCAATATATGACTACCGTGGATCTAAAGGATGCGTATCTTCACATTCCTATCCACAAAGATCATCACCAGTTTCTCAGGTTCGCCTTTCTGGACAAGCATTATCAGTTTGTGGGTCTTCCTTTCGGGTTGGCCACTGCTCCCAGTATTTTCACAAAGGTGCTAGGGTCCCTCCTGGCGGTTCTAAGACCGCGGGGAATAGCAGTGGCGCCTTATCTAGACGACATCTTAATTCAGGCGTCGCCTTTCCAAAGAGCCAAGTCTCACACTGAAATTGTATTGGCCTTTCTGAGGTCTCACGGGTGGAAGGTGAACATCAAAAAGAGTTCTCTCTCCCCCCTCACAAGAGTTTCCTTCCTAGGAACTCTATTTGATTCGGTAGAAATGAAAATATTTCTGACGGAGGTCAGAAAGCTAAAACTCTTAACCACTTGCCGAGCTCTTCATTCCATTCCTCGACCATCTGTAGCTCAGTGCATGGAGACAATCGGACTAATGGTAGCGACAATGGACATAGTCCCTTTTGCTCGGATACACCTCAGACCACTGCAACTATGCATGCTCAAACAGTGGAATGGGGATTATGCAGATTTGTCTCCTCAAATACAGTTGGACCAGGGGACCAGAGATTCTCTTCTCTGGTGGTTGTCTCAGGATCACCTATCTCAGGGAATGTGTTTCCGCAGACTAGAGTGGATCATCTTAACGACCGACGCTAGTCTGTTGGGCTGGGATGCAGTCTGGGACTCCCTGAAAGCTCAGGGCTTATGGTCTCGGGAAGAAGCTCTTCTCCCGATTAAACATTCTGGAACTGAGGGCGATATTCAACGCTCTTCAGGCATTGCCTCAGCTAGCTGCGGCCAAATTCATCAGATTTCAGTCGGACAACATCACGACTGTAGCTTACATCAACCATCAAGGGGGAACAAGGAGTCCCCTAGCAATGATGGAAGTAACCAAAATAATCATGTGGGCGGAGGATCACTCCTGCCATCTCTCAGCAATTCACATCCCAGGAGTAGACAACTGGGAGGCGGATTTTCTAAGTCGTCAGACTTTTCACCCGGGGGAGTGGGAACTCCACCCGGAGGTATTTGCCCAGCTGACTCAGCTATGGGGCACTCCAGAATTGGATCTGATGGCGTCCCGTCAGAATACCAAACTTCCTCTTTATGGGTCCAGGTCCCGGGATCCCCAGGAGGTGCTGATAGATGCTCTAGCAGCGCCTTGGTCCTTCAATCTGGCCTATGTGTTTCCACTATTTCCTCTCCTTCCTCGTCTGGTTGCCAGAATCAAGCAGGAGAGGGCGTCAGTGATTCTAATAGCGCCTGCGTGGCCACGCAGGACCTGGTATGCAGACCTAGTGGACATGTCATCCGTTCCACCATGGACTCTGCCAATGAGGCAGGACCTTCTATTACAAGGTCCTTTCAAACATCCAAATCTAATTTCTCTGCGTCTGACTGCTTGGAGATTGAACGCCTAATTCTATCAAAGCGTGGTTTCTCTGAGTCGGTTATCGATACCCTGATTCAGGCTAGAAAGCCTGTCACCAGGAAAATCTACCATAAGATTTGGCGAAAATATCTTTGTTGATGCGAATCCAAGGGTTACTCATGGAGTAAGATTAGGATTCCCAGGATATTGTCCTTTCTCCAAGATGGATTGGAGAAAGGATTGTCAGCTAGTTCCTTAAAAGGACAGATATCTGCTTTGTCTATTCTTTTACACAAACGTCTGGCGGAGGTACCAGACGTTCAAGCGTTTACTCGGGCTTTAGTCAGAATCAAGCCTGTTTATAGACCTGCCTTGTTCCGTCCCTTCATCCGTGTCCTAAAGCTTTGGTATTGGTATCCCACAAGTAAAGGATGAACCCGTGGACTGGATACACCTTACAAGAGAAAACAGAATTTATGTTTACCTGATAAATTTCTTTCTCTTGTGGTGTATCCAGTCCACGGCCCGCCCTGGCTACTAAGTCAGGTAATTTTTTTGTTTAAACTACAGTCACCACTGCACCCTATGGTTTCTCCTTTTTCTTCCTAACCTTCGGTCGAATGACTGGGGGGTGGAGCTAGAGGGGGAGCTATATGGACAGCTCTGCTGTGTGCTCTCTTTGCCACTTCCTGTTAGGAAGGCGAATATCCCACAAGTAAAGGATGAACCCGTGGACTGGATACACCACAAGAGAAAGAAATTTATCAGGTAAGCATAAATTCTGTTTCTCCTGTTAAGTGTGATCAGTCCACGGGTCATCATTACTTCTGGGATATTAACTCCTCCCCAACAGGAAGTGCAAGAGGATTCACCCAGCAGAGCTGCTATATAGCTCCTCCCCTCTACGTCACACCCAGTCATTCTCTTGCACCCAACTAATAGATAGGATGTGTGAGAGGACTGTGGTGATTATACTTAGTTTTATACCTTCAATCAAGAGTTTGTTATTTTATAACAGCACCGGAGTGTGTTGTTCCTTCTCTGGTAGAGTTTGAAGAAGAATCTACCTGAGTTTTTTGTATGATTTTAGCCGGCGTAGTTAAGATCATATTGCTGTTCTCGGCCATCTGAGGAGAGGTAAACTTCAGATCAGGGGACAGCGGGCAGGTTAATCTGCAAAGAGGTATGTAGCAGCATATTATTTTCTGACAATGGAATTTGACTGAGAAAATTCTGCCATACCGATATAATGTAATCTCAGCCTTAAATGCAGTAGTAGCAACTGGTATCAGGCTGTCATGTATGTATATTTTACACTTCAGTATTCTGGGGAATGGCACTTCACTGGGATAATACTGTATGCATAAGACTTTAGCCTAATTTGCAGTGACTAGCAACAGGCTTTCTAATGTCATTTCATTTATTTGATGTTAAACGTTTTTGCTGGCTGTTAAATCGTTTAATTTTCTGAGGTACTGGGTGAAAAAATGTTTTGGGCACTGTTTTTTTCCACTTGGCAGTCGTTTTATTTAATTTAAGACAGTTTACTGATCTCCCTCACTGTTGTGTGTGAGGGGGAGGGGCCTATTTTGGCGCTTTTGCTACGCATCAAAAAATTCAGTCAGAAGTCTCTTGTCTTCCCTGCATGATCCGGTTCGTCTCTACAGAGCTCAGGGGTCTTCAAAACTTATTTTGAGGGAGGTAATCACTCACAGCAGAGCTGTGAGGTTGTAGCGGACTGTGATAAAAAACGTTTATTTCAGTACTTTTTTTCTGCTATCAGGGTTAGTTATCCATTGCTAATGGGGGCAATCCTTTGCTAAAATTGTGTATTTACCGTAAAAGATTTGATGTTATAGTTTCTCAGTTTATTAGTTCTCAACTGTCATAACCTTTTTCTGTGCTTCTTAAAGGCACAGTACGTTTCATATTATTTGTAAATTACTTTGAAAAGTATTTCCAAGTTGCTAGTTTAATTGCTAGTGTGTTAAACATGTCTGATTCAGAGGAATATCTCTGTGCTATATGTGCTAAAACCAAAGTGGAGCCCAATAGAAATTTATGTACTAATTGCATTGATGCTACTTTAAATAAAAGTCAATCTGTACAAATTGAACATATTTCACCAAACAACGAGGGGAGAGTTATGCCGACTAACTCGCCTCACGTGTCAGTACCTGCATCTCCCGCTCGGGAGGTGCGTGATATTGTAGCGCCGAGTACATCAGGGCGGCCATTACAAATCACATTACAGGATATGGCTAATGTTATGACTGAAGTTTTGGCTAAATTACCAGAACTAAGAGGTAAGCGTGATCACTCTGGGGTGAGAACAGAGTGTGCTGTTGATAATAGGGCCATGTCTGATACTGCGTCACAGTATGCTGAACATGAGGACGGAGAGCTTCAATCAGCAGGTGACGGTTCTGATCCCAATAGAATGGATTCAGACATTTCTAATTTTAAGTTTAAACTCGAAAACCTCCGTGTACTGTTAGGGGAGGTTTTAGCAGCTCTAAATGATTGTAACACCGTTGCAATCCCAGAGAAATTATGTAGGCTGGATAGATACTATGCGGTACCGGCGAGTACTGACGTATTTCCAATACCTAAGAGGCTTACAGAGATAATTGCTAAGGAGTGGGATAGGCCCGGTGTACCCTTTTCCCCCCCTCCTGTGTTTAGAAAAATGTTTCCAATAGACGCCACCACACGGGACTTATGGCAGACGGTCCCTAAGGTGGAGGGAGCGGTTTCTACTCTGGCTAAGCGTACCACTATCCCGGTGGAGGAGAGCTGTGCCTTTTCAGATCCAATGGATAAAAAATTAGAGGGTTACCTTAAGAAAATGTTTGTTCAACAAGGTTTTATATTGCAACCCCTTGCATGTATTGCGTCTGTCACGGCCGCGGCCGCTTTTTGGTCCGAGTCCCTGGAAGAGACTCTTGACTCAATAACTATAGATGAGATTTCAAACAAGCTTAAGACACTTAAGCTAGCTAATTCATTTATTTCGGATGCCGTAGTACATTTAACTAAACTTACGGCCAAGAATTCCGGATTCGCCATTCAGGCACGCAGAGCACTGTGGCTAAAATCCTGGTCAGCTGATGTTACTTCTAAATCTAAATTACTTAACATACCTTTCAAAGGGCAGACCTTATTCGGGCCCGGGTTTAAAGAAATTATCGCTGACATTACAGGAGGTAAGGGCCATGCCCTGCCTCAAGACAGAGCCAAACCTAAGGCTAGACAGGCTAATTTTCGTTCCTTTCGGAATTTCAAAGCAGGAGCAGCATCAACTTCCTCTGCACCAAAACAGGAAGGAGCTGTTGCTCGCTACAGACAAGGCTGGAGACCTAACCAGTCCTGGAACAAGAGCAAGCAGGCCAGGAAACCTGCTGCTGCCCCTAAGACAGCATGAATTGAGGGCCCCCGATCCGGGAACGGATCTAGTGGGGGGCAGACTTTCTCTCTTCGCCCAGGCTTGGGCAAGAGATGTCCAGGATCCCTGGGCGTTAGAGATCATATCTCAGGGATACCTTCTGGACTTCAAATCCTCTCCCCCAAAAGGGAGATTTCATCTGTCAAGGTTGTCAACAAACCAAATAAAGAAAGAGGCGTTTCTACGCTGTGTACAAGATCTTTTACTAATGGGAGTGATCCATCCGGTTCCGCGGTCGGAACAAGGACAAGGGTTTTACTCAAATCTGTTTGTGGTTCCCAAAAAAGAGGGAACTTTCAGGCCAATCCTGGATTTAAAAATCCTAAACAAATTCCTAAGAGTTCCATCGTTCAAAATGGAAACTATTCGGACAATCTTACCCATGATCCAAGAGGGTCAGTACATGACCACAGTGGATTTAAAGGATGCTTACCTTCACATACCGATTCACAAAGATCATTACCGGTATCTAAGGTTTGCCTTCCTAGACAGGCATTACCAGTTTGCAGCTCTTCCATTCGGATTGGCTACGGCAAGAATCTTCACGAAGGTTCTGGGTGCTCTTCTGGCGGTACTAAGACCGAGAGGAATTTCGGTAGCTCCGTACCTAGACGACATTCTGATACAAGCTTCAAGCTTTCAAACTGCCAAGTCTCATACAGAGTTAGTACTGGCATTTCTAAGGTCGCATGGATGGAAGGTGAACGAAAAGAAGAGTTCTCTCTTTCCACTCACAAGAGTTCCCTTCTTGGGGACTCTTATAGATTATGTAGAAATGAAGATTTACCTGACAGAAGACAGGTTAACAAAGCTTCAAAATGCATGCCGTGTCCTTCATTCCATTCAACACCCGTCAGTAGCTCAATGCATGGAGGTGATCGGCTTAATGGACATAGTACCCTTTGCACGCCTACATCTCAGACCGCTGCAATTGTGCATGCTAAGTCAGTGGAATGGGGATTACTCAGACTTGTCCCCTACTCTGAATCTGGATCAAGAGACCAGAAATTCTCTTCTATGGTGGCTTTCTCGGCCACATCTGTCCAGGGGGATGCCATTCAGCAGGCCAGACTGGACAATTGTAACAACAGACGCCAGCCTACTAGGTTGGGGCGCTGTCTGGAATTCTCTGAAGGCTCAGGGACAATGGAATCAGGAGGAGAGTCTCCTGCCTATAAACATTCTGGAATTGAGAGCAGTTCTCAATGCCCTTCTGGCTTGGCCCCAGTTAACAACTCGGGGGTTCATCAGGTTTCAGTCGGACAACATCACGACTGTAGCTTACATCAACCATCAGGGAGGGACAAGAAGCTCCCTAGCAATGATGGAAGTATCAAAGATAATTCGCTGGGCAGAGTCTCACTCTTGCCACCTGTCAGCAATCCACATCCCGGGAGTGGAGAACTGGGAGGCGGATTTCCTAAGTCGTCAGACTTTTCATCCGGGGGAGTGGGAACTTCATCCGGAGGTCTTTGCCCAAATACTTCGACGTTGGGGCAAACCAGAGATAGATCTCATGGCGTCTCGACAGAACGCCAAGCTTCCTCGTTACGGGTCCAGATCCAGGGATCCGGGAGCGGTTCTGATAGATGCTTTGACAGCACCTTGGACCTTCGGGATGGCTTATGTGTTTCCACCCTTCCCGATGCTTCCTCGATTGATTGCCAGAATCAAACAGGAGAGAGCATCAGTGATTCTAATAGCGCCTGCATGGCCACGCAGGACTTGGTATGCAGATCTAGTGGACATGTCATCCTGTCCACCTTGGTCTCTACCTCTGAAACAGGACCTTCTGATCCAGGGTCCCTTCAAACATCAAAATCTAATTTCTCTGAAGCTGACTGCTTGGAAATTGAACGCTTGATCTTATCAAAACGTGGTTTTTCAGAGTCAGTTATTGATACCTTAATACAGGCTAGGAAGCCTGTTACCAGAAAGATTTACCATAAGATATGGCGCAAATACTTATATTGGTGCGAATCCAAGAGTTACTCATGGAGTAAGGTTAGGATTCCTAGGATATTGTCTTTTCTACAAGAAGGTTTAGAAAAGGGTTTATCCGCTAGTTCCTTAAAGGGACAGATTTCAGCTCTGTCCATTCTTTTACACAAACGTCTGTCAGAAGTTCCGGACGTTCAAGCTTTTTGTCAGGCTTTAGCTAGGATCAAGCCTGTGTTTAAAACTGTTGCTCCACCATGGAGTTTGAACTTAGTTCTTAATGTTTTACAGGGTGTTCCGTTTGAACCCCTTCATTCCATTGATATCAAGCTGTTATCTTGGAAAGTTCTGTTTTTAATGGCGATTTCCTCGGCTCGAAGAGTCTCTGAGTTATCTGCCTTACATTGTGATTCTCCTTATCTGATTTTTCATTCAGACAAGGTAGTTCTGCGTACTAAACCTGGGTTCCTACCTAAGGTGGTCACTAACAGGAATATCAATCAAGAGATTGTTGTTCCATCTTTGTGTCCTAATCCTTCTTCGAAGAAGGAACGTCTGCTACACAATCTAGATGTAGTCCGTGCCCTGAAATTTTATCTACAGGCAACTAAGGATTTTCGACAAACGTCTTCCCTGTTTGTCGTTTATTCTGGTCAGAGGAGAGGTCAAAAAGCTTCGGCTACCTCTCTCTCTTTTTGGCTTCGTAGCATAATACGGTTAGCCTATGAGACTGCTGGACAGCAGCCTCCTGAAAGAATTACAGCACATTCTACTAGAGCTGTGGCTTCCACTTGGGCCTTTAAGAATGAGGCTTCTGTTGAACAGATTTGCAAGGCTGCAACTTGGTCTTCTCTTCATACTTTTTCCAAATTTTACAAATTTGACACTTTTGCTTCTTCGGAGGCTGTTTTTGGGAGAAAGGTTCTTCAGGCAGTGGTTCCTTCCGTATAAAGAGCCTGCCTGTCCCTCCCGTCATCCGTGTACTTTAGCTTTGGTATTGGTATCCCAGAAGTAATGATGACCCGTGGACTGACCACACTTAACAGGAGAAAACAAAATTTATGCTTACCTGATAAATTCCTTTCTCCTGTAGTGTGGTCAGTCCACGGCCCGCCCTGTTTTTTATGGCAGGTCTAAAAATTTTTTTAAATTATACTCCAGTCACCACTGCACCCTTTGGCTTCTCCTTTCTCGTTGGTTCTTGGTCGAATGACTGGGTGTGACGTAGAGGGGAGGAGCTATATAGCAGCTCTGCTGGGTGAATCCTCTTGCACTTCCTGTTGGGGAGGAGTTAATATCCCAGAAGTAATGATGACCCGTGGACTGACCACACTACAGGAGAAAGGAATTTATCAGGTAAGCATAAATTTTGTTTTTAACCACCCTCTCTAGTTATCACAGGGCAGATCCACAACATGTGGATCAGTTTTTCTGTCCCATTACATTTCCTCAAGAATCTTTTATATTCAATTGAGTCAATTTTAATGTAATTTGAAAATGCCCAACACCGCCTGGTCAGTATTTTTTCTCAAAATAAATATCTTATCTCTTTGCTCTGAGGTCCTCTTAATGTTTTAAGTCATAATCTTAAGCTTTCTGGAGTTTAAATTTTAGATGACAAATTTAAGTTGCCAAAGCCATTTGGATGGTATACAGTCTCAAAGGAATTCCATTCTCTCATTACTTCTAAGCTAATAGTGGGAAATGTAGAAGTTTCTCAGTTTAGGAATTGATTGATTCAAAGTCTCAAATGAGACCAGCAGAGGACATTAGTTATAGCTCCTGACTTGCCTCAAGATACTTGATTCTTAGATTTAATAAAGTCATAATTTTCTGTGGTTACATCAAGTTACCAGATATTTTGTTGCCAAGACTTGAAGGTGCTACACCTACACCTAACCAACTGTTTACTGAATCTCATATTCTTAATTATGTCAATAAACCCTTGTTAGCTCAAATAAAGCTTTGTTGTAGATAGCCAGATAAGATAATCAGTCCAAGATACACCAGTTTTGAAAATAATCTGAAATATGATGCAGAGGTCAGACAAATGTTGTTGCAGTTTACCAGGTAATTACAAGCAGTGTCTAAGATAATGCAGCATTGTAAACCCAAGCAGATTATACACATAGATAAACTAAGCAATATCCAGGGTATAGCAGTTATATACTAGAAATGGATAGTGTGAATGGCATGTTTCAGGCATAAACGTAGTGAGTGGCTATGATATAGGAAGCCATTTCCAGGATATATCAATTATGCCTTTGTGATTGAAACTGATTGAGCATAAGCTTGAATATAAATAAAGGAGCCAAATAACAATTTTTGAGAAACAACAACTGGAACAAACTGTAGCACAAGGCAGAATTTTTAAAATAAATTTAGAAGTTAGTACACAGGAAGCAGACAGAGTGTGCTGGTGCCAAAAAGCAAATGCTAAAGACTTCCTAAATAGACAGCTAAGGAGGGTGGTCAGGTGATGGATAATTCATCAGGCAAGTACGTTCCAGCAGTAACAAGGAGAAGGTGGTGTCCTAAACAACCTCTTTGACAGTAGAAGAGGCAGCCTTAAAGGGACACTAAATACATTTTAAAAGCATAGCATTGAGGATATTCCCCGCCTCCCACTAGTCCTAGATGCCGCCATGTTAAAATCAGTCTTTCAGTACATTCAAGTGCTGACCTTGTTTCCACATGTGCAGCATCTCTCCTTCAGCTACCTGCAGTGTAACCTATGTTTTATAATGGCAGCACCCTCTTATTTTGTTTGTTAGTAACAAGATATCTTGTTTAATCTCATTCTTGAGGACGTCAAATTTGGGAGTCAAGGCTTCAGATATACTTGAGACTAGTTATTGTACATCGAATGATTCATCTGCGGCGGGTTAATAGTAATATTATGTATGTCTGCCAAGATGGTGTTATTTTTCTTATATCTTTGCCTGGCCGCCATAACTGAGGGTGAAGTTTTAGAATGTGCAGTTAAAAATGTATCCATGTGTTTGTGAAGATGAGGAGTAATGAGTACCCCAAATAGTGAGGGAAAGCCTAAGGAAAAAGATGGGGGGAGTACCCCCCAGGTGGGGTGTAAGAAAAAAAAAAAGCAAAGTGGAGGGAGTAAGTGAACCCGTGGGGAGAGAAAAGAGACCACATGTTTATAATTGTGCCAACCAAGCAAGAGACATAAAAAAAGACAAGAGGAAACCCAGACCGTGAAAGAAATATTATATGGAAAACAAGAATTTCTGGTCAGTTAGGAAGATTGGCAATTTAATCTAACTTGGTATCGCCAAGGCAGACAATAGTACAAAGAATCCTTTGCAGATGGATGTCATGTCCTTGCACTGTCAGGGACATTTCGTGTTAATTTAAAAAAAAAACAACTCTCTCTATCCTCTTATATTTTTTCCAGTTAAGATATGGTTTTCACAGTAAGACTGTTTTATTAATAGAATTATATCAGGGTTGGAAAATTATTTAGTTGGAGTTATACTTAATGTTACCTGTTTAATGGGAGGGTCTCTATTCAGACTTGTATTTTATGCCTAACCCAATAATGTTTGCTAAGTTAATCAGTTCTGTTTCATCTGAACTTAAAGAACAAACAGAATATATATTTCAGAATTAACCCCACAGCTCAGCAAGTTCTAAAATTTGCGTAAACAGTAATACGTATTGTCTCTCAAGCTTATGATATTAAACCCCTCCTAATACAAGGGGAATCTATCCTTTAGCAATGAATAACAATTTAACAATGTTTAGATGAACCAATGAGCTCTCACACAAAACATGATTAATTATCGAAACTTCACCGACAGAGTATATTACAATAGTTCTCAAAAATATTTTAGCTAGATTTATAGCAGATTAAAAGGAAACAAGAGAAGAAATGTCTACTAGTATATTCTCTAAGTACTGTATGAAGAATAAGTTTTGTTCTCTTGTCTATTGTGTACAGCAAACTTATTTTAGCCAAAGCTATATTTTGTATAAAACCCAGCTGTACTTAATTAAGCAATTCTGTTTTGTCTAACAATAGAGAACACAGGAACTATATGTTAAAAAATCATCCATACCACTCCACACGTTCTAAGAGAATACATAAACATTGATACTATTATCTTAAGTAACCTGTTATATTGAGCCCAACTTAATGCACATAAATATTTATCCTCTAGTGATACAAACATAATATAACATAATATAATATTGTTTCAATGAGGAATTGAGCCCTTCCGGAAAGAAAATAATTAGTTGTATCAACAATGCAGCCAGAATGAATCACAATAATTAATACTTAAATAATATGTCAAAAATGCTTTTAACTAACTTTTAAGCAGTTTTTAGTGAAATTATGAGAACAGATAGCAACTAACACATTTTCTAAGTAACCTAAAGGAAATAACTTTTATTCTCAGTTGTGATAAAAACAGCAACTTATTGTAATAAGTTGAGTCTGGGGTGGTTAAAGCTACCAGAACACCCCTGCTATGAGCCAGTTCCATGTTTCATGCCTCAATGAGGACCCAGGATAAAAAAAAAGGGAGCGTTCCACCTTAATGAAGGATAACAAGCAAGGTCCGTGGTCACCGCGAAGCAAGTTCCAAATAAGGCCCTAGAAAGACGTAAAAGTACCTGACCCAGTCCGTAGGGATCTGCAAGCCAAATCAACAAGGACAGCTAATGAGAGATCTCCACCCCAACTGCGGCTCTGGGCCCCCTCATGCAGCACCAGTCGGAGGGAGCAAGCAGACAGGGCGAGCCGGCCCTAGAGCCCAGCAAACACACAGCTGGAGGCAGGAGCACCTATAGCCAGGCGATCCTGTATCAACACCAGGAACCAGATCAGACAAGCCTCCCCTCATGCAGCACCCGTGGGAGAAGAGGACTGCACTGTCCATATCACATTACTACTTATAATGAAGTTTTTTATTACTGTCCCTAATGCTACTTGGGAAACTATTGTTTAAGTTTCCTTATTTTTTTATGAGCTTTATTTATTTAAGGAATTTACTGTTTTATGCATTTTTCTACTTGCCTGTAGATTTATGCACTGATTTCCTTACTATTCAGGGGTAAGTTACCAGAGCTGGGATCAGAGGGGTTTTTCCTCAGGGAGAGCAGGTATACATGTTGGTAGTTAGTAGATTCTAGTAGTTATTTACTCTCCAGATAGCACGTAAGGTGTCCTGTAGGATTTCCTCTATACTATGTTTTCCTTTTTGGGACTGTAGGGTACATGATATCCTCATACTTGGAAGCTCATCTTTTCTTGTTCAGAGCACCCTATGTCTGAGTGTGTCCTATACTTGGTCAATAAATTATTTCCTCTAGTTGAATTACTAATATATTCTAGCTCTGCAGTAACATATACACAGAGTTAATACTAGTGTATTGATTATATTTGTACTGCCTTATTCTACTAAGATTTTTTATAATATTATTCTCAGGATAAGGTATTTATGTTGGCAGGTAGTACTGTTGCTTGCTACCTAGCACTATTGTTCTTGTACTTTTAGCCACCAATCAGCAAGTTCTTGTACTTTTAGCCACGAATCAGCAAGCGCTACCCAGGTGCTAAACCAAAAATGGGCCAGCTCCTAACCTTACATTTCTTCTTTTTCAAATAAAGATAGCAAGAGAATAAAGAAAAATTGATAATAAGAGTCAATAAGAAAATTGGTAAAAATTTCATGCTCTGTCTGAATCGTCAAAGAAAAACATTTGGGTTTAGTATCCCTTTAATGCGAAGAATGTAGCATTGGAGGTCCTGACCAGAAGGGCTTTGTGGTATAAATCATTGCCTGCAGGTATGGTGTCTAAAGGTAGATTTTTGTCCCTTCCTTTTAAAAGGGAACATTTTTATTGTGTGTAAGATGTTATCTGAAATTGTTACCGTATGCTTCCTGGAGTAATCATGTTACTTGTTATACTTGTTTGTTAAAAATAATTAATAAATATATGTGTGTCAACTAACATTTGATAGTTATGCCGGAGCTCCTGACCTAAATTCATATACAGTGTCAGTTTATACACTTGGAGCCCTTCTTTCAGATGCCGGTTTGGTCTGTCACTTAGCCTATGTGACCATCTACACACTGAGAGAACAGAATTTGAGCATTTCTAATAAACAGCTTCTAGAGCCGACAACAAGTCTCACACTGCAAGAGCACGAACCGCCATTTTATTTCATAATGGAGTCCCTTAGCAGATGGGAGGATAAAACGGAGCAACTAATGCAAAACTTTTATGAGGAACTAAAGAAAGACCTGATCGCTATTGGGGACAAGCTGGCAGCACTTTTACCTCACCGACCACAGGGTGAGGAGATATTTGAGCTCACAGTCCCCCCTCCTATGAAAAACGCCATGGACGCCGCGCCTGACCTCATAAGTGAGCACATTCCCCGATCTGACTTTTACTGGCTGGAGGAACCGCTTACCGTAGTGGCGAAGGATGTGTTGGTCTCCAGTGCAGTGACGGAATATGCAGTGCCCCTGCTCCGGCTGTCCGGTGTCGAGTTTGGGATTTCCTGCGCAGAACAGCCTGAACGGCTCAGTCGCACCATGGAGCTACTAAGTATTCAGCTGTTAGCCGGGCACTCTGATGGCTCCTATTTTTTGCACGGGGACAGCTGCTACATGTGTGATGCCCAGGAGCAGTTGCTCGACCCATCTTGGCTTTCTGATTACGCTCGAGACATGTTGCTACAGAGCTTTTCCCATGATGTCTGTTACTTCCCATGCTATTTGGACAAACTATGGGATCCAGGAAAAGGCTAGTTCAGGAGCCCTTATCATTGCAACATAAGGGTTTGCATAAGCATGGGATATATAGGGACCCATTACAGAGTGACTTTCTTACCCCATTCAAATGCCCATGGTCAGGGCACATTAAACAACTGTGACTTCCTCAGCACGTTATAAAATATCCCCAGCAACATTCCATCTCTTGAAAATGGACCTAAGACTGAGACTCTATCTTTCACTTTCCCTCTTTAGAAGGTTAGCTTTAATATTTGAAGAGCAGCCATGCTGGGTCCCCTAAAAGTTCTATAAGTTCCCATAGTAACTCTAGTTTAGCTGGATTATAATCAAGAATCAAGTTTCAAACAGATGATGTTGTTTTTCTACATTTAAAGCTTTAATTATCTGCCTTTTTAGATATTGTATACTGTTATCAAATCTGTTGCACGAGATTTACTTCATATGATATATAGCTGGCCTGATGGGGAGCTATTTGGGATAAAGGGAGGTGTAAAGCTGCCAAACATATAGTGAGGACTACTGTTGCAGAATGTGGATAGGGTTCTGTTGACTGCACACTGATAGTCATAAATTGTATATACATGAGTGCTTATTACTTTGATAATGTCCCTTCATACGTACATCTGTATAGAATGCTATGGGTAAGAGCAATTTGAATATATATATCACTGAAATTACAGCCATATTATTTTGTTCCAGTATACTATTGCAGTCAGTGGAAATATGTTTAGGCACCATTTGATTTGTCTGTATCACATATGGCTCTGATTCATGTTTTTATTACCAAGGTCTGGTTACCAAAGGATAAATTAGTGGCTATCAGTCCTATATGCTTCAGAGCTCTAGCCTCCTATATAATATAGACTTTTAGGACATGTCTACTGCGAAGAGATGCCTACAATATCTTTATAGCACTTTGTGGAATGATTGTGTTGAGCCACCTCCTTTATAGGTCACAATTTATACCACACTACCTTGTAAATCCATCCATTGTTTACTCCCCTCATCATCTTTGTATAGCATACTTCTTAATCCTGGCAAGTTTTGCAACAGTTAGTTCATTGCTCCAGTTCTGTTCTGTACCTCTCTGACAATGGTGGCCCTTTAGCTGTTACCTGTTATTTGTTCAGACCACCTTTAATATATAGAGGACAACTAGTCCTAATATTGTTTCCATATTTATTATGATGTTTTTATGTATATAGTCTAACACCACGATTAAACTGAAGCAAGCCGATACACCATAATACCTATTCCCCACACATAAATTCACCAGAGGTATGCCTGATTCCCCTGGGCCCCTATCGGGCCCTTTAGTATGAGTGATACAAAGAGGTAACTAATTCAAGTCACGACTCAAAAGTGTATTCTCTATGCAGACCTCAATGCTCATGTTTAATAGACACGGCTAGGCAAATTTGGATACCTTTTAGTAACCATTCTCTGCACATAGTTGATACAGCTAGATGGTACTTAGTACATGTTAAAAAGGATTAAAATATATCTCAACAACCCCCTACATACACTGCACTGACAGGAGATATACTTTCTAGCTTTGCACCCCTATAGTTTAGAAGCCCCAAAAGTATTTACCAGTCTAACTTCTTAACTAACTCCTCCCCCCCCCCCTTTCCCCTCCCTTATCCCATTACGAGCGGCTCTGGCCCGCTGAATCTCCCTCCCCCAAAACCCAAAAAGCTAACTCCCCCCTTGCCCCACTCCTTTTAGAATATATAAAATAGATTACCTAATAAATGTTCTTTATAGCAAGGGGGGACCATTTTTCCTTTCTATAGAATACAAAAACTGAGGTTACATTAAATTCTATACGAAATTCCCACGAACATACTAGCTCAAATTGCTTCAGACTGCCATTTCTGCTTAATAGCTACATATCACAAGTTTTATTTATCACCCTATAGCCAAGTAGAATATTAGATTGAGCTATATACTATAGAGTCACCGTACTCACTACATTAGAGAGTTACAGAGTTCATATCTTGAGTTTTCTTTTTTCTTTCTAGCATTGCTTTGGTGTCTATTGGCTAAGGATCTATGTATTGGCACATTGTTGTTTTTGCTTATTTGTGAATAACTTTGTAACATATCTCATAAACTCAATAAAAAAAATATATAAAAATAAAAAATGGGCAAGTGGGGTTACACGAGGGGTTATGGCTGTTGTAGTGAGGAAAAACAGGATAAAACAGGGAAAATGCATATCAAGCATTCAGAAATCCCTGTGCGCTCAAGGGCGACCTCCTGCCTGCGTACTGCTGTGATTGAAAACAGTCAGCTGATTTCTAACTTATTTCCCTGATCTGTCACATTCAGAACCTTTCTATATCGTGTTAAATAGTGTCTCTCATGCTCTGGAATCAGAGTAATATAGGCAGCCACAATTGTTACATTTGAGTCATGCATTTCATTCCCACAATTAGGTTGTATTGGCAACCGATATTGAAGTGGATCGTTGGCTACAAAGTATCAATATGCTCTTTCATAACAACAGACTTGTGTACCAAGCAAACCCCCGTAAGTCCCGCCCACCGATGCTTTTCGTCACTAATGCAAGACTTTGTCAGGGCATAGGTGCGGACCAGCCGGATTGCCTATTTTTAGTCATATGTTGCTATGACAATTTTGCATGCTGGCGGAAAGTGTTAACCGCCATTGTTCAGGTTAGTCTTAAGGCTGTGACACACTGCAAGCGATGCGGCGCGAGGCAAAGCAGCAGCTTTGCTCCGCGTCGCATCGCTTCTGAAGTTCAAATATTTCATCTCTGAGCACTTAGCTACGCGACCTGACGCAGCAGAGTGCTCAGAGATGAAAAGGCAAGACACACTGAGCGCGCACAGCTGCATCTACACGCTGTGCGTCGCTCTGCTTGCAGTGTGTCACAGCCTTTAGGCTGCGCTCTACCACATATATAAGCCTCTATGCGGTATCTTTGAATCCAAAATAATGAACTTCAACTGCTATCTCTTAGATTTCCATCTACATTCTGATTTCCATCAGATGTGTTCATCAATGTTATTTGTCGTTCACTGATCTATTCATTTGGGTGCCATATTCACACTTTAGTGTTCCTATTTCCATCCTAATCAGTATTTCTTAGGTAGCATTCAGATATGTACTGCTCACAATTTCAAAGTTAAGGGGTGTAGATTATTTATCATTGCTTTTATATTTGTGATGTATATTACATATCACTTATTTATGGAATCCGTCCCTATACTCCTTTTAGGCAGTATTATAGCCTTTATTTTATTTGTGACACTTATAATTGTATCTCATGAATCTGTCGCTATACATAGCGTTCATACACGGACATTGGAACACTTATGCTTAGGAGTAGATAATCGGTAAAGATATATAGAGTTAGCGGTCATAATATTGTTTAGTCTGTTAGGTAACCTAGATTAAATGTTGTCAGAGGTTACAAAATATTTGGGCATCAAATACTTATAATTAAGGAAAGAATTTTCACTAACAGTTTTCATCCTCTCTCTTTTGAGCGTAATCATACCTTCTGTTACTGAGCACTCATCAGGTGACAGGCCTAGACAGAAGATTGGATATTATTATTATTATATTGTATTATAATACTAAATTTTTTGTTCCTTTTGTCAGTCCAGGAATCGGAAGTCTTCCTCCTCCAGGCCTTTGTTCAAGCTTTAAAGGGATACTGAACCCAATTTCTTTCTTTCATGATTCAGATAGAGCATGCAATTTTAAGGGACTTTCTAATTTACTGCTATTATCAATTTTTCTTCGTTCTCTTGCTATCTTTATTTTTAAAAAAAAACAGGAATGTAAGCTTACTAGCCGGCCCATTTTTGTCTCAGCACCTGGGTACAGCTTGCTGATTGAGGACTAAATGCACCCACCAATCAGCAGCACTATCCAGGGTGCTGAGCAAGAAATTGGCTTGCTTGTAAGTTTACATTCCTGCTTTTTCAAATAAAGATACCAAGAGAACGAATAAAAATTCATAATAGGAGTAAATTAGAAAGTTGCTTAAAATTGCATGCTCTATCTGACTCATCAAAGAAAACAATTGGGTTCAGTATCCCTTTAATTAGGATCATACTGATGATAAAGCCATTATCTCCTTGGAACCTTAATTTGGTTTTATGGGTGTGGCAAACTTCTCCTTTTAGTTGAAATAATCTTTATTGTCAGAAAGGAAGACAAGAGACATTATATCTAATACATCATGCTCCTAGTTCAGATAAACATATATTTATATTCATTGTTAGAGTCTCAGGACCTCTTATCATGTTCAATAAAGTTTTATAATTCCATATATCTGTCTCAAACAACGTGAAAAAGAGTTGGAGGATGAAACAACTTCTCTCAGCAATTTGTATATCCAACTGGCTTTCCCAATGTTTCTCCATCATTACTGACTAGTCCATAGAGTCCTAGGAAAAGCTCCCACCCACTGAAGTTGCCTTCAGGCGTAGGAAATATGAGGTCCTGTTTATTTTCCTGAAGTAGGAACAAAATTATCTATAGTCTTCCTTCCCCTCCCTTTTCTAATGTGTGTTCCTTTTATTTTAATAATTATAAACATTAAACATAAACTTTTGTAACTGTAAAACAATAAACTCATAACTGTATAACCTTTCCCATTGAGCAGAGAGAGAATCATCAAATTGTATCTAAGATGTATATGTTCCCCATAAAAGACTTGGCAATAAGTTTAGGAGAGATCCCCTATCGTGTTATAACTCTTGAAAGACTTAAATCTCCCTTATCTCACTTCTATCTCTGTCCATGATCCAGTGGACCAAAATCTTTTGGAAATGTGTTGTGTTATCCTGCAACCAAGAGGCAGATTCTGACATAGCATATATATTATCTAACCTGTTAATCACTTCTGTCCATGTTAGTGAACCTGTTCTCCAGTGTTTGGCTATACATATCCTCGTGGTTGTACAAAGTATATTTATGAATATATTGGTAGCTAAGTTTAAGGATTCATCTGAGACATGCAAGAGGGCCTGCGCCGCCGTTAGCGTCATAGATTTATCTAATAGGATACTTATCAATTTAGATAGTTTGTTCCAAATTTGTTTTATCTCCCCACATTCCCACTACATATGCATATAATTTCCAATTTCTGCACAGCCTCTATAACAGAGTCTACTTTTCTCCTGTTAAGTGTAGTCAGTCCACGGGTCATCATTACTTCTGGGATATTAACTCCTCCCCAACAGGAAGTGCAAGAGGATCACCCAAGCAGAGCTGCTATATAGCTCCTCCCCTCTACGTCACACCCAGTCATTCTCTTGCACCCAACTAATAGATAGGATGTGTGAGAGGACTGTGGTGATTATACTTAGTTTTTATATCTTCAATCAAAAGTTTGTTATTTTAAAACAGCACCGGAGTGTGTTGTTCCTTCTCAGGTAGAATTTGAAGAAGAATCTACCTGAGTTTTTGGATGATTTTAGCCGGCGTAGCTAAGATTCATTTTGCTGTTCTCGGCCATTCTGAGGAGTGAGGTAAACTTCAGATCAGGGGACAGCGGGCAGGTTCACCTGCAAAGAGGTATGTTGCTGTATATTATTTTCTGAGGAATGGAATTGACTGAGAAAATACTGCCAATACCGATATAATGTAAGTTCAGCCTTAAATGCAGTAGTAGCAACTGGTATCAGGCTGTTATGTATATATGTTTACACTTCAGTATTCTGGGGAATGGCACTTCACTGGGATAATACTATATGCATATAACTTTTAGCCTAACTTGCAGTGGGAACGTCTAGCAACAGGCTGTTTAATGACATTTCATGTTATTTGATTTTAAACGTTTTGCTGGCATGTTAAATCGTTTAATTATCTGAGGTACTGGGTGAAAAATTGTTTTGGGCACTGTTTTTCCACTTGGCTGTCGTTTATTTTAATTTAAGACAGTTTACTGAACTTCCCTCACTGCTGTGTGTGAGGGGGAGGGGCCTATTTTGGCGCTTTTGCTACGCATCAGAAATTCAGTCACAAGTCTGTTTCTCTCCCTGCATGATCCGGATCGTCTCTACAGAGTTCAAGGGTCTTCAAAAATTATTTTGAGGGAGGTAATCACTCACAGCAGACCTGTGAGATTGTGCTTTGACTGTGATAAAAAACGTTTATATTTTGTGCATTTTTTTCTGCTATTAAGGGTTAGTTATCCATTGCTAATGGGGGCAATCCTTTGCTAAATTTATGCCTTTACCGGGAAAAATTTGGTTTTTATAATTTCTCCGGTTCATTGTTATTCAACTGTCATAGTTTTTTTCTGTGCTTCTTAAAGGCACAGTGCGTTTTTCATATTACTTGTAAATTGAGTTGAAAAGTATTTCCAAGCTTGCTAGTTTAATTGCTAGTTTGTTAAACATGTCTGACTCAGAGGAATATCTCTGTGCTATATGTGCAAAAGCCAAGGTGGAGCCCAATAGAAATTTATGTACTAATTGCATTGATGCTACTTTAAATAAAAGTCAATCTGTACAAATTGAACATCATTCACCAAACAACGAGGGGGAAGTTATGCCGACTAACTTGGCTCACGTGTCAGTACCTGCATCTCCCGCTCGGGAGGTGCGTGATATTGTAACGCCGAGTACTTCAGGGCGGCCATTTCAAATCACACTACAGGACATGGCTAATGTTATGACTGAAGTTTTGTCTAAATTACCAGAACTCAGAGGTAAGCGAGATCACTCTGGGGTGAGAACAGAGTGCGCTGATAATATTAGGGCCATGTCAGATACTGCGTCACAATTTGCAGAACATGAGGACGGAGAGCTTCAATCTGCAGGTGACGGATCTGATCCAAATAGAGTGGATTCAGACATTTCAAATTTTAAGTTTAAATTAGAAAACCTCCGTGTACTGCTAGGGGAGGTATTAGCGGCTCTGAATGATTGTAACACCGTTGCAATCCCAGAGAAATTATGTAGGCTGGATAGATACTATGCAGTACCAGCGAGTACTGACGTATTTCCTATACCTAAGAGACTTACAGAGATAATTACTAAGGAGTGGGATAGGCCCGGTGTACCCTTTTCCCCCCCTCCTGTATTTAGAAAAATGTTTCCAATAGACGCCACCACACGGGACTTATGGCAGATGGTCCCTAAGGTGGAGGGAGCGGTTTCTACTCTGGCTAAGCGTACCACTATCCCGGTGGAGGATAGCTGTGCCTTTTCTGATCTAATGGATAAAAAATTAGAGGGTTACCTTAAGAAAATGTTTGTTCAACAAGGTTTTATATTGCAACCCCTTGCATGTATTGCGTCTGTCACGGCTGCGGACGCATTTTGGTCCGAGTCTCTGGAGGAGACTCTTGACTCAATAACTATAGATGAGATTTCAAATAAGCTTAAAACCCTTAAGCTAGCTAATTCATTTATTTCAGATGCCGTAGTACATTTAACTAAACTTACGGCTAAGAATTCCGGATTCGCCATTCAGGCACGTAGAGCACTGTGGCTAAAATCCTGGTCAGCTGATGTTACTTCTAAATCTAAATTACTTAACATACCTTTCAAAGGGCAGACCTTATTCGGGCCCGGTTTGAAAGAAATTATCGCTGACATTACAGGAGGTAAAGGCCATGCCCTGCCTCAAGACAGAGCCAAACCTAGGGCTAGACAGTCTAATTTTTGTGCCTTTCGTAACTTCAAGGCAGGAGCAGCATCAACTTCCTCTGCACCAAAACAGGAAGGAGCTGTTGCTCGCTACAGACAAGGCTGGAAACCTAACCAGTCCTGGAACAAGGGCAAGCAGGCCAGAAAACCTGCTGCTGCCCCTAAGACAGCATGAATTTAGGGCCCCCGATCCGGGAACGGATCTAGTGGGGGGCAGACTTTCTCTCTTCGCCCAGGCTTGGGCAAGAGATGTCCAGGATCCCTGGGCGTTAGAGATCATATCTCAGGGATATCTTCTGGACTTCAAAATCTCTCCCCCAAAAGGGAGATTTCTTCTGTTATGTGTGATCAGTCCACGGGTCATCATTACTTCTGGGATATAACTCCTCCCCAACAGGAAATGCAAGAGGATTCACCCAGCAGAGCTGCATATAGCTCCTCCCCTCTACGTCAGTCCCAGTCATTCTCTTGCACCCAACGACTAGATAGGATGTGTGAGAGGACTATGGTGATTATTCTTAGTTTTTATGACTTCAATCAAAAGTTTGTTATTTTAAAATAGCACCGGAGCGTGTTATTACTTCTCTGGCAGAGTTTGAGGAAGAATCTGTCAGAGTTTTTTACTATGATTTTAACCGGAGTAGTTAAGATCATATTGCTGTTCTCGGCCATCTGAGGGAGGTAAAGGCTTCAGATCAGGGGACAGCGGGCAGATGAATCTGCATTGAGGTATGTAGCAGTTTTTATTTTCTGAATGGAATTGATGAGAAAATCCTGCCATACCGTTAAAATGACATGTATGTATACACTTCAGTATTCTGGGGATGGTATTTCACCGGAACTACTCTGTTAAAGGTCACTAATCCGTTTTAATAACTATTTATCATGTTAAACGTTTTTGCTGGAATGTAGAATCGTTTACATTGCTGAGGTACTGTGTGAATAAATATTTGGGCATTATTTTCCACTTGGCAGTTTTTTTGCTTTAATTGTGACAGTTTCGTTTCTCTTCACTGCTGTGTGGGAGAGGGAGGGGCCGTTTTTGGCGCTCTTTGCTACGCATCAAAAAAAAAAAATACCAGTCAGTTACTTTTATTTTTCCTGCGTGATCCGGTTCATCTCTGATAGATCTCAGGGGTCTTCAAACTTCTTTGAAGGGAGGTAAATTCTCTCAGCAGAGCTGTGAGAATTCTTATAGTGACTGTGAATAAAAACGTTGCTTTGTATTTTTTATGTCAAATTTAATTATTGTTATTTTACTAATGGGAACAAACCTTTGCTAAAAGTTTTGTTATTTTAAAGTTTGATGCTATAACTGTTTTTCAGTTCATTATTTCAACTGTCATTTAATCGTTAGTACCTCTTTGAGGCACAGTACGTTTTTTTGCTAAAAAAGATTATAACCAAGTTGTAAGTTTTTTTGCTAGTGTGTTAAACATGTCTGACTCAGAGGAAGATATCTGTGTCATTTGTTCCAATGCCAAGGTGGAGCCCAATAGAAATTTATGTACTAACTGTATTGATGCTACTTTAAATAAAAGTCAATCTGTACAATGTGAACAAATTTCACCAAACAGCGAGGGGAGAGTTATGCCGACTAACTCGCCTCACGCGGCAGTACCTGCATCTCCCGCCCGGGAGGTGCGTGATATTTTGGCGCCTAGTACATCTGGGCGGCCATTACAGATAACATTACAAGATATGGCTACTGTTATGACTGAAGTTTTGTCTAAATTACCAGAACTAAGAGGCAAGCGTGATCACTCTGGGGTGAGAACAGAGTGCGCTGACAATGCTAGGGCCATGTCTGATACTGCGTCACAGCTCGCAGAGCATGAGGACGGAGAGCTTCATTCTGTGGGTGACGGTTCTGATCCAAACAGATTGGACTCAGATATTTCAAATTTTAAATTTAAATTGGAGAACCTCCGTGTATTACTAGGGGAGGTCTTAGCAGCTCTCAACGATTGTAACACCGTTGCAATACCAGAGAAACTGTGTAGGTTGGATAAATACTTTGCGGTACCGGCGAGTACTGACGTTTTTCCTATACCTAAGAGACTAACTGAAATTGTTACTAAGGAGTGGGATAGACCCGGTGTGCCGTTCTCACCCCCTCCAATATTTAGAAAGATGTTTCCAATAGACGCCACCACTCGGGACTTATGGCAAACGGTCCCCAAGGTGGAGGGAGCAGTTTCTACTTTAGCTAAGCGTACCACTATCCCGGTGGAGGATAGCTGTGCTTTCTCAGATCCAATGGATAAAAAATTAGAGGGTTACCTTAAGAAAATGTTTGTTCAACAAGGTTTTATATTACAACCCCTTGCATGTATCGCGCCGATTACGGCTGCGGCAGCATTTTGGATTGAGTCGCTTGAAGAGAACCTTAGTTCATCTACGCTAGACGACATTACGGACAGGCTTAGAGTCCTTAAACTAGCTAATTCCTTCATTTCGGAGGCCGTAGTACATTTAACCAAACTTACGGCTAAGAACTCAGGATTCGCCATACAGGCACGTAGGGCGCTGTGGCTAAAATCCTGGTCAGCTGATGTTACTTCTAAGTCCAAATTACTTAATATACCTTTCAAGGGGCAGTCTTTATTTGGGCCCGGTTTGAAAGAGATTATCGCTGACATTACAGGAGGTAAGGGCCACGCCCTACCTCAAGACAAAGCCAAAGCTAAGGCTAGACAGTCTAATTTTCGTCCCTTTCGGAACTTCAAAACAGGAGCAGCATCAACCTCCACTGCACCAAAACAGGAAGGAGCTGTTGCTCGTTACAGGCAAGGCTGGAAGCCTAACCAGTCCTGGAACAAGAGCAAGCAGGCCAGGAAACCTGCTGCTGCCCCAAAGACAGCATGAACCGAGAGCCCCCGATCCGGGACCGGATCTAGTGGGGGGCAGACTCTCTCTCTTCGCCCAGGCCTGGGCAAGAGATGTTCAGGATCCCTGGGCACTAGAGATCATATCTCAGGGATACCTTCTAGACTTCAAATTATCTCCCCCAAGAGGGAGATTTCATCTGTCAAGGTTGTCAACAAACCAGATAAAGAAAGAAGCGTTTCTACGCTGCGTACAAGATCTGTTAATAATGGGAGTGATCCATCCGGTTCCGCGGTCGGAACAAGGACAAGGGTTCTACTCAAACCTGTTTGTGGTTCCCAAAAAAGAGGGAACTTTCAGGCCAATCTTAGATTTAAAGATTCTAAACAAATTCCTAAGAGTTCCATCGTTCAAAATGGAAACTATTCGGACAATCTTACCCATGATCCAAGAGGGTCAGTACATGACCACAGTGGATTTAAAGGATGCTTACCTTCACATACCGATCCACAAAGATCATCACCGGTATCTAAGGTTTGCCTTCTTAGACAGGCACTACCAGTTTGTAGCTCTTCCATTCGGATTGGCTACGGCTCCAAGAATCTTCACAAAGGTTCTGGGTGCCCTTCTGGCGGTACTAAGACCGCGAGGGATTTCGGTAGCTCCATACCTAGACGACATTCTAATACAAGCTTCAAGCTTTCAAACTGCCAAGTCTCATACAGAGTTAGTTCTGGCATTTCTAAGGTCGCATGGATGGAAAGTGAACGAAAGGAAGAGTTCTCTTTTTCCTCTCACAAGAGTTCCATTCTTGGGGACTCTTATAGATTCTGTAGAAATGAAGATTTACCTGACAGAGGACAGGTTAACAAAGCTTCAAAATGCATGCCGTGTCCTTCATTCCATTCAACACCCGTCAGTAGCTCAATGCATGGAGGTGATCGGCTTAATGGTAGCGGCAATGGACATAGTACCTTTTGCACGCCTACACCTCAGACCTCTGCAATTATGCATGCTAAGTCAGTGGAATGGGGATTACTCAGATTTGTCCCCTACTCTGAATCTGAATCAAGAGACCAGAAATTCTCTTCTATGGTGGCTTCATCGGCCACACCTGTCCAGGGGGATGCCATTCAGCAGGCCAGACTGGACAATTGTAACAACAGACGCCAGCCTACTAGGTTGGGGCGCTGTCTGGAATTCTCTGAAGGCTCAGGGACTATGGAATCAGGAGGAGAGTCTCCTTCCAATAAACATTCTGGAATTGAGAGCAGTTCTCAATGCCCTTCTAGCTTGGCCCCAATTAACAACTCGGGGGTTCATCAGGTTTCAGTCGGACAACATCACGACTGTAGCTTACATCAACCATCAGGGAGGGACAAGAAGCTCCCTAGCAATGGTGGAAGTATCAAAGATAATTCGCTGGGCAGAGTCTCACTCTTGCCACCTGTCAGCAATCCACATCCCGGGAGTGGAGAACTGGGAGGCGGATTTCTTGAGTCGCCAGACTTTTCATCCGGGGGAGTGGGAACTTCATCCGGAGGTCTTTGCCCAAATACTTCGACGTTGGGGCAAACCAGAGATAGATCTCATGGCGTCTCGCCAGAACGCCAAACTTCCTCGCTACGGGTCCAGATCCAGGGATCCGGGAGCGGTTCTGATAGATGCTTTGACAGCACCTTGGAACTTCGGGATGGCTTATGTGTTTCCACCCTTTCCGCTGCTTCCTCGATTGATTGCCAAAATCAAGCAGGAGAGAGCATCAGTGATTCTAATAGCGCCTGCATGGCCACGCAGGACTTGGTATGCAGATCTAGTGGACATGTCATCCTGTCCGCCTTGGTCTCTACCTCTAAGACAGGACCTTCTGATACAGGGTCCATTCAAACATCAAAATCTAACTTCTCTGAAGCTGACTGCTTGGAAATTGAACGTTTGATTTTATCAAAACGTGGTTTTTCTGAGTCGGTTATTGATACCCTGATACAGGCTAGGAAGCCTGTTACCAGAAAGATTTACCATAAAATATGGCGTAAATACCTATACTGGTGTGAATCCAAACATTACTCATGGAGTAAGGTTAGGATCTCTAGGATATTGTCCTTTCTACAAGAAGGGTTAGAAAAGGGTTTATCAGCTAGTTCATTAAAGGGACAGATTTCAGCTCTGTCCATCTTGTTACACAGGCGTCTGTCAGAAAATCCAGACGTCCAGGCTTTTTGTCAGGCTTTAGCTAGGATCAAGCCTGTGTTTAAAGCTGTTGCTCCGCCATGGAGTTTAAACTTAGTTCTTAACGTTTTACAGGGTGTTCCATTTGAACCCCTTCATTCCATTGATATAAAATTGTTATCTTGGAAAGTTCTGTTTTTAATGGCTATTTCCTCGGCTCGAAGAGTCTCTGAGTTATCAGCCTTACATTGTGATTCTCCTTATCTGATTTTTCACTCAGACAAGGTAGTTCTGCGTACTAAACCTGGGTTCTTACCTAAGGTGGTCACTAACAGGAATATCAATCAAGAGATTGTTGTTCCATCCTTGTGTCCAAATCCTTCTTCAAAGAAGGAACGTCTTCTACACAATCTGGATGTAGTTCGTGCCCTCAAGTTCTACTTGCAGGCAACTAAAGATTTTCGCCAAACTTCTTCCCTGTTTGTCGTTTATTCTGGACAGAGGAGAGGTCAAAAAGCTTCTGCTACCTCTCTCTCTTTTTGGCTTCGTAGCATAATACGTTTAGCCTATGAGACTGCTGGTCAGCAGCCTCCTGAAAGAATTACAGCTCACTCCACTAGAGCTGTGGCTTCCACTTGGGCCTTTAAGAATGAGGCCTCTGTTGAACAGATTTGCAAGGCTGCAACTTGGTCTTCGCTTCATACTTTTTCCAAATTTTACAAATTTGACACTTTTGCTTCTTCGGAGGCTATTTTTGGGAGAAAGGTTCTTCAGGCAGTGGTTCCTTCTATATAATGAGCCTGCCTATCCCTCCCGTCATCCGTGTACTTTTGCTTTGGTATTGGTATCCCAGAAGTAATGATGACCCGTGGACTGATCACACATAACAGAAGAAAACATAATTTATGCTTACCTGATAAATTCCTTTCTTCTGTTGTGTGATCAGTCCACGGCCCGCCCTGTTTTAAGGCAGGTAAATATCTTTTAAATTATACTCCAGTCACCACTTCACCCTTGGTTACTCCTTTCTCGTTGATTCTTGGTCGAATGACTGGGACTGACGTAGAGGGGAGGAGCTATATGCAGCTCTGCTGGGTGAATCCTCTTGCATTTCCTGTTGGGGAGGAGTTATATCCCAGAAGTAATGATGACCCGTGGACTGATCACACAACAGAAGAAAGGAATTTATCAGGTAAGCATAAATTATGTTTTCATCTTTCAAGGTTGTCTACAAACCAAATAAAGAAAGAGGCGTTTCTACGCTGTGTACAAGATCTTTTGCTAATGGGAGTGATCCACCCGGTTCCGCGGTCGGAGCACGGACAGGGGTTTTACTCAAATCTGTTTGTGGTTCCCAAGAAAGAAGGAACCTTCAGACCAATCTTGGATTTAAAGATCTTAAACAAATTCCTAAGAGTTCCATCGTTCAAAATGGAAACTATTCGGACAATCTTACCCATGATCCAAAAGGGTCAGTACATGACCACAGTGGATTTAAAGGACGCTTACCTTCACATACCGATTCACAAAGATCATTACCGGTATCTAAGGTTTGCCCTCCTAGACAGGCATTACCAGTTTGTAGCTCTTCCATTCGGATTGGCTACGGCTCCAAGAATCTTCACAAAGGTTCTGGGCGCTCTTCTGGCGGTACTAAGACCGCGAGGAATTTCGGTGGCTCCGTAACCTAGACGACATTCTGATACAAGCGTCAAGCTTTCAAACTGCCAAGTCTCATACAGAGTTAGTACTGGCATTTCTAAGGTCGCATGGGTGGAAGGTGAACGAAGAGAAAAGTTCTCTCTTTCCACTCACAAGAGTTCCCTTCTTGGGGACTCTTATAGATTATGTAGAAATGAAGATCTACCTGACAGAAGGCAGGTTGACAAAGCTTCAAAATGCTTGCCGTGTCCTTCATTCCATTCAACACCCGTCAGTGGCTCAATGCATGGAGGTAATCGGCTTAATGGTAGCGGCAATGGACATAGTACCCTTTGCACGCCTACATCTCAGACCGCTGCAATTGTGCATGCTAAGTCAGTGGAATGGGGATTACTCAGATTTGTCCCCTACTCTGAATCTGGATCAAGAGACCAGAAATTATCTTCTATGGTGGCTCTCTCGGCCACATCTGTCCAGGGGGATGCCATTCAGCAGAGCAGATTGGACAATTGTAACAACAGACACCAGCCTACTAGGTTGGGGCGCTGTCTGGAATTCCCTGAAGGCTCAGGGATCATGGACTCAGGAGGAGAGTCTCCTTCCAATAAACATTCTGGAATTGAGAGCAGTTCTCATTGCCCTTCTGGCTTGGCCTCAGTTAACAACTCGGGGGTTCATCAGGTTTCAGTCGGACAACATCACGACTGTAGCTTACATCAACCATCAAGAAGGGACAAGAAGCTCCCTAGCGATGATGGAAGTATCAAAGATAATTCGCTGGGCAGAGTCTCACTCTTGCCACCTGTCAGCGATCCACATTCCTGGAGTGGAGAACTGGGAGGCGGATTTCCTAAGTCGTCAGACTTTTCATCCGGGGGAGTGGGAACTTCATCCGGAGGTCTTTGCCCAAATACTTCGACTTTGGGGCAAACCAGAGATAGATCTCATGGCGTCTCGCCAGAACGCCAAGCTTCCTTGTTACGGGTCCAGGGACCCGGGAGCGGTCCTGGTAGATGCTTTGACAGCACCTTGGACCTTCAGGATGGCCTATGTGTTTCCACCCTTCCCGATGCTTCCTCGATTGATTGCCAGGATCAAACAGGAGAGAGCATCAGTGATTCTAATAGCGCCTGCGTGGCCACGCAGGACCTGGTATGCAGATCTAGTGGACATGTCATCCTGTCCACCTTGGTATCTGCCTCTGAGACAGGACCTTCTAATTCAGGGTCCTTTCAAACATCAAAATCTAATTTCTCTGAAGCTGACTGCTTGGAAATTGAACGCTTGATTTTATCAAAGCGTGGATTTTCGGAGTCAGTAATTGATACCTTAATACAGGCTAGGAAACCTGTTACCAGAAAGATTTACCATAAAATATGGCGTAAATACTTACATTGGTGCGAATCCAAGAGTTACTCATGGAGTAAGGTTAGGATTCCTAGGATATTGTCTTTTCTACAAGAGGGTTTAGAAAAGGGTTTATCTGCTAGTTCCTTAAAGGGACAGATCTCAGCTCTGTCCATCCTTTTACACAAACGTCTGTCAGAAGTTCCAGACGTTCAGGCTTTTTGTCAGGCTTTGGCCAGGATTAAGCCTGTGTTTAAAACTGTTGCTCCGCCGTGGAGCTTAAACTTAGTTCTTAACGTTTTACAGGGTGTTCCGTTTGAACCCCTTCATTCCATTGATATCAAGCTGTTATCTTGGAAAGTTCTGTTTTTAATGGCTATTTCCTCGGCTCGAAGAGTCTCTGAGTTATCGGCCTTACATTGTGATTCTCCTTATCTGATTTTTCATTCAGACAAGGTAGTTCTGCGTACTAAACCTGGGTTCTTACCTAAGGTAGTCACTAATAGGAATATCAATCAGGAGATTGTTGTTCCATCATTGTGTCCTAACCCTTCTTCAAAGAAGGAACGACTTCTACACAATCTGGATGTAGTCCGTGCCCTGAAATTTTATTTACAGGCAACTAAAGATTTTCGCCAAACTTCTTCCCTGTTTGTCGTTTATTCTGGACAGAGGAGAGGTCAAAAAGCTTCTGCTACCTCTCTCTCTTTTTGGCTTCGTAGCATAATACGTTTAGCCTATGAGACTGCTGGGCAGCAGCCTCCTGAAAGAATTACAGCTCATTCTACTAGAGCTGTGGCTTCCACTTGGGCATTTAAGAATGAGGCATCTGTTAAACAGATTTGCAAGGCTGCAACTTGGTCTTCTCTTCATACTTTTTCCAAATTTTACAAATTTGACACTTTTGCTTCTTCGGAGGCTGTTTTTGGGAGAATGGTTCTTCAGGCAGTGGTCCCTTCCATATAAAGATCCTGCCTGTCCCTCCCGTCATCCGTGTACTTTAGTTTTGGTATTGGTATCCCAGAAGTAATAATGACCCGTGGACTGACTACACTTAACAGGAGAAAATATAATTTATGCTTACCTGATAAATTCCTTTCTCCTGTAGTGTAGTCAGTCCACGGCCCGCCCTGTTTTTTATGGCAGGTCTAAATTTTTTAATTATACTCCAGTCACCACTGCACCCTATAGTTTCTCCTTTCTCGTTTTGTTCTCGGTCGAATGACTGGGTGTGACGTAGAGGGGAGGAGCTATATAGCAGCTCTGCTTGGGTGATCCTCTTGCACTTCCTGTTGGGGAGGAGTTAATATCCCAGAAGTAATGATGACCCGTGGACTGACTACACTACAGGAGAAAGGAATTTATCAGGTAAGCATAAATTATATTTTTTGCAATGTATAATGTGCAGTTCTTATGGGTGTAAGATACCACCTGTAAGATGTTTTAATAGAATTTTCAATAAGGTCTGTGCATATCAGCCCCTTGCTAATCTTAGAAAGTATTTGTGTCCATCTGTCATCATAGTATGTTTCACCTAAGTTGTTTTTCCCAGTTCTCATGAAGCGTCAATTTGGAGCCTTTTTTTGAATCTTGTATTGCCAAGTACAGTTGTGAGATTAGTTTTTTATTTCTTCCTGGGGTTGCAATAATGCGTTCTGTTGTAGTGTATGGGTTTAATGGTTTGTTTTGTCTGTATTTGTATATTGCGGTGTATATCTGAAGATATAGGAACCAATGTAAGGTGTCCGGCTGAAGTTTATCTTTCATTTGGGTGTATGTCAGCTTTTTGCCTTTATCTAAAAAGTCTGCGACTCTATAGAGGCTCTTATTTTCCCACTTACTTATTAGTGTTTGAAATTCTGCAGGAAGTATAGCACCCAATGGTATTATCTTAGTACCCTTGGGTATGAGGCCTAGAAAAGATGTGAGGTATTTCCACATATGTTTGGACTCCTCTGTCACCTTGAGTTTTTATAGTGTTTTGTTTGTTGTGTTTGAGGCGTTCCATACAATCGTTGCTGGATCATTCACCCCAGCTAAGTCTGCCTCTAGTCTAGTCCAGGTTATTTCTCAACAAATTTTGCTTATCAGCGTAATTTGTGATAACCTAGCTGCCTGATAGTAGTCTAACAGATTAGGCACCCCCACTCCCCCTAGCTGTTTGTGTTGTTCTAATAGTTGGGAGGCTATTCTAGCTGTTTTGGATCCTCGTAGGAACCTAATTAGGTCCATCTGGAGATCTGCTAGCTCTCTTTGTGATACCTAAATCCCTTCTTACGGTCTTAAAGATCTCAGTATAGTTTGCCTTATAGAGTCCCTCTAGTGTGTTTGTTATGTTAACTCCCAAGTATTTGATAGATTTTTTTAGCCCACTTAAAGTCAAAATTTGCTTCTATCAACTTACAAGTATGTGGTAGTGTCAGTGGTATAGCCTCACACTTATCTGAGTTTATTTTGAAGCCTGAGATTTTTGAAAATTCATCAATAACTTGATATAGATGAGGGAGTGATCTTAAAGGTCTCGTCAATGTAAGCAAAATGTCATCCGCAAATAAGGTGAGTTTATATTCTTCTTTGTTGATTTTTACTCCGGTAATGTCTTTTGCTCCCCTGATGTAGGCCGCTAAAGGTTCTATACTTAGTGCAAATAATAGAGGTGATAGCGGGCAGCCCTGACGTGTCCCATTTAATATTTTAATTGGCCTAGATTGATGGCCCGTTGCTTTAATAGTTGCTGTCGGGTCTGAATACAGGTTTTTAATAGCCGTCATGAATTGTTCTTTGAAACCCATGAATGTTAGTGTCTCAAACATATATTCCCAGTCGACCCTATCAAACGCCGTCTCTGCATCTAGAGATGGGAGCAGAGAAGGCGTTTTTGTCCCCACCAAGTACTCCACCAGAGACACCGTTCGTCTAACATTATCTGCGGCTTCCCTTTCTTTTATGAATCCTACCTGGTCGGGATGTGTCAATGAGGGTAGATATAATTTGAGTCTATTTGCTAAAAAAATTGTAAAATTTTTTAAATCTTGGTTAATCAATGAGATCGACCTATAGTTTTGGTATTTTTTGGGATTCCTTCCTGGTTTGGATATAACCACTATTTTGGCCTGCAATATGTCCTGTGGGATACGGGTACCCTGCATGATGTCATTGCAGAACTTGTGCAAGTGGGGGACCAGACATTTTTTAAATACTTTATAATATTCACCTGAGAACCCGTCAGGACCCGCCGCCTTGCCTTTTTTAAGATCTTTTATTGCTAGGGCGATTTCGTTTATTGTTATTTCTGTGTTTAGGGCTTCCATGTCTGTAGCATTAAGTTTCGGGAGTTTAGCCTTTTGCAGAAAAAGTGTTTTCGTCTGAGTAGTATGTTGGACTTTTTTTCCGTTGTAAAGAGATTCATAATATTGTGCAAAGCAGTCCATAATATCTTGAGGGTGAGATGTTAGCTTCCCGTCTGCTTTTTGTAGTTGTTGTATAGTTAGATTTTTCGTCCTTTCCCTTAGTTTGTGAGCTAGAAATCTGTCTGGCTTATTAGCATATATGAAGTAATGTGCCTTCAACTTATGCATAGCTCTGAGGGAGTTCTCATTTAAAATCTTATCTAGTGTTTGTCGCTTATGTGTTAGTTTATTGAAAATATCTGAGGTTAGTGTGCTTCTATGTTGGATTTCAAGCGTTTCTATTTCCTGTTGAAGTATCTCTTTGTGAGCCTTAATTTTTTTGTGTATAGAGCTTTTTCCTTTATCAATAAACTTCTTATGAATGGTTTGTGGGCAGCCCACGTGATCGTTGGAATGTGGTTTATCTTCCATTATTCTGTCAAGTTATGCATAATTTTGTCATAATTCAGGGTTTTTTTCGATAAATTTCGATCATAAGTCCATGACTTTTGTCTGTCCACATTGACCAGTCCCTCTAATTGTATCTGGATAATAGAATGGTCCGACCAGACACATGCATGAATTGTGGAACTGTGTAAACTGGGGAGTAGAATTTGACTAATAAATATTTAATCTAATTTGGTATAGATTTTGTGTGCTGGGGAGTAGTAAGTATGGTCATTCGTCTGCCCATATAACGTTACCCAGGTATCTATCACATGATGAGTTTCTAAGATATTCTTAATATTTTTAGGAATTATGTCTGGTTTGTTTATTAGTGAGTTTGTGAGGCGTATCTGTTTTGTGCGTTTTCAGATTAATATTAAAGACTCCGGCTAATATGATTTTTGATTTTGACAAGTGGTAAAAAAAGTTGTGCTGTTGATCATTGGGTGCGTATATATTGCAAAGTGTAAGCGAGGTGTCTTGCATACGTCCTCTCACTATAAGATACCTGCCCTCTTTATCTGCCAGCACCTCTTCTTTGATAAAGTTAAGTGCATCATGTATAAGTATTGACAATCCTCTCTTTTTTTTGTCAGTCGTGGAGTGGTATTGTTGCATGAAATATCTACTCCAATATTTGGGTATTTGATTATTTGTAAAGTGGGTTTCTTGCATGAATATAATATTAGCATTTAAGTTGTGATACCGTGTAATTACTGTTTCTTTCATGTAATTAGCAAGAGTCCATGAGCTAGTGACGTATGGGATATACATTCCTACCAGGAGGGGCAAAGTTTCCCAAACCTTAAAATGCCTATAAATACACCCCTCACCACACCCACAATTCAGTTTTACAAACTTTGCCTCCCGTGGAGGTGGTGAAGTAAGTTTGTGCTAGATTCTACGTTGATATGCGCTTCGCAACAGGTTGAAGCCTGGTTTTCCTCTCAGAGTGCAGCGAATGTCAGAGGGATGTGAAGAGAGTATTGCCTATTTTGAATACAATGGTCTACCTCTAGGGGATCTATTTCATAGGTTCTCTGTTATCGGTCGTAGAGATTTCTTCTCCTACCTCCCTTTTCAGATCGACAATATACTCTTATATACCATTACCTCTACTGATTCTCGTTTCAGTACTGGTTTGGCTATCTACTATATGTAGATGAGTGTCCTGGGGTAAGTAAGTCTTATTTTTTTTTGTGACACTCTAAGCTATGGTTGGGCACTTTTTATGTAAAGTTCTAAATATACGTCTATAAACTTATATTTGCCTTGATTCAGTATAATCAGTATTCCTTTTCAATACAGACTGTCAGTTTCATTATTGGGATAATGCATTTAAATTATTTTTTCTTACCTTGAAAATTTCATTTGACCATTTTTTCGTGCGTGCTGTTAGGCTCGCGGGGGCAGAAAATGTTTCTTTTTATTACGTCATTTTTTGGCGCAAACTTTTTTGGTGCTAAAAATGTTGTCACTTCCGGCGCCGTAATTTTCACCGGAAGTTGTATTCTGTCTAGCGTTTTCTTTAACGCATGCATATTTAGACAATGTGGGCGTCGTTTTCGACGTCAGAGGATGTGGCGTCATTTTTTGCGCCAAAAATATGGGCGTTGTATTTGGCGCCAATAATGTGGGCGTCTTTTTTACTCACATTATTTAAACACCTCTCTTTCATTGCTTCTGGTTCCTAGAAGCTTATTATTTTTGCATTCTTTCCCATTCCTGAAACTGTCATTTAAGGAATTAGATAATTTTGCTTTATATGTTGTTTTTTCTATTACATATTGCAAGATTTCTCTCATCCTGACCCTGGATCTCAATCCACTAGTGGACAGACGCTGCCTGATGCTGGTTCTACCAAAGTTAAGTGTATATGTTGTAAACTTGTGGTAACTATTCCTCCAGCTGTAGTTTGTGAAAGTTGTCATGATAAACTTTCCAATGCAGATTGTGTCTCCATTAGTAATAATCCTTTACCTGTTGTTTTTCCTTCAACATCTATTGTTCAGGATGTTCCTGATAATGTTAAAGAATTTGTTTCTAATTCTATTATGAAAGCTCTGTCTGTTATTCCTCCTTCCAGTAAACGTAAAAGGTCTTTTAAAACTAAAAAATTTTTTTAGCTGACCGCCATCATTCTGACTTATCTGTTTCTGATGAGGATTTTTCTGGTTCAGAGGATTCTTCCCAGATATTGATACTGATAAATCTTCATTTCTTTCATGTAATTAGCAAGAGTCCATGAGCTAGTGACGTATGGGATATACATTCCTACCAGGAGGGGCAAAGTTTCCCAAACCTCAAAATGCCTATAAATACACCCCTCACCACACCCACAATTCGGTTTTACAAACTTTGCCTCCGATGGAGGTGGTGAAGTAAGTTTGTGCTAGATTCTACGTTGATATGCGCTCCGCAGCAAGTTCGAGCCCGGTTTTCCTCTCAGCGTGCAGTGAATGTCAGAGGGATGTGAGGAGAGTATTGCCTATTTGAATGCAGTGATCTCCTTCTAAGGGGTCTATTTCATAGGTTCTCTGTTATCGGTCGTAGAGATTCATCTCTTACCTCCCTTTTCAGATCGACGATATACTCTTTTATATATACCATTACCTCTGCTGATTCTCGTTTCAGTACTGGTTTGGCTATCTGCTATATGTAGATGAGTGTCCTGGGGTAAGTAAGTCTTATTTCTTTCATGTAATTAACAAGAGTCCATGAGCTAGTGACGTATGGGATATACATTCCTACCAGGAGGGGCAAAGTTTCCCAAACCTTAAAATGCCTATAAATACACCCCTCACCACATCCACAAATCAGTTTTACAAACTTTGCCTCCAAGGGAGGTGGTGAAGTAAGTTTGTGCTAGATTCTACGTTGATATGCGCTCCGCAGCAAGTTGGAGCCCGGTTTTTCTCTCAGCGTGCAGTGAATGTCAGAGGGATGTGAAGAGAGTATTGCCTATTGAATGCAGTGATCTCCTTCTACGGGGTCTATTTCATAAGGTTCTCTGTTATCGGTCGTAGAGATTCATCTCTTACCTCCCTTTTCAGATCGACGATATACTCTTATATTTACCATTACCTCTACTGATTCTCGTTTCAGTACTGGTTTGGCTTTCTACAAACATGTAGATGAGTGTCCTGGGGTAAGTAAGTCTTATTTTCTGTGACACTCTAAGCTATGGTTGGGCACTTTATTTATAAAGTTCTAAATATATGTATTCAAACATTTATTTGCCTTGACTCAGAATGTTCAACTTTCCTTATTTTCAGACAGTCAGTTTCATATTTGGGATTATGCATTGAATTATCATATTTTTCTTACCTCAAAAATTTGACTTTTTTCCCTGTGGGCTGTTAGGCTCGCGGGGGCTGAAAATGCTTCATTTTATTGCGTCATTCTTGGCGCGGACTTTTTTGGCGCAAAAATTCTTTTCCGTTTCCGGCGTCATACGTGTCGCCGGAAGTTGCGTCATTTTTTGACGTTATTTTGCGCCAAAAATGTCGGCGTTCCGGATGTGGCGTCATTTTTGGCGCCAAAAGCATTTAGGCGCCAAATAATGTGGGCGTCTTATTTGGCGCTAAAAAATATGGGCGTCGCTTTTGTCTCCACATTATTTCAGTCTCATTTTTCATTTGCTTCTGGTTGCTAGAAGCTTGATATTTGGCATTCTTTCCCATTCCTGAAACTGTCTTATAAGGAATTTGATCTATTTTGCTTTATATGTTGTTTTTTCTCTTACATATTGCAAGATGTCTCACGTTGCATCTGAGCCAGAAGATACTACAGGAAAATCACTGCCTGCTGGATCTACCAAAGCTAAGTGTATCTGCTGTAAACTTTTGGTAGCTATTCCTCCAGCTGTTGTTTGTAATAATTGTCATGACAAACTTGTTAAAGCAGATAATATTTCCTTTAGTAATGTACCATTGCCTGTTGCAGTTCCCTCAACATCTAAGGTGCAGAATGTTCCTGATAACATAAGAGATTTTGTTTCTGAATCCATAAAGAAGGCTTTGTCTGTTATTTCTCCTTCTAGTAAACGTAAAAAGTCTTTTAAATCTTCTCTCTCTACAGATGAATTTTTAAATGAACACCATCATTCTGATTCTTTGGACTCTTCTGGTTCAGAGGATTCTATCTCAGAGATTGATGCTGATAAATCTTCATATTTATTTAAGATGGAATTTATTCGCTCTTTACTTAAAGAAGTACTAATTGCTTTAGAAATAGAGGATTCTAGTCCTCTTGATACTAATTCTATACGTTTGGATAAGGTTTTTAAAGCTCCTGCGGTTATTCCAGAAGTTTTTCCTGTTCCTAATGCTATTTCTGCAGTAATTTCCAAAGAATGGGATAAATTGGGTAATTCATTTACTCCTTCTAAACGTTTTAAGCAATTATATCCTGTTCCGCCTGACAGGTTAGAATTTTGGGACAAAATCCCTAAAGTTGATGGGGCTATTTCTACCCTTGCTAAACGTACTACCATTCCTACGTCAGATGGTACCTCGTTTAAGGATCCTTTAGATAGAAAAATTGAATCTTTTCTAAGAAAAGCTTATCTGTGTTCAGGTAATCTTCTTAGACCTGCTATATCATTGGCTGATGTTGCTGCAGCTTCAACTTTTTGGTTGGAAACTCTAGCGCAACAAGTAACAAATCGTGATTCTCATGATATTATTATTCTTCTCCAGCATGCTAATAATTTTATCTGTGATGCCATTTTTGATATTATTAGAGTTGATGTTAGGTTTATGTCTCTGGCTATCTTAGCCAGAAGAGCTTTATGGCTTAAGACTTGGAATGCTGATATGGCTTCTAAATCAACTCTACTTTCCATTTCTTTCCAGGGAAACAAATTATTTGGTTCTCAGTTGGATTCTATTATTTCAACTGTTACTGGTGGGAAAGGAACTTTTTTACCACAGGATAAAAAATCTAAAGGTAAAAACAGGGCTAACAATCGTTTTCGTTCCTTTCGTTTCAACAAAGAACAAAAGCCTGATCCTTCGTCCTCAGGAGCAGTTTCAGTTTGGAAACCATCTCCAGTCTGGAATAAATCCAAGCCTGCTAGAAAGGCAAAGCCTGCTTCTAAGTTCACATGAAGGTACGGCCCTCATTCCAGTTCAGCTGGTAGGGGGCAGGTTACGTTTTTTCAAAGAAATTTGGATCAATTCTGTTCACAATCTTTGGATTCAGAACATTGTTTCAGAAGGGTACAGAATTGGTTTCAAGATGAGACCTCCTGCAAAGAGATTTTTTCTTTCCCGTGTCCCAGTAAATCCAGTGAAAGCTCAAGCATTTCTGAATTGTGTTTCAGATCTAGAGTTGGCTGGAGTAATTATGCCAGTTCCAGTTCCGGAACAGGGGATGGGGTTTTATTCAAATCTCTTCATTGTACCAAAGAAGGAGAATTCCTTCAGACCAGTTCTGGATCTAAAATTATTGAATCATTATGTAAGGATACCAACGTTCAAGATGGTAACTGTAAGGACTATATTGCCTTTTGTTCAGCAAGGGAATTATATGTCCACAATAGATTTACAGGATGCATATCTGCATATTCCGATTCATCCAGATCATTTTCAGTTCCTGAGATTCTCTTTTCTAGACAAGCATTACCAATTTGTGGCTCTACCGTTTGGCCTTGCTACAGCTCCAAGAATTTTCACAAAGATTCTCGGTGCCCTTCTGTCTGTAATCAGAGAACAGGGTATTGTGGTATTTCCTTATTTGGACGATATCTTGGTACTTGCTCAGTCTTTACATTTAGCAGAGTCTCATACGAATCGACTTGTGTTGTTTCTTCAAGATCATGGTTGGAGGATCAATTTACCAAAAAGTTCTTTGATTCCTCAAACAAGGGTAACCTTTCTGGGTTTCCAGATAGATTCAGTGTCCATGACTCTGTCTTTAACAGACAAGAGACGTCTAAAATTGATTACAGCTTGTCGAAACCTTCAGTCTCAATCATTCCCTTCGGTAGCCTTATGCATGGAAATTCTAGGTCTTATGACAACTGCATCGGACGCGATCCCCTTTGCTCGTTTTCACATGCGACCTCTTCAGCTCTGTATGCTGAACCAATGGTGCAGGGATTACACGAAGATACATCAATTAATATCTTTAAAACCGATTGTTCGACACTCTCTAACGTGGTGGACAGATCACCATCGTTTAATTCAGGGGGCTTCTTTTGTTCTTCCGACCTGGACTGTAATTTCAACAGATGCAAGTCTCACAGGTTGGGGAGCTGTGTGGGGATCTCTGACGGCACAAGGAGTTTGGGAATCTCAGGAGGTGAGATTACCGATCAATATTTTGGAACTCCGTGCAATTTTCAGAGCTCTTCAGTTTTGGCCTCTTCTGAAGAGAGAATCGTTCATTTGTTTTCAGACAGACAATGTCACAACTGTGGCATACATCAATCATCAAGGAGGGACTCACAGTCCTCTGGCTATGAAAGAAGTATCTCGAATTTTGGTTTGGGCGGAATCCAGCTCCTGTCTAATCTCTGCGGTTCATATCCCAGGTGTAGACAATTGGGAAGCGGATTATCTCAGTCGCCAAACGTTGCATCCGGGCGAATGGTCTCTTCACCCAGAGGTATTTCTTCAGATTGTTCAAATGTGGGAACTTCCAGAAATAGATCTGATGGCGTCCCATCTAAACAAGAAACTTCCCAGGTATCTGTCCAGATCCCGGGATCCTCAGGCGGAGGCAGTGGATGCATTATCACTTCCTTGGAAGTATCATCCTGCCTATATCTTTCCGCCTCTAGTTCTTCTTCCAAGAGTAATCTCCAAGATTCTGAAGGAATGCTCGTTTGTTCTGCTGGTAGCTCCGGCATGGCCTCACAGGTTTTGGTATGCGGATCTTGTCCGGATGGCCTCTTGCCAACCGTGGACTCTTCCATTAAGACCAGACCTTCTGTCACAAGGTCCTTTTTTCCATCACGATCTGAAATCCTTAAATTTAAAGGTATGGAGATTGAACGCTTGATTCTTGGTCAAAGAGGTTTCTCTGACTCTGTGATTAATACTATGTTACAGGCTCGTAAATCTGTATCTCGAGAGATATATTATAGAGTCTGGAAGACTTATATTTCTTGGTGTCTTTCTCATCATTTTTCCTGGCATTCTTTTAGAATACCGAGAATTTTACAGTTCCTTCAGGATGGTTTAGATAAGGGTTTCTCCGCAAGTTCCTTGAAAGGTCAAATCTCTGCTCTTTCTGTTCTTTTTCACAGAAAGATTGCTATTCTTCCTGATATTCATTGTTTTGTACAAGCTTTGGTTCGTATAAAACCTGTCATTAAGTCAATTTCTCCTCCTTGGAGTTTGAATTTGGTTCTGGGAGCTCTTCAAGCTCCTCCATTTGAACCTATGCATTCATTGGACATTAAATTACTTTCTTGGAAAGTTTTGTTCCTTTTGGCCATCTCTTCTGCCAGAAGAGTTTCTGAATTATCTGCTCTTTCTTGTGAGTCTCCTTTTCTGATTTTTCATCAGGATAAGGCGGTGTTGCGAACTTCTTTTGAATTTTTACCTAAAGTTGTGAATTCCAACAACATTAGTAGAGAAATTGTGGTTCCTTCATTATTTCCTAATCCTAAGAATTCTAAGGAGAAATCGTTGCATTCTTTGGATGTTGTTAGAGCTTTGAAATATTATGTTGAAGCTACGAAATCTTTTCGTAAGACTTCTAGTCTATTTGTTATCTTTTCCGGTTCTAGAAAAGGCCAGAAAGCTTCTGCCATTTCTTTGGCATCTTGGTTGAAATCTTTAATTCATCTTGCCTATGTTGAGTCGGGTAAAACTCCGCCTCAGAGAATTACAGCTCATTCTACTAGGTCAGTTTCTACTTCCTGGGCGTTTAGGAATGAAGCTTCGGTTGACCAGATCTGCAAAGCAGCAACTTGGTCCTCTTTGCATACTTTTACTAAATTCTACCATTTTGATGTATTTTCTTCTTCTGAAGCAGTTTTTGGTAGAAAAAGTACTTCAGGCAGCGGTTTCAGTTTGAATCTTCTGCTTATGTTTTTCGTTAAACTTTATTTTGGGTGTGGATTATTTTCAGCAGGAATTGGCTGTCTTTATTTTATCCCTCCCTCTCTAGTGACTCTTGTGTGGAAAGATCCACATCTTGGGTAGTCATTATCCCATACGTCACTAGCTCATGGACTCTTGCTAATTACATGAAAGAAAACATAATTTATGTAAGAACTTACCTGATAAATTCATTTCTTTCATATTAGCAAGAGTCCATGAGGCCCGCCCTTTTTTTGTGGTGGTTATGATTTTGTATAAAGCACAATTATTCCAAATTCCTTATTTTATATGCTTTCGCACTTTTTTTATCACCCCACTTCTTGGCTATTCGTTAAACTGAATTGTGGGTGTGGTGAGGGGTGTATTTATAGGCATTTTGAGGTTTGGGAAACTTTGCCCCTCCTGGTAGGAATGTATATCCCATACGTCACTAGCTCATGGACTCTTGCTAATATGAAAGAAATGAATTTATCAGGTAAGTTCTTACATAAATTATGTTATTTATTTAAAATGAAGTTTATTCGTTCATTACTTAAAGAAGTTTTGATTGCATTAGATATGGAGGAATCCAGTCCTCTTGATACTAAAACTGCTAAACGTTTAAATTCGGTTTATAAACCTCATGTGTTAATTCCGGAAGTTTTTCCAGTTCCTGATGCTATCTCAGATGTGATTGCTAGGGAATGGGATAGTCTGGGTACTTCATTTACTCCTTCTCCAAGGTTTAAGAAATTGTACCCTGTGCCATCTGATAGATTGGAGTTTTGGGATAAAATCCCTAAAGTCGATGGGGCTATCTCTACTCTTGACAAACGTACTGCTATTCCTACGGCCGATAGCACTTCGTTTAAAGATCCTTTAGATAGGAAAATTGAATCTTTTTTAAGAAAAGCTTATTTATGTTCAGGTAATCTACTTAGACCTGCTATCTCTTTAGCTGATGTTGCTGCAGCTTCAACTTTTTGGTTGGAGGCTTTAGCGCAACAAGTGACAGACCATAATGCTTATAGTATTGTTAAACTTCTTCAACATGCTAATAACTTTGTCTGTGATGCCATTTTTGATATCATTAGAGTTGATGTCCGGTATATGTCTTTAGCTATTTTAGCTAGAAGAGCTTTATGGCTTAAATCTTGGAATGTAGATATGACTTCTAAGTCAACTTTGCTTTCTCTCTCTTTCCAAGGAAATAAGTTGTTTGGTTCTCAGTTGGATTCAATAATTTCAACTGTTACTGGAGGGAAGGGAGCCTTTTTTCCTCAGGGCAAAAAATCTAAAGGTAAATATAGGGCTGCTAATCGTTTTCGTTCCTTTCGTCAGAGTAAGGAGCAGAAGCCCGACCCTTCCCCTAAAGGAACAGTTTGGTTGGAAACCTAATCCAGTCTGGAATAAATCCAAGCCTTCTAGAAAGTCAAAACTAGCTCCTAAATCCGCATGAAGGTGCGGCCCTCATTCCAGCGCAGCTGGTAGGGGGCAGGTTACGATTTTCAAAGATATTTAGATCAATTCGATTCACAATCTTTGGATTCAGAACATTGTTTCACAAGGATACAGAATAGGTTTCAAGGTAAGACCGCCTGTGAGAAGATTTTTTCTCTCACGCATTCCAGTAAATCCAGTGAAGGCTCAGGCATTAATGAAATGTGTTTCAGACCCAGAGTTAGCTGGGGTAATTATACCAGTTCCAGTTCTGGAACAGGGTCTGGGGTTTTATTCAAATCTATTCATTGTACCAAAGAAAGAGAATTCTTTCAGACCAGTTCTGGACCTAAAAATATTGAATCGTTATGTAAGGATACCAACATTCAAAATGGTGACTAAGAACTATTCTGCCTTTTGTTCAGCAAGGGCATAATATGTCTACAATAGACTTACAGGATGCATATCTTCATATTCCAATTCATCCAGATCACTATCAGTTTCTGAGATTCTCTTTTCTAGACAAGCATTACCAGTTTATTGCTCTTCCGTTTGGCCTAGCAACAGCTCCAAGGATCTTTTCGAAGGTTCTCGGTGCCCTTCTCTCTGTAATCAGAGAACAGGGTATTGCAGTATTTCCTTATTTGGACGATATCTTGGTACTTGCTCAGTCTTTACATTCTGCAGAATCTCATACGAATCAACTTGTGTTGTTTCTTCGAAGACATGGTTGGAGGATCAATTTACCAAAAAGTTCCTTGATTCCTCAGACAAGAGTAACCTTTTTAGGTTTCTAAATAGATTCATTGTCCATGCCTTTGTCTCTGACAGAATAGAGACGTCTGAAATTGGTTTCAGCCTGTCGAAACCTTCAGTCTCAATTGTTCCCTTCGGTAGCATTATGCATGAAACTCTAGGTCTCATGACTGCTGCATCGGACGCGATCCCTTTTGCTCGTTTTCACATGAGACCACTCCAGCTTTGTATGCTGAACCAGTGGTGCAGGGATTATACAAGGATATCACAATTAATATCCTTAAATCCCAATGTTCGATCATCTCTAACTTGGTGGATGGATCACCATAGTTTATTTCAAGGGGCCTCTTTTGTTCGTCCAACCTGGACTGTGATCTCAACAGATGCGAGTTGGACGAGCTGTATGGGGATCTCTGACAGCGCAGGGGGTTTGGGAATCTCAGGAGGCGAGATTACCAGTCAACATTTTGGAACTCCGTGCGATTTTCAATGCTCTTCAGTTCTGGCCTCTTCTGAAGAGAGAATCGTTTATTTGTTTTCAAACAGACAATGTCACAACCGTGGCATATGTCAATCATCAAGGTGGGACTCACAGTCCTCAAGCAATGAAAGAAGTATCTTGAATACTTGTATGGGCGGAATCCAGCTCCTGTCTAATTTCTGCGGTTCACATCCCAGGTGTAGACAATTGGGAAGCGGATTATCTCAGTCGCTAGACGTTACATCCGGGCGAATGGTCTCTTCATCCAGAGGTTTTTCTTCAGATTGTTCAAATCTGGGGTCTTCCAAACATAGATCTGATGGCCTCTCATCTAAACAAGAAACTTCCCAGGTATCTGTCCAGATCCCAAGATCCTCAGGCGAAAGCAGTGGATGCGTTGTCGCTTCCTTGGAATTATCATCCTGCTTATATCTTTCCGCCTCTGGTTCTTCTTCCAAAAGTAATTTCCAAAATTCTAATGGAGCGTTCATTTGTACTGCTGGTGGCTCCAGCATGGCCGCACAGGTTTTGGTTTGCGGATCTCGTTCGGATGGCCAGTTGCCAACCTTGGACACTTCCATTAAGACCAGACCTTCTATCTCAAGGTCCATTTTTCCATCAGGATCTCAAATCATTAAATTTGAAGGTATGGAGATTGAACGCTTAATACTTAGTCATAGAGGTTTCTCTGACTCAGTGATTAATACTATGTTACAGGCTCGTAAATCTGTATCTAGAAAGATTTATTATCGAGTTTGGAGGTCTTACATTTCTTGGTGTTCTTCTCATAAGTTCTCTTGGCATTCTTTTAGAATTCCTAGAATTTTACAATTTCTTCAGGATGGTTTGGATAAGGGTTTGACTGCAAGTTCTTTGAAAGGACAAATCTCTGCTCTTTCTGTTCTTTTTCACAGAAAGATTGCTAATCTTCCTGATATTCAGTGTTTTGTACAGGCTTTGGTCCGTATCAAACCTGTCATTAAGTCAATCTCTCCTCCTTGGAGTCTTAATTTGGTTTTGAAAGCTTTGCAGGCTCCTCCGTTTGAGCCTATGCATTCTTTGGACATTAAATCACTTTCTTGGAAAGTATTGTTCCTTTTGGCTATCTCTTCTGCTAGAAGAGTTTCTGAGTTATCTGCTCTTTCTTGTGAACCTCCTTTTCTGATTTTTCATCAGGATAAGGCGGTGTTGCGGACTTCATTTCAATTTTTACCTAAGGTTGTGAATTCTAACAACATTAGTAGAGAAATTGTTGTTCCTTCATTGTTTTCTAATCCTAAGAATTCTAAGGAGAGATCGTTACATTCTTTGGATGTAGTAAGAGCTTTAAAATATTATGTCGAAGCTACTAAAGATTTTAGAAAGACTTCTAGTTTATGTGTTATCTTTTCTGGTTCCAGGAAAGGTCAGAAGGCTTCTGCCATTTCTTTGGCGTCTTGGTTAAAGTCTTTGATTCATCATGCTTATGTGGAGTCGGGTAAGTCCCCGCCTCAAAGGATTACGGCTCATTCTACTAGGTCAGTTTCTACTTCCTGGGCTTTTAGGAATGAAGCTTCTGTTGATCAGATTTGCAAAGCAGCAACTTGGTCTTCTTTGCATACTTTTACTAAATTCTACCATTTTGATGTGTTTTCTTCTTCTGAAGCAGTTTTTGGTAGAAAAGTACTTCAGGCAGCTGTTTCTGTTTGATTCGTCTGCTTATAATTTGAGTTTTTTTCATTATAAAGATTAAAACTTTTGATTTGGGTTGTGGATTATTTTAGCGGAATTGGCTGTCTTTATTTTATCCCTCCCTCTCTAGTGACTCTTGCGTGGAAGTTCCACATCTTGGGTATCTGCTATCCCATAAGTCACTAGCTCATGGACTCTTGCTAATTACATGAAAGAAAACATAATTTATGTAAGAACTTACCTGATAAATTCATTTCTTTCATATTAGCAAGAGTCCATGAGGCCCACCCTTTTTTGTGGTGGTTATGATTTTTTTGTATAAAGCACAATTATTCCAATTCCTTATTTTTTGATGCTTTCGCTCCTTTCTTATCACCCCACTTCTTGGCTATTCGTTAAACTGAATTGTGGGTGTGGCGAGGGGTGTATTTATAGGCATTTTAAGGTTTGGGAAACTTTGCCCCTCCTGGTAGGAATGTATATCCCATACGTCACTAGCTCATGGACTCTTGCTAATATGAAAGAAATGAATTTATCAGGTAAGTTCTTACATAAATTATGTTTTTTCTTTTATTTTCCGTATCTAACCCTCTTACATTATGTGAGATTATTCTTATCTTGGAAGTAGTGATGTCGCGAACATAAAATTTTTCGTTCGAGAACGGCGAACACGAACTTCAGCAAATGTTCGCGAACGGGCGAACCGCCTGTGGGTTTTATAATTCATAGGCAGGTGAATTATAAAACCCACAGGGACTCTTTCTGGCCACAATAGTGATGGAAAAGTTGTTTCAAGGGGACTAACACCTGGACTGTGGCATGCCGGAGGGGGATCCATGGCAAAACTCCCATGGAAAATTACATAGTTGATGCAGAGTCTGGTTTTAATCCATAAAGGGCATAAATCACCTAAAATTCCTAAATTGTTTGGAATAACGTGCTTTAAAACATCAGGTATGAGGTTGTATCGATCAGGTAGTGTAAGGGTTACGCCCGCTTCACAGTGACAGACCAAACTCCCGCAGCGGGTACAACATCATCATCATCATCACACCGTATGTCCATGTGTGTAATGCTGCCTGACTGAGACATATGCCTGTTATCTACATCCTCTGGCAATAATGGTTGCGCATCACTCATTTCTTACAACTGATGTGTAAATAACTCCTCTGACAGATCAAGTGAAGCAGCTGTGGTGCTAGTGTTGGTGGTGGCAGCAGGCGGGCGAGTGGTCACTTGAGAGGTGCCCGAAGCTAAGCTGGAGGAGGATGGTGCATCAAGGTTCAGAGCGGAAGCTGTAGAAGATTGGGTGTTCTGTGTTAGCCAGTCAACTATGTCCTCAGAACTTTTCGAGTTCAGGGTATGTGGCCTCTGAACACTGGGCATTATTCTAGGGCCAAAGGGAATCACAGCACCACGACCACGACGGCCCCTGCGGGGTGGCCTGCCTCTGTCTGTCATTTTTTTTTTCGATTAGTGGTACTATGCAAGCAAGCTACTGTGACAACAGATATGAGTGGCACTGTGCACTGGCAGAAGTTGGCAGAGTAGACGCTGTAGGCCTAACACACACACATGTAGACAACTAACTGCTATTCAATCTATTACAGTCAAATTTTTTTTTTTTTTTTTTTTAAATGTACGCTACTGTTACACCAGATATAAGTTGCACTGGTGTGACACTGTGCCCTGGCAGGCACTGAAACGCACACGTGTGAAGGAAACTGACTGCTGTTATTTCACAGTCGAATTTCTAGTTTTTTTTTTAACCCCTTAAGGACCAAGGCCATTTTTCAATTTCTTTCCCTTAAGGACCAGGGCTATTTCTTTCATGTAATTAGCAAGAGTCCATGAGCTAGTGACGTATGGGATATACATTCCTACCAGGAGGGGCAAAGTTTCCCAAACCTCAAAATGCCTATAAATACACCCCTCACCACACCCACAAATCAGTTTTACAAACTTTGCCTCCTATGGAGGTGGTGAAGTAAGTTTGTGCTAGATTCTACGTTGATATGCGCTCCGCAGCAGGTTGGAGCCCGGTTTTCCTCTCAGCGTGCAGTGAATGTCAGAGGGATGTGAGGAGAGTATTGCCTATTTGAATTCAATGATCTCCTTCTACGGGGTCTATTTCATATTTTCTCTGTTATCGGTCGTAGAGATTCATCTCTTACCTCCCTTTTCAGATCGACGATATACTCTTATTTATATACCATTACCTCTGCTAATTTTCGTTTCAGTACTGGTTTGGCTTTCTACAACATGTAGATGAGTGTCCTGGGGTAAGTAAGTCTTATTTTCTGTGACACTCTAAGCTATGGTTGGGCACTTTTTTTATAAAGTTCTAAATATATGTATTCAAACATTTATTTGCCTTGACTCAGGATGTTCAACATTCCTTATTTCAGACAGTCAGTTTCATATTTGGGATAATGCATATGAATAAATCAATTTTTTTCTTACCTTAAAATTTGGCTTTTTCCCTGTGGGCTGTTAGGCTCGCGGGGGCTGAAAATGCTTCATTTTATTGCGTCATTCTTGGCGCTGACTTTTTTGGCGCAAAATTTTTTTTTTCTGTTTCCGGCGTCATACGTGTCGCCGGAAGTTGCGTCATTTTTGACGTTCTTTTGCGCCAAAAGTGTTGGCGTTCCGGATGTGGCGTCATTTTTGGCGCCAAAAGCATTTAGGCGCCAAATAATGTGGGCGTCATTTTTGGCGCTAAAAAAATATGGGCGTCACTATTGTCTCCACATTATTTAAGTCTCATTTTTTATTGCTTCTGGTTGCTAGAAGCTTGTTCACTGGCATTTTTTCCCATTCCTGAAACTGTCATTTAAGGAATTTGATCAATTTTGCTTTATATGTTGTTTTTTCTATTACATATTGCAAGATGTCCCACGTTGAAACTGAGTCAGAAGATACTTCTGGAAAATCGCTGCCTGGTGCTGGAGCTACCAAAGCTAAGTGTATCTGCTGTAAACTTATGGTATCTGTTCCTCCAGCTGTTGTTTGTACTGTTTGTCATGACAAACTTGTTAATGCAGATAATATTTCCTTTAGTACTGTTACATTACCTGTTGCTGTACCGTCAACATCTAATACTCAGAGTGTTCCTGATAACATAAGAGATGTTGTTTCTAAATCCATTAAGAAGGCTATGTCTGTTATTCCTCCTTCTAGTAAACGTAAAAATTCTTTTAAAACTTCTCATTTTTCAGATGAATTTTTAAATGAACATCATCATTCTGATTCTGATAATGGTTCTTCTGGTTCAGAGGATTCTGTCTCAGAGGTTGATGCTGATAAATCTTCATATTTATTTAAAATGGAATTTATTCGTTCTTTACTTAAAGAAGTCCTAATTGCATTAGAAATTGAGGATTCTGGTCCTCTTGATACTAAATCTAAACGTTTAGATAAGGTTTTTAAATCTCCTGTAGTTATTCCTGAAGTTTTTCCTGTCCCTAGTGCTTTTTCTGAAGTAATTTCCAGGGAATGGAATAATTTGGGTAATTCATTTACTCCTTCTAAACGTTTTAAGCAATTATATCCTGTGCCATCTGACAGATTAGAGTTTTGGGACAAAATCCCTAAGGTTGATGGGGCTGTCTCTACTCTTGCTAAGCGTACTACTATTCCTACAGCAGATGGTACTTCCTTTAAGGATCCTTTAGATAGGAAAATTGAATCCTTTCTAAGAAAAGCTTACTTGTGTTCAGGTAATCTTCTTAGACCTGCTATATCTTTAGCGGATGTTGCTGCAGCTTCAACTTTTTGGTTAGAAGCTTTAGCGCAACAAGTAACAGATCATAATTCTCATAGCATTATTATTCTTCAACATGCTAATAATTTTATTTGTGATGCCATCTTTGATATCATTAGAGTTGATGTCAGGTATATGTCTCTAGCTATTTTAGCTAGAAGAGCTTTATGGCTTAAAACTTGGAATGCTGATTTGTCTTCTAAGTCTACTCTGCTTTCCCTTTCTTTCCAGGGTAATAAATTGTTTGGTTCTCAGTTGGATTCTATTATCTCAACTGTTACTGGAGGGAAAGGAACTTTTTTACCACAGGATAAAAAATCTAAAGGTAAATTTAGGTCTAATCGTTTTCGTTCCTTTCGTCACAACAAGGAACAAAAACCTGATCCTTCATCCTCAGGAGCGGTATCAGTTTGGAAACCATCTCCAGTCTGGAATAAATCCAAGCCTTTTAGAAAATCAAAGCCAGCTCCTAAGTCCACATGAAGGTGCGGCCCTCATTCCAGCTCAGCTGGTAGGGGGCAGATTACGTTTTTTCAAAGAAATTTGGATCAATTCCATTCACAATCTTTGGATTCAGAACATTGTTTCAGAAGGGTACAGAATTGGCTTCAAGATAAGGCCTCCTGCAAAGAGATTTTTTTTCCCGTGTCCCAGTAAACCCAGCGAAGGCTCAAGCATTTCTGAAATGTGTTTCAGATCTAGAGTTGGCTGGAGTAATTATGCCAGTTCCAGTTCTAGAACAGGGACTGGGGTTTTATTCAAATCTCTTCATTGTACCAAAGAAGGAGAATTCCTTCAGACCAGTTCTGGATCTAAAAATATTGAATCGTTATGTAAGGATACCAACATTCAAAATGGTAACTGTAAGGACTATCCTGCCTTTTGTTCAGCAAGGGCATTATATGTCTACAATAGATTTACAGGATGCATATCTGCATATTCCGATTCATCCAGATCACTATCAGTTTCTGAGATTCTCTTTCCTAGACAAGCATTACCAGTTTGTGGCTCTGCCGTTTGGCCTAGCTACAGCTCCAAGAATTTTTACGAAGGTTCTCTGTGCCCTTCTGTCTGTAATCAGAGAACAGGGTATTGTGGTATTTCCTTATTTGGACGATATCTTGGTACTTGCTCAGTCTTCACATTTAGCAGAATCTCATACTAATCGACTTGTGTTGTTTCTTCAACATCATGGTTGGAGGATCAATTTACCAAAAAGTTCATTGATTCCTCAGACACAAGTAACCTTTTTAGGTTTCCAGATAGATTGTGTCCATGACTCTATCTTTGACAGACAAGAGACGTCTAAAATTGATATCAGCTTGTCGAAACCTTCAGTCACAATCATTCCCTTCGGTAGCCTTATGCATGGAAATTCTAGGTCTTATGACTGCTGCATCGGACGCGATCCCCTTTGCTCGTTTTCACATGCGGCCTCTTCAGCTCTGTATGCTGAACCAGTGGTGCAGGGATTACACAAAGATATCTCAATTAATATCTTTAAAATCGATTGTACGACACTCTCTGACGTGGTGGACAGATCACCATAGTTTAGTTCAGGGGGCTTCTTTTGTTCTTCCGACCTGGACTGTAATTTCAACAGATGCAAGTCTTACAGGTTGGGGAGCTGTGTGGGGGTCTCTGACAGCACAAGGGGTTTGGGAATCTCAGGAGGTGAGATTACCGATCAATATTTTGGAACTCCGTGCAATTTTCAGAGCTCTTCAGTTTTGGCCTCTTCTAAAGAGAGAATCGTTCATTTGTTTTCAGACAGACAATGTCACAACTGTGGCATACATCAATCATCAAGGAGGGACTCACAGTCCTCTGGCTATGAAAGAAGTATCTCAAATTCTTGTATGGGCGGAATCCAGCTCCTGTCTAGTTTCTGCGGTTCATATACCAGGTATAGACAATTGGGAGGCGGATTATCTCAGTCGCCAAACGTTACATCCGGGCGAATGGTCTCTTCACCCAGAGGTATTTCTTCAGATTGTTCAAATGTGGGGTCTTCCAGAAACAGATCTGATGGCTTCTCATCTAAACAAGAAACTTCCCAGGTATCTGTCCAGATCCAGGGATCCTCAAGCGGAAGCAGTGGATGCGTTGTCACTTCCTTGAAAGTATCATCCTGCCTATATCTTTCCGCCTCTAGTTCTTCTTCCAAGAGTAATCTCCAAGATTTTGAAGGAATGCTCGTTTGTTCTGCTGGTGGTCCAGCATGACCTCACAGGTTTTGGTATGCGGATCTTGTCCGGATGGCCTCTTGCCAACCGTGGACTCTTCCGTTAAGACCAGACCTTCTGTCACAAGGTCCTTTTTTCCATCAGGATCTCAAATCCTTAAATTTAAAGGTATGGAGATTGAACGCTCGATTCTTAGTCAAAGAGGTTTCTCTGACTCTGTGATTAATACTATGTTAGGCTCGTAAATCCGTATCTAGGGAGATATATTATAGAGTCTGGAAGACTTATATTTCTTGGTGTCTTTCTCATCATTTTTCCTGGCATTCTTTTAGAATTCCGAGAATTTTACAGTTTCTTCAGGATGGTTTGGACAAAGGTTTTTTATTGCAAGTTCCTTGAAAGGACAAATCTCTGCTCTTTCTGTTCTTTTTCACAGAAAGATTGCTAATCTTCCTGATATTCATTGTTTTGTACAAGCTTTGGTTCATATAAAACCTGTCATTAAGTCAATTTCTCCTCCTTGGAGTTTGAATTTGGTTCTGGGGGCTCTTCAAGCTCCTCCGTTTGAACCTATGCATTCTTTGGACATTAAATTACTTTCTTGGAAAGTTTTGTTCCTTTTGGCCATCTCTTCTGCCAGAAGAGTTTCTGAATTATCTGCTCTTTCTTGTGAGTCTCCTTTTCTGATTTTTCATCAGGATAAGGCGGTGTTGCGAACTTCTTTTGAATTTTTACCTAAAGTTGTGAATTCCAACAACATTAGTAGAGAAATTGTGGTTCCTTCATTATTTCCTAATCCTAAGAATTCTAAGGAGAAATCGTTGCATTCTTTGGATGTTGTTAGAGCTTTGAAATATTATGTTGCATTCTTTGGATGTAGTTAGAGCTTTGAAATATTATGTTGAAGCTACTAAGAATTTCCGAAAGACTTCTAGTCTATTTGTTATCTTTTCCGGTTCTAGGAAAGGTCAGAAGGCTTCTGCCATTTCTTTGGCATCTTGGTTGAAATCTTTAATTCATCATGCTTATGTCGAGTCGGGTAAAACTCCGCCTCAAAGGATTACAGCTCATTCTACTAGGTCAGTTTCTACTTCCTGGGCGTTTAGGAATGAAGCTTCGGTTGATCAGATTTGCAAAGCAGCAACTTGGTCTTCTTTGCATACTTTTACTAAATTCTACCATTTTGATGTGTTTTCTTCTTCTGAAGCAGTTTTTAGTAGAGAAGTACTTCAGGCAGCTGTTTCAGTTTGATTCTTCTGCTTATAATTTCAGTTTTTTTCATTATAAGATTTAAACTTTGTTTTGGGTGTGGATTATTTTCAGCGGAATTGGCTGTCTTTATTTTATCCCTCCCTTTATTTTATATGACTCTTGCGTGGAAGATCCACATCTTGGGTAGTCATTATCCCATACGTCACTAGCTCATGGACTCTTGCTAATTACATGAAAGAAAACATAATTTATGTAAGAACTTACCTGATAAATTCATTTCTTTCATATTAGCAAGAGTCCATGAGGCCCACCCTTTTTTTGTGGTGGTTATGATTTTTTTATATAAAGCACAATTATTCCAATTCCTTATATTTATGCTTCACACTTTTTTCTTATCACCCCACTTCTTGGCTATTCGTTAAACTGATTTGTGGGTGTGGTGAGGGGTGTATTTATAGGCATTTTGAGGTTTGGGAAACTTTGCCCCTCCTGGTAGGAATGTATATCCCATACGTCACTAGCTCATGGACTCTTGCTAATATGAAAGAAATGAATTTATCAGGTAAGTTCTTACATAAATTATGTTTTTTACATTTCTGCGGTGTTTGTGTTTAGCTGTAATTTTCCTCTTACTCATTTACTGTACCCACACATACAGGGAGTGCAGAATTATTAGGCAAATTAGTATTTTGACCACATCATCCTCTTTATGCATGTTGTCTTACTCCAAGCTGTATAGGCTCGAAAGCCTACTACCAATTAAGCATATTAGGTGATGTGCATCTCTGTAATGAGAAGGGGTGTGGTCTAATGACATCAACACCCTATATCAGGTGTGCATAATTATTAGGCAGCTTCCTTTCCTTTGGCAAAATGGGTCAAAAGAAGGACTTGACAGGCTCAGAAAAGTCAAAAATAGTGAGATATCTTGCAGAGGGATGCAGCACTCTTAAAATTGCAAAGCTTCTGAAGCGTGATCATCCAACAATCAAGCGTTTCATTCAAAATATTCAACAGGGTCGCAAGAAGCGTGTGGAAAAACCAAGGCGCAAAATAACTGCCTATGAACTGAGAAAAGTCAAGCGTGCAGCTGCCAAGATGCCACTTGCCACCAGTTTGGCCATATTTCAGAGCTGCAACATCACTGGAGTGCCCAAAAGCACAAGGTGTGCAATACTCAGAGACATGGCCAAGGTAAGAAAGGCTGAAAGGCGACCACCACTGAACAAGACACACAAGCTGAAACGTCAAGACTGGGCCAAGAAATATCTCAAGACTGATATTTCTAAGGTTTTTTGGACTGATGAAATGAGAGTGAGTCTTGATGGGCCAGATGGATGGGCCCGTGGCTGGATTGGTAAAGGGCAGAGAGCTCCAGTCCGACTCAGACGCCAGCAAGGTGGAGGTGGAGTACGGGTTTGGGCTGGTATCATCAAAGATGAGCTTGTGGGGCCTTTTCGGGTTGAGGATGGAGTCAAGCTCAACTCCCAGTCCTACTGCCAGTTTCTGGAAGACACCTTCTTCAAGCAGTGGTACAGGAAGAAATCTGCATCCTTCAAGAAAAACATGATTTTCATGCAGGACAATGCTCCATCACACGCGTCCAAGTACTCCACAGCGTGGCTGGCAAGAAAGGGTATAAAAGAAGAAAATCTAATGACATGGCCTCCTTGTTCACCTGATCTGAACCCCATTGAGAACCTGTGGTCCATCATCAAATGTGAGATTTACAAGGAGGGAAAACAGTACACCTCTCTGAACAGTGTCTGGGAGGCTGTGGTTGCTGCTGCACGCAATGTTGATGGTGAACAGATCAAAACACTGACAGAATCCATGGATGGCAGGCTTTTGAGTGCCCTTGCAAAGAAAGGTGGATATATTGGTTACTGATTTGTTTTTGTTTTGTTTTTGAATGTCAGAAATGTATATTTGTGAATGTTGAGATGTTATATTGGTTTCACTGGTAAAAATAAATAATTGAAATGGGTATATATTTGTTTTTTGTTAAGTTGCCTAATAATTATGCACAGTAATAGTCACCTGCACACACAGATATCCCCCTAAAATAGCTATAACTAAAAACAAACTAAAAACTACTTCCAAAACTATTCAGCTTTGATATTAATGAGTTTTTTGGGTTCATTAAGAACATGGTTGTTGTTCAATAATAAAATTAATCCTCAAAAATACAACTTGCCTAATAATTCTGCACTCCCTGTATTATATACCGTTTTTCTCGCCACTAAATGGACTTTCTAACGATACCATTATTTTCATCATATCTTATAAATTATTATTAAAAATATTATAAAATATGAGGAAAAACAACCATGCTAAATAGTTTCTAAATTTTGTCCTGAGTTTAGAAATACCCAATGTTAACATGTTCTTTGCTTTTTTTGCAAGTTATAGGGAAATAAATACAAGAAGCACATTCCTATTTCAAAACCACTTTTTTTCAAAATGAGCGCTAGTTACATTGGAACCCTGATATCTGTCAGGAATACCTGAATATCCCTTGACATGTATATATTTTTTTTAGAAGACATCCCAAAGTATTGATCTAGGCCCATTTTGGTATATTTCATGCCAGCATTTCACCGCCAAATGCGATCAAATAAAAAAAAATTGTTCACTTTTTCACAAACTTTAGGTTTCTCACAGAAATTATTTACAACTTATGCAATTATGGCATAAATGGTTGTAAATGCTTCTCTGGGATCCCCTTTGTTCAGAAATAGCAGACATATGGCTTTGGCGTTGCTTTTTGTTAATTAGAAGGCTGCTAAATGCCACTGCTCACCATACGTGTTTTATGCCCAGCAGTGAAGGGGTTAATTAGGGAGCTTGTAGAGTTAATTTTAGCTTAAGTGTAGTGTAGTAGACAACCCAAAGTATTGATCTAGGCCCATTTTGGTATATTTAATGCCACCATTTCACTGCCAAATGCGATCAAATTTAAAAAAAAACTTAAATTTTTTCGCAATTTTAGGTTTCTCACTGAAATTATTTACAAACAGCTTGTGCAATTATGGCACAAATGGTTGTAAATGCTTCTGTGGGATCCCCTTTGTTCAGAAATAGCAGACATATATGACTTTGGCGTTGCTTTCTGGTAATTAGAAGGCCGCTAAATGCTGCTGCGCATCACATGTGTATTATGGCTAGCAGTGAAGTGTAATTAGGTAGTTTGTAGGGAGCTTGCAGGGTTAATTTTAGCTTTTAGTGTAGAGATCAGCCTCCCACCTGACACATCAGACCCCCCGATCCCTCCCAAACAGCTCCACCCCACAATTGTCCCCGCCATCTTAAGTACTGGCAGAAAGTCTGCCAGTACTAAAATAAAAGGTTTTTACATTTTTTTTAGCATATTTACATATGCTGTGGTGTAGCATCCCCCCAACCTCCCTGATCCCCCCCAAAACAGCTCTCTAACCCTTCCCATCTGCCTTATTGGTGGCCATCTTGGGTACTGGCAGCTGTCTGCCAGTACCCTTTTTGCAAAAAAAAGTAGTTTTTTCTGTTTTTATTTTTATTTTTTCTGTAGTGTAGCTTCCCCCCCCCCCCACACAGACCAACCCCCCACCACCTGCCTGATCCTTTTTTTTTTTAATTTTTATTCCTTTTTTTTAATTTTATACCAACTTTTTCTGTAGTGTAGCGGTTCCTACCCGCTCCCTCCCCGTGCAAGCACGCGCGTCCGTGTGCGCCCCCGGACATCCCCGCCCACGATCTCGCTCCCCTCCACTGACTGCTATTATTTCACAGTCAAAAAAGTGTTGTTTTTTTTAAATGTACTCTACTGTTACACCAGATATGAGTGGTGGCACTGGGCAAGTGGGCACAGTATATGCTGTGAGCCTGACACACACGCTGGCAGGCAGGCAACTGCAATTAGATTACACAGGAAAAAAAAAAAAAGCAGACTGATATTCTAGACCTAAAAAGGGCTTTTTGGGGTGCTGTCCTTACAGCAGAGATCAGATGAGTCCTTCAGGACTGTAGTGGACACTGAATACACTAGCCTAGCTATCGATTTCCCTATTAAATCAGCAGCAGCTACACTGTCCCTCCTCTCACTAAGAATGCAGCTTCCGAATGAATCTAAAATGGATGCTGTCCAGGAGGTGGGAGGGTCTGGGAGGGAGGGTCTGCTGCTTATTGGCTGGAATGTGTCTGCTGGCTGTGAATTACAGGGTCAAAGTTTACTCAATAATGACGACTAGGGGGCGGTCCGAACATCTCATATGTTCGCCCGCCGCAGCGAACGCGAACAAGCTATGTTCTCCGGGAACTATTTGCCGGCGAACTATTTGCGACATCACTACTTGGGAGTCATGAGTCGGTTCCCCTCCCCTTCTCTACCTATAGCTGACCAATATCTCCACTTGCAATGATGTTAAATCCTCTGCTCTCCTGTATAACTTTTCCTGATGGGGAAACTTTCGTCTCACCTGCTCGACGATACATAAAATAAATTGAAATAAACAAAAAATAAACAACAATAAACATTTGTATCTTATAACATTGTTTTGTTTTTCCCTGTAGCATATTTGCATAGTTATAACCATAATGTCGGGATAGTAGTTTCTTAATATATAGCGTTACTAACAACTTAAATTTATTGAAAGTGGGAATTATATATATGGTCTAAGGAACGGGTTATAGTGGCATATGGCAAAGATACTGCCCAGATCTTATGTGAATATTGGACTTAATCTGCTTACCCTCCACTTAAGTAAACAATGACTATATATAACATTAATTTTACATCTTTATGTCCATCGATATATCCCAAGCAAAGTTAGTTTTGTAGATTGACATTTATATAGTCATCTGTATCCAGTATCCTCTGCCAAAATGATGAGGGACGTATGTAGGGTATAGTCCAAGAAATCAGGGAGTAGCGCTCTTCTAAAGATGCGCCAAAAGAAGGCAAAGAAAAAAATCTTAGCCTTGATCATTGTCTACTCCATGATTCAGGGTCTCTGTTTCTTCTTTGGAACTTTAGACCACTTCTCTGTTTGAGAGATGCTTTGTTGTTGTCCGCGTGGTCATCTTCTGGTGTGTTGCTGACTTTCCCGCATTTCTGGACATTCTAATTTGAGAAGTTGGCAGGCCTCTGAGGTATCTTTTTTGACTTTCACCTTGGTTGTTTTACCATCCTGAAATATATGAAGCGCGAAGGGGAATCCCCATCGATACGCTATTTGATTCTTCCGTAGCAATTGTGTTAGGGGACGTAGTGCTGAGCGTTTCTATAAAGTTCTGAGACATAAGTCTTGATAGAATTGTATTACAGATCCTTTGAATTTAAAAGTCGGATTCTTCCTAGCTGCTGCCATTATCTCCTCCTTTTCTTGAAAGCAGGATAATTTAGATATCTATTTATTATATCTCTTGGAGGTTCCCCCTCCTTTGGTTTCGCTCTAAGAGCTCTATGAGCTCTTTCCAATTGAAATTTTCCTTCTTCAGATGTCCCTGTGATGGCTTGAAATAGATGTTTTAAATACTCATTTAGTTCTGTTGCAGTTATTGATTCTGGAACACCATTTAGGCGTATGTTGCACCTCCTGCTTCTATTTTCTAAGTCTTCCATCTTTTCAAGAATATCTTCTATATCCTGTTTTTGATCTGTCAGTTGATGTGTAATGTTAGTGATATCTTCTTCTATGGATTCATCCTTTTCTTCTAGTGTTTCCACTCTTGTTCCAAGCTCCAATATATCTTGTTTAATTTCTGCAAGACTGCTTGTTATTGTATCTTGAAATGAATCCATTTTTTCCCACATCTTATTAAAGTTTGCATTGATATCTTTTTTGGAGACTAGGTTCCTTAAAGGGATATGCTAAATCACTTGAAACTGATGCAGCATAACTGTAAAAAGCTGACAGGAAAATATCACCTGAGCATCTCTATGTAAAAAAGGAAGATATTTTACCTCACAATCTCCTCAGCTCAGCAGAGTAAGTTCTGTGTAAAAAGTTATACTTCACCAGCTCCCAGCTGCAGGTAAAAATAAAAAAAAATGAAGAAATGAACAGCAGCCAATCAGTATCAGCAGTGCTGAGGTCATGAACTCTTACTGTGATCTCATGAGATTTGACTTAACTCTCATGAGATTTCATAGTAAGCTTCCTTTACCTGATTCGTGAAATAATATGAGAGTTCACGAGGCTCATCCCCTAAGCTGTCCTAGGACAGACACACTAAAATGCTCCTTAGAAATCCTTTACAATGGGAGGTGGCTACTGAGGAACTTTTGAGGTAAAATATCTTTCTTTTTTACATAGAGATGTTTAGGAGATATTTTCTAGTCAGCTTTTTACAGCTATGCTGCATCACTTTCAAGTGTTTAAACATTTGGGTATTATGGCCCTTTAAGTCCCCTTTAGTAGCAGGAATTTCACCATCATGTTGCTGAGGTTCCAATTCGTGTTCTAACTCCTCATCTTGTGTGTTAGGCTCCATTTCCTTTATTTTATCACTTTTAGATGATTTGAAGAAAAGATTTGCTGCAGCAGATTTACCTGGTGTAGTTAAAGGGACAGTATACACTCATTTTCATATAACTGCATGTAATAGACACTACTACAAAGAATAAGATGCACAGATACAGATATAAAAATCCAGTATAAAACTGTTTAAAAACTTACTTAGAAGCTCTCAGTTTAGCTCTGTTGAGAAAGTAGCTGGAAAGCCCACTGCAAGTGGAAAATAAGACACTCCCCCCTCCCCCTTCTTTTGCATATGAAAAGACCCTTTACACAAACAGGAGCAAGCTGGAGTAGGTAGCTGACAGTATTCTGATAAAACTTTGGGGCTTGGATAGAATAGGTTAAAATTAACACTTTATTGAACATATATGCAAAGACAGACAAATTAATTCAACTTGGATCTCACTATAGAAGCCGGTAGTCACCAAATGTTCCTATATTTAGGCCATTGTGAACGATCCAACCAAAAGTTAAAAACAGAGTTAAAAAGTAAGGGTAGTGTGCCCTGGTAGATACCAGTGTATTGTATAATGGAGTCTGTAAAAGCTGTGTAATAGGGAAATGTACCAATACAGTCAAACAGCAAGCTTACAGGCTATGCGCTCAAAGGCGTCCTCCTACCTGCGTACTGCTGGGATTTAACCCAGTCAGCCGATTTCTTACTGGGTCCCTATGTATATACTAACACAACATTCATACAGTTACTCTGTCTATATGTAATCACACTCTTATGTTCATATGCACCACAAAATTTCTCGTTTTTATGCAATATTCCCTTGATAATGTTGGGACTTTGCTAAGTAAAATTGTTAAAAATACTTCTTGCGCCTAGAGAAAATTCAATTAAATTCAAAGTGCCTATCATCACTGAGCGAACTAATTCTCTGTATTATCGGCAGCATCAACAATTTAAATATGTCACTGTGAACCTTAGCGTTATCATGTTATGAGACACAAACACTGCAAAAACAGCGATTGTTGCGGTTAACGAGCATAAGTATCAGGGGCTATTCTCATACAACACAGGAGCAACCAGAGCACGCCCACCGAAGCGTTTCGTCACTGTGCGTGACTTCGTCAGGGCATAGGGCCGGCCCAGCCTCATGTTCTGTCTTTTAACATCAACGGTTGCCATGGTGACGGCTTTTGTATTGCGGACGTGTTCACCGCAGTAGCTAGGCGATCATGTGATGTATCTTGGTATTCCGTTTACTCAATGTATTCTGTCCACACATTAATGGAGGAATATTGTAAAAGGGTATTGCGGAAAGGTCTCCCTACTAAGTATAGTATTATTTACACTTGCATATGTCTTATACTGACTGCTGATCCTCGTATTGTCAAAATATTATTCACTTCCAACGAGTCTGTTCATATTTTCATTACAGGTCAATTCTCAGTAAGGAGCAAATCTTTTGCCCTTTTCAATAAACACTGTTTCAATCAGATTTCTGTGTTTTTCTTTAATGTGTCCTGTTTGCTCAGACGTTCTATTGGAGATTGTAAGCAACAGTTAGAGAACCATTTTGCATATATATAACAAGGCAGCTTAACTCTATCTCTGCTTATTTCGCTTATAGATATACAACTCATATATATCATATATGGAAACTAAAATACCTCTACCAATCACAACGAAACATGTTCTTAACAACGAGTATAGAGATTAGCCATGCCGTTTGTCAGTACTAAAAGGGGACAATTAATGCAGTGTAATGGTATATATTCATACAGTAAAGAGATTAATGCCAGAATGTTATGGTATAAAAGCAAAATTAGAGCTGTCATTTTTTAGACCGCATCGAAATGTATCAGTAGTTTAAATAGTAGTTTGCTCAACAATGTTTGCTCTGATCAATGATGCTGCTATAGATATCTTATCCAGATTCTGATAGAATTCATGTCAATATATTTATTGGATTGAATATAGATTCCTTTTTATCTAGTATATATCAACATTACACTCACTCCAAGAAAATATCACATATTCCCATTTCATTATTAGGGTTCAAGAAGACCAATATTAGTTGCGTTTATATTACAAAGGAATGTGTAATGGAGTAGATAGCATATTTTAATGTTCGTATATATAGTTTTAGTTATTATTTATCTCAGATGTGATATACATATAGATATGGATCTTATAAGGATTCTATCTCTAAAGAAAGCTCTTATATGAGATAGCCTCATTCAAACCCTTTGGTGATGCTGATTTTAATTCGTGTATCCATCTGCATTCTTTCTGAAGCAGGAGTTTATTGATATCACCCCTTCTGCCTTTTAGCTTAAGTTGTTCAATGGCAAAAAATTGAATCTGGTATTTATCTTGGCTATGAACTGTATTCATATGCTTAGCTATCGGTACATTCCTGTCCCATTTAATATCCCCTATATGTTCCAGAACTCTTGTTCTTAGCTCTCTTGAAGTTTCGCCCACGTAAATGAGGGGACATTTGCACATAGCAACATATATTACTCTCTTGGTTCTGCAATTCATGAACTCATTGATATGGTAGTTTTTCCCTGTTTGTGGGTGAACTAATTTTTTCATTGGAGACATATTCTTACAGGCTTGGCAGCGACCACATTTAAAAAATCCTTTTGTTTCTTGGAGCCATGTTTTCTGTTGATTTTGTACAAAATGGCTTTTGGTCAGGGTATCTTTAAGATTAAGTGATCTCCTATTGGTTATTTTTGGTCTCTCTGAAATTACTTCAATTAGATCAGGGTCCTCTTCTAGAAAATGCCAATGTTTCTGAAAGATATGTTGGATACTACTGTGTTTTTCATCAAAGGTGCCTATGATTCTGATTTGCTGTCTGGCATTGGTTATGCCAGTATCTCTTTTTTCTTGTAGTAGGGATGGTCTTTCTAGAGCTTTTGCTCGTTGATATGCTTTTTTAAGGCATTTGTTAGGGTATCCCCTTTCCTTAAACCTTTTTCTTAGCTCTTGGGCTTCTAATTCGAAATCCTCTATTGAGCTACAGCTTCGTCTAGCCCTTAAGTATTGGCCAAATGGAATGCCCATCCTTTGACTTTTAGGATGGTAGCTTTTCCAAATTAGGAGATTATTAGTGGTTAGGAGTCTGAAAATCAGAGCAATGTTCTTTAAAAATAAGCAAAACTATACATTTAAAAAAACAAAAAACTTTATGGGCTATATAAATAGATCATCTACAAAACATTTATGCAAAGAAAAAATGAGTTTTTAATGGCCCTTTAATTTATTTTGTCTTTTAGTTGCCATGTTGCAATGAATACTGCTAGTGCTAGAGAAACTGTGCTGCTTTTGCTTTTGTATTTTAATGCAGAGTCAACAGAGTTCAAACAATGCAGATAGCAGATTTTAGTTAATAAGGGCAAATGCAGCTGTTATCTCAAACTGTATCTTCATTAAAATTTAAATGCTGTAGCTTTTTTCTTTTTTTAAAAAAAGTTTATACATAGACCTGTTGTAATCTCTGTTGCCTTTAGCTGATATTGTAGCCTGGGAAGAGTTATGAGGGAGAAAGAAGTGCAAACTGTCACTGTTTTTTTTTTTTCTCTGCTGTGTTAAGATTATGAACTGACTTCTCCACACTTGCTTTATCTTAATATTTATTTCCCTCAGTCTTAAATATCACTGTATGTAGTGCTAAAACCTCCCTGGTTTATTTGTGTATTGATTTCCCTTTGCACTGTTTAAAATAGATTGTTAGGCATTGTGTTTTATTCAGCAGCTAGCTAGGAGTCCTGTCCGGTCGCCATCTTTGTTCCCACATGGCTATATAAAGTTTTATAACTCTTTTATATATTTGTTATATGCTTACCGGACTTCTAGTGGAGATATATCAGGTTACTTGTTGTTATGTTGTTGATGCTGAGATTATTTTTCTGTCTCCATTTCTGAGTAGCTCCTTTTTCTTGTTTCCCTGCAGCTTGTAAGATCTTTTTCCAGCTTGAATTCCTTTATCTGCAGTTTTGTGATCACATTTTTGTTTGCTGTCTGCTATTGTAAAGGGTATTTAATGCCCTATAACAGACCTACAAGCATTTGAGAGTTATAAACCCACTTTCTTTCATGTAATTAGCAAGAGTCCATGAGCTAGTGACATATGGGATATACATTCCTACCAGGAGGGGCAAAGTTTCCCAAACTTCAAAATGCCTATAAATACACCCCTCACCTCACCCACAATTCAGTTTTACAAACTTTGCCTCCCATGGAGGTGGTGAAGTAAGTTTGTGCTAGATTCTACGTTGATATGCGCTTCGCAGCAGGCTGAAGCCCGGTTTTCCTCTCAGAGTGCAGTGAAAGTCAGAGGGATGTGAAGAGAGTATTGCCTATTTGAATACCATGGTCTTCCTCTAGGGGATCTATTTCATAGGTTCTCTGTTATCGGTCGTAGAGATTTCTTCTCCTACCTCCCTTTTTATATGTAAAGTTCTAAATATATGTGTTTAAACTTATATTTCTTTCATGTAATTGGCAAGAGTCCATGAGCTAGTGACATATGGGATATACAATCCTACCAGGAGGGGCAAAGTTTCCCAAACCTCAAAATGCCTATAAATACACCCCTCACCACACCCACAATTCAGTTTTACAAACTTTGCCTCCTATGGAGGTGGTGAAGTAAGTTTGTGCTAAGATTTCTACGTTGATATGCGCTTCTCAGCATTGTTGAAGCCCGATTTCTCTCAGAGTACAGCGAATGTCAGAGGGACGTGAAGGGAGTATCACCTATTGAATACGATGATTTCCCTAACGGGGGTCTTTTTTATGGGTTCTCGGTTATCGGTCGTAGAGATTCATCTCCTACCTCCCTTTTCAGATCGACAATATACTCCCAAATTTACCATTACCTCTACTAAAGAACTGTTTTAGTACTGGTTTGGCTATCTGCTATATGTGGATGGGTGTCTTTTTGGTAAGTATGTTTTTATTACTTAAGACACTCTCAGCTATGGTTTGGCACTTTATCAAATTATATAAAGTTCTAAATATATGTATTGTACTTATATTTGCCATGAGTCAGGTTCATGTATTTCCTTCTGCAGACTGTCAGTTTCATATTTGGGAATATAAACACTTTAAGAAATTTGTTTCTTACTTGGGGTTTAGTCTTTTTCAATTTTGACTACTTTTGCATTTGCGGGTATTAGGCCCGCGGGTGCGTCAAATGTTAGACTTTATTGCGTCATTTTTGGCGCGAACTTTTTTGGCGCGGGAAATTACATTTTCTTTCATGTAATTAGCAAGAGTCCATGAGCTAGTGACGTATGGGATATACATTCCTACCAGGAGGGGCAAAGTTTCCCAAACCTCAAAATGCCTATAAATACACCCCTCACCACACCCACAAATCAGTTTTACAAACTTTGCCTCCTATGGAGGTGGTGAAGTAAGTTTGTGCTAGATTCTACGTTGATATGCGCTCCGCAGCAGGTTTGAGCCCGGTTTTCCTCTCAGCGTGCAGTGAATGTCAGAGGGATGTGAGGAGAGTATTGCCTATTTGAATTCAATGATCTCCTTCTACGGGGTCTATTTCATAGGTTCTCTGTTATCGGTCGTAGAGATTCATCTCTTACCTCCCTTTTCAGATCGACGATATACTCTTATATATACCATTACCTCTACTGATTCTCGTTTCAGTACTGGTTTGGCTTTCTACTACTTGTAGATGAGTGTCCTGGGGTAAGTAAGTCTTATTTTCTGTGACACTCTAAGCTATGGTTGGGCACTTTTATATAAAGTTCTAAATATATGTGTTCAAACATTTATTTGCCTTGACTCAGGATGTTCAACATTCCTTATTTCAGACAGTCAGTTTCATATTTGGGATAATGCATATGAATTAATCAATTTTTTTCTTACCTTAAAATTTGACTTTTTCCCTGTGGGCTATTAGGCTCGCGGGGGCTGAAAATCCTTCATTTTATTGCGTCATTCTTGGCGCGGACTTTTTTGGCGCAAAATTTTTTTTTCTGTTTCCGGCGTCATACGTGTCGGCGGAAGTTGCGTCATTTTTTTGACGTTTTTTTGCGCCAAAAGTGTCGGCGTTCCGGATGTGGCGTCATTTTTGGCACCAAAAGCATTTAGGCACCAAATAATGTGGGCGTTTTTTTTTTGGCGCTAAAAAATATCGGCGTCACTATTGTCTCCACATTATTTAAGTCTCATTATTTATCGCTTCTGGTTGCTAGAAGCTTGTTCACTGGCATTTTTTTCCCATTCCTGAAACTGTCATTTAAGGAATTTGATCAATTTTGTTTTATATGTTGTTTTTTCTATTACATATTGCAAGATGTCTCCGTTTGTCCCTGAGTCAGAAGCCACTTCTGGAAAAATGCTTAACTGAGTTTCAGTTCTACCAAAGCTAAGTTAATTTATTTTAAATGTTATAAATGTTTATCTCTAGCTATGGTTTGTAATAAGTTATTATGATATACTTTTACATGCAGATTCCATTAGTATTTATGCTTTATACATTTCCATTCTTAAGTGCAAGAAATGTTTAGAAGATTTATAAGAAATATTTTTTCTGATTAAGGCTATGTCTGACTTTGTGCCTTCTAATACGATTTTTAGGTCTTTTTCACTTCTTTTTTAATTATTGAAGTTTCAAATGACCAACAACATACTGATTTATCCTTCTCTGATGATGTTTTTTTCTCTTTCAGAAATTCTCTTCATCAGATATTGACACTAACAAATCTACGTTTTTATATAATTTTTTTATTATTAAAGTACATTTGTTCTTTGTTGAAGAGGTGTTGATTATTTTGGATATTAAGGTAACTAGTTCTTTAAGACTAGCTGACACTATTTCTGCCTTTTTATTTTTTCTTCTGTGATTTCAGAGGTTTTCTTTCCAATTCCCCATACTAGGGAATGGAATAGGCTGAGAATTGTCTTTTATTTTTAAACTATATTCTTTGTCAGCAGTTAAATTCAATTTGGAGGGTTCTCCTATTTATTGGAGCTATCTCTACTCCTACTAATTATGCTATTGTTTTTATAGCAAAATAGTATTTATTTTCCTTTATATAGTTGTATCTTATTTTTGGAAAATTATTTAGTTTCAGGTACTTTTCTTGGTCCTGTGATATTGCAATTGCTTCATTTTTTCTGTTTACTTTAAGATCAAGTATCAGATCATGATTTATTTTAGCATTGTTAAGGGACAACATTTACTAAACTAGGTGCCGTTGCATTTGTCTTGTTGTTTTGCATTTTGCAAGTCCTCTGTTTTGACTGGTCCTTTAAACTGGACTATCATGCTAATGATTTCATTTGTGTCTTCATTTTATTGAATATATTCGCAAATGAGGGTTAATCTATGTCTTAAGCTATTTTAGCTAGAAGAATTCTGTGATTTTTAAAAAAAATCAATAAAAAAAAAAATCCATATTTCTTTTGTTCTGAGATAATCAATTATAATTGGATTCAATTCTTAAACTGTTACTATGGGCTTCAAGATTGAGTTCTAAGACTAAAACTTTAAGCTTATACTAGTTTGGTTGTTCTTATTAAGGAACAAATCCTGAGTTCTTTCCCAAGTAACATGTTTTTAATTGGGGTTCGAAATTAGCTCCCTAATGTTGCGATGCACATGCCGTATTCCAGCTTGGCTGGTAAGGGGCAGGTTAAGACTTCTTTGAAATTTATTTGGTTCTATTTTGTCCAAATTTCTTTGATTTTATTCCAGTAAGGCTAACACTTTCTTTCAGTGTGTTTCTGTCCTATATATTTTGGATACTGTTGAGGCATGGCTGGGTACCCATGGGGTTCAAGCGCTGCTCAGACCTGGAATCTTCTGGGGTTTTTATTCCAGTTCCTTTTCTAGGAACTGGGTTTTGGAGTTTTATTCAAACTATTTTGCCTTTTTGTGGTCATTGATAGCATTATTTGTTTTCTTTAGATACAATAAATGCGTATTCTTCATTTTTCTGTTTTCATTCAGATTATTTCCTGAGGATGCGGATTCTCATATGTTTCACTTGCTCTTCAGGACATAGTTAGAGGATCTTTTTTCAAAAGCTCTTAATTCCTCACGCAAGGGTCACCTTTTTTTTTAGGTTTCCAGATGGTTTATGTCACTATCTTTGTCTCTATCAGACAAGGGACAATTTGTATTGGGTTCCGTCTGTCGGTACCTTTAGTCTCTATTATTTCCTTCAGTTGCTATATATGCATAGAAGTTTTAACAGCATTGGATTCAATTCCCTTTGCTCATTTTCAATGGAAAGATCCTTTCCAGCTTTTTATGAGTGTTGTTTCTTCAAGAACATGGTTGGAGGATCAATTAACCAATCAGTTTGTTGATTCCTCAGACAAGAGTAACCTTTTTTAGATTTCCGGATAGATTCAGTGTCCATGACTCTGTCTCTGTTGGTCAGGAGACGTCTGAAATTGGTTTCAGCTTATCGAAACCTTCAGTCTCAATCATTCCCTTCGGTAGCCTTATGCATGGAAATTCTAGGTTCTTATGACTGCTGCATTGGACGTGTTCCCCTTTGCTCATTTTCACATGCAACCTCTTCAGCTCTGTATGCTGAACCAGTGGTGCCGGGATTATACAAAGATATCTCATTTAATATCTTTAAAACTGATTGTTCGACACCCTCTGACGTGGTACAGACCACCATCGTTTAGTTCAGGGGGCTTCTTTTTTTCTTCCAACCTGGACTGTGATCTCAACAGGTGCTAGTCTGACAGGTTGGGGAGCTGTATGGGGGTTTCTGACAGCACAAGGGGTTTGGGAAATCTCAGGAGGTGAGATTACCAATCAATATTTTGGAACTCCGTGCAATTTTCAGAAGCTCTTCAGTCATGGCCTCTTCTAAAGAGAGAATCGTTCATTTGTTTTCAGACAGACAATGTCACAACTGTGGCATATGTCAATCATCAAGGAGGGACTCACAGTCCTCTGGCTATGAAAGAAGTATCTCAAATACTGGTATGGGCGGAATCCAGCTCCTGTCTAATCTCTGCGGTTCATATCCCAGGTATTGACAATTGGAAAGCGGATTATCTCAGTCGCCAAACGTTACATCCGGGCGAATGGTCTCTTCACCCAGAGGTGTTTCTACAGATTGTTCAAATGTGGGGACTTCCAGAAATAGATCTGATGGCTTCTCATCTAAACAAGAAACTTCCCAGGTATCTGTCCAGATCCAGGGATCCTCAGGCGGAAGCAGTGGATGCATTGTCACTTCCTTGGAAGTATCATCCTGCCTATATCTTTCCGCCTCTAGTTCTTCTTCCAAGAGTAATCTCCAAGATTCTGAAGGAATGCTCGTTTTTTCTGCTGGTGGCTCCAGCATGGTCTCACAGGTTTTGGTATACGGATCTTGTCCGCATGGCTTCTTGCCAACCGTGGACTCTTCCGTTAAGACCAGTCCTTCTGTCACAAGGTCCTTTTTTACCATCAGGATCTCAAATCCTTAAATTTAAAGGTATGGAGATTGAACGCTTGATTCTTAGTCAAAGAGGTTTCTCTGACTCTGTGATTAATACTATGTTACAGGCTCATAGATCTGTATCTAGGAAGATATATTATCGAGTCTGGAAGACTTACATTTCTTGGTGTCTTTCTCATCATTTTTCCTGGCATTCTTTTAGAATTCCGAGAATTTTTCAGTTTCTTCAGGATGGTTTGGATAAAGGTTTGTCTGCAAGTTCCTTGAAAGGACAAATCTCTGCTCTTTCTGTTCTTTTTTACAGAAGGATTACTATTCTTCCTGATAGTCATTGTTTTGTACAAGCTTTGGTTCGTATAAAACCTGTTATTAAGTCAATTTCTCCTCCTTGGAGTTTGAATTTGGTTCTGGGGGCTCTTCAAGCTCTTCCGTTTGAACCTATGCATTCACTGGACATTAAATTACTTTCTTGGAAAGTTTTGTTTTCTTTTGGCCATATCTTCTGCTAGAAGAGTTTCTGAATTATCTGCTCTTTCTTGTGAATCTCCTTTTCTGATTTTCCATCAGGATAAGGCGGTGTTGCGAACTTCTTTTAAATTTTTATCTAAGGTTGTGAATTCTAACAACATTAGTAGAGAAATTGTGGTTCCTTCATTATGTCCTAATCCTAAGAATTCTAAGGAGAGATCATTGCATTCTTTGGATGTAGTTAGAGCTTTGAAATATTATGTTGAAGCTACTAAGAATTTCCGAAAGACTTCTAGTCTATTTGTTATCTTTTCCGGTTCTAGGAAAGGTCAGAAGGCCTCTGCCATTTCTTTGGCATCTTGGTTGAAATCTTTAATTCATCATGCTTATGTCGAGTCGGGTAAATCTCCGCCTCAAAGGATTACAGCTCATTCTACTAGGTCAGTTTCTACTTCCTGGGCGTTTAGGAATGAAGCTTCGGTTGATCAGATTTGCAAAGCAGCAACTTGGTCTTCTTTGCATACTTTTACTAAATTCTACCATTTTGATGTGTATTCTTCTTCTGAAGCAGTTTGTGGTAGAAAAATACTTCAGGCAGCTGTTTCAGTTTGATTCTTCTGCTTATAATTTCAGTTTTCTTCATTATAAGATTTAAACTTTATTTTGGGTGTGGATTATTTTTCAGCGGAATTGGCTGTCATTATTTTATCCCTCCCTCTCTAGTGACTCTTGCGTGGAAGATCCACATCTTGGGTAGTCATTATCCCATACGTCACTAGCTCATGGACTCTTGCTAATTACATGAAAGAAAACATAATTTATGTAAGAACTTACCTGATAAATTCATTTCTTTCATATTAGCAAGAGTCCATGAGGCCCACCCTTTTTTGTGGTGGTTATGATTTTTTTGTATAAAGCACAATTATTCCAATTCCTTATTTTTTATGCTTTCGCACTTTTTTCTTATCACCCCACTTCTTGGCTATTCGTTAAACTGATTTGTGGGTGTGTTGAGGGGTGTATTTATAGGCATTTTGAGGTTTGGGAAACTTTGCCCCTCCTGGTAGGAATGTATATCCCATACGTCACTAGCTCATGGACTCTTGCTAATATGAAAGAAATGAATTTATCAGGTAAGTTCTTACATAAATTATGTTTTTTGACGCAACTTCGTCATTTCCGGCGTCATACGTGACGTCGAGACCTTTCACACGGCAGCGTCATTAGTGACGCAAGTGTGTCATTTCCGGTCATTTTTTTCATTATTTCAATACCCCATTCATGTTTGCCTCCTGTTTTCTTCTCTATCAAGAGGCCTATGCTTTTGAATTTTTTCCCATTCCTGAAACTGTCATTTAAGGAAATAAATTTTGCTTTATATGTTGTTTTTTCTTTTACATTGAGCAAGATGTCCCAATCCGATCCTGTCTCTGAAGTTTCTGCTGGAACATTGCTGCCTGACATCGGTTCTACCAAAGCTAAGTGCATTTGTTGCAAAATTGTAGAAATTATTCCACCGAATGTCATTTGTAATAGTTGTCTTGATAAACTTTTACATGCAGATAGTGTTTCTATCAGTAATAGTACATTGCCAGTTGCAGTTCCTTCAACTTCTAATGTGCATGATATACCTGTAAATTTTAAAGAATTTTTTTCTGAATCTATTATGAAGGCTTTGTCTGCATTTCCACCTTCTAATAAACGTAAAAGGTCTTTTAAAACTTCTCATTTAGCTGATGAAATTTCAAATGACCAACAACATAATAATTCATCCTCTTCTGATGAGGATCTATCTGAAGCAGAAGATCCTTCCTCAGATATTGACACTGACAAATCCACTTATTTATTTAAAATAGAGTATATGCATTTATTAAAAGAAGTGTTAATTACTTTGGATATTGAGGTAACCAGTCCTATTGACGTTCAGTCTAATAAACGTTTAAATGCTGTTTTTAAACCTCCTGTGGTTTCCCCAGGTGTTTTTCCCATTCCTAAGGCTATTTCTGATATGATTTCTAGGGAATGGAATAAGCCAGGTACTTCCTTTGTTCCTTCTTCAAGGTTTAAAAGATTGTATCCTTTACCAGCAAAATCTATAGAGTTTTGGGAAAAGATCCCCAAAGTTGATGGGGCTATTTCTACTCTTGCTAAACGTACCACTATTCCTATGGAAGATAGCACTTCCTTTAAGGATCCTTTAGATAGGAAGCTTGAATCTTATCTAAGGAAGGCCTATTTATATTCAGGTCATCTTCTCAGACCTGCTATTTCTTTGGGTGATGTTGCGGCTGCATCAACTTTCTGGTTGGAAAACTTAGCGCAACATGAATTGGATTCTGACGTATCTAGCATTGTTCGCTTACTGCAACATGCTAATCATTTTATTTGTGATGCCATTTTTGATATTATCAAAATTGATGTTAGATCCATGTCTTTAGCTGTATTAGCTAGAAGAGCTTTGTGGCTTAAATCTTGGAATGCTGATATGACATCTAAATCTAGATTACTATCTCTTTCCAAGGTAATAATTTATTTGGTTCTCAGTTGGATTCTATTATTTCAACTATCACTGGAGGAAAAGGAGTTTTTTTTTGCCTCAGGATAAAAAACCTAAGGGTAAATCTAAGGCTTCTAACCGTTTTCGTTCCTTTCGTCAGAATAAGGAACAAAAACTCAATCTTCCTCCCAAGGAATCTGCTTCCAGTTGGAAGCCTTCCTCAAATTGGAATAAATCCAAGCCATTTAGGAAACCAAAGTCTGCCCCTAAGTCCGCATGAAGGTGCGGCCCTCATTCTAGCTCAGCTGGTAGGGGGCAGATTAAGGTTTTTCAAGGATTTTTGGATAAAATCTGTCCAAAATCATTGCATTCAGAGCATTGTCTCTCAAGGGTATCGAATAGGATTCAAAGTAAGACCTCCTTTGAGAAGATTTTTTCTCTCACACATTCCTGTAAATCCAGTAAACGCTCAGGCTTTTCTGAAGTGTGTTTCAGACCTGGAGTCTTCAGGGGGTAATCATGCCAGTTCCTCTTCAGGAACAAGGTTTGGGGTTTTATTCAAACCTATTCATTGTACCAAAGAAAGAAAATTTGTTCAAACCAGTTCTGGATCTGAAAATTTTGAATCGTTATGTAAGAGTACCAACTTTCAAGATGGTGACTATAAGGACTATTCTGCCTTTTGTTCAGCAAGGACATTATATGTCCACAATAGACTTGCAGGATGCATACCTTCATATTCCGATTCATCCAGAACACTATCAGTTTCTGAGATTCTCTTTTCTAGACAAGCATTACCAATTTGTTGCTCTTCCATTTGGCCTAGCAACAGCTCCAAGAATCTTTTCAAAGGTTCTGGGTGCCCTATTATCTGTAATCAGAGAACAGGGTATTGCGGTGTTTCCTTATTTGGACAATATCTTGGTACTAGCTCAGTCTTTACATACTGCAGAATCTCACACGAATCAACTAGTGTTGTTTCTTCGGAAACATGGTTGGAGGATCAATTTACCAAAAAGTTTCTTGATTCCTCAGACAAGGGTCACCTTTTTAGGTTTCCAGATAGATTCAGTGTCCATGACTCTGTCTCTAACAGACAAGAGACGTTTAAAATTGGTTGCAGCCTGCCGGCACCTTCAGTCTCAGTCATTCCCTTCAGTGGCTATGTGCATGGAAGTTTTAGGTCTCATGACTGCAGCATCGGACGCAATCCCCTTTGCTCGTTTTCACATGAGACCTCTACAGCTTTGTATGCTGAATCAATGGTGCAGGGATTATACAAAGATATCACAATTAATATCCTTGAATCCCAATGTACGACACTCTCTGACATGGTGGATAGATCACCATCGTTTGGTTCAAGGGGCTTCTTTTGTTCGCCCAACCTGGACTGTGATCACAACAGATGCGAATCTTTCAGGTTGGGGAGCTGTTTGGGGGTCTCTGACAGCACAAGGGGTTTGGAAATCTCAAGAGATTACCAATAAATATTTTAGAACTCCGTGCAATTCTCAGGGCTCTTCAGTTCTGGCCTCTACTAAAGAGAGAACCGTTCATTTGTTTTCAGACAGACAATATCACAACTGTGGCTTATGTCAATCATCAGGGTGGGACTCACAGTCCCCAAGCTATGAAAGAAGTATCTCGGATACTTGCTTGGGCGGAATCCAGCTCCTGTCTAATCTCTGCGGTGCATATCCCAGGTGTAGACAATTGGGAGGGGGATTATCTCAGCTGCCAGACTTTACATCCAGGGGAGTGGTCTCTCCATCCAGATGTGTTTTCTCAGATTGTTCAGATGTGGGGGCTTCCAGAGATAGATCTCATGGCCTCTCATCTAAACAAGAAACTTCCCAGATACCTGTCCAGGTCCAGGGATGTTCAGGCGGAAGCAGTGGATGCGCTGACACTTCCTTGGTGTTATCAACCTGCTTACATCTTCCCGCCTCTAGTTCTCCTTCCAAGAGTGATTTCCAAAATCATCATGGAACAGTCTTTTGTGTTGCTGGTGGCTCCACCATGGCCACACAGGTTTTGGTATGCAGATCTGGTTCGGATGTCCAGTTGCCCGCCTTGGCCACTTCCGTTACGGCCGGACCTACTATTTCAAGGTCCGTTTTTCCATCAGGATCTCAAATCATTAAATTTGAAGGTATGGAAATTGAACGCTTAGTTCTAAGTGATAGAGGTTTCTCTGATTCAGTGATTAATACTATGTTACAAGCTCGTAAATCTGTTTCTAGAAAGATTTATTATAGAGTTTGGAAGACTTACATTTCATGGTGTTCTTCTCATAAATTCTCCTGGCATTCTTTTAGAATTCCTAGAATTTTGCAGTTTCTTCAGGATGGTCTGGATAAGGGTTTGTCTGCAAGTTCCTTGAAAGGACAAATCTCTGCTCTTTCTGTTTTATTTCACAGAAAAAATGCTATACTTCCTGATATACACTGTTTTGTACAGGCTTTAGTTCGTATTAAGTCAATTTCTCCTCCTTGGAGTCTTAATTTGGTTCTGAGGGCTTTACAGGCTCCTCCATTTGAACCTATGCATTCTTTGGACATTAAACTACTTTCTTGGAAAGTGTTGTTTCTTTTGGCTATCTCTTCTGCTAGAAGAGTTTCTGAGCTATCTGCTCTTTTTTGTGAGTCTCCTTTTCTGATTTTTCATCAGGATAAGACAGTTTTGCAGACTTCTTTTCAATTTTTACCTAAGGTTGTGAATTCTAACAACATTAGTAGAGAGATTGTTGTCCCTTCTTTATGTCCTAATCCTAAGAATTCTTTGGAGAGATCCTTACATTCTTTGGATGTGGTAAGAGCTTTGAAATATTATGTGGAAGCTACTAAAAATTTCCGGAAGACTTCTAGTCTATTTGTTTTATTTTCTTGTCCTAGGAAAGGTCAGAAAGCTTCTGCTGTTTCCTTGGCTTCTTGGTTGAAACTTTTGATTCATCAAGCTTATTTGGAGTCGGGTCAAACGCCGCCTCAGAGAATTACAGCTCATTCTACTAGATCAGTCTCTACTTCATGGGCTTTTAAGAATGAAGCTTCAGTCGATCAGATTTGCAAAGCAGCCACTTGGTCCTCTCTGCATACATTTACTACATTCTACCATTATGATGTATTTGCTTCTTCGGAAGCAGTTTTTGGTAGAAAAGTTCTTCAGGCAGCTGTTTCAGTTTGATTCTTCTGCTTTTTGATTTAAGTTTTTTTCTTTCAAAAGTGAAAATAAACTTATTTTTGGGTTGTGGATTATTTTCTCAGCGGAATATGGCTGTTTTTGTTTTAGTCCCTCCCTCTCTAGTGACTCTTGAGTGGAAGACTCCACATCTTGGGTATTGATATCCCATATGTCACTAGCTCATGGACTCTTGCCAATTACATGAAAGAAAACATAATTTATGTAAGAACTTACCTGATAAATTCATTTCTTTCATATTGGCAAGAGTCCATGAGGCCCACCCTTTTTATGGTGGTTATGATTTTTTTGTATAAAGCACAATTATTTCCAAATTTCCTTTGTTGATGCTTTCTACTCCTTTCTTTATCACCCCACTGCTTGGCTACTCGTTAAACTGAATTGTGGGTGTGGTGAGGATTGTATTTATAGGCATTTTGAGGTTTGGGAAACTTTGCCCCTCCTGGTAGGAATGTATATCCCATACGTCACTAGCTCATGACTCTTGCTAATATGAAAGAAATTAATTTATCAGGTAAGTTCTTACATAAATTATGTTTTCTCTTGAAACTACAGCAGGAGCTCACACTTTACATGTCTGCCACCATGCTCATCCAGGCTCCGCCCCAATTCTTTCTTTTGTGATTCAGATAGAGCATGCAATTTTAAGCAACTTTCTAATTTACTCCTATTATCAATTTTTCTTCGTTCTCTTGCTATCTTTATTTGAAAAAGAAGGAATCTAAGCTTTTTTTTGGTTCAGCACTATGGACAGCACTTTTTAATTGGTGGATGAATTTATCCACATCAGCAAGAACAAGCCAGGTTGTTCAGCAAAAATGGGCCGGCATCTAAACTTACATTCTTGCATTTCAAATAAAGATACCAAGAGAATTAAGAAAATTTGATAATAGGATTAAATTAGAAAGATGCTTAAAATGTTATGCTCTATCTGAATCAAGAAAGAACATTAGGTATATGTGGTATTAGACATATTAGTTGCTGATTATTGAGGACAAAGATTGAATGTTCTAATATAGAGAATGAGCAGGGTGGCATAAAGTCAATGAAAACCATTACCTTTGTGGCCAATGAAATCGGTCTCAAATGACTCTTGCGGTGCTTGTGTTTTAGGATTATGGCTAGGGAAGGGAGAAAATAAAAAAATAATTTAAAGGGAGGGGATGGGGAGGAGAAATTGGGTGGGAAGGAGGGCAGAGATGGTGAAGAGAAAGCGGGGACTCTTTATCTTACCTTTTTGTCAGGTACTTGGGACAAAGTTTTAGGTCTCATGACTGCAGCATCGGACGCAATCCCCTTTGCTCGTTTTCAGCATTGCATGCTGAATCAATGGTGCAGGGATTATACTCGGATATCACAGTTGATATACTTATCCCAACATTCAACTCTCTCTGTCCTGGTGGTTAGTCCATCATCAGATTATTCAAGGGGCCTCTTTTGTTCGTCCTGCCTGGACTGTGATTTCAACAGGTTGGGGAGCTGTCTGGGGGTCTCTGACAGCACAAGGAGTTTGGAATCCTCAAGAGGTGAGGTTACCAATCAATATTTTAGAACTCCGTGCTATTTTCAGGGCTCTTCAGACTTGGCCAGTATTAAAGAGAGAATTATTCATTCGTTTTCAGACAGACAATATCACAACTGTGGCATATGTCAATCATCAAGGGGGGACTCGCTGTCCTTTAGCAATGAAAGAAGTATCTTGGATACTTTCTTGGGCGGAATCCAACTCCTGTCTAATTTCTGCGATACATATTCCGGGTGTAGACAACTGGGAAGCAGATTATCTCAGTCGTCATTCTTTTCATCCAGGGGAGTGGTCTCTCTATCCAGATGTATTTTGTCAGAATGTACAGATGTGGGGTCTCCCCGAAATAGATCTGATGGCTTCCCATCTAAACAAGAAGCTTCCCAGGTACCTTTCCAGGTCCAGGGATCCTCAGGCAGAGATGGTTGATGCGTTAGCAGTTCCTTGGTTTTACCAACCTGCTTACATTTTTCCGCCCCTGGTTCTCCTTCCAAGGGTGATCTCTAAGATCATATTGGAACAATTGCATTTGTTTCTGATAGCACTAGCATGGCCTCACAGGTTTTGGTATGCAGACCTTGTCCTGATGTCCAGTTGCCAACCTTGGCCACTTCCTTTAAGGCCAGACCTTGTGTCTCAAATATCGTTTTTCCATCAGTATCTCAAATTATTAAATTTGAAGGTATGGAAATTGAACGCTTAGTGCTTAGTCATAGAGGTTTCTCTGACTCAGTGATTAATACTATGCTACAGGCTCGTAAGTCTGTTTTAAGAAAGATTTATTATCGGGTTTGGAAAACCTATATTTCATGGTATTTTTCTCATAAATTCTCTTGGCATTTAGAATTCCTAGAATTTTACAGTTTCTTCAGGATGGTTTGGATAAAGGTTTGTCTGCGAGTACTTTGAAGGGACAAATCTCTGCTCTAGTTTTATTTCACAGAAAAATTCTAAACTTCCTGATATTCACTGTTTTGTTCAGGCTTTGGTTCGTATCAAGCCTGTTATTAAATCAATCTCTCCTCTTTGGAGTCTTAATTTGGTTTTGAAGGCTTTGCAAGCTCCTCCTTTTGAGCCTATGCATTCTTTGGATATTAAACTACTTTCTTGGAAAGTGTTGTTCCTTTTGGCTATCTCTTCAGCTAGAAGAGTTTATGAATTGTCTGCTCTCTCTTGTGAGTCTCCTTTTCTGATTTTCCATCAGGATAAGGCTGTTTTGCGGACTTAGTTTACATTTCTTCCTAAGGTTGTGAATTTTAACAACATTAATAGGGAAATAGTTGTTCCTTCCTTGTGTCCTAATCCCAAGAATACTCTTGAAAGATCTCTACATTCTTTGCATGTTGTAAGAGTTTTGAAATATTATGTCGAAGCTACTAAAGATTTCAGAAAGACTTCTAGTCTATTTGTTGTTTTTTTCTGGTCCTAGGAAAGTTCAGAAAGCCTCTGCCATTTCTTTGGCATCTTGGTTAAAGCTTTTGATTCACAAGGCTTATGTAGAGGCGGGACAGTCTCCGCCTCAGAGAATTACAACTCATTCTACTAGGTAAGTTCCCACCGGACATCCTGATCCCCCACTCACTCACCTGACCTCCGGAGCTCCCCCATAGACTGAACAATACGGTCCTTGTGCTCTGCTACCTGTTCTGTGATGCTCGGCAGGGAATTCCCCCCAACAAGCCTGGTTTTCATTATAGCTGAACCAGTGCACAGGTGAAGTAATCAGCTGATCAGTAACCAACCTGCTCTCATCCATCAGCTGATTATTTCACCTGTGCTCTAGTTCATCTATAATGAAAACTAGGACTGTTGAGGGTACTTGAGGACCGCGGTTGGGAAACACTGCCTTAGGTGAATGGTGCTTGACGCTCTCCCAGATCTGACTCCCCTCCCAAATCTGCCGCCCTAGGCACGGGCCTTATTGGCTTAGGTCATAATATGCCCCTGCATCTTTACTGTTTTATCACTTTGATGTCTTTTGACTCTTCCAAAGCTGCTTTTGGGAGGAAAGTTTTTAATACAGCAGTGTCTCGTCAGTAGTCTTCCTACCTTAAAATTCTGAAAGCCCTTAAGAAGCCTACAGTATGTAGAAAGTGGGTTGAACTGCTCTCTGTTATAACCCAGCCAAAAGAGGAGGAAATGAAAGGGGGTGGAGGAACAGAAGAATACCAAATAGGATTAGAAATCGTGTATTTATATTTATATATATATATATATATATATATATATATATATATATATATATATATATAATTTTTTTTTTTTTTTTTTAAATAAATAATAATTAAGCGGTTTTGCTTGTACACTAATATATTTTTTTTCATTGCAACGTTCTTAAAGTCTGAAATTTACCATCATTTTAACTTCATGTCAACCCTTTTATGGTGATCTTGTGGACTCCAAACCTTGGGTACTAGATCCCACATAGGATCACCTTATGAAAGAAAACAAAATGTATGTATTTCTTTCATGGTGTTGAGACTCCACAAGGACTACCCTTTTTCTGTTCAATTGGCAGCAGTTCTAGTTTGCCCTTCATTTACCCTTCTTTGTTCATTCCTTTTTTCCCTTACTAGCCTTTCTTGGCCATTTGTTTGAGTGAAGTATACAGGAAAGTGGAGGCATTAAATTCTCTTGGTGTATTGGGTATTTTCTTCCTAATGGGAAAGAGTCCACAGCCGCATTCATTACTTTTGGGAAATAAGAACCTGGCCACCAGGAGGAGGCAAAGACACCCAGCCAAAGGCTTAAATACTCCTCCCACTTCCCTCATCCCCCAGTTATTCTTTGCCTTTCATCCCAGGAGGTTGGCAGAGAAGTGTTAGAATTAATGTTGTCTCTTATGGAGGGTACTACTCTTCGCAATGGGACAGGAGTTTTAAGTAACCCTATAAGCTTCTCACTGAGGGCCTGGGTGAAAGTCAGAGTCCGGAGATGCAGGGAGAGCTCTCCTCTGCGACACCATCCCGACTCCTATTAACAGCTCCTACAGCAATCGGCATTGACGAGTTTCGCAGATAGCTTTTTTCTCTCAAGTCCATGTCAGGAGCGATGCTACCACCTGTCACACTTGAAGGGCCGTGTTCCTGTTCCACAGCGTAGATTCTGGTAAGAGCGTTTCATTTTTTATTACGTAATGTGAAGACAGGGTCACAGTGTGGCACCTTTTATCTTTATAGAATCAAGGGTTAATATCTCCTTAGGGGATTATTGAACAGGGGGGAATAATAATCTTATGTGTTTATTTGATTTTATGCTGCTTTATGTGTGAGATGTTATGGGCTCTTAGGCTGTTATGGAATATATAGGTTTCACTTTGAGAGCCATGCTGCTTATAATCTTGGCGCGCTTTCTCTCATAGCAGGGACGGTCCCACATTGTGATTCATTCCCTCCTTCATGACTATCAGAGAGGAGCCATACATCTCTGTACTGTCTGGGTCATAGGAGGTGGTGAGTGCCCCAGCCATTGAGATATAGAGGTGCCGTTATTTTACAAAAATAAATAAATGAGAGGATGTTTTATCTCTCTAGTTCTCCGGTTATTACTCTAGTGTTGGAGGATTCAGTTTCTTTGGAGGGCACTCCCTCTATTCCTAAAGAGCATTTCCTGTTTATATTATGAGGAGGCCCTAGTTCCCCCTCTCTATTATGTTCCAAATGCCTTGATAAAGTGATAATATCACAGAGCCGTCCACCTCTGAGGAGTTGTCGTTCAGTGAGGTGCGTACCCTACAATGTTATCTCTATACACATGCAGTTTTCCCGTAGCATTGCTGATCCTCCATCTGGAGGGGGCCTTTTTTCTCCAGACGTTACTGCGCAGTTCAGACGGCGGTGTCTGCGGCCTTAATGCTTTACCTCGCCCTGTTAAGCGCAAGCAAAATATTACATATTGCACTCCTTCCCAGAGTACATCACATAATTTTTTAATTTAACTGATAGGGTTATCCGAGTATTAAGTTCTTTCTGAGACTATGAACTTTCTGGGTCAGACTCTGCTGCCTCTCAACCTCCAGCTGCTGTGGAACCATACTTTAGTTTTAAGAATATGCGCTTCTTCTAAAGAAAGTTTTTGACGAGTTCAGGGGTTCCAGAGGTCATATTGCCTGATGAACCTTTATTTCCTAAATTGAATAAAATTTGAGGACAGGGTGGTGCCTACAGAATTGCGCGCCTTTACAGTCTGCTCTTCGAATGGCGCACCTCATTAGATGTGGGGATGATGTAATCTCCTGATTGTCCAGATATTGAGAACTTCCCAGTTGTTTTAGAAGATCAGGGCTCCGTTTGGCTGGTCCTTTTTTGGGCATTAACCTACGGGTTGCCTTGCATTTTATTTTTATCCGATAGGATGTCCTGTCTGTTTTCCTTCTCCTCTGAGGGAGGATTTATTCGGCTTGACGGTTAGGACCGGTATTGCAGGCTGGTCCTGTTTGGGTTCAGTTCTGTGTGGTAGCTGTTCGGACACGTGGCGCTGCTCTGTTTGGTTGGTCCGATAGAGGCACCGAGTGCTCATGTTATCCTCTGTGTTCAATTAAGCATTCTAGAGGACCGGTGGGTCCGTGAGGCAGGAAGGATTGTCTCAGTCCTTATAACCTTCAATTTGGATGACTGGGTCAGTGGAGTTCTGCTGCCTCTCTCTCTCTTGTGCCTGGGGTCGTCAGACCCTAGAGCTCCTCTCCATGTAGTGAAGGGTTGGTGGGCTGGACTTAACAAAGTACTACTACAAAGTACTACTAGCATAGTAGCTAGGTCTCTGGGCTTGCAAGCAGAAGGTCTAGGGTTACCATACATCTTCGGGTTCTGGGTGTAACCTCTCTCTCGGGGGTGCAGTGGGCCTCGTTGAGGTTATGTGCTTCCCCTTTTGGAGCCCTGTGTGTAGGTATGGCATCTTCGATTGCCTAGAGTGTGCCCTCTGTCTGGGAGGTTTTTTTTTGCAATCTATTCTCTTGCTGGCCACTTTTTACTTCTCAGCAAGTATTCTTCTGTGCCATCCTGATGATGGCTGCGTGTTCTTGACTCAGGGTTTTTCATCCGGGTCTTTTACACGTTCTTTTTTGTCTGAACGATGTTGAGAGAAGGGTTTCTCTGTTTAGATGCCCGGTCCTAAACCTCTGGTTTCTGCTTGGTCTGGGCGTAGCCTCCCCTTGTCTGTCAGGATCCATTTGGATCTTTTGTGAGCTGGGCTCGCTATTGGGGGTTTTCCTTTTATGGATTTTGTGGTGACCTTTTGGTTTCCCTTTTGTTCTTCCTTGCCCTATCCCTTGGGGAGTTTAGGCTGGTGTTCTCCTCTTTATTGAGGGGTGAGCGTTGAGGGACCGACTGTTGTTGGCTCAGTTGAGTTCGATTTTGCGGTCTCTTGCTAGGCTTCTGGACTCTCTGCTGGTCAGTGTCCTTGGGCCCTTTCCTTTTTAAAGTTTTCTCTGCTTCGGACGAAGTGGGGTTTTTGTTGGGTAGTGGTTTCAGGCTTGGTGCTCTCAGAATGGGCCGCCTATTGTACCCTCCCGTTTTGGCATTCAGTGTCCTCTTTAGCTTGGGTATGGTTTTCCCAAAAGTAATGAATGCGGCTGTGGACTCTTTCCCATTAGGAAGAAAAACATTTTATTCCTTGGGAAAGATTCCACTGCCCCCCTCCGTTTTTTTATGTGGGGCGTCTTAGTTGTATTCTTCTGGCACCTTTTCACCCTGATATTTCTTCTACTGTTCCTTGTTCCTCGGCAGCATGCCTGGGGGATGAGGGAAGTGGGAGGAGTATTTAAGCCTTTGGCTGGGGTGTCTTTGCCTCTTCTTTGTGGCCAGGTTCTTATTTCCCAAAAGTAATGAATGTGGCTGTGGACTCTTGAATTTATCTTTTTTTGCCGCCTCCTACTAGATTGGAGGTTAATCCCACATGTGATGGCTCGTACACTGTCACCACCATTAAAGAGATTAATTTTATCTGGTAAGCATACATTTTGGTATTTTCTTTGCAGTCTTTTTAGTAAGTTATTGAAAGCTTTTAAGGCTTTTATTTGAGTGTGTTAATCCAGCCATTTTTGCAGTTTACAAGTTCAAGTCTTGACCTTTCTTGGTAATTACTGTAAGAAGAGGTTAATACAAGGATTCTACACTCTGACTCTTAGCTAATCCCAAAAGGTGATGTGACCTCGAAAAAATCACCTTAAAAATAGAAACAAAGTAGGGGAGTGGGATAGCGCTACAAATAGCTGTGACCGGTAAAAATATAATATAGAGTTAATTTTGCATCAAGTATATTGTATAGATATTAATGGTGGATCCAACTTAAAAGTGTGTTTCTAAGTCCTTTTAATGTTACTTGCTGTTGATGGTTAAATCGTAAATTTAAAGATTTATTAATCTGTGTACCTGCACCCTTACCGATACTCAGTGGATTTACAAGGGTAAAATAAATGAGAGATCTCTTTATAAATGCTTTTTAAAAATTTGTATAATTTATTCCTACACAGAGAAAATGCTCCTAATATTTTATACAATATCAATCATAACAAATTGATGCCGGCATCTGAATACATTCAAAGCGTTATTTAAAACGTTATTTTTTAAAATAAGAGTATAGTACATATACCAAATCCTTTAATTATTTGGCTCCACTTTTAATAAAGTAACGAGCTTACGATTGTAACTTTACTTTAGAAGCAATTTGTTAGAAACACTTTGTTACTTTGTTTCTCAGAGGTGTATCACGTGATCGTTTCTGTATATCTCTCGTGATTACTCCTATAATGTTATGAACAGGATTTCTTGGAATATATATTATACTCTATGGTAGTATTTTCATATGTTCACAAACATCCAGTATTATAAATTTTAAAAAACATTAAAATCAATGGCCTCTTTGTCTTACACGCATATTATCACAGATTAATAAATCTTTAAATTTACGATTTAACCATCAACAGCAAGTAACATTAAAGGACTTAGAAACACACTTTCTTGGTAATTACTTGTTTGTACCTTGAGCCTTTAAAGAATGAAGCCAACACTATAGAACTATTAAAAGCATTCACATATGGTCTCTTATGCCATCACATCAACAACTTTGTTTTAATTCTGGTAAATATCTTAAAGGGACAGTAAAGTCAAAATTAAACTTTCATGATTTTGATAGAGCATGCAATTTTAAACAACTTTCTAATCTACTTTTATTATCAATCGTTCTCTTAGTATCTTTTATTAAAGCGTTAATCTAGGTAGGGTCATTTGAGCTCAGGAGTGTGCATGTGTCTTTAATATTCCATGGAAGCAGTGTTTTGCAACATTGCATAACAAAGCTACAAATAATGTTACAAAACACTGCTGCCATAGAGTACTAAAGACATGCACGCTCCTAAGCTGTTATGAGCCTATCTAGATTTACTCTTCAATAAAGTATGATAAGAATGCAAAGCAATTTTGATAATAGAAGTAAATTGGAAAGTTGTTTAAAATTGCATATTCTATCTGAATCATGAAAGTTTAATTTTGACTTTACTGTCCCTTTAAGTTTTAGACCATCAGGGCAATTTTTCACATACCTACCAGCCTTCATCTCTGTTTCACTCCATTTCCTACTTTTTCTCCATTCTCACTACATTTGGTTATGCAAAAAATTGTTGGACTTATGCATGGATGTTGTTTGTTAGGCACAAGGGGTGCCACAAAACCTTTGACTCCAAAAAGTCGTCTTAGCAAGTGGGAAATCTTGACTGAAGTTTTTTTTTGTGTGTTCATTAGTCTGAAAGTGGCAGTTTGAGAACTGTACACAATTTCGAAACAAACTAGAACACTTTATTGGTAAACAATTTCTGCACGGGATAGTTACTCACGTTCTATGATTTTGGAGGATGTGCATAAAGTAGTTTTGGTAGCTATGGTCAGCAAATGTGAATATATCAAGCAATATAAAATATTTATCTTACAAATTTATTCAAAGTTTTCCTTTTCTACACGGTCAGTGTTTTTGTTATTTACTCCTAATCTTTTAAACAAGTCATATTTATTGGAAAGGGATAAGTAAAATATAAAAGCTGCTGTAGCTGACATTTACAGTGTATCCATATCTGCCGCATTTATATCCTTACACATCTACATTTTATTCTAGAGAAGGAGGTAAGAACTTTCCCAGGTAGTTAAAATTTTGATTAGTTTTTGTTTTGTTTTCTATTTATCCACATAAAATGGAGAATGATTTATACATATATACCTACTATTAGGATATCTGAGAACTGATATTACAGCAGCCAAGTGAATTGTGCAGTATGTCATTAATCTCTGTAAATCTGTGCAACAAATAATACCAAAACACTTAGAGGCATGAAACCTTTTTTTTTATTGCAAAATTCAGATACAATTTTGAAGAAGTGAAAAATTTACTTCTGCTGCCATCTAGTGTTCTTGCCAGTGTATAACATTGTTAAATACATTCATGTTAAACTGCTGGCATGCAGTGCTCCAGACATTTGTATACTCCTTAAACTACTAAATTGGTTTCAAACAAAGAATACAAGAGAACAAAATAAATTTATGAAAGAGAAATGTTGGGCTTCATATCCCTTTAATGACACGGAGATACCTTTTTAATAGTCAGTGAAGGCTTTATGCCTCATTACAGATTTGTATAGAGTAGTGCTATGGTGTTATTTATAAAACCCTCCAAGTTAAATTTGTTGAAATTTGACTGAAAGCAACTTTGACAGTTATTAGTAATGAATTAATTATTATGCTTTTACGTTTGTAACCACATTGTTTTTTTTAGTATTTGACAGGGAAATTATAAATTCAATTTTATTGTGAATTATTCGTTTTATTCTTGAGTGATAGTGTTTTTTATTTCTTAGAATGAATATATGAAAGAAGATTTCTTCATTAAAATTGAGACGTGGCATAAACCAGATCTAGGCACTCAAGAAAATGTAAGTCATTAAAAAAAAATCTAAATCTCTGCAATACTTATGAAGCGAAGTGTTACATGCAAGTGACTCTAACCAAGACTACTTTTTGTAAAAATGTAAATATGCTTGTTTTTATATCAATTTATTATTGTATTTGTGTGTATATATATATATTGTGTGTGGGCGCTCCGTTTTTTCTTTTTTTCAAAGACCTTGTTTCTTTCATGTAATTAGCAAGAGTCCATGAGCTAGTGACGTATGGGATATACATTCCTACCAGGAGGGGCAAAGTTTCCCAAACCTCCAAAATGCCTATAAATACACCCCTCACCACACCCATAAATCAGTTTTACAAACTTTGCCTCCTATGGAGGTGGTGAAGTAAGTTTGTGCTAGATTCTACGTTGATATGCGCTCCGCAACAGGTTGGAGCCCGGTTTTCCTCTCAGCGTGCAGTGAATGTCAGAGGGATGTGAGGAGAGTATTGCCTATTTGAATGCAATGATCTCCTTCTACGGGGTCTATTTCATAGGTTCTCTGTTATCGGTCGTAGAGATTCATCTCTTACCTCCCTTTTCAGATCGACGATATACTCTTATATATATACCATTACCTCTGCTGATTTTCGTTTCAGTACTGGTTTGGCTTTCTACAACATGTAGACGAGTGTCCTGGGGTAAGTAAGTCTTATTTTCTGTGACACTCTAAGCTATGGTTGGGCGCTTTTTTATAAAGTTCTAAATATATGTATTCAAACATTTATTTGCCTTGACTCAGGATGTTCAACATTCCTTATTTTCACACAGTCAGTTTCATATTTGGGATAATGCATTTGAATCAATCAATTTGACTTTTTCCCTGTGGGCTGTTAGGCTCGCGGGGGCTGAAAATGCTTCATTTTATTGCGTCGTTCTTGGCGCAGACTTTTTTGGCGCAAAAAATCTTTTCTGTTTCCGGCGTCATACGTGTCGCCGGAAGTTGCGTCATTTTTTGACGTTCTTTTGCGCCAAAAATGTCGGCGTTCCGGATGTGGCGTCATTTTTGGAGCCAAAAGCATTTAGGCACCAAATAATGTGGGCGTCTTATTTGGCGCTAAAAAAATATGGGCGCCGCTTTTGTTTCCACATTATTTAAGTCTCATTTTTTCATTGTTTCTGGTTGCTAGAAGCTTGTTCTTTGGCATTTTTTCCCATTCCTGAAACTGTCATTTAAGGAATTTGATCAATTTTGCTTTATATGTTGTTTTTTCTCTTACATATTGCAAGATGTCTCATGTTGCATCTGAGTCAGAAGATACTTCAGGAAAATCGCTGCCTGGTAAACATAAAAAGTCTTTTAAAACTTCTCTTTATCCAGATGAATTTTTAAATGAACATCATCATTCTGATTCTAATGATTCTTCTGGTTCAGAGGATTCTGTTTCAGAGGTTGATGCTGATAAATCTTCATATTTATTTAAAATGGAATTTATTCGTTCTTTACTTAAAGAAGTCCTAATTGCATTAGAAATTGAGGATTCTGGTCCTCTTGATACTAAATCTAAACGTTTAGACAAGGTCTTTAAATCTCCTGTAGTTATTCCAGAAGTTTTTCCTGTTCCTGGTGCTATTTCTGAAGTCATTTCCAGGGAATGGAATAATTTGGGTAATTCATTTACTCCTTCTAAACGTTTTAAGCAATTATATCCTGTGCCGTCTGACAGATTAGAGTTTTGGGACAAAATCCCTAAAGTTGATGGGGCTATCTCTACCCTTGCTAAACTTACTACTATTCCTACGGCAGATGGTACTTCCTTTAAGGATCCTTTAGATAGGAAAATTGAATCCTTTCTAAGAAAAGCTTATTTGTGTTCAGGTTATCTTCTTAGACCTGCTATATCTTTGGCGGATGTTGCTGCAGCTTCAACTTTTTGGTTGGAAACTTTAGCGCAACAAGTAACAGATCATGATTCTCATAACATTATTATTCTTCTTCAACATGCTAATAATTTTATCTGTGATGCCATTTTTGATATTATCAGAGTTGATGTCAGGTTTATGTCTCTAGCTATTTTAGCTAGAAGAGCTTTATGGCTTAAAACTTGGAATGCTGATATGTCTTCTAAATCGACTCTACTTTCCCTTTCTTTCCAGGGTAATAAATTATTTGGTTCTCAGTTGGATTCTATTATCTCAACTGTTACTGGTGGGAAAGGAACTTTTTTACCACAGGATAAAAAATCTAAGGGTAAAAACAGGGCTAATAATCGTTTTCGTTCCTTTCGTTTCAACAAAGAACAAAAGCCTGATCCTTCATCCTCAGGAGCAGTTTCAGTTTGAAAACCATCTCCAATCTGGAATAAATCCAAGCCTTCTAGAAAAGCAAAGCCAGCTTCTAAGTCCACATGAAGGTGCGGCCCTCATTCCAGCTCAGCTGGTAGGGGGCAGATTACGTTTTTTCAAAGAAATTTGGATCAATTCTGTTCACAATCTTTGGATTCAGAACATTATTTCAGAAGGGTACAGAATTGGTTTCAAGATAAGACCTCCTGCAAAGAGATTTTTTCTTTCCCGTGTCCCAGTAAACCCAGCGAAAGCTCAAGCATTTCTGAAATGTGTTTCAGATCTAGAGTTGGCTGGAGTAATTATGCCAGTTCCAGTTCTGGAACAGGGGCTGGGGTTTTATTCGAATCTCTTCATTGTACCAAAGAAGGAGAATTCCTTCAGACCAGTTCTGGATCTAAAAATATTGAATCCTTATGTAAGGATACCAACATTCAAAATGGTAACTGTAAGGACTATCCTGCCTTTTGTTCAGCAAGGGCATTATATGTCTACAATAGATTTACAGGATGCATATCTGCATATTCCGATTCATCCAGCTCACTATCAGTTTCTGAGATTCTCTTTCCTAGACAAGCATTACCAGTTTGTGGCTCTGCCGTTTGGCCTAGCAACAGCTCCAATAATTTTTACAAAGGTTCTCGGTGTCCTTCTATCTGTAATCAGAGAACAGGGTATTGTGGTATTTCCTTATTTGGACGATATCTTGGTACTTGCTCAGTCTTCACATTTAGCAGAATTTCATACGAATCGATTTTTGTTGTTTCTTCAAAATCATGGTTGGAGGATCAATTCACTAAAAAGTTAATTGATTCCTCAGACAAGGGTAACCTTTTTGGGTTTCCAGATAGATTCAGTGTCCATGACTCTGTCTTTGACAGACAAGAGACGTCTAAAATTGATTTCAGCTTGTCGAAACCTTCAGTCACAATCATTCCCTTCGGTAGCCTTATGCATGGAAATTCTAGGTCTTATGACTGCTGCATCGGACGCGATCCCCTTTGCTCGTTTTCACATGCGACCTCTTCAGCTCTGTATGCTGAACCAATGGTGCAGGGATTACACAAAGATATCTCAATTAATATCTTTAAAACCGATTGTACGACACTCTCTGACGTGGTGGACAGATCACCATTGTTTAGTTCAGGGGGCTTCTTTTGTTCTTCCGACCTGGACTGTAATTTCAACAGATGCAAGTCTTACAGGTTGGGGAGCTGTGTGGGGGTCTCTGACAGCACAAGGGGTTTGGGAATCTCAGGAGGTGAGATTACCGATCAATATTTTGGAACTCCGTGCAATTTTCAGAGCTCTTCAGTCTTGGCCTCTTCTGAAGAGAGAATCGTTCATTTGTTTTCAGACAGACAATGTCACAACTGTGGCATACATCAATCATCAAGGAAGGACTCACAGTCCTCTGGCTATGAAAGAAGTATCTCGAATTCTGGTTTGGGCGGAATCCAGCTCCTGTCTAATCTCTGCGGTTCATATTCCAGGTATAGACAATTGGGAAGCGGATTATCTCAGTCGCCAAACGTTGCATCCGGGCGAATGGTCTCTTCACCCAGAGGTATTTCTTCAGATTGTTCAAATGTGGGAACTTCCAGAAATAGATCTGATGGCTTCTCATCTAAACAAGAAACTTCCCAGGTATCTGTCCAGATCCTGAGGCGGAGGCAGTGGATGCATTATCACTTCCTTGGAAGTATTATCCTGCCTATATCTTTCCGCCTCTAGTTCTTCTTCCAAGAGTAATCTCCAAGATTCTGAAGGAATGCTCGTTTGTTCTGCTGGTAGCTCCGGCATGGCCTCACAGGTTTTGGTATGCGGATCTTGTCCGGATGGCCTCTTGCCAACCGTGGACTCTTCCGTTAAGACCAGTCCTTCTGTCGCAAGGTCCTTTTTTCCATCAGGATCTCAAATCCTTAAATTTAAAGGTATGGAGATTGAACGCTTGATTCTTGGTCAAAGAGGTTTCTCTGACTCTGTGATTAATACTATGTTACAGGCTCGTAAATCCGTATCTAGAGAGATATATTATAGAGTCTGGAAGACTTATATTTCTTGGTGTCTTTCTCATCATTTTTCCTGGCATTCTTTTAGAATTCCGAGAATTTTACAGTTTCTTCAGGATGGTTTAGATAAAGGTTTGTCCGCAAGTTTCTTGAAAGGTCAAATCTCTGCTCTTTCTGTTCTTTTTCACAGAAAGATTGCTAATCTTCCTGATATTCATTGTTTTGTACAAGCCTTGGTTCGTATAAAACCTGTCATTAAGTCAATTTCTCCTCCTTGGAGTTTGAATTTGGTTCTGGGGGCTCTTCAAGCTCCTCCGTTTGAACCTATGCATTCATTGGACATTAAATTACTTTCTTGGAAAGTTTTGTTCCTTTTGGCCATCTCTTTTGCCAGAAGAGTCTCTGAATTGTCTGCTCTTTTTTGTGAGTCTCCTTTTCTGATTTTTCATCAGGATAAGGCGGTGTTGCGAACTTCTTTTAAATTTTTACCTAAGGTTGTGAATTCCAACAACATTAGTAGAGAAATTACAGTTCCTTCATTATGCCCTAATCCTAAGAATTCTAAGGAGAAATCATTGCATTCTTTGGATGTTGTTAGAGCTTTGAAATATTATGTTGAAGCTACTAAGACTTTCCGAAAGACTTCTAGTCTATTTGTCATCTTTTCCGGTTCTAGAAAAGGCCAGAAAGCTTCTGCCATTTCTTTGGCATCTTGGTTGAAATCTTTAATTCATCATGCCTATGTTGAGTCGGGTAAAACTCCGCCTCAGAGGATTACAGCTCATTCTACTAGGTCAGTTTCTACTTCCTGGGCGTTTAGGAATGAAGCTTCGGTTGATCAGATTTGCAAAGCAGCAACTTGGTCTTCTTTGCATACTTTTACTAAATTCTACCATTTTGATGTGTTTTCTTCTTCTGAAGCAGTTTTTGGTAGAAAAGTACTTCAGGCAGCTGTTTCAGTTTGAATCTTCTGCTTATGTTTTCATTTAAACTTTATTTTGGGTGTGGATTATTTTCAGCAGGAATTGGCTGTCTTTATTTTATCCCTCCCTCTCTAGTGACTCTTGCGTGGAAAGATCCACATCTTGGGTAGTCATTATCCCATACGTCACTAGCTCATGGACTCTTGCTAATTACATGAAAGAAAACATAATTTATGTAAGAACTTACCTGATAAATTCATTTCTTTCATGTTAGCAAGAGTCCATGAGGCCCACCCTTTTTTGTGGTGGTTATGATTTTTTTGTATAAAGCACACTTATTCCAATTCCTTGTTTTTTATGCTTTCGCACTTTTTTCTTATCACCCCACTTCTTGGCTATTCGTTAAACTGATTTGTGGGTGTGGTGAGGGGTGTATTTATAGGCATTTTGAGGTTTGGGAAACTTTGCCCCTCCTGGTAGGAATGTATATCCCATACGTCACTAGCTCATGGACTCTTGCTAATATGAAAGAAATGAATTTATCAGGTAAGTTCTTACATAAATTATGTTTTTTTATTGGTTGTCTTATCTGCGGCAATATTTGCCTCATTTCACTGCATTTAGCTGTCTAAGCTATGGTTTTCTTCATCATAGGTTTTTGGTTTAAAACAGTTTGATGGGTCATTGTTTTTCCTTTTAATGTTTTTTTTTTTTTTTTTAATGTTTTTCCTTTTAATGTCTCCCCCCCCCCCCCCTCCTTTTTGGATTTTGCTCAAATTTTTTTAAAGTTCCCCTGGTGGCAAAAGTTATTTTTCTTCCTGTATGTGAAAGAACAAATATACAGTTTGTGTTTGCGTGTTTACAGTCCCTAGCAGATGCCTTTCAGTGTAGAACTTCCAAGAATGAACTGTGATCCAAATCCATCAAGGCTTGATAAAGCAATTCATTTTCCTCTTCCTTTTCCTTTATCAAACCCTTACAGAAACAAAATTAATCCCAGGGGTTTTCTTGACAGACTGTCAAGTATCCTAGGCTTAACTCCTTTTTTCAAGTTCCATTTATGGGGACCTACTTCAATGGTTTGTCAGAACTTCTTGGACATGGGGTTAATTTACCTTCTGCTTCTACCACTGTTGGATTGTGTGGACCAATATTTCAAGATCTGTGCCGTTCCTCTGTCATGATTAGTTTTAAGGAAATGTTGTATTTCCTCCTTATATATTCACCATATATAATTGTATGTTTTGTGATTGATGACTGTCACATGATATGGGGTAGGGAAAATGTAAGTAACTTTGAAACGTTTCAAAAATCTACTACTTGTTTGAAACTCGGGCAAAGGGTTGTTGCATTGTATTTTTATTATGCTATGCTTCAGTATTTAAATGAACATTAAACAGTAAATACATTGTATAAGGATAGTCTTGAGGTTATTCCTTACCTTCCTCAAATCATTATTGCTGCCATGGTGTTCTTTAAACTTATTTCCCTGTCCTCCAGAAAAAAAGAACCCCTGCCAACTAATCGCAAACTAATATTCAGATATAGCACAAACTCTGTTTGCACATGTGCAGACTTTGGTAGCCTGTCTCGTTTATTCCCTTAAGGTGATTTAGCACTGATTCAACTTAGTTACTATTCCAAAGAATGTATTTACTATCATGATTGTTGATGCAAAACGGATAATCCACCTTTTAAAAGCATGTGGCACCATAGAAGCTTAGTAAATGAGGGAAGCGTAAACAAAAGCTCACATAAATTGCCTAGTGTTAACCCAAGCCTCCATGGGGAGAAAGTGAAACGAGCACAATGTTTTGATTTTATTTTTTTTTACATCAAAAGGTTGCTAAATAAATAATGAATGTATATGTCTAAAAAATGTCACTTGCAATAATGAAATATTTTATGCGTTGTTGAAATGTCAAGTTTAATGGTCATTTAAACAGGGTTGTAACGTATAGACTTATCTATTTAAAGCAGGGGTATCAAACTCAATGTATCTGGGGGGGCCACTGGCCAAGTGTCCTGTGCTACTTGGGGGCCGCTGGAACTGAGTAAGTGCTAGATATACTAGGAACTGGAAGTGACATTTACCCAAGTAGTAGTGCATGGCGGGAGTTGTAGCCCACAGCAGACATACGCAGTTGTCTATATTTATCTTGTGAGTGCCAAGTGTAGTGATCAGTCTGCAACTGTATAACAATGTAAAAAGTGACATCTATCCAAGCAGTGCATGGTGGGAGTCTACACTGGTCTCTTGTCTTTATATTGTCTTTATATTTACACTGGTCTCTTGTCTCTATATAGAACATCAACTAGTTACACCTTTTAGAACCCTAAAACAAATTGACAGCCCAAATTAATGGTTTACCTTAAACAAGGGAGTGCCACATGAAACTATCTTGGGGGCTGCAAATGGCCCCAGGGCCTGTACTTTGAGACCACTGATCTAAAGCTTTGTTTTTCAATATATTATGTTTTGGTTTTAGTTCTTATTTTCTTTCACAACTTTTTTTTTTCTTTCATAAGTTTCCAAAACAATTTATAAGGTCAGGGAACTCAAAATGATGTACCACCCTTCTGTAATGCATTTCGTAGTATGCTTTTGGTTTTATGATATCAAAAATCCAATTGCTTAATATCTGAAAATACTTTTTAAGCCAACTACATGTATCTGAATTGTGGTTCATCTTAAACTTAATAGTCATTATTGTCCACTGACAAAAAGAATTAGGTTTATTCAATACAGGTACTCTCTTAACAAAAACTTACATTTTAAAATGACTTACCGGTAATTATGTAGTGTACGTAGGAATCAATGACCTTCGTATGGAGAAATTAATTTCTTTCATGTAATTGGCAAGAGTCCATGAGCTAGTGACGTATGGGATATACAATCCTACCTGGAGGGGCAAAGTTTCCCAAACCTCAAAATGCCTATAAATACACCCCTCACCACACCCACAATTCAGTTTTACAAACTTTGCCTCCTATGGAGGTGGTGAAGTAAGTTTGTGCTAAGATTTCTACGTTGATATGCGCTTCTCAGCATTGTTGAAGCCCGATTCCTCTCAGAGTACAGGGAATGTCAGAGGGACGTGACGGGAGTATCACTTATTGAATACAATGATTTCCCTAATGGGGGTCTATTTCATAGGTTCTCTGTTATCGGTCGTAGAGATTCATCTCCTACCTCCCTTTTCAGATCGACGATGTACTCTCAATTTACCATTACCTCTACTGATAACTGTTTCAGTACTGGTTTGGCTATCTGCTATATGTGGATGGGTGTCTTTTGGTAAGTATGTTTTTTATTACTTAAGGCACCCCAGCTATGGTTTGGCACTTTATGCATTTACATAAAGTTCTAAATATATGTATTATACTTATATTTGCTATGAGTTAGGTTCATGTATTTCCTTCTGCAGACTGTCCGTTTCATATTTGGGGAAAATAAACATTTTAAGAAATGTATTTCTTACCTTGGGTTTAGTCTCTTTTTTTCTAATTGACTACTTTTTTCTTGCAAAATTGCGGGCGGTATTAGGTCCGCAGGTGCGCCAAATGCTAGACTTTATTGCGTCATTCTTGGCGCGAGAATTTTTTGGCGCAAAAAATACGTCCGTGACGCAACTTCGTCATTTCCGGCGTCATAGTTGACGCCAAAGCCTTACACACGGTTGCGTCATTAGTGACGCGAGTGTGCAATTTCCGGTTATTGTTGGCGCCAAAAAGTTTTCAGTTACGTTGTGCGTCATACTTGGCGCCAAATTCTTTCATTATTTTCATACCCCATTGATGTTTGCCTCTTGCTTTTTCTATGTCAGAGGGCTATGCTTTTGCATTTTTTTCACATTCCTGAAACTGTCATATAAGGAAATTGACAATTTTGCTTTATATGTTGTTTTTTATTTTACATTTTGCAAGATGTCTCAATCTGATCCTGCCTCAGAAGTATCTGTTGGAAATTTGCTGCCTGATGTCGGTTCTACTAAAGCTAAGTGCATTTTCTCTTACTTGGTGTATTCAGTCCACGGATTCATCCTTACTTGTGGGATATTCTCATTCCCTACAGGAAGTGGCAAAGAGAGCACACAGCAGAGCTGTCCATATAGCTCCCCTCAGGCTCTGCCTCCCCAGTCATTCTCTTTGCCGCTCTAACAAGTAGCATCTTCACGGGGGTGGTAAAGAGTATGTGGTGTTAGATTTGTAGTTTTATTTCTTCAATCAAGTTTGTTATTTTAAAATAGTGCCGGTTTGTACTATTTACTCTGATGCAGAAAGTGATGAAGATTTCTGCTGAGAGGAAAATGATTTTAGCACAAGTAACTAAAATCCATTGCTGTTCCCACACAGGACTGTTGAGTACTGGAGAACTTCAGTTGGGGGGAACAGTTTGCAGGCTTAACTGCTTGAGGTATGTTTAGTCACTTTTTTCTAACAAGACCTGGTAATGCTAGAAGACTGATAGAAATCCCCATGTGGGAAGGAAAGGTAAGCCATTTTCTGAGACTCAGTATAGAAGGATGGCTTAGTTTATAGGGCTTAAATCACTGGTGGACACTGTTATGGGTAAAATCGATTATGTTTTAATATAATCTGATGTTTGCACAAGTGTTTATCATGTTTGGAACACTTTTTAGGGGTTTTATACGCCTGGCATAATTTTAGACACCTAATTTGGCTTAGGAAGGCCCCACAACTCAAGAGTGAAGAGGGAGAGGGCCTAAAGACAGCTTCATGCAGCTTCACATGTAGAGTCCAGAGATTGCAGGAGGACTACAGGGAGGCTTATTTTCGTTCCAAAACTAATCCCCAAGGAAGGTAGTGTGTTAAACTGGTGGCCAGCTTCAATTTGCTCCGGTTTGGGCAATAAGGGGTTAATTGGCTTGGTGTGCAATCTTTTCAAAGCATTAGGATCATATGGTGTAAATTTCATAAAGATCGGATGTTTTTTTGAGATTTGGTAAAAAAGTGTGTGTTGTTTATTATTTAAAGGCACAGTAACGTTTTTTTCAAAAAGTGTATTTTTCTGTATTTGAGTGCTATCTAAGTCTGTCTGTCATGTATGAGCCTACTGATAGACCTTGTTCTATGTGTTTAAAAGCCATGGCGGTACCCCCATTGCATTTGTGTTTAAAGTGTGCTAAGGTATCTAAACATTTTAATGACCATGCATTGACACTTAAAAATGTAGCCCAATATGATTCTTTGACGGAAGGTAATGAGGATAGTCCTCCTTCCTCTCCCCATGTGTCGACACGAGTTACGCCCGCGCAAGCGTTGCCTAGTACCTCTAGCGCATTGGCCCCTATTACTTTACAACAATTAGCAGCAGTAATGGATAATTCCCTTGCAGCATTTTTATCCAAACTGCCAGTTTTTCCAAAAAAGCGCGATAGCTCAGTTTTAAATACAGAGGATGAGCAATCTGAAGCTTTGGATAATTTATCTGTAGTACCCTCACAAAACTCAGAAGTAGCAGTGAGGGATGGTCTGTCTGAGGGAGAAATTTCTGACACAGGAAAAGTTTCTCAGCAGGCAGAGTCAGATTCCTTAGCGTTTGAATTTAAGCTGGAACACCTCCGCGTCCTGCTCAAGGAGGTTTTAGCTACGCTGGATGATTGTGACCCCATGGTGGTCCCTGAAAAATTGTGTAAAATGGACAGGTTTTTAGAGGTCCCGGTATACACTGAGGCATTTCCGATCCCAAAGAGGGTGGCGGATATTGTGACTAAGGAGTGGGAGAGACCAGGTGTACCCTTTGTTCCCCAACCTATCTTTAAGAAAATGTTCCCCATAAATGACCCCAGGCGGGACGCGTGGCAGACGGTCCCCAAGGGAGAGGGGCTGTTTCAACACTTGCTAAGCGTACAACTATACCAATAGAGGACAGTTGTGCTTTCAAAGATCCTATGGATAAAAAATTGGAAGGTTTGCTGAAGAAAATATTTGTTCAGCAAGGTTTTCTTCTTCAACCAATTGCCTGCATTATTCCGGTAACTACTGCAGCGGCTTTTTGGTTCGAGGCCCTGGAGGAGTCGCTCCAGAGGGAGACTTCATATGATGAGGTCATGGATAGAATTCATGCTCTAAAGCTGGCTAATTCTTTTATCACTGATGCCGCTCTCCAATTAGCTAAGCTAGCGGCGAAAAACTCAGGTTTTGCCATCAGGGCGCGAAGAGCTCTTTGGCTCAAATCATGGTCGGCTGAAATTATTTCAGATATCACTGGGGGCAAGGGCCATGCCCTGCCACAAGATAGGCCGTTTAAGGCCAAAAACAAGGCTAATTTTCGCTCCTTTCACAACTTCAGGAGCGGACCTGCCACAACCTCTGCTGCTGCAAAGCAAGATAACGCTTCCCAGCCCAAAGCAACTTGGAAACCCCTGCAGGGCTGGAATAAGGGTAAACAGGCCAAGAAGCCTGCTCCTGCTACCAAGACAGCATGAAGGGGTAGCCCACGATCCGGGATCGGATCGAGTAGGGGGCAGGCTTTCTCTCTTCGCTCAGGCTTGGGCAAGAGATGTTCCAGATCCCTGGGCATTAGAAATAGTTGCTCAGGGGTACCTTCTAGAATTCAAGGATTCTCCCCCAAGGGGAAGATTCCACATTTCTCATTTGTCTTCAGACCAAATAAAGAAACAGGCGTTCTTACGCTGTGTAGAAGATCTGCTAAAGATGGGAGTGATACACCCAGTTCCAATTGTAGAACAAGGACTGGGCTTTTACTCAAACCTGTTTGTAGTTCCCAAAAAGGAGGGAACTTTCAGGCCAATTCTGGATCTAAAAATTCTAAACAAATTCCACAGAGTTCCGTCCTTCAAGATGGAAACCATTCGGACAATCTTGCCGATGATCCAGGAGGGTCAATATATGACTACCGTGGATCTAAAGGATGCGTATCTACATATTCCTAACCACAAAGATCACCATCAGTTCCTAAGGTTCGCCTTCCTGGACAAACATTACCAGTTCGTGGCCCTTCCTTTCGGGTTGGCCACCGCTCTCAGAATTTTCACAAAGGTGCTAGGGTCCCTTCTAGCGGTACTAAGACCGCAGGGCATTGCAGTAGCACCTTACCTAGACGACATATTAATACAGGCGTCGTCCTTTCACAGAGCCAAGGCTCATACGGACATCGTTCTGGCCTTTCTAAGGTCTCACGGGTGGAAGGTGAACGTAGAAAAGAGTTCTCTTCCCCGCTCACAAGGGTTCCTTTCCTGGGAACACTAATAGACTTGGTAGAAATGAAAATCTTTCTGACTGAGGTCAGGAAGTCAAAACTGCTGAATACTTGCCGAGTTCTTCATTCCATTCCTCGGCCTTCCGTGGTTCAGTGCATGGAAGTAATTGTTTTAATGGTTGCGGCAATGGACGTAGTCCCTTTTGCCCGAATTCATCTAAGACCACTGCAGCTGTGCATGCTCAAACAGTGGAATGGAGATTACGCAGATTTGTCTCCTCAAGTACAAACGGACCAGAAAACCAGAGACTCTCTTCTCTGATGGTTGTCTCAAGATCACCTGTCTCAGGGAATGAGTTTCTGCAGACCGGAGTGGATCATTGTCATGACCGATGCCAGTCTGTTAGGCTGGGGTGCGGTCTGAAACTCCCTGAAGGCTCAGGGACTATGGTCTCGGGAAGAATCTCTTCTTCCGATAAACATTTTGGAGTTGAGAGCGATATTCAATACGCTCCAGGTGTGGCCTCAACTAGCGGAGGCCAAATTCATCAGATTTCAGTCGAACAACATCACGACTGTAGCGTACATCAATCATCAGGGAGGAACAAAAAGTTCCCTAGCGATGAAGGAAGTATCCAAGATCATCAAATGGGCGGAGGATCACTCCTGCCATCTATCTGCAATTCACATCCCAGGGGTAGACAACTGGGAGGCGGATTTTCTAAGTCGTCAGACTTTCCATCCGGGGGAGTGGGAACTCCACCCGGAGGTTTTTGCTCAGCTGACTCAGCTATGGGGCATTCCAGAATTGGATCTGATGGCGTCCCATCAGAACACCAAACTTCCCCTTTACGGATCCAGATCCAGGGATCCCAAGGCGGCATTGATAGATGCATTAATAGCGCCTTGGTCGTTCAGTCTAGCTTATGTCTTTCCACCGTTTCCTCTTCTCCCTCGGCTAGTAGCCAGAATCAAACAGGAGAAGGCTTCGGTAATTCTGATAGCGCCTGCGTGGCCACGCAGGACTTGGTATGCAGACCTAGTGGACATGTCATCGGTCCCACCATGGAAACTGCCATCAAGGCAGGATCTTCTAATTCAAGGTCCTTTCAAGCATCCAAATCTAGTTTCTCTGCAACTGACTGCTTGGAGATTGAACGCTTAATTCTAGTTAAGCGTGGTTTCTCTGAATCAGTTTTAGACACTCTGATACAGGCCAGAAAGCCTGACACCAGGAAAATTTACCATAAGATATGGCGGAAATATCTTTGTTGGTGTGAATCCAAGGGTTACTCGTGGAGTAAGATTAGGATTCCAAGGATATTGTCTTTTCTCCAAGAAGGATTGGAGAAGGGTCTGTCAGCTAGTTTCTTAAAGGGACAGATATCTGCTCTGTCTATTCTGTTACATAAGCGTCTGGCTGCTGTACCAGACGTTCAGGTGTTTGCACAGGCCCTAGTCAGAATCAAGCCTGTTTATAAGCCTGTGGCTCCTCCATGGAGTCTAAATTTAGTTCTTTCAGTTCTTCAAGGGGTTCCGTTTGGACCTTTGCATTCCATAGATATTACGTTTTTATCTTGGAAAGTTTTGTTTTTAGTAGCCATTTCTTCTGCTCGAAGAGTTTCTGAATTGTCTGCTTTGCAGTGTAATTCACCCTATCTGGTGTTCCATGCAGATAAGGTTGTTTTGCGCACCAAACCTGGTTTCCTTCCGAAAGTTGTTTCTAATAAGAATATTAACCAGGAAATCATTGTTCCTTCTCTGTGTCCTAATCCAGTTTCTAAGAAGGAACGACTTTTACATAATCTTGACGTGGTTTGTGCTTTAAAATTCTTTTTAAAAGCAACTAAAGATTTCAGACAAACATCATCCATGTTTGTTGTCTATTCTGGTAAGAGGAGAGGTCAGAAAGCGACTGCTACCTCTTTCCTTTTGGCTGAAAAGCAACATCCGTTTGGCTTATGTCACTGCATACATTTGCCAAATTTTACAAATTCAATACTTTTGCTTCTTCGGAGGCTATTTTTGGGTGAGAGGTTTTGCAAGCAGTGGTGCCTTCCGTTTAGGTTACCTGACTTGTTCCCTCCCTTCATCCGTGTCCTATTTCTTTGGTATTGGTATCCCACAAGTAAGGATGAATCCGTGGACTGAAAACAGAATTTATGCTTACCTGATAAATTACTTTCTCTTACGGTGTATTCAGTCCACGGCCCGCCCTGACATTTAAGTCAGGTTCAAATTTAATTTATAATAACTACAGTCACCACTGCACCCTATGGTTTCTCCTTTTTCTCCTAACCGTTGCTCGAATGACTGGGGGGGCGGAGCCTGAGGGGATTTATATGGACAGCTCTGCTGTGTGCTCTCTTTGCCACTTCCTGTAGGGAATGAGAATATCCCACAAGTAAGGATGAATCCGTGGACTGAATACACCAAGTAAGAGAGAGTAATTTATCAGGTAAGCATAAATTCTGTTATTTTTCCGAATTTCATTTGTATTGGTTATTATGATAAACTTTTACATGCAGATATTGTGTCCATCAGTAAATAGTACATTGCCTGTTGTTGTTCCTTCAACTTTTAATGTACATGTTATACCTATGAAATTTAAAGAATTTGTTACTGATTCTGTTCAGAAGGCTTTGTCTGCTATTCTGCCTTCTAATTAATATTAGGTCTTTTGAAACTTCTCATAAGGTTGATGAAATTTCAAATGACAGACAACATAATGAATTATCCTCCTCTGATGAGGATCTATCTGATTCAGAAGATCCTTCCTCAGATATTGACACTAACAAACCTACTTATTTATTTTAAATGAAGTATTTTCGTTCTTTGTTAGAAGCGTTAATTATTTTTAGATATTGTGGAAACTAGTCCTCTTGATATTAGAACTAGTAAAATCTGTTTTTAAATCTCCTGTGGTTTCTCCAGATGCTATTTCTGATATGATTTATAAGGAATGGAATAAGCCGGGTACTTCTTTTTTTCCTTCTTCAAGGTTTTAAAAATTGTATCCTTTACCAGCAATTACTATAGAGTTTTGGAAAAGATCCTCAAGTTGATGGGGCTATTTCTACTCTTGCTGAACGTACCTTTATTCCTATAGAAGATAGTACTTAAGTTTCTTTAGATAGGAAACTTGAATCTTTTCTAAGGAAAGCTTATTTATATTCAGGTCATCTCAGGCCTGCAATTTCTTTGGCTGATATTGCAGCTGCATCAACATTTTTGTTGGAGAATTAGCGCAACAAGAATTGTATTCCGATTTCTCTCACATTGTTTGCTTTCTGCAACATACTAATCAGTTCTGATGACATTAGCTATTTTTAGCTAGAAGAGTTTGTGGCTTTAATCTTGGAATGCTGATATGACTTTTTAAGTCTAGATTGCTATCTCTTTCTTTCCAAGGTAATAAGAGACCTTAAGGGTAAATATAAAGCTTCTAATCGTTTTCGTTCTTTTTTTCAATTAAGGAACAAAAACCTATTCCTTCCCTATGGAATCTGTTTCCAATTGGAAACCTTCATTAAATGGAATAAATCCAAGCCATTTAAGAAACCGAAAGCCAGCCCTTAAGTCCGCATGAAGGTGCGACTCTCATTCTAGCTCAGCTGGTAGAGGGCAGATTAAGGTTTCTCTTGCAAGGTGTATCCAGTCCACGGATTCATCCTTTACTTGTGGGATATTCTCATTCCCTACAGGAAGTGGCAAAGAGAGCACACAGCAAAGCTGTCCATGTAGCTCCCCCTCTAGCTCCACCCCCCAGTCATTCTCTTTGCCGGCTCTAAGCACTAGGGTCTCTCTACGGGAGGGTAAAGTGAATGTGGTGTTAGATTTGTAGTTTTATATCTTCAATCAAGAGTTTGTTATTTTTAAATGGTACCGGTTTGTACTATTTACTCTCTAGCAGAAAAGTGATGAAGAATTCTGCTGAGAGGAAAGTGATTTTAGCATGTTGTAACTAAAATCCACTGCTGTTCCCACACAGGACTGAGGAGTACCAGAAAACTTCAGTTGGGGGGAACAGTTTGCAGGCTTGACTGCAATGAGGTATGTTCAGTCATTTATTTCTAGACAAGACTGAGATAATGCTAGAAGACTGACAAGATCCCCATATGGGGAGGGTAAGCTATGTTCTGAGACTTAGTATAGAATTGAATGCTTACATGACAGGGCTAAATAGGCTGGTTGACACTAATGCAGGGCAATCGATTATTTATTTAAGAAATACTCGTTGGAGACACCTTTTTAAGCACTTTGGTGTGTTTTACTGGGGTTATTATCCACATGGCATAAATTTAGTCACTTCGGAGTTGTGAGGCCTACAAAAATCACTTCTAAGTGGAGTGGGAGGGGCTTAATTTTGCGCCTCAGGTGCGCAGTTAAAATTGAAAGGCTGTTTCATGCTGCTTCACATGGAGGGTCCAGCTGCTGATTGAGGGCCTAGAAGAAGCTTTATTTCCCCAAAACTGATCGCTAAGGGCAGGTAGGGCCACAGCAGTAAGCTGTGGCAAGGTGCTGTAGTTAATTAACCGGTTGTTGGCTTTAGGCTGCTCCGGTTTGGGCATTAAGGGGTTATTCGTTCTGAAACTTGCTGTGCAATCATATTAAAGCCTTAGGTGCATACTGTGAAAATTTCAAAAGGATTGGTGCATTTTTCACTGTTTTGTAAAATTGTGTGCTCTTTTTATTTTTTTTTTATTTTTTTTTTTTTTTTATTTATTTTTTTTTTTTTTTTTATTGAGGTACTCAAAATAGGCATACAAACAATATAAGTATACAAAGAAAATGTCATACAGTGAGTTTGCATATAATAGTAAAGGAAAAGAATACAGTCCAGCTTGGTTCAACAATGATGTGACAAACATCCCGCGTAACTCACAGACAAAACAATGCACTATTAAAGATAGCAAAATTAATATATAGTGCCTATATAAAAGGGAACCTACCCTAGCCAGCACTAAAGGTCACTTTTGGACCCAAAATAAGGAAAAGTATCTGAAAGTGAGGGAAGGTAAAATAAAATAGAGAGACCACTCTTGGATCTCACAATTATGACCTCAGATTTTATAGTTTATTTTTCTGCGATGCTAAAGTTAAGTGTAATGGGTAGCAGATACTAAAAAAAATTATAATTTTATACCTTTACAAGTCTGACTTAGAGAGAGTTTGCTTAGTTTTCAATATACTTAAGATATACACTCCTATTTAAAGGATGAATCAGCTAAATGTCCTATCTTATGAAGCACTAGGCATATATTAGTTATATAGACTATGAGTCAGTATACATCTGGCAAAGAATATTAGGTGGTTGAGAAAATTAACTACTGTAATAGAAAGGGCTTATATGCCATGGGTTTTATAAAGACATGGTATCAGTACATACCATCTTGTTTGCATACACATACTCTTGAGAATCATAAAGGCTGGTGTCATTGCTATATCCCCTACACGATGATAAATTTTGTCTCAGCTAATCATGGACAGTGTAAGGGCATATCATATTCATAGTTAGGGATGGCCTGTAAGACAACCATTCAATAAATATGTAGCAAATCCTTACAGTGTACCCCAAAATATAGCTTATTGTAGTAAATGTCAGAGCGTATCAAACATGCAGGTGAATATACTGTGTATAGTAGCTAAACATTACCAACAAGGTAAACTGTGACTTCATAACTCAGAATAAAAACAAAAAAGTTTTAACATAACAAAACCATAAATGCATATATATTGTCTAATGAACATGTTGGTTACTAGTAACTGACTCTTGTCAAGTCTGACTTAGAGAGGGTTTGCTTAGTTTTCAATATACTCAAGATATACACTCCTATTTAAAGGATGAATCAGCTAAATGTCCTATCTTATGAAGCACTAGGCATATATTAGTTATATAGACTATGAATCAGTATAAGTCTGGCAAAGAATATTAGGTGGTTGAGAAAGTTAACTACTGTAATAGAAAGAAGTTATATGCAATGGGTTTTATAAAGACATGGTATCAGTACATACCATCTTAGTTGCATACACATACTCTTGAGAATCATAAAGGCTGGTGTCATTTCTAAATCCCTTACACGATGATAAATTTTGTCTCAGCTAATCATGGACAGTGTAAGGGCATATCATATTCATAGTTAGGAATGGCTTGCAAGACAACCATTCAATACACATGTAGCAAATCCTTACAATGTACCCCAAAATATAGCTTATTGTAATAGATGTCAGAATGTATCAAACATACAGATGAATATACTGTGTATAGTAGCTAAACATTAACAACAAGGAAAACTGTGACTTCATAACTCAGAATAAAAAAAAAAAAAGTTTCAACATTACAAAGCCATAAATCCATATATATTGTCTAATAGACATGTTGGTTACTAGTAACTGACTCTTATATAATGGAGTCTTAAATAGGCACAGCCTGCAACTTTACATTTGTATGTAAGGGTCTGAACCTGTGTGCTAGCTAAACTCAGCAATTATTGAGGTCTATTGGACTTATAGATGACTATGCTCAGCCAGATAGCTAATTGTTGGGAACAAGGCAGACTATAGTTACATATCTTAAATTAACCCTTATTCAGAGAGAAAGAGAGAGTGAAAATGGTTCTATATATATTGCCTGATGGACATATAGATCACCAGTTACCTGCTGGAAGTAAAAATAGGGGGGAGCTGGTTAAATAGTAGACTGACACCATACTATGTATAATGAAGCTTTAAAAAGTCACAGCCCACAATTTTACATTTGTATGTACTTAACTGTATAAGGGTCAAAACCTGTGTGCTAGCTAAACTTATCAATTATTGGGGTCTGTTAAACTTGCAAGTGACTACACTCTGTAGGGTAGCTAATTGTTGATAACAGGATAAACTACAGTTTCATATCTAAGAGTAATCCTTACACAGATAAGAGGAGGGAATACAAGCGACACTGTGAACACAAAATTATACATATACCCGCCACCAGACCGGTGTATCAGGCTAGCAACCATCAAGTCCGGCGTTTGCAATGTTCTATATAAGGCGAATTACGGTCACGGCTGTAACACAAGTCCACCTATCCATGTAGAAGATGGGTTCTACACAAATGAGGTTCAACCTATTCCAAATCTCCAGGCTAGATGGCTCCCGTCGGCCGCTCTCTGAACATCAAGCACTACAGCGAAATATCGCAAGGGCTTCACCCAGGCAATCCCAGGTGGTAAGTGACTTTGTTGTGAAATAAAAATGTCCAATCTAAGTCCCAGAGCATCGCTTGAATCTTTAAAACTAACGAGTGAGCCGCTGTGCAGAACTTGTGGAGACATGGTTTCCAGAGTTGTAAGAATAGGCATGTGGACGTGAGATCCAGTCACCTCTTTATCTGTCAATGACCGATTGCCATTTAATATACCGTGACCAGTGCCATCTATCAGGTTGCTTCTGTTAGTCTTATCTTCTATCGCTGGGATATCAAACATAGGAGAAGCAATTAACTGTGTCATATACAGGTCTCCTTGTTCTCTAACTTGATTGTTACTCGAGAGGGTAGGCAGCTGTCGCTGGGGCCCCAGAGCGGCGCAGCCTCCCTTTGTCACAAAAGAAGGAGCTGTTAGAGGATTGTCGTCAGCACTATGAGTCACGGGTAGAGTGAATGCAACACGCAGATCCTCCATAAATTTAACTTTGTAAACCTCTAGAAGTTTGTGTAGCTCAGACATAAGAAAATTAATGGACTCCATCATCATCTTGTTTAAATATTCAGACCAGCTTCGGAGTGGAATAGTCAGCAAAGATACCTCTGTTTATAGTAAAGGTGGTGTTTGTTTCTCATATAAGTAGTTCTGCTACCTGTGTTTTCTGTAGTATAGCTGTACATAGCACAATGTGCCGTTGTAGTTCTGTAGCTAGAGTTCTTGTACTCAGCACTATGTGCTGCTTAACGACAAGGCCCGAATGTGCCTCGCCGGGGGGTGAGATAAAGGCCTCAACCTTAGGTTTTTCTTTTACTCCGGGTACTCAAACTGCACATATCACAGTAATTTTAAGCTCATCTGATGCAGACTCTTCAGCGAGTCAAAATTCTGCTTATGTAGTTAAAATCTGAGCCGTTTGGAGAGTTATTTCAAGCAAAAGTGGATAGAATGCAGGAGCAGTATAGAAATGTACAACCTGTCATGGCTGCCACCCGGAAGTTCCCCCCTCTTTTTATTTTTTAAAGGCACAGTAACGTTTTTTCAAATTGTGTTTTTTATTTGATTAAAGTGTTTTCCAAGCCTGCTTGTGTATGCTACTAGTCTGTTAAACATGTCTGACACTAAGGAAAATCCTTGTTCAATGTGTTTAGAAGCCATGGTGGAACCTCCTCTCAGAATGTGTCCCAATTGCACTAATATGTCTATACACTTTAAAGATCATATTGTTGCACTTAAAAGTGTGGCCCTAGATGATTCTCATCCTGAAGGTAATGAGGATAGTCCGTCTACCTCTCCCCATGTGTCACAACCAGTTACGCCCGCTCAAGCGATGCCTAGTACCTCTAGTGCGTCTGCCCCTATTACATTGCAACAACTAGCGACAGTCATGGATAATTCCCTTGCGGCCTTTCTATCCAAACTGCCAGTTTTTCCTGCAAAGAGCAGTCTGAAGCTTTGGTAGCCTTATCTGATGTACCCTCACAACACTCCGAAGTGGGGCTGAGGGATTTGATGTCTGAGGGAGGAAAGGTTTCTCATCAGGCAGAGTCAGATTCATTAGCGTTTACATTTAAACTGGAACACCTCCGCGTATTGCTCAGGGAGGTATTAGCCACTCTGGATGATTGTGATCCTATGGTGGTCCCAGAGAAATTGTGTAAAATGGACAAGTACCTAGAGGTCCCTGTATACACTGATGTGTTTCCGATCCCTAAAAGGGTTGCGGATATTGTTACTAGGGAGTGGTATAGACCAGGTGTCCCTTTTGTGTCCCCCCCCCTATTTTTAAGAAAATGTTCCCCATAACTGACCCCAGGCAGGACTCGTGGCAGACGGTCCCTAAGGTAGAGGGGGCTGTTTCTTCACTTGCTAAGCGCACAACCATACCAATTGAAGACAGTTGTGCTTTTAAAGATCATATGGATAAAAATTAGAAGGTTTACTTAAGAAAATTTTTGTTCAACAAGGTTTCCTTCTCCAACCTATTGCCTGCATTATTCCTGTAACTACTGCAGACGGACACCTCATATAATGAAATTATGGATAGAATTAAGGCTCTAAAGCTGGCTAATTCTTTTATCACAGATGCCGCCTTGCAATTAGCTAAGTTAGCGGCAAAAAATTCAGGTTTCGCCATTATGGCGCGCAGAGCGCTTTGGCTCAAGTCATGGTCGGCCGATGTGTAGTCAAAATCCAAATTATTAAATATCCCTTTCAAGGGAAAGACCCTTTTTGGGCCAGAATTGAAAGAGATTATTTCAGAAATCACTGGGGGAAAGGGCCATGCTCTCCCTCAGGACAAGCCCTTTAAGACTAGAAACAAAGCTAATTTTTGTTCCCTTCGTAACTTCAGGAACAGTCCGGCTTCAGCCTCTACAGCTGCAAAGCAAGAGGGTAACGCTTCACAGCCCAAGGCAACCTGGAAGCCTTACCAGGGCTGGAACAAGGGTAAACAGGCCAAAAAGCCTGCAGCTGCTACCAAGACAGCATGAAGGGGTAGCCCCCGATCCAGGACCGGATCTTGTAGGGGGCAGATTCTCTCTCTTCGCTCAGGCCTGGGCAAGAGATGTTCAAGATCCCTGGGCATTAGAGATTGTTACCCAGGGATATCTTCTAGAATTCAAGAACTCCCCTCCAAGGGGAAGGTTCCACATTTCTCGTCTGTCTACAGACCAGACAAAGAAAGATGCGTTCTTACGCTGTGTAGAAGATCTACATACGATGGAGGGAGCTATATGGACAGCTTTGCTGTGTGCTCTCTTTGCCACTTCTTGTAGGGAATGAGAATATCCCACAAGTAAAGGATGAATCCGTGGACTGGATACACCGCAAGAGAAAGTAATTTATCAGGTAAGCATAAATTCTGTTTTTTTTCAAGGATGTTTGGATAAATTCTGTCCAAAATCTATGGTTTCAGGGTATTGTCTCTCAAGGGTATCGAATATGATTCTGAGTAAGTTCTCCTGTGAGAAGATCTTTTTCGCTCAGGCTTTCCTGAAGTGTGTTTCAGTCCTGGAGTTTCAGGGGTAGTCATGCCAGTTCCTTTTCAGGAACAGGGTCTGGAGTTTTATTCATATCTATTCATTTGTCCCAAAGAAGGAAATTTCATTCAGACCAATTTTGGATCTGAAAATTTTGAATCGTTATGTAAGAGTACCATCTTTTCAAATGGTGACTTTCAGGACTGTTCTGCCTTTTGTTTAACAAGAACATTTTATGTCTTCAATGGACTTGCAGAATGTATACCTTCATATTCTGATTCATTCAGATCATTTTCAGTTCCTGAGATTCTCTTTTCTAGACAAGCATTACCAATTCATTGCTCTTCCATTTGGACTAGCAACCGCTCAAAGAATCTTTTTAAAGGTTTTAGGTGCCCTGCTTTAGGGAAACCAGAGAGCAGGGTATTGCGGTGTTTCCTTATTTGGATGATATCTTGGTATTAGCTCAGTCTTTACGTTCTGCAGAATCTCACACGAATCAACTAGTGTTGTTTCTTCGGAAACATGGTTGGAGGATCAATTTACCAAAAGTTTCTTGATTCCTCAGACAAGGGTCACCTTTTTTAGGTTTCCGGATAGATTGTGTCCATGACTCTCTAACAGACCAGAGACATTTGAAATTGGTTGCAGCCTGTCGGCACCTTCAGTATGTCATTCCCTTCAGTGGTTATGTGCATGGAAATTTTAGGTCTCATGACTGCAGCATTGGACGCGATTCCCTTTGCTAATTTTCACATGAGACCTCTCCAGCTTTGTTTGCTGAATCCATGGTGCAGGGATTATACAAAGATATCATAATCAATATCCTTAAATCCCAATGTTTGACTCTCTCTGACGTGGTGATTAAATCACCAGCGTTTAGTTCAAGGGGCTTCTTTTGTTCGGCTAACCTGGACTATATTCACTTCAGATGCAAGTCTTTCTGGTTAGGGAGCTGTTTGAGGATCTCTGACAGCACAAGGGGTTTGGAAATCTCAAGAGGCAAGATTACCAATCAATATTTTAGAACTCCATGCAATTCTCAGAGCTCTTCAGTTTTGGCCTCTTTTGAAGAGAGAATCATTCTTTTCTCCTACATTGGTGTGTCCGGTCCATGGCTTCATCCTTACTTGTGGGATATTCTCTTCCCCTACAGGAAATGGCAAAGAGAGCACACAGCAAAAGCTGTCCATATAGCCCCCCTCTGACTCCGCCCCCCAGTCATTCTCTTTGCCGCTCTGAACAAGTAGCATCTCCACGGGGATGGTAAAGAGTTTGTGGTGTTAGTTGTAGTTTTATTTCTTCTATCAAGAGTTTGTTATTTTAAAATAGTGCCGGTTTGTACTATTTACTCTACAACAGAAAGTGATGAAGATTTCTGTTAAAAGAGGAGTATGATTTTAGCACCAGTAACTAAAATCCATTGCTGTTCCCACGCAGGACTGTTGAAACCAGAGAACGTCAGTTGGGGGGAACAGTTTGCAGACTTATCTGCTTCAGGTATGACCAGTCTCTTTTCTAACAAGACCCAGTAATGCTAGAAGACTGTCAGTTTTCCCTTATGAGACCGGTAAGCCATTTTCTTAGACTCAGTAACAGAATTAAGGCTTATAAATTGGGCTCTATGCTGGTTGACACTATTGTGGGCTAAATCGATTAGTTTTTATAATATTGTATGACAATTGGAGTGTTTTTGTGAACTTTGAAACACTTTTGGGAACGTTTATTTGCGCCTGGCAGTTGTTTAGACGCCTAATTTAGTCAGAAAGGCCCCTTCACTCTGGTATGCAGAGGGAGGAGGCCTCATTTTCGCGCCTTAGTTGCGCAGTTACTTCCATAGGCAGTGCATGCAGCTTCATGTGAGAGGGTCCTGTGGCTGAGAAAAGGACTCAGGGAGGCTTAATTCTGTGGTGAATCACCCCTAAGGAAGGTAAAAGCCGCAGCAAAGTCTGTGGCAGGGACTGTAGTGTGTTTAAACCGGTAAATTGAACTATTAGCTCCGGTTTGCTCATTTAAGGGTTTAGAGACTTGAAATTTGGTGTGCAATACTTTCAAAGCATTAAGACACTGGGGTGTAAATTTCAGAAAGATCGGATATTTCTTTGATAGTTTTTTGAACATTCAGAAATAAAGTGTGCAATAAAGAGACAGTAACGGTTTTGTTTAAAATTGTTTTTATTGCGTTAATAGCCTGCCTAAATCTGTCTAACATGTCTGTACCTTCAGATAGCATATGTTCTGTGTGTATGGAGGCCAAGGTGGTTCCCCCTTTAAATGTATGTGCAAATTGTGCCATGGCGTCCAAACAAAGTAAGGACAGTACTGTCACATTTAATAAGGTTGCCCAAGATGATTCTTCTAATGAAGGTAGTGGGGATAGTTCATCATCCTCTCCTTCTGTGTCAACACCAGTTTTGCCCGCGCAGGCGATACCTAGTACATCTGGCGCGCAAATGCTTGTTACTATGCAGCAATTAACAGCAGTATTGGATAATTCTATAGCAGCTCTTTTATCCAAACTGCCAGCATTTCCCAGAAAGCGTGATTGCTCAGTTTTAAATACAGAGGATGAGCAAGTAGGCACTGACGATAATTTATCTGTTATACCCTCACATCAATCTGAGTTGGCAGTGAGGGAGGGTCTGTCTGAGGGAGAAATTTCTGATTCAGGAAAAATTTCTCAGCAGGCAGAACCTGATATAGTGGCATTTAAATTTAAACTAGAACATCTCCGCGCCCTGCTTAAGGAGGTGCTAGCTACTCTTGATGATTGTGATTCTTTGGTAATTCCAGAGAAGTTGTGTAAAATGGACAAATTCTTAGAGGTCCCAGTGCACGCTGATGCTTTTCCGATACCCAAGAGGGTGGCGGACATAGTGACTAAGGAGTGGGAGAAGCCAGGTGTACCTTTTTGTCCCACCTCCTATATTTAAGAAAATGTTCCCCATTGTCGACCCCAGAAGGGACGCATGGCAAATGGTCCCTAAGGTAGAGGGGGCAGTTTCAACTTTAGCCAAGCGCTCAACTATTTCTATAGAGGACAGTTGTGCTTTCAAAGATCTTATGGATAAAAAATTGGAAGAATTGCTTAAAATTCCTGTCAACACGGCAGCGTCTTTTTGGTTCGAGGAACTAGAAAGTTCGCTCAAACAGGAGACTCCATATGATGAAGTCATGGACAGAATTCACGCACTAAAGTTGGCTAATTCCTTTATTTTGGATGCCGCTTTTCAATTGGCAAAATTAGCGGCGAAAAACTCAGCTTTAGCAATAGTGGCGCGCAGGGCGCTTTGGCTAAAATCTTGGTCGGCGGATGTGTCGTCCAAAACAAAATTACTTAATATTCCTTTCAAGGATCACTGGGGGAAAGGGCCATGCCCTCCCACAGGATAGGCCTTTCAAGGCTAAGAACAAGTCTAATTTTCGTTCCTTTCGCAATTTCAGGAACGGACCGGCTTCTAACTCTGCAGCCTCTAGACAAGAGGGTAACGCTTCCCAGCCTAAACCAGCATGGAAACCATTGCAAGGCTGGAACAAGGGTAAACAGGCCAAGAAGCCTGCTGCTGCTACCAAGACAGCATGAAGGGGTAGCCCCAGATCCGGGATCGGATCTAGTAGGGGGCAGACTTTCTCTCTTTGCTCAGGCTTGGGCAAGAGATGTTCTGGATCCCTGGGCACTAGAAATAGTATCTCAAGGGTATCTTCTAGAGTTCAAGGAACTTCCTCCAAGGGGAAGGTTCCACATGCCTCGCTCATCTTCAGACAAGATAAAGAGACAGGCATTCTTACATTGCGTAGGAGACCTATTAAAAATTGGAGTGATAAACCCAGTTCCAACAGCGGAACAAGGTCTGGGTTTTTACTCAAACCTGTTTGTAGTTCCCAAAAAAGAGGGAACTTTCAGGCCAATTCTGGATTTAAAAATTCTAAACAAATTTCTCAAAGTTCCATCATTCAAAATGGAAACCATTCAGACGATTTTACCAACAATCCAGGAGGGTCAATATATGACTACCGTGGACTTAAAGGATGCGTACCTGCATATTCCTATCCACAAAGATCATCATCAGTTCCTGAGGTTCGCCTTTATGAACAAACATTACCAGTTCGTGGCTCTTCCGTTCAGTTTAGCCACTGCTCCCAGAATTTTCACAAAGGTGCTAGGGTCCCTTCTAGCGGTCCTAAGGCCGAGGGGCATTGCTGTAGCACCTTACCTAGACGACATTCTAATCCAAGCGTCGTCCCTTTCCAAAGCAAGGGCTCATACAGACATTGTTTTAGCCTTTCTCAGGTCTCACGGGTGGAAGGTGAACATAGAAAAGAGTTCCCTGTCCCCTTCCACAAGGGTTCCTTTTCTGGGAACAATAATAGATTCTGTGGAAATGAAGATTTTTCTGACAGAGGTCAGAAAGTTAAAGCTTCTAAACGCTTGTCAAGTTCTTCAATCTATTCCTCAGCCTTCCATAGCTCAGTGCATGGAAGTAATAGGACTAATGGTTGCAGCAATGGACGTGGTTCCTTTTGCTCGTATTCATTTAAGACCATTGCAACTGTGCATGCTCAAACAGTGGAATGGGCATTATGCAGACTTGTCTCCCCAGATTCAAGTAGACCAGGTAACCAGAGACTCGCTCCTCTGGTGGTTGACTCAGGATCACCTGTCTCAGGGAATGAGTTTCCGCAGACCAGAGTGGGTCATTGTCACGACCAACGCCAGTCTCTTAGGCTGGGGCGCGGTCTGGGACTCTCTGAAAGCTCAGGGTCTATGGTCTCGGGAAGAGTCTCTTCTCCCGATAAACATTTTGGAACTGAGAGCGATATTCAATGCGCTCCTGGCTTGGCCTCAACTAGCGAAGGCCAGATTCATAAGATTTCAGTCGGACAACATGACGACTGTAGCGTACATCAATCATCGGGGGGGAACAAAGAGTTCCTTGGTGATGAGAGAGGCATCCAAGATCATCAAATGGGCCGAGGATCACTCCTGCCATCTATCTGCAATTCACATCCCAGGAGTAGACAACTGGGAGGCGGATTATTTGAGTCGGCAGACTTTCCATTGGGGGGGAGTGGGAACTTCACCCGGAGGTCTTTGCCTTAACTCAACTATGGGGCACTCCAGATATGGATCTGATGGCGTCTCGTCAGAACTCCAAGGTTCCTCGCTACTGGTCCAGATCCAGGGATCCCCAGGCGACACTAGTGGATGCATTGGTGGCGCCCTGGTCGTTCAATCTGGCTTATGTGTTTCCACCGTTTCCTCTCCTTCCCAGGCTTGTAGCCAGGATCAAACAGGAGAAGGCCTCAGTGATTCTAATAGCTCCTGCATGGCCACGCAGGACTTGGTATGCAGACCTGGTAAATATGTCATCGGCTCCACCATGGAAGCTACCTTTGAGGCAGGATCTTCTAATACAAGGTCCATTCGAACATCCAAATCTAGTCTCTCTGCAACTGACTGCTTGGAAATTAAACGCTTGATTCTATCTAAGCGTGGGTTTTCAGATTCGGTTATAGATACTCTGGTTCAAGCCAGAAAACTTGTGACTAGGAAAATTTACCATAAGATATGGCAAAAATATATCCATTGGTGCGAATCCAAGGGATTCTCTTGGAGTAAAATTAAAATTCCTAGGATACTTTCCTTTCTCCAAGAGGGTTTGGATAAAGGTTTGTCAGCTAGTTCTTTAAAAGGACAGATATCTGCTCTGTCTGTTTTGTTGCACAAACGTCTGGCAGCCGTACCAGATGTACAGGCGTTTGTACAGGCGTTAGTCAGAATCAAGCCTGTCTACAGACCTATAACTCCTCCATGGAGTCTAAACTTGGTTCTTTCAGTTCCTCAAGGGGTTCCATTTGAATCCTAACATTCCATAGATATTAAGTTACTATCTTGGAAAGTTCTGTTTCTGGTTGCTATTTCTTCTGCTAGAAGAGTTTCTGAATTGTCTGCTTTGCAGTGTACTTCACCCTATCTGGTATTCCATACAGATAAGGTAGTTTTACGTACCAAGCCTGGTTTTCTTCCAAAAGTGGTTTCCAACAGGAATATTAACCAGGAAATAGTTGTTCCTTCTCTGTGTCCGAATCCAGTTTCGAAGAAGGAACGTTTGTTACACAACCTAGATGTGGTCCGTGCTTTAAAATTCTATTTAGAAGCAACAAAGTATTTCAGACAGACATCATCCTTGTTTGTCGTTTATTCTGGTAAGAGGAGAGGGCAGAAAGCTACTGCTACCTCTCTTTCCTTTTGGCTGAAAAGCATCATCCGATTGGCTTATGAGACTGCCGGACGGCAGCCTCCTGAACGAATTACAGCTCACTCTACTAGAGCTGGGGCTTCCACATGGGCCTTCAAGAACGAGGCTTCTGTTGAGCAGATCTGTAAGGCATCGACTTGGTCTTCTCTGCATACTTTTGCCAAATTTTACAAATTCGATACTTATGCTTCTTCGGAGGCTGTTTTTGGGAGAAAGGTTTTGCAAGCTGTGGTGCCTTCCGTTTAGGTTACCTGACTTGTTCCCTCCCTTCATCCGTGTCCTAAAGCTTTGGTATTGGTTCCCACAAGTAAGGATGAAGCCGTGGACCGGACACACCAATGTAGGAGAAAACAGAATTTATGTTTACCTGATAAATTTCTTTCTCCTACGGTGTGTCCGGTCCACGGCCCGCCCTGGCTTTTAGTCAGGTTTAAAATTTTTATTTCTGTACACTACAGTCACCACGGCACCCTATAGTTTCTCCTTTTTCTCCTAACCGTCGGTCGAATGACTGGGGGGCGGAGCCAGAGGGGGGGCTATATGGACAGCTTTTGCTGTGTGCTCTCTTTGCCATTTCCTGTAGGGGAAGAGAATATCCCACAAGTAAGGATGAAGCCATGGACCGGACACACCGTAGGACTTACGGGGGGGTGGTCCCTCCATCCAGATGTCTTTTCTCAGATTGTTCATATATGGGCTTTTCTAGAGATAGATCGGATGGCCCCTCATCTAAACAAGAGACTTCTCAGATGCCTATCCAGGTCCAGGGATTTTCAGGTGGAAGCAGTGGGTGCACTGACACTTTTTTTGGTGTTTTCAACCTGCTTATATTTTCTCGCTTCTAGTTCTTCTTCTTCCAAGAATGATCTCCAAAATCATCATGGAACAATTGTTTGTGTTGCTGGTGGCTCCAGCATGGCCTCATAGGTTTTGGTATGCAGGTCTTGTTCGGATGTTCAGTTGCCAACTTTGGCCACTTCTGTTAAGGCCAGACCTACTGTTTCAAGGTCCGTTTTTTCCATCAGGTTCTCAAATCATTAAATTTGAAGGTATGGAAAGTGATCGCTTAGTGTTAAGTCATAGAGGTTTTTCTGACTCAGTGATTAATACTATGTTACAAGCTCGTAAATCTGTAAGTTTGGACAACTTACATTTCATGGTGTTCTTCTTATGAATTTTTTTGGCATTCTTTTAGAATTGTAAGAATTTTACAGTTTCTTCAGGATGGTTTGGATAAGGGTTTGTCTGCAAGTTCCTTGAAGGGACAAATCTTTGCTCTTTCTATTTTATTCCATAGAATGATTGCTCAACTTCCTGATATTCACTGTTTTGTACAGGCTTTAGTTAATTTTAAGCCTGTCATTAAATCAATCTCTCCTCTTGGAGTCTTAATTTGGTTTTGAGGCCTTTACAGGTTCCTCCATTTTGAGCCTATACATTCATTGGGCATTTAACTACTTTCTTGGAAAGTGTTGTTCTTTTTGGCCATCTCTTCTGCTAGAAGAGTTTCTGAGCTATCTGCTCTTTCTTGTGAATCTCCTTTTCTGATTTTTCATCAGGATAAGGCGGTTTTGCGGACTTCATTTACATTTTTTCCTGAAGTTGTGAATTCTAACAACATTAGTAGAGAAATTTTTGTCCCTTTCTTGTGTCCTAATCCTAAGAATTTTTTGGAAAGATCCTTATATTCTTTGGATGTGGAGAGAGCTTTGAAATATTATTTTGAAGCTACTTAAGATTTCAGGAAGACTTCTAGTCTATTTATTATCCTAGGAAAGGTCAGAAGGCTTCTGCTATTTCCTTGGCTTCTTGGTTAAAGCTTTTGATTCTTCAAGCTTATTGGAGTCGGGTCAGGGCCCGCCTCAGAGAATTTTAGGTCATTCTACTAGATCGGTCTCCACTTCGTGGGCTTTTAAGAATTAAGCTTCAGTTGATCAAATTTGCAAGCGGCAACTTGGTGGTCTTTACATTCATTTACTAAATTCTACCGTTTTGTTGTATTTGCTTCTTCAGAAGCAGTTTTTGGTAGAAAAGTTCTTCAGGCAGCTGTTTTAGTTTGATTCATCTGCTGATGTTTTAATTTTTTCTAGTAATTTGAAGAATGAACTTATATTTTGGGTTGTGGATTTTTTTTCCAGCGGAAAATGGCTGTTTGTTTTTATCCCTCGCTCTCTAGTGACTCTTGCGTGGAGTTCCACATCTTGGGTATTGATATCCCATACGTCACTAGCTCATGGACTCTTGCCAATTACATGAAATAAAACATAATTTATGTAAGAATTTACAAGATAAATTCATTTCTTTCATATTGGCAAGAGTCCATGAGGCCCACCCTTTTTATGGTGGTTATGATTTTTTTGTATAAAGCACAATTATTTCCAAATTCCTTTGTTGATGCTTTTTACTCCTTTCTTTATCACCCCACTACTTGGCTATTCGTTAAACTGAATTGTGGGTGTGGTGAGGGGTGTATTTATAGGCATTTTGAGGTTTGGGAAACTTTGCCCCTCCTGGTAGGATTGTATATCCCGTACGTCACTAGCTCATGGACTCTTGCCAATATGAAAGAAATGAATTTATCTTGTAAATTCTTAAATAAATTATCTTTTATTAAAAGTCTACTCTTCTTCTGTATTATTACATTTCCTTTTTTGGTCTTCACATCTGTTGTCGTCATATTTTTTTCCTAGAATTATTATTGTGTATTTCTTAGTAGAGCAAACAGCCAGAAAACAATGTGCAGTTCTTTTTTTCCATGGACAAAAGAGTAAACAAATGGATTTACTCACTTGTTTTCATATTCCCAGGGTAGATAATAAGCTCTGAGCTGGTGTCTATATGAGGGGGGTTGTTAGAAGGGATAATAGTTACACTGTGCCTTTAGCAATATTGATACATCAGGTAGGTGTTTAATCATGCTTTGTCTGCAAGTTCATAAATACAATAAAATAAAGCTGCAGAATAAAAATAAGACTAATCAACAGTACAAACAATCTATATTTTATATAATATAACTACCCCCTTTACAGGCTATATGTCATCTAATTGTTAAATAAACAATCTATTGTAAAGGATACATATCAATTAAGCACCCTTAAAAAAATGGCCTAGATACGTCACCAGTTGCCTTATAAATTCATGTGAGATAACACACAACGAAGTATGGCGTATCCAGGCAAAAGAGAAAATAAGCGGGCAGTATGACTTGTAAACAAAAAATTAATGTTCTGGAAGTAGTCAGACCACTAGCTCACTACTATGAGTTACATAAAGGTATATGAAACCCAAAAAAGTTTTTCTTTCATAAAGGTGGTGAGAGTCCATGATCCATTACTCCAGGGAATTATACTCCTGACCACTAGGAGTAGGCAAAGATCCCCAAACTCCAAGAGCCCTTTAAAAACCCAACCACCTTGCTGAAAACTAGTCTTGTCTTTGCCTTTACAGGGGGCAAAGTGAAGAAAAGATATGCTCCAGGTGTTTGTGAGAAAGGTGTTCAGACTGATTTGAGGCCACGTATACCCCTCAGAAAGCTACTGTTTGGACAGAGGGATGTCTTTGGCCTATGGTTACTGGCACTAGAACACCCTATGGGAGTTAGTCACAGGCCTGCCACAGGTGTCGCAAGGACCGGTCACTAGCCTGTTGGTTCTTTGTTATACACTCTCTCTTTATATATTTATTTATTTAGATCCTCTGCTGTCACACCTACAGCACTGGATTATCTACTGGAAGTAGTTTCTGCTGCATCTGGTAAGTTCAGTAGTATGGGTGCCTTTCAGATAAGTATGGGGGTTGTTAAAATATATAGAGGTCTGTTGGCACCTGTTTAAGCCTATAGGCTATTAGTAGGTACTCAATTTTGGGTATATCATACCTTGGGGACCATTTTATATAAGGCATTTTTCGGTCTGGGTTCATAGGTACCTGCTTGTTCTTTCACGCAACAAGTTTTTTCATTTGCATTCTTTCTGGTTAGTGCCTTTTCGTAGCATGCCACAGCTTTTACATGTGTCAGATTTTTTTTTGTGCTCTATTTTTTACGCTCATCGTGAGCACACCTCTAGGTGCCATATTTGATCACGTTTTATCAGGTTTTTTTAAAGTGCTTCATTTTTCGCACTCTTAGTCTCTGTTCACATTTGATGTTCAGACACTCATCGGGTTAGTGCTTATTTGATACTATATGGATATTTAATGCTCCTGAACTTTGTTGAAGCCACTGTTGAGGGGGTCAAATTTGACTACTTTCAAGAGCTACTTTAATTGGGTGTAAGTTGCTTTATTTACCCTACCTATTATTGCTATGTTTAAATCATTATCTGTAATTCATTGCCTCCCTTATATTTTTCGTAGTGGAGCATACAGATTCTGTCCCCTTTTATATTATTACTAGTACCCCAGAAACTAGATCCTCTGAACACTTTCCTACTAATTTAAAGTATATTTTTTTGCAAGCTGGTTGATATTATTCCCCCTGCTCAGCTTTGCAAATCATATACAGATCATCTTACACATTCAGATCAGTCTAATACTGCTCTTGCTCCTAAGGGTATCTGTCATCCCTCTGTTTGTTCTGTACAGGAGACTTCTTTAGAACTTGCTCCAGGATTTAAATATTTTGTACACTCTACTATATCTGGGATTTTGGCGGCTATACCCCATCCAAGTAAGCGTAAGAAGGTATTTTTTGGTAATCCCTCTACTAGTTTATCTGATTTGAGTAAATCAAAGTCTCTGAATCTGAATGCTTCAGGCCCTGGTGATTTATCTTCTGAAGGTGAAGTGTTTTCATATAATTAAGTCAGTCTCTGATCAGAAAACTGATCGTTTCTATTTTTTGTAAGCTTGAGCACCTTAGTGTAAGAGAAGTGTTATGTACTTTAAGGGTTTAGGATTCTAAAGTTTCTGAGGATAAGTCTGTTGGACTTAATTTTTAATTCTTCTGTTAAATCACCTGAAGTATTTCCATTTGCTAATGCAACCTCTGAGATCATTTCTAAAGAGTGGTCTTAGCCCGGTGTTCCATTTAATTCTGCTCAAAGATTTAAAAGGAGGTTTCAGTTACTTGCTTCTTGTTTTGGAACAGTTCCCCAAAGCTCTAAAGTAGATGGAGCTATTTCTACTTTGGCTAAATATACTACTATTCCTCTTGAAGATAGTACCTTTTTTTAGAGACCATATGGATTTTCATTGGCCCTTTTGCAAGCAGGTTTTCTTTTATGGACAACTATTGCTTGTGTTGCAGCAGTTTCTTCCCTTTCTGAGGATTCTAAATGTGAAGAGTTTTCTAATCCAATCGAAACTCTTAAAAATAGCTAATACCTTCATTTGTGATGCAGTTGTTGATGTTACTAAGATCAATGCTAAGAATATGGCACTGGCAGTTTTTACTATTATTTATGTTTGAAATCATGGTTTCTAAATCTAGACTTCTGTCCTTTTCTTTTAATGAAAAGGCATTGTTTGGATGACATTATTTCTACGGTAACTGGGGGGGGAAAGGTGCATTTTTTCCCCTCAGGATAAAAAGTCTAAAGGTAAATCTAGGGCTTCTAACTGTTTACTTTCCTTTCGTCAATTCTAAAATCCAAAAGTCCTCCATCTCTTCACATAAGCAGTGTTCTTCCCATTTCTCCTGTAAGCTAAACCCTTATTGGAACAGACCTAAACAGTCCAAAAAGCCTGTTTCCACTACAAAGTCTGCATGAAGGGGCTGCCCCCAATCCAGATCTTCTGGTAGGGGGCAGACTGTTTTTTTTTTTCTCGTGGTGCTTGGTTTCATTCTATTCAAGATCATTTGGCTTTATTTCCCAAGGATACAGAAGGTTTCAGCTCAAGTCCTCGCAGGGCAAGGTTTCTTCTGCCTCCATGTTCCAAACAATCCTGTAAAAGCAAGAGCCTTTTTTCAGTCCATTTTAGATCTAGAGTCTATAGGTGAAATAGTTCCAGTTCTGGAATAAGAACAGTGTCAGGGTTCCTACTCAATCCTCTTTATTGTAACCAAGAAGGAATAGACTTACAGACCTGTTCTAGTTTTGAAAACTTTAAACATGTTTCTCACGACTCCTTCTTTCAATATAGAGACCATACAAACTATCTTTCCTCTTGTTCAACAAGGACAAATCCTGTCCTCTTTAGATCTGAAGGATGCCTATCTTCATATCCCTATTCACCGGGATCATCATCTATTCCTAAGGTTTGCTTTTCTGAATAAGCATTTTTTTAGTTTGTTGCTCTTCAATTTGGTCTGGCTACCACTCCCATAATCTGTACAAAGGTTCTGGGGACTCTCCTGTAAGTGATAAGAGCTCAAGGTATGTCAGTGGTTCCTTACCTGGACAATAGTTTGGTACCGGCTTATCTTTACATTTAGCAGTATCTCATTCAGACTTTTGTTGTTTCTTTAAGAGCATGTTTGAAAAATACATTTTGCAAAGAGCACTCTGTCTGCTCAGTCCAGGTTTACTTTTCTGGGCGTAATAATCGACTTAGTCTCCATGATTCTGTCTTTGACAGAACAGAGAATGTTAAAGTTATTCTCAGCTTATGTAAATCTTCAGTTAGATCCTACTCCTTCTGTAGCTCTTTGTATAATAGTCTTTATTCTGATGATAGCAGCCTCAGATGCAATTTTATTTGCTCAGTTTCACATGAGGCCTCTTCAGCTTTGTATGCTTCGTCAGTGGTGCAGGGATTACACTCAGCTCAAATGATTCTTTTTGGTGGCAAAACAAGACTGTCCCTTTCCTGGTGGATCAATCATTGGTTTATTATTCTGGTGGTATCATTTGTCCACCCAAATTCGAATGTGATCTTGACAGATGCAAATCTTTTCAGGTTGGGGTGCAGTCTGGAGGTCCCAGAGTGCACAGGTAGTTTTGGTACTTAAGGAGGCGAAGTTGCCTATAAATATTTTGGAGCTCTGCAATTTTCTGGGCCCCTCAGTTTTTTGCCTCTCTTAAAGATAAGGACTTATCTACTTTTCCAGTCAGACAGTGTAACAACAGTGGCTTACATCAATCATCAAGGGTGAAGAGGCAGTTCCCTGATTGGTGAAGTTTCCTGAATTCTGGCTTGGGCAGAGCGCAATTCCTATATAATTTCTGCAGTTCATATCCCAGAGGTATAACACATAGAGTGTATAGGAGAAATTCTATATAATCGGTTTACTCCCAAAAGATTATGAAAAAGATCAATATTTGAAACTGTAAGTACTATATAGCGGTTATATAAGGGAATTATTATAAATTCCTTCATTCTAGCACACTTCTATTATGCTATAAAATCCTTAATTAGGATTTAGGGAGATGAGGTGTGAGTGATATGATGTGCATATATACAATACTGTCAATTCATCTAAATGGTATGTCAACCTACTAGAAGATAGTATATAAATTTGTACAATGGTTATGTATATAAACACATTGACAACTATTTGATATTATATCAATTGCTATACTCATTACTTATGGTTTTTGTGAAAATGACTATATTTGCACCATTGCTAATAGTGATGCAGGGTTGTAATGTATAGATCACAATACGAAGTGCATTTTTTATGTTTTTATATATCATTATTTTTGTTGACTGATATGTAGGTTTGCAAGGTATAGTGCTGTTTTTATTTTTAAACATTTAATTTGTTTGTCATGTATCCATTTTGTATTATAAGTCTAGCACTTATTGTCAATTAATTAGAATGGATGTATTCTTACACGCCCATTATGGGTGTATTCAAGCTAACTATTGGCTAAGTTTTAGTTTAAATATAATGGTTTGTGGACTCTCACCACCTTTATGAAAGGAAATATAATTTGTTTACCATATAAATTCATTTCTTTGATGGTGTTGAGAATCCATGAGCCCCCACCCAGTATTTTTCTATCATTGATTGATTTTTCTGGTGACTGTTCAAGTATGCGCCTTTCTTGCCTATTGCTCTTATTTTCTTTTCCTACCTTCTTCTGGCTTTGCTATACGTCAGACTAGTTTCCAGTAAGGTGAGAGGAGTTTTAAGTGATCTTGGAGTTTTGGGATCTAGTGGCCAGGAGTATAATTCACACGAGTAATCGCCAAGATTTCAAGTTGTGCGCTAAACTGGGTTCAAAAAAATGAGCAGTATCGTACTCGAGTCTCCATAGCGCTGCCATTACAAGTTACTGAAAAACCTTCTTTTGTTTTCCGATATGGTGTGATAAGCTCCATACCGCACAAAACCCAAGGCCTGACGACGTGCTCGTGCACGTTTTCCCCCATAGATATCAATGGAGAGAAAGTGTTAGAAAAAAAACTAACACCTGCGATCGCAGAATGGCAATCGCCGTAACGCAATCCCCATTGATGTCTATGGGGAAAAGAAAGTTATGTAAAAACCTAACACCCTAACATAAACCCTTAGAGGCCTATTTAACAACGGTCTGTCGGACCTGATCCGACAGTGCGGATCAGGTCCGACAGACCTCGCTGAATGCGAGCTCTCCGTATTCAGCATTGCACCAGCAGCTCTTGTTAGCTGCTGGTGCAACGCCACCCCCTGCAGATTCGCGGCCAATCGGCCGCCAGCAGGGGGTTGTCAATCAACCCGATTGTACTCGATCGGGTTGATTTGTGGTGATGTCTGTCCGCCTGCTCAGAGCAGGCGGACAGTGTTATGGAGCAGTGGTCTTTAGACGGAGCTTGATAGGTAGGCCCCTAGTCTAAATACCCCTAATCCGCCGACATCACCGACACTAAATAAAGTTATAACCACTAAACCGCCGCCCCCCCACATCGCTACTACTACAAAAAAAAGATTAACCCCTAAAGCGCCTGCCCCCACATCGCAACTACTATAATAAAATTATTAACCCCTAAACAGCCGACTCCCCACATCGCAACACATCCCCTATACTTTAAATTAAATTTACAATATAACTATCTTAAAATTAATAAAAAATGATCTGTGAAATAAAAAAACTAAGATTTAACTATAAATAAACCTAACATAACTATTTTAAGAAAAGAAAATAAACTAAAAATAAAAAACCTAAATTACAAAATTAAAAAAACCCTAACACTACGAAAAAAATAAAAATAATCTAACATTACCAAAAAAAACACTTAAATTATGAAAAATAAAAAAAACAACATAGATTACAAAAAATAATTAACGAAATTATCCAAAATAATAAAAATTAAAGCTAATCTAATAGCCCTATAAAAACAAAAACAAACACCCCCTAATCTATCAATACACTACCAATAGCCCTTAAAAGGGCCTTTTGTAGGGCATTGCCCTAAGTTAAACGGCTCTTTTACCTACAAAAATTACAAATCCCCCCTAAAAGTAACCCCCCCCAATCAACCCCCAAAATAAAAAACCTAAGTCTTAAAAAAACTAAGCTACTTATTGCCCCTAAAGGGGCATTTGTATGGGAATTGCCTTTTAAAGAGCATTCAGCTCTTATGTGCCCATTAAAATAAAAAAAAACAGGCTGAGGCACCTGGTGGAGGAGGAGCAAGGTTCTGATTGCTGAGCTCTCTCCTCCAGTCTCACAGCACCTGGCGGTAGGAAACTCGCGCCTCCCCTTTACCTGGGGCTGCTACCTGGACAGTTTGTAACAACCTCTCCGGTGCCGTGCAGTGGAAATTCAACCCACTGCTGTGTTGTAGAAAAAGACCCATAATCTGCCCTCAGCTATACTAATAAATTACTAACATCTCTAGAAGGAATTACCCCCCCCCTTCGTGGCTATTTTGTAAAAAACATAAGGGGAAAAAGAAAGTTAAAAACGGATGCCTGAATCTCCCCTTGTTCCAGTCTACACAATCTTGTGCTACTACAACCTGCTGGAATTAAGGCTCCCCCCGCCCTCCGCACCCGCATCGTGCTCAAAATTGTAGCAGGTATACTCACCTGAACTTTGTGAAGGAAGGAGAGACCGGTAAAAGCACCCCTGCTCCTGCGGGACTACTTCTGCCTGTGCTGCCCCTCCCCCACCGAGGATGCGTGGGAGGAGGCATTGAGAGTCTCGCTGGACGCCGGGAGCAGTGTGAGGTGAGAGACTAGCCGCAGAGGATCTCCTGTCTTTGCCTTTCCCCCCCCTCTCCCACCGGTGCTGCGTGAGAGGGGGTGAGGGACACGTTTGCTGTGCAAAGATCCTTCAACACCGGGTTGTCTAGAAGAAGATTCCCGGAGTGCCCGCTCCCGGCGGATACTGCCGCATTCATTCCGGCTCACCAGTCACTACCAGAGGAAGGACCGGGTAGCGGAGGAAAGGGTGAGTCCCAGCGTACAGCTGATTGTAGAAGGGGAAAATAGCACCTTAATTGAAAAGAAAACACTGGGGATGGATAACCAGGCTTAAATATAAGAACACTTGTCGACCCAATACGAAATAAGTATATATATAAGACACACAAGAAGGGGGAACGGAGGAGGAACAATATAATTAGTCATTGGTTTGCAAAAAAAATTTTTTCTGGACTGAGACATTTAGAAGCGTGGGAAAAGTGAACATATAGGAAGGTGTATTAAAGCAGCAGCATATCATTTAACCCACTCATTTCAAGGGACATACTGCAGAAAAATTGGGACACTGGATAAAACAATGCACTCCTTTTATCCTTGAAATATCAGAGGACTAATACTAGAAAAATACTGGCCCAGAGAATTTCTCTCTCCCCTATAAGTGTGAAGGCTGAGGGAAAATCTTTCTCTTATAAGGACAGGGGAAGGAGAACGAAGGAGAGAAGAAAAAGAAGAAAGAAAGCTAAATTTTTAATTGCAACTGAATTACAATAGGCCCTATGAGCTTGTTTTTTTCTTTGCTTAGTACTTTAAATATCTCTAATTGCTGAGTTAGCAAGTAAGGTTGCTGAATTGATTTTCATTTGTAATAATAACTATCAAAATCAGTAGTAAAACTGTAAATTGCATTGGTTCCCCAATTCTCAACTGCAACTAAATTACAATAGGCCCTATGAGCTTGCTTTTTCTTTGCTTAGTAATTTAAATATCTCTAATTGCTGAGTTAGCAAGAAAGGCTGCTGAATTGACTCATATCTGTAACAATAACTATCAAAATCAGTAGTAAAACTGTAAATTACATTGCCTCCCCAGCAATATCACCAAAATTTACGTAAGAACGTTTATTGTAAAGGGGATTCACTTGGATGCCAATATTTTTGGCACCTAGGTTTACTTTTTCTAGTTAATTTAACAGAATCCTTATCAGTCCATTACTGACTGCACTTACTCTAGGAAGGAAAAGAAAAAAGAAGAGGGTATCTTATACACACGTTTAATGATAGTATCCTAAGTTCTGGGCTCTCTCCCCCCTTTTAATCAATAATTGGGTGGCCTAGACATAAAATTTAGACAATTAGTCAATTGCATTAGAAGACTAGTTCTAATTTAAGTTAAATTGGAAGAAGTCTAGCTGAGATTTAGAGGAATTGGGAGGAATATTTCTCTGTTGCCGCAATAAACTCACTTTATCACTACTTAAAATAAAAATTTTCACTTCCCCACACAAATTAATTAAATAATTCATCTCCCCTCCAATCACTACACATTACACCAACCCCGAATTTTTGCAACGCTTGGGCTTTTTGCAGCCCCTTCACACTAGGCCTTCACCTTCTTTCCCTGGCACATCCCTCACCTTTCCTCTACTTTCAAGCGCATCACTATAAACCACAACCCCTCCCCCTTTTTTTTTTTTTTTTTTTTTTTTTTCCTTCACCTTTTTTAATTCACAATCACGCGGTACATGGATAAATATCTTTCAAAATCCCCAAAAAATCCCTCCCCAAATATGACAGGAAGGCACAGAGATAGGAAAATTAAAAATTCAGTAGAACCAGTTGCTGAACAAACTAATCTTTCTAATACAGCAACATTACCTGAAAATCTTAATATGCAGACACTAGTGGCCAGTATTGCAGAGGCACTTGCCCCTAAATTTGAAATACTCAAAACTGAAATTAAGCAAGATATTTCTTCTTTAACTCAAGAGGTGCGGCAGTTCTCGCATAGAATGCAAGAAGTAGAACAGAGGGTATCGGATCTGGAAGACCAAGCAATTTCATATAGTTCTAAGATTGAGATCTCAGCCAAAAGGCTACAAAAAATCATGGATAGATTAGAAGACCTTGAAAACCGTTCAAGACGGAATAATCTCAGAATAATTGGCCTTCCTGAAAGTAAACAATTTGAAGATCTTGACACTTTCATATCCGATACTCTTACTAAAGCATTAAAAATCCCCTCTACACATCCTCCAATTATAGTTGAGCGAGCCCATAGGATAGGCCCCCCACGGCTAGAGGGTCCCAACAGCAGTAGAAATTGACCAGTAATAGCTAGGTTACTTAACTACAAGGATAAAGAGATATTGCTGCAGTACTCGCGAAGGAGCCAACCGATCATGATAGAGGGCAATAAAATCTTGATTTTTCAGGATTTTTCGGCAGAGACTGCCCTAAAGAGACGGGAATTAGCCCCGATTTGTTCAAAATTTATACAACAAGGGTATAGGGCCGCTTTGATCTACCCCTCAAAACTGAAAGTGGTATTAAATGGAATAACACATATTACTGAGGAGGTCAAAATGGCTGAAAATCTATATAAATCTCTAGATATATAAATATAAGCAATGATGTATGTCTAATGGCTTTTTATATGTGGATCTATTATGTATTTTTGTTTTTCCTTTTTTGCATTAACTGTGAAAGCAAGTATATGATGATGGCAGTTATGATGGAAAATGGAACCCCCTCCTCTCCCCCCCTTTCCCCTGTTTCTCGAATTATTTATTTAAATTTTTTTTTTTTTTTTTTTTTCCCTTCCTCCCCTTATTTTCCGACAATTCCTTTTTATCTACCTCTCCCTATTCTTTCTATTTTCCCCTTACAGTTTTAGAGGAACATGACACATAACACGGAAAATTTTAAAATTGTATCATGGAATGTAGGGGGAATCTCGTCCCCTATCAAGCGTAAAACAATTTTGTCACATTTACGGAAAGCCCAGACGGACATTGGTTTAATACAGGAAACTCACTTAAATTTAGACGAATCATTAAAACTAAAGTCATCTTGGGTAAAAGAAGCTCTTGTAGCTCCGAGTGTAGGGAAGAAAAGGGGAGTAGCAATACTCATAGGTAAAAGACTTCAAGTGGAGATTCTGGGCTCTGAGGCTGATCCCGGGGGCAGGTATGTCCTGGCTAAGATGAAAATAGGACAGGCAAAATATACAATTTGCAATGTTTATGGTCCGAATAAAACTGACCCTGAATTCTGGGAAGCACTACAAGCAAAGCTCCTCCTAAGTACTGAAGGACATTTAATCTTGGGGGGGGGACTTTAATATGGCCCCCCAATGTCCCATAGATAGACTCAGAGAAAACTCTAAACGTCCGAAACAGAAAAAAGATAATCTTGATTCTAAGATAATTAATAATATTAAACAGATCCTCTCTCTGCGTGACATCTGGAGACATCAGAATCCTGATATTCAGAACTTCACTTGTCTAAGGCTCACAAAACACTATCCAGGATTGACCTATTTTTAATCGGGGATCATTTAAATCCTACAATGGTTAAATCTGAGATATTGCCTATTTTTCTGTCGGATCATGGGCCTATCACTCTTGAATTCAACTTTATTCAATCCAGATCAAAGAATCTGCAATTCTTTTTTCCCTATTATCTTTACACGGATCTCAAGTTCAAAGAGTGGCTCAGGAACAAATTCAATGAATATGTTCAATTTAATAAGAACTATGTGGACCGTACAGACATCTTCTGGAAAACTGCAAAAGCAGTCCTCAGGGGGGAAATTACGGCATACTCTGCCATTCAAAATAAGAGAAGAAAGGCAAGAGAGAAGGAAATCTCTAACTCACTAATTAATGCATATGATCTTTATCTATTAGAAAGAACGCCCTTAACCTGGGCAAGATACTTACGAGCTAAGGCTGCGAGAGATACTTTCTATTTAACGCAAGAAACATATAGTGAGCTCAGGCTACAGGCCAAATTACATAAATTTGGTAACAAATCTGGTAAAATGTTAACTAAATTAATCAAGAACGAAAATAAAAAACTTAATATTGATAAAATTCAGTGCAATGGGAAGTTTTTAACCAAACCGGAAGAAATTTCTAGGGTATGTCACCAATATTTCCAACAACTATACTCTAGTAAAGAGTTTGATACAGATAAAGCGACTGAATTTTTTAGCAAAATTAATATCCCAATGGTCACCCCTGAGGAGATCACTGGACTCAATGCGCCCATTACAATAGAAGAAATAGGAACAATAATTACCAAACTCCCCTTAAGTAAAGCAGCGGGCCCGGATGGTCTTCCCAATGAGCTTTACAAAATTTTATCATCAGAGATAGCTCCATATCTGGGTAATCTCTATAATGATATTTTCATTAAACATAAACAGGTCTCGTCCTCCTTTGCGTCTTCTCTTACTACTCTGATTTTAAAAGAAAAAAAAGACCCTACATGTAAAGAGTCTTATAGACCCATTGCATTGTTAAACTCAGACTATAAAATTCTCTCCTCTATCTTAGCAAAAAGGCTCCAGTGTATCTTATCCACAGTAATCCACTCAGACCAAGCCGGCTTTATCAACAATCGTAATTCTTCGGCAAAAATTAGAGAATTACTAGTTACTATGGAATATATCCAAAGGACACCCCTTCAGGGGGCGGGGAGGGAGGACCCCCCCTGACCTGGCTATTTTATCAATAGATGCGGAAAAAGCCTTTGACTTAGTAATCCATAAACACTTAATTTTCTCCTTAACGAAGTTTGGAATTGGGGGCAATTTTCCTAAGTTTGTGGAGAACCTATACAATCACTCTTTTACAAGTCTGATCATTAATAATGACATCTCTCCCTCAATTGCATTAGAAAGGGGCACTCGTCAGGGCTGTCCTCTCTCCCCGCTCCTATTCGACCTAGCCATAGAACCGTTAGCAATTAAGATTAGGTGCTCGCTGGAAGGTATAAAAATTCGTAATCATGAAATAAAAATGGGGCTATATGCGGATGATCTACTTATATATCTTTCCAATACAGCAAAAAACATACCAAAACTTCTGCAGATCACGGATTATTTTGGGACATTTTCAGGGTACAAAGTGAATGCTACAAAGTCTGAATTAATTTGGCTCAGGAAAAACAGGACCAGTATTGCAGACATACCTTTTAGAGTAGTAACGGAATCCATGAAATATTTAGGAATTAAAATACCAATTAATCTAAAAGATCTTTACAAGGTAAATATAACTCCAATGATAGCACATATTAGAGAACGGCTCAAAACCTGGCAAAGTCTACCTCTTTCACTTTCTGGCCGCACCGCTTTATTCAAAATGGTTCTTCTTCCAAAGCTGCTTTATATCTTACAGAATGTCCCCTTAATGTTGTATGAGAAAGATATACGATCACTAAACTCATCAATTGGGCAATTTATCTGGCAGGGGAAAAGATCTAAAATAGCCCTCTCTAAACTAACAGCGCCAAGAGAGATGGGAGGCTTAGCACTCCCAAATTTAAGATTTTACAATCTTTGCTTTTTAGTCCGCATAGTAGCAGATTGGTTTTCCTGTAAGAATTATGTTTTAAATAATGATTTGGAGTCCAATATATGTGAACCATATTCACCGGTAGCTTTGGCACACTTGGAACCTAGAGAACTCCCAATGAGTATTAAGGAACTTAAATTTATTTTGAACCCGCTCAAAGCATGGGCCAGACTAACTAAACTCCTTTCAATATGCTCTAGGGTATCAAAATACCTCCCCCTAATCAGAAACCCAAATTTTCAACCTGGTTTAGATTCAGCTGTCTTCAACAGATGGCATAATAATGGACTGGACAGAGCTATCTATTTAGTTGATCGCGACAGAAAGTGTATCAAATCTTTTGCTGAACTGAGGGATGAATTTAATTTGCTAAACAAAGATTTTTTCGCATACCTACAGATAAGACATTATATTATAGATCTCACACATAAGGCTGACTGGAACTGGACTTTGGGCAATTTAGAAACTTGGCTAACAATAACTAAAGATTCCTCTATGTCCATTTCTCCGTGTTACTATATGCTGAGCCTTAGTAAGGCTGCCCCGCTAGTTGAGAACTTAGCTATGATTTGGAATAATTTAATTCCATACAGCAATATAGAACTAGAATACAGATTTTAGGTATGTGTAAAACACACACCAAAGCAGCGCAATGATCTGGAAATAACAGATAGAATACTCTATATTAAAAATAAATAGCAATATCTGACAATTATATATATATATAGTTGTGCAAGATTATAAAGCAACAACACAAAGTCCAAAGAATTGTTTTAGGTATAAGGACAGTCCTTGATATTTATTCCAAAAATATATTGATAAATGAAATGAAGCAAAGGATCCAGCAGCTCCTCTGGAACAGGTGATTCCACAGACCTTGGTTGCAAACACGTTTTTCTCTAAAAATAGAGAAGAGAAGAGCGCAGACTCAAATGCAGAGTAACATCAATTTAATAATACACACGACAAATGGCCACTTACAAAATAAAAATATAAAATCAGCATATATATGAAATAAAACCATAGACTTATCGTCTCATGCCAGCATTCATCTGTGTTGATGAGATGTCAGAGTAAGCTTGTCCCTTTGTATCCTCTTTAGTATTGCCAGATTCAGGTATGTCAGAGTGGGTCCTTGAGGAGTTACCTCCAAACAAAGTTCATAAAGCCACAATCATAAAGCCAATTGTGGACCAAAGTTCTGAATCGATATTACAAGAGGTGACAAGTGAAATGGCAAGCTAAGTGTGCGTTATAGCTAAAAGTACAAACCGTTCCTCGGCTCTTTTAACCTCCAAGCTCGTAGCTGCAGACTTAGAGCTGGGGCGGCTTCACAGGAACGATTAGCTCAAAGGGTGGGCGGGCAGTGGGCGGTTCTCTACGCGTTTCGTCACGTCTCGGCGTGACTTTCTCAAGAGTGCTATGTGAGGGGGGCGGGGAGGCTCTTATGAAGAGGAGTGTGACTGCACACACCCTCTTTTTTGACCAATCATATACGGTAAAACACGAGAATATTTGATAATAGAAAACTGCATAGTGTTATAACGAACAAGAATTGATTAATATACAATATCATAATAATACATTCATAATACATTATCATATCGACTATTATATAAAACAAATATATACATGGTACCAAACGATAAAAACATGACAAATTTTAAGTTCATACTAAAGTACTAAAAATAACTGAACAATCAGGTACTAAATAATAATAATCCATTTAAAGATGACATTGCCAAATATCATCGGTACATAGATGATATTATCATCATCTGGCAAGGTCCTCAAAATAGGATAGATGATTTTTTAAATTATATAAATACCAACACATATAACCTCAATTTCACATTGGAACAATCACCTGTCTCTCTTTCTTTTCTGGATCTTATTCTCTATCACGATGCATCCACTAAAAAAGTAGCCGTTAGAAACTACCGGAAACCTACTGAGAGAAATAGTCTACTAAACATTAAAAGTAGCCATTTGAGACAGTGGAAAAACAATATTCCTTTGGGTCAATTCCAAAGAATAAGACGCAATTGCACTACTTCAGAAGATTATCATAAAGAATCAGACATCCTAATAGATAAATTCAGAGAAAAGGGTTACAGTATGGACCTTCTTAAGGAAAGTAAAGCGAAAGTAGATATGATGGATAGAAATTCTCTTTTGAATAAGACCAGTGTACCCAAATACAAAAATACAATTAAAAGTAATCAACCTAAATTTGTAACACAATACAATAATCAGCATTTCAAAATAAAGAATATTTTGAGAAAACATTGGAATGTATTAAAACTAGACCCCGTTCTTAATCACATTTTGGAAGATAAACCACAGGTTATTTTTAAGAAAAGTAAAGACATCAAAAACTATATTGCTCCCACTAAATTAAGAAATAATAAAAAACATTCCATTTCTCTTAACAAATGGTGTGGGGGGAAAAATGGTCTATATCCATGCAAAAAGATTGATTGTGTCTTATGCCCCTTAATAGACCAAGACAGCACCAATTTTTCCAACTACAACAACAGTAAACATTATGCTTGCAAAGACAGATACACATGTCACACCACATATGTGGTTTATCAATTAGTCTGCAAATGTGGCCATATCTATGTAGGGCGCACTAAAAGGAAATTAAAGTATAGAATAAGAGAACATGTAAACAATATCATATCTGGCTTTGATAATCATAGTGTGTCTCGCCATTTCAAAACCCACCATAATCAAAATCCCCAAGATCTCTCAGTTAAAATTATAGAGTGGATAAAACCTAATGCATGGGATACCAATAGGCTTTTAAAACTCAGACAACAGGAAACATATTGGATTAAAAGTCTCAATTGTTTGGAGCCTAATGGACTTAATATAGAAATTGACTTGCAGGCTTTTTTATAAATTCATACACTATTTTTTAATATCAATTGTGTGTTTTTATCTTTGATATACATATATATATATTAGATGCATTTATTATGTGTGGATGCGTAATTTACTTTGTTTTATATATATATTTATATAGCTTTTTAGTACCTGATTGTTCAGTTATTTTTAGCACTTTAGTATGAACTTAAAATTTGTCATGTTTTTATCGTTTGGTACCATGTATATATTTGTTTTATATAATAGTCGATATGATAATGTATTATGAATGTATTATTATGATATTGTATATTAATCAATTCTTGTTCGTTATAACACTATGCAGTTTTCTATTATCAAATATTCTCGTGTTTTACCGTATATGATTGGTCAAAAAAGAGGGTGTGTGCAGTCACACTCCTCTTCATAAGAGCCTCCCCGCCCCCCTCACATAGCACTCTTGAGAAAGTCACGCCGAGACGTGACGAAACGCGTAGAGAACCGCCCACTGCCCGCCCACCCTTTGAGCTAATCGTTCCTGTGAAGCCGCCCCAGCTCTAAGTCTGCAGCTACGAGCTTGGAGGTTAAAAGAGCCGAGGAACGGTTTGTACTTTTAGCTATAACGCACACTTAGCTTGCCATTTCACTTGTCACCTCTTGTAATATCGATTCAGAACTTTGGTCCACAATTGGCTTTATGATTGTGGCTTTATGAACTTTGTTTGGAGGTAACTCCTCAAGGACCCACTCTGACACACCTGAATCTGGCAATACTAAAGAGGATACAAAGGGACAAGCTTACTCTGACATCTCATCAACACAGATGAATGCTGGCATGAGACGATAAGTCTATGGTTTTATTTCATATATATGCTGATTTTATATTTTTATTTTGTAAGTGGCCATTTGTCGTGTGTATTATTAAATTGATGTTACTCTGCATTTGAGTCTGCGCTCTTCTCTTCTCTATTTTTAGAGAAAAACGTGTTTGCAACCAAGGTCTGTGGAATCACCTGTTCCAGAGGAGCTGCTGGATCCTTTGCTTCATTTCATTTATCAATATATTTTTGGAATAAATATCAAGGACTGTCCTTATACCTAAAACAATTCTTTGGACTTTGTGTTGTTGCTTTATAATCTTGCACAACTATATATATATATAATTGTCAGATATTGCTATTTATTTTTAATATAGAGTATTCTATCTGTTATTTCCAGATCATTGCGCTGCTTTGGTGTGTGTTTTACACATACCTAAAATCTGTATTCTATTTTTATCTCATCCTAATCAAGTAGCCGCATTATCTGTAAACTTACATTATATTTAATTGCTAGATATAACAGTCACTGTTTATTATTGTGCTGCACAATGGAAACTACTGCCCCTTCATTCACTACCTTTGGCATCAGTGAAAATAGATCCAAACGCCAACGTGCACATAATTTACTTACTAGTTCTGACACAATTGTAACTACTGAAGACCCTATACATATCTTCAGAGAATTAGAAAAAGTTTTATTAAAAGATGCCAAGGAGTGGCAAGACTTAGTCTTGTTAGACAATTACATCCTACACAATGTAATACCCAGAGGCCTCAGAATTTTCAAGTTCCCGGCATTTAATTTAGACGAAGTTGAGTACCAGACGGAGTGGGAACAGATTTTACACAACTGTTCTATAGCACTTATCAAACTCCTTATTAAATATAGGGAATCTAAGCTTGAAAAACTAAAAATTGATATAGACAATTTAGTAATTAAAATTAAACCGTATGAACACATACAGAAATGGCAAGACATGAACACCAATATCCAAAATAGAGTTGACACTTTTTCAAAGGAATTAGAGACATCTAAGGCCAAAAAATTACAAAGGGATCTAGAAGACTTCAGGACTGATAAGGTGTATTCATACAAAAAGAATATAGGAACTTATCAGGGCCCAAACAAAAGACAAGCCCCAGGGGATGAGCCTACCCCCAATTCTGATCTTACAGGTATCAAACCTCCAGTACATTATACTAATAAGAATAAAAACATAGGTCCAGTTTATAATAAAACAGTGAATGGAACTAATAACAGTGATAGAAACCACATACAAGGTCACAATTATAACAGTTACCCACAAGAGAGAAATACTTATAAAGAAAAACAACACATGAGGACTGGCTCAACAAACAATTCCTACCAAAACTTTCAGTCAGAAAACAGGTACATTGCATTAGATACACAGCCACAATCCCCTCATTGGCATAAACAAGGGGCCAAACCTAGATGGAATAGTCCCCACTATAAAAGTAATCCTTCCCCTAGAAACACTTTCCATAATCGTCCACATTATAGTAATAACCACAATAAAGTTCAACAGAACTTTAATCATCCCCCATCTACAAATAATCCATCTTTTTTAGGGGTTCCTCCCTGGAGACAACAGGAGGGAGGGGGAGAGATAGTACCATTATTATCTATCCCTCCACCCCTAAATCAGAGAAACCCAAAGAGACCATACGAAGAGGAAAATATAGAGGGAGCAGAGGGGGACACAAACAGAGAAAAAAGAAACAAAGAAGTATGGAACTAGAACAAGGGGCTAAAATGATATTCAATTTATCTGATAAAAAGTTCGATGAGTCTGAATTGAATCTGCTAGCTAAAGGCATGAATTTTGCACCCTCAAATAGTCCTAACCAGTTTGATTTATATATAGATGTTCAGAGATTCATTAGGAATCTCACATTAAAAAGGTATTTTTACAAACAAATAGATACTGATGCATATTCATCTGGATCTACATTAGACCAGAATGATTTACAGATATTGGATACCATAATGAGCTTAGATAATAATATTAATATCCAAAGTAATGATATTTCAAGTGATAACTCAGACTGGGCAGACTTCTCTATGTATGAAGATGATGAAGATTTTCCCATAAAACACTGTGATTTGAAAAGAAAATCGATTTTTTATCCCCAACACACACAATCTGAGTATATCAAAATATTCAACAAACTAGTTTGTAAAGATTTAGAATCACTTTCACACAAATCAGTACCATATGTTTCAAATATAAGAGACAATTTAACAAAGGCAGAAAGAGCGGCCTTAAATAATCTTAGTAAATGCACAGACGTCGTCTTTAGGGCGGCGGACAAAGGGGGAGGCATTGTCGTACAAAATAGGTGCGACTACCTAAAAGAGGCTAACACCCTACTCTCTGATTCTAAAACTTATCAGAAGTTAACCTTTAACCCAACGGAAAAATACAAAAAAGAATTGTTTGAATTCTTATCCTTGGCTAAATTAGAGGGAATTTTAAACACCAATGAATATAATTATTTATATGAAGTTGCACCTAAAATTGCATGCTTTTACCATCTGCCAAAAATCCATAAGGATTCACTGAATCCCCCTGGTAGACCTATAGTCTCTGGGATAGGCTCTCTGTGTGATAATCTATCCAAATTTATTGATAACTATTTACAACCCATAGTCAAATCCACCAGAGCCTATCTCAGAGACACCATTGACGTGATAAATAAATATGAAGACACCCTTTGGGCCGATAATTACATATGGATCACGTGTGATATATCCTCCCTTTATACAAGCATACCCCATACTAAAGGATTGGCAGCGATCAAAGATGTGTTGGGAAAGAATAAATTTGCAGAAAAACAGATAGAATTTTTATTGGAAGGAATATCATTTATTTTAAATCATAATTATTTTTTATTTGAGGGCATCTACTATCGTCAACATCAAGGCACAGCGATGGGGACAACCTTCGCCCCATCCTATGCCAATTTATATGTATCTCATTTTGAGGATCATCTTATTTGGAATAATAATCCATTTAAAGATGACATTGCCAAATATCATCGGTACATAGATGATATTATCATCATCTGGCAAGGTCCTCAAAATAGGATAGATGATTTTTTAAATTATATAAATACCAACACATATAACCTCAATTTCACATTGGAACAATCACCTGTCTCTCTTTCTTTTCTGGATCTTATTCTCTATCACGATGCATCCACTAAAAAAGTAGCCGTTAGAAACTACCGGAAACCTACTGAGAGAAATAGTCTACTAAACATTAAAAGTAGCCATTTGAGACAGTGGAAAAACAATATTCCTTTGGGTCAATTCCAAAGAATAAGACGCAATTGCACTACTTCAGAAGATTATCATAAAGAATCAGACATCCTAATAGATAAATTCAGAGAAAAGGGTTATAGTATGGACCTTCTTAAGGAAAGTAAAGCGAAAGTAGATATGATGGATAGAAATTCTCTTTTGAATAAGACCAGTGTACCCAAATACAAAAATACAATTAAAAGTAATCAACCTAAATTTGTAACACAATACAATAATCAGCATTTCAAAATAAAGAATATTTTGAGAAAACATTGGAATGTATTAAAACTAGACCCCGTTCTTAATCACATTTTGGAAGATAAACCACAGGTTATTTTTAAGAAAAGTAAAGACATCAAAAACTATATTGCTCCCACTAAATTAAGAAATAATAAAAAACATTCCATTTCTCTTAACAAATGGTGTGGGGGGAAAAATGGTCTATATCCATGCAAAAAGATTGATTGTGTCTTATGCCCCTTAATAGACCAAGACAGCACCAATTTTTCCAACTACAACAACAGTAAACATTATGCTTGCAAAGACAGATACACATGTCACACCACATATGTGGTTTATCAATTAGTCTGCAAATGTGGCCATATCTATGTAGGGCGCACTAAAAGGAAATTAAAGTATAGAATAAGAGAACATGTAAACAATATCATATCTGGCTTTGATAATCATAGTGTGTCTCGCCATTTCAAAACCCACCATAATCAAAATCCCCAAGATCTCTCAGTTAAAATTATAGAGTGGATAAAACCTAATGCATGGGATACCAATAGGCTTTTAAAACTCAGACAACAGGAAACATATTGGATTAAAAGTCTCAATTGTTTGGAGCCTAATGGACTTAATATAGAAATTGACTTGCAGGCTTTTTTATAAATTCATACACTATTTTTTAATATCAATTGTGTGTTTTTATCTTTGATATACATATATATATATTAGATGCATTTATTATGTGTGGATGCGTAATTTACTTTGTTTTATATATATATTTATATAGCTTTTTAGTACCTGATTGTTCAGTTATTTTTAGTACTTTAGTATGAACTTAAAATTTGTCATGTTTTTATCGTTTGGTACCATGTATATATTTGTTTTATATAATAGTCGATATGATAATGTATTATGAATGTATTATTATGATATTGTATATTAATCAATTCTTGTTCGTTATAACACTATGCAGTTTTCTATTATCAAATATTCTCGTGTTTTACCGTATATGATTGGTCAAAAAAGAGGGTGTGTGCAGTCACACTCCTCTTCATAAGAGCCTCCCCGCCCCCCTCACATAGCACTCTTGAGAAAGTCACGCCGAGACGTGACGAAACGCGTAGAGAACCGCCCACTGCCCGCCCACCCTTTGAGCTAATCGTTCCTGTGAAGCCGCCCCAGCTCTAAGTCTGCAGCTACGAGCTTGGAGGTTAAAAGAGCCGAGGAACGGTTTGTACTTTTAGCTATAACGCACACTTAGCTTGCCATTTCACTTGTCACCTCTTGTAATATCGATTCAGAACTTTGGTCCACAATTGGCTTTATGATTGTGGCTTTATGAACTTTGTTTGGAGGTAACTCCTCAAGCAATATAGAACCCAAAATTATTCAACTTTCACTAAATAAGGTAATAAAAACAACACTTTCATCTAACTGGCGAGATGCTCATTTGAAACTCTTGCATAGGGCTTACTTTACCCCGGAGAGAGGTCTCAGAGTCCGAAACTTTGAATTCAATAAATGTCCTAGATGTTCTTACGTAGCTGCAGATTTAATACACATGTTTTGGTCGTGTCCCAGAATGAGAAATCTGTGGGGTAAGCTAGAATACTGGCTCAAAAATATACTTAAAATTGAGCTGATAGCCCTCTCCTTGTTTCAGATTGTATTTTGTTTGAGGCCTCGAGGGGAACGTCAGCCCAATGAAAAGTTGGTCAACTTAGCTATTTTAGCTACCAGATATTTGCTATGTAAGAAATGGAAATTGAGGGCGATACCAACTATTTCAGAAATTAGGAATCATTTAAAGAAACAATATATCTTAGAACAGAAAAACACCAATATAGATAACGAACATGATGTAAAGAAATTTTTTCATAAATGGGCGCCATTTATCAAGATTTTCCCTGAAAGAGAAATCGATTATTTGATTTCACCGTTTAAAAACTCAGAGCTAGTATTATTAGGTATTTGGGGAGCTGAAGTCGGTTAGTACAATTTGACAATTTCTCCTTGCCCCCCCCCTTTCCCCCCCCCCCTTTTTTTTTTTTTTTTTTTTTTTTTTTTCTTCATTGCTGTTCCGTGGTCTTAAAGGGGAGGAAGAGGAGGGAAAAGTGGAAGAGGGAAGGGAAAGGGAAAAAAGAAAAAATTCCAACATTGAGTTATTAAAGAAAGACAGACGAGTTAGTTCAACCAATTAGGTATATGATATGTAATATACATTTTTTTTTTCTTCTCTTTGGACTGATATTATTCTTTTTTTCTTTGCTTTGTTTTGTTTGTACCGGTGAAATGTAATATTTTTTGGCTTTGTTTATTATGGAATCTGTACTCATTGTTGGAGAAAAATAAAATAATATAAAAAATAAAAAATAAAAAAAAACAAATCTACAAAAAAAAAACTAACACTAACCCTAAAAAATGTACTCACCGTTCCTAAAGTCCAGGCAGAGCAAAGTCTTCATCCAGGAGGCGAAGAGCTTCTTCCAGGGCGGCACCATCTTCTATCTTCTTCCCGGAGGTGTGGAGGGGTCTTCATTGTTGCGCTCATTGTCATCTGGAGCGCTGGTCCTCTTCAGCGGTGACGGTCTTCAGCGACGTGGATACTCTTCATACGATCGTCCTCAGCACACTGAAGTTTGAATGCACGGTATCCTTTTTTATATTGGGGTACCGTTGCATTCCTATTGTCTGAAATATTAAATCAGCCAATCGGATGAGAGCTCCTTAATTCCTTTTGGCTGAAGAGGACCAGCGCTCCAGGTGACGACCAGCGCCCTGTATTTTTTTATTAGGGTTTTTTTTTTATGGGCGCAAAAGAGCTGATTGCCCCTTTTTTTATGGCCGCAAAAGAGCTGATGGCAATGCCCATACAAATTTGGCAATGGGTAGCTTAGGTTTTTTTAGACTTCGTTTTTTTTTATTTTGGGTTGGGTGTACTGTTGGGTGGACTTTGTAATGTTTTAGGTAAAAAAGCTGATTTAGGGCAATGCTCTACAAAAGGCCATTTTAAGGGGTATTTGGTAGTTTATTGTTAGCTTAGGGGATGTTTTATTTTGGGGTTGCTTGTTTGTTTTTATAGGGGTATTAGATTAGGTTTAATTTTTATTATTTTGGATATTTTTGTAATCTTAGTGTTTTTTATTTTTCGAAGTTTGTGTTTTTTTTTTTGTAATGTTAGTTTTTTTTTAATTTTTTGTAGTGTTTAGGGGTTATTCGTTTTAGTTTAGTATTAGCGCTGTGGTGGGCCGGAGGGTTTAGGGGTTAATAGGTTTATTAAAGTATTAGCAATGTGGGGGGTTGGTGGTTTAGAGGTATTAGGTTTATTATAGTAGTAGCGATGTGGGGGGCCGGCGGTTTAGGGGTTAATATGGTTGTTATAGTAGTAGCGATGTGGGTGGGCAGCGGTTTAGGGGTTAATAGGTTTATTATAGTATTTGTGATGCAGGGGGATGACGGTTTAGGGGTTAATACTTTATTTTAGTGTTGCCGATGTGGGTGGGCGGTGGATTAGGGGTTAATAGGTTTTATATAGAATTTGCGGTGCTGGAGATGGCGGTTTAGGGGTTAATAGTGTACTTTATAGGTGTTTGTGTACTTTGTAACATTTTTGTTATGAGTTTTGTGAAAAAAAATTGTTTTGCAAAATCCATAACTACTGGTCTCATATAGCGGAATGGATCGCAGCTGAATATGATAAAATGCTAGCACAACCTGTAATACGGGCACAATGAAAATCCTGCACTCAAAAGCCATTTTTTGAGTGCGGAATGGAGAGTTGCGTGAAGTCTAAACTGCTAGCGGTAGTGCTGTACCGCCATGACTTGTAATACGGGAGACCTGTATATTCCGTGTGCAATGGCTAATTTTTTAGCGGTATAGCCTACCACAAAACTTGTAATCTTGCTGATTACTAGGAACATGCTAAAGACTCCACAACTTTAGTGACATGGAGGAAACTCAACTACTAATGCAAATAGGAAAGGCTGCTTATAATACCAGTGCTGTAATTATGGGATATTTTAACTATCCTGACATAAACTGCACCAATGAAATTAGAAATACAGCTAAGGGGGATAGACTTTTAAAAGTTTTTAAAGATAACATCATGTCACAATTAATAGAGGTGTCGACAAGGAATAAAGCTATATTGGATTTAGTGCTATCAGACAATATCGAAACAATATCAAACATAGAATTCAAAGAACATTTGGGTAACCGTTTTTCTTTCATGATTCAGATAGACAATACAATTTTTAAAAAGTTTCCAATTTACTTCGATTATCAAATTTATTTCATTGTCATGTTATTCTTTATTGAAGAGATACCTAGGTAGGTAGCATGCACATGCCTGAAGCACTACATGACAGGAAAAAGTTTAACAATCACATTGATGCAAAACTGTTGCCATATAGTGCTGCAGACACATGCACGCTCTTGAGCTTACATTTCTGGTTGCAGCAATGATTAAATAGCAACATCTCTATTTTTGCAGATGATATAATGTTGTGTAAGGTCATTAGGTCAGTGCAGGATGAAATTGCTTTTCAAGGGGATTTACAAAAATGATTAGAATGGGCAGGTAAATGGAAAATGAGATTTAATACTGGAAAATGTAAGGTTCTGCAATTAGGAAGTAAAAATAAAAATAAGCAGGCAACCTATTATTTAAATGGGACTAGAATTTGCAAAGCAAATGAGGAAATGGAGTTGGTAGTTCTTCAAAGGCTCATAAGATACTAGTATGTATTAAATGAGGCTTTAATGCAAGGGAGGAAAGCATAATTATGTCACTATACAAATGCCTGTTAAGACCTCACCTTGGGTATGAAGTGCAGTTCTGGAGACCAATCTCAAAAAAAAGACTACAGTTTTAGAAAAAGTTCAGAGAAGGGCCACAAAACTATTGAGAGGAATGGCGAATTTAAGCTATGAGTATAGGTTATCCAAACTGTTCTGTTTGCTCTAGAAAAAAAGGTGCTTGTGCTTGAGAGGTGACATGATTACTTTATATAATCATATTCAAGGCCCATATACAGAGTTAGTAGAAGCTTTGTGACCTAAAAAACATTTTTTCTCGGAATAAACAATTTAAGGCTGGAGGATAGGAAATTTAATCTCCACAAAAGTAAAGATTCCGTTCCCTGCAAGAGCAATCAAATTGTGGAAATCATTACCTGAGGAGGTATTAAATGACAATACCTTAGATACAATTAAAAGTGGTTTAGATACATTTCTAGATAGAAACAGAATTCAGGGATATGATTGCTTGTGCTAAATGGGTCACCTTTTTATGGGATTAATTTAAGATCAACTGGAGCTTTTATTGTAAATAAATTAAAGGGACAGTCAACACAAAATGTATAACAACTTATTCCTATGTAGTAGTTAATGCTGATTTAATAATCGTGTAGCCCATGTTTAATGCAAGTATAGTTTTCATTTTAAATCACTTACTTGTCATCCTCTGGCTGGTTTAAAATGGCTGCCAGACCCCTCCTTTCCCTGATGTCATCCACAGTGAATTATCTGTAGAAAATAATCCCTCTGTATCGAGCAAGACTTTTGTTGCTTGTGTACAGTGTTTTGCACATGCGCATTCTATTGTGTTTCTCAAGGAGGGCTTTTTTAAACCAGGAACAAAAGAATACCGTTCAGTTGCATAGCAGTTCTTATGTGCGGCAGAACTGTATGCTGACGCTGTGCCAGCGGACCAGTTTACAGTACCAGCTGGTGGACCATTATTTCATTAATCTGACCTGGAGTTATTTGTATTTCTCTTGTAAGGTGTATCCAGTCCACGGGTTCATCCTTTACTTGTGGGATATTCTCCTTCCTGACAGGAAGTGGCAAAGAGCACACAGCAGAGCTGTCCATATAGCTCCCCCTCTAGCTCCATCCCCCAGTCATTCTCTTTGCCGGCTCTAAGCAATCGGAAGGGTAAAGTGAATGTGGTGTTAGAATTGTAGTTTTTATTTTCTACAAGCAAAAGTTTGTTATTTTAAATGGTACCAGTGTGTACTATTTACTCTCTAGCAGAAAAGGGATGAAGATTTCTGCAGGGAGGAAGATGATTTTAGCATGTTGTAACTAAAATCCACTGCTGTTCCCACAAAGGACTGAGGAGTACAAGAAAACTTCAGTTGGGGGGAACGGTTTGCAGGTTAGGCTGCAATAAGGTATGTTCAGTCATTTATTTCTAGACAAGACTGTGATAATGCTAGAAAAGACTGGTAAAATCCCCATGAGGGAAGGTAAGCTGTATTCAGAGACTAAGTATGGAATTGCTAGCTTACATAACAGGGCTAATTATGCTGGTTGACACTACTTAATGGCAAATGGTTTTTATTGAAAAATATCGTTTTTTGAGGCACTTTGAAGGTCCCTTTGGGTTTCTTTCAGGGGTTGTTACCCACATGGCTATTATTAAAACACTTAGGAGTGTTTCTTTAGGCCTCACTGCACCGGAGTAAGGTGGGAGGGGCCTAATTTCGCGCCTCAGATGCGCAGTTATATCTGACTAGATATTCAGGCTGTTTCACATGAAGGGTCCTGCTGCAGTTTGAGGGCCTATAAGAAGCTTTTTCCCCACAAAGCTGGTTCCTAGGGGAAGGTAGGGCCACAGCAGAGCTGTGGCAAGGTGCTGCAGTTGTTTTAACCGGTTTGTTGCTTACTGTAGCTCCGGTTTGGGCATTAAGGGGTTAATCATTTTTATTGCTAGTGGTGCAATCTTACTAATGCTTTAGGTACATACTGTGAAAATTTCGAAAAGTTTGCTGCATTTTTTCACTGTTTGGCAAAATTGTGTGCCTTTTTTATCTCTTAAAGGCACAGTAACGTTTTTTTCAAAGTGTGTTTTTACTTGATTAAAGTGATTTCTAAGCCTGTTTGTCTTACTACTAGTCTGTTAAACATGTCTGACACTAAGGAAAATCCTTGTTCAATGTGTTTAGAAGCCATGGTGGAACCCCCTCTCAGAATGTGTCCCACTTGTACTGATATGTCTATACACTTTAAAGAACATATTGTTGCACTTAAAAATGTGGCCCAAGATGATTCTCAGACAGAAGGTAATGAGGTTAGCCCGTTAACCTCTCCCCAAGTGTCACAACCAGTTACGCCCGCTCAAGAGACGCCTAGCACCTCTAGCGCGTCTAACTCTTTTACCTTGCAAGACTTGGCGGCAGTTATGGATAATACCCTCTCAGTGTTTTTATCTAAACTGCCCGTGTTACCTGCAAAGCGTGATAGCTCTGTTTTAAGAACAGATTCTGAACATTCTGACGCTTTAGTAGCCGTATCCGATATACACTCACAACGCTCTGAAATGGGGGCGAGGGATGTGCTGTCTGAGGGAGAAATTTCCGATTCGGGAAAGGTTGCTCCTCAGACAGACTCAGATACGTTGGCTTTTAAATTTAAACTAGAACACCTCCGCTTATTGCTCAGGGAGGTATCAGTTACTCTGGATGACTGCGACCCAATGGTGGTTCCAGAGAAATTGTGTAAAATGGACAAGTACCTAGAAGTTCCTGTTTACACTGATGTGTTCCCGGTCCCTAAGAGGATTGCGGATATCGTTACTAGGGAGTGGGATAAACCAGGTATTCCCTTCGTTCCCCCTCCTGTTTTTAAGTGCAGGCGGTCCCTAAGGTGGAGGGGGCTGTTTCTTCACTGGCTAAAAGCACAACTATACCAATCGAAGACAGTTGTGCTTTTAAAGATCCGATGGATAAAAAATTAGAGGGTTTACTTAAGAAACTTTTTGTTCAACAAGGTTTTCTTCTCCAACCTATTGCGTGCATTGTTCCTGTAACCACTGCAGCTGCTTTCTGGTTCGAGGCGCTGGAAGATGCGCTCCAGACGGAGACCTCATATGAGGACATTATGGACAGAATTAAGGATCTTAAGCTGGCTAATTCTTTTATCACAGATGCCGCTTTCCAACTAGCTAAGTTAGCGGCAAAAAATTCAGGTTTCGCCATTTTAGCGCGCAGGGCGTTATGGCTAAAGTCCTGGTCGGCCGATGTGTTGTCAAAATCCAAACTACTAAACATCCCTTTCAAAGGAAAGACCCTCTTCGGGCCTGAATTGAAAGAGATTATTTCAGAAATCACTGGGGGAAAAGGCCATGCTCTCCCCCAGGACAAGTCCTTCAAGACGAAGAACAAACAAAATAATTTTCGTTCCTTTCGGAATTACAGGAGCGGTATCACTTCATCCTCCCCTGCTGCAAAGCAAGAGGGTAACACTTCACAACCCAGGGCAGCCTGGAAACCTTACCAGGGCTGGAACAAGGGTAAACAGGCCAATAAGCCTGCAGCTGCCTCCAAGACAGCATGATGGGGTAGCCCCAGATCCGGGACCGGATCTAGTAGGGGGCAGACTCTCTCTCTTCGCTCAGGCCTGGGCAAGAGACGTACACGATCCCTGGGCCTTAGAGATTGTATCCCAGGGATATCTTCTAGAATTCAAGGACTCCCCTCCAAGGGGAAGGTTCCATATTTCTCGTCTGTCTACAGACATGACAAAGAAAGAGGCGTTCTTACGCTGTGTAGAAGACCTACATACAATGGGAGTGATCCACCCAGTTCCAATTGCGGAACAAGGGCTGGGGTTTTACTCAAACCTGTTTGTGGTTCCCAAAAAAGAAGGAACTTTCAGACCAATCCTGGATCTCAAAATTCTAAACAAATTCCTCAGAGTCCCATCATTCAAGATGGAGACCATTCGGACAATCTTACCAATGATCCAGGAGGGTCAATATATGACTACCGTGGATCTAAAGGATGCGTACCTGCACATTCCTATTCACAAAGATCATCACGAGTTTCTCAGGTTCGCCTTTCTGGACAAGCATTATCAGTTTGTGGCTCTTCCTTTCGGGTTGCCACTGCTCCCAGAATTTTCACAAAGGTGCTAGGGTCCCTCCTGGCGGTGCTAGGACCGCGGGGCATAGCAGTGGCGCCTTTTCTAGACGACATCTTAATTCAGGCTTCGACTTTCCAAAGAGCCAAGTCTCACACGGAAATTGTAGTGGCCTTTCTGAGGTCTCACGGGTGGAAGGTAAACATTTAAAAGAGTTCTCTCTCCCCCCTCACAAGAGTTCCCTTCCTAGGAACCCTAATAGATTCAGTAGAAATGAAAATATTTTTGACGGGGGTCAGAAAGGAAAAACTTTTAAATACTTGCCGAGCTCTTCATTCCATTCCTCGGCCATCTGTAGCTCAGTGCATGGAGACAATCGGACTAATGGTAGCGGCAATGGACATAGTCCCTTTTGCACGGATACACATCAGACCACTGCAACTGTGCATGCTCAAACAGTGGAATGGGGATTATGCAGATTTGGCTCCTCAAATACAGTTGGACCAGGGGACCAGAGGACCAGAGATTCTCTTCTCTGGTGGTTATTTCAGGATCACCTGTCTCAGGGAATGTGTTTCCGCAGACCAGAGTGGATCATCGTAACGACCGACGCCAGTCTGTTGGGCTGGGGTGCAGTCTGGGACTCCCTGAAAGCTCAGGGCTTATGGTCTCGGGAAGAAGCTCTTCTCCCGATAAACATTCTGGAACTGAGGGCGATATTCAACGCGCTTCAGGCATGGCCTCAGCTAGCTGCGGCCAAATTCATCAGATTTCAGTCATACAACATCACGACTGTAGCTTACGTCAATCATCGGGGGGGAACAAGGAGTTCCCTAGCAATGATGGAAGTAACCAAAATAATCAGGTGGGCGGAGGATCACTCTTGCCATCTCTCAGCAATTCACATCCCAGGAGTAGACAACTGGGAGGCGGATTTTCTAAGTCGTCAGACTTTTCACCCGGGGGAGTGGGAACTCCACCCGGAGGTATTTGCCCAGCTAACTCAGCTATGGGGCACTCCAGAATTGGATCTGATGGCGTCCTGTCAGAACACCAAACTTCCTCATTACGGGTCCAGGTCCCGGGATCCCCAGGCGGTGCTGATACATGCTCTAGCAGCGCCTTGGTCCTGCAATTTGGCCTATGTTTTTCCACCGTTTACTCCTCCCGCGTCTGGTTGCCAGAATCAAGCACGAGAGGGCTTTGGTGATTCTAATAGCGCCTGCGTGGCCAACGCAGGACCTGGTATGCAGACCTAGTGGACATGTCATCTGTGCCACCATGGACGCTACCAATGAGGCAGGACCTTCTAATACAAGGTCCTTTCAAACATCCAAATTTAATTTCTCTGCGTCTGACTGCTTGGAGATTGAACGCCTAATTCTATCAAAGCGTGGTTTCTCTTAGTCGGTCATTGATACCCTGATTCAGGCTAGAAAGCCTGTCACCAGGAAAATCTACCATAAGATTTGGCGAAAATATCTTTTTTGGTGCGAATCCAAGGGCTACTCATGGAGTAAGGTTAGGATTCCCAGGATTTTGTCCTTCCTCCAAGATGGATTGGAGAAAGGATTATCAGCTAGTTCCTTAAAGGGACAGATATCTGCTTTCTCTATTCTTTTTCACAAACGTCTGGCAGAGGTACCAGACGTTCAAACGTTTAGTCAGGCTTTAGTCAGAATCAAGCCTGTTTATAGACCTGTGGCTCCGCCATGGAGTCTGAATTTAGTTCTTTAAGTTCTACAAGGGGTTCCGTTTGAACCTTTACATTCCATAGATATTAAGCTTTTATCTTGGAAAGTTTTGTTTTTGGTTGCTATCTCTTCTGCTCGAAGAGTTTCAGAGTTATCTGCTTTACAGTGTGATTCACCTAACCTGGTGTTCCATGCATATAAGGTAGTTTTATGTACCAAACCCGGTTTTCTTCCTAAGGTTGTGTCTAATAAGAATATTAACCAGGAAATTGTTGTTCCTTCTCTGTGTCCTAATCCTTTGTCGAAGAAGGAACGTCTGTTACACAATCTTGATGTGGTTCGTGCTTTAAAGTTCTATTTACAAGCAACTAAGGATTTCAGACAAACATCTTCTTTGTTTGTTATCTATTCTGGTAAGAGGAGAGGTCAGAAGGCGACCGCTACCTCTCTTTCCTTTTGGCTGAAAAGCATCATCCGTTTGGCCTATAAGACTGCTGGCCAGCAGCCTCCTGAAACAATTACTGCTCATTCTACCAGAGCAGTGGCTTCCACATGGGCTTTTAAAAATGAGGCTTCTGTTGAACAGATTTGTAAGGCAGCGACTTGGTCTTCGCTGCATACTTTTTCCAAATTTTACAAATTTGATACTTTTGCTTCTTCGGAGGCTATTCTTGGAGAAAGGTTTTACAAGCAGTGGTGCCTTCCGTTTAAGGTACCTGTCTTGTTCCCTCCCTTCAGCCGTGTCCTAAAGCTTTGGTATTGGTATCCCACAAGTAAAGGATGAACCCGTGGACTGGATACACCTTACAAGAGAAAACAGAATTTATGCTTACCTGATAAATTTCTTTCTCTTGTGGTGTATCCAGTCCACGGCCTGCCCTGGCTATTAAGTCAGGTAGATTTTTTTGTTTAAACTACAGTCATCACTGCACCCTATGGTTTCTCCTTTTTCTTCCTAACCTTCGGTCGAATGACTGGGGGGTGGAGCTAGAGGGGGAGCTATATGGACAGCTCTGCTGTGTGCTCTTTGCCACTTCCTGTCAGGAAGGAGAATATCCCACAAGTAAAGGATGAACCCGTGGACTGGATACACCACAAGAGAAAGAAATTTATCAGGTAAGCATAAATTCTGTTTTTGTGGTAAGTACCGATTACTGTATAGTAGGCTGACATCACACTTCTCTGCATTTTGCGATATTGTACAAGGACTAGTATAGTATTAAACTGGTATAGTATTAAAGGGCAATGGAAGTGATGTATAAATGATGTACAAAATACAAATAACTCCAGGTCCGATGAATGAAATACTGGTACAGTAAACTGGTCCACCAGCACAGCGTCAGTATACAGGTCCGCCGCATATGAGAACCGCTATGCAACTGAGCAGTATTCTTTTGTTCCTGGTTTAAAAAGCCCTCCTTAAGAAGCACAATAAAATGCGCATGCGCAAAACACTGTGCTCGACATGGAGTGATTATTTTCTACAGAGCGTTCACTAAGGATGACTTCAGAGAACGGAGGGGTTTGGTGGCCATTTCAGAACGGCCAAAGGATGACAAGTAAGTGATTTTAAACGAAAACTGTATGTGCATTAAACATGGGCTACAGGATGATTTAATCAGCATTAACTACTACATAGGAATAAGTTATTATAAATGATGTGTTAACTCTCGCTTCAAGATTTGTATCGGTTGAACTTGATGAACTTGTCTCTTTACCAACCTCATCTTCTACTTTACAATGTGAGGTAAACTGGAAAGTTGTTTAAAACTGTATGCTCTTTCTGAACTATGAAGAAAAAAAAGTTTGGTTTTATATTTATTAAAGTCTGCTATAATCAAATGTTTTATGTATCCAGCAGGTTCATTCCCATTTTACCACAAAATGATTCTATTCTAACAGTTCTATCTAAATTATAAATGTATTTCTCTTGTAAAGGTGTATCCAGTCCACGGGTTCATCCATTACTTGTGGGATATTCTCCTTCCCAACAGGAAGCTGCAAGAGGACACCCACAGCAGAGCTGTCTATATAGCTCCTCCCCTAACTGCCACCCCCAGTCATTCTCTTGCAGCTCTCGACAAGAAAGGAAGTATCGAGAGAGATGTGGTGACTTAGTGTAGTTTTTACCTTCAATCAAAAGTGTTTTTTTTTTTAAATCAAAGATTTTTATTAAGGTATTTAGCAAAACAAGAGCCATACATAAACAAGAATACAGGTTATTTCAAAATAAACATGGCTGATGACAATAGTAAATTATCCTACTATATTACTAGCATACCTCGGATATATATCTTGCGAGATTTACATTGATACCTTATATTTTTGTTTTTTACAAGATGTTACTATAGTACCTCATTAGCAAGGCGTTCTGTCCATTAGTATGATATTTTCATCTGTCACATGTAGAATAAATATCTTAAATGAGAGATACATTTTTACCCCGTAGGGTACAAGATACTGATTAAAATATAGTAGTAATAAGAGAGAAATAGAATATACAATATGATTGGCACCATAAACCAAGTTTCTTCACTTAACATATAAGGTTACTTTTGAACCTATTCACACTAATATTCCATACGAGGAAAGTTGGCTTAAATATATGTAAGGTAGCGGATTAATACCGCAGAAAAAAAAATCACCATATTGGGTGAATGAACAATATAGTATTGTATAAATACAGTTGTGGAATAGGGAGAACATTCAGGTAAACATCACCAAATACAAAAAGTGAAATAGGAGCATATAGATTAGAGCATAAAAAATATAATGATACGTCTGCTATACAAGGTAGATATCTCCCAACCAAGGCCCATGTACCCACTGTAGCTGAGCTAAAATGCTACTGTGTCTAAACAAGGCTCCTCATCTAAGTTTACATATCATTTAATGCCTAGGATTATACCACAAGACCCCTCCACTCTTGCCGGCTAAGAGAAGAAGGTTGTGGCTTTTTATTAGCCTATGAGCCTTACATAAAAGGACCAGATCTCCGTCTGCATTAGCAATAATAAGTGATTGTGGGTAACATGGAATTCACCTGTGATTTAAATGAGGCATGCAAGCATGATAAAACAATAATACAATATACATAGCAGACAGAACAGAACATTCCTATGACACATGGTATAGGCTACTAATTTTTAACCATTATAAGATATGTGATGAACTCACAGAATAAAAACATAGAATTAGGTGTGTAAATGGGGGCTCATAATGAGCTCAGCAGAACCACACAGACATCACCATTAAAACAAACATGAAAACTTCTATGGCATTAGACAAATGGGGGCATCAACACTTTAGTAATTGAAGCTGTTGTGGCTTTTAAAATGGACTGCACTTATTTGCCCTTGGCTAGTGGGGATTAGAGTCTATATCTGGCATAAGAGTACATACAGGGTGGAAAAATGGCATGGAGCAAAACTGACTGGGTAATGAAACATACATGACTATGCATTGGTGCGTTAAGACTACTTTCAAAGTCACTGTTCCCGATATAGATGTTTAGCAGACTGTCCCCAGATATACTTCAGGTAACCAACCATAGCTCACCCTATGCCCATCTTGAGGAATGATTCCGATAAGCGTCCTCTATATGTGGAGTCACTACTACTGAACATATTTATCCGCAGCCAGTATTTAGCAGCGGAGACACGCAGCACAGTCCCAGAGACAAATAGAGCTTCAGGACATGTCCTCCCTGGACCGTGAAAGTCGGCCGCACCTCCCCGGTCTCTGGACAAAGCTGAGGTATGCGCTGCCGTATGTCTCCTGAAGAGCAGGCTATAGATTGGTGAGTGGTAATACTCCATAACCGGAGTTTGTAAGAACGCGACACTGGGGTTCCGGACACTGCTATATCACAAGGGTTGGCTGACAGTATGGTGCAATTCTTCAGGGGCATCTGGATCTTTATAATTGGTCGGGGTGACCCGGCAGACAATCTCGGAGCAAGATCCCATAAACTGTAGTGGCGGCGCCATCTTCATAGGTTTCTCCCGCCTTGTACTTCTTATGATTGCAGACAGATCCTCCATATAGTTATCCACTTTAGCTTCCAATCGTAACAGCAATAGCTGCAAGAGTTCACACTTCTTCCCCATGCTGAATGTTGGAGGGCAGATATTCTGTATTAGTTAGTAGCTTAATATGTGTCGTGTTATCCCACTTCCACAAGGGAGAGTTGGAGGGCTTGAATTCTCAGCACTAGGCCACTGCCTGAGATTATGATAGTCCGGACCTGGGCTATATGCACATAAAAATCCCAACAAGGATATCGATCTGATCAGGATAACTTCCCCTTACTAATGATCCCATGTATTGCTTCCCAAGATCATTAGGGTACAAAATAAAGAGCAAAAAGTCAAGAGCTTTTTAGGAGCTTTAAATAAAATTATCTAGTATGGCCGCCGTCCGGACATGCCCCCCAAGTTTGTTATTTTTAAACGGTACCGGCGTTGTACTGTTTTTACTCTCAGGCAGAAATTGGAAGAAGACTTCTGCCTGGAGGTTTGATGATCTTAGCGGTTTGTAACTAAGGTCCATTGCTGTTCTCACACATAACTGAAGAGTATGGAAAGAAAACTTCAGTTGGGGGGACGGTCTGCAGATTGCCTGCTTTGAGGTATGTTCAGTATATTTTTTTCTAGAGAGATAAGGTCTAGAAAATGCTGACAGTGCCTGGTATATTTAAGGTAAGCCTGATACAGTGATTTAACAACAACTGTGATCATGCTTGCAAAAAGGGATAATATTCATGTTAAAACCTATATTACTTAGTGTAAAAACGTTTGCATGATTTATAAATAAAAACGTTTTTTCTCTGAGGGTGATAAATCTTTATTCGGGCCTAATTTCCACATGACTTGTTAGATTACTCCTAGGAGTACTTTTTTAAAGCCCTCTGACTTTGAGTGCATGGTGGGAGGGGCCTATTTTCATTTTCAGTCTGAGACATCCAGCTTCCCTGAAGGAGTCCTCTGGCTTATAGGACCTCTATAGAGGGTTTTGTTCCTGCAAAAATCGTTTTTAAGGGCAGGTAGGAGCCACAGCAGGGCTTTGGCAGTGTGTTTGACTGTTTAACAGGTTTTAAGTTTTTCTAATTCATTTTTGGGCCTGAGGGGTTAATCATCCATTTGCAAGTGGGTGCAATGCTGCTTTAGTCCCTTATACACACTGTAAAAATTTCGTAGAGTTTACTACTTTTTTACTGTTTTGCAGTTTGTGGTAGTTTTTTTTCTCTTAAAGGCACAGTACCGTTTTTTATTATTGCTTTTTTCACATTTATTAAAGTGTTTTCCAAGCTTGCTGGTCTCATTACTAGTCTGTTAAACATGTCTGACATAGAGGAAACTCCTTGTTCATTATGTTTAGAAGCCATTGTGGAACCCCCTCTTAGAATGTGTACCAAATGCACTGACCTTTCTATAAGTTATAAAGACCATATTATGGCTTTTAAAGATTTATCACCTGAGGTTTCTGAAACTGACAAAAGGGAGGTTATGCCATCTAGCTCTCCCCACGTGTCAGAACCTATAACTCCCGCTCAAGGGACGCCAAGTACATCTAGCGCGTCCAATGCGTTTACTTTACAAGACATGGCGGCAGTTATGAATCATACCCTCACTGAGGTATTGTCCAAACTGCCAGGGTTACAAGGAAAGCGAGACAGCTCTGGGGCTAGAACAAATACAGAGCTCTCTGACGCTTTAGTAGCTATGTCTGATATACCCTCACAATATGCAGAAGTTGAAGCAGGAGAGCTTCTATCTGTGGGTGACTTCTCTGATTTAGGGAAGGCGTTACTTCAGTCTGACTCTGAAATGACAGCATTTAAATTTAAGCTTGAACACCTCCGCGTGTTGCTCAGGGAGGTTTTAGCGACTCTGGATGACTGTGACACCATTGTAGTCCCAGAGAAATTGTGTAAAATGGACAAATACTTTGCAGTGCCTGTTTACACTGATGTTTTTCCAATCCCTAAGAGGTTTTCAGAAATTATTACTAAGGAATGGGATAGACCAGGTGTGCCGTTCTCTCCCCCTCCTGCTTTTAAGAAAATGTTTCCTATATATGCCGCTACACGGGACTTGTGGCAGACGGTCCCTAAGGTGGAGGGAGCAGTCTCTACCCTAGCTAAGCGTACAACTATTCCTGTCGAGGACAGTTGTACTTTCCTAGATCCTATGGATAAGAAATTAGAGGGTTTCCTTAAGAAAATCTTTATACAACAGGGTTTTATTCTCCAGCCTCTTGCATGCATTGCCCCAGTCACTGCTGTAGCGGCTTTCTGGTTCGAGTCTCTGGAGGAGGCTTTACAGGTAGAGACCCCGTTGGATGATATCCTTGACAGGCTTAAAGCTCTTAAGTTAGCCAATTAATTTATTTCTGACGCCATTTTTCATTAAACCAAGCTAAAGGCTAAAAATTCAGGTTTTGCCATTCAGGCACGTAGGGCGCTATGGCTTAAATCCTGGTCAGCTGATGTCACTTCAAAGTCTAAACTTCTCAATATCCCCTTCAAAGGGCAGACCCTATTTGGGCCTGGACTGAAGGAGATCATTTCTGATATTACTGGAGGAAAAGGCCATGCCCTTCCCCAGGATAGGTCCAACAAGTTAAGGACCAAACAGACTTCAAGAGTGGCGAAACTTCAAGAGTGGCGCAGCTTCATCTTCCTCTTCTACAAAACAAGAGGGAAATTTTGCCCAGTCCAAGCTAGTCTGGAGACCTAACCAGGCTTGGAACAAGGGGAAACAGGCCAAAAAGCCTGCTGCTGCCTCTAACAGCATGAAGGAGTAGCCCCCGATCCGGGAACGGATCTAGTGGGAGGCAGACTTTCTCTCTTCACCCAGGCTTGGGCAAGAGACGTCCAGGATCCCTGGGCTCTGGAGATTGTTTCCCAGGGATATCTTCTGGATTTCAAAGCTTCATCTCCAAAGGGGAGATTTCATCTCTCACAATTATCTGCAAACCAGATAAAGAGAGAGGCATTCCTACATTGCGTTCAAGACCTACTAGTTATGGGAGTGATCCACCCAGTTCCAAAGGAGGAACAGGGGAAGGGCTTCTATTCAAATCTGTTTATAGTTCCCAAGAAAGAGGGAACTTTCAGACCAATCTTGGATCTCAAGATCCTAAACAAATTTCTTAGGGTCCCATCCTTCAAGATGGAGACTATTCGAACCATCCTACCTATGATCCAGGAGGGTCAATATATGACTACGGTGGATTTAAAGGATGCTTATCTACATATTCCGATACACAGGGATCATCATCAGTTTCTGAGGTTCACCTTTCTAGACAGGCATTACCAGTTTGTGGCTCTTCCCTTTGGGTTAGCCACGGCACCAATAATCTTTACAAAGGTTCTAGGGACCCTTCTGGCGGTTCTAAGACCGCGGGGTATAGCAGTAGCCCCTTACCTAGACGACATCCTGATACAGGCGTCAACTTTTCAAATCGCCAGGTCCCATAAGGACATTGTTCTGGCATTCCTAAGGTCTCACGGGTGGAAGGTGAACAAAGGAAAGAGTTCTCTCTCACCTCTCATAAGAGTTTCCTTCCTAGGAACTCTGATAGATTCAGTAGAAATTAAGATTTATCTGACAGAGGTCAGGTTGTCAAAACTTCTAACTTCCTGCCGTGCTCTTTATTCCATTTCTCGTCCGTCAGTGGCTCAGTGTATGGAGGTAATCGGATTAATGGTAGAGGCAATGGACATTGTTCCGTTTGCCCGCCTACATCTCAGACCACTGCAACTTTGCATTCTCAATCAGTGGGATGGGTATTACACAGATTTGTCCCCTCTACTAAATCTGGATCAAGAGACCAGGGATTCTCTTCTCTGGTGGTTATCTCTGGTCCATCTGTCCAAGGGAATGAGTTTCCGCAGGCCAGAATGGACTATAGTAACGACAGATGCCAGCCTTCTGGGCTGGGGTGCAGTCTGGAACTCCCTGAAGCCTCAGGGTTCGTGGACTCAGGAGGAGGCCCTCCTTCCGATAAACATTCTGGAACTAAGAGCGATATTCAATGCGATTCAGGCTTGGCCTCAGCTAGCTGCGGTCAGGTTCATCAGATTTCAGTCGGACAACATCACGACTGTAGCCTATATCAACCATCAGGGGGGAACAAGGAGCCCCCTAGCAATGTTGGAGGTTTCAAAGATAATTCTATGGGCAGAGGTTCACTCTTGCCATCTCTCAGCTATCCATATCCCAGGAGTAGAGAACTGGGAGGCGGATTTTCTAAGTCGGCAGACTTTTCATCCCGGGGAGTGGGAGCTCCATCCGGAGGTATTTGCCCAGTTGATCCAACTTTGGGGCAAACCAGAACTGGATCCCATGGTGTCTCGTCAGAACGCCAAGCTTCCTTGTTACGGGTTCAGGTCCAGGGTTCCCAAGGCAGCGCTGATAGATGCTCTAGCAGCGCTCTGGTCCTTCAGCCTGGCTTATGTGTTTCCACCGTTTCCTCTGCTCCCTCGTCTGCCAAGATCAAGCAGGAGAGAGCTTCGGTGATCTTGATAGCCCCTGCGTGGCCACGCAGGACTTGGTATGCAGATCTGGTGGACATGTCATCCTTTCCACCATGGACTCTGCCGCTAAGGCAGGACCTTCTACTTCAAGGTCCCTTCAAACATCCAAATCTAATTTCTCTACGTCTGACTGCTTGGAGATTGAAAGCTTGATTCTATCAAAGCGTGGTTTTTCCGAATCGGTCTTTGATACCTTAATTCAGGCTCGAAAGCCTGTCACCAGGAAAATCTATCATAAGATATGGTGTAAATATCTTCATTGGTGTGAATCCAAGGGTTACTCATGGAGTAAGGTCAGGATTCCTAGGATATTATTTTTTCTCCAAGAAGGATTGGAGAAGGGTTTGTCAGCTAGTTCCTTAAAGGGACAGATTTCTGCTCTGTCTATTCTTTTGCACAAACGTCTGGCTGAGGTTCCAGACGTTCAGGCGTTTTGTCAGGCTTTAGTTACAATCAAGCCTGTGTTTAAACCTGTTGCTCCTCCATGGAGTTTAAATTTAGTTCTTAAAGTTCTTCAAGGGGTTCCGTTTGAACCTTTGCATTCCATAGATATTAAGCTTTTATCTTGGAAAGTTCTGTTTTTAGTAGCTATCTCCTCAGCTCGAAGAGTTTCGGAGTTATTTATCTGATTTTCCATGCAGATAAGGTAGTGTTACGTACCAAACCTGGGTTTCTACCTAAGGTGGTATCTAATAAGAATATCAATTAGGAGATTGTTGTTCCTTCACTATGTCCTAATCCTTCTTCAAAGAAGGAACGTCTATTACACAATCTTGATGTGGTTCGTGCTTTAAAGTTTTATTTACAAGCTACGAAGGATTTTCGTCAAACATCTGCTTTGTTTGTTGTCTACTCTGGACAGAGGAGAGGCCAAAAGGCTTTTGCAACTTCTCTTTCTTTTTGGCTAAGAAGTATAATACGCTTAGCTTATGAGACTGCTGGCCAGCAGCCTCCTGAAAGAATTACAGCTCATTCTACTAGAGCAGTAGCTTCCACGTGGGCTTTTAAACATGAGGCCTCTGTTGAACAGATTTGTAAGGCGGCGACTTGGTCTTCGCTTCATACCTTTTCTAAATTCTATAAATTTGATACTTTTGCTTCTTCGGAGGCTATATTTGGGAGAAAGGTCTTACAGGCAGTGGTGCCTTCCGTTTAAGTTCCTGCCTTGTCCCTCCCTTCATCCGTGTCCTAAAGCTTTGGTATTGGTATCCCACAAGTAATGGATGAACCCGTGGACTGGATACACCTTTACAAGAGAAAACTAAATTTATACTTACCTGATAAATTTATTTCTCTTGTGGTGTATCCAGTCCCCAGCCCGCCCTGTCATTTTAAGGCAGGTTTTTTTTTTTGTTTTGTTTTGTTTTAAACTACAGTCACCACTGCACCCTATAGTTTCTCCTTTTTTTCTTGCTTGTCTTCGGTCGAATTACTGGGGGTGGCAGTTAGGGGAGGAGCTATATAGACAGCTCTGCTGTGGGTGTCCTCTTGCAGCTTCCTGTTGGGAAGGAGAATATCCCACAAGCAATGGATGAACCCGTGGACTGGATACACCACAAGAGAAATTTATCAGGTAAGCATAAATTTTGTTTTCTTCTATAAGGTACGACGAGTCCACAGATTCATCCTTTACTTGTAGGATATTATCCTCCTGCTAACAGGAAGTGGCAAAGAGCACCACAGCAGAGCTGTCTATATAGCTCCTCCCTTAGCTCCACCCCCCAGTCATTCTCTTTGCCTACTCTAAGTACTAGGAAGGGTAAAGTGAAAGAGGTGATAAAATGTTAGTTTTTATTTTCTTCAAGCAAGAGTTTATTTACCGGTGTGTACTATTTACTCTCAGGCAGCAGATGGATGAAGACTTCTGCCTGGAGGCTGATGATCTTAGCATTTGTCACTAAGATCCAGAGCAGTTCCCACAGAGGCTGAGGGGTACAAGAAACTTCAGTCTGAGGAACTTTTTCATGCTATATAGCAGTGAGGTATGTTCAGTCATTTTTTCTGGAGAGACTGTGGTATTTCAGAAAGGCTGACAGTATCCCCATGAGGGTAAGGGTAAGCAGTAATCCTAAGAGTTATAGAAGGGTATTACTAAGCTTGCATAAGGGGCTAATTAAAAAATGGTTGACACTGAGTTTTGAATGTTTGTGGGCAAACCGTTTTGTGAACTGGGAGTGCTGTTAACGTTTTTTGGGACAATAACGTTTTTTGGCAATTTTATTGAGGGTACACTTGGCTTATTTTTTGGGTCTCAGAACCCACATGGCTAGTTTGGAACCGCTCTGGTGCGGTTCATTTAGGCTGACAAAACATCAAGTGAGATGGGCGGGGCCTATTTTCGCGCCTCAAATGCGCAGTTATATTTACTAAGCAAGCAGCAAGCTCCAACTCCGGAAGGGCCCTTGTGGAAGTATTAGGCCAAATCGAAGCTTTAACCCCATTTTTCAATCCCTGAGGGCAGGTAGGCGCCACAGCAGGGCTGTGGCGAGGTGCTGGTGGTGTTTTTTCCGGATTTAGGACTTATCGATCCGGTTTTCACAATAAAGGGTTAAATGTTTGTTTTTCTTGTGGGGCAAACTTAACTACACAAATTGAGTCTCATATCAAAAATTTGAAAAGATTGGTGTATTTTAAAGCAGTTTTGCAGAACGTGTATGCTTTTTTTCTCTTAAAGGCGCAGTACCGTTTTTTTAAAATTGTTATTTTTTCACTAAATAAAGTGTTTTCAAGCTTGTTTGTGGTCATTACTAGCCTGTTCAACATGTCTGACATTGAGGAAAGTCAATGTTCAATTTGTTTAGAAGCCATTGTGGAACCCCCACTTAGAATGTGTCCCTCATGCACTGAAAGGTCAATAAATGGCAAAGAACATATTTTAGCTACTAAAAGTATGTCGCAGGATGATTCTCAGTCAGAAGGGAATCAGGTTATGCCATCTAATTCTCCCCAAGTGTCACAACCATTAACGCCCGCACAAGCGATGCCAAGTACTTCTAGTGCGTCTAATTCTTTCACCCTGCAAGATATGGCCGCAGTTATGAATACTACCCTCACAGAGGTTTTATCTAAGCTGCCTGGGTTGCAGGGGAAGCGCAGTAGGGCTGGTGTGAGAACAAATGCTGAGCCCTCTGACGCTTTATTAGCCATATCCGATGTCCCCTCACAATGTTCTGAGTTGGGAGTGAGGGATTTGCTGTCTGAGGGAGAGATTTCTGATTCAGGAAAGATGTTCCCTCAGACAGACTCAGATAGAACACCTCCGCTTGTTGCGGAGGTTTTAGCGACTCTGGATGATTGTGACCCTATTGTAGTTCCAGAGAAATTGTGTAAAATGGACAGATATCTAGAGGTTCCTGTCTACACTGATGTTTTTCCGGTCCCTAAGAGGATTTCGGACATTGTTACTAAGGAGTGGGATAGACCAGTTATTCTGTCGCTCCCCCTCCTACTTTTAAGGAAATGTTTCCCATATCAGACACCATGCAGCATTCGTGGCAGACGGTCCCTAAGGTGGAGGGAGCTATTTCTACCCTGGCTAAGCGTACAAGTATACCTATTGAGGACAGTTGTGCTTTCAAAGATCCTATGGATAAAAAATTAGAGGGTCTCCTAAAGAAAATATTTGTTCATCAGGGTTTTCTTCTGCAACCTATAGCGTGCATTGTTCCTGTAACTACTGCAGCTGCTTTTTGGTTCGAGGCTCTGGAGGAGGCTCTTCAGGTTGAGACCCCATTAGATGATATTCTGGATAGAATTAGGGCTCTCAAACTAGCTAATTCTTTCATTACAGATGCCACTTTTCAACTGGCTAAATTAGCGGCAAAGAATTCAGGTTTTGCCATTTTAGCGCGTAGAGCCTTATGGCTTAAGTCCTGGTCTGCTGATGTGTCATCAAAATCTAAGCTTTTAGCCATCCCTTTCAAAGGTAAGACCCTATTCGGGCCTGAACTGAAAGATATCATTTCAGACATCACTGGAGGAAAAGGCCATGCCCTTCCTCAGGATAAGACAAATAAGATGAGAACCAAACAAAATAATTTTCGTTCCTTTCGAAACTTCAAAGCTGGTCCCTCTACCTCTTCCCCTGCTGCAAAACAAGAGGGGAATTTTGCTCAATCCCAGTCAGTCTGGAGACCTAACCAGACTTGGAACAAGGGTAAACAGGCCAAGAAGCCCGCTGCTGCCACCAAGACAGCATGAAGGGGTAGCCCCCGATCCGGGACCGGATATAGTAGGGGCAGACTTTCTCTCTTTGCTCAGGCTTGGGCAAGAGACGTTCAGGACTCCTGGGCTTTAGAAATCGTAACCCAGGGGTATCTTCTAGATTTCAAAGATTCTCCTCCAAGGGGGAGATTCCATCTTTCTCAATTGTCTGTCAACCAGACAAAAAGAGAGGCGTTCTTACGCTGTGTAGAAGACCTATATACCATGGGAGTGATCCGCCCAGTTCCGAAAACAGAACATGGGCAGGGGTTTTACTCCAATCTGTTTGTGGTTCCCAAAAAGGAGGGAACCTTCAGACCAATTTTAGATCTCAAGATCCTAAACAAATTCCTCAGAGTCCCATCCTTTGAGATGGAGATCATTCAGACTATTTTACCAATGATCCAGGAGGGTCAATATATGACCACCGTGGACTTAAAGGATGCGTATCTACACATCCCTATCCACAAAGATCATCACCAGTTCCTCAGGTTCGCCTTTCTGGACAAGCATTACCAGTTTGTGGCTCTTCCCTTCGGGTTGGCCACAGCTCCCAGAATTTTCACAAAAGTGCTAGGGTCCCTTCTGGCGGTTTTAAGGCCGTGGGGCATTGCATTGGCGCCTTATCTGGACGATATCTTAATTCAGGCGTCAACTTACCAACTAGCCAAGTCTCACACGGACATCGTGTTGGCTTTTCTAAGATCTCACGGGTGGAATGTGAACTTAAAAAGGAGTTCACTTATCCCTCTCACAAGAGTTCCATTCCTGGGAACTCTGATAGATTCAGTGGACATCAACATTTTTCTGACGGAGGTCAGGAAATCAAAGATTTTAACCACCTGCCGTGCTCTTCATTCCATTCCTCGGCCGTCAGTGGCTCAGTGTATGGAGGTAATCGGACTAATGGTAGCGGCAATGGACATAATTCCGTTTGCTCGCTTGCATCTCAGACCACTGCAACTATGCATGCTCAAACAGTGGAATGGGGATTATGCAGATTTATCTCCTCCGATAAATCTGGATCAAGAGACCAGAGACTCTCTTCTTTGGTGGTTGTCACAGGATCATCTGTCCCAGGGAATGTGTTTCCGCAGGCCAGCGTGGGTCATAGTGACGACGGACGCCAGCCTTTTGGGCTGGGGTGCAGTCTGGAATTCCCTGAAAGCACAGGGTTTGTGGACTCAGGAGGAGGCTCTCCTCCCGATAAATATTCTAGAACTGAGAGTGATATTCAACGCGCCTCAGCTGGCTTCGGCCAGATTCATAAGATTCCAGTCGGACAATATCACGACTGTAGCATATATCAATCATCAGGGGGGAACAAAGAGTTCTCTAGCGATGATAGAGGTTACCAAAATAATTTGATGGGCAGAGACTCACTCTTGCCATCTATCAGCAATCTATATCCCAGGAGTGGAGAACTGGGAAGCGGATTTTCTAAGTCGTCAGACTTTTCATCCGGGGGAGTGGGAACTCCATCCGGAGGTGTTTGCACAATTGATTCAGCAATGGGGCACACCAGAATTGGATCTGATGGCGTCTCGTCAGAACGCCAAACTTCCTTGTTACGTGTCCAGATCAAGAGATCCTCGGGCAGTACTGATAGATGCTCTAGCAGTACCCTGGTTGTTCAACCTGGCTTATGTGTTTCCACCATTTCCTCTGCTTCCTCGTTTGATTGCCAGAATCAAACAGGAGAGAGCTTCTGTGATTTTGATAGCACCTGCGTGGCCACGCAGGACTTGGTATGCAGACCTGGTGGACATGTTATCTCTTCCACCATGGTCTCTGCCACTGAGACAGGACCTTCTGATTCCAGGTCCATTCTAGCATCCAAATCTAGTTTCTCTGCGGCTGACTGCCTGGAGATTGAACGCTCGATTTTATCCAAGCGGGGATTCTCTGAGTTTGTCATAGATACCTTGATTCAGGCTCGAAAGCCTGTCACTAGGAAAATTTATCATAAGATATGGCGTAAATATCTTTATTGGTGCGAATCCAAAGGCTACTCATGGAGTAAGATCAGGATTCCTAGGATTTTGTCCTTTCTCCAAGGATTGGAGAAGGGGCTATCAGCTAGTTCCTTGAAGGGACAGATATCTGCTTTATCAATTTTATTGCACAAGCGTCTGGCAGATGTTCCAGACGTTCAGTCGTTCTGTCAGGCTTTAGTTAGAATCAAGCCTGTGTTTAAACATTTTGCTCTGCCATGGAGTTTGAATTTAGTTCTTAAAGTTCTTGAAGGGGTTTCCGTTTGAACCTATGCATTCCATAGATATTAAGCTTCTATCTTGGAAAGTTCTGTTTTTAGTTGCTATCTCTTCGGCTCGAAGAGTTTCTGAACTATCTGCATTGCAATGCGACTCATCTTATCTTGTTTTCCATGCTGATAAGGTGGTTTTGCATACCAAACCTGGATTCCTTCCTAAGGTTGTTACTAATAGGAATATTAATCAGGAAATTGTTGTTCCCTCTCTGTGTCCTAATCCTTCCTCTAAGAAGGCGCGTCTGTTGCACAACTTGGACGTGGTTCGTGCTTTGAAGTTTTACTTGCAAGCGACAAGATTTCCGTCAAACATCTTCTTTGTTTGTGGTCTATTCTGGAAAACGTAGAGGTCAAAAAGCTACGGCTGCCTCTCTTTTTGGCTGAAAAGCATCATCCGTTTGGCATACGAGACTGCTGGACAGCAGCCTCCTGAAAGAATTACAGCTCACTCTACTAGAGCGGTGGCTTCCACATGGGCTTTTAAAAATGATGCTTCTGTTGAACAGATTTGTAAGGCTGCTACTTGGTCTTCGCTTCATACCTTTTCCAAATTTTCCAAATTTGATACTTTTGCTTCTTCGGAGGCTATTTTTAGGAGAAAAGTTCTTCAAGCAGTGGTGCCTTCTGTTTAGCCATCTGTCTTGTCCCTCCCGTTCATCTGTTTCCTGTAGCTTTGGTATTGTATCCCACAAGTAAAGGATGAATCTGTGGACTCGTCGTACCTTATAGAAGAAAAGTAAATTTATGCTTACCTGATAAATTAATTTCTTCTATGGTACGACGAGTCCACGGCCCGCCCTGTCATTTTAAGACAAATTATATTTTTTTATTTTAAACTTCAGTCACCTCTGCACCTTTTAGTTTCTCCTTTTTCTTCTTGTACCTTCGTTCGAATGACTGGGGGGTGGAGCTAAGGGAGGAGCTATATAGACAGCTCTGCTGTGGTGCTCTTTGCCACTTCCTGTTAGCAGGAGGATAATATCCCACAAGTAAAGATTGAATCCGTGGACTCGTCGTACCATAGAAGAAATTAATTTAATTTATCAGGTAAGCATAAATTTACTTTTTATAAAGGAGTATCTAATGAGAAAGGCTTTCTTTATTTTCTTCTTGCTCTTTTGTTTAGAAGTATTAAAGCCCACCCCTGCTGCCCCTCTGTCTAGTCTTCTTATTACACTTATAAAAAAAAAAGTAAAGAACAATTGTGCTCCAATGAGACTTCTAGTGGTCGGGTCAGTAACAACTTTGTGGCCGATTGTTGACTTTTTTGATATTTGTGCTACAACTTAAACTTTCAAAGCTTTTTCTGATCGTTTTCTGTTGCCTGTGTGTTCCTTAGCCCTTCATTTCAACTGATTTCATAGTAGATATGCCTCTTTTTTCCATGGCATGGATATCATTTTAGTCTTCTTTCATAAGATGGCTCATTTCATCACAAGCAGTGATGATATATGCCACTTAAAACAGCATTATTATTTATGGAGTACTATAGAACATTATCTCTAATCATAGTCCATAATTTACAGCAACTCTCTGGTGAATCTTACTATATATAAATTTAAAAATATTCTTCCTTCTGCATTCAACCTGTGTCTTCAACATAGCTTTAAGACAGTTGGGGATCTCTTCTACCTTTGACGGAATTTGCTTGTGTTAATACTAAGTACTTTTTCATTTTTATCAATTACGTTTTTATCTATCCACTGTCCTCTTCTCTACAATCACCTTTCGTCAAGTTATCACCTATATAAAGTCCATATTCTTCAACTTCAGTCTTGCTCAAAAAGAGCATAGCACTCTTCTCAAGCCTAATACAAGTCTTTTATCGCTTATGTGCTCCTTTCATTTTTTAAAACTTGGGATAAGGTTTAGCTGTCAGCAATAAATGTTGAGCACTCTTATTAGGCTTAGTAGCTAGCTGTCAAATTTATTATGTACAAATGAATGTCTGATTAATTCTGGTACTTTAAAGGGACACTGAACCCAATTTTTTTCTTTCGATGTCATTTTAAGCAACTTTCTAATTTACTCCTATTATCAATTTTTCTTCGTTCTCCTGCTATCTTTATTTGAAAAAGAAGGCATCTAAGCTTTTTTTTGGGTTCAGGACTCTGGACAGCACTTTTTTATTGGTGGATGAATTTATCCACCAATCAGCAAGAACAACCGAGGTTGTAAACCAAAAATGGGCAGGCATCTAAACTTACATTCTTGCATTTCAAATAAAGATACCAAGAGAATTAAGAAAATTTGATAATAGGAGTAAATTAGAAAGTTGCTTAAAATGTCATGCTCTATCTGAACCACGAAAGAAAAAATTTTGTTTCAGTGTCCCTTTAAATCCATAGTTGTCTTTCTTTTTCATCCTACTTGTTATTCATGTCTCACTGCTTAAATCATGTATTGTATCTCATCTTGAGTAGAAAGAGTAAGGACATGATGAATAATCATGGGAGCTGTTGTTCAAAGTGTATGTTCTTGCATTTGATAGGACATTTCATTAAATACACAGCTATTGTCCTGTCACTTCTTTACATAAAGGGTATTACATATTTTTATATAAATTAACAATTTCTGTTGTGTGGATAATGATAGAAGGGAAATATGTTTACATTTATAAGAATAGTGGAATAATAGAGTAACTTGGGTTTCTATTTCTTATCTGCTCTCAAAATAATCTGTTTTATTTTTTGTATGTTGTATAAAGTATTTTAAATGTGTTATTTAAAATCTTAGGTCCATTGCCTCGATCCCAATATTTGGAAGACGGTTGAAGTAGTTGACATTGATATCGCTGATAGAAGCCAAGTAGAGCCAGCGGTGAGTTTTAGGTATTTAATACTGAGAAGCTTATTTGGTATGCATAAATCTAAATACTCTTATATTCAGGTAAACTTGGTCCGAACTGGAACAATATAGTTGATGGTAACAATTACTGGTGATAGAAGCCACCATTTCAATTCTGCATTCCTATGTATTTTGGCGTATTTATCTGTAAGAGTGCTTCACTTATAAAATTGTAGCATTGATATTTTAGTTTAGTAACCTTAATGGTTTTGCCTATGTGGATAGTGTGTTTGCATTGAAATGTACTTACCATCCAAAGACTCACCTGTTTTTCTCTTTCTACAAACCTTATTTTCTCTTGTTAAGTGTGTTCAGTCCACGGGTCATCCATTACTTATGGGATATATTCTCCTTCCCAACAGGAAGTTGCAAGAGGATCACCCAAGCAGAGCTGCTATATAGCTCCTCCCCTCACATGTCATATCCAGTCATTCTCTTGCAACCCTCAACAAAGAAGGAGGTCGCGAGAGGAGCTGGAGTTTTTACTTAACTATTCTTCAATCAAAAGTTTGTTATTTTAAATGGCACCGGAGTGTGCTGTTTTTCTATCTCAGGCAGTATTTGGAAGAAGAAACTGCCTGCGTTTTTTTTTCTATGATCTTAGCAGGCGTAACTAAGATCCACTGGCTGTTCTCGACATTCTGAGGAGTGGGGTAACTTCAGAAACTGGGAATAGCATGCGGGGTCCTCCGCAAATGAGGTATGTGCAGTACATTATTTTCTGGGAATGGAATTGACTAAGAAAATACTGCTGTTACCGTATGATGTAAGTACAGCCTTAAATGCAGTAGTGGCAACTGGTATCAGGCTGATAAATGTATGCGCAGTCAAGTTATTTTCTAGGGACTAGAATTTGACTGAGAAAATACTGTTAAAACTGAAATAATACTTAAGCCTTATCTGCAGTGGTAGCGACTGGTAGCAGGCTTAGTGATAACTTTGCATGACATTGGAAAATTTTGTTTTTTAATAAAACGTTTACTGGCATGTTATTCGTTTTTGTGAGGTACTTTGGTGATAAATCTCTTTGGGCATGATTTTTTCCACATGGCTAACATATATTTTCTGCATGGAAACCGTTATATCAGGGCTCCCACTGTTGTAATAGGAGTGGGAGGGACCTTGTTTTAGCGCCTTGTTGCGCAGTTAAAATTCTAGCACAGTCTTCCTGCTTCTTCCTCCTTGATCCAGGACGTCTCTAGAGAGCTCAGGGGTCTGCAAAATTCATTTTTGAGGGAGGTAATCAGTCACAGCAGATCTGTGACAGTGTGTTTGACTGTGATTAAAAGCGTTAAATCTTAATTGATATCCGTTTTATCCGTTTTGGGTATTGAGGGGTTAATCATCCTTTTGCTAATGGGTGCAATCCTTTGCTAATAATACACTTCTTGTTAAGAATTGTTTAATTATATCTGTATTTTGAAGCGCTGCAGCGTTTTTTATATTGCTTGTAAACTTATTGAAAGTGATTTCCAAGCTTGCTAGTTTCATTGCTAAGTCTGTTTAAACATGTCTGATTCAGAGGAAGCTGTTTGTTCATCATGTTCAAAAGCCAATGTGGAGCCCAATAGAACGATGTGTACCAATTGTATTGATATTGCTTTGAATAAAAGTCAATCTGTACCGATAGAGAAAATATCACCAGACAACGAGGGGGAAGTTATGCCGCCTAACTCTCCTCACGTGTCAGTACCTGCGTCTCCCGCTCGGGAGATGCGTAAGATTGAAACGCCAAGTACATCTAGGCCCTAACAAATCACTTTACATGATATGGCTAATGTTATGAAAGAAGTATTATATAATATGCCCGAATTAAGGGGCAAGCGCGATAGCTCTGGGTTAAGGACAGAGCGCGCTGATGACACGAGAGCCATGTCTGATACTGCGTCACAATTTGCAGAACATGAGGACGGCGAGCTTCATTCTGTCGGTGACGGTTCTGATCCGGGGAGACCGGATTCAGAAATTTCAAATTTTAAATTTAAGCTTGAGAACCTCCGTGTGTTACTTGGGGAGGTATTAGCGGCTCTGAATGATTGCGACACGGTGGCAATTCCAGAGAAAATGTGTAGGTTGGATAGATACTATGCGGTACCGGTGTGTACTGACGTCTTTCCTATACCAAAAAGACTTACAGAAATTATTAGTAAGGAGTGGGATAGACCCGGTGTGCCTTTTTCCCCTCCCCCGATATTTAGAAAAATGTTTCCTATAGACGCCACCACACGAGACTTATGGCAGACGGTCCCTAAGGTGGAGGGAGCAGTTTCTACTTTAGCCAAACGTACCACTATCCCGGTGGAGGATAGCTGTGCTTTCTCAGATCCAATGGATAAAAAATTAGAGGGTTATCTTAAGAAAATGTTTGTTCAACAGGGTTTTATATTGCAGCCTCTTGCATGCATTGCGCCTGTCACGGCTGCAGCAGCATTCTGGTTTGAGTCTCTGGAAGAGGCGATTCGCACAGCGCCATTGGATGAGGCTTTGAGCAAAGTTAGAACCCTTAAGCAAGCTAATGCATTTGTTTCAGATGCCGTAGTACATCTAAACAAACTTACGGCTAAAAATTCCGGATTCGCCATACAGGCGCACAGAGCGCTCTGGCTTAAATCCTGGTCAGCGGATGTAACTTCCAAATCTAAGCTACTTAACATAACTTTCAAAGGGCAGACCTTTATTCGGGCCTGGCTTGAAGGAAATTATTGCTGACATTACGGGAGGTAAGGGCCACGCCCTTCCTCAGGACAGGGCCAAACCAAAGGCCAAACAGTCTAATTTTCGTGCCTTTCGTAACTTCAAGGCAGGAGCAGCATCAACTTCCTCCGCTCCAAAACAGGAAGGAACTACTGCTCGTTACAGACAGGGTTGGAAAGGCAACCAGTCATGGAACAAGGGCAAGCAGGCCAGAAAGCCTACTCCCGCCCCTAAGACAGCATGAAGACAGGGCCCCCTATCCGGAGACGGATTTAGTGGGGGGCAGACTTTCTCTCTTCGCCCAGGCTTGGGCAAGAGATGTGCAGGATCCCTGGACGTTGAAGATTATATCTCAGGGATACCTTCTGGATTTCAAAACCTCTCCTCCACAAGGGAGGTTCCATCTATCGAGGTTATCAACGAACCTAGTAAAGAGAGAGGCATTTCTACAATGTGTACAAGACCTCTTAATCATGGGAGTGATCCACTCAGTTCCGCGATCGGAACAGGGACAAGGATTTTACTCAAATCTATTTGTGGTTCCCAAAAAAGAGGGAACCTTCAGACCAATCTTGGACTTAAAGATCTTAAACAAATTCCTAAGGGTACCATCGTTCAAGATGGAAACCATTCGAACCATCCTACCCATGATCCAAGAGGGTCAATATATGACCACAGTGGACTTAAAGGATGCTTACCTTCACATACCGATTCACAAAGATCATTATCGGTACCTAAGGTTTGCCTTTCTAGACAGGCATTACCAGTTTGTGGCTCTTCCCTTCGGGTTAGCCACGGCCCCGAGAATTTTTACGAAGGTTCTGGGCTCACTTCTGGCGGTACTAAGACCACGAGGCATAGCGGTGGCTCCGTACCTAGACGACATTCTGATACAAGCGTCAAGTTTTCAGAATGCAAAGTCTCATACAGAGATAGTTCTAGCATTTCTGAGGTCGCATGGGTGGAAAGTGAACGTGGAAAAGAGTTCTCTGTTACCACTCATAAGGGTTCCTTTTCTAGGGGCTCCTAGATTCTGTAGAGATGAAGATTTACCTGACGGAGTCCAGGTTATCAAAGCTTCTCAATGCTTGCCGTGTCCTTCATTCCATTCCAAGCCCATCAGTAGCTCAGTGCATGGAGGTAATCGGCTTAATGGTCGCAGCAATGGACATAGTGCCATTTGCGCGCCTGCATCTCAGACCGCTGCAACTATGCATGCTCAGTCAATGGAACAGGGATTACTCAGATCTGTCCCCTTTGCTAAATCTGGACCAGGAGATTAGAGATTCTCTTCTCTGGTGGTTGTCACCGGTTCATCTGTCCAAAGGAATGACCTTTCGCAGACCAGATTGGATGATTGTAACAACGGATGCCAGCCTCCTAGGCTGGGGAGCAGTCTGGAATTCCCTGAAGGCTCAGGGATCGTGGACTCAGGAGGAGAAAATCCTTCCAATAAACATTCTAGAATTAAGAGCAATATTCAATGCTCTTCTAGCTTGGCCTCGGTTAGCAAAACTGAGGTTCATCAGATTTCAGTCGGACAATATCACGACTGTGGCTTACATCAATCATCAAGGGGGAACCAGGAGTTCCCTAGCGATGTTGGAAGTCTCGAAGATAATTCGCTGGGCAGAGTCTCACTCTTGCCACCTGTCAGCGATTTACATCCCAGGCGTGGAGAACTGGGAGGCGGATTTCCTAAGTCGCCAGACTTTTCATCTGGGAGAGTGGGAACTTCACCCGGAGGTATTTGCTCAACTGATTCGTCGTTGGGGCAAACCGGATCTGGATCTCATGGCATCTCGCCAGAACGCGAAGCTTCCTTGTTACGGATCCAGGTCCAGGGACCCGGGAGCGGTGCTAGTAGATGCATTAGCAGCCCCTTGGGTTTTCAACATAGCTTATGTGTTTCCACCATTTCCGTTGCTACCTCGACTGATTGCCAGGATCAAACAGGAGAGGGCAGCGGTAATCCTGATAGCGCCTGCGTGGCCACGCAGGACCTGGTATGCAGACCTAGTGGACATGTCGTCCTGTCCACCATAGTCTCTACCTCTGAGGCAGGACCTTCTGATTCAAGGTCCTTTCAACCATCCAAACCTAATTTCTCTGAGGCTGACTGCCTGGAAATTGAACGCTTGATTCTATCAAAGCGTGGGTTTTCGGATTCGGTTATTGATACATTAATACAGGCTCGGAAACCTGTGACCAGAAAAATTTACCATAAGATATGGCGTAAATATTTATATTGGTGCGAATCCAAGAGTTGCTCATGGAGTAAGGTTAGGATTCCTAGGATATTGGCTTTTCTACAAGAGGGTTTAGAAAAGGGTTTATCCGCTAGTTCGCTAAAGGGACAGATTTCCGCTCTGTCTATTCTTTTACACAAACGTCTGGCAGAGAATCCAGACGTCCAGGCTTTGGCTAGAATTAAACCTGTGTTTAAAGCTGTTGCTCCTCCGTGGAGCTTAAACTTGGTTCTTAAAGTTCTTCAGGGTGTTCCGTTTGAACCCCTTCATTCCATTGATATTAAGCTTTTATCTTGGAAAGTTTTGTTTTTGATGGCTATTTCCTCGGCTCGAAGAGTCTCTGAGTTATCTGCCTTACATTGTGATTCTCCTTATCTGATCTTTCATTCAGACAAGGTAGTGCTGCGTACTAAACCTGGGTTTTTACCTATGGTTGTTTCTAACAGGAATATCAATCAAGAGATTGTTGTTCCATCATTATGTCCTAATCCTTCTTCAAAGAAGGAACGTCTTTTGCATAATCTAGACGTGGTCCGTGCTCTGAAGTTCTACTTACAGGCAACTAAAGATTTTAGACAAACTTCTTCTCTGTTTGTCGTTTACTCTGGACAGAAGAGAGGTCAAAGGGCTTCGGCTACCTCTCTCACTTTTTGGCTTCGTAGCATAATACGTTTAGCCTATGAGACTGCTGGACAGCAGCCTCCTGAAAGAATTACAGCTCATTCCACTAGAGCTGTGGCTTCCACCTGGGCCTTTAAGAATGAGGCCTCTGTTGAACAGATTTGCAAGGCTGCAACTTGGTCTTCACTTCATACTTTTTCCAAATTTTACAAATTTGACACTTTCGCTTCTTCGGAGGCTGGTTTTGGGAGAAAGGTTCTTCAGGCAGTGGTTCCTTCTGTTTAATGTTCCTGCCTTGTCCCTCCCATCATCCGTGTACTTAGCTTTGGTATTGGTATCCCATAAGTAATGGATGACCCGTGGACTGAACACACTTAATAAGAGAAAACATAATTTATGCTTACCTGATAAATTTATTTCTCTTGTAGTGTGTTCAGTCCACGGCCCGCCCTGTCTTTTTAAGGCAGGTTCTAAATTTTAAAATTATAACTCCAGTCACCACTGCACCTTATAGTTTCTCCTTTCTCGTCTTGTTTCGGTCGAATGACTGGATATGACATGTGAGGGGAGGAGCTATATAGCAGCTCTGCTTGTGTGATCCTCTTGCAACTTCCTGTTGGGAAGGAGAATATATCCCATAAGTAATGGATGACCCGTGGACTGAACACACTACAAGAGAAATAAATTTATCAGGTAAGCATAAATTATGTTTCTCAAGTAATGGTCATGGAGTATAAAAACATAAATAAAAAATGCATTTAGTACCTTGTTTTTAAGACTTATTTCTGCAACCTTGGGAGGGGGGTGTTGAGGACTTTTATCCATCAGTATTAGTATGATTTCTCTGTTTGGGCTGTTTTTTCATGCTTGCCACAGATTAGACAGCTCAAAATATCTAACCTAGCATTAAATTTGATCGATCACAGCAAAATTAGAGACATAGTGCAAACATTTCCTGCTATAATTAGATAAAGCATGATATTTTAGGACTAAATACCCTGCAATTTTCTTTTTAAAGGGACAGTTTAGACAAAATTAAACCTTCATGATTCAGATAGGGTAAGCCCTTGATGGCAGTCTCTTATGTGAATGCATTTGATAGTTTTTCACAGCTAGAGGGTGTTATTTCATGTGTGCCATATACATAACATTGTGCTCACGACCGTGAAGTTACCTAGGAGTCAGCACTGATTGGCTAAAATGCAAGTCTGTCAAAAGAACTGAAATTAGGGGGCTGTCGGCAGAGGATTAGATACAAGGTAATCACACAGGTAAAAATGATAATAATATAACAGTGTTGGTTATGCAAAACTGGGGAATGGGTAATAAAGGGATTATCTATCTTTTTAAACAATAAAAATTCTGGAGTTGACTGTCCCTTTAATTCCTGTAAATGGTGCAGAGAACTGCTAGTCTCAAGTGGACACAGCAGGTGAGCTAGTTGACATCAGTGGTCACTTGACCCATCTACACAACTGCTGATGAGCTCACTACCTGTGTCTGCCCAGTACCAGTAGTTCTCTTTGGCTCCCAAGCTATACTTTACTATGGCCTAGTTTCCATTGCTGCTGTAAACTGTTGGTAACTTAAAACATCTCCATAGACTTTAATGGAGATACTTTTGTTGTTACCACCAGTTTACGCAGTTTACAACAGTAATGGAATTAGGTCTGTGCGTTTGACCCCTTTGCAGGGGTTAAACAGAGACTTGTAGGGTCTGCACTAGTACTAAAGTAACACTTTCTTATGAATTACAACATGTAGTTTTTCATTCGTAAAATGATGATGGTCCACAGCCCTCCATAACATATGGGATATATTTACCGCCGCAAGGAGTAGCTTTTAAAACCCTTCCGCCTCCCTTCTCTCTCTAAGTTTTGTTCTTGGCCTCGTAGGAGATGGTTGAGAATAGATGGTCGTTCCAGCTACTTGCTTATGGATTATAAGTTCGGAGCTCAGACCTATGTGAGACCCAGAGTCCCTGAGGAGTATAATTTACAAAGAAGAAAGAACAGACTCTTCGCAGCAGCTAAATGATACAGTAATACCCTATTATATGCACAGCATTTCCCTAATGGGACTTCAGCCATAACTACCCCCAGGTTTTGCCTCCCTAGCCTCCTCCTGAGGGACTCCAGTATTTCCTTCTGCAATCCTCTGCGGTACTCAATACCTGCACTGGATGGATTCTCTACTGGATACTGCTGCAGCTGCATTAACATTGACATGCCTGGTAAGTCAGTGGAGGGGTGCAGCGTTAGGTAAGTGCCTCTACGCAGCACAGACACAGCCCAGAGGCTATTTGTAGATATTTTGACACGGGTATAGCATAGCCAGGGGACTTAACCTGCTTCCCTCATGACTCCTCCCCAATTGTTTCTCCATACCAAGTTCCTAACAGTTCTTCTAGCATTGGGGACATTATTAGGGAAGACTCTGACCCTTTTTATCCCTCTAGCAGCTTTAGAGATTTTTATTTTAGCACTTGTGTATGGCCCTTTAAGAGAACCTGGCAATAGCTTAGTGCATGCGGTTCAGTAGTGCAAGTTCCGGTTAGACTGGGGAACACATTTTGAAAGGGTTTATATGTTATTATGCTTGGTGCACTATATTTTATTCACAAACAGCCAAAAGTGTTTTTTTCATTATACAAAGACACTGGATTTACTTTTGGCGGTAACTCCGCCCCCTCTGTGTTCTCGGCCTTTTTTCTTTCAATCTGGAGCCTCTGTGACTATATTTCAGCTACAATAGGGGCCTACTTCTAAACAGATTCTAATCTTATTTTCAGTGCTTGCCAATTCCAGGAAAGGGGTTAGAACCCATACAGGAGCTGCCAGGGGGTACTTATGAGCATCCTATTATTTCTGGGGGCTATAAAACTGATTACATTGGTAGATTGTGTAAATGTCTGAGGGAGTATTTTATAGTATAGAGGGCTCTCTACCAGGTTTTTTCTGTACAGTTTATTATATAAGGTGTCATTGTATACTGTTTATATAAGTGGAAACATGGAACAAAATATTTCTGCCCCCACTGATATTTCCATAGAGGAGTCGGTTACAGATATCCCTCTAAATACATATTTTACAAAGATATTCCAGTATGACAGGATTGTATACTTCAAATTTTGCATATTTACCAGCCACACCAGTCTACTGTTGAGAGGGAATTCTCCCTGTACTTGACACTCATGAGAAAAAGTACTGTTTTTACTCCTGAAGCTAAATATAAAATATACAAAATAGTGACTGTTTAATGGCTATCCCCAAACTAAGTAAGTGTATGTTTAAAACCGGTGTTTTAACTCGTCTGAGGTAAATGTGCAAAATATTTCTTGTGCTAATAACCTAAGGTTCAGTATGAATAATTTCCTCTATAAAGTTTTATTTTATAAGGACCTAAGGCAGCTGTACAAAATAGAACATTCTTGTGTGATCTGCAGTGTACCCAATTTTTTTATAATATGTGCAGTTATATATTGTACTAAACATAATAAAATATGGTGTCTTTACCTTATTAAACTATCTGCGCTATTAATACTTATTTATAAGTCAGTTAAGCAATGTGCTCCCATCATGCCAGGGGATGTAAACAGTTTTCTTTCTAATGACACGGTGAGTCCACGGATCATCATCAATTACTGTTGGGAATATCACTCCTGGCCAGCAGGAGGAGGCAAAGAGTACCACAACAAAGCTGTTAAGTATCACTTCCCTTCCCACAACCCCCAGTGATTCTCTTTGCCTCTAGTGCAAGGAAGAGGTGAAGTAATTAGGTATCTTGATTATGATTCTTCTATCAAGATTTTTTTATTTTGAAGTCTGGGCAATATTGCTCTGGCCTTCCATCACAATTTGGGTCTAGCTGTACTTTACGTTAAGCTACCACAGCCCTGCTGAAGAGACTTAAAGCAGTTAGGAACTTGTAAAGTGGGCTTTGCTGTGTTTTCCTAACATGTTGCTGCCCTGGTATAGAAAGCCTAAGTAAGTTTACTCTGTCTTTTCTTTTTATACAGGTCTCTGTGAGGAGCGGCATCCTCTCATATTTTGTGAGTCGTCTGACTGCCGGACGGCTAGAATGCAGGTAAGTGCCTTTTTGTTCTTCTGGGGCTAGAAGACTGGCACTGAAAGGGTTAAGACCCTCTGCTTTTATATGGGACATATCCTTATGGATGTTTAGGCAGTATGCAGGCACATAATCATGAGATTTGGAAGTCATAGAGAGGAAGGGGTTATCCTACTTGGGGCTCAGTTTTAATTTTTAGTTTCTTCATATTCGCAGCATTCCCTTTTTTAATGACTGAGTGGTCTAAAATATGACTAGGTCAGGGAGGAACGTGTGCGCCACTTTTTCAGGTCTGCATAGCTATGATGGTGGCTTTAAGACAAGCCTCATTGTGTTCTTTTATACGAGTTGTTTGCTGGCAGAGGTGCGCAACTTTCATTGAGTTTGGGGTAATCTTAGGAGCGGAGCGATGCTCTATGTTACTTTTATACCTGTGACATATAACTGTGACATGCAATAAGAGTGTTCAGGGTTCCTATGCGGCAAGATGAAGCGCAAGGTTTTCGTGCTTCATCTACATGCCGTCTTGGTGTCGCCGCCTCCTTCCTTTACTGTATGGGGAAGCGCCATCTTTGACTGCAATATCAGTTGCAATAACCCCGTCTCGTTCTCTGTCTGAGACTGTCGTGTCAAGGAAGAGGATAGTCCTGTGAGATAGAGTATCGTGGTTTTATTAAATCAGGCACTACCTCTGTACTTATACTATCGTGAGATCCTTTGTAGGTCTTAGACTTATTTTTTCGGAGTCTTACTGCTATATAAGAATTTTTGTGGTCATGTTTTATTTCCACCTTATAAAGGATAGATTCCCGTGTAAATAAACTTCCAATGTCGAAATGCCAATATACATGGAGTGGGATTGGACAGTAGAGAGATTTACTATATAGTATTGATGTGAATCCAAGGGCTACTCTTGGAGTAGAGTTAGGATTCCTAGAATTTAGTTTTTTCTCCAGGAGGGTCTGGAGAAAGGTTTGTCAGCAAATACTCTGAAGGTTTTCTGCCTTGTCTATTGTGTTAAGCGTCTGGCAGATGTGTCAGACGTGCAATCCTTTTGTCAGGCCTTCGTCAAATTCAGGCCTGTGTTTAAATCTGTTACTCCTCCTGGAGTCTTAATCTTGTTTTTAGAGTTTTTCAGCAGGCTCCGTTTGAGCCTATGCGTTCCTTAGGTATTAAGATGTTATCTTGGAAGGTTTAGTTTTTGTTGCCATTTCTTCTGCTCGGAGAGTCTCTGAACTATCGGCGTTACAGTATAATCCCCTTACCTTATCTTTCATTCGGATAAGGTGGTTCTGCTTTCTAAGTTAGTTTTCCTTTGTGTCCTAATCCTTCCTCTCATAAGGAGCGTTTGCACAACTTAGATGTGGTTCGTGCGCTGTAATTCTACTTGCAGGAGACTAAGGATTTTCGCCAGTCTCCTGTTTCTCTTTAAAAAACGCAAGGGCCAGAAAGCTATGACTACTTCCCTTCTTTCTGGCTGAAAAGTATAATTCACTTAGCATATAAAACTGCAGGACAGCAGCTTCCTGAGAGAATCACGGCTCATTCCACGAGGGCTGTTTCTTCTTCCTGGGCCTTCAAAAATGAAGCTTCTTTGGAACAGTTTTGCAAGGCTGCAACTTGGTCCTCTCTACATACTTTTTCAAACTTTTATAAATTTGCTACTATTGCCTCGGCTGAGGCCTCTTTTGGGAGAAAGGTTTTTTTTTTTTTTGTTAGTTTTTTCAAACAGTGGTGCCTTCTGTTTAGGTTCCCTGTCTTGTCCCTCCCTTATCATCTGTGTCCTCTAGCTAGGGTATTGATTCCCAACAGTAATTGATGATGATCTGTGGACTCACTGAGCCATTAGAAAGAAAATTAAATTTATGCTTACCTGATAAATGTCTTTTTTTCTTGACACGGTGAGTCTTGTATTTTCAGACGGGTTTTTGTTGTATATACCTCAGGCACCTCTGCACCTTGTGTTGCTTCTTTTCTCTCCTTTTTCCTTTGGTCGAATGACTGGGGGTTGTGGAAAGGGAAGTGATACTCAACAGCTTCGTTGTAGTGCTCTTTGCCTCCTCCTGCTGGCCAGGAGTGATATCCCCAACAGTAATTGATGATGAATGTACTTGAATAGCACTCAACAGCACAGGGTCAAATACTTGCTAATAATACCATAGGTAAAGAAGCCCTAAGAAAGGCGGATTTTAAAACTTAACTTTTAATATACATGTTAAAATAAATGTGAAAATTAAAAAGTTATTAGGTAATAATACTCAATAATAAACCAGCTGATTACACATTGGGTCCATATTTATGTTGAGCTTATAAGTGGGGTATAACTAATATAAGTCAAGATATTTAATTGAAATAACATTAATAAACCCACAGAGCTATGCATTAGATTGTTTCCAAACCCACAAGAGAAACAACAGGCATCAGCCATTACCTAATAAGAACTCGGGCTTCTCTAATTGTCCACATTCACTATTAAGTGGCACTGTACTACCAGAACAGTATTAAAGACATTGAAGATTCTAATTCTCCTACAACTGGGGCAATAGTCCTGGACCCCACTATAAAGGTGTATTAAATTTTAAATCCTAGCGGGTTAACAGACAAGAGAGAACCACGCTATATATTACAGTGGTATTACCCAAGATCTAGTGACACCTTGAATATCTGAGGTTATTTAAAACCTAGGCACACACCAGGTGGCCCTCCTTCCCCACAGGAATCTCATAGTGGAATTTATACCACATCTATAATACTGTAGCAATACATCATTATTAATACCTTCCATTCACAAGTGAAAATTTGTTCTGGAACCTATAATAATAGTGTAAATATGTTTTAAAATCCTACAATAGTGGGAAGACATCCTGGGGTGAACCACGCAGGATAATATATAACCATTATTTATGATTTATTGATACCCAGAGAGTTTCTGGGGATACTCCTAACCCAGGTACACAATAAGTGATTATTATCACTCACACGCATCTCCTAGAGGAAATTGTACCACATAAACAATACAGTGGTATCATACTAGTATAGATACCCCCTTTTCACATACTGAGCAATAATAGGGACAACTATACCTCGAATGTGACACATGTCCAAAATAACCAGATTGATACATTAGGTGTGTTTAGCACCTATATTATTTATGGTATATCCTCGGGAGACCATACCGGGGTTTTTACAATAGATATACTTTGATCCCGGAGGAATAACTCTCCCTCTGGGCCGCATTTTTTCACTACCACACTGTCTGTGACTTTTTAATTTTCACATATTTATTTTAACATGTATATTAAAAGTTAAGTTTTAAAATCCGCCTTTCTTAGGGCTTCTTTACCTATGGTATTATTAGCAAGTATTTGACCCTGTGCTGTTGAGTGCTATTCAAGTACATTCTTTCAATTGCGTTTAGCAATTGATATTCTCTAGTCTGTTTCTCCCAATGTACAGCACCTAAGTCCCAGATTGTACCATTATTATCTCTCCTGTAACACAAGAGACAAGAATACAACAAGGGACACAGCACCAGTAGTGCCGTCGTCTTTCTCTCCTTTTTTCAATATAAGTAATTGATGATGATCCGTGGACTAACCGTTTCAAGAAATAAATACATTTATCAGGTAAGCATACATTTTTGTTTTTTTATATATACTGTTGCATCATGCAGATTATGTACACCATTAAACAAATAATAATTTTTATATAGGCAGAACTCCTGTCTCTGTGAATGCAAGACATTACATGTCCTATGCTATTAGTGTACACAATTCTATAGTATATACCTTTCATTCGTTCTACTCTGCATGCTTATTTCCTATTGTAGTTTGCAGGATTTGAGGCCTATTTATCAAGCTCCGTATGGAGCTTGTGGGCCCGTGTTTCTGGCGAGTCTTCAGACTCGCCAGAAACACAAGTTATAGAGCAGCGGTCTAAAGCTCTGCCCAGGCGGACAGAGATCGCCACAATTCAACCCGATTGAGTATGATCGGGTTGATTGACACCTCCCTGCTGATGGCCGCAAGTCTGCAGGGGGCGGTGTTGCACCAGCAGCTCACAAGAGCTGCTGGTGCAATGCTGAATACGGAGAGCGTATTGCTCTCAGCATTCAGCGATGTCTGTCGGACCTGATGCGCTCTGTCGGATCAGGTCCGACAGACATTTGGTAAATAGGCCTCTATATCTGTATTTTAATACAACAGTGGAGTTCCTTTAGAGATAAGATCTATTGGTTTCTCTTTTAAACCTATGTTATGTTTAGCTTATATGCACAAAGGTTCTTTCATGTAGATACTTAACATTGATCATGACTATTTTCGCTATATGTAAGGATCCTTTAGATTTAAGATCCATTGGTATCTCTTTTATTCCATTGTATGAGTAATTTATAGAAACATAGATATTGACGGCAGATAAGAGCCATAGGCCCAACAAGTCTGCCCGATATTACCTAACACTATAAACTTATCTAGTTCATAGGATAGCCTTATGCTTGTCCCAGGCATTTTTAATGTCCCTGACAGTGTTTGTCATTACTACCTCTTGAGCAAGTTTATTCCATAAATCAATCACTCTTTCTATAAAGAAGTGCTTCCTCAAATTACTCCTGAATCTACTACCCTTCAGCTTGAGATCATGACCCCTTGTTCTTGAATTTTCCATTTTATGTAAAATACAGACAGCCTCAGTTTTACTAAGCCCTTTAACGTACTTGAAAGTTGCTATCATATCACCTCTTTCCCTTCTCTCCTCTAAGCTATACATATTTAGGTAATTGAGCCTATCCAGGTAAGTTTTATTTTTTAGACCATGTACCATTTTGGTAGCCCTCCTTTGCACAGATTCAAGTTTATTAATATCCTTTTGAAGGTATGGCCTCCAGAACTGCACACAATACTCAAGATGAGGCCTAACTAATGATCTATAAAGTGGCATAAGAACCTTACTATTTCTGCTGCAAATACCTCTACCAATACATCCAAGCATTCTGCTAGCCTTACTCGCTGCATTACTACATTGTTTACTAAGTTTAAAATCATCTGAAATAATAATTCCCAAGTCCTGTTCCTCATTTGTAACAGTCAGATAGAAACATAGAATGTATGCACATTTATCATGCAGACACTGAGCATTAATTATGAATATTTTCATTAACTATGCACTTTGTAAATTTACTTTGTGAGTATACGCAGTTTTTGGGTTAAAGTAAGGTGATGTGCGGGTGTTTGAAAAAAGGGGAGAAAAAAAAAAACGGCACTAAGAGTGCCTTTACATAGATGTGATCGGGGACAGTTTTTACTGTAAAAAAAAAAAAAATAAAATATATATATATATATATATATATATATATACTGTATATATGCGCTTATACATATATATTTATGTGTTAACATGTGTATATACACATATAAACACATACATATATATTCATATACGTATATTTTTATTTTGCTGTCCAATACTGCACGAATTACCACTTGCGCTGCTCTTGGTGCTTTGCCGTGTCTGACGGCATGAGAACGAGGCTCCCATTGGAGCCTATTAAAGTGCGCTCCTGTGAGCGTTCGCGTTGTGCCTAACTTGTAATACCAGTGCATTTCCGTGCGCTGGTATTACTGAGTGGAGCACAAATATTGTGCTAGCCAAAGAGCAATATTGCTCTCTACTCGTAATCTAGACCTAAATGTTGTCTATGATCTTTAAGAGCGGCAACATTTATTAAAGGATTTGGAGGATTTGGTGGCATATTTAATCCTAGTACCTGTGTAATCTCAGAGTCAAGCGATTTTACCCCAATCTGTTTATTATCCATAGGGTTTTATAGTCCTATCCTAGATTTCATATCCCTAAACACATTGGTCTGAATTTCCACTTGTATAATGGGAACATCCCTCAGTCTTTTTCCTTAATCAAGGGTCAGTTTATGACTACTATAAACCTCTAGGATTCTTATCGGCACATCCCTATACATAGGGATTAGTTTCAGTTGCTGAGGTTTTGCATATCTGCAAAACTCTGCTAGTTTACCACTCTTTGTGGGATACAATCTTGCCAGTGATCAGAATCAAGACATTTCAGTTACCCCTTATGTGGCTTATAGCTAGTGCAAGCTTATTTTCTGTCAAGCTATGAGCTGTTGCTCATACTCTCAAACATCTCTCTATCAAGACAATAGTTGGAGTATCAATGTACTAATAGAGCCTTATATCCTGCTATGAGGGTAGTATTTACAGGAGTCATAATAGACTAAACCATTATGCATCTTTTTCCTTTAGGATCTTTGCATTATTAAAGGGACAGTCTACACCAAAAATGTTCTTATTTAAAAGGATAGATAATCCCTTTATTACCCATTCCCTGTTTTTGCATAACCAACACAGTTATATTAATATACTTTTTACCTCTGTGATTACCTTGTATCTAAGCCTCTGCAGACAGCTTCCTTATCTAAGTGCTTTTGACAGACATGCAGTGTAGTCAATCAGTGAAGACTCCTAAATAACTTCACGGGAGGGAGCACAATGTTATCTATATGACACACATGAACTAACACTGTCTAACTGTGAAAAACTTTCAAAATGCTCTGAGCTAAGAGGCGGTTTTCAACGGTTTAGAAATCAGTTTGAGCCTAGCTAGGTTTAGCTTTTCAAAAATACCACCAAGGGAACAAAGCAAATTTGTAGATAAAAGTAAATTGGAAAGTTGTTTAAAATTTAATGACCTATCTGAATAATGAAAATTTAGTTTTGACTTTACTGTCCCTTTAAGATTCAGAGGGTCTGTCTCTTCCTACGATGAGCTGCTTTCATTGTTAGCTCAGTTCATGAAGGAGGTGGGTGTTTTGGTTGCTTCTTCAGTCTGTTTCCTTAGCCCCCTCTTTACTCAAGACCCCTATAATAGCTATGCTACACCAGTTAGTAGTTAATGAATTAACTACATTTGGCACACAGATTGCTTTGGATTTCTCAGTCAGTCAGACTTTGTGTCCTTAAGAAAAAGATTGACTGTTTTTGTTCCTTTGAACATCCTTCCTTCCTTCCTTCCTTCATTCATTAGTCTTGGTCTATTGTACCTACGAACTCTGGTCTCTCATGCTGATGGGGGAGGGGCACTGTTTAATATCCTTTTAAAATACATAAATTGACCACACAACATTGTAGCTAGTGTTTTTCATTTTCTGTATTTCCCCAAAAATATATAAAAGCTTGATGCATATATTCCTTCTCACCCACTACTTATTTTGACCAGTGCCGGAATGCGTAAAATACTGGCAATGCAAAAGCCGGTTTTTTTTTAATTCTAACTGTGCGTAGTCTGCGCTAGTCCGTGCCAGTGACGTGACTGACATCATTTCATTGGGCTGTCTCCCATCTGCCTCTGATGCAGCTGTGCTACAAGACTTGCTGGTAAGGATACCTTGCTGAGGTTACAGATGTTACTAGCAATGTAACTGTGGTGTCTACGCTTGCCCACCCATCTTGACCATGCAGCTTGCAGAGTAGTTTGCTTTCGCAGCGCTTAACTACCCATGTTACCTATGGTACATCAAACTGCCCCCTATTGTGTTGATTGCGTAGATCTTTTAGTTGTAACCGTGCATCTGTAAATGCGTTACTACTTTTAGTAAGAGGGGTGGGGCGTTAAATAAAATACAGACAGTTTTCACTCTAGTTCAGTAACTTGTGCAGCGTTGCTCAAAGTTTTGAAGTTCTAAACTTTAAGGTACCTACGTGTAAAATTAACGTCCACTTTACTCATAAAGTGAAAAATTATATACTGTCTGTTATCATTGTGGGTATTTGTGCTGCAGCCCATTAAGTCACATTATTTTAGTTTGCCTCCCTGTTCTCATTTTCATGTCTTGAAGGTATCGGTTTGTTTGACTTGTGTATCATCTGTAAAGGTTTACCCATTTGCACATGCATTGTGTTTATTTCTTGGAACATATCAAAGGCATGTTTAACAAGTTGGGATGTATTTTTCTTTTACAAGATATGACGAGTTCACGGATTTCATCCTTACTTATGGGATATCGCCTCCTGGTCAGCAGGAGGAGGCAAAGAGCACCACAGCAGAGCTGTATATATAGCTCATCCCTTCCCTCCCATTCCAGTCATTCTCTTTGCCTGTGTTAGTGATAGGAAGAGGTAAAGTGAGGTGTTAGTTTAGATTCTTCAATCAAGAGTTTATTATTTTCAATATAGTACCAGTGAGTGCTATTTTACTCAGGGGTAAAGCTACAGGTTTTCTCCAACATAGGTGTGTCCGGTCCACGGCGTCATCCTTACTTGTGGGATATTCTCCTCCCCAACAGGAAATGGCAAAGAGCCCAGCAAAGCTGGTCATATGATCCCTCCTAGGCTCCGCCTACCCTAGTCATTCTCTTTGCCGTTGCACAGGCAACATCTCCACGGAGATGGCTAAGAGTTTTTTGGTGTTTAAATGTAGTTTTTATTCTTCAATCAAGTGTTTGTTATTTTAAAATAGTGCTGGTATGTACTATTTACTCTGAAACAGAAAAGAGAAGAAGATTTCTGTTTGTGAGAGGAAGATGATTTTAGCAAACGTTACTAAAATCGATTGCTGTTTCCACACAGGACTGTTGAGATGAAGTAACTTCAGTTGGGGGAAGCAGTTGGCAGACTTTTCTGCCTGAGGTATGATGGCCACATTTCTAACACGACTTGGTAATGCTGGAAGGCTGTCATTTTCCCTATGGGGACCGGTAAGCCATTTTCTTAGATTAAGTATGAGAATAAAGGCTTTATAAGGGCTTAAAAAACTGGTAGACATTTTTCTGGGCTAAAACGATTACTTGCTAAGCATATTTGACAGATTATAGCGCTTTATAATTATTATAATCTTGGGGATTGTTGTTAAAAAACGGCAGGCACTGTATGAACACCTTTTTCAGATGGGGGCCTTTCTCTAGTCATAGGCAGAGCCTCATTTTCGCGCCTCTAATGCGCAGTTGTTTTTGGAAAGCATGGCATGCAGATGCATGTGTGAGGAGCTAAGATACACTGAAAAAGCTTACAGAAGGCGTCATTTGGTATCGTATTCCCCTCTGGGCTTGGTTGGGTCTCAGCAAAGCAGATTCCTGGGACTGTACAGGGGTTAAATGTAAAAACGGCTCCGGTTCCGTTATTTTAAGGGTTAAAGCTTTCAAATTTGGTGTGCAATACTTTTAAGGCTTTAAGACACTGTGGTGAAATTTTGGTGAATTTTGAACAATTGCTTCATACTTTTTCGCATATTCAGTAATAAAGTGTGTTCTGTTTAAAATTTAAAGTGACAGTAACGGTTTTATTTTAAAACGTTTTTTGTGCTTTGTTGACAAGTTTAAGCCTGTTTAACATGTCTGAACCATCAGATAAACGATGTTCTATATGTATGAAAGCCAATGTGTCTCCCCATTTAAATATATGTGATAATTGTGACATGGTGTCCAAACAAAGTAGGGACAATGATGCCACAGATAATAATAGTGCCCAAGATGATTCTTCAGATGAGGGGAGTAAGCATGGTACTGCATCACCCCCTTCTGTGTCTACACCAGTTTTGCCCACACAAGAGGCCCCTAGTACATCTAGTGCGCCAATACTTATTACTATGCAACAATTAACGGCTGTTATGGATAATTCTATTGCAAATATTTTATCTAAAATGCCTACTTATCAAAGAAAGCGCGATTGCTCTGTTTTAAACACTGAAGAGCAAGAGGACACTGATGATAACGCTTCTGACATACCCTCACACCAATCTGAAGGGGCCAGGAGGGAGGTTTTGTCTGAGGGAGAAATTTCAGATTCAGGGAAAATTTCTCAACAAGCTGAACCTGATGTTGTAACATTTAAATTTAAATTAGAACATCTCCGCGCACTGCTTAAGGAGGTATTATCTACTCTGGATGATTGTGACAATTTGGTCATTCCAGAGAAATTATGTAAGATGGATAAGTTCCTAGAGGTTCCGGTGCCCCCCGATGTTTTTCCTATACCCAAGCGGGTGGCGGATATAGTAAACAAGGAATGGGAAAGGCCCGGCATACCTTTTGTGCCTCCCCCTATATTTAAGAAATTATTTCCTATAGTCGACCCCAGAAAGGACTTATGGCAGACAGTCCCTAAGGTCGAGGGGGCGGTCTCTACTCTAAACAAACGCACTACTATTCCCATAGAAGATAGTTGTGCTTTTAAAGATCCTATGGATAAAAAATTAGAGGGTTTGCTTAAAAAAATGTTTGTTCAGCAAGGTTACCTTCTTCAACCAATTTCATGCATTGTTCCTGTCACTACGGCAGCGTGTTTCTGGTTCGAAGAACTAGAAAAGTCGCTCGATAAAGAATCTTCGTATGAGGAGATTATGGGCAGAGTTCATGCACTTAAATTGGCTAACTCTTTTATTCTAGATGCCGCTTTGCAATTAGCGAGATTAGCGGCAAAAAATTCAGGGTTTGCTATCGTGGCGCGCAGAGCGCTCTGGCTGAAGTCTTGGTCAGCGGATGTGTCTTCCAAGACAAAATTACTTAACATCCCTTTCAAGGGCAAAACACTGTTTGGGCCCGATTTGAAAGAGATTATTTCAGACATCACCGGAGGAAAGGGCCACGCCCTTCCTCAGGATAGGTCTTTTAAGGCTAGAAATAAGCCTAATTTTCGTCCCTTTCGCAGAAACGGACCAGCCTCTACTTCTACATCCTCTAAGCAAGAGGGTAATACTTCTCAACCCAAACCAGCCTGGAGACCGATGCAAGGCTGGAACAAGGGTAAGCAGGCCAAGAAGCCTGCCACTGCTACCAAAACAGCATGAAGGGATGGCCCCCGATCCGGGACCGGATCTGGTGGGGGGCAGACTTTCTCTCTTTGCTCAGGCCTGGGCAAGAGATGTTCAGGATCCTTGGGCACTAGAAATAGTTTCTCAAGGTTATCTCCTGGAATTCAAGGAACTACCCCCAAGGGGAAGGTTCCACAGGTCTCAATTATCTTCAAACCAAATAAAAAGACAGGCATTCTTACATTGTGTAGAAGACCTGTTAAGGATGGGAGTAATTCATCCAGTTCCAATAAGAGAACAAGGGATGGGGTTTTACTCCAACCTGTTCATAGTTCCCAAAAAAGAGGGAACGTTCAGACCAATTCTAGATCTCAAGATCCTAAACAAATTTCTCAGGGTCCCATCGTTCAAAATGGAAACCATTCGAACGATCCTTCCTACCATCCAGGAAGGTCAATTCATGACCACGGTGGATTTAAAGGATGCGTACCTCCATATTCCCATCCACAAGGAACATCATCAGTTCCTAAGGTTCGCTTTTCTGGACAAGCATTACCAGTTTGTGGCACTTCCATTCGGGTTAGCCACTGCTCCGAGAATTTTCACAAAGGTACTAGGGTCCCTTCTAGCGGTTCTAAGACCAAGGGGCATTGCAGTAGTACCGTACTTGGACGACATCCTGATTCAAGCGTCGTCTCTGTCAAAGGCAAAGGCTCATACGGACATCGTCCTAGCCTTTCTCAGATCTCACGGATGGAAAGTAAACATAGAAAAAAGTTCTCTTTCCCCGTCAACAAGAGTTCCCTTCTTGGGAACAATAATAGACTCCTTAGAAATGAGAATTTTTCTGACAGAGGTCAGAAAATCAAAACTTCTAAGCTCTTGTCAAGTTCTTCATTCTGTTCTTCGTCCTTCCATAGCGCAGTGCATGGAAGTAATAGTATTGATGGTTGCAGCAATGGACATAGTTCCTTTTGCACGAATTCATCTAAGACCATTACAACTGTGCATGCTCAGACAGTGGAATGGAGATTATACAGACTTGTCTCTGACGATTCAAGTAGATCAAAGGACCAGAGATTCACTCTGTTGGTGGCTAATCCTGGACAATCTGTCACAGGGAATGAGCTTCCGCAGACCAGAGTGGGTCATTGTCACGACCGACGCCAGTCTGGTGGGCTGGGGCGCGGTCTGGGAACCCCTGAAAGCTCAGGGTCTATGGTCTCGGGAAGAATCTCTTCTCCCGATAAACATTCTGGAACTGAGAGCGATATTGAATGCTCTCAAAGCTTGGCCTCATCTAGCAAAGGCCAAATTCATAGGGTTTCAATAAGACAACATGACGACAGTTGCTTATATCAACCATCAGGGGGGAACAAGGAGTTCCCTGGCGATGGAGGAAGTGACCAAGATAATTCAATGGGCGGAGGATCACTCCTGCCACTTGTCTGCAATCCACATTCCAGGAGTGGAAAATTGGGCAGCGGATTTTCTGAGTCGTCAGACATTCCATCCGGGGGAGTGGGAACTCCACCCGGAAATCTTTGCCCAAATAACTCAATTATGGGGCATTCCAGACATGGATCTGATGGCGTCTCGCCAGAACTTCAAGGTTCCTTGTTACGGGTCCAGATCCAGGGATCCCAAGGCGACTCTAGTAGATGCACTAGTAGCACCTTGGACCTTCAACCTAGCTTATGTTTTCCCACCGTTTCCTCTCATTCCCAGGCTGGTAGCCAGGATCAACCAGGAGAGGGCTTCGGTGATCTTGATAGCTCCTGCGTGGCCACGCAGGACTTGGTATGCAGACCTGGTGAATATGTCATCGGCTCCACCATGGAAGCTACCTTTGAGACAGGACCTTCTTGTTCATGGTCCATTCGAACATCCGAATCTGGTTTCTCTCCAACTGACTGCTTGGAGATTGAACGCTTGATTTTATCAAAGCGTGGGTTTTCAGATTCTGTAATAGATACTCTTATTCAGGCTAGAAAGCCTGTAACTAGAGAGATTTACCATAAGATATGGAAAAAATATATCTATTGGTGTGAATCTAAAGGATTCCCATGGAACAAGATAAAAATTCCTAGGATTTTATCCTTTCTACAAGAGGATTTGGAGAAGGGATTATCTGCAAGTTCTCTGAAGGGACAGATTTCTGCGTTATCTGTTTTACTTCACAAAAGGCTGGCAGCTGTGCCAGACGTTCAGGCGTTTGTTCAGGCTCTGGTTAGAATCAAGCCTGTTTACAGACCTTTGACTCCTCCCTGGAGTCTCAATCTAGTTCTTTCAGTTCTTCAAGGGGTTCCGTTTGAACCCTTACATTCCGTAGATATTAAGTTATTATCTTGGAAAGTTTTGTTTTTGGTTGCAATTTCTTCTGCTAGAAGAGTTTCAGAGTTATCTGCTCTGCAGTGTTCTCCACCCTATCTGGTGTTCCATGCAGATAAGGTGGTTTTGCTTACTAAGCCTGGTTTTCTTCCGAAAGTTGTTTCCAACAAGAATATTAACCAGGAGATAGTTGTACCTTCTTTGTGCCCGAATCCAGTTTCAAAGAAGGAACGTTTGTTACACAATTTGGACGTAGTCCGTGCTCTAAAATTCTATTTAGAGGCCACTAAAGATTTCAGACAAACTTCTTCTTTGTTTGTTGTTTATTCTGGTAAAAGGAGAGGTCAAAAAGCAACTTCTACCTCTCTTTCTTTTTGGCTTAAAAGCATTATCCGTTTGGCTTATGAGACTGCCGGACGGCAGCCTCCTGAAAGAATCACAGCTCACTCCACTAGGGCTGTGGCTTCCACATGGGCCTTCAAGAACGAAGCTTCTGTTGACCAGATATGTAAGGCAGCGACTTGGTCTTCACTGCACACTTTTGCCAAATTTTACAAATTTGATACTTTTGCTTCTTCAGAGGCTATTTTTGGGAGAAAGGTTTTGCAAGCCGTGGTGCCTTCCATTTAGGTGACCTGATTTGCTCCCTCCCTTCATCCGTGTCCTAAAGCTTTGGTATTGGTTCCCACAAGTAAGGATGATGCCGTGGACCGGACACACCTATGTTGGAGAAAACAGAATTTATGCTTACCTGATAAATTACTTTCTCCAACGGTGTGTCCGGTCCACGGCCCGCCCTGGTTTTTTTAATCAGGTCTGATGAATTATTTTCTCTAACTACAGTCACCACGGTATCATATGGTTTCTCCTATGCATATTTCCTCCTGTACGTCGGTCGAATGACTGGGGTAGGCGGAGCCTAGGAGGGATCATATGACCAGCTTTGCTGGGCTCTTTGCCATTTCCTGTTGGGGAGGTGAATATCCCACAAGTAAGGATGACGCCGTGGACCGGACACACCGTTGGAGAAAGTAATTTATCAGGTAAGCATAAATTCTGTTTTTCAACATTGGGAGCTGAGGAGATTCTACATTTCTCTGTGTCTCCCATACTGTTGCTCCCCTGCTGATGGTCTTAGCAGATATTATCTGAGGCCCTGTTTGTCCCCACTGATCTGCAGAGGTGATGACAGAATCTCTCCTTCGTTTGGGACAGGTGCAGACTGCACCAGCATTGAGGTATGTACAGTCTTTAATTCTGGGGAATCGATGCAAGCTCAGAACAGACTGGCCTTATTTTCTACAACAGGAAGGGGTAATCAACTTGCAAATGTGATGTTATGCATGGATGTTTTCCTCCCTTGTGTTATATGTGCTGACATGTTAGGGTACCCTAGAAATTCAGCTGTGAGTTATAGCGGGCTTTGAGTCACTAGCCCGGTCGCATTGAGAGTGGGCTTGACGCTGGGGATTTTGTTTCTATTCTGGTGCTTATACATGAGCATGGAGAGGCAAGGGGGCGCATTCTTTATTCAAAGGTGACACATTTGGATATGAGATGTTCAGGTTTATTCCAGAGTCATTTTCATTACGACTTTTGTAGGCCATGCGGTCCTCCTTATCGGAGTTAGACTTCCGCCCACGAAGGGCGGGGCTTAACGTTGCGTGCTTTATCGCGCAGTTGGTGTTCCAAGGTTCCAACAGTGTACATCAAGGCTCCGGTGTTCTCCTAAGTCCGCTTGTTTTACTCTGCAAATTCACAAGCGCTATTAGGCACGCAGTCCACGGAGTATTATTAGCTGACTCGTGGGGACAGGTAGGCGCCACAGCAGAGCTGTGGCGTGGTACAAGTGATTTATTTTGACATAAGTTGGTTAGAGTGTACTTTTTTAGGAGTGATCATCTTCATTATAGTGATCCCTGATATTACATTGTTTTGGTAAGACCCATTAAAAACTAAAGAGTTTTGTTTTTAAAGACACAGTACACTTGTTTTGCAAAAATATATTATTTTTTTTTCCAAAGTTGTTTGTTTTTGTCATGGCTGAGCTTCAAGAAAGCACTTGTTCTATGTATTTAGATGCCAATGTGGAATCCCCTATTACTTTTTGTCCCTGAGTACTGAGAGGGCTTTACAATTTAAAGAACGAATTTTCTTTAATGAAAGTGTGTCTAAGGATGTTTCTCAGCCTGATGAGACTCAGGGTATGCCGCAATTTTCTCCCCAAGCGTCACAACTTTTAACGCCCGCTCAAGCGACGCCGTGTTCCTCAACGGCGTCCACTTTATTCACTCTGCAGGATATGGCTGCAGTTATGTCTTCCACTCTTACAGAGGTTTTATCTAAGTTGACAGTTTTGCAAGGCAAACGCAGCAGGACAGAGGCTCATGTGGTCCCTGCGACTTCTGATGCTTTGATGGCTATCTCCGATGTACCCTCCCAGGGGTCTGAATTGGGTGGTAGGGAGGCCCTGTCTGAAGGGAAACTGTCTGACTCGGGTAGTGCATTGCCCCTGACAGATTCGGAAGTCATGTCCTTCAGATTTAAGCTTGAACACCTCCATCTTTTACTGCGAGAGGTCTTGCTAACTCTGGACGACTGTGACTCTATTGTAGTTCCACCAGAGAAATTGAGTAAGATGGACAAATACTTAGAGGTCCCTTCTTATTCCAACTTTTTTCCGGTTCCTAAGAGAATTTCAGAAATTATTGCACGGGAATGGGAAAGACCGGGTATCCCGTTCTCCCCTTCCCCTATGTTTAAGAAAATGTACCCTATAGCTGACACCGTGCAGGATTCTTGGCAGACGATCCCTAAGGTGGAGGGAGCTATCTCTACCCTGGCTAAGGGTACAACTATTCCTATAGAGGACAGTTGTGCTTTTAAAGACCCCATGGATACAAAGCTGGAGGGTCTTCTCAAGAGACTTTATGTTCATCAAGGTTTTCTTGCGGCCGCTTTTTGGTTTGACGCTCTAGAAGAGTCCCTTAGGACTGAGACTTCTCTAGAAGAAATACAGGATAGAATTAAGTCCCTTAAGCTGGCTTATTCTTTTATTACGGATGCTTCTTTTCAGATCGCCAAATTGTCGGCTAAGAATGCAAGATTCGCTATCTTAGCGCAAAGAGCATTATGGTTAAAATCTTGGTCTGCGGATGTATCCTCTAAATCTAAGCTCTTGGCTATTCCTTTCAAGGGAAAGACCCTGTTCGGGCCTGACTTGAAGGAGATCATTTCTGATATTACGGGAGGTACGGGTCACCTTCTCCCTCAAGATAAAACATCTAAGCAAAGGGGACGACAGAGTAATTTTCGTTCCTTTCGAAACTTCAAGGGAATTATTCTCAAGCCCACCTGGAGACTCAACCAGGCTTGGAACAAGGGTAAACAACCCAAGAAGCCCGCTGCTGCTCCCAAGACAGCATGAAGAGGCGGCCCCCGATCCGGAATCGGATCTAGTAGGGGGCAGACTTTCTCTCTTTGTCCAGGCTTGGATAAGAGACGTTCAGGATCCCTGGACACTAGAAATCGTGTCTCAAGGGTATCAGTTGGAGTTCAAAAATTATTTCCCAAGGGGAAGGTTTCTTCTTTCACGATTGTCTGTAGACCAGATAAAAAGAGAGGCTTTCTTACGTTGTGTAAAAGACCTCTCCACTATGGGAGTAATTTGTCCCGTTCCAATTCAAGAACAGGGGCAGGGGTTTTACTCAAATCATTTTGTGGTTCCCAAAAAAGAGGGAACGTTCAGACCCATTTTAGATCTCAAGAGTCTTAACAAGTTTCTCAGAATTCCATCCTTCAAGATGGAGACTATTCGGACAATTCTTCCATTGATCCAGGAGGGTCAATATATGACTACCGTGGACTTAAAGGATGCATATCTTAATATTCCTATCCACAGAGATCATCACAAGTTCCTGAGGTTTGCCTTTCTGGACAAACATTTTCAGTTTGTGGCCCTTCCTTTCGGGTTGGCCACGGCACCCAGAATTTTCACAAAGGTTCTGGGGTCTCTGCTGGCGGTTCTCAGGCTGCGGGGCATTGCAGTGGCGCCTTATCTGGCCAATATTTTGATCCAGGCGTCATCTTACCAGCTGACAAAGTCTCATACCGACATTGTCCTATCCTTTCTAAGGACTCATGGGAGGAAGGTGAATCTAGAAAAGAGTTCACTAGTTCCACGGACAAGGGTTCCTTTCCTGGGAACTCTAATAGACTCTATATCCATGAAAATCTTTTTAACGGAAGTCATAAAGTTAAAGATTCTGAATACATGCCGATCTCTTCAGTCCAATCCTCGGCTATCAGTGGCCCAGCGCATGGAGGTAATTGGATTGATGGTGGCGGCAATGGACATCATTCCGTTTGCTCGTTTTCATCTCAGACCTCTACAACTGAGCATGCTCAGACAGTGGAATGGAGATTATGCAAATTTGTCTCCTCAGATAGATCTGGATCAGGAGACAAGGGACTCTCTTCTTTGGTGGTTGTCGCCGGATCATCTGTCCCAAGGGACGTGCTTCCTCAGACCCTCATGAGTGATAGTGACAACGGACGCCAGCCTACTAGGATGGGGTGCAGTCTGGAATTCCCTGAAGGCTCAGGGTGTGTGGACTCGGTCGGAGTCTCTACTGCCCATCAATATTCTGGAGTTGAGAGCATTATTCAATGTGCTTCAGGCTTGGCCTCAGTTGGCTTCGGCCAAATTCATCAGTTTTCAGTCGGACAACCTCACGACGGTGGCTTACATCAATCATCAGGGAGGAACAAGGAGTTCCTTAGCGATGACAGAAGTATCCAGGATAATTCAGCGGGCGGAGGCTCACTTTTGTTATCTGTCAGCAATCTACATCCCAGGAGTGGACAATTGGAAGGCGGATTTTCTGAGCAGACAGACGTTTCATCCGGGGGAATGGGAACTCCTTCCGGAGGTCTTTGCCACCCTGACTCTCAGATGGGGCAGGCCGAGCTGGATCTTATGGCATCTCGTCAGAATGCCAAGCTCCTGAAATACGGATCCAGGTCCAGGGATCCTCAGGCCGAACCGATAGATGCCTTGGCAGTGCCTTGGTCGTTCAACCTAGCTTATGTGTTTCCACCGTTTGCTCTCCTTACCCGGGTGATTGCTCGGATCAAACAGGAGAGGGCTTCAGTGATTCTCATCGCTCCTGCGTGGCCTCGCAGGACTTGGTATGCCGATCTGGTGGACATGTCCTCTCTGCCACCGTGGAAACTTCCATTGAGGCAGGACTTTCTCATTCAGGGACCCTTCCATCATCTGAATCTAATTTCTCTACAACTGACCGCTTGGAGATTGAACGCTTGATTTTATCTAAGCGAGGGTTCTCTGACTCGGTAATTGATACCTTAATTCAGGCACGTAAGCCTGTTACTAGAAAAATTTACCATAAGATATGGCGTAAATATCTTTATTGGTGCGAATCCAAGGGCTACTCTTGGAGTAAGGTTAGGATTCCTAGGATTTTATCTTTTCTCCAGGAAGGACTAAAGAAAGGGTTGTCGGCAAGTTCCTTAAAGAGACAGATTTCTGCTTTGTCTATCTTGCTACACAAGCGTCTGGCAGATGTTCCAGATGTTCAATCTTTTTGTCAGGCTCTGACTAGAATCAGGCCTGTGTTTAGACCAATTGCTCCTCCTTGGAGTTTGAATTTAGTTCTTAATGTTCTTCAAGGGGTTCCGTTTGAACCTATGCATTCCATAGATATTAAGGTGTTATCTTGGAAAGTTTTATTTTTAGTTGCCATTTCTTCTGCTCGCAGAGTTTCTGAGCTTTCGGCATTACAATGTGATTCTCCTTATCTTATTTTCCATGCAGATAAGGTAGTGTTGCGTACCAAGCCTGGTTTTCTTCCTAAGGTTGTTTCAAATAAAAATATTAATCAATTGTTGTTCCTTCCTTGTGTCCTAACCCTTCTTCTAAGAAGGAGCGTCTGTTACATAACTTGGACGTAGTCCGTGCCCTGAAGTTTTACTTACAGGCGACTAAAGAATTTCGTCAATCATCTTTGTTATTTGTTGTTTTTTCTGGAAAACGTAGGGGCCAGAAAGCTACGGCTACCTCTCTTTCTTTTTGGCTGAAGAGTATCATCCGTTTTGCCTATGAGACTGCTGGACAGCAGCCTCCTGAAAGAATTACCGCTCGTTCTACTAGGGCTGTGGCTTCCTCATGGACATTTAAGAATGATGCTTCTGTTGATCATAGTTGCAAGGCTGCAACTTGGTCGTCTCTTCACACTTTTTACAAATTTTACAAATTTTATACTTTTGCCTCGTCTGAGGCTGTTTTTGGGAGAAAGGTTCTTCAAGCAGTGGTGTCTTCAGTTTAGGTTCCTGTCTTGTCCCTCCCTTTCATCCGTGTCCTATAGCTTTGGTATTGTATCCCATAAGTAAGGATGAAATCCGTGGACTCGTCGTATCTTGTAAAAGAAAAGGAAATTTATGCTTACCTGATAAATTTATTTATTTTACGATATGACAAGTCCATGGCCCACCCTGTCATTTTCTAAGACAGGTCTTTATTTTTGTTAAACTTCAGTCACCTCTGCACCTTGGTTTTTCCTTTCTCTTCCTAACTTCGGTCGAATGACTGGAGTGGGGGGGAAGGGAGGACCTATATATACAGCTCTGCTGTGGTGTTCTTTGCCTCCTCCTGCTGACCAGGAGGCGATATCCCATAAGTAAGAATGAAATCCGTGGACTTGTCATATCGTAAAAGAAATACATTTAATTTTCTAACTGGAAAATTAGTTCTGGTCGGCAATCACCATGCCCCCTTGACGCCACACCTCCACTGGCACCATGCCAGGTGGTCCCAGTTTTACCTTTAAAAATTATGGTAAGCCTAAGCATAGCTAGATATTCTCAGTGCACCAGCATTTTAAATATTGCAGCTGCTTAGAGCGCCAGTATCATGTCGGCAATTAACAAATTAAGTCATTACCAGAGCACCTTAGGCTCTGTGAGCAAGTGCTGTGTTTAAAATGCTGGTGCATGGTGCATACTTAAATGCACTTTTGAAACAGCTATAGCTTTTGTTAGAAGCATTTTTGCTAATGCATGTATATATTTTTAAAAAAAGCCTTCTATTCAAAACTGAAATGCATCCATGTGGATTCCAATTTTTGCTGGAATGTTCCTTCATCAAGTGCCACAGTTTTCAGGAAGAGCTGGTCAATTAACAGTATTGATATAGTAGAGATGAAGGTATTCAGCACAATGACATTTGTGGATTAAGTTGTGTTATGTTGTATTAGATCACCCATAGGAGCATAAGCTAGCCTTAGATGGTCTTACATTTATGTGTTTTATGCAGCAAAGGAAACAGAGATCATACCAAATCAGTGTACAATTGCCACACTTAAAGGGACAGTCTACAGTAGAATTTTTATTATTTCTCTTACAAGGTGTATCCAGTCCACGGATTCATCCTTACTTGTGGGATATTCTCATTCCCTACAGGAAGTGGCAAAGAGATCACACAGCAGAGCTGTCCATATAGCTCCCCCTCAGGCTCCGCCCCCCCCCAGTCATTCTCTTTGCCGCTCTAACAAGTAGCATCTCCACGGGAGGGTAAAGTGAATGTGGTGTTAGATTTGTAGTTTTTATTTCTTCAATCAAGAGTTTGTTATTTTTAAAATAGTGCCGGTTTGTACTATGATGAAGATTTCTGCTGAGAGGAAAACGATTTTAGCATGTTGTAACTAAAATCCATTGCTGTTCCCACACAGGACTGGGGAGTACCAGAAAACTTCAGTTGGGGGGAACAGTTTGCAGGCTTAACTGCTACAGTACAACTCCGAAAATCCGGACTGCTTGGGGATTTGCCTGGTCCGTATTTTCGGATTTTCCGGATTCTCGGACATTGCTGATAAAATACCTGTAAATAAAAAAGATGTGCTAATGCTTTTTTATTATAAATAAATACTGTACAGATCACCTTGTTTATTAAAATAGAGTACTGCACCTGCATATCTACATTCCTTTCCATTACAGGTATTTCTTCGGCACATGCTGAACTGCTTGTTCACGGAGCGCTAGCATCTGCTGCGCCCAGTGAACCGCTTGTGGATGGAGCTTCTGCTGTGCCCAGTGATTTCACAGTGTTTCTCCTCTGCTTCTGTTTAGAACCCTTATCCACTTTAGGAAACATTGGTACAGTACACTACGGTACAATACAGTACAGTATACAGGTATAACGGTACTGTGCAGTGTAAAGATGATAAATACCTGCACAGGTATCGGTCATGTATGGCAAACTGTAATGCAGTTGTGGAGCTCAGATTTCTCACTGCCTTTGTGTGCCGTCGCTTGTTGAGGCTCTAAATGCCAATTTGCGCATGGGCAGTGACAAACCAACACCCGGAAGTTGTATCACTCCAGAGTCCGGATTCTCAGGTTGTCCGGATTTCTGGGGTCCGGATTTTTGGAGTTGTACTGTATAAGGTATGTTTCAGTCATTTTATTCTAGTCAAGACTTAGTAATGCTAGAAGACTGTCAAGAATCCCCATGTGGGAAAGGTAAGCCATATTCTGAGACTTAGTATAGAAGGAAGGCTTATTTAAAAGGGCTCAAAACACTGGTGGACACTGTTAAGGGGCAATCAATTATTTTATATTAACAATCTGATCTTTTTACAAGTTTTTATTACATTGGGAATGTTTTATGGGTTTTTTTTTCCACATGGCATATATTTAGACACCTATTTAGGCTTGTGAAGGCCCCACAACTCCAGAGTGGAGAGGGAGGGGGCCTAAATTTTGCGCCTCAATTGCGCAGTTGTTATTGCAGACAGCTTCATACAGCTTCACGTGGAGGGTCCAAAGATTACTTGAGGACTTCATAGAGGCTTATTTTCGATCAAAACTAATCCCCAAGGAAGGTAGGGCCACAGCAGATTGCTGTGGCATGGTGCTGTAGTTTGCTAACCGGTTGCCAGCTTTACTTTGCTCCGGTTTGGCCATTAAGGGGTTAATTGACTTGAAATTCACTGTGCAATCATTTCAAAGCATTAGGATCATATGGTGAAAATTTCATGAAGATTGGGTTAATTTTGGAGATTTAATAAAAAAGTGTGCGCTTTTTATTATTTAAAGGCACAGTACTGTTTTTTCTAAAATTGTTTTTTTCTGTATTTGAGTGCTGTTTAAGTCTGTTTAACATATCTGAGCCTACAAATAGACGTTGCTCTATGTGTTTAGTAGCCATGGTGGAACCCCCTTTACATTTGTGTTTTAAGTGTGCTAATGTGTCTAAGCATTTTAAAGATCACGATGTTTCACTTATAAATGTATCCCAAGATGATTCTTTAACAGAAAGTAATGAGGATAGCCCACCTTCCTCTCCCCATGTGTCGATACCAGTTACGCCCGCGCAAGCGATGCCTAGTACCTCTAGCGCATTGGCCCCTATTACATTACAACAATTAGCAGCAGTCATGGATAATTCCCTTGCAGCATTTTTATCCAGTTTTTCCTAAAAAGCGTGATAGCTCGGTCTTAAGAACAGAGTGTGAGCAATCAGAAGCTTTGGGGGATTTATCTGTTGTACCCTCACAACACTCTGAGGTGTCGGTGAGGGATGTGCTGTCCGAGGGAGAAATTTCTGACACTGGAAAGATTTCTCAGCGGGCAGAATCAGATTCCTTAGCGTTTAAATTTAAGCTGGAACACCTCCGCGTGCTGCTTACGGAGATATTAGCTACGCTGGATGATTGCGACCCCATGGTTGTCCCAGAGAAATTGTGTAAAATGGACAAATATCTGGAAGTCCCTGTATACACTGATGCGTTTCCGATCCCGAAGAGGGTGGCGGATATTGTGGATAGGGCGTGGGAGAGACCAGGTGTGCCCTTTGTTCCCCCTCCTATCTTTAAGAAAATGTTCCCCATTATTGACCCCAGGCGGGACGCATGGCAGACGGTCCCTAAGGTAGAGGGGGCAGTTTCAACACTAGCCAAGCGCTCAACCATACCAATTGAAGACAGTTGTGCGTTCAAAGATCCTATGGATAAAAAATTGGAAGGTTTACTAAAGAAAATATTTGTGCAACAAGGTTTCCTTCTCCAGCCTATTGCCTGCATTATTCCTGTAACTACTGCAGCGGCTTTTTAGTTTGAGGCGCTGGAGGAGTCGCTCCAGACGGAGACCTCATATGACTAAATTATGGATAGAATTAAGGCGCTAAAGCTGGCTAATTCTTTTATCACAGATGCCGTTTTTCAATTGGCTAAGTTAGCGGCGAAAAATTCTGGTTTTGCCATCATGGCGCGCAGATCGCTTTGGCTTAAATCATGGTCGGCCGATGTGTCGTCTAAGACAAAGTTACTGAATATTCCTTTCAAGGGAAAGACCCTTTTCGGGCCCGAGTTGAAAGAGATTATTTCGGATATCACTGGGGGAAAGGGCCATGCCCTCCCGCAAGATAGGCCTTTTAAGGCTAAAAACAAGGCTTTTCGTTCCTTTCGCAACTTCAGGAGCGGTCCTGCTTCAACCTTTGCGACCGCAAAGCAAGAGGGTAACTCTTCACAGCCCAAGGCAACCTGGAAACCTTTGCAGGGCTGGAACAAGGGTAAACAGGCCAAGAAGCCTGCAGCTGCTACTAAGACAGCATGAAGGGTTAGCCCCGATCCGGGACCGGATCTGGTAGGGGGCAGACTCTCTCTCTTTGCTCAGGCTTGGGCAAGAGATGTTCCCGATCCCTGGGCATTCGAGATAGTTGCTCAGGGATATCTTCTAGAATTCAAGGACTCCCCTCCAAGGGGAAGGTTCCACATTTCTCGTCTGTTTACAGACACAACAAAGAAAGAGGCGTTCTTACGCTGTGTAGAAGATCTACTCAAGATGGGAGGGATATATCCAGTCCCAATTACAGAACGAGGACTGGGTTTTTACTCAAACCTGTTTGTGGTTCCCAAAAAGGAAGGAAGTTTCAGACCAATCCTGGATCTAAAAATTCTAAACAAATTCCTCAGAGTTCAATCATTCAAAATGGAAACCATTCTGACAATTTTGCCAATGATCCAGGAAGGTCAATATATGACTACCGTGGATCTAAAGGATGCGTACCTACATATTCCTATCCACAAAGATCACCATCAGTTCCTAAGGTTCGCCTTTCTGGACAAGCATTACCAGTTTGTGGCCCTTCCTTTCGGGTTGGCCACTGCTCCCAAAATTTTTACAAAGGTGCTAGGGCCCCTCCTTGCGGTACTAAGGCCGCGGGGCATTGCAGTAGCACCTTACCTAGACGACATCTTAATACAGGCGTCGTCTTTTCACAGAGCCAAGGCTCATACGGACATTGTTCTGGCCTTTCTAAGGTCTCACGGGTGGAAGGTGAACGTCGAAAAAAGTTCTCTGTCCCCGCTCACAAGGGTTCCCTTCCTGGGAACACTAATAGACTCGGTAGAAATGAAAATATTTCTGACGGAGGTCAGGAAGTTAAAGCTTTTAGCTACTTGCCGAGTTCTTCATTCCATTCCTCGGCCTTCTGTAGCTCAGGGAATGGAGGTTATCGGATTAATGGTTGCGGCAATGGACGTGGTCCCTTTTGCCTGAATTCATCTCAGACCACTGCAACTATGCATGCTCAAACAGTGGAATGGGGATTATGCAGATTTGTCTCTTCAAATCCATCTGGACCAGAAAACCAGAGATTCTCTTCTCTGGTGGTTGTCTCAGGATCACCTGTCTCAGGGAATGTGCTTCCGCAGACCGGAACGGATCATTGTAACAACCGACGCAAGTCTGTTAGGCTGGGGCGCGGTCTGGGGCCCTCTGAAAGCTCAGGTCCTATGGTCTCGGGAAGAGTCTCTTCTCCCGATAAACATTTTGGAACTGAGAGCGATATTCAACACGCTCCAAGCATGGCCTCTATTAGAGGCGGCCAAATTCATCAGATTTCAGTCGGACAACATCACGACTGTAGCGTACATCAATCATCAGGGAGGAACAAAGAGCTCCCTAGCGATGAAGGAAGTAACCAAGATCATCAAATGGGCGGAGGATCACTCCTGCCACCTATCTGCCATTCACATCCCAGGAGTAGACAACTGGGAGGCGGATTTTCTAAGTCGCCAGACTTTTCACCCGGGGGAGTGGGAACTCCACCCGGAGGTTTTTGCTACAGCCGACCCAGCTATGGGGCATTCCAGAATTGGATCTGATGGCGTCCCGTCAGAACACCAAACTTCCTCTTTACGGATCCAGGTCCAGGGACCCCAAGGCGGCACTGATAGATGCTCTAGTAGCGCCTTGGTCCTTCAATCTGGCTTATGTCTTTCCACCGTTTCCCCTTCTCCCTCGGCTGGTAGCCAGAATCAAACAGTAGAAGGCTTCGGTAATTCTGATAGCGCCTGCGTGGCCACGCAGGACTTGGTATGCAGACCTAGTGGACATGTCATCTGTTCCACCTTGGACACTGCCATCGAGGCAGTATCTTCTAATTCAAGGTCCATTCAAGCATCCAAATCTAGTTTCTCTGCAACTGACTGCTTGGAGATTGAACGCTTAATTCTATCTAAGCGCGGGTTCTCTGAATCGGTTATGGATACTATGATCCAAGCTAGAAAGCCTGTCACCAGGAAGATTTACCATAAGATATGGCGGAAATATCTTTTGTTGGTGTGAATCCAAGGGTTACTCGTGGAGTAAGATTAGGATTCCCAGGATATTGTCTTTTCTCCAAGAAGGATTGGAGAAAGGTTCATCTGCTAGTTCCTTAAAGGGACAGATATCTGCTCTATCTATCCTGTTACACAAGCCTCTGGCAGCAGTACCTGACGTTCAAGCGTTTGCACAGGCTTTAGTCAGAATTAAGCCTGTCTATAAACCTGGGGCTCCTCCATGGAGTCTTAATTTAGTTCTTTCAGTTCTTCAAGGGGTTCCGTTTGAACCTTTACATTCCATAGATATTAAGATATTATCTTGAAAGGTTTTGTTTTTGGTAGCTATTTCTTCTGCTCGAAGAGTTTCAGAATTGTCTGCTTTGCAGTTTAATTCACCCTATCTGGTGTTCCATGCAGATAAGGCTGTTTTGCGTACCAAATCTGGTTTTCTTCCGAAAGTTGTTTCTAATAAGAATATTAACCAAGAAATCATTGTTCCTTCTCTGTGTCCTAATCCAGTTTCTAAGAAGGAACGACTATTACACAATCTTGATGTGGTTCGTGCTTTAAAATTCTATTTAAAAGCAACTAAAGATTTCAGACAAACTTCATCCTTGTTTGTTGTCTATTCTGGTAAGAGGAGAGGTCAGAAAGCAACTGCTACATCTCTTTCCTTCTGGCTGAAAAGCATCATCCGATTGGCTTATGAGACTGCTGGACAGCAGCCTCCTGAACGAATTACAGCTCATTCCACCAGAGCTGTGGCTTCTACATGGGCTTTCAAGAATGAGGCTTCTGTTGAACAGATTTGTAAGGCAGGGACGTGGTCTTCACTGCATACTTTTGCCAAATTTTACAAATTCGATACTTTTGCTTCTTCGGAGGCTATTTTTGGGAGAAAGGTTTTGCAAGCAGTGGTGCCTTCCATTTAGGTGACCCGACTTGTTCCCTCCCTTCATCCGTGTCCTAAAGCTTTGGTATTGGTATCCCACAAGTAAGGATGAATCCGTGGACTGGATACACCTTGTAAGAGAAAACAGAATTTATGCTTACCTGATAAATTACTTTCTCTTAAGTCAGGATAAAAATTTTTTGTTTAAAACTACAGTCACCACTGCACCCTATGGTTTCTCCTTTTTCTCCTAACCATCGGTCGAATGACTGGGGGGGAGCTATATGGACAGCTCTGATGTGTGCTCTCTTTGCCACTTCCTGTAGGGAATGAGAATATCCCACAAGTAAGGATGAATCCGTGGACTGGATACACCGTAAGAGAAAGTAATTTATCAGGTAAGCATAAATTCTGTTTTTTTATTACGCATTCCCTAGTTTTGCATAACCAACACAGTTATATTAATATACTTTTTACCTCTGTGATTAGCTTGTATCTAAGCCTTTTCTGACAGCCCCCTGATCACATGACTTTTTATTTATTATCTAATGACTTGCATTTTAGCCAATTAGTGCTGTGCTGTGCTTGCTCTTAAATAACTCTACGGGCATGAGCATAATGTTACCTATATGACTCACATGAACTAGCAGCCTCCTGTTGTGAAAAGCTAATAAAAAGCATGTGATAAGAGGCTGTCTGTAGTGGCTTAGAAACAGGCACATATTTAGAGGTTTAAATGTTATAAAGTATATTAATATAACAATGTTGGTTGTGCAAGGCTGGGGAATTGGTAGTAAAGGAATTATCTATTATCTATTTTTAAACAATAACAATTTTAGTTTTTACTGCCCCTTTTAAAGGCATATGAAACCCAAAAAATGTGTATTGTTATTCAGACAGAGTTATACAATCCTAAAAAAGTTTCCAATTTACTTCAGTTATCAAATGTGCTTTGTTTCTATTGTGTTCTTTGTTGAAGAGATACCTAGGTAGGTGTCTGGAGCACTACAAGCCAGGAAGTTGTGCTACCATCTAGTGCTTTTACAAGTGGATAACATTCTTGCAAAACTGCTGCCATATAGAGCTCTAGACGTGCACGGCCCTGGGCTTATGTGTCTGCTTTTCAACAAAAGATACAAAGAGAAGAAGGAGATATGATCATAGAAGTAAATTAGAAAGGTGTTTAAAATGGCATGCTCTATCTGAATCATGATTTATTTATTTGTGGTTTCATATCCCTTTAACAACATATTAACATTAAACCATATTAAACTTGAGGATTCTATGTTAAAATGAATGATAAAGTATGTAAGCACTGTAATTGCTTTGGAAAGGCAAGCTTAGTCTTTACACAAAGAGCTTCAGAAAATCCCTATCTATTTTATATTGCTGTGTTTCACATCAAAAGAAGAAAAAATATATTTTCTATGACATATTCAGCATAGAAAATACAATCTGCACTTCCCAATTACAGCTGCAAATGAGCAATAGTGTGGAAGAAGACAGCCTTCTGGCTTTGTTAGCAAGCAGTCTCCTTCAGGATCCCACAGGAGAAGCGGAGCCACTGAAGGCAAGCCGTTGGCTAGTGGTTCATTTTGCTTGCCACCAGCTGTAGGCTTCTCATCTCATTAGTTCTGTTAAAATACTCTGGGGGGTGACAGCTGTAACCTACTTGAATCTTCTGCTCCTAGTATTTCTCTAAGATAAATTTTAGATGCTCAGTTTTTGCAACTCTTCAAAGAAACTGGTCCAGTATATAAAGCGTAGTATTAACCATCTGAGTTTTCTGAAGTAGGATAAAATTGGGATATGACCCACTTATATCATGCTGAATAAAAAAAACAAATCCGAACCAAAAAAAAAAAAGAAAGAAACTTCTGTTTTTGGGTTGCTTTACTAAAGAGATATAATGTTTACATTTGAATTTCTATGTTTTAAAAATAATTATTTTAAAACTAAATATATAATGCTAAAATAGAAATGTTAGACAAATTAAATTTGTTATATAGAATTTCTGAAAATTGTGGGTTTTGCAGTTCTGAGAATTGGAAGTGCAGACTGCGGACTTCACAAGCCCTGCTTTGCTACAACATAACTGTCACTAACTGGCCTCTGCTAGTAATAAGTTACTGCAAAACAATGGAAGTTTTGAACTTTGAAAAACCATTGCAGCAAACACAGTTTTAATGCATTCAGTAAGTTTTTTTTTTGCTCAGTTGGTATATTAATTTATTTCAAGGCTACAGAAAAGTCTTACAATTACAAAGTATTTTATGTTCCTTAAAGTCAAGCTTAAAAATGTACTGATATTAAAGGGACATTAAACAATAAAAAAAGTTAGATAGAATGATGCATTCAAGAAGAGATTAGTCTGAGAATAACGTAGATGTATTATTTTTTTTAAAGCTGTTTAAATATTGACAAAATAACTGTAGTTTTAGTGTCTATAAAACAATTGGATTCCATGTTGAAACTTAGGTTACTTTCTCTGCTGTGGCCAATTAGTGACAGTTATAAATAGGTCACTAGAGTGTGCAGCTAATGGCTGTGTGGAATATAACCGTTTTTTGTACATATGATTTATATTATAATCTCAGTGTTTAATGTCTCTTTAAAGAAAATGCATATAATGTTATGTAATTCTAACAATATAACTGTATAAATGGTGGTCATGTGGCACTATGTTAAAATGGATGTGTTGGGCAACTACATAGTTTAAATGTTATAACACTAACTTTATGGTCATACAATAAAACCATGAGAACTCAGAGTCAACTGTTTCATGTAAAACACTTTCCTTTCAACTGGAACTCTCAATGCCAATTGCTGGGCCCTACCTTAGCAGTAACTAAAATGTAACGTATTATGTTGCGTTCATGCCAGTTAAGACATATAGGGGTCCATTTATTAAAGTTTAAAAAAGTAGAAGTGAACTTATATGAGAATGTCTGCATCACTTCAAGCCCTCTGAATTAGTCTCTTAATCCAACATTTATCAAAATTAGCGATGGTTATCTTTGCATCAAATCTGGCTTGATAGTTGGTGACGATTGATAAATTAGAAAATACATTTTCTATCCAGGTAAATTTTAGACAGCACTTTCAGGCTACACGGTGTGATAACTTGAAGAACTTGGGCATTAAACACTAAATAAATCATTGCTTGAATGATGTATTCAGAGCAAAGACTAGCCTGAGAATAATTTGTACATGTATTTTTAAAATTATATTAGTTTAAATATTGAAATAATAAGGGTAAAGTTAATGTTCATAAAGCAGTGGGCGCCGCCATATTGTAACTTAGGTTACACTGAGTCCAATTAGGAATGATTCTAAAAGGCTTACTAGAGTGTGCAGCTAATTACAGTGTGGAATGTAGCTGAGTCTGCTCTTCCATGTTTAACATGAATTGGAAAGCCCACAATATTCAGAATTAAATTACAGGAAAGGAGAAACAAAAAATATTGAAAGTATATATTGCAAAGTTGTTTTCTCTTGTAAGGTGTATCCAGTCCACGGATCATCCATTACTTGTGGGATATTCTCCTTCCCAACAGGAAGTTTCAAGAGGACACCTACAGCAGAGCTGTCCATATAGCTCCTCCCCTAACTGCCATATCCAGTCATTCTCTTGCAACTCTCGACAAGCATGGAGGTAGTAAGAGAGAAGTGGTGTAACGTAGTTGTGTTTTTACTTCAATCAAAAGTTTGTTATTTTAAATGGTACCGGAGTTGTACTATTTTTGTCCCAGGCAGAAAATGAAGAAGAATCTGCCCGTGATTTCTATGATCTTAGCAGGTTGTAACTAAGATCCATTGCTGTTCTCACACATAACTGAAGAGAGAGGTAACTTCAGCTGGGGAATGGCGTGCAGGTTATCCTGCTATGAGGTATGTGCAGTTAAAATTTTTCTAGAGATGTAATTGCTAGAAAATGCTGCTGATACCAGATTTATGTAAGGTAAGCCTGAATACAGTGATTTAATAGCGACTGGTATCATGCTTACTTGCAGGGGTAATACTCTTATAGAATTTCAATATAAAACGTTTGCTGGCATGTTTAAACGTTTTTATATATGCTTTGGTGATAAAATTTTATTGGGGCATAGTTTTTTTCCACATGGCTGGCTTAACTTTGCCTCGAAACAGTTTCCACTGTTTAGACATGAGTGGGAGGGGCCTAATTTAGCGCTTTATTGCGCAGTAACTTTTACAGACTGAGACATCCAGCTTTCCTCCAGGAGTCCCCTGAATGCTATAGGACATCTCTAAATGGCTCTTAGACCCTCCAAAGTCGTTTATTTGGGAAGGTAGGGCCACAGCTGAGCTGTGGCAGTTGTTGTGACTGTGAAAAAACGTCTATCGTTTTTTTGATCCGTTTTTTGAACTAAGGGGTTAATCATCCATTTGCAAGTGGGTGCAATGCTCTGTTAGCCTATTATACACACTGTAAAATTTTCGTTTGATTTAATGCTTTTTTTCACTGTTTTTCAATTTCTGACAAAAATTGTTTCTCTTAGGCACAGTACCGTTTTTTTATTTTTTGCTTGTTAACTTGATTTAAAGTGTTTTCCAAGCTTGCTGGTCTCATTGCTAGTCTGTTTAAACATGTCTGACATAGAGGAAACTCCTTGTTCATTATGTTTAGAAGCCATGGTGGAACCCCCTCTTAGAATGTGTACCACATGTACTGATTTCACTCTAAGTAATAAAGATCATATTCTGTCTTTAAAACATTTATCACCAGAGGAATCTGACGAGGGGGAAGTTATGCCGACTAACTCGTCCCACGTGTCAGACCCTTTGACTCCCGCTCAAGGGACTCCCGCTCAAGTGGCGCCAAGTACATCTAGGGCGCCCATGACGTTTACTTTACAAGAGATGGCGGAAGTCATGGATAATACACTGTCAGCGGTATTATCCAGACTACCTGGTTTTCGAGGAAAGCGAGATAGCTCTGGAGTTAGAAGAAATACAGAGCAGTCTGACGCTTTTGTAGCCATGTCTGATACTCCCTCACAATATGCAGAAGCTGAGGAAGGAGAGCTTCTTTCTGTGGGTGATGTTTCTGACTCAGGGAAGAGGATTCAACCTGATTCTGATATGTCAACATTTAAATTTAAGCTTGAACACCTCCGCGTATTGCTCAGGGAGGTTTTAGCTGCTCTGAATGACTGATACAATTGCAGTACCAGAAAAATTGTGTAGATTGGACAAATACTATGCAGTGCCGGTGTGCACTGACGTTTTTCCAATACCTAAAATATTTACAGAAATTATTTCAAAAGAATGGGATAGACCAGGTGTGCCATTCTCTCCCCCTCCTATTTTTAAGAAAATGTTTCCAATAGATGCCACCACGTGGGACTTATGGCAGACAGTCCCTAAGGTGGAGGGAGAAGTTTCTACCCTTACTAAGCGTACTACTATCCCTGTCGAGGACAGTTGTGCTTTCTCAGATCCAATGGATAAAAAGTTAGAGGGTTACTTTAAGAAAATGTTTATTCAACAAGGTTTAATTCTACAGCCCCTTGCATGCATTGCCCTAGTCACTGCTGCTGCGGCCTTCTGGTTTGAGTCTCTGGAAGAGGCTTTACAGGTAGCGACCCCATTGGATGACATACTTGACAAGCTTAGAGCACTTAAGCTAGCCAATTCATTTGTTTCTGATGCCATTGTTCATTTGACTAAACTAACGGCTAAGAATTCCGGTTTTGCTATGCAAGCGCGCAGGGCGCTATGGCTTAAATCATGGTCAGCTGACGTTACTTCAAAGTCTAAGCTGCTTAACATTCCCTTCAAGGGGCAAACCCTATTCGGGCCTGGTTTGAAGAAGATCATTTCTGATATCACTGGAGGAAAAGGTCATGCCCTTCCTCAGGATAGGTCCAAATCTAGGGCCAAACAGACTAATTTCCGTGCCTTTCGAAACTTCAAGGCGAGTGCGGCATCAACTTCCTCTAATGCAAAGCAAGAGGTAACTTTTGCCCAGTCCATGTCGGTCTGGAGACCTAACCAGACCTGGAACAAGGGTAAGCAGGCCAAAAAGCCTGCTGCTGCCTCTAAGACCGCATGAAGGATCAGCCCCCTATCCGGTAACGGATCTAGTGGGGGTCAGACTTTTGCTCTTCGCCCAGGCTTTGGCAAGAGATGTCCAGGACCCCTGGGCGTTGGAAATTGTATCCCAGGGATATCTTCTGGACTTCAAAGCTTTCCGTCCAAAAGGGAGATTTCACCTTTCACAATTATCTGCAAACCAGATAAAGAGAGAGGCATTCTTACACTGTGTTCAAGACCTCCTAGTTATGGGAGTGATCCATCCAGTTCCAAAGGAGGAACAAGGACAGGGATTTTACTCAAATCTGTTTGTGGTTCCCAAAAAAGAGGGAACCTTCAGACCAATTTTAGATCTCAAGATTTTAAACAAATTCCTCCGAGTTCCATCATTCAAGATGGAGACTATTCGTACCATCCTACCACTGATCCAGGAGGGTCAATACATGACTACAGTGGATTTAAAGGATGCTTATCTTCACATTCCGATACACAAAGATCATCATCGGTTTCTCAGGTTCGCCTTCCTGAACAGGCATTACCAGTTTGTAGCTCTTCTGGCGGTCCTAAGACCGCGGGGCATAGCAGTAGCCCCTTATCTAGACGACATTCTGATACAGGCGTCAAATTTCCAAATTGCCAAGTCTCATACGGACATAGTTCTGGCATTTCTGAGGTCGCATGGGTGGAAGGTGAACGAAGAAAAGAGTTCTCTATCCCCTCTCACAAGAGTTTCCTTTCTGGGAACTTTAATAGATTCTGTAGAAATGAGGATTTACCTGACAGAGTCCAGGTTATCAAAACTTCTAAATTCCTGCCGGGTTCTTTATTCCACTGCTCGCCCTTCGGTGGCTCAGTGTATGGAAGTAATTGGCTTAATGGTAGCGGCAATGGACATAGTGCCTTTTGCACGCCTACATCTCAGACCGCTGCAACTATGCATGCTCAGTCAGTGGAATGGGGATTACACAGATTTATACCCTCTACTAAATCTGGATCAAGAGACCAGGGATTCTCTTCTCTGGTGGCTATCTCGGGTCCATCTATCCAAAGCAATGACCTTTCGCAGGCCAGATTGGACAGTTGTAACGACAGATGCCAGCCTCCTAGGCTGGGGGGCAGTCTGGAATTCCCTGAAGGCTTAGGGATCGTGAACTCAGGAGGAGACGCTCCTTCCAATAAATATTCTGGAACTAAGAGCGATATTCAATGCTCTTCAGGCTTGGCCTCAGCTAGCAACTATGAGGTTCATCAGATTTCAGTCGGACAACATCACGACTGTGGCTTACATCAACCATCAAGGGGGAACAAGGAGTTCCCTAGCGATGTTAGAAGTCTCAAAGATAATTAGCTGGGCAGAGATTCACTCTTGCCACCTATCAGCTATCCATATCCCAGGTGTAGAGAACTGGGAGGCGGATTTTCTAAGTCAACAGACTTTTCATCCGGGGGAGTGGGAATTCCATCCGGAGGTATTTGCACAATTGGTTCAACGTTGGGGCGAACCAGAACTGGATCTCATGGCGTCGAAGAAGGAACGTTTATTACACAATCTTGACGTGGTTCGTGCTTTAAAGTATTACTTACAAGCTACTAAAGATTTTCATCAAACATCTGCTTTGTTTGTTGTCTACTCTGGACAGAGGAGAGGCCAAAAGGCTTCGGCAACTTCTCTTTCTTTTTGGCTAAGGAGTATAATATGCTTAGCTTATGAGACTGCTGGCCAGCAGCCTCCTGAAAGGATTACAGCTCATTCTACTAGAGCTGTGGCTTCCACATGGGCCTTTAAAAATGAGGCTTCTGTTGAACAGATTTGCAAGGCAGCGACTTGGTCTTCGCTTCATACCTTTTCAAAATTCTATAAATTTGATACTTTTGCTTCTTCGGAGGCTATTTTTGGGAGAAAGGTTTTACAGGCAGTGGTACCTTCCGTTTAAGTACCTGCCTTGTCCCTCCCTTCATCCGTGTACTTAAGCTTTGGTATTGGTATCCCACAAGTAATGGATGATCCGTGGACTGGATACACCTTACAAGAGAAAACATAATTTATGCTTACCTGATAAATTTATTTCTCTTGTGGTGTATCCAGTCCACGGCCCGCCCTGTCATTTTAAGGCAGGTATTTTTTATCTTTAAACTACAGTCACCACTGCACCCTATGGTTTCTCCTTTCTCTTGCTTGTCTTCGGTCGAATGACTGGATATGGCAGTTAGGGGAGGAGATATATGGACAGCTCTGCTGTGGGTGTCCTCTTGCAACTTCCTGTTGGGAAGGAGAATATCCCACAAGTAATGGATGATCCGTGGACTGGTTACACCACAAGAGAAATACATTTATCAGGTAAGCATAAATTATGTTTTACTACATGTAATTAAACAATTTAAATTAATATATTGAGGTGTTTAATGTCCCTTTAATAGGATTTGGCTTCATATGTGAAATTGATCAGATGCAAATACACATTGTGATTGAATTTGGGAGCAGAAAACAAACATTGTTCTTGAATAGGGTCACTACCTTGATAAATCTAAAAGCTGAATTATGCACATATTTTTACTCACGGATACAGGTGGGTTGAAGCCTTGATAAATGTAAATCATATGGTTAGGTTTTGGAGTTTGAAATAAAGATAAAAGTATTGAGGAATCCCAAGCTCCACAAAATATTTACTAGGGAACTCAAACCCTATTTCAATAATCAGGAACTGCCCCTCCATAGTAAAAAATGAACTAACATTTCCTCTCTGTTGTCACATTATTCCTCCTCAACTACATAAAATAGCTGCTGTCTAAATTGCTGCTTTCTCGCTTCTTGTGCTATGGTTTCCTCAGAAAAAAAGATTGCTATTGGACCAAAGTGGAACACCATCATTATTAAGGAGAAAGTCTGTGAAGCACTAGTTAGCTGTCAATGTGCACAATGTACATATACAAAAATATGTTGTACTGTTTAGATGATAAAATAATTGTTAAAAGTGAGATAAAGCATAATAATTATAGTATTGTTTAAGTGTTTATTGGTACACTTAGCAGTTATTGAAAATGGATTACAATAGATTGTTTATATTATTTTGAATTTGTGCACCACCAACTAACAATTTTTCAACTAATACATGCCGTTTACATTTACCCTCTAAGTGTGTGTTATTGTTAATATAAATGATGTAAAATGTATATTTCTTCTGTTATGTGTGATCAGTCCACGGGTCATCATTACTTCTGGGATATAACTCCTCCCCAACAGGAAATGCAAGAGGATTCACCCAGCAGAGCTGCATATAGCTCCTCCCCTCCACGTCAGTCCCAGTCATTCTCTTGCACCCAACGACTAGATAGGATGTGTGAGAGGACTATGGTGATTATACTTAGTTTTTATGACTTCAATCAAAAGTTTGTTATTTTAAAATAGCACCGGAGCGTGTTATTACTTCTCTGGCAGAGTTTGAGGAAGAATCTGTCAGAGTTTTTTACTATGATTTTAACCGGAGTAGTTAAGATCATATTGCTGTTCTCGGCCATCTGAGGGAGGTAAAGGCTTCAGATCAGGGGACAGCGGGCAGATGAATCTGCATTGAGGTATGTAGCAGTTTTTATTTTCTGAATGGAATTGATGAGAAAATCCTGCCATACCGTTAAAATGACATGTATGTATACACTTCAGTATTCTGGGGATGGTATTTCACCGGAACTACTCTGTTAAAGGTCACTAATCCTTTTTAATAACTATTTATCATGTTAAACGTTTTTGCTGGAATGTAGAATCGTTTACATTGCTGAGGTACTGTGTGAATAAATATTTGGGCATTATTTTCCACTTGGCAGTTTTTTTGCTTTAATTGTGACAGTTTCGTTTCTCTTCACTGCTGTGTGGGAGAGGGAGGGGCCGTTTTTGGCGCTCTTTGCTACGCATCAAAAAATACCAGTCAGTTACTTTTATATTTCCTGCATGATCCGGTTCATCTCTGATAGATCTCAGGGGTCTTCAAACTTCTCTGAAGGGAGGTAAATTCTCTCAGCAGAGCTGTGAGAATTCTTATAGTGACTGTGAATAAAAACGTTGCTTTGTATTTTTTATGTCAAATTTAATTATTGTTATTTTACTAATGGGAACAAACCTTTGCTAAAAGTTTTGTTGTTTTAAAGTTTGATGCTATAACTGTTTTTCAGTTCATTATTTCAACTGTCATTTAATCGTTAGTACCTCTTTGAGGCACAGTACGTTTTTTGCTAAAAAAGATTATAACCAAGTTGTAAGTTTTTTGCTAGTGTGTTAAACATGTCTGACTCAGAGGAAGATATCTGTGTCATTTGTTCCAATGCCAAGGTGGAGCCCAATAGAAATTTATGTACTAACTGTATTGATGCTACTTTAAATAAAAGTCAATCTGTACAATGTGAACAAATTTCACCAAACAGCGAGGGGAGAGTTATGCCGACTAACTCGCCTCACGCGGCAGTACCTGCATCTCCCGCCCGGGAGGTGCGTGATATTTTGGCGCCTAGTACATCTGGGCGGCCATTACAGATAACATTACAAGATATGGCTACTGTTATGACTGAAGTTTTGTCTAAATTACCAGAACTAAGAGGCAAGCGTGATCACTCTGGGGTGAGAACAGAGTGCGCTGACAATGCTAGGGCCATGTCTGATACTGCGTCACAGCTCGCAGAGCATGAGGACGGAGAGCTTCATTCTGTGGGTGACGGTTCTGATCCAAACAGATTGGACTCAGATATTTCAAATTTTAAATTTAAATTGGAGAACCTCCGTGTATTACTAGGGGAGGTCTTAGCAGCTCTCAACGATTGTAACACCGTTGCAATACCAGAGAAACTGTGTAGGTTGGATAAATACTTTGCGGTACCGGCGAGTACTGACGTTTTTCCTATACCTAAGAGACTAACTGAAATTGTTACTAAGGAGTGGGATAGACCCGGTGTGCCGTTCTCACCCCCTCCAATATTTAGAAAGATGTTTCCAATAGACGCCACCACTCGGGACTTATGGCTAATAGCGCCTGCATGGCCACGCAGGACTTGGTATGCAGATCTAGTGGACATGTCATCCTGTCCGCCTTGGTCTCTACCTCTAAGACAGGACCTTCTGATACAGGGTCCATTCAAACATCAAAATCTAACTTCTCTGAAGCTGACTGCTTGGAAATTGAACGTTTGATTTTATCAAAACGTGGTTTTTCTGAGTCGGTTATTGATACCCTGATACAGGCTAGGAAGCCTGTTACCAGAAAGATTTACCATAAAATATGGCGTAAATACCTATACTGGTGCGAATCCAAACATTACTCCTGGAGTAAGGTTAGGATCTCTAGGATATTGTCTTTTCTACAAGAAGGGTTAGAAAAGGGTTTATCAGCTAGTTCATTAAAGGGACAGATTTCAGCTCTGTCCATCTTGTTACACAGGCGTCTGTCAGAAAATCCAGACGTCCAGGCTTTTTGTCAGGCTTTAGCTAGGATCAAGCCTGTGTTTAAAGCTGTTGCTCCGCCATGGAGTTTAAACTTAGTTCTTAACGTTTTACAGGGTGTTCCATTTGAACCCCTTCATTCCATTGATATAAAATTGTTATCTTGGAAAGTTCTGTTTTTAATGGCTATTTCCTCGGCTCGAAGAGTCTCTGAGTTATCAGCCTTACATTGTGATTCTCCTTATCTGATTTTTCACTCAGACAAGGTAGTTCTGCGTACTAAACCTGGGTTCTTACCTAAGGTGGTCACTAACAGGAATATCAATCAAGAGATTGTTGTTCCATCCTTGTGTCCAAATCCTTCTTCAAAGAAGGAACGTCTTCTACACAATCTGGATGTAGTTCGTGCCCTCAAGTTCTACTTGCAGGCAACTAAAGATTTTCGCCAAACTTCTTCCCTGTTTGTCGTTTATTCTGGACAGAGGAGAGGTCAAAAAGCTTCTGCTACCTCTCTCTCTTTTTGGCTTCGTAGCATAATACGTTTAGCCTATGAGACTGCTGGTCAGCAGCCTCCTGAAAGAATTACAGCTCACTCCACTAGAGCTGTGGCTTCCACTTGGGCCTTTAAGAATGAGGCCTCTGTTGAACAGATTTGCAAGGCTGCAACTTGGTCTTCGCTTCATACTTTTTCCAAATTTTACAAATTTGACACTTTTGCTTCTTCGGAGGCTATTTTTGGGAGAAAGGTTCTTCAGGCAGTGGTTCCTTCTATATAATGAGCCTGCCTATCCCTCCCGTCATCCGTGTACTTTTGCTTTGGTATTGGTATCCCAGAAGTAATGATGACCCGTGGACTGATCACACATAACAGAAGAAAACATAATTTATGCTTACCTGATAAATTCCTTTCTTCTGTTGTGTGATCAGTCCACGGCCTGCCCTGTTTTAAGGCAGGTAAATATCTTTTAAATTATACTCCAGTCACCACTTCACCCTTGGTTACTCCTTTCTCGTTGATTCTTGGTCGAATGACTGGGACTGACGTGGAGGGGAGGAGCTATATGCAGCTCTGCTGGGTGAATCCTCTTGCATTTCCTGTTGGGGAGGAGTTATATCCCAGAAGTAATGATGACCCGTGGACTGATCACACAACAGAAGAAAGGAATTTATCAGGTAAGCATAAATTATGTTTTTTTGTTTGTTTTTGAAGGACTACAAAGCTGATGAAGATCCTGCAATATTTCAGTCCGTTAAAACAAAAAGGGGGCCTTTGGGACCAAACTGGAAGGTAATGAAACCAAATACGAATTTTATTATAATCTTTCATTTTAGGGTTTTAACTCTATACATGGTGCATAGACTTATGTACGTATAATCCATAATTTAGTTTTTCAGTAGAGCAAGATATATATATATAGTTTCAAAATAAGGTGCACTCCATCAGTCACAATCCAATTGCCGTGGTGCTGCATATACAATACATATACCTTCCAATATTCACTCCATGTGAGTAAAATAATGCTGCACTCACCGGTCTTGTAGAAAATGTTTCTTTATTGTACACAAAAGACAATATTCACCACACAAGTACCCCCAGACGTTTCGGTGCGCCTCTGGCACCTTTCTCAATGGGTCTGCTTCCAATCCTCCAACAAACGATCTAACTACCCGCCACCCTTATCCCTCTATTTAAACCCCTAAGCGTGCTCTTCATTTCCGGTGTTGCCAGACCAATGCAGTTACGTCACGTAACTACCGCCGGCCAGCATAAGGGAAGGGAACTGCCGCATGGCTAATTTACATATCCCCACCTCCTATGATGCACACATCACAGCGGCGCAAAACTCGTTGAGACTTAACACCGCAGAAAGGGCTGGCAACCTCTGGTATTAACAGTGTCAACACAAACCTAAGTGAAACAAACTAAAATGTTAAAACAGCTAAACTTGGCACTAACTAAGCTATGTTACTGGGAGGTCACGCATCATATCCATATTAATATTTATGTTAGTATTTTCATTTCATTTTTTATATTGATATTATATTCATTAACAATTGGGATAAACAAAGCCCAATGCCTTTGAGAGGCATGAAGAGGGGTTTGAGCATTTTTTGTCTGATGAATTTCCACTGAATATACAAAAGCTCTTTCCTTATCATATTTTATTAAATATATCTTGGGCTTTGTTTATCCCAATTGTTAATGAATATAATATCAATATAAAATATGAAATGAAAATACTAACATAAATATTAATATGGATATGATGCGTGACCTCCCAGTAACATAGCTTAGTTAGTGCCAAGTTTAGCTGTTTTAACATTTTAGTTTGTTTCACTTAGGTTTGTGTTGACACTGTTAATACCAGAGGTTGCCAGCCCTTTCTGCGGTGTTAAGTCTCAACGAGTTTTGCACCACTGTGATGTTTGCATCATAGGAGGTGGGGATATGTAAATTAGCCATGCAGCAGTTCCCTTCCCTTATGCTGGCCGGCGGTAGTTACGTGACGTAACCGCATTGGTCTGGCAACACCGGAAATGAAGAGCACGCTTAGGGGTTTAAATAGAGGGATAAGGGTCGCGGGTAGTTAGATCGTTTGTTGGAGGATTGGAAGCAGACCCATTGAGAAAGGTGCCAGAGGCGCACCGAAACGTCTGGGGGTACTTGTGTGGTGAATATTGTCTTTTGTGTACAATAAAGAAACATTTTCTACAAGACCGGTGAGTGCAGCATTATTTTACTCACATGGAGTGAATATTGGAAACTATATATATATATATATATATATATATATATATATATATATATATATATATATATATCTCGAGGAGAAAGACAAATTTTTTTTATTTAATTAGACATCATCATAAATGTTTTTAATCATTAGTTTTCATATGTTTTGTAGCTCACTAATAGAGTAGATGAGAAGCTTTAAACATCTGTTCTGATCCCTTTAAAAAACCCATTAAACTGTAGTCATTGATCAGGAGTAGATCAAGAGTAGTAAATTGATTATTATAAAATCTTGCTCTTCAGTAGTAAGATAAAAATAAATAATATTAATGGCTCTCATGATAAATGGCCCTCTCTAAATGAATAAACACATGTATTGCTATTTTTCACAGAAAGAACTGGCAAATTCAGAGGACTGTCCAGTCATGTGTGCATACAAGCTAGTAACAATTAAGTTCAGGTGGTGGGGACTTCAGAACAAAATAGAAAATTTTATTCAGAAGGTAAGTAATTTCTTAGCTCTTAAAATGTTTCCTTTTTTAGTAATATAGAAGTTGCACTTTTATAGAAAAATAAGGATTACAAGTAGTTTTTGTCTTGTAAGCTGTCCCTGATTCTGAGCTCTGTCCCTTTGAGACATATGTACCTATTTGCAGAATTTCCCTTATCCCCTCTTACTGAGCACCAACACACACCCACAACCACACCCAGACACACACAAAACCACACCCATCCCAACACAGCTCCACCCACAAAATGGTGATCAACCTCCCGAGTCCCTGATACCAGCCACAAATGTTAGGAGGTATGATCTAATTACTTTTTTCCTTATAGTTAAATAGATACAAGGATGAGGTTTATGCAGAGAAGAGAAATATCCAGGTGGCTTCCGTTCGTTAAAAAAAATGAGACTTTTAGATTTGTAAACTGATTTAAAATTGAAAATAGGACTTTTCTCATTTCTTTCATATAGGTGGCGAGAGTCCACGAGCTGTCACGTATGGTATATACATTCCTACCAGTAGGAGGCAAAGTTTCCCAAACTTTAAAAGCCTATTATAAAAAAAACACATCTAACTCATACCTTAGTTTTATACTTTGCCTCCATTTAAGGTGGTTGAAGCATGTTGATGTGCTTGATTTCTTCAGAGAAAGGCGCTGCAGAGCATATTGAAGCTCAGTTCCCCTCAGAGTACAGTGGTTGTCAGAGCGATGTGATGGGAGCACTGCCTCATGATACTTCATTTCCGCCTCATGATAAATCCTTCATGGGCCCTCTGTAAATTCGGCCACAGCGACTCGTCTCCTGCCTCCCTTTACAGATCAACGTTATACTCCTATCCCAATACCTCTGCTGATATGTTTCAAGACTGCTTTGGCCATCTGCTACTGATTGCACGAGTGTCTATGGGTAAGTATATATTTTTTTTTTTTCAATAGACACTCACAGCTATGCTTATGGGCACTTTTAAAAGTGTGTTTAAAAGTTAATCTATGTATGTATATGTATATGTGTATGTATGGCCCTGGGACAGATTCTTACTATTCCCCTTGTTTATTTTTCGTGGCAAAACATTTTCTCATGCGCACACAAGCGCGCGTTTAACCCAACTTATTTTTATGAGTCAGGTTTGTGCGCTTAATCGTGCGAGGTCCAGGGATCCTTAAACAGAGGTATTGGATGCTTTTGCAGTACCTTGGTCTTTCAAGCCTTCTTATATATCTCCCCCCCCCCACCCTCTGATCCTGCTCTCCAGAGTGATTTCCAAAATTAAATTGGAACAGTCGTTTTGTAATTTTAATAGCTCCAGCATGGCCTCACAGGATTTGGTATGCAGATCTGGTCCGAATATCCAGTTGCTCACTGTGGCCTCTGCCTCTAAGGCCAGACCTTCTGTCTCACGGTCCCTTCTTCTACCCAGATCTAAATAATCTAAACTTGATGGCATGGAAATTGAACTCTGTATTTAACACTATGATTCAGGCTCACAAGCCTGTTTCTAGGAAGATCTATACCCATGATTATTCATGGCATTCTTTTAGATCCTTCCGTTTTTACAGAATGGTTTAGGTATAGGTTTATTTGCCAGTTCTTTGAAGGGACAAGTTTCTGCTCTTTATGTATTATTTCATAGGAAGATTGCTAACCTTGCTGGTGTTCTTTGTTTTGTTCAGGCTTTAATCCATATTAAACCTGTTATTAGGCCTAATTCTCCTCCTTGGAGTCTTAACCTAGTATTACAAGTCGTACAGGCTCCTCCTGTAAAGTGGAAAATGTTGTTTCTTTTGGCTGTCTCTTCTGCTAGAAGAAATTCTGAATTGTCTGCTCTCTCCTGTGAGTCTCCTTATCTAATTTCTCCAACATAGGTGTGTCCGGTCCACGGCGTCATCCTTACTTGTGGGATATTCTCCTCCCCAACAGGAAATGGCAAAGAGCCCAGCAAAGCTGGTCACATGATCCCTCCTAGGCTCCGCCTACCCCAGTCATTCTCTTTGCCGTTGTACAGGCAACATCTCCACGGAGATGGCTTAGAGTTTTTTAGTGTTTAACTGTAGTTTTTATTATTCAATCAAGAGTTTGTTATTTTAAAATAGTGCTGGTATGTACTATTTACTCAGAAACAGATAAGAGATGAAGATTTCTGTTTGTATGAGGAAAATGATTTTAGCACCGTAACTAAAATCCATGGCTGTTCCACACAGGACTGTTGAGAGCAATTAACTTCAGTTGGGGGAACAGTGTGCAGTCTCTTGCTGCTTGAGGTATGACACATTCTAACAAGACGATGTAATGCTGGAAGCTGTCATTTTTCCCTATGGGATCCGGTAAGCCATGTTTATTACGATGGTAAATAAGGGCTTCATAAGGGCTTATTAAGATTGTAGACTTTTCTGGGCTAAATCGATTCATTTTTAAAACATATTTAGCCTTGAGGAATCATTTTATCTGGGTATATTGATATTATAATATCGGCAGGCACTGTATTAGACACCTTATTTCTCTGGGGCTTTCCCAAAGCATAAGCAGAGCCTCATTTTCGCGCCGGTGTGGCGCACTTGTTTTTGAGAGGCATGGCATGCAGTCGCATGTGAGAGGAGCTCTGATACTTAGAAAAGGCTTTCTGAAGGCGTCATTTGGTATCGTATTCCCCTTTGGGTTTGGTTGGGTCTCAGCAAAGCAGATACCAGGGACTGTAAAGGGGTTAAAGTGTTAAAACGGCTCCGGTTCCGTTATTTTAAGGGTTAAAGCTTCCAAATTTGGTGTGCAATACTTTTAAGGCTTTAAGACACTGTGGTGAAAATTTGGTGAATTTTGTACAATTCCTTCATGTTTTTTCGCAATTGCAGTAATAAAGTGTGTTCAGTTTAAAATTTAAAGTGACAGTAACGGTTTTATTTTAAAACGTTTTTTGTACTTTATTATCAAGTTTATGCCTGTTTAACATGTCTGAACTACCAGATAGACTGTGTTCTGAATGTGGGGAAGCCAGAATTCCTGTTCATTTAAATAAATGTGATTTATGTGATAATGACAATGATGCCCAAGATGATTCCTCAAGTGAGGGGAGTAAGCATGGTACTGCATCATTCCCTCCTTCGTCTACACGAGTCTTGCCCACTCAGGAGGCCCCTAGTACATCTAGCGCGCCAATACTCCTTACTATGCAACAATTAACGGCTGTAATGGATAATTCTGTCAAAAACATTTTAGCCAAAATGAACCCTTGTCAGCGTAAGCGTGGCTGCTCTGTTTTAGTTACTGAAGAGCATGACGACGCTGATATTAATATCTCTGAAGGGCCCCTAACCCAATCTGAGGGGGCCAGGGAGGTTTTGTCTGAGGGAGAAATTACTGATTCAGGGAACATTTCTCAACAGGCTGAACCTGATGTAATTGCATTTAAATTTAAGTTGGAACATCTCCGCATTCTGCTTAAGGAGGTATTATCCACTCTGGATGATTGTGAAAAGTTGGTCATCCCAGAGAAACTATGTAAAATGGACAAGTTCCTAGAGGTGCCGGAGCTCCCAGAAGCTTTTCCTATACCCAAGCGGGTGGCGGACATTGTTAATAAAGAATGGGAAAGGCCCGGTATTCCTTTCGTCCCTCCCCCCATATTTAAAAAATTGTTTCCTATGGTCGACCCCAGAAAGGACTTATGGCAGACAGTCCCCAAGGTCGAGGGAGCGGTTTCTACTTTAAACAAACGCACCACTATACCCATAGAGGATAGTTGTGCTTTCAAAGATCCTATGGATAAAAAATTAGAAGGTTTGCTTAAAAAGATGTTTGTTCAGCAGGGTTACCTTCTACAACCAATTTCATGCATTGTCCCTGTCACTACAGCCGCATGTTTCTGGTTTGATGAGCTGATAAAGGCGCTCGATAGTGATTCTCCTCCTTATGAGGAGATTATGGACAGAATCAATGCTCTCAAATTGGCTAATTCTTTCACCCTAGACGCCACTTTGCAATTGGCTAGGTTAGCGGCTAAGAATTCTGGGTTTGCTATTGTGGCGCGCAGAGCGCTTTGGTTGAAATCTTGGTCGGCTGATGCGTCTTCCAAGAACAAGCTACTAAACATTCCTTTCAAGGGGAAAACGCTGTTTGGCCCTGACTTGAAAGAGATTATCTCGGATATCACTGGGGGTAAGGGCCACGCCCTTCCTCAGGATCGGCCTTTCAAGGCGAAAAATAGACCTAATTTTCGTCCCTTTCGTAAAAACGGACCAGCCCAAAGTGCTACGTCCTCTAAGCAAGAGGGTAATACTTCTCAAGCCAAGCCAGCTTGGAGACCTATGCAAGGCTGGAACAAGGGAAAGCAGGCCAAGAAGCCTGCCACTGCTACCAAGACAGCATGAAATATTGGCCCCCGATCCGGGACCGGATCTGGTGGGGGGCAGACTCTCTCTCTTCGCTCAGGCTTGGGCAAGAGATGTTCTGGATCCTTGGGCGCTAGAAATAGTCTCCCAGGGTTATCTCCTGGAATTCAAGGGACTTCCCCCAAGGGGGAGGTTCCACAGGTCTCAGTTGTCTTCAGACCACATAAAAAGACAGGCGTTCTTACATTGTGTAGAAGACCTGTTAAAAATGGGAGTGATTCATCCTGTTCCAATAAGAGAACAAGGGATGGGGTTCTACTCCAATCTGTTCATAGTTCCCAAAAAAGAGGGAACGTTCAGACCAATCTTAGATCTCAAGATCTTAAACAAGTTTCTCAAGGTTCCATCTTTCAAGATGGAAACCATTCGAACTATTCTTCCTTCCATCCAGGAGGGTCAATTCATGACCACGGTGGATTTAAAGGATGCGTATCTACATATTCCTATCCACAAGGAACATCATCGGTTCCTAAGGTTTGCATTCCTGGACAAACATTACCAGTTCGTGGCGCTTCCTTTCGGATTAGCCACTGCTCCAAGGATTTTCACAAAGGTACTAGGGTCCCTTCTAGCGGTGCTAAGACCAAGGGGCATTGCAGTAGTACCTTACCTGGACGACATTCTGATTCAAGCATCGTCCCTTCCTCAAGCAAAGGCTCACACGGACATTGTCCTGGCCTTTCTCAGATCTCACGGCTGGAAAGTGAACGTGGAAAAGAGTTCTCTATCCCCGTCAACAAGGGTTCCCTTCTTGGGAACAATTATAGACTCCTTAGAAATGAGGATCTTTCTAACAGAGGCCAGAAAAACAAAACTTCTAGACTCTTGTCGGATACTTCATTCCGTTCCTCTTCCTTCCATAGCTCAGTGCATGGAAGTGATCGGGTTGATGGTAGCGGCGATGGACATAGTTCCTTTTGCGCGCATTCATCTAAGACCATTACAACTGTGCATGCTCAGTCAGTGGAATGGGGACTATACAGACTTGTCTCCGAAGATACAAGTAAATCAGAGGACCAGAGACTCACTCCGTTGGTGGCTGTCCCTGGACAATCTGTCTCAAGGGATGACGTTCCGCAGACCAGAGTGGGTCATTGTCACGACCGACGCCAGTCTGATGGGCTGGGGCGCGGTCTGGGGATCCCTGAAAGCTCAGGGTCTTTGGTCTCGGGAAGAATCTCTTCTACCGATAAATATTCTGGAACTGAGAGCGATATTCAATGCTCTCAAGGCCTGGCCTCGGCTAGCGAGGACCAAGTTCATACGGTTTCAATCAGACAACATGACAACTGTTGCGTACATCAACCATCAGGGGGGAACAAGGAGTTCCCTAGCGATGGAAGAAGTGACCAAAATCATTCTATGGGCGGAGTCTCACTCCTGCCACCTGTCTGCTATCCACATCCCAGGAGTGGAAAATTGGGAAGCGGATTTTCTGAGTCGTCAGACATTACATCCGGGGGAGTGGGAACTCCATCCGGAAATCTTTGCCCAAGTCACTCACCTGTGGGGCATTCCAGACATGGATCTGATGGCCTCTCGTCAGAACTTCAAAGTTCCTTGCTACGGGGCCAGATCCAGGGATCCCAAGGCGGCTCTAGTGGATGCACTAGTAGCACCTTGGACCTTCAAACTAGCTTATGTGTTCCCGCCATTTCCTCTCATCCCCAGGCTGGTAGCCAGGATCAATCAGGAGAGGGCGTCGGTGATCTTGATAGCTCCTGCGTGGCCACGCAGGACTTGGTATGCAGATCTGGTGAATATGTCATCGGCTCCACCTTGGAAGCTACCTTTGAGACGAGACCTTCTTGTTCAGGGTCCGTTCGAACATCCGAATCTGGTTTCACTCCAGCTGACTGCTTGGAGATTGAACGCTTGATTTTATCGAAGCGAGGATTCTCAGATTCTGTTATCGATACTCTTGTTCAGGCCAGAAAGCCTGTAACTAGAAAGATTTACCACAAAATTTGGAAAAAATATATCTGTTGGTGTGAATCTAAAGGATTCCCTTGGGACAAGGTTAAGATTCCTAGGATTCTATCCTTCCTTCAAGAAGGATTGGAAAAAGGATTATCTGCAAGTTCCCTGAAGGGACAGATTTCTGCCTTGTCGGTATTACTTCACAAAAAGCTGGCAGCTGTGCCAGATGTTCAAGCCTTTGTTCAGGCTCTGGTTAGAATCAAGCCTGTTTACAAACCTTTGACTCCTCCTTGGAGTCTCAATTTAGTTCTTTCAGTTCTTCAGGGGGTTCCGTTTGAACCCTTACATTCCGTTGATATTAAGTTATTATCTTGGAAAGTTTTGTTTTTAGTTGCGATTTCTTCTGCTAGAAGAGTCTCAGAATTATCTGCTCTGCAGTGTTCTCCTCCTTATCTGGTGTTCCATGCAGATAAGGTGGTTTTACGTACTAAACCTGGTTTTCTTCCAAAAGTTGTTTCTAACAAAAACATTAACCAGGAGATTATCGTACCTTCTCTGTGTCCGAAACCAGTTTCAAAGAAGGAACGTTTGTTGCACAATTTGGATGTTGTTCGCGCTCTAAAATTCTATTTAGATGCTACAAAGGATTTTAGACAAACATCTTCCTTGTTTGTTGTTTATTCAGGTAAAAGGAGAGGTCAAAAAGCAACTTCTACCTCTCTCTCTTTTTGGATTAAAAGCATCATCAGATTGGCTTACGAGACTGCCGGACGGCAGCCTCCCGAAAGAATCACAGCTCATTCCACTAGGGCTGTGGCTTCCACATGGGCCTTCAAGAACGAGGCTTCTGTTGATCAGATATGTAGGGCAGCGACTTGGTCTTCACTGCACACTTTTACCAAATTTTACAAGTTTGATACTTTTGCTTCTTCTGAGGCTATTTTTGGGAGAAAGGTTTTGCAAGCCGTGGTGCCTTCCATTTAGGTGACCTGATTTGCTCCCTCCCTTCATCCGTGTCCTAAAGCTTTGGTATTGGTTCCCACAAGTAAGGATGACGCCGTGGACCGGACACACCTATGTTGGAGAAAACAGAATTTATGTTTACCTGATAAATTTCTTTCTCCAACGGTGTGTCCGGTCCACGGCCCGCCCTGGTTTTTTAATCAGGTCTGATAATTTATTTTCTTTAACTACAGTCACCACGGTACCATATGGTTTCTCCTATGCAAATATTCCTCCTTAACGTCGGTCGAATGACTGGGGTAGGCGGAGCCTAGGAGGGATCATGTGACCAGCTTTGCTGGGCTCTTTGCCATTTCCTGTTGGGGAGGAGAATATCCCACAAGTAAGGATGACGCCGTGGACCGGACACACCGTTGGAGAAAGAAATTTATCAGGTAAACATAAATTCTGTTTTTCCATCAAGATAAAGCTGTTTAGTGGACTACTTTTCTATTTTTTCCTCACACAACATTAATAGGGAAATTGTTGTTACCTCGTGTCCTAATCCAAAAAATGCTACTGAAAAATCTTTACATTCTTTGGATGTTGTTAAAGCATTAAAATATTATGTTGATGCTACTAAGGATTTCAGACAAACTTCAGGTCTGTTTGTTCTTTTTTCCCCTGGTCCTAAGAAAGGCCAGAAAGCCTCTATTTCGTTTAACTTCTTGGTTGAAACTTATGTTTCACAAAGCTTATTTGGAGGCGGGTCAGCCTCCACCTCAGAGAATTACAGCTCATTCTACTAGATTGGTTGCCACATCTTGGGCTTTCAAGAATGAGGCTTGATCAAATTTGCAAAGCGGACACTTGGTCTTCTCTGTATACCTTTTACTAAATTTTGATGTTTTTTGCTTTGTCAAAAGCAGCCTTTGCTAGAAAGTTCCTTCAAGCATTTGTCTCCGTTTGATAATTGTGCCTATATATTGTGGGGGGGGGGGGGGGGGTTGTCATAAAAGACATTAGATTTGGGTTATTGATTTAATTTCTAAGCGAAAAAAGCTGTTTTCTTTCTTATGTCATGGAGGGTCCTCGACTGCATTCCAATTTCTAGGAGCCTCAGGCAGATATTTGCCAATCTCTTTAGTTAGAGTAGTGGTGGCTTTTAGCAGTTAGAAGGCAGAGAGTTAGTCTTTGATTTACTTCTAACACTTTTGCTACCCCTTTTCAGAAAGCCAGGGTTGTATACTCTGTTCTTTCTTTTCCTTCAGGTCCCTGACAGGGAGTGGAGTACCTGTCACACCTGAGTAGCTGTTATCTGCCCTGCAGCTGGATCCACAGCACTTTAGAGGTTAACCCTCAAGTGGAATTCTTTTAGGACATAGTTATCCTTATGTTTGTGTAGAGAGACTTAAGGGTTAATGAAGAGTCTTGAGGGTTAATGAAGAGCTAGCTTGGAATTGCCTTTATTTACTTGGCCGAAGGTTTATTAAGGGAATTTTACTTTTCCCTGTATTTATGCAGTGAGGAAGAAAAGGGATCTAAAGGACATTTTTACTTTCTATTTGTGCCGTTTATAATTAACACAAGCTTGTAATGTGGTGCAGTTTTTTTTTTCTTTAGCCGCTCACGTGACTTCCGCATTTCAGTTGTAACAGAGCAAAGTTTAGTGAGTCTAGGACTGTCGGCTTTGCGACTTGTACTTCGACGATCGGATCGTCTGCCAAGAGGAGAGGAACTCTGCAGGAGAGTTTCCCTTCCTCTTGCTAGTGGGTTATTAATTAATTCCTATCATGGTAGGAGCCTCAGGCAGTCTGAGGTTGATTTAAATAGTGATTATTTTGCCCTAAATATATTAAAAAAAATTTATGTGAATTTAAAAACAAATTACTCCCTTCTGAGCCAAGTGTCTCTCAGGATAATGATGTGCGGGACATGCCTCAGCTTTCTCCTCAAACGTCACAAGCCTTAATTGTTTCGCATTCAGTGCCTTCTGTTTCCTCTCAACCTCCTTGGAGTGTTTATTTACCAGGGGATTTTGCTTCACAGATAACTTCTGCTGTATCTGCAGCTTTATCTGCTTTTCCTTCTTTGGGAAATCGTAAGAGGAAATCTAAAAAAAAATTCTGCTAGTAAGGTTTCTGACCTGGGAGTAATTGTTCCAGTTCCTATAGAAGAACAGGGACAAGGATTCTATTCAACTCTCTTTGTGGTTCCCAAAATGGAGGGAACTTTCCGTCCCATCCTAGACCTATAGTGCCTCAACAAAATTCTCAGGGTTCCGTCCTTCAAGATGGAAACTATTCGTTCCATTCTTCCATTGGTTCAGAAAGGTAAGTTCATGACTACTATAGTCCTGAAGGGCGCCTATCTTCATGTCCCCATTCACAGGGATCATTTCCAATTTGTGGCACTTCCGTTTCTGGGGGCTCTTTTGGCAGTGGTCAGATCACAGGGAAGTGCTGTTGCGCCTTACCTAGACGACACCTTGGTTCAAGCGTCATCTTTTCAACTAGCAATATCTCATACCGAGATTATGTTGTCTTTTCTACGTTCCCATGAATGGAAATTGAATCTTGAAGAGTACCCTTGTTCCAGCTACAAGGGTGTGTTTCTTAGGGACTATCATTGATTCCCTATCCATGAAAATTTTCCTGACGGATGTCAGAAAATCCAAGCTTCTCTCATCGTGCCTTTCTCTCCAGTCTGCTATTCGTCCATCAGTGTCTCAATGCATAGAGGTGATTGTTCTGATGGTTGCTTCCATGGACATAAATCCTTTTGCTTGGTTCCATCTGGGTCCTCTGCAACTATGCATGCTCAGTCAGTGGAACAGAGACCATTCAGATTTATCGCAGAGGATAGCTCTGGATCCCCAAAATATTGTCGTGGATTTCACAGGACAATCTGGCTCGGGGAACTTGCTTCCTGAGACCTTCCTGGGTGATTGTCACTACGGACACCAGCCTGTTAGGCTGGGGGGCAGTTTGGGTCTCTCTAAAGGCTCAGGGCCTGTGGACTCGGGGGGAGTCTTCTCTTCCCATAAACATCTTGGAGTTGAGCGCAGACTTCAATGCCTTGATAGCTTGGCTTCAGTTATCTTTAGTCCGGTTTATCAGATTCCAGTCAGACAACATCACCTGAGTGGCTTACATCAACCACCAGGGAGGAACTCAGAGTTCCTTGGCCATGAAGGAGGTGACTTGCATTGTGGGCGGAAGCTCACGATTGTCTCCTATCTGCTATCCACATTCCAGGAGTGGACAACTGGGAGGCAGATTTTCTGAGCAGACAGACTTTTCATCCCGGGGAGTGGTCTCTCCATCCAGAGGTGTTCTTAATGATGACCCTCAGATGGGGGGTTCCAGAGATCTGATGGCATCTCGTCAAAACACCAAGCCTCCAAGGTACGGTTCAAGATCAAGGGATCCTCATGCCTCTCTGATAGATGCTTTAGAGGTTCCTTGGATTTTTTCTCTGGCATACCTGTTTCCTCCGTTTGCTCTCCTTCCACAAGTCATTGCTCGTATGTTAGAGTCTGGAGATGCAGTGGGAGCTCTCTCTGCGACACCATCCCTATTCGTATTAACAGCTCCTTTAGCACTTGGCGTTGCCGATCCTCGCTTCGCTACCTGCTGTCTTCTCTCATGTCCATGACCGAGGTGACGCTACTATCCATCACACTTAAAGGGCCGTGTTCCTGTTCCACTGCGTAGATTCCTGTAAGATCGATTCATTTTATCAATATGAATGTTATGTTATGTGACAGATAGGTATGTGTCTCAGTGAGACTCCTCTGTACGGATCGGGGAATAATGGGATAATTCCTTCCTTAGGGGGGATTTGTGAACAGGGTGCGGTTCCTTAATCATGTTTCTTATGTGATCTCCCTGCTTTGTGTAGTGGTTATTGGCTCTGGGGCTGAGACAGGAGAATTGCTTGAAGGATTTAGTGGGGCCTAGTTGCCGCCTTTTTCTGGCGTGCTTTTTTGGACTTTACAGTTCACCTTATGACCGGGCGTTGTTATGCTGGGCTTTTACGCTTCCGCATTCCTGTGTGTGGCGACGAAGACTTCCTGCTTCGTTTGGATCTGGTCATAGGAGGTGGTGAGTGCTCCAGCCATTGTGGGTGTCAGGTGCCGTTCATTTTTTTGTATTGTCCTAATTTTCTCTTTGGTTTTAACCATGGAGGATTCTGAAGCTGAGACTGTCGTTGTTTCTGATTCCGATTCTTCCTCTTGTGAGGAAGGTGCTTCGGCCCCACTGACGCAGGTTTATTAGTCCTGTCTCTTGTGCCTTCTTAGAGTGCCAGGTTTCCTCGGGCTCGGGGAACCAGGGGCCTATTGAGCCATCAGCCTCTGGGGGCTCTGTCCCTCAAGCGGCGGATTCCCAACAGCACCCTTCCTCTACATTTGCGGGTAACCCTAATGTTAATTCTCCCTCCGCACAGGGTGGTTTGTTTCCCCTGGAGATGGCGGGTCATTTCCGCTTCAATATATTGATGGCGCTGGTTCGCCTGCAGGATCCGGAGGTTTCTGCGCAGTTGTGTTCTTGCTTGATTATCCCAGGTGTCTAGACTTCGGGTGGGTCTATTTAGTTACCTCCGGGGTGTGAATATTCCTCCGTGTTGCACCCTTCGTTATCGGATCGCGCGGCTGCGCGTTCTACTCAGTCGTCTTTTCGACTTATTGGGGGATCCTCTCCTCTATCAGTCGGGGAATGTGTCATCGAATGGTGCTTCGAGCTAGACTATTTGGGATGTTGATGGTCTCCTGTTGGTCGCTCGTGTCCTTTCCCAGAGTTTTTTTTTTGGAAGATGCCTTTGTGCTGCCTTATTTTCTTTCATCCTTTTAGGATATTTTTTTATTTGATTATTCCTTCAGGAATTTCTGTGATGGACTTGCTTTTTGTTACTTCCTTGGAATTTGTTCGCGGACTGTTGGGTTCGGATTTTGTGTGCACTTTGTTGTGTTGTCAGTGATGCCTGTTGTGCCTGGCGGGTCCAGCGGGACCTTGAGTGTATTGTTTTATTGTTTGTTTTCACAAACTACACTATACATCTACATCCGGACCTTCGGGTCCGCATACCAGGAGAGATTGGGCTCTCTTCTGGGGGCTTGGTCGGTGGCTGCCCCCGCCGCATCGCTTTGGTTCTTCTTTCAGGGGGGCGGGGCCTTCTCCACTAGGGCGGTTTTGGGCCATGGTTTTCTTGCTACCCTTTGGGTGGTTTAGACTCCTCATTTCGTTCCGCTTTTAATGGATCCTCTTCATGGATTAGCGGTGGAGCGTTTGATTGGTATGCAAGACATACCGGGAGAGATTGGGCATGCCGCTATCTTGCAGGGGCTTGGTCGGTGGGTTCCGCCGCTTCGCTTTAGTTCTCCTTTCAGGGGGGCAGGGCCTTCTCCGCTAGGGCGGTTTTGGGCCATGGTTTTCTTGTTCCACTTTTAATGGATCCTCTTCGTGGATTAGCAGTTGAGCCTTTGATTGGTATGTTAGACATACCAGCATCATGCCTGCATTCTCTGTTATCCAGCAGCGGTGCTGTGGTGTGGCTAGCCTGTGACTTGCAACGCGGGGGGACTTTGTCATTTTCTGCGTCTTTGTTGACGCCAGGTTGTTTGGCACAAAGTTGCGTTGCTCATGACGCGAGTTGCGTCATTTCCGGATGTTTGTTGGTGCCCAAATTTTTTTTCTACTTTATTTTGCGTCGTTCTTCATACTTGGCGGCCCAAAAAATTGGTTTTAATTTACCCCACTTGCTATATGCCTCTTACCTTCTTTATGCTCAGAGGTCTATGCTGTTTGCATTTTTTCCCATTCCTGAAACTGCTATATGAGCAAATTGAATATTTTGTCTAAATGTTATTTTTTCTTTTACATTTTGCAAGATGTCTAAATCTAATCCTGTCTCAGAAGCTACTGTAGGAGCCATGCTGTCTAACACAGTTCTACCAAAGCTAAGTGTATCTGTTGTAAGTTAGCTGAGATTATATCTCCGGCTGTAGTATGTTACAGTTGTCATGATAAGCTTTTGCATGCCGAAAATGTTTCTATCAGTACTAGTACAATATCTGTTGTTCCCTCAACATCTAATGTACATGATATCCCTGTTGATATGAAAAATTATATTGCTGATGCAATACAGAAGGCTATATCTGCTAATCCGCCTTCTAATAAACGTAAAAGGTCTTTTAAAACTTATCATAAAACTGATGAATTTTGTAATGACTGACAATATACTGAAATATTCTCCTCTGATGAGGATCTAGCTGGTTCAGAAGATCCTACCTCTGACATTGATAAATCTACTTATCTTTTTAAGATTGAGTATATTCGTTCTTTGTTGAAAGAAGTATTGGTTACTTTGGATATTGAGGAGTCTGGTCCTCTTGATAACAAAACCAGTAAACGTTTAAAATTCTGTTTATAAACCTCCTGTGATTACTCCTGAGGTTTTCCCTGTTCCTGTGAGTTCCCTGACATTACGCAAGTGCCATGAATCCTGACAGTGCTGATAATCCACCTTTACTCACCATCATTTCCAGGATGTATGAACAGGATCACTGCATGGATCAATTTGCACTAGCCCTGCAAACCCTCCTGACTCGCACTGCACATTTGGATCAGAGTGCCCCACAACCTATGGCTGATCCTGCCTCCATTATCGCTGTTGCACCTAGTCCTACCAGGAGCATGTCCGGTTCTGCACCTCTACCTCAGCGTTATGGAGGCGATCCTAATCAATGCAGAGGTTTTTTGAACCAGGTGGGCATTTACTTTGAGATGTTACCTTAGGCGTTTCACTCTAACAGAGCTAAGGTGGGATTTCTAATTTCATTATTCTCTGGCACGGCTCATACTTGGGCTAATCCCTTGTGGGAGACTAATAAACCTGTGAAATCTAACTTCCCTGTATTTGTGGCCTCCTTTCAAAGGATTTTTTATGTTCTGGCTCGCTCCTCCTCTGCTGCCAAACTACTCATGTCTATTCAGCAAGGTACGAGATCTATAGCAAAGAAAGAGAGAAAGTATACACTTATAGCACACCTAGGTCTAAAGGTAAATTAAATCTAACTGGGTGACACAAATTATTCCCTAAGGAATAAGTGAAAGGGGAGAAAACAGATTACAAATTAAAATATAACTTTTATTGGGTTGCGTTTAAAATAGGAATGAACTTAAAATCACACTTAAGCACCGATTTTATTGATGTCAGCAAATAAATATAAGTTAAGATTGTTGCTCCTAGTACTTGAGTGTTAAATGTAGGCTGGAGTGGGAACTGCTGTATACTTGCGTCTTAGAGATGTGATACACCAAACTTTTTGTATACGAAGTTACCAATTCTTATATAAGAGTTAAGTATATAGCGTGTTATTTATATCTCCAAAATGATATATCTTTGTATGCGAAGTTAAGTGTAAGTTAAACAGTGGGTATAAAATTCTATATATTTCTGCTTATTTGCAGCTGAGATTATATACACCACTTACTTAAATTCTAAATATATAGCAAGATGGAACTTGTTTATATGACGTTTTGCGTCAAAAATTATACACAGTCTCTTTTCTAAAGTGACTCCGCTTCTGTATTAACAATTGCCTACTAAATGACTGAGGTGTAGGCTATTCACTCCAAAACATCAAGAGCTAACTTACATAAGCACTCTTATAGTGTATATTAATGATTCAACTAAATTCTGATACAATTTCTGTTTATTGAGACATTGTATATCCTTGTTCAACTGGATAAACTTAATTATGTTAACTTCCTCTGCGGTTATATATAAAAACCGTTGCTACTGGATATACTCAAATTTGAATTGCAAAGATTGTATTCTTAGTTGTATGCACTTGAGCTGTCTGTGTTAAACGAACTTCGGTAAGATTTGTCTACTCACGGTTTCATTTGGTGTCAGTTTAAGTAGCTCACTGTACTGCGGCAACTAAGTAATTATATATTTTGCAACAATGGAGCATATCTGTTCCTATCTCCACAGATTTAATTGAGTATCTATTAAAGTACCTCACAGTGTTCCGGTAATTAAATAGTGTAGTTTATTAATACAATAAAATGTATCTATTCCCAGTAACATCTGAGCTGTGGCAAAGAGATGTTCAAAGATTCTGCTTGTATTGTGAGTCTATAGAGTTAAACCTACTGTTCGTTTGGATTTACACACTCGCAGCTGACTATTTTAATCTGTGTATGTTCCACCTCCCATACAAACAGAATTGCCACAAATTCAGTTTGTGCACTGCTCTATTGTATGAGCCGTATTAGAGGCGAAATTGTGCTTATGTGATCAAGCTGCACTTAATAATTAAACGCAAGGCAAATACAATTGCGTTTTAAATATACTGAGTGCCCAATAGCTTTGGGGCAGATATAACTTACAGCTAAAGGTATCGTGAATATATACCCAGTACAACTCACGGTTGATTTTAACTTATTAGGCAATAGCCACTAACGTAATTCTATTGTCCGGTTATTGTATATTATAAGATTTAGAGTTAGCCATTACAGGAGGAATAGCACATTCGGTACCAGCGCTAAACATTAACACATAGTTAGATCTGAGCATTCAATAATACAAGTTAAATCATAGTTGACTACAGTAATTTGCGGTAGCTTAAGGCTGTCTAAAAACACAGGAGCTCCTAGGACTCCTCACCATTGCCCTATCGTCCCTAACATGTTTCGCAACTTCACGTTGCTTTTTCAAAGGTGAACGCGCCGCAATATTGGCGGCTTTTTAAGGCCGTTGGAAACACGCCCCCAATAGGCGTGTATTGTAATTAAGACCAATGACACGAGATGGACTAATGATTGACGTAGAGAGACGTGTCTGAATTCTACTATAGAACGGTTTATTTGATCCTGTTGTGAGCTTATTCTTGAATTCTTTCCAAAGCCTGATGATAGATGAAACTAATGAAATGATGGTATAGTGAAAACAGTTAACCTGTTCAAAAAGGTTTTCATTTGCCAAGTATATTCACAGAGGTAGCTGATGTTTTGTTGACAACAGTGACTCTGTGCATAAATTCGTGTTGTTATAGCAAGCTATTTTGTATTAACTTATTCTAAGGTGTTGTTGAATTTAACATATTGCTAGATCTGATAATAGTATAGTCAGAACTTTAACCAGGATTGTATTCTTTATGAAACCTAATCTGCTTTTTATATTTTGTGACAAGCATGATATGAAATAGCGTGTTAAAACCGTGAATAAAGAAATTGAAACAAAAAATATATTTCGAAAAGGAAAAAGGGGGGGGGGGAAATGTGTATAGACTATTAACCTCAAACATGACTAGAATTGATGTGTACTTATATAGGGGATCATAAGATCCCTATAGAGGGCCTTATCGTGTGTATTAATTCATTTAATCTTAAAGAGAGAATATGAGAAAAAGATTTATAAACTGATATAAGTGCGTGGTTGGATCATTAATAAAGACCATACTGAGTGGTGTTATAGTTAGTGCAACAGCACTTAACCAGTGACTTAGTGTTATCAGAGTGTGTTAGTGTACCGTGATAGAGATAAGGTTTCTATAGATTGTTTTTATAGCAAGCGTTAATTCATTGACAATGTACATGAAGTGTACCCGTGTATTTCGTTGCTATTGTTGTTTATCTTACTTAGATAATCTGTTTTTAGAAAAAAGGAGTAAAATTATTTACTTCATTTAGTCCATTCGGTTGAACTGAATTCAAAAGGAAGATCCATTTGCTCTCCGCTCTGAGTAGGACATTCTCTACATTGCCACCCCTTATGCCCAAATGTATTTTCTGAATCCCAAAGCATTTCAAATCAGACTGTTTGGAATTGTGTCTTTTCAGGAAATGACGAGCTACAGATGTCATGTTTTTTCCTTCTTGCATATCTTTAGTTGCATTTTTTATGTTCCTCAGATGTTCTTGGAGTCTTTGTCTTATTTTTCTTGTTGTCATGCCAACATATAACAGATTGCATTTGCATTGTAAAACGTATATGACTCCTTCCGTGTGGCAGTTAATGTAGGATTCAATTTTATGGATTTTCTCAAACCGATCAGTAATTTCTTGTTTATTGACCATGAAGCTGCATGTACTGCATGTTCCACATTTGAATGATCCTTTCTTGAAGGCTCCCAAAGTTCTTGGTCCCTGTAGGTGGCTGGGACTAATAAGATCCTTGAGATTGCGGGTTCTTCTGAAGCCCGTTTGTACTTTTTCTCCCACAATTTTGGAGATTACAGGATCAGAGGTTAGAATGTGCCAGTTATTTTGCATAATATTTAGAATTTGAGAGCTTTTAGGGTTGTAGGTGGAGATGAATCTCACTTGTTCTTGTTTCGATTTAATTTTCGTTTTCAACAGTTCCTGTCTCATGGTATTTTTAGCTCTAAATTCTGCTTTTTTTATTGTTCTTTTGCTATAACCTCTTGAGATTAATCTCTCAGTTAATTCTCTTGCTCTTATTTTATAGTTCTCTTCTGTGGAGCAATTGCGTCTCATCCTGAGAAATTCTCCTGTGGGGAGCGCTTTTACTGTGTTTGGAGCATGAGCACTTGTACTAAAAAGTAAACTGTTAGTAGCAGTTTTCTTACGATGGACATCTGTTTCCAATGTGCCTGTTATTGTTTTTATGATTTTTAGATCTAGAAAGTCAATGCTTTCTTGGCTTGCTTCATAGGTCAATTTGATGTTTAATGTGTTGGTATTCAGTTTGGCCATGAATTGGTCCAATTCTGTACGAGTCCCTTCCCATAGGAAGAGCACATCGTCTATGTATCTCATCCATAAAGGTATTTTATTTAAATCCTCAGTATTGTCATCTGAGAACACATGTTTTTGCTCCCACCAGCCAAGAAAGAGATTGGCATAGGTGGGGGCACAGGCAGTACCCATTGCCGTGCCTCTGGTTTGAAGGTAAAAACCGTTATCAAAAGTAAAGAAATTATGTGTCAAAATGAATTTTAACAGTTGTAGAACAAAACTATCATGAGCTGGGTCTTCCTCAGATCCCATAGAGAGAAACCACTGTACAGCTTCTATACCTAGATCGTGATTTATACAGGTATATAGTGATTCAACATCAGCCGTGACTAGCCATGTAGATGGTAAAAGGTGTACATTTTCTAGCTGAACCAAGACGTCAGTAGTGTCTTGTACATATGATGCTAATTGACGAAGATAATTCCTGAGTCTGAAGTCAATGTATCTACTCGCTTTCTCCGTAACACTGTTAATGCCAGACACAATTGGCCGTCCTGGGGGTTGTTGTTGGTTTTTGTGAATTTTTGGAATTAAGTAGAAAGTTGCTACTGTTGGTTCCTTCACTTTGAGAAATTGGTATTCTTTGTTTGTGAGTAGATTATCAAATTTAGCCATTTCTATGATATTCAAATATTCATGGAGGAATATTTTATTTGGATTAAAGCTTAGCTTTTTATAGCACGATGTGTCCCTGAGTTGTTTGTCTGTTTCTTTTTTGTACATGTTAATGGGCCACAGAACTATATTTCCCCCCTTATCTGAATTTCGGATGATGACATCATCCCAGTTTCTCATGTCATTTAATGCCCTTTGTTCCTGAGTTGTTAAGTTTCTTTCAGTTAGTTTGTCTGATAACTGCAGTATTTCATTACAAACTACATCAATGAACACCTGTAGTTGAGGGCATTGATTTATCTTAGGCATAAAAGATGACTTATTTATTATCTTATCTCGCCATTTTCTTTCTGTCAAGGAATCAGCTGGTTGTTCTTGTCCAAAAGTATTCTCTGTCAGTAGAGTTTCTAGTGTTTCTAGAGTTTCTCTCTCATCTTCTGTCCAACATTGTGTTGGAATTGGTTCTACAGGTTCTGATTGAGTAGTATTTCTACTGTAGATTCTTTTCAATGCTATTTTTCGAACAAATAAGTGTACATCTTTAATTAATTCGAATTTATCAAGTTTCGGTGTGGGGCAAAATGACATGCCTTTGGATAAAACTTGGATGTGAGCTTCTGATAGTAGTTTTTGTGACAAGTTTATAATTCTCAGTGAGTCAGTTTGATTTGGGAGAAGGGGCTGGGAGCTCTTTGATAGGGTTTCCAGTTTTTCTTGTTGGTTCTGTTCGATGTTTGGCTTTTGTTTTGTCTTTTTGGTTTTCCCCCTGCCTCTTCTGGTGTGTCTCCACTTGACGAGGCTCCTGCCCCTAAAAAATCCTTCCTTTTTCCTCTTGTTATTCTTATGTTTCTCTCCAAATTGGGGGTTTGAGGTTCCACATCTGATTCTAAAGTTTCAGATTCCTCTCCCTCTGTGTCTGAGACATCACTTTGAACCAAGTTTACCCTAGATTGTCGCCCTTTGTTGGTATTAGTTCTAATTTTCCATTTATAAACCTTTTGGTTTGCATAGTCAGTTTTGTCCCTACTTAGTTTCCCTTGTTTTGTTTGTTTTATTTCATTTTCATACTTATCCAGTTCTTTTTGATATTGTTTATATGTTTCCTCAAAATTAGAGAGAGGTTCAAATTCTTCTAATTGTTTATTTAATTCCTGAACTTTGATTTCCAAACAGTCATATTCTTCCTTATCATGTTTAATGAGTATTTTCATCAGTTTTCCTGAGCATTCTGTTAATGCTTCTTCCCATTCAATATTGTGTGATGGGTTGCGGAACTCAAATGCTGGGAATAATTGTATTCTCAATCCTCTGGGGATTAATTTTAATTCAATATATTTCTCGAAGAAATGATGGTTCCACCATAACTTATCATGTTTAAACATTAATTTGTGTACTTCCCTGAGTTTTGAGTTCATTTTATCTTGTATATTTGAGGCATTAGTGGATGGATTTTTGAATACATCATTAAGGTCTGTTTCCCTTTTTCGTTGTCTAGATTGTCTGTCTTGCTCCCATTTTGAAGACATAATGGTAAGTTAGATTAAATTGTATGTGTGCTCTATTGGTAAGAGACCTGAGAATCAGGTATTGGAATTATTGGAATTTTGAAAAGAAACCAATGGCACTACTATCGTATGAGACCTTAATTCCTACAATTATTCAATAGTTTGTCAGGATGTGGGTGCTGTGTATAAAAACGTATTATAGCAAAGAAAGAGAGAAAGTATACACTTATAGCACACCTAGGTCTAAAGGTAAATTAAATCTAACTGGGTGACACAAATTATTCCCTAAGGAATAAGTGAAAGGGGAGAAAACAGATTACAAATTAAAATATAACTTTTATTGGGTTGCGTTTAAAATAGGAATGAACTTAAAATCACACTTAAGCACCGATTTTATTGATGTCAGCAAATAAATATAAGTTAAGATTGTTGCTCCTAGTACTTGAGTGTTAAATGTAGGCTGGAGTGGGAACTGCTGTATACTTGCGTCTTAGAGATGTGATACACCAAACTTTTTGTATACGAAGTTACCAATTCTTATATAAGAGTTAAGTATATAGCGTGTTATTTATATCTCCAAAATGATATATCTTTGTATGCGAAGTTAAGTGTAAGTTAAACAGTGGGTATAAAATTCTATATATTTCTGCTTATTTGCAGCTGAGATTATATACACCACTTACTTAAATTCTAAATATATAGCAAGATGGAACTTGTTTATATGACGTTTTGCGTCAAAAATTATACACAGTCTCTTTTCTAAAGTGACTCCGCTTCTGTATTAACAATTGCCTACTAAATGATTGAATTAAGGTCTCATACGATAGTAGTGCCATTGGTTTCTTTTCAAAAAAAGGTACGAGATCTGTAGCCCAGTATGCCATTGAGTTCCGTGCACTTGCAGCAGAGGTAGGGTAGAACAATGAAGCCCTTGTTGCTGCTTTATTTCATGGGCTTTCTGATGCGATTAAAGATGAAGTTGTGGCCAGAGATTTACCAGAGGATCTCGAGGCATTGGTGTCTTTTTTTTAATCCTAATCGACATCAGGCTCAGAAAGAGACCCTTGTGGAAGAGCGCTTGTGGAAGCCACCTGTCCAGTTGCAGGAGGGCCAGATGGGCGCTTTTTTTTATCTCTTTTTAATTATGTGGCCTCCTATCTGCCTGGTAGTAAGAATGTTAGGACTGATGCCCTCTCTCAACAATTTTTGCCTCTGTCCAAGGAGGTGTATGTACCGACTCCAGTTATACCTCCTGACCATATTTTGGTCACCATACGTACCTCTAGAGAAACCTAGTGGCAAGTGCTTTGTACCTGAGAATCTTTGCACCAAACTTTTGCAAACTTTCCACTATCCTAAAGCTGCAGGTCAACCGGGCAAGAACCAAATAATTTGATCCATCACTCGACAATTCTGGTGGCCAGGTCTCCCTTCTGATGTTGCTGTGTATGTTGCCTCCTGCTCAGTCCGTGAACAGAATAAGACCCCTTGGCATCTTCTCTGGGTCTTCTACAACCTATTGCAAATATTGAGCATCCTTGGACACATCTATAGATGGTCTTCATTGTCGACCTTCCTGTTTCCAATGGCAATACTATTATCCTGTCCTGATGGTTGTAGACCGTTTCTCCAATAGTCTAACCAAGCTCTGGAACAGTTCCTCCATTGCTATGTCTCAGATCACCACAAAAATTGGTCTGACCTGTTACCTTGGGCGGAGTTCGCTAGTAATAGTACTATCAATGCTTCCTTCCAGTTGTCCCGTTCATAGCAAATTATAGGTTTCAACCATTCTTGCCTTTGTCGGTCTATGCAGCGCCAAAAGTTCCAGGCTGACCGTAGGCGTTTACCCGCGTCTACCTATCAGGTCGGGAGAGGGTTTGGCTGTCATCCCACAACTTGAACCTTCGTGTGCCTTCCAATAAACTGGCTTATCTTGGGCCTTTTCAAATTCTCAGATGGGTCAATCCAGTTGCCTTTTCTCTTGACCTTCCTTCTGCTATGCACATCTCCAATGTTTATCATGTTTCCCTCTTGAAATCATTAGTTTGTAATTGGTTTACCTCTGTGTTTGCGTCTTCCTAGTCCTATCTCTGTTGACAACCATGAGGAATATGAGGTCAGCAGCATTATTGACTCATTGGAAGGGTTATGGTCCAGAGGAGCGTTCATGAGTTCCCTCCTCTGATGTTCATGCTCCCGCCCTTCTCCGTGCCTTCCATGCCTGTTTCCCCAATAAGCCTTTTGTCCTCCCGCAAGGAAGGGGTTGTTGAGGTGAGGGTACTGTCAGTGTCTCTTTTATTGTTGTTTGCTGCCATATTTAACTCACCTGTTTTCTCAGTTGCTTGTCAGAGTGTGTAACACTGCTTTCTACATCATCAGAGTGAGGTTGCAGTCCCTATTTAAGTGCCTGAGTTCAGTCTGCCTTTGCATTTGCATTGTCTGAGACATCTCTGTGAGTTCCTGTGTTCCTGACTCTGTGTATAACCTAGCTTGTTTGACATCCCTTCTGGTTCCTGATCACTGGCTTGTTCCTGACTCTGCTAATCTTTGTGTTCCTGACCCCGGCTCGTCTGACTACTCGCTTTGGTTTCTGATCCAGCTCAACTTACTACCCGCTCTGGCTTTGACTCCTGGCTTGTCGTTTGGCTTTTGGACTCTCTATTATTTTTGTTATTATTTAATAAAGGTTGTGATTATTTTAGCAATTCACGTCTCTGTCTGATTCCTGGTATCCTGACATTCACACATGAGACCTCAAGATAGAGGTTGTTTTCTAAGGGGCATATGAGAGCGATCTGCTCAGAAGCGGCACCTTGTTCTCTGACTGGACTTGCTGTTCGGACCATGTGCGTGCCACTGTCAGATGATATAGGGCGGCCTGTGACATGGTCTCGCGCTCCCCCCAAAAAGCCCACACTCGCTATTTGGCTTTTACAGAAAAAGCATTAATTATGGCAAGTTAAATGTGTCCGGAGACACCGTAACAGACATACAAGCTATTAGAAAGCGCTCTCCCTACGCACAAGGCCTGCGGCGGTGGTCGTGTTAACGACTCCCGCAACAGGCAGTTTTGATGTCATCCCCGCTTGCAGCGAGTGCGCAACAGCTTCGGTGCAGAGTGGGAGTTTCAGCCTGATACAGAGATGGTGAAGCACCTCAGACAGAGCTTTTGATTAAAGTAGGATTTTGGGCAGACAATAGTCCACAGTAATTTCACTCAATTTATTATAGTGCACCATCAGTGCTAACTCCTGCTCCCCCTACACAGTCAGTATGGATGCTTCTGTGCTTGAACCTAGTCAGGAGGAGACTTGTTCTACTACTTTATTTGATTCTAATAAATGCATGCTATGCACGTTACATACTGTGTGCCGTCCTGCTCAATTATGCAGTCTCATTCAGGGGGCCCTGGTATTCAGATGTCCGCGGTCTCCCCGCCATCTCATTCTACCCCGGGACGTTCTGCTTATTCAGAAACCTCAGTATGCCCAGCTAGGCCAGTCCTACAACTGCAAACAGCGACCCATATTCCTGCTTATGCAATTCTCTGTGACCCCATTGCGCAAACTCCATCTGAAGTTGGATCTTTTCCTCATGATTTTCCAGCCCAGTTGCAGGGAAGAGGAAGCTTAAACACTGTTCAAGTTGGAAACCCCTGAAAGTGTTCCCGGTACCTTCATTGGTGACGGAAATTATATCTAAGGAATGGGGAAAACCTGGTGTTCCATTTTCTCCCTCTTCAATTTTGAAAATAATGTTTCCTGTGCCAGATAGGCATTTGGAAGTGTGCAATACTGTGTCTAAGGTAGACAGTGGCATTTCTATTCTGGCTAAATGCACTACTATCCCTCTGGAGGATACCACATCTTTCAAGGATTTATAGAAAATTAGAGGGATATCTGTGGAAGGGTTTCCTTCAAAGAAGTTTGCTTTTCCAACCAGCCGTAGGCATAGCTATGGTGGCTATGGCTGCAACCTTTTGGTGTGACTCCTTATCTGATCTGATTTCAGTAAAATCTCCTTTGGAGGATATCCAAGACGGCATTCTGTTAATAAGATAATAACTTGGAAAGTGTTGTTTCTGTTAGCTATTTCCTCTGCTTGTAGAGTTTTGGAATTGTCTGCCCTTCAGTGTGATCCGCCTTACCTGGTATTTCATCCATATAAAGCTGTTTCATTCAGACAAAACTGTGGTTTTTACCTAAGGTTGTTTCAACTCACAATATCAATCAAGAAATTGTTGTCCAGTCTTGTCCCAATCCTTCCACCAAGGAGAGGATATTACATAATCTGGATATTGTTAGAGCTTTAAAGTGTTATCTTCATGCTACCAAGTAATTTCGTCAATCATCTTCCTTGTTTGTTCTGTTTTCTGGTTAGCGTAAGGGTCAGAAGGTCACATTGGTTACTCTTTCCCTTTGGCCCTTTGATTTGCATGGCTTAAATAGAGGTGGGTCAGCAGCCTCCATCCCAGATTATGGCACATTCTACCTGTGCAGTGTCTACTTCCTGGGCCTTCAAGAATAAGGCTTCATTTGAAGAGATTTGTATGGCTGCTACCTTGTCATCTTTGCATACTTTCACAAAATTGTACTGATGTTATGTTTTTGCGAGAAAGGTTCTTTAAGCAGTGGTGCCTAGTAATTAAGGACTGCCTTCTCTACATTTCCCTCCCTAACTTTTTGTGGACTCCTCAGCCTGGGTTTTAGTTTCCCTGCCATTAGAAGGAAAATATAATTTATGCTTACCTGATAAATTATTTTCCTTCTTGGCAGTGAGAGTCCATGAACCCACCCTATGATAGTGTTGTGGCGGCAGTCTTACGGCACCTCTTTACCCCTTGTGTGTCTCTACTTTTCCTTATCCTTGGCTTGAACTACTGAGAGAGAGGGTATGGGAATGTGAGGGATACTTCAATGCTCTTTATGGGGGTGTCTTTGCCTGCTTCTGGTGGCCAGGTGAAGTATTTCCCATAGGTTATGAATGAATTTGTGGACTATATTATATTGTTTTTTGCCATTTCACTATGTATACTCCATTGTATTGATTTTTATGTTTTATCTTTTTTTTCTTTTGCTTTTTTTTTTTTTTTTTTAGCAAGAAAAGCGAATATTCACTAACTTTAACCGCCAAGTGTTCTGTTGGATTGACAAATGGATTGATTTAACAATGGAAGATATTAGACGAATGGAGGATGAAACACAGAAAGAATTAGAAGCAGTAAGAAATGTATTTTGTAAATGCTCTATTTACTGTTTCCTCACAACCAGGTCCTTCACTATAACTTATGACCTTTATTTTACAGGGTTGGAGCAGGTCAAAATGGACAGTAAACATTGCACACAAGGCCACATTTTTCATTTTTTTATACTACCACTGGCTTTGAGCCGTGATGTGCTTTTATTTATATGTGTATATTTATTATAATATTTTTGGGTGAAGAGAAATGGAGAGCTTTATATTGCAACACATTTGTATTTTCTATACATCCAAACTCTGCACAACTAGATAAAAAGCTTTCAAATTAAAAATGTGTCTTTCTGAAATTCTTTGAGGGGACCTCTAAGTACTAAAGAGACATCTTAGATCATCTTGCTAGAGAGTAGAGATTTAGATTATTGGTCAATAGTATTCTTTCGTCATATATATGTTGCGCCATGTCACCTGGAGTAGATAAAAACCTTCCACAAGCCCTCAACCTTCTCCCTTTCTCTTTTGAAAATGTATTAATTTTATTCTAGCTTCCATTTTGTTTCTACTCAAAAAAAATAAAAAAAATAATCCTACTCAGTAGAAGTTTATTTTGTTGAAAGGGTATTTGAATTATAATCTTGCCTTGCAGGCCCCCAGGCATGTGAGAATTCCACTTGCTTGATGCTCTAGTCCAGGGGTCAGCAACTTTGGCACCCCAGATGTTTTGGAACTACAGTTCCCGTGATCCTCAGACAGCCTAAATAGTTTCTCAGCATCATGGGAAATATAGTTCCAAAACATCTGGGGTGCCAAGGTTGCTGGCCCCTGCTCTAGTCTGTGGCTCTGCTCCTGCTGAATCTAGCTTTCTCCACACTTTGGCATACCTCAGGTTGCATTTTGTTTTTATATTTTGAAGGAAAGTGTTTCAGGATTTTGCTTCCATATTCTTCTTTGGATTTTAATGTGCTCTTACCTTGCAGGTTTTATTGAAAATTTTTGGAAGCATTTGATCTTCCAATGCAAACTTAACAAGCTATATTTTTTCTTGTGGTGTACCAGACACTCCTGTGGTGCTAAGGGGACTAAGCTTGGAAATATCAGCACCATCTTGAAAAAGCACTAGATGTGGGTGAAATGCGTTGAATCTGGTGGAGAAAAGTTTTGTCATCTCACCATCACCTATTTGAGGTGTTACTCAAGGTTGATCTACCGAAAAGTGAGCTGTGTACCAAAAGTACTTGAGTACACGGTTGGCTTAATATACAGGACTGCACATTCAAGTTGAAACTGACTATGATTAATACTCTAAATACTTTATTGAGCCTGCAGCATTAGAGAGGATATCCTCTATAAGAAATAAGAAAAGTACCCTGTGTTTACATTACGTCACATCACATGACCCTACTGGAAAAAAGAAGGAATCTCCTAAGTAAAAACGGCTCAGGTGTCCACATTATGTCACACCATGTGATTGGAGGAGACCGGAGGAAACCTGTAGAGTTGCCGGCATAGACAAATGGATCCATGATAGTTGGTTTATATGGAAGGTAATAAGAGTCTGCAGCAATAAGGTTAAAGTGAGGTGACCTGGAAACATGTAAGGTATCACCCGATCTTATCTGGCAATGCTGTTTTTCGGATGATTTCTACTTAAAGCCTTTGTCCTTTTTTTATCTAATACATGACCAGGTTTTAAGGTGGTATTGCTAGTAATTATTTTCTTCCTAATGGGAAAGAGTCCACAGCCGCATTCATTACTTATGGGAAATAAGAACCTGGCCACCAGGAGGAGGCAAAGCCCCACCAGCTAAAGGCATAAATGTTCCTCCCACTTCCCCTATCCCCCAGTCATTCTTTGCCTTTTGTCCCAGGAGGTTGGCAGAGATGTGTCAGAAGTTTTCTTTTACAATTTTTTTTACTTTTATTTCTATTTCATATGTCTCTTATGAGGGGTGCTACCCTTTGAAATGGGACAGGAGTTTTAAGTAGTCCTGTCAGTTTCTCGTGGAGGGCCTGGGCGCAAGTGAGAGTCCGGAGATGCAGTGGGAGCTTCCCCTGTGACACCATCCTGACTCATATTCGCAGCTCCGTTTTCAGCACTTGGGGTTGCCGAACTTTGTTTCGCTACATGCTGTCTTCTCTCAAGTCCATGACGGAGGCGATGCTACTATTTGTCAAACTTGAAGGGCTGTGTTCCTGTTCCATGGCGTAGATTCCGGTAAGATTGTTTAATTTTATTCCGTTATCTGTAATGTGATTATTATGACAGTATGTCGCTGAGGCACCTTCTGCTCCGATCTGGGAATCATGGGATAATTTCTCCTTAGGGTGGATTAGTGAACGGGGAAGGGTTTTCGTTCATCATGTTTCTTATGTGATTCAACCTGCTTGTGTATGTGAATAGGAGCTCTGCGGCCGAGACATATGCCTATGTGGCACATATTGGCTTGTTCTTTCGGTTGTGGTTTACACGGCCTAGAACTATACCTTCAGGTTATGCCTATTTTATTCAGACTTGCTTAACTTTTTCTGTGGGCATAGTTTTGCCGCCCTTTAGATGCGCGGTTTTTGGGGATTTCGCGGGGCATCTGGTGACCGGGCGCGTTTTTACGCTTGGGTGGAGTCTTCTTCCCCTTCCGCATTCCTGACTGAGTGGTGACGGAGGAAAGAGTCTGCTCCTCTGAGGTCTGGTCATAGAAGGTGGTGAGTGCCCCCAGCCATTGTTGGTGTCAGGTGCCAGTTGCTGTTTTTTTCCCAATCTCTGTTTATTTTGTGCAGTCTTAAGCCATGGAGGATTCCAATGTCGGGACTATTTTTATATTCGATTCTGAGTCGTCCTCGGATGAGGATTGTAATTCTGTGTCGTCCTCGAATGAGGACCGTAATTTGGCCCTGTTATCGCAAGTCTGCCAATCTTGTCTCTCGTCCCTGGATAGTTTGCCGGGTCCCTCGGGGGACCCTGGGCCTTCCGAGCCATCCGCCTCTGGGGGCTCTGTTTCTCAGGAGGCGCCTTCCCAATCGCATACTCCTTTTACTTTTGAGGTTGGCCCTGATGTTAATGTTCCCTCCGCGCAGGGTGGATTGTTTCCTCCGGAGATGGCGGGATATTTTCAATTTAATATTTTAATGGCGCTGATTCGCTTGCAGGACCTTGAAGTTTCCTTGCAGTTGTGTGGCTGCCTGCCTATTCCGGGTGTTCAGACTGTGAATGGCACTATAATATTCCCCCCGGGGGTGTTTGTTCCCCCTTGTTGTTCTTTTCGTTATAGGATTGTGCGGCTGCGTGTCCTATTACGACGACTGTTTGACTTATTGGGGGATCCTTCCCTTTATGGTCCGAGGACTTCTCAGTTCTCGCAAAGGTTCAAGGCTAGTGGGGATGTGTCTCTACTTTGAGTTTTCACAGTCTTTTTTTCTGGAGGTTACGGTTTCCATTTGGCAGGTCCTGTGGAGACATAGTTCCTTCTGGGTGGATGCCTGCGGGTGCCATTGTTTCTCTTTTATCCGGTCCAGATTATTTTTCTTTCTGTTTTCCCTATAGGAATTCTGGGATGGCTTGATTTAAGTTCTTCTATGGAAGTTGTTCCCGGATTTATTCCGGAGTTTTGTGTGTGACCTGTTACTTGTTAGTGACGCATGTTGCGCCTGGCTGGTCCGGCGGGACCTACTGATTCTCTTGTTCAGTTATTTGTTTGTATACACACACACAAAAAAATTACACTATTCTTCTGGACCTTCAGGTCTGAATGTCGGAAATGCTTGGGCTGGCCTGTGTCATTCCGTACCCGACGTCGGGACCGGTGGTATCTCACTGCATCCTTTCGCATCCCTGATCCGAGGGGTGTGGTCCTTACCGTGTTGAGCGGTTATGTCCTTTTGAGCTGCTGTTGATGATTCTACTAAAGTCTTTGCCATTGTGTAGTTTAGGCTGTCATGCAGAGGTGGCCAATGTCCTCTTCCTCCGCCCCTGGGAGCTTTTTAGGCTCTGATGGGATTTTGGATTGACTTCTCCATTGTTGTCACTGGTGCCCTGGTCGTCTGTATCGCCCCTTGGGGGGTTGTGCCCATGGTGGGCTCTGTTCTTGGAGTCCTGTGCCTCGGGCTACGGATTAGGTTTTTTTTCCCTAATGGACTCGTGCTGCGGGTTTTTCGCAGTATCTCTTGGGTCCTTCTTGGATTTTGATTTGAGGTTCTTTTTCCTCGTTGAGATAGCCTGCCAGCTGGTCCGGCTTGGGGCATGTCGCCTTGGGCGCTTACTTATGGAAGTCTGGTTTCCTCCTTTTTGATTCTGGCGTGGATCTCGGGGGAGAGTCTACGGTTCTGGCAGTCTAGCTCTTTCCTATCTTTATGTCCCTGTTATGCCCCTGGGATTTGGGGTTGGGTCAGGATGCGTCCTATTGTCTCCCTTTTAGGGAGTCTGGGGTATTTTTGTTTTGATACCTTTGTGGAGGATGGGCTCTGGGCCTTTTTGTTAAGGGGTTCCCTTATCTTATTCCTCTTTCGTGTCTAGGACTATCTCCAGCTTGGTTTTACCTCTTTTTCCCCTTTGTCTCTGCCTTCTGCAGACTTTGTCACAGGGCATGGGTTGAGCTTGTTGGTCGCCTTTCTGCTTGTGTTACGGGGGCTTGAGCGGTTGCTCTCAGTCTTGGCTCTTTGTTGGGTTCTGGGAGGTCTGTATTCCTTTCTGTCCTAGGATTTGCGCTGTTCATTCAACACTTAGGGCGTTCGGTGCCTATACAATCATTTGTAAATTGGTTGGGTGCCCTGGGGACACGTGCTCCCTGTCTCGTGTTTTTCTGAGGGACTCTTGTCTTATTTGGATTAACTTCACTGCCTAGTAAGCGGAATGTTTGCTGTTGGGAAACAGCTGCAGTTATTTTACCTTGTCTGCTGGCAAGCTATTGAGCCTAGGTGGCCTAGTGGTCAGCTTGTCTGTCTAGCAAGCTGCAGTTCTTGGGTTTGTACTCAGCTGCGATTACTTGCTATTTTATATCTGATGCCTGTGAGCTTGCCCTTAGGGATTGTGTCCTCGGGTCTTTGGGGTTTTCCCGGGGTCTAGTCGTCTTGATCAAGCGTGCCTGATGGTCCTACGGTTAGCTTTGCTACCCAGCTTGCAGAAGGTTGCTGTTCTCTCCAGGGCAACTGTTGCTCCTTGAACGCTAGCATGCACTTTAGGGTCCCTTGTTAGGTGTTTTTCTGACCCTCTGGGGGAGTTGGATCTTTGGGATCTCTTTGTTCAGAAGGGTTAATTCAGGAAGGATGTTCCGCTGCTCTGCGGCCTAGAGTGGTGTAGTGTTCTGCACAGTTTCAGTTGCACAGGAGCGGGATGTTTTGTATCCGTTTTTGGGTGGGGGCTCTGCTTATTTTTGTGCCACTAGTTTTTGTCATCCTTTTCCTGTCCCTCACCAGAGTTTTTCTCCGGCTACGGAAATTTTTCCTTGCTTGTGAGGCGTCCTCAGTCTCTTGTGGTCTGGGGTGTGGGACTTGATCTGTTTTCCCCTGCTCCCTGGGGTGGGGGTTTTTCCTTCATGTCCTCATTTATATGGTGACTGTTTTTGCGTTTGTTGGTCATGGAGATTCGTTTGTTTCTCTCTGGTCCTTTCTCGACTTTTCATATAGTCTGTTCGGGTGTAGCCGACTGTGTGGCTCTGGGTTGTCTCTTTGTCACCCTGGATGGTGTTCCTTTTCTTCTGTCTTGTCTTTTCCCTCTGAGAATTTTTAGTCGGGGTCCCTTGTTTGGTTGAGGGGTTGCGGCGGGGTTGTTGCCCCTGACAGATGCTGTCCTTGTGGTGGGTGCTCTCGGTTGGGCCCACTCGTGGTTCTATCTAGGTTCTTTGGACTGTTGGTAGATTTGTGTTTTTGGGACAGCTTTTTCAAAATGTTTGTTGATCCCTGTTTCGGACGAACTGGGACTTTGTTTTCTTGGGAATCTGTTTTTAGGTTGGTGCTTTTATTGGTTCGCCACCTACCCTCCCGTTTTGGCATTCTGTGTCCTCTTTGGCTTGGGTATAAATTTCCCATAAGTAATGAATGCTGCTGTGGACTCTTTCCCATTAGGAAGAAAAACATAAATTATGCTTACCTGATAATTTCCTTTTCTTCCATGGGAAAGAGTCCACAGCCCCCCGTCCGTTTTTTTTTGGAGGCGTTGTTGTTTTTTATCTTCTGGCATCCTTTCACCTTGATGCTTCTTCCACTGTTGCTTGTTCCTCGGCTGAATGACTGGGGGATAGGGGATGTGGGAGAAGTATGTATGCCTTTGGCTGGTGGGTCTTTGCCTCCTCCTGGTGGCCAGGTTCTTATTTCCCATAAGTAATGAATGCGGCTGTGGACTGTTTCCCATGGAAGAAAAGGAAATTATCAGGTAAGCATAATTTATGTTAATTTATGGGAGTACGTCCCTAAACTTTTTATTTATATATTCATGATATTATTTTTATTTAGTAAGCTTGACTTACACATATACTATATCAATGTTTTATTTGTGTCTGCCTAAATTGTAGGTTTTTGTAATAAATAATTTGTGGTGATTTAACTCACGGCTCTGTAGCGCCCTCCTTGCAGATTTTGATTCTAACCATTTGGTTTGTCAGGAAGGATTTCTCATGTCGAAGAGACTGCTTAGGTGTAGTGAAAATATTCTGAAACTTCTTGAGGTTGAGGGTAAAATTTTATGTAAGCTGCTATAATTTTCCTGTATCTTTTAACAGGACAATAATGATTTAGAGAGCTTCTTTTAGCTGAAAGAAGCTCTCTAAAGTCTTCATAGGCCCTCATTACCTCCCTTTTTGTCAGCTTTGCCTCATTCTTCTTTGAAAGTGTGTTAGTGTGAATTGTAGCTCAGCTAGAGTATTAGGATAATCACTATTGTCAGGGCATAATGCTCTTTACTACTACACTGGCAGGGCTGCCTGTTGTCATCATAGAACATTGCAGGCTTTTCCAACAAGCAAGTGTATCTGCTGAGCTACTCATATTGGACCATGGAATGTGGTTGTACTTTAAGATGATTTTCTTTAGTTGTTTTCCTCACTACAGTTTTTTTACTTTCTGGAGCAGACAAATGTTTGTCGGGCACTTGTTCACAATGGTTCAGTAATCTGCCTCCATTACCCTGTTTGAACCCTATAGGCCTACTTTATCATGTATGTTTAATGTCTGTTAGTTCCTATTTCCCTGCAGTCTATTATATTGAGATGTCTATTTTAGCATGTTTGGCTCAGCTTTTTTCTTTCATATAGGTGGTGAGAGTCCACCAGCCATTACTCCTGGGATTACCACTCCTGGCCACTAGGGGAGGCAAAGATTCCCAAAACTCCAAGAGCCCTTAAAAACCCTCCCACCTCATTGGTAAATCAGTCTTATCTTTGCCTCCGCAGTAGGAAGGTGAATAATATAGGTGTTCCAGATGTTCTTCTGTGACGGGTCCTCGGAACGATTTTAAGGCCCATTTTCTCCTCAGAGAGCTACTATTTGAACAGAGGGAAGTTTATGGAGTATTGGTTAGTGGCACAATTACACCCAGTGGGAGTTAGTCACAGGCCTGCCACAGGTGTCACGGGAACTAGTCCATAGCCTCCTCCTGTTGGTAAGTCCAGTAGTGTGGTTGATTATTAGGTAAGTATGTAGTTAACATTTATGTGGGCACTGACTTAGCTTATATGCTATTAGTAGGTACACTTAGGCCCCGATGATTGAAAGTGCTGCAAGTCGGTAATATATTCAAAAGGGATCCGATGCAATGTCCCAGCAAAATATTTAAAAGTGACAACATTACTCTTCAGAGGCAGCATTGCAGAGGTGTGTTTTACTATACATTGGAATAGGTGGCGATGCTGTCAAAATATTCCAAGCATCATCGGCACCGACATTGGCGATGAAAAGTAAAGGATCCCTTTTAAATATATAGCACCAAGCCTAATAACTATACCTATGCACCCCTAAACTGCCATAACCCACTTCAAACTAACCCTACACTACTATACCCCTATAACCCACCGCAATTAACTTCCTACCCTATTAACCCCTGAACCACCAACAACCCATCACAATAAACTTCCTAGCCTGTCAACCCCCTATACTGCCAATAGCCCACCGCAATAAACTTCCTAACCTATTAACCCTTATACCGCCACAACCCCCCAACGCAGACTACTACACAACATTACGTAACTACCGAGCCCCCCCCCACCTCTAAGCTAAAACCCCCTAAGTTACAAAATTGACCAAAACTATCAAAACCTAACATTACAGAAAAGAACAAACAACACTATCAAAAATTAAAAAAACAGTTATGCCTATACTAAAACTAAGGACCCCTTTTATTAAAAAAACAAAAACACCACAATTTAAAATAAAAAGGGTTTTTTGTAAAATAAATACAACACATTCTACAATAAAACTAAAACCAAACCCTATACTAAAAAAAAGATAACCCTGTAGAAGGGCATTTGGTAGGGCAGTGCCCACAGCTCTTTTGCTGCCCAACAAAAAAAATACCTATCCTAAAAAGAATATCCTAAAAATGGCATTTGGTAAGGCATTGCCCTAAAGTGTTTCAGCTCTTTTTAGGAAAAAAAATCTTAACTAAAAAACCTAAAGGGAAAAAACCCTAATCTTAAAAATAAAAAACCCACCCAAAATTTTTTTTTAAAAAAATCCTAAAGCTAAACCTCAGTTTGTACTCACCAACTTGACTCTGGCGGTGCTCCTCTTCTTTTTTCATGACGGTCCTTTTCTTCCATCTTCTGTCTTTCTCCTTCTTCCATACAATCTTTCTTTTCTTCTTGCAGAGGGAGTCTTGACGTCAACTCTGCACAATGAAGCTTGAATACTTATATAGGGGTGCCCTTGCATAACTATTGGCTGTTTTTTTTTAGTCCAATCAACCAATAGAATGAAAGCTTTTTCTATTTTTATTTAGTGCTCATCAACTTTTTTTGCACGCCTTATTTTGGAGGGGGTAAGATTTTGAATTCCACCTAGAGCTCGTTTATTGGGGTGTAAGGATCTATGCTTATGCATTTACCTGCTTATTTTCCTTAATTAGGAGTTTATATGTTAATACTTAAATATCATTTGTTTACCACATTGTTTGTATTTTCTGTGGTTTTCAGACTGGGCCTGTATTTTTGATGATGGTTCATACTAATCTGTCCCTACTTCTTTAAATGTTAATTCCTAATAATATAGATCCACTGTACACTTCTCTACTAATATTTAATGTGTTTTCCAAGCTTATTGATATTTTGCCTTCTGCTCATCTTTGCAATTCTTGTATAGATCATTTGATACATTCTAATCAGACTAATGCTGCTTTTGCATCTAATGGTATCTGGCTTCCCTCAATAAAAGTTCAGTTTCTGATAATCCCTAATTTAGCTTATCTGATTTAAATAGATCTAAGTCTGTTAAACTGCATGTTTCAGGCCCTGGTTTGTCTTCTTGGTCCTCAGAGTGTGAGGTATTTTTAGATGATCAGGAGCTGGTCTCTGATGAAGATACAGAATCATACTTAGTTTTTTTCTGTTTTAACCTGAGCAAGGATCCTAATGTCCCTGAGATTAAGTCTGTTATGCAGTTGGTTATGCAAATTCTGATGCTATTTCTGAAATATTCTCTTAAGAGTGGTGTAGCCTGTTGGCGTTTTAAATACTAAAGCTGTAATTAAAAGGGATATTATTTCTCTTACTAGGTGTATCCAGTCCACGGATTCATCCTTACTTGTGGGATATTCTCAATCCCTACAGGAAGTGGCAAAGAGAGCACACAGCAAAGTTGTCCATATAGCTCCCCTCAGGCTCCGCCCCCCCAGTCATTCTCTTTGCCGCTCTAACTAGTAGCATCTCCACGGGAGGGTAAAGAGTTTGTGGTGTTAGATTTGTAGTTTTTATTTCTTCAATCAAGAGTTTGTTATTTTAAAATAGTGCCGGTTTGTACTATTTACTCTGAGGCAGAAAGTGATGAAGATTTCTGCTGAGAGGAAAAAGATTTTAGCATGTTGTAACTAAAATCCATTGCTGTTCCCACGCAGGACTGTTGAGTACCGGAGAACTTCAGTTGGGGGGAACAGTTTGCAGGCTTAACTGCTTAAGGTATGCTCAGTCATTTTTTTCTAACAAGACCTGGTAATGCTAGAAGACTGACAGAAACCCCCATGAGGGAAGGTAAGCCATTTTCTGAGACACAGTATAGAAGGATGGCTTCAGTTAAGGGCTTAAATACTGGTAGACACTGTGATGGGCTAAATCGATTACTTTATTAGTGTAATCTTACATTTGTTCAAGTGTTTAAATCGTTGGAAACACTTTTGGGGTTTTTATTACGCCTGGCATATTATAAGACACCTAGTCTGACTCAGGAAGGCCCCATAACTCTGGAATGAAGAGGGAGGGGGCCTCATTTTCGCGCCTCAGTTGCGCAGTTGATTTACAAGACAGCTTCATGCAGCTTCACGTGTAGAGTCCTGAGAGTGCAGGAGGACATCAGGGAGGCTTATTTTTCTTCTACAAATAACCCAAAAGGAAGGTAGGCCCACAGCAAAGACTGTGGCACCGTGCTGTAGTGTGTTAACCGGTAGTTTACTTCAATTTGCTCCGGTTTGGGCAATAAGGGGTTAATTGATTTGAAAATTTGTGTGCAATCATTTCAAAGCATTGGGATTATGTGGTGAAAATGTCATAACGATCGGATGTTTTTTGGTGATTTGGTAAAAAATTGTGTACTTTTTATTATTTAAAGGCACAGTAACGTTTTTTCAAAAAGTGATTTTTACTGTATTGTAGTGCTGTCTAAGTCTGTCAAACATGTCTGAGTCTTCAGATAGACCTTGTTTATTATGTTTAAAAGCCATGGCGGTACCCCCATTGCATTTGTGTATAAAGTGTGCTAAAACATCTAAGCATTTTAAAGACCATGCAGTGACACTTAAAAATGTAGCCCAAGATGATTCTTTAACGGAAGGTAATGAGGATAGCCCTTCTTCCTCTCCCCATGTGTCGACACCAGTTACGCCCGCGCAAGCGATGCCTAGTACCTCTAGCGCATTGGCCCCTATTACTTTACAACAATTAGCAGCAGTAATGGATAATTCCCTTGCAGCATTTTTATCCAAACTGCCAGTTTTTCCAAAAAAGCGAGATAGCTCAGCTTTGAATACAGAGGATGAGCAATCAGAAGCTTTGGATGATTTATCTGTAGTACCCTCACAACACTCAGAAGTAGCAGTGAGGGACGGTCTGTCTGTGGGAGAAATTTCTGACACAGGAAAAGTTTCTCAGCGGGCAGATTCATTAGCGTTTAAATTTAAGCTGGAACACCTCCGCGTACTGCTTAAGGAGGTTTTAGCTACGCTGGATGATTGTGACCCCATGGTGGTCCCAGAAAAATTGTGTAAAATGGACAGGTTTTTAGAGGTCCCTGTATACACTGAGGCATTTCCGATCCCAAAGAGGGTGGCGGATATTGTGACTAGGGAGTGGGAGAGACCAGGTGTACCCTTTGTTCCCCCCCCTATCTTTAAGAAAATGTTCCCCATAAACGACCCCAGGCGGGACGCGTGGCAGACGGTCCCTAAGGTAGAGGGAGCTGTTTCAACACTTGCTAAGCGTACAACTATACCAATAGAGGACAGTTGTGCTTTCAAAAATCCTATGGATAAAAAATTGGAAGGATTGCTGAAGAAAATATTTGTTCAGCAAGGTTTTCTTCTTCAACCAATTGCCTGCATTATTCCAGTAACTACTGCAGCGGCATTTTGGTTTGAGGCCCTGGAGGAGTCGCTCCAGAGGGAGACTTCGTACGACAAGGTCATGGATAGAATTCATGCTCTAAAGCTTGCTAATTCTTTTATCACTGATGCCGCTTTCCAATTAGCTAAGTTAGCGGCGAAAAACTCAGGTTTTGCCATCATGGCACGAAGAGCGCTTTGGCTCAAATCGTGGTCGGCGGATGTGTCGTCCAAAACGAAACTGTTAAATATTCCTTTCAGGGGGAATACCCTATTCGGCCCAGAGCTGAAAGAAATTATTTCGGATATCACTGGGGGAAAGGGCCATGCCCTTCCACAAGATAGGCCATTTAAGGCCAAAAACAAGGCTAATTTTCGCTCCTTTCGCAACTTCAGGAGCGGGCCCGCTGCAACCTCTGCTGCCGCAAAGCAAGATAACGCTTCACAGCCCAAAGCAACCTGGAAACCCTTGCAGGGCTGGAATAAAGGTAAACAGGCCAAGAAGCCTGCTCCTGCTACCAAGACAGCATGAAGGGGTAGCCCCCGATCCGGGATCGGATCTAGTAGGGGGCAGACTTTCTCTCTTTGCTCAGGCTTGGGCAAGAGATGTTCCAGATCCCTGGGCATTAGAGATAGTTGCTCAGGGGTACCTTCTAGAATTCGAGGATTCTTCCCCAAGGGGAAGGTTCCACATTTCTCGTTTGTCTTCAGACCACACAAAGAAACAGGCGTTCTTACGCTGTGTAGAAGATCTACTAAAAATGGGAGTGATACACCCAGTTCCAATTGCAGAACAAGGACTGGGCTTTTACTCAAACCTGTTCGTAGTTCCCAAAAAGGAAGGAACTTTGAGGCCGATCCTGGATCTAAAAATTCTAAACAAATTCCTCAGAGTTCCATCTTTCAAAATGGAAACCATTCTGACAATCTTGCCGATGATCCAGGAAGGTCAATATATGACTACCGTGGATCTAAAGGATGCGTACCTACATATACCTATCCACAAAGATCATCATCAGTTCCTAAGGTTCGCCTTTCTGGACACGCATTACCAGTTCGTGGCCCTTCCTTTTCGGGTTGGCCACCGCTCCCAGAATTTTCACAAAGGTGCTAGGGTCCCTTCTTGCGGTACTAAGACCGCGGGGCATTGCAGTAGCACCTTACCTAGACGACATCTTAATACAGGCATCGTCTTTTCACAGAGCCAAGGCTCATACGGACATTGTTCTGGCCTTTCTAAGGTCTCACGGGTGGAAGGTGAACGTAGAAAAAAGTTCTCTGTCCCCGCTCACAAGGGTTCCCTTCCTGGGAACACTAATAGACTCGGTAGAAATGAAAGTCTTTCTGACAGAGGTCAGGAAATCAAAGCTTTTGAATACTTGCCGAGTTCTTCATTCCATTCCTCGGCCTTCTGTGGCTCAGTGCATGGAGGTAATTGGTTTGCCTGAATTCATCTAAGACCACTGCAACTGTGCATGCTCAAACAGTGGAATGGGGATTACGCAGATTTGTCTCCGCAAATACAAATGGACCAGAAAACCAGAGATTCTCTTCTCTGGTGGTTGTCTCAGGATCACCTGTCTCAGGGAATGAGTTTCCGCAGACCGGAGTGGATCATTGTCACGACCGATGCCAGTCTGTTAGGCTGAGGTGCGGTCTGGGACTCCCTGAAAGCTCAGGGTCTTTGGTCTCGTGAAGAATCTCTTCTCCCGATAAACATTTTGGAACTGAGAGCGATATTCAATACGCTCCAGGCGTGGCCTCAACTAGCTGAGGCCAAATTCATCAGATTTCAGTCGGACAACATCACGACTGTAGCGTACATCAATCATCAGGGAGGAACAAAGAGCTCCCTAGTGATAAAGGAAATATCCAAGATCATCAAATGGGCGGAGGATCACTCCTGCCATCTATCTGCAATTCACATCCCAGTGGTAGACAACTGGGAGGCGGATTTTCTAAGTCGTCAGACTTTCCATTCGGGGGAGTGGGAACTCCACCCAGAGGTTTTTGCTCAGCCGACCCAGCTATGGGGCATTCCAGAATTGGATCTGATGGTGTCCCGTCAGAACACCAAACTTCCCCTTTACGGATCCAGATCCAGGGATCCCAAGGCCGCATTGATAGATGCATTAATAGCGCCTTGGTCATTCAGTCTAGCTTATGTCTTTCCACCGTTTCCTCTTCTCCCTCGGCTAGTAGCCAGAATCAAACAGGAGAAGGCTTTGGTAATTTTGATAGCACCTGCGTGGCCACGCAGGACTTGGTATGCAGACCTAGTCGACATGTCATCGGTCCCACCATGGAAACTGCCATCGAAGCAGGATCTTCTAATTCAAGGTCCTTTCAAGCATCCAAATCTAGTTTCTCTGCAACTGACTGCTTGGAGATTGAACGCTTAATTCTAGCTAAGCGTGGTTTCTCTGAATCAGTTATAGATACTCTGATACAGACCAGAAAGCCTGTCACCAGGAAAATTTACCATAAGATATGGCGGAAATATCTTTGTTGGTGTGAATCCAAGGGTTACTCGTGGAGTAAGGTTAGGATTCCAAGGATATTGTCTTTTCTCCAAGAAGGATTGGAGAAAGGTTTGTCAGCTAGTTCCTTAAAGGGACAGATATCTGCTCTGTCTATCCTGTTACATAAGCGTCTGGCAGCTGTACCAGACGTTCAGGTGTTTGCACAGGCCCTAGTTAGAATCAAGCCTGTTTACAAGCCTGTGGCTCCTCCATGGAGTCTAAACTTAGTTCTTTCAGTTCTTCAAGGGGTTCCGTTTGAACCTTTGCATTCCATAGATATTAAGTTATTATCTTGGAAAGTTTTGTTTTTAGTAGCCATTTCTTCTGCTCGAAGAGTTTCTGAATTGTCTGCTTTGCAGTGTAATTCACCTATCTGGTGTTCCATGCAGATAAGGTTGTTTTGCATACCAAACCTGGTTTCCTTCCAAAAGTGGTTTCTAATAAGAATATTAACCAGGAAATCATTGTTCCTTCTCTGTGTCCTAATCCAGTTTCTAAGAAGGAACGACTTTTACACAATCTTGACGTGGTTCGTGCTTTAAAATTCTATTTAAAAGCAACTAAAGATTTCAGACAAACATCATCCTTGTTTGTTGTCTATTCTGGTAAGAGGAGAGGTCAGAAAGCGACTGCTACCTCTCTTTCCTTCTGGCTGAAAAGCATCATCCGATTGGCTTATGAGACTGCTGGACAGCAGCCTCCTGAACGAATTACAGCTCATTCCACCAGAGCTGTGGCTTCCACATGGGCTTTCAAGAATGAGGCTTCTGTTGAACAGATTTGTAAGGCAGCGACTTGGTCTTCACTGCATTCATTTGCCAAATTTTACAAATTCGATACTTTTGCTTCTTCGGAGGCTATTTTTGGGGGAGAGGTTTTGCAAGCAGTGGTGCCTTCCGTTTAGGTTACCTGACTTGTTCCCTCCCTTCATCCGTGTCCTAAAGCTTTGGTATTGGTATCCCACAAGTAAGGATGAATCCATGGACTGGATACACCTAGTAAGAGAAAACAGAATTTATGCTTACCTGATAAATTACTTTCTCTTACGGTGTATCCAGTCCACGGCCCGCCCTGGCAATTAAGTCAGGTTCAAATTTATTTAGTAAAACTACAGTCACCACTGCACCCTATAGTTTCTCCTTTTTCTCCTAACCGTCGGTCGAATGACTGGGGGGGCGGAGCCTGAGGGGAGCTATATGGACAGCTTTGCTGTGTGCTCTCTTTGCCACTTCCTGTAGGGATTGAGAATATCCCACAAGTAAGGATGAATCCGTGGACTGGATACACCGTAAGAGAAAGTAATTTATCAGGTAAGCATAAATTCTGTTTTTTTTTGTCAAAGACCTTTGGGGAACTAGCTCTAAGGTAGATGGTGCTATTTCTACTTTGGCTAGATGTATTACAATTTTTTATGACCCTATGGGTAGGGAGCTATTGCTTGTGTTGCCTCATCCTATACTAGTTGATGTGATAGCTTATCTGAGCAGTTTTCTGGTGAATCTGCTGCTATAGAGTTTGGAATCGGTTAAGACTTTTAAGGTCAGCTAATACTTTCATTTGTGACACTGTTTTTGACATTAAGAAAAATTATGGCATTAGCAGTCTTGACCATGAGGGATTAGCAGTCTATTGTGGTCCAGTGGTTAGCACAGCTGCCTTTCAACCAGAAGGTTGAGAGTTTAAATCCAGCTAATGTTGCTGCTTTCTTATAAGGCATGGTTTCTCAATCTAGGTTTTTGTCCCTTCTTTTTCAGTCAGTCTTAGATCTGGAATCCTTGGGATTTATTGTCCCAGTTCCAAGGTTGGAACAAGGCCAGGGATTTTATTCTAACCTCTTAATTTTTCCGAAGAAACAGGGGAGTTACAGGCCACATCTAGATTTAAAGACTTTAAACAAGTTTCTCAAAGTTCCTTCTTTTAAGATGGAGTCAATTCGTTTTATGTCTATAATACATTTGATGCTTTTGGAACTCATTACAATCTTCAGGGCTCTTCGGAGCTGGCCTCTGTTGAAGAGAGACTTTTCTACATTTATTAGACAATGTCACTGTAGTGGCTTACTTCTATCAGTTTGCAGTTCCCTGGTAATGAGGGAGGTGTTCTAAATGTTGTGCTGGGCAGAGAATAATCTCTGTTCAGTTTCAGGGGTGAGCATTTGGGAGGCAGACTTAAAGGGACACTGTACCCAAAATTTTTCTTTTGTAATTCAGAAAGAGCATGCAATTTTAAGCAACTTTCTAATTTACTCCTATTATCAATTTTTCTTCGTCCTCTTGCTATCATTATTTGAAAAAGAAGGCATCTAAGCTTTTTTTTGGTTTCAGTACTCTGGACAGCACTTTTTTATTGGTGGATAAATGTATCCACCAATCAGCAAGGACAACCCAAGTTGTTCACCAAAAATGGGCCAGCATCTAAACTTACATTCTGGCATTTCAAATAAAGATACCAAGAAAATGAAGAAAATTTGATAATAGGAGTAAATTAGAAAGTTGCTTAAAATTTCATGCTCAATCTGAATCACAAAAGAAAATTTTTGGCTACAGTGTCCCTTTAATAGTCACTAGTCTCTTAAACCAGGGGAGTGCTCCATCTAGAAGTTTTGGATAGATGAGGTCTCCCAGAAATAGATCTGATGGCTTCTTGGTTAAACAACAAGCTCCTCAGATATTTTGAGAGGTTATGTGGTAGAGTTTGTGGTTGCCCTGGTGGTTTTGTCGTGCTTTCATCTTTCCATTTTCTTCAAAAATGGAAAGAGTCCACAGCTGCATTCATTACTTTTGGGAATTCAGAACCTGGCCACCAGGAGGAGGCAAAGACACCCCAGCCAAACTCTTAAATACCTCCCCCACTTCCCTCATCCCCCAGTCGTTCTTTGCCTTGACGAGTTTTGTTGCCTGCTTTTTTCTCTCAAGTTCATGGCAGAAGCGACGCTACCATCTGTCACACTTGAAGGGTCGTGTTTCTGTTCCATGGCGTAGATTCCGGTAAGATCGTTTCATTTTACTTTAATCATGGATGTATTGTAATTACAACTGTTTATCCGTGAGGAGCTACAACCTTTCGGGAATAACTTTAGCATAGGGTCTCGGTGAAGTTCCTTTTTGTATCTTGGAATCAAGGGTTAATATCTCCTGAGGGGGGTTATTGAACAGGGGGTTTATAATCATGTTTGGTATGTGATTCTGTCTGCTACTGTGTAGTGTTGCTTCGGCTCATGGCTATTTTGGAACATAACGCCCTATGTCTAGTGACGTGGCCTTTACGGTCGGGTGCTCTTTTGCATGGACTGCACGGTTTACCTTGTGATCGGACGTGGACACATTTCTCTAGTAAGGTGTATCCAGTCCACGGATCATCCATTACTTATGGGATATTCTCACTCCCAACAGGAAGTTGCAAGAGGACCCACAGCAAAGCTGTTATATAGCTCCTCCCCTCACTACCATATCCAGTCATTCTCTTGCAACTCTCAACGCGCATGGAGGTAGTAAGAGGAAAGTGGTGAAAAATAGTTAGTTTATTAACTTCAATCAAAAGTTTGTTATTTTAAATAGTACCGGAGTTGTGCTATTTGTTCTCAGGCAGAGATAGAAGAAGAATTTGCCTGAGTTTTCTATGATCTTAGCAGGTTGTAACTAAGATCCATTACTGTTCTCACACATGTCTGAGGAGTGAGGTAACTTCAGAGGGAGAATGGCGTGCAGTTTATTCTGCTATCAGGTATGTGCAGTTATGATTTTTTCTAGGATTGGAAATGCTAGAAAATGCTGCTGATTCCTGATAAATGTAAGTTAAGCCTGCATACAGTGATTTAATAACGACTAGTATCATGCTTATTCTCAGGGGTAATACCCTTATAGATATGCTATATAAAACGTTTGCTGGCATGTTTAATCGTTTTTTATATATGCTTGGTGATAAAAACTTATTGGGGCCTAATTTTTTCCACATGGCTGGCTGTATTTCTGCCTAGAAACAGTTTCCTGAGGCTTTCCACTGTTGTAATATGAGTGGGAGGGGCCTATTTTAGCGCTTTTTTGCGGAGTTATAATTACAGACTGAGACATCCAGTTTTCCTCAAGAGTCCCCTGCATGCTACAGGACATCTCTAAAGAGCCTAAAATCGTTTATTGGGGAAGGTAGGAGCCACAGTAAAGCTGTGGCACTTTGCTGGGACTGTTAAAAAACGTCTGTCGTTTTTTTGATCCGTTTTTTGAACTAAGGGGTTAATCATCCATTTGCAAGTGGGTGCAATGCTCTGTTAGCCTATTACATATACTGTAAAAATTTCGTTTGTGTAACTGCCTTTTTTCACTGTTTTTCAAATTTTGACAAAATTTGTTTCCCTTAAAGGCACAGTACCGTTTTGTTATATTGCTCGTTAACTTGAATTAAAGTGTTTTCCAAGCCTGCTAGTCTCATTGCTAGTCTGTATAAACATGTCTGACATAGAGGAAACTCCTTGTTCATTATGTTTAAAGGCCATGGTGGAACCCCCTCTTAGAATGTGTACCAATTGTACTGACTTCACTCTAAGCAATAAAGATCGTATTATGTCTTTAAAAAATTAATCACCAGAGGAATCTAGCGAGGGGGAAGTTATGCCGACTAACTCTCCCCACGTGTCAGATTCTTTGACTCCCGCTCAAGGGACTCACGCTGAAATGGCGCCAAGTACATCAAGGGCACCCATAGCGTTTACTTTACAAGACATGGCGGCAGTCATGGATAATACACTGTCAGCGGTATTAGCCAGACTACCTGAACTTAGAGGTAAGTGAGATAGCTCTGGGGTTAGACGAAATACAGAGCATACTGACGCTTTAAGAACCATGTCTGATACTGCCTCACAATATGCTGAAGCTGAGGAAGGAGAACTTCAGTCTGTGGGTGATGCTTCTGATTCAGGGAGAATCCCTGATTCTGATATTTCTACATTTAAATTTAAGCTTGAACACCTCCGCGTGTTACTTAAAGAGGTTTTAGCTGCTCTGAATGACTGTGACACAATTGCAGTGCCAGAGAAATTGTGTAGACTGGATAAATACTTTGCAGTGCCGGTGTGTACTGATGTTTTTCCAATACCTAAAAGGTTTACAGAAATTATTAATAAGGAATGGGATAGACCAGGTGTGCCGTTCTCTCCCCCTCCTATTTTTAGAAAAATGTTTCCTATAGACGCCACCACACGGGACTTATGGCAGACAGTCCCTAAGGTGGAGGGAGCAGTTTCTACTTTGGCAAAGCGTACTACTATCCCTGTCGAGGACAGTTGTGCTTTTTTAGATCCAATGGATAAAAAATTAGAAGGTTACCTTAAGAAAATATTTTGTCAACAAGGTTTTATCCTTCAGCCCCTTGCGTGCATTGCCCCTGTCACTGCTGCTGCAGCGTTCTGGTTTGAGTCTCTGGAAGAGGCCTTACAGGTAGCGACTCCATTGGATGACATACTTGGCAAACTTAGGGCACTTAAGCTAGCCAATTCTTTTGTTTCTGATGCCATTGTTCATTTAACTAAACTAACGGCTAAGAATTCTGGTTTTGCTATACAAGCGCGCAGAGCGCTATGGCTTAAATCATGGTCAGCTGACGTGACTTCAAAGTCTAAGCTGCTTAACATTCCCTTCAAGGGGCAGACCTTATTCGGGCCTGGTTTGAAGGAGATTATTGCTGATATCACTGGAGGTAAAGGTCACGCCCTTCCTCAGGACAGGTCCAAATCCAGGGCCAAACAGTCTAATTTTCGTGCCTTTCGAAACTCCAAGGCAAGTGCGGCATCAACCTCCTCTAATGCAAGACAAGAGGGAACTGTTGCTCAGTCCAAGGCGGTCTGGAGGCCAAACCAGACCTGGAACAAAGGTAAGCAGGCTAAAAAACCTGCTGCTGCCTCTAAGACAGCATGAAGGAACGGCCCCCTATCCGTTAACGGATCTAGTGGGGGGCAGACTTTCACTCTTCGCCCAGGCGTGGGCAAGAGATGTTCAGGATCCATGGGCGTTGGAAATTATATCCCAGGGGTATCTTCTGGACTTCAAAGCTTCTCCCCCCATAGGGAGATTTCAACTTTCAGGGACCCCAAGGCGACGCTGATAGATGCTCTAGCAGCGCCCTGGTCTTTCAACCTGGCTTATGTGTTTCCACCGTTTCCTCTGCTCCCTCGACTGATTGCCAAGATCAAGCAGGAGAGAGCATCAGTGATTCTAATAGCGCCTGCGTGGCCACGCAGGACCTGGTATGCAGATCTAGTGGGCATGTCATCATTGCCACCATGGACTCTGCCTCTGAGACAGGACCTTCTACTTCAGGGTCCTTTCCTCCATCCAAATCTAATTTCTCTGAGACTGACTGCATGGAGATTGAACGCTTGATTTTATCAAAGCGTGGCTTCTCCGAGTCAGTCATTGATAACCTTAATACAGACACGAAAGCCTGTCACTAGGAAAATTTACCATAAGATATGGCGTAAATATCTTTATTGGTGCGAATCCAAGGGTTACTCATGGAGTAAGGTCAGGATTCCCAGGATATTATCTTTTCTCCAAGAAGGCTTGGAAAAAGGTTTATCAGCTAGTTCCTTAAAGGGACAGATTTCTGCTCTGTCTATCCTTTTACACAAGCGTCTGGCAGACGTTCCAGACGTTCAGGCCTTTTGTCAGGCTTTAGTCAGAATCAAGCCTGTGTTCAAACCTGTTGCTCCACCATGGAGCTTAAATTTGATTCTTAAGGTTCTTCAAGGAGTTCCGTTTGAACCTCTTCATTCCATGGATATAAAGCTTTTATCTTGGAAAGTTCTTTTTTTGGTAGCTATTTCCTCGGCTCGTAGAGTGTCTGAGCTATCTGCCTTACAATGTGATTCTCCTTATCTGATTTTTCATTCTGATAAGGTAGTCCTGCGTACCAAGCCTGGGTTTTTACCTAAGGTGGTATCTAACAAGAATATCAATCAAGAGATTGTTGTTCCATCCTTGTGTCCTAATCCTTCTTCAAAGAAGGAACGTCTATTACACAATTTGGACGTGGTTCGTGCTTTAAAGTTTTACTTACAAGCTACTAAAGATTTTTGTCAAACATCTGCTTTGTTTGTTGTCTACTCTGGACAGAGGAGAGGTCAAAAGGCTTCGGCAACCTCTCTTTCTTTTTGGCTAAGAAGCATAATACGCTTAGCCTATGAGACTGCTGGACAGCAGCCCCCTGAAAGGATTACAGCTCATTCTACTAGAGCTGTGACTTCCACATGGGCCTTTAAAAATGAGGCTTCTGTTGAACAGATTTGCAAGGCGGCGACTTGGTCTTCGCTTCATACTTTTTCAAAATTCTACAAATTTGATACTTTTGCTTCTTCGGAGGCTATTTTTGGGAGAAAGGTTTTACAGGCAGTGGTACCTTCCGTTTAAGTACATGCCTTGTCCCTCCCTTCATCTGTGTACTTTAGCTTTGGTATTGGTATCCCATAAGTAATGGATGATCCGTGGACTGGATACACCTTACTAGAGGAAACACAATTTATGCTTACCTGATAAATTTATTTCTCTAGTGGTGTATCCAGTCCACGGCCCGCCCTGTCATTTTAAGGCAGGTTATTTTTAAATTTAAACTACAGTCACCACTGCGCCCTATGGTTTCTCCTTTCTCTGCTTGTTTTCGGTCGAATGACTGGATATGGTAGTGAGGGGAGGAGCTATATAACAGCTTTGCTGTGGGTCCTCTTGCAACTTCCTGTTGGGAGTGAGAATATCCCATAAGTAATGGATGATCCGTGGACTGGATACACCACTAGAGAAATACATTTATCAGGTAAGCATAAATTGAGTTTTTGGCTCTCCATTTTCACATTCCTGACCGTGTGGCGATGGAGAAATCCTGGTCCGCTGGTGTCTGGTTCCCTGGAGGTGGTGATTGCCCCAGCCATTGGGGGTATAAGGTGCTGTTTTTATTTTTCTTATTCATCCATTTTTTATTCAATATCCCAGTTATGGAGGATTCTGATTTTTTGGAGACGGATGTCTCTGATTCAGACTCTACTTCTTGCGAAGAATATGAATTGGCCCAGTTGATACATGCCCATCAGTTATGTTCCGAATGCTGTTTTAAAGTGCTCTGTTAGGTGCCCACTGAACCATCCGCCTCTGGGGATTCTATTTCCCACGAGGCGAGTTCCCTAACACCAACTCTTACTACGCATGCAGGTAACCCAATCTGAAGGATCCTATCTTCAGCTGCTTTCTACTTGCCCTGCAAGTATTTAAAGGGACACTGAACCCAAAAAAATTTTTGGGATTCAGATAGAGCATGCAATTTTAAGCAACTTTCTAATTTACTCCTATTATCAAATGTTCTTCATTCTCTTGGTATCTTTATTTGAAATGCAAGAATGTAAGTTTAGATGCCGGCCCATTTTTGGTGAACAACCTGGGTTGTTCTTGCTGATAGGTGGATAAATTCATCCACCATTAAACAAGTGCTGTCCATGGTACTGAACCAAAAAATAGCTTAGATGCCTTCTTTTTCAAATAAAGATAGCAAGAGAACGAAGAAAAATTGATAATAGGAGTAAATTAGAAAGTTGCTTAAAATTTACATGCTCTATCTGTTTTACGATAGAAAAAATTTGGGTTCAGTGTTCCTTTTAAGTTTGAGTCATTTTTAGATGACTGCAGCGTGCAGTGTTTTTGCTTCAGGTGTTGTTCAGTTGCTTCTAGAGTGCGGTTGCACTGTGTTAGGGGAAGATCCTCTCTCTGTTTAGAGTACCGGCCTTATCCTGTGGTTTCTGTATTTCTGGGGTCTGGGTGTTGCCTCCCCTTGTTTCTATGAGACTGGTTGGGTCTCTGTTAGCCTGACCCGGTTTCTGTGGTTTTTTTTGCTCTGTATTTGTGCACTTTTTAGGTTTTTTTTCTGGAGTTCCTTATGCTCAGCTAGCTCAGCATACTAATGCACTGTGGCTACTCTGCACTGTAGACAACCAAGGATTTGAAGTTCGATCCCCAGCGAGGTCTACTCAGCCTTTACTCCTTTCGAGGTTGATAAAATGAGCAGCGCCTTGAGTCCCTTAAGGGGGATTAGCTGCGCTTTACAAGTAAAATCATGTTTTCTCTGTGTCTTTTCTTCTCTGTGGAAGAATACGGTAGTTTGTTCCCTTTCTTTAGTAAGGGGTGTGTTGTTTGGAGACCGACTGCTGGGCAACAGTGTTTCTTGGAGGCTGTCGACTTAGTCGAGTCTATTTCCTGCGGTTTCTAGCAAGGCTTGTGTACTGTCTGCGAGTCAGTGTCCTTGGGCCTTTTCTTTTTTCAAAGTTGTTCTCGGCTTCGGACGAAGTGGGATTTTGTTGGGCAGGGGTTTTCAGGCCTGGTGCCCTCAGAATGGGCCGCCTCTTGTACCCTCCAGTTTTTGCATTCAGTGTCCTTTATAGCTTAGGTATTGTTTTCCCAAAAGTAATGAATGCAGCTGTGAACTCTTTCCATTTATGAAGAAAAACTTAAATTATGCTTACCTGATCATTTTCTTTTTTTCTTCAGATGGAAAGAGTCCACAGCTCCCCGCCCGTATTATTTCTATGGGGCGTCTGTTATTTTTGTTCTTCTGGCACCTTTTCACCCTGATATTTCTTCTACTGTTCCTTGCTCCCTCGGCAGAATGACTGGGGGATGATGGAAGTGGGGGAGGTATTTAAGCCTTTGGCTGGGGTAATTTTGCCTCCTCCTAGTGGCCAGGTTCTGAATTCCTAAAAGTAATGAATTCAGCTGTGGACGCTTTCCATCTGAAGAAAAGAAAATTATCAGGTAAGCATAATTTAAGTTATCTTGTTCAGTTACCAAGAGTGACAGCCAAGATCAAGCAGGAAGTATTATCAGTGATTCTGATCGCTACAGCTTGGCCTCGCAATACTTAATTTGTGGGTCTCGTGTAGATGTCCAGTTGCCCTCCATGGCCTTTTCCTCTGCACCATGACCTTCTGTCTCAAGGGCTGTTTTTTCATCAAGTTTTAAAATCTCTCAAACTTGATGGCTTTGAGATTAAATGCTTAGACAGAGAAGTTTTTTTTATTATTCTTTAGTCCTTGTTTCAGGTTCGTAGCAAGGAAAGTTTTTCATAGAGTTTGGAAGCCATTTTTCTCTTGTTAAGTGTATCCAGTCCACGGATCATCCATTACTTGTGGGATATTCTCCTTCCCAACAGGAAGTTGCAAGAGGATCACCCACAGCAGAGCTGCTATATAGCTCCTCCCCTCACTGCCATATCCAGTCATTCTCTTGCAACTCTCAACTAAGATGGAGGTCGTAAGAGGACTGTGGTGTTTTATACTTAGTTTATTTCTTCAATCAAAAGTTTGTTATTTTTAAATGGTACCGGAGTGTACTGTTTATCTCAGGCAGTATTTAGAAGAAGAATCTGCCTGCGTTTTCTATGATCTTAGCAGAAGTAACTAAGATCCTTTGCTGTTCTCACATATTCTGAGGAGTGAGGTAACTTCAGAGGGGGAATAGCGTGCAGGTTTTCCTGTAATAAGGTATGTGCAGTTAAAATATTTTTCTAGGGATGGAATTTGCTAGAAAATGCTGCTGATACCGAAGTAATGTAAGTAAAGCCTTAAATGCAGTGATAGCGACTGGTATCAGGCTTATTAATAGAGATACATACTCTTATAAAAGTGTATTTTAAAACGTTTGCTGGCATGTTTAATCGTTTTTTACATATGTTTGGTGATAAAACTTATTGGGGCCTAGTTTTTTCCACATGGCTGGCTTGAATTTTGCCTAGAAACAGTTCCCTGAGACTTCCCACTGTTGTAATATGAGTGGGAGGGGCCTATTTCTCTTGTAAGGTGTATCCAGTCCACGGATCATCCATTACTTGTGGGATATTCTCATTCCCAACAGGAAGTTGCAAGAGGACACCCTCAGCAGAGCTATAATATAGCTCCTCCCCTAACTGTCATAGCTAGTCATTCTCTTGCAACTCTCAACAAGCAAGGACGTTGTAGGAGAGAGTGGTTAAATATAGCTAGTTTATTTTCTTCAATCAAAAGTTTATTTTTAAATAGTACCGGAGTTGTGCTATTTTATCTCAGGCAGTAAATAGAAGAAGAATCTGCCTGAGGTTTCTATGATCTTAGCAGGTTGTTACTAAGATCCATTGCTGTTCTCACATATGTCTGAGGGGATTACACAGATGAGGTAACTTCAGCGAGAGAATGGCGTGCGTTTATTCTGCTATCAGGTATGTGCAGTTATAATTTTTTCTAGAGATGGAAAACACTAGAAAATGCTGCTGATACCGGATTAATGTAAGTTAAGCCTGAATACAGTGATTTAATAACGACTGGTATCATGCTTACTCCCAGGGGTAATACCCTTATGATATCGCCATATAAAACGTTTGCTGGCATGTTTAATCGTTTTTATATATGCTTTGGTGATAAAACTTTATTGGGGCCTAGTTTTTTTCCACATGGCTGGCTTAAATTTTGACTAGAAACAGTTTCCTGAGGCTTTCCACTGTTGTATTATAAAAGTTACAGTTGGTGCAGTTAAAATTACAAACTGTGACATCCAGCTTCCCTCAAAAGCCCTCTGAATGCTATAGGACATCTCTAAAGGGCCCAACGGCTTTCCAAAGTCGTTTATTGGGGAAGGTAGGGCCACAGCTTGCTGTGGCAGTTGGTTGTGACTGTTAAAAAAACGTCTATTTCGTTTTTTTGATCCGTTTTTTGAACTAAGGGGTTAATCATCCATTTGCAAGTGGGTGCAATGCTCTGTTAGCCTATTATACACACTGTAAAAATTTCGTTTGATTTACTGCATTTTTTCACTGTTTTTCAAATTCTGACAAAATTTGTTTCTCTTAAAGGCACAGTACCGTTTTTTATATTTGCTTGTTAACTTGATTTAAAGTGTTTTCCAAGCTTGCTAGTCTCATTGCTAGTCTGTATAAACATGTCTGACATAGAAGAAACTCCTTGTTTATTATGTTTAAAAGCCATGGTGGAACCCCCTCTTAGAATGTGTACCAAATGTACTGATTTCATTTTATGCAATAAAGATCATTTTCTGTCTTTAAAAAATTTATCACCAGAGGAATCTGACGAGGGGGAAGTTATGCCGACTAACTTTGACTCCCGCTTAAGGGACTCACGCTCAAATGGCGCCAAGTACATCTAGGGCGTCCATAGCGTTTACTTTACAAGACATGGCGGCAGTCATGGATAATACACTGTCAGCGGTATTAGCCAGACTACCTGAACTTAGAGGTAAGCGAGATAGCTCTGGGGTGAGACAAAATGCAGAGCATACTGACGCTTTAAGAACCATGTCTGATACTGCCTGACAATATGCAGAAGCTGAGGAAAGAGAGCTTCAGTCAGTGGGTGATGTTAATGACTCAGGAAAGATACCTGATTCTAATATTTCTACATTTAAATTTAAGCTTGAACACCGCCGCGTGTTGCTTAGGGAGGTTTTAGCTGCTCTGAATGACTGTGATTGCAGTGCCAGAGAAATTGTGTAGACTGGATAAATACTTTGCAGTGCCGGTGTGTACTGATGTTTTTCCAAATACCTAAAAGGTTTACAGAAATTATTAATAAGGAATGGGATAGACCAGGTGTGCCGTTCTCTTCCCCTCCTATTTTTAGAAAAATGTTTCCAATAGACGCCACCACATGGGACTTATGGCAGACAGTCCCTAAGGTGGAGGGAGCAGTTTCTACTCTAGTAAAGCGTACTACTATCCCTGTCGAGGACAGTTGTGCTTTTTTTAGATCCAATGGATAAAAAATTAGAGGTTACCTTAAGAAAATATTTATTCAACAAGGTTTTATCCTACAGCCCCTTGCATGCATTGGCCCTGTTACTGCTGCTGCGGCGTACTGGTTTGAGTCTCTGGAAGAGGCTTTACAGGTAGCGACTCCATTGGATGACATACTTGGCAAACTTAGAGCACTTAAGCTAGCCAATTCTTTTATTCTGATGCCATTGTTCATTTGACTAAACTAACGGCTAAGAATTCTGGTTTTGCTATACCGGCGCGCAGAGCTCTATGGCTTAGATCATGGTCAGCTGATGTGACTTCAAAATCTAAGCTACTTAACATTCCCTTCAAGGGGCAGACCCTATTCGGGCCTGGTTTGAAGGAGATTATTGCTGATATCACTGGAGGAAAAGGTCATGCCCTTCCTCAGGGCAGGTCCAAATCTAGGGTAAAACAGTCTAATTTTCGTGCCTTTCAAAACTTCAAGGCAGGTGCGGCATCAACTTCCTCTAATAATAAACAAGAGGGAACTTTTGCTCAATCCAAGACGGTCTGGAGACCAAACCTGACCTGGAAAAAAGGTAAGCAGGTAAAAAAGCCTGCTGCTGCCTCTAAGACAGCATGAAGGAACTGCCCCCTATCTGGGAACGGATCTAGTAGGGGGCAGACTTTCACTCTTCGCCCAGGCGTGGGCAAGAGTTGTTCAGGATCCCTGGGCGTTGGAAATTATATCCCAGGGATATCTTCTGGACTTCAAAGCTTCCCCCCCAAAAAGGGAGATTTCACCTTTCACAATTATCTGCACACCAGATAAAGAGAGAGGCATTCTTACACTGTGTACGAGACCTCCTAGTTATGGGAGTGATCCATCCAGTTCCAAAGGAGGAACAGGGACAGGGTTTTTACTCAAATCTGTTTGTGGTTCCCAAAAAAGAGGGAACCTTCAGACCAATTTTGGATCTAAAGATCTTAAACAAATTCCTCAAAGTTCCGTCGTTCAAGATGGAAACTATTCGTACCATCCTACCACTGATCCAGGAGGGTCAATATATGACTACAGTGGATCTAAAGGATGCTTATCTTCACATTCCGATACACAAAGATCATCATCGGTTTCTCAGGTTTGCCTTTCAAGACAGGCATTACCAGTTGTAGCTCTTCCCTTGGGATTAGCTACAGCCCCAAGAATCTTTACAAAAGTTCTAGGGTCGCTTATGGCGGTCCTAAGGCCGCGGGGCATAGCAGTAGCCCCTTATTTAGACGACATCCTGATACAGGCGTCAAACTTCCAAATTGCCAAGTCTCATATGGACGTAGTACTGGCATTTCTGAGGTCGCATGGGTGGAAAGTGAACGAGGAAAAGAGTTCTCTATCCCCACTCACAAGAGTTTCCTTTCTAGGGACTCTGATAGATTCTGTAGAAATGAAAATTCACCTGACGGAGTCCAGGTTATCAAAACTTCTAAATTCCTGCCGGGTTCTTCATTCCATTCCGCGCCCTTCGGTGGTTCAGTGTATGGAAGTAATCGGCTTAATGGTAGCGGCAATGGACATAGTGCCGTTTGCACGCTTACATCTCAGACCGCTGCAACTATGCATGCTCAGTCAGTGGAACGTGGATTAGACAGATTTGTCCCCTCAACTGAATCTGGACCAAGAGACCAGGGATTCTCTTCTCTGGTGGCTATCTCGGGTCCATCTGTCCAAAGGTATGACCTTTCGCAGGCCAGATTGGACAATTGTTACGATAGATGCCAGCCTTCTAGGTTGGGGTGCAGTCTGGAACTCCCTGAAGGCTCAGGGATCGTGGACTCAGGAGGAGTCTCTCCTTCCATTAAATATTCTGGAACTAAGAGCGATATTCAAGGCTCTTCAGGCTTGGCCTCAGTTAGCAACTCTGAGGTACATCAGATTTCAGTCGGACAACATCACGACTGTAGCTTACATCAACCATCAAGGGGGAACGAGAAGTTCCCTAGAGATGTTAGAAGTTTCAAAAATAATTCGCTGGGCAGATATTCACTCTTGCCACCTATCAGCTATCCATATCCCAGGTGTAGAGCACTGGGAGGCGGATTTTCTAAGTCGTCAGACTTTTCATCCGGGAGAGTGGGAACTCCATCCGGAGGTATTTGCACAACTGATTCATCGTTGGGGCAAACCAGAACTGGATCTCATGGCGTCTCGCCAGAACGCCAAGCTTCCGTGTTACGGATCCAGGTCCAGGGATCCCAAGGGGACACTGATAGATGCTCTAGCAGCGCCCTGGTCTTTCAACCTGGCTTATGTGTTTCCACCGTTTCCTCTGCTCCCTCGACTGATTGCCAAGATCAAGCAGGAGAGAGCATCCGGTGATTCTGATAGCACCTGCGTGGCCACGCAGGACCTGGTATGCAGATCTAGTGGACATGTCATCCTTTCCACGATGGTCTCTGCCTCTGAAACAGGGCCTTCTACTTCAGGGTCCTTTCAACCATCCAAATTTAATTTCTCTGAGGCTGACTGCCTGGAGATTGAACGCTTGATTTTATCAAAGCGTGGCTTCTCCGAGTCAGTTACTGATACCTTAAGACAGGCACGAAAGCCTGTCACCAGGAAAATTTACCATAAGGTATGGCGTAGATATCTTTATTGGTTTGAATCCAAGGATTACTCATGGAGTAAGGTCAGGATTGCTAGGATATTATCTTTTCTCCAAGAAGGTTTGGAAAAAGGATTGTCAGCTAGTTAAGCGTCTGGCAGATGTTCCAGACATTCAGGCATTTTGTCAGGCTTTAGTTAGAATCAAGCCTGTGTTTAAACCTGTTGCTCCACCATGGAGCTTAAACTTGGTTCTTAAGGTTCTTCAAGGAGTTCCGTTTGAACCTCTTCATTCCATAGATATCAAGCTTTTATCTTGGAAAGTCATTTTTTTATTTTTTTTTGGTAGCTATTTCCTCGGCTCGTAGAGTCTCTGAGCTATCTGCCTTACAATGTGATTCTCCTTATCTGATTTTTCATACAGATAAGGTAGTCCTGCGTACCAAACCTGGGTTCTTACCTAAGGTGGTATCTAACAAGAATATCAATCAAGAGATTGTTGTTCCATCCTTGTGTTACACAATCTGGACGTTGTCCGTGCTTTAAAGTTTTACTTACAAGCTACTAAAGATTTTCGTCAAACATCTGCTTTGTTTGTTGTCTACTCTGGACAGAGGAGAGGTCAAAAGGCTTCGGCAACCTCTTTTTCTTTTTGACTAAGAAGCTTAATCCGCTTAGCCTATAAGACCACTGGACAGCAGCCTCCTGAAAGGATTACAACTCATTCCACTAGAGCTGTGGCTTCCACTTGGGCCTTTAAAAATGAGGCTTCTTTTGATCAGATTTGCAAGCCGACGACTTGGTCTTCGCTTCATATTTTTTCAAAATTTTACAAATTTGATACTTTTGCTTCTTCGGAGGCTATATTTGGGAGAAAGGTTTTACGGGCAGTGGTTCCTTCCATTTAAGTTCCTGCCTTGTCCCTCCCTTCATCCGTGTACTTTAGCTTTGGTATTGGTATCCCACAAGTAATGGATGATCCGTGCTTACCTGATAAATTTATTTCTCTTGTGGTGTATCCAGTCCACGGCCCGCCCTGTCATTTTAAGGCAGGTAATTTTTAAATTTAAACTACAGTAACCACTGCACCCTATGGTTCCTCCTTTCTCGGCTTGTATTCGGTTGAATGACTGGCTATGACAGTTAGGGGAGGAGCTATATTACAGCTCTGCTGTGGGTGTCCTCTTGCAACTTCCTGTTGGGAATGAGAATATCCCACAAGTAATGGATGATCCGTGGACTGGATACACCACAAGAGAAATAAATTTATCAGGTAAGCATAAATTGTGTTTTTGGCGTTTTTTTGCACAGCAAAAATTACAGACACAGACATCCAGCTTCTTCCTGCATGATCCAGGACTTCTCTGAAGGGCTCAAAAGGCTTCAAAAGTCGAATTGAGGGAGGTAAAAAGCCACAGTAGAGCTGTGGCAGTTGTTGTGACTGTTTAAAAAAACGTTTTTGTCATTTGTTATTCCGTTTTTGGTATTAAGGGGTTAATCATCCATTTGCAAGTGGGTGCAATGCTCTGCTAACTTATTACATACACTGTAAAAATTTCGTTAGTGTAACTGCATTTTTTCACTGTTATTTCAAAATTTGGGAAAATGTGTGTTTCTTAAAGGCGCAGTAACGTTTTTTATATTGCTTGTAAACTTGTTTTAAAGTGTTTTCCAAGCTTGCTAGTCTCATTGCTAGTCTGTTTAAACATGTCTGACACAGAGGAACCTACTTGTTCATTATGTTTGAAAGCCATGGTGGAGCCCCATAGGAGAATGTGTACTAAATGTATTGATTTCACCTTAAACAGTAAAGATCAGTCTTTATCTATAAAAGAATTATCACCAGAGGGTTCTGTCGAGGGGGAAGTTATGCCGACTAACTCTCCCCACGTGTCAGACCCTTCGCCTCCCGCTCAGGGGACGCACGCTAATATGGCGCCAATTACATCAGGGACGCCCATAGCGATTACCTTGCAGGACATGGCTGCAATCATGAATAATACCCTGTCAGAGGTATTATCTAGATTGCCTGAATTAAGAGGCAAGCGCGATAGCTCTGGGGTTAGGAGAGATACAGAGCGCGCAAATGCTGTTAGAGCCATGTCTTATACTGTGCCACAGTATGCAGAACATGAGGACGGAGAGCTTCAGTCTGTGGGTGACATCTCTGACTCTGGGAAACCTGATTCAGAGATTTCTAATTTTAAATTTAAGCTTGAGAACCTCCGTGTATTGCTTGGGGAGGTATTAGCTGATCTGAATGACTGTAACACAGTTGCAATTCCAGAGAAATTGTGTAGGCTGGATAGATACTATGCGGTGCCGGTGTGTACTGACGTTTTTCCTATACCTAAAAGGCTTACAGAAATTATTAGCAAGGAGTGGGATAGACCCGGTGTGCCCCACCTCCTATATTTAGAAAAATGTTTCCAATAGACGCCACTACACGGGACTTATGGCAGACGGTCCCTAAGGTGGAGGGAGCAGTTTCTACTTTAGCAAAGCGTACCACTATCCCGGTTGAGGACAGTTGTGCTTTTTCAGATCCAATGGATAAAAAATTGGAGGGTTACCTTAAGAAAATGTTTATTCAACAAGGTTTTATTTTACAGCCCCTTGCATGCATTGCGCCTGTCACTGCTGCGGCGGCATTCTGGTTTGAGGCCCTGGAAGAGGCCATCCAGACAGCTCCATTGAATGAAATTATTGACAAGCTTAGAACGCTTAAGCTAGATAACTCATTTGTTTCTGATACCATTGTTCATTTGACTAAACTAACGGCTAAGAATTCCGGATTCCTAATCCAGGCGCGTAGGGCACTATGGCTTAAATCATGGTGAGCTGACGTGACTTCAAAGTCTAAATTACTCAACATTCCTTTCAAGGGGCAGACCTTATTCGGGCCTGGCTTGAAGGAAATTATTGCTGACATTACTGGAGGCAAGGGTCATACCCTTCCTCAGGACAGGGCCAAATCAAAGGCCAAACAGTCTAATTTCCGTGCCTTTCGAAATTTCAAGGCAGGAGCAGCATCAACTTCCTCCGCTTCAAAACAAGAGGGAACTGTTGCTCATTCCAGACAGGCCTGGAAACCTAACCAGTCCTGGAACAAGGGCAAGCAGGCCAGAAAGCCTGCTGCTGCCCCCAAGACAGCATGAAGGAACGGCCCCCTATCCGGAAATGGATCTAGTGGGGTGCAGACTTTCTCTCTTCGCCCAGGCGTGGGCAAGAGATGTTCAGGATCCCTGGGCGTTGGAGATCATATCTCAGGGATATCTTCTGGACTTCAAAGCTTCTCCTCCACAAGGGAGATTTCATCTTTCAAGGTTATCAGCAAACCAGATAAAGAAAGAGGCATTCCTAAGCTGTGTGCAAGACTTCCTAGTAATGGGAGTGATCCATCCAGTTCCGTGGACGGAACAAGGACAGGGATTTTTTTCAGATCTGTTTGTGGTTCCCAAGAAAGAGGGAACCTTCGGACCAATCTTGGATCTAAAGGTCTTAAACAAATTCCTCAGAGTTCCATCATTCAAAATGGAAACTATTCGGACCATCCTACCCATGATCCAAGAGGGTCAGTACATGACCACAGTGGACTTAAAGGATGCCTACCTTCACATACCGATTCACAAAGATCATCATCGGTTCCTAAGGTTTGCCTTTCTAGACAGGCATTACCAATTTGTAGCTCTTCCCTTCGGGTTGGCCACTGCCCCGAGAATTTTTACAAAGGTTCTGGGCTCACTTCTGGCGGTTCTAAGACCGCGAGGCATAGCGGTGGCTCCGTATCTAGACGACATCCTGATACAGGCGTCAAGCTTTCAAATTGCCAAGTCTCATACAGAGATAGTTCTGGCACTTCTGAGGTCGCATGGGTGGAAATGAACGTGGAAAAGAGTTCTCTATCACCACTCACAAGAGTCTCCTTCCTAGGGACTCTTATAAATTCTGTAGAGATGAAAATTTACCTGACGGAGTCCAGGTCATCAAAACTTCCAAATGCTTGCCGTGTCCTTCATTCCATTCCACGCCCGTCAGTGGCTCAGTGCATGGAAGTAATCGGCTTAATGGTAGCGGCAATGGACATAGTGCCATTTGCGCGCCTGCATCTCAGACCGCTGCAATTATGCATGCTAAGTCAGTGGAATGGGGATTACTCAAATTTGTCCCCTCTACTAAATCTGGATCAAGAGACCAGAGATTCTCTTCTCTGGTGGCTTTCTCAGGTCCATCTGTCCAAGGGTATGACCTTTCGCAGGCCAGATTGGACGATTGTAACAACAGATGCCAGCCTTCTAGGTTGGGGCGCAGTCTGGAACTCCCTGAAGGCTCAGGGATCGTGGACTCAGGAGGAGAAACTCCTCCCAATAAATATTCTGGAGTTAAGAGCAATATTCAATGCTCTTCTAGCTTGGCCTCAGTTAGCAACACTGAGGTTCATCAGATTTCAGTCGGACAACATCACGACTGTGGCTTACATCAACCATCAAGGGGGAACCAGGAGTTCCCTAGCGATGTTAGAAGTCTCAAAGATAATTCACTGGGCAGAGTCTCACTCTTGCCACCTATCAGCAATCCACATCCCAGGCGTAGAGAACTGGGAGGCGGATATTCTAAGTCGTCAGACTTTTCATCCGGGGGAGTGGGAACTCCATCCGGAGGTGTTTGCTCAACTGGTCCATCGTTGGGGCAAACCAGAACTGGATCTCATGGCGTCTCGCCAGAACGCCAAGCTTCCTTGTTACGGATCCAGGTCCAGGGACCCGGGAGCAACGCTGATAGATGCTCTAGCAGCTTCTTGGTTCTTCAACCTGGCCTATGTGTTTCCACCGTTTCCTCTGCTCCCTCGACTGATTGCCAAAATCAAACAGGAGAGAGCATCGGTGATTCTGATAGCGCCTGCGTGGCCACCCAGGACCTGGTATGCAGACCTAGTGGACATGTCATCTCTTCCACCATGGACTCTGCCTCTGTGGCAGGACCTTCTAATACAAGGTCCTTTCAATCATCTAAATCTAATTTCTCTGAGACTGACTGCATGGAGATTGAACGCTTGATTCTATCAAGGCGTGGCTTCTCCGAGTCAGTCATTGATACCTTAATACAGGCTCGGAAGCCTGTCACCAGGAAAATCTACCATAAGATATGGCGTAAATATCTTTATTGGTGTGAATCCAAGAGTTAGGTTAGGATTCCTAGGATATTGTCCTTTCTCCAAGAGGGTTTGGACAAAGGCTTATCAGCTAGTTCTTTAAAAGGACAGATCTCTGCTCTGTCTATTCTTTTGCACAAGCGTCTGGCAGAAGTTCCAGACGTCCAGGCATTTTGTCAGGCTTTGGTTAGGATTAAGCCTGTGTTTAAAACTGTTGCTCCCCCGTGGAGCTTAAACTTGGTTCTTAAAGTTCTTCAGGGAGTTCCGTTTGAACCCCTTCATTCCATTGATATTAAACTTTTATCTTGGAAAGTTCTGTTTTTGATGGCTATTTCCTCGGCTCGAAGAGTCTCTGAGTTATCTGCCTTACATTGTGATTCTCCTTATCTGATTTTTCATTCAGACAAGGTAGTTCTGCGTACCAAACCTGGGTTTTTACCTAAGGTGGTTTCTAACAGGAATATCAATCAAGAGATTGTTGTTCCATCATTGTGTCCTAATCCTTCTTCAAAGAAGGAACGTCTTTTGCATAATCTGGACGTAGTCCGTGCCTTGAAGTTTTACTTACAGGCTACTAAAGATTTTCGTCAAACATCTGCCCTGTTTGTCGTTTACTCTGGACAGAGGAGAGGTCAAAAAGCTTCGACAACCTCTCTCTCCTTTTGGCTTCGGAGCATAATGCGCTTAGCCTATGAGACTGCTGGACAGCAGCACCCTGAAAGGATTACAGCTCATTCTACTAGAGCTGTGGCTTCCACCTGGGCCTTTAAAAATGAGGCCTCTGTTGAACCGATTTGCAAGGCTGCGACTTGGTCTTCGCTTCACACCTTTTCAAAATTTTACAAATTTGACACTTTTGCTTCTTCGGAGGCTGTTTTTGGGAGAAAGGTTCTACAGGCAGTGGTTCCTTCCGTTTAAGTTCCTGCCTTGTCCCTCCCATCATCCGTGTACTTTAGCTTTGGTATTGGTATCCCACAAGTAATGGATGATCCATGGACTGGATACACTTAACAAGAGAAAACATAATTTATGCTTACCTGATAAATTTATTTCTCTTGTAGTCTATCCAGTCCACGGCCCGCCCTGTCCTTTTAAGGCAGGTCTAAATTTTAATTAAACTACAGTCACCACTGCACCCTATGGTTTCTCCTTTCTCGTCTTGTTTCGGTCGAATGACTGGATATGGCAGTGAGGGGAGGAGCTATATAGCAGCTCTGCTGTGGGTGATCCTCTTGCAACTTCCTGTTGGGAAGGAGAATATCCCACAAGTAATGGATAATCCGTGGACTGGATACACTACAAGAGAAATAAATTTATCAGGTAAGCATAAATTATGTTATTTCTCGGTGTTTTAAGCATGGTTTTGGCTGGCACTCTTTTAGAATTATTTGAGTTCTGTTTCTTCAGGATGGTTTGGATTAGCGTTTATCTGCCAGATTTTGGCTTTTTCAGTTTTGTTTCTCTACTAGTTTGCTAAGCTTCTTGATATTCTCAGTTTTGTTTCAGCTTTAGTCAGGATCCAGTCAGTTGTAAAACCAATTTCTCCTCTTTGTTAACTAATTTTGGTTCTAAGAATATTGCACATTGCTCTTTTTGAGCCTATTCACTATTTGGAAACTCTTTTTTTTTTGTCTGGGAATGTTTAGTTTCTTTTAGCAATTGCTGTTGAATTGCTATTTTTGAATTGTCTAATCCTTTTTTTTTTTTTTTGTGGGCCTTATCTAGTTTTCTAACCAAATAACATGGTTTTGAGATTGTTTGTTTGATTTCTTTAAATGGTGTTTTTAATTATGAGTTCTAATGAGAGGCATCATATTTTGAATGTTGTTTTAAAATTCTATTCGCAGGCTAATCCTCTTTCTGTATTATTTTTCTGGTTTTAGAAGGGGTCAGAACACAACAGCTAATTTGTTGACTTCCTGATTTTGATTTCTGATTTTAACTTTTTCTGAAGTGGCTTTTGTTAGGAAAGTCCTTTAAGCAGTATTTTCTGGACATTTAGGGCTAGATTACAAGTGGATCGCTAAATTATTGTGCTCCCGCAAACGTGCAAATTTGCCCATTTGTGGGAGCACAATAATTAACCAGCCATTACAAGTGGCTGGTTATAGCTACTGTGAACTCACGGCAGCAATTAGTGCTCTGAAAATTAACTAGAGGTTAGATCTCTGGTTAATTTTCTAAAAGTGCCCCAAATGCCCTCAAAATATAGGGCATTGTAGTTTTTTATTCAAAAAAATCTAGATTTTTTTTATTTAAATAAAAAAAAAAAAAACTGCGCTAGGCAGTTTTGGGGCTTTAGAGTTGGTGGGCGTGGGGTGTTAGAAAAAAAATGTCATTGAAAAGTCTATAGGAACTGTGTGTTCCCATAGACCGCAATGCAAATATATATATGTATATGATTATATACATATATATTTATGTGTTAATATGTGTATATACACATATTAATACACACATATATGTATATATATATATATGAAGAAAAAATAATGCAGATGGCTTCTCCAATTCCAAAACTTGATTTATTGCTTGTTAAAAATCCATGTAGTACATGATCATACGAAATTCACATAGCATACTTGAAAACGGCTGCTGCTGACATGTTTCGCCACTCAGGGCGTAATCATAGCTGCAGTTAAAAGCACAGCCTTCCTATTTAAGGCAGCTGGACAAACTCTATTGGTTAAAAAACTTTAATTAGTTAACAAGTTGTGCTTTAAGGGTATTTAACCCTGTATATACTTTCAAACATAAAGGCCTCATTATGATTCAATCATTTGTTAAATGCATATAAATTGATGAAATATTATCTAATGCATATATACAGCCCTTAGCGTGTATATATTCATGGGGCTAAGAACTTAGAAAAGCAAGGAGAGTCAAAGATACAGAAGTAAATATATTAAATTAGATTTTGGTACTAGGTTTCAAAACCACATTAGTAAATGTAGATTTAACCCCTTAATGACCAAGGACGTACGCCACACGTCCTCTAAAAAAATACACTTAATGACCGAGGACGTGTGGCGTACGTCCTTGGTCTGGAAAGCAGCTGGAAGCGATCCTGCTCGCTTCCAGCTGCTTTCCGGTTATTGCAGTGATGCCTCGATATGGAGGCATCCTGCAATAACCCCCCTTGGCCATCCGATGCAGAGAGAGCCACTCTGTGGCCCTCTCTGCACCGGACATCGATGGCCGGTAGCGTTGGTGGGTGGGAGCCGACTTGGGAGGCGGGTGGGCGGCCATCGGTGAGATCTGGAAGGTGGAGGGGGGCGGGATCGGGGGCGCATCCTTCGGGGGCGCGCGCGAGTGCACGGGGGTGGCGGGCGGGCGCGTGCACGGGGCGGGAGCGGGTGGGAACCGCTACACTACAGAAAAATTTTTATAAGTATATTGTCAAATAAAATGAAATACTTTTTTTTACCAAAGCATCTAAGGGATCTGGAGGGGTGGGGGGTTGGTATTGGGGGGGGGGGAAGCTACACTACAGAAAAGGGACATTTTTTAATTAAAAAAAAATGCATATTATTCACTAAAATGGGTACTGGCAGACAGCTGCCAGTACCCAAGATGGCGCACATTAAGTCAGAGGGGGAGGGTTAGAGAGCTGTTTGGTGGGGGATCAGTGAGGTTGGGGCTAAGGGGGATCCTACACAGAAGCATATGTAAATATGCAAAAAAAAATGCACAAAAAAGCCAAAATTTTCCTTTTATTTTAGTACTGGCAGAGTTTCTGCCAGTACTTAAGATGGCGGGGACATTTGTGGGGTAGGGGAGGGAAGAGAGATGTTTGGGAGGGATCAGGGGGTCTGATGATTCAGGTGGGAGGCTGATCTTTACACTAAAGCTAAAATTAACCCTGCAAGCTCCCTACAAGCTACCTAAATAACCCCTTCACTGCTAGCCATAATACACGTGTGATGCGCAGCGCCATTTAGCAGCATTCTAATTACCAAAAAGCAACGCCAAAGTCATATATGTCTGCTATTTCTGAACAAAGGGGATCCCAGAGAAGCATTTACAACCATTTGTGCCATAATTGCACAAGCTGTTTGTAAATGATTTCAGTGAGAAACCTAAAATTGTGAAAAATTTAACGTTTTTTTTAATTTGATCGCATTTGGCGGTGAAATGGTGGCATGAAATATACCAAAATGGGCCTAGATCAATACTTGGGGTTGTCTACAACACTACACTAAAGCTAAAATTAACCCTAGAAGCTCCCTACATGCTCCCTAATTAACCCCTTCACTGCTGGGCATAATACACGTGTGGTGCGCAGTGGCATTTAGCAGCCTTCTAATTACCAAAAAGCAATGCCAAAGCCATATATGTCTAATATTTCTGAACAAAGGGGATCCCAGAGAAGAATTTACAACCATTTATGCCATAATTGCACAAGCAGTTTGTAAATAATTTCAGTGAGAAACTGAAAGTTTGTGAAAAAAATTGTGAAAAAGTGAACGATTTTTTGTATTTGATCGCATTTGGCGGTGAAATGGTGGCATGAAATATACCAAAATGGGCCTAGATCAATACTTTGGGTTGTCTTCTAAAAAAAAATATATACATGTCAATGGATATTCAGGGATTCCTGAAAGATATCAGTGTCCCAATGTAACTAGCGCTAATTTTGAAAAAAAATGGTTTGAAAATAGCAAAGTGCTACTTGTATTTATGGCCCTATAAGTTACAAAAAAAGCAAAGAACATGTTAACATTTGGTATTTCTAAACTCAGGACAAAATTTAGAAACTATTTAGCATGGGTGTTTTTTGGTGGTTGTAGATATGTAACAGATTTTGGGGTTCAAAGTTAGAAAAAGTGTGTTTTTTTTCAATTTTTCCTCATATTTTATAATTTTTTTTTATAGTAAATGATAAGATATGATGAAAATAATGGTATTTTTTGAAAGTCCATTTAATGGCGAGAAAAACGGTATATAATATGTGTGGGTACAGTAAATGAGGAAGAGGAAAATTTCAGCTAAACACAAACACCGCAGAAATTTAAAAATAGCCTTGGTCCCAAACGGACAGAAAATGGAAAAGTGCTCTGGTCACTAAGGGGTTAAAGGGGATAACGTAGTCCATTTGCTTCAGGTACTTTGCAGATAAATTTAAAGAAGTTATAATGTAATTATAAAGGAGAGTTACAGGTGGGAAGTTACCTAACATGCACATATAACTGTGTTAAATGTAAGAACATAAAGATAACTTTATAATAGGTTCATAATGAAAATTATTAATTATTAATGAACCAAGGGGCAAAGGAAAAAGATAGATTATACATAATTAAATTATGATTAGATTTCAGATGTCAAAATAAATTAAAATAAAAAATGAAAATATATTTTTGAAGTACTTAAGAAAAAACTAAAAATAAAAACTATATAGTATTAAAGCATTACAAGATGCTAAACATAAGAAGGTGATAATAATAATAGAAAAATTGCTGATGAAAATGAGAAATCACATATTCGGTGCACGTGATCAAAGGATTCTGCTGCAGAAGAGGGGGATGCATGGACTGACCAATTATTTCCAAAAATTTATTAGGTCATATTCCGAATTCAGACCCAGAGGTACTCTGGTCTGAAGTTTAAATATCCAATACATCTCCCTCTTCTGCAGCAGCCGGTCACGGTCACCTCCTCTCGGTGGGCATAACACCCTCTCTATGGCCTGCCATCTCAAGCTACTGATGTCTTTATTAGGACAACGTGCAAAATGTCTGACTAGTGGTGTACTTGCTTCACCTGCTTGAATGGTGGATAAGTGGTTGCGAATGCGGACCTTTACCTCATTAGTATGCAGGTAAGAAGATACACCACATAAGTTGAAGTGCATTTCAAACAGCTGTTGATTGGAAACGTGTCACCTGTAACCTCTGATTTGAAAATGTTTGACACCATGATGTATTCACAAACCCGGCATTTTTGTCTACATTTGAATAAACCTTTGTGGATTAACCACAAACTAGTGGGTTTATTCAATTCGGGTAACAATGATGGTGACAAAACATTTGCCAAAGTCTTGGCTCTCCGGGTAAGAACACCTTAAGCCAGTTTTGACACACTTTTCAAGTTTGTCATCAACTGAAAGAAATTTAAAGTGTTTCTTAACAATCTTGCATATTTCAGTGTACTGTGTACTGAAGTCCGTCACAAAAGTAACGCCATGGTGGGTATCTGAAACTGTGTCTTTAGATGATCCCTGAATCAAAGTGTTCCTATCAAGGTTTAAGACTTGTTCCCTAGCTTTAAGGACAACTTGATTAGAGTAACCACGCTTTTTCAATCTATTACTTAATTCAAGTGATTGTTCACAGAAAGTATCATTTAGGGTACAATTTCTTTTAACCCTGACGAACTGTCCCTTTGCCACTGCAAAGGGAACATGTCGGGGGTGGCAACTGCTTGCGTGCAACAGTGCGTTGCCTGCTGTTGGTTTCCGATAGATACTGCTGATTATTTTTCCTTGTTTTGTTCCTTCTAAGGTAATGTCCAAGAAATTGATGGTATTATCACATAGATCAGAGGTAAATTGTATACCAACAGTATTGCTATTTAAAGCATCAACAAATTCTGAGAAAGCTGCGTCCCCGCCCATCCAAATGAGGAGGAGATCATCAATGTAGCGTCCATAATAATGGATCAAATGCCTGTGGGAGTTTCTATCTCCATAGATGTGGGACAGCTCCCACCAACCCATAAACAGGTTGGCATAGGAGGGGGCAAACTTAGCCCCCATAGCTGTCCCACACCCCTGGAGATAGAACTCCCCCTCAAATTTGAAGTAATTATGGGTGAGCAGGAAACGCAGCACCCTCAGAATATAATCTTGAAAGTTCAAACTGAACTCTGAATAATTCCTGAGGAAATAGGAAATTGCTTCCAAACCCTCCTCATGGGGGATGGAAGAGTACAGTGTGACCACATCAATTGTGGCCCATCGAAATAGGACAAAATTCCATTCCTTTGATTCAAGTATCTTAATTACATGTTTCGTGTCACTAAGATAACTACTTAAAGATAATACAAATGGTTGGAGGATTCCATCCATCCATTGAGATACATGTTCGGTCAGTGAACCGATCCCACTGACGATGGGGCGTCCCTTTACTTCAGTGAGGGATTTGTGTATTTTGGGAAGATGGTGGAAGATGGGCACCACTGTGTGTTCCCATAGACCGCAATGCAAATATATATGTATATGATTATATACATATATATTTATGTGTTACTATGTGTATATACACATATTAACACACACACACATATATATATATATCTATATATTCATATACATATATAAAAAAAAAATGTTGCCCATCATTGCGCTACATACCTCCTGCGCGAGGTTCTGATGCATTGCAATTAACTTGTAATACCAGTGCACAATATCGTACGCTGGTATTACAAATTGGAGTGCTAATATTGCTTGCATGCAAGCCATATTTAGCGCTCCACTTGTAATCTGGCCCTTAGATTTTTTTGATTTTTTTTTTTATTTAAAAAAAAAAAGAGGAGTTTGAAGATATAAATAATTGAATATTATTTCTCTTGTAAGGTGTATCCAGTCCACGGATCATCCATTACTTGTGGGATATTCTCCTTCCCAACAGGAAGTTGCAAGAGGATCACCCACAGCAGAGCTGCTATATAGCTCCTCCCCTAACTGCCATATCCAGTCATTCTCTTGCAACTCTCAACAAGCATGGAGGTAGTAAGAGAGAAGTGGTAAAACGTAGTTGTTTTTTTTCTTCAATCAAAAGTTTGTTGTTTTTAAATGGTACCGGAGTTGTACTATTTTGTCCCAGGCAGAAAATAGAAGAAGAATCTGCCTGTGATTTCTATGATCTTAGCAGGTTGTAACTAAGATCCATTGCTGTTCTCACACATGACTGAAGAGAGAGGTAACTTCAGCGGGGGAATGGCGTGCAGGTTATCCTGCTATGAGGTATGTGCAGTTAAAATTTTTTCTAGAAGATGTGAATGCTAGAAAATGCTGCTGATACCAGATTTATGTAAGGTAAGCCTGAATACAGTGATTTAATAGCGACTGGTATCATGCTTACTTTTTGAGGTAATACTCTTATAGATTTACAATATAAAACGTTTGCTGGCATGTTTAAACGTTTTTATATATACTTTGGTGATAAAACTTTATTGATGCCTAGTTTTTCTCCACATGGCTGGCTTAAATTTTCCTAGAAACAGTTTCCTGAGGCTTTCCACTGTTTTAATATGAGTGGGAGGGGCCTAATTAAGCGCTTTTTTGCACAGTAACTTTTACAGACTGAGACATCCAGCTTCCTCCAGGAGTCCCCTGAATGCTCTCTTAAGGGCTCTTAGGCTTTCCAAAATCGTTTGTTGGGGAAGGTAGGCCCACAGCAAGGCTGTGGCAGTTTGGTGTGACTGTTAAAAAACGTCTATCGTTTTTTTGATTCGTTTTTTGAACTAAGGGGTTAATCATCCATTTGCAAGTGGGTGCAATGCTCTGTTAGCTTATTATACACACTGTAAAAATTTCGTTTGATTTACTGCTTTTTTTCACTGTTTTTCAAATTCTGACAAAAATTGTTTCTCTTAAAGGCACAGTACCGTTTTTATTTTTTGCTTGTTAACTTGATTTAAAGTGTTTTCCAAGCTTGCTGGTCTCATTGCTAGTCTGTTTAAACATGTCTGACATAGAGGAAACTCCTTATTCATTATGTTTAGAAGCCATGGTGGAACCCCCTCTTAAAATGTGTACCAAATGTACTGATTTCACTTTAAGTAATAAAGATCATATTCTGTCTTTAAAAAAAATATCACCAGAGGAATCTGATGAGGGGGAAGTTATGCCGACTAACTCGCCCCACGTGTCAGACCCTTTGACTCCCGCTCAAGGGACTCACGCTCTAATGGCGCCAAGTACATCTAGTGCGCCCATAGCGTTTACTTTACAAGACATGGCGGCGGTCATGGATAATACCCTGTCAGCGGTATTATCCAGACTACCTGGGTTTAGAGGAAAGTGAGACAGCTCTGGAGTTAGAAGAAATACAGAGCATACTGCCGCTTTAAGGGCTATGTCTGATACTCCCTCACAATATACAGAAGCTGAGGAAGGAGAGCTTCTTTCTGTGGGTGATGCTTCTGACTCAGGGAAAAAGATTCAACCTGATTCTGATATGTCTACATTTAAATTTAAGCTTGAACACCTCCGCGTGTTGCTCAGGGAGGTTTTAGCTGCTCTGAATGACTGTAATACAATTGCAGTGCCAGAAAAATTGTGTAGATTGGACAAATACTATGCAGTGCCGGTGTGCACTGATGTTTTTCCAACACCTAAAAGGTTTACAGAAATTATTACTAAGGAATGGGATAGACCAGGTTCTCTCCCCCTCCTATTTTTAAGAAAATGTTTCCAATAGATGCCACCACACGGGACTTATGGCAGACAGTCCCTAAGGTGGAGGGAGCAGTTTCTACACTAGCTAAGTGTACTACTATCCCTGTCGAGAACAGTTGTGCTTTCTCAGATCCAATGGATAAAAAGTTAGAGGGTTACCTTAAGAAAATGTTTATTCAACAAGGTTTTATTCTACAGCCCCTTGCATGCATTGCCCCAGTCACTGCTGCTGCGGCTTTCTGGTTTGAGTCTCTGGAAGAGGCTTTACAGGTAGAGACCCCATTGGATGACATACTTGACAAGCTTAGAGCACTTAAGCTAGCCAATTCTTTTGTTTCTGATGCCATTGTTCATTTGACTAACTAACGGCTAAGAATTCTGGTTTTGCTATTCAAGTGCGCAGGGTGCTATGGCTTAAATCATGGTCAGCTGACGTTACTTGAAAGTCTAAGCTGCTTAACATTCCCTTCAAGGGGCAAACCCTATTCGGGCCTGGTTTGAAGGAGATCATTTCTGATATCACTGGAGGAAAAGGTCATGCCCTTCCTCAGGTTAGGTCCAAATCAAGGGCCAAACAGACTAATTTTCGTGCCTTTCGAAACTTCAAGGCGAGTACGGCATCAACTTCCTCTAATGCAAAACAAGAGGGAACTTTTGCCCATTCCAAGTCGGTCTGGAGACCTAACCAGACCTGGAACAAAGGTAAGCAGGCCAAAAAGCCTGCTGCTGCCCCTAAGACAGCATGAAGTATCAGCCCCCTATCCGGTAACGGATCTAGTAGGGGGCAGACTTTCGCTCTTCGCCCAGGCTTGGGCAAGAGATGTCCAGGATCCCTGGGCGTTGGAAATTGTATACCAGGGATATCTTCTGGACTTCAAAGCTTCTCCTCCAAAAGGGAGATTTCACCTTTCACAATTATCTGCAAACCAGATAAAGAGAGAGGCATTCTTACTCTGTGTTCAAGACCTCCTAGTTATGGGAGTTATGCATCCTGTTCCACAGGAGGAACCAAGGACAGGGATTTTACTCAAATCTGTTTGTGGTTCCCAAAAAAGAGGGAACCTTCAAACCAATTTTAGATCTCAAGATTTTAAACAAATTCCTCAGAGTTCCATCATTCAAGATGGAAACTATTCGTACCATCCTACCTATGATCCAGGAGGGTCAATACATGACTACAGTGGATTTAAAGGATGCTTATCTTCACATTCCGATACACAAAGATCATCATCGGTTTCTCAGGTTTGCCTTCCTGAACAGGCATTACCAGTTTGTAGCTCTTCCCTTTGGGTTAGCTACTGCCCCAAGAATCTTTACAAAGGTTCTGGGGTCACTTCTGGCGGTCCTAAGACCGCGGGGCATAGCAGTGGCCCCTTATTTAGACGACATTCTGATACAGGCATCAAATTTCCAAATTGCCAAGTCTCATACGGACATAGTTCTGGCATTTCTGAGGTCGCATGGGTGGAAGGTGAACGAGGAAAAGAGTTCTCTATCCCCTCTCACAAGAGTCTCCTTTCTGGGGACTCTAATAGATTCTGTAGAAATGAGGATTTACCTGACAGAGTCCAGGTTATCAAAACTACTAAATTCCTGCCGTGTTCTTTATTCCACTTCTCGCCCTTCGGTGGCTCAGTGTATGGAAGTAATCGGCTTAATGGTAGCGGCAATGGACATAGTGCCGTTTGCACGTCTACATCTCAGACCGCTGCAACTATGCATGCTCAGTCAGTGGTATCGGGATTACACAGATTTGTCCCCTCTACTAAATCTGGATCAAGAGACCAGGGATTCTCTTCTCTGGTGGCTATCTCGGGTCCATCTGTCCAAGGGAATGACCTTTCGCAGGCCAGATTGGACAATTGTAACGACAGATGCCAGCCTTCTAGGCTGGGGGGCAGTCTGGAACTCCCTGAAGGCTCAGGGATCGTGGACTCAGGAGGAGACACTCCTTCCAATAAACATTCTAGAACTAAGAGCGATATTCAATGCTCTTCAGGCTTGGCCTCAGCTAGCGACAATGAGGTTCATCAGATTTCAGTCGGACAACATCACGACTGTGGCTTACATCAACCATCAAGGGGGAACAAGGAGTTCCCTACCGATGTTAGAAGTCTCAAAGATAATTCGCTGGGCAGAGATTCACTCTTGCCACCTATCAGCTATCCATATCCCAGGTGTAGAGAACTGGGAGGCGGATTTTCTAAGTCGTCAGACTTTTCATCCGGGGGAGTGGGAACTCCATCCGGAGGTGTTTGCACAATTGATTCATCGTTGGGGCAAACCAGAACTGGATCTCATGGCGTCTCGCCAGAACGCCAAGCTTCCTTGTTACGGATCCAGGTCCAGGGACCCCAAGGCAACGCTGATAGATGCTCTAGCAGCGCCTTGGTCCTTCAACCTGGCTTATGTGTTTCCACCGTTTCCTCTGCTCCCTCATCTGATTGCCAAAATCAAGCAGGAGAGAACATCGTGATCTTGATAGCGCCTGCGTGGCCACGCAGGACTTGGTATGCAGATCTGGTGGACATGTCATCCTTTCTACCATGGACTCTGCCACTGAGACAGGACCTTCTACTTCAAGGTCCTTTCAACCATCCAAATCTAATTTCTCTGAGGCTGACTGCCTGGAGATTGAACGCTTGATTTTATCAAAGCGTGGTTTCTCCGAGTCAGTCATTGGAAAATCTATCATAAGATATGGCGTAAATATCTTTATTGGTGTGAATCCAAGGGCTACTCATGGAGTAAGGTCAGGATATTATCTTTTCTCCAAGAAGGATTGGAGAAAGAATTGTCAGCTAGTTCCTTAAAGGGACAGATTTCTGCGCTGTCTATTCTTTTGCACAAGCGTCTGGCGGATGTCCCAGACATTCAGGCATTTTGTCAGGCTTTAGTTAGAATCAAGCCTGTGTTTAAACCTGTTGCTCCACCTTGGAGCTTAAATTTGGTTAAAGTTCTTCAAGGGGTTCCGTTTGAACCTCTTCATTCCATAGATATCAAACTTTTATCTTGGAAAGTTCTTTTTTTGGTAGCTATTTCCTCGGCTCGTAGAGTTTCCGAGTTATCTGCCTTACAATGTGATTCTCCTTATCTGATCTTCCATGCAGATAAGGTAGTTCTGCGTACCAAACCTGGGTTTTTACCTAAGGTGGTATCTAATAAGAATATCAATCAGGAGATTGTTGTTCCATCATTGTGTCCTAATCCTTCTTCAAAGAAGGATCGTCTATTACACAATCTTGACGTGGTTCATGCTTTAAAGTATTATTTACAAGCTACTAAAGATTTTCGTCAAACATCTGCTTTGTTTGTTGTCTACTCTGGACAGAGGAGAGGCCAAAAGGCTTTCTGTAACCACTCTTTCGTTTTGGCTAAGAAGCATAATCCGCTTAGCTTATGAGACTGCTGGCCAGCAGCCTCCTGAAATGATTACAGCTCATTCTACTAGAGCTGTGGCTTCCACATGGGCCTTTTAAAATGAGGCTTCTGTTGAACAGATTTGCAAGGCGGCGACTTGGTCTTCGCTTCATACCTTTTCAAAATTCTATAAATTTGATACTTTTGCTTCTTCGGAGGCTATTTTTGGGAGAGGCAGTGGTACCTTCCGTTTAAGTACCTGCCTTGTCCCTCCCTTCATCCGTGTACTTTAGCTTTGGTATTGGTATCCCACAAGTAATGGATGATCCGTGGACTGGATACACCTTACAAGAGAAAACATAATTTATGCTTACCTGATAAATGTATTTCTCTTGTGGTGTATCCAGTCCACGGCCCGCCCTGTCATTTTAAGGCAGGTATTTTTTCATTTTAAACTACAGTCACCACTGCACCCTATGGTTTCTCCTTTCTCTGCTTGTTTTCGGTCGAATGACTGGATATGGCAGTTAGGGGAGGAGCTATATAGCAGCTCTGCTGTGGGTGATCCTCTTGCAACTTCCTGTTGGGAAGGAGAATATCCCACAAGTAATGGATGATCCGTGGACTGGATACACCACAAGAGAAATAAATTTATCAGGTAAGCATAAATTATGTTTTTGTCCTGTCCTCATTACTTGTTGTCTCCACAGCTTGGGTATTAGTTTCCCCCTGAGTAATGGCATGCAAGTCCCCGAGACCCGTCTAATTTTAGCTAGATTTTAATTATGTGGGTTTTTTGGCGCCAGTTTGTGTGCACCTCTCTTTCACTGCTCCTTTTTTTTTCTTCTTGCTCTTGCCCTACCTTTTCTACTTCTCCTTGCTTGGCTATACATCAGACTGACTTACCAGTGAGGTGGGAGGGTTTTTAATGGCTCTTAGAGTTTTGGGAATCTTTGCCTCTTCCTAGTGATTTCCCAGGAGTGGGTTTCCTTAGAGTAATGGCTTGTGGGCTCTCACCATCATGAAAGATATATAAAATGTATGCTTACCTGATATATTGTTTTTTTCTTTAATTTCATCTGCTCATTATGTATAACTGGTTTAAAGAAAAACTGGTATGTAGTTTTGCAAAGCAACTACAGGACAATTACTTGTGTCATTGACTTCTCTGTTTCATTTATGAACCTTGCAAAACATTTTATTCTTTTATAACATTTATTTTCTGGCTTTGATTTTGGTTGTTGGTCTACCATAGAGATATACAGAGTATTACTTTTTAGTCTGCTTAAAAAAAAATTATATTCATTTTTTGGAAGAGGTGATTGACCTGAGAGCTGCACATATAGGCAGCATTTGGCTGGATTCTTTTAGGTATTTGATTCTTATCTGCTCCTCTGTATCAAATATTAGATCATTTTAGGATTAACTACATTTGTGATTTATTTGTGAAACTTGAATATATATTCTTTGCTTGGCTGCTAAATTTGGTAATGTTTCTGACATTGCAAGCATTGTGACTTAAAAGTATGTTGGTGAATAACAATTCTAAGCATATTCATCTGAAAGTAATGTTTGGCCTAAGTGTGGAGTATGTGATAAAAGTGATCTCAGGTTGTAAATAGTTTCTTCCAGCTTCAGGACAGAAAGGCAAGGTAATTCCATCTTCCTATCACATAAAGCCAGAGACAAAGACTTCTAGAAGGTAATGCTTGTCAAGCTCGAAGAAACTTGATATTTGACTCCAATATCGTCATTTCTATTTACCTATTCCACCTAGGAGGAACACAGAGACATTGCATGGATATATGGCTTTGAAGTTTGTTTCAAAGGACCCCTGATACAAAAGAGTGAATAGTAACAAGGGCAGCAATAAAATGCTTTTAGTAAACTCCAATCAAACAACAGTCAAAATCCCAGGAGTACAAGGACATCATAATCAAACTTCTAAGACACCTTTCTTTGCTAAGTTTGTTTTCGATTAACCAATGGAACAAGGATTTAAATTATTTTTCAACCTTTTTTGTTTTTTACTGTAGAGTGTTGTTTCTGCACTGTCAGTGGTTCAGCTCTTTTACATTGTTTGCTTTTTACTAGTGGTTGATGCACTGTGAGTGGTTCAGCTGCTGTTTAAATCAGTTGCATGGTACTCGGATAATACCATCTGATATACTATCCTTGAGTGAGGACTTTGCTGCCTAGTCTCAAGAGGAAGACCACGTGTCTATCAACCTGTTATAATTAAAGTTGGTTTAGCCATCCCAGAGCATGGGATTATATCCTGTTCACATGTAAAAGGTATTAAGATAGTGCCACCACATATATATATATATTAATTAGCCAAATGCAGGGAGCCTCACACTTGTTTCCTGGATATGTATGTTTGTACAGTACCTGTAGTGTAAGACTGGCTTCCAGGTTATTTAGAAGAATGGAGGAAGTTTAAGATTTAGTTTAGGTTTAAGAGACCTAAGAAACTTCCTTTCAAAAAGCCAGACAGTAGTAATGGCTAACTGAAGTGATTTGTTCACTGTGGAGATTTTAGGATAAAAAATAAGCATTACTGCTGTGAGCTTTTGAAAAAAGAATATGCTTTGAAAAATCACTTGCCTACCTCCTTGTAGGAGTTTCATTTCATCTTGACTGTAAACTAACCTCAGAGCCCATGTGACGCTATCAAACATATGCGAAAGTTAGAGTATTAAATAAAGCAAAAAAACCATACACATTTATGTAGTCATGTACATTTCATATTACCCTTTCATTGCCTAATTCAATTGATTATGCTGTTGCTGTACCACTATCCTTGTCTTGAACATTGTACTTAATTCAGTTTTATTGTTTGCCTAGAAATGCTCCAAAATGCTAAAAAGTCTTACATTGGCATTTAAAGTAAAAAATTAATTAAAAAAACATTTAGCATGCAAACTTTAAAACACGATCATTTTATCTTTTTCTTTTTTTCTTTTTTTAAGCGCTTCACAGCTTTTGAGTTGTTTTTAAATATTTACTTATGTATTTATTTCATTCTGTATTTTGTAATGTGCTCTGTCACGTTTTTATAAACCCAGTTTTTTTTTTTATCAGTGACCTTTATTTAGTTGTGCATGTTTCTAATCTTATTCCTTTTATACTCATTTTTTTTTCAGTAGCTCATAATTTTATTTTACATTTAGATACGTAAGAATGGTACTATTCGAGGCACATCGGCAGCTGACGTCTAAGCAAGTCCTCTGTAGGTTAAGGGGCAGTATTGAGTTCTGTAAGTAATTAGCAGGCAACTTATGAGGTGATGGGTTCCTTCTTTTTAAAGTCTTTATTAAATATTAAGAAATTGGATGTAAAATTGCTATTTTTTATCGATTATGTTTATTAATAAACCTGCTCCAAGCAAAGAAAATGGGGCACAGGTCCTGTCTCCAGCATGTCTCTTGCCTGCTGAGCACTTTATTGAAATACATTTTTCTATCTCAATATGAGGAGAGTCCACTGCTTCATTCCTTACTTGTGGGAAATACTGAACCTGGCCACCAGGAGGAAGCAAAGACACCCCAGCCAAAGGCTTAAATACCTCCCCCACTCCCCTCATCCCGCAGTCATTCTTTGCCTTTCGTCACAAGAGGTTGGCAGAGAAGTGTCAGAAGCTGCAGAGTAGTTCCTTATGGAGGGTAGTACTCTTCGAAATGGGATTGGAGTTTTAAGTAGTATTGTCAGCCTCTCAGTGTGAGCATTGGCGAATGTTAGAGTCTGGAGATGCAGGGAGAGTCTTTCTGCTAACCCATCCAGACTCGTATTAACAGCTCCTAAGCAATCAGTGTTGATGAGTTTCACTGCCTGCTTCTATCACTCAAGTCCATGTCAGGAGCGATGCTACAAGACTGTCAAACTTTAGGGGCCGTGTTTCTGTTCCATAGATTCCGGTAAGACAGTTTCATTTTTTATACACATTTGAGAATGCAAGAAGACAGGGTCACAGTGTGACTCCTTTTATCTGAATGAAATCAAGGGTTAATGTCTCCGGAAAGGGGATTATTGAACAGGAGGGATTAATCACATATATTTTTTTATATCCTGTTTATGCTGTGACATGTGGCTCAGGCTAATGTTGGAACGTACAGGTTTTGCTTTCACTTGGGTGCGCTGTGCAGTCATTTAGACTTGGTGCACTTTTAGTGGGGCAGGGGCGGTCCTGCATGGCGCACCATGTGACCGGGTATGGTCACAGTGATTCTCTTCTTCCTGACCGTGCAGTGTCTGGAGACAAAGAGGTTTCTCTCTTGGGCCTGGGTCATAGGAGGTGGTGAGTGCCCCAGCCATTGGGGGTATAAAGGTGCCATTTATCTTTGTTTTAGTCCTTTTTATAAGCACAAGCTATGGAGGACTCTGATACGTTAGAGGGTACTCCCTCTTTACCTAAAGCTAATACCTGTCTATATTATGAGGAGGCCACAGTATAACCGCCTGCTCAATTATGTTCCACATGCCTTGATAAGGTAATCTTATCAAAGAAAGCTAATATGTTTAGTACTACTGAGCCTTCTACCTCTGAAGGTCTCCGTCCCGTGAGGTGCGCACCCTACATTCATCTCTTAATGCACATGCAGCTTCCCATAGCACTTCTATTCCTCCATCTGGCAGGGCCCTTTTACCGCCAGACTTTACTGAACAGTTTCTGTAGCCTTTAGTGCTTTACCTCACACTGCTAAGCGCAAGCAAAAGGTTAAATATTGCTATCCTTCCCAGGGGTCATCTAACTTATTGGATTCATCTGATACAAGATTATCCGAGGATGAAGATGCCTCTGATACTTAAGAGGATGCTCTTTCTGGGTTGGAATTTGCTGCCTCTAAGCCTCCAGCTGAGGAGGAGCCATCCTTTAGATTTAGGATTGAACACTTACTCTTTCTGCTAAAGGAGGTGTTGGCTACTTTAGGGGTTCCAGAACCTTGCATTCCTAAATTAGATAAGGTCTACGAGGACAGGGTTGTACCACAGACTTTCCCGTTTCCGATAAAGATGGCGAACATTATTAAGAATGAATGGGAAAGACTCAGTTCTTCTTTTTCCCCTTCTTCTTCCTTTAAGAAATTGTTCCCAGTTCCGGACTCTCAGTTGGAGTTGTGGGGTTCCGTCCCTAAGGTAGACGGTGCTATCTCCACACTTGCTAAATGCACTACTATCCCACTTGAGGATAGTTCGTCATTTAAAGAGCCCATGGATAAGAAGCTGGAAACTCTATTAAGAAAAATGTTTCAGCATACGGTATATTTGTTCAAACCAGCAGCGGCTGTTGCTGCGGTTGTGGGAGAAGCTACCTACTGGTGCAACTCCTTATATGAGTTGATCGAGGTTGAGGGTCCCCTTGACACAATCCTAGAAAGAATTAGGGCCCTAAGGGTAGCTAATTCTTTTATTTGTGATGCAAATATGCAGATTATTCGCCTGAGCGCCAAGGCTTCAGGTTTTTCTGTGCTATCCCTTAGGGCACTCTAGCTGAAATCTTGGTTTGCAGACATGACTTTGAAGTCTAGACTTCTTTCCCTCCCATTCGAGGGAAAGATTATTTTTGGTTCAGGCCTGGACTCTATCATATCCAAGGTTACTGGAGGCAAGGGTGCCTTTTTACCGCAGAATAAGAACAAGCCTAAGGGACAAGGTCCTAATTTTCATTCCTTTCGTTCTGACAAATCCCAACGTCAGCAGCCCTCTGCAAAGCCGGAGCAGTCCAAGGGAACTTTGAAACCTCCTCAGTCCTGGAATAAATCCAAGCAGAATAAGAGGAGTCAAAGTCGGCATTAAAGGGTGACCCTCGATCCGGATTTGGATCTGGTAGGGGGCAGACTGTCACTCTTTTCAAAAGCTTTGGGGACGTGCAAGACCTGTGGGTAAGGTCATCGCTCAGGCATACAGGATAGGTTTTAAATCTCATCCTTCCAGGGGCAGATTCCTCTTATTAAACCTGTCTTCAAGGCCAGAAAAGAGAGAGGCTATTCTAGGGTGTGTGAGGGATCTCTCTGCCCTGGGGGTCATTGTACCGGTACCTCCAGCAGAGATAGGTTTGGGATACTACTCAAACCTGTTTGTGGTCCCAAAGAAGGAGGGTACTTTTCATCCAATTCTGGACCTAAAGTGTTTAAACAGATTCCTGTCTGTCCCCTTGTTCAAGATGGAGACAATAAGGTCCATTCTTCCGTTAGTCCAGTAAAGACTATTTATGATCAATTGATAAAGGGGCAGGAGCCCCAAAACGTTGCTCAGCTCAATAAAGGCACTGTTGCCATTTTGTGTGCCACCTGAGTTTTTCTCTTTGCTACATATACCTGGGCCTTGGAAAGGGAGGCCCTCCAGGTGTGCACCATAATGTATTTGATATAAGCTATACAGGACATCTTCAAAAGTGTGTGCTGGTCCTACTACTTTCACACAATTTATGACCACGATAGATCTGAAGGCTGCCTACCTTCACGTTCCTATACACAAGGAACACTTCAAGTTTCTAAGATTTGCGTTAATGGACCAGCACTTTCAGTTCATTTTACTTCTGTTTGGTCTAGCTACTGCTCCAAGAGTTTTTACGAAGATTCTAGGGGCTCTGCTCGCAGTGACCAGAACCAGAGGGATTGCAGTGACGCTGTACTTAGATGATATTTTGGTTCAAGCACCGTCCTGTCGTCTGGCAGAGGACCATTAGAAAGCTCTTCTTTCTCTTCTTCGATCTCATGGATGGAAGATAAACTTTAAAAAGAGTTCTATTATTCCCAGTACCAGGGTGGAGTTCCTGGGTACGATAATAGATTCCATATCTATGAGGTTATTTCTTACAGACCAGAGACGTTACAAACTAACTTCCAATTGTCTTGCCCTCCAGATTTCCTTCAGGCCATCGGTGGCTCAGTGTATGGAGGTAATTGGACTTATGGTGTCCTGCATGGACATCATCCCCTTTGCCAGATTCCATCTCCGACCTCTTCAGCTGTGCATTCTGAGACAGTGGAACGGCAATCATTCACATCTGTCAACAGATTTCTCTGGACAGCCGGTTGAGATAATTGCTCTCCTGGTGGCTTTGTCCAGATCACCTGTTCCAAGGGACGTCCTCCTTGAGACCATCCTGGGAGATTGTGACTAGGGACGCAAGTCTCTCAGGATGGGGAGCTGTTTGGGGTGCCAGGAAGGCACAGGGCCTGTGGACTCAAGAGGAATCCCTCCTCCCGATCAACATCTTGGAACTTCCAATGCTCTGAAGGCTTGGTCCCTTCTTGGTTCGACCCAGTTTATCAGATTCCAATGAGACTACATAAACTCGGTGGCTTACATCAACCATCAGGGGGGAACTAAAATCTCCCTAGCAATGAGGGAAGTATCTCGAATCATGGAGTGGGCGGAGGACCACAGCTGTTTGCCGTCAGCCTATCCACATTCCGGGTGTGGACAACTAGGAAGAGAATTTTCTCAGCAGACAATCCTTTCATCCTGGGGAATTGTCTCTCCATCCTGAAGTGTTTGTGGAAATATGCAACAGGTGGGGGACACCGGAGATAGATCTCATGGCATCTCGTCTCAATACCAAGCTACCCAGATATGGGTTGAGGTCCAGAGATCCCGCCATTACCACTCCTTCCTTGTGTAGTTTGCTTTATTCCTTTCCCATAGCTGTCTCTCCCACTTCCTCCCATAGCTGTCTTTCTCCCTCCCTCCCCATAGCTGTCTTTCTCCCTCCCTCACCATTGCTGTCTCTTTTTCCCTCCCTCCCCATTGTTGTATCTCCCTCCCTCCCCATTGTTGTCTCTCCCTCCCTCCCCATTGCTTTCTCTTTCTCCCTCCCTCCCCATTGCTGTCTCTTTCTCCCTCCCCATTGCTGTCTCTTTCTCCCTCCCCATTGCTGTTTCTTTCTCCCTCCCTGCCCATTGTTGTCTCTTTCTCCCTCCATCCCCATTGCTGTCTCTTTCTCCCTCCCTCCCTCCCTCCCCATTGCTGTCTCTTCCTCCCTCCCCATAGCTGTCTCTTCCTCCCTCCCCATAGCTGTCTCTTCCTCCCTCCCCATAGCTGTCTCTTCCTCCCTCCCCATAGCTGTCTCTTCCTCCCTCCCCATAGCTGTCTCTTCCTCCCTCCCCATAGCTGTCTCTTCCACCCTCCCCATAGCTGTCTCTTCCACCCTCCCCATAGCGGTCTCTCCCCCTCCCTCCCCATAGCTGTCTCTCCCCCTCCCTCCCCATAGCTGTCTCTCCCCCTCCCTCCCCATAGCTGTTTCTCCCTCCCCATAGCTGTCTCTCCCTCCCCATAGCTGTCTCTCCCTGCCCATAGCTGTCTCTCCCTGCCTATAGCTCTCTCTCTCTCCCCATAGCTGTCTCTCCCTATAATACAAATTATAGGCAAGGACCAAATAATGAGCTATGTACCTGGGATTTACCCAACCCTGTTTCACATAGTGAAAAACAATGCCACATCTATTCAGGATCTAGCATTAAGAATATCAAATTAACCAGTCTTAATAAGTGTCATGCTGCTCTATACCAAAGATAGCTCAAAGATAGCTCAAGCCTGCATCTCAACAGTCAGAATACTTGCCATGAAAAGTGTGCATACAAAGAGTTTACCTGGGTAGTTCTTTTCCACAAAGAATGGATGAGATACGCTACTTCCGGGTCTAGGAGTTAATGGCAATGATCCTGGCACAGAATTCTAAACAAATATATGTAAATATGAAGAATGTACTCTATGCCACTCAGTTCTCGGAAATATCTAATTGGGCTTTCCTCTCGAAAAGCCTAGTGGTTCAGCAAAAGACAGTTTCACTCACCACTAGAACTCCCGCTACTCTTTACACAGCAAAGCCCCTGGCACCAGAAAGATGGCGGTCGGCTAAACACTGGCAAAAACATTAAAGTACGAGCCATGTTTAGTGAGAGTATCTGCTCTAATTTCCAGCTCCCCGTATCATTACAAGGCTTGCAAGGGAGCAGTGTGCATTGCATCCCTCCTTCCCTCCCTCACAGTGCTGTAATAGTGCAGAGTAGGCACCTGCTCTTTTGGGTAGGTGCCTACTTTGCATTACAGTATCGGTTTAGGTATTGGAGCATTTTGTAAGAGTACTCATGCAAATGCTCAGTACCGGTACCGATACTAGTATCGGTATTGGTGCATCCCTAATAGTAATTATCATGCTCCGTGATAGCCATCCCTTTCTGGGAGTCTAAAGATTTTCAAAGTGAAGCATGTCTTTAAATTATACTGATACATTTAACCCTGAAATAATAGATAAGAGCCATGTAAGCTTGAAGCAGCTATAAGTTTTGTTATAAATCAATTGACTTGAATACAAAAACGTACTTTTACATACCTTGTACAACGTGGCTGGAGTTAATCAATTTACTCAGTGACCTTTAGCTCAATAGAAAGCACTTAAAAAGACATTTCACCCAAATGCTGAATCACTTGAAAGTTATGCAGCATAAAAAAAGCAGATTAGAAAATATCAAATTAACACCTCTGTATAAAAATTAAAGATATTTACCTCAATATTTCTTCAGTAGCCATATTAAAGGGATGTTAAAGGTCCATAATACCCAAATCTTTAAATACTTGAAAGTGATGCAGTATAGCTGTAAAAAGCTGACTAGAAAATATCACCTGAACATCTCTATGTAAAAAAGAAATATATTTTACCTCAAAAGTTTCTCAGTAGCCACATCCCATTTTAAAGGACTTCTAAGCAGCAAATCAGTAAGTCTGTCCCAGGACAGCGGAAGGAGCGAGCATTTGTGCACACTCATATTATTTCCCTATTCAGTGTAAGGAAGTTTACAATGAAATATCACTGTGATCTAATGAGATCACAGTAAAAGAGTTCATGACCTCAGCACTGTTGATGCTGATTGGCTGCTGTTCATTTCTTCATTTTTTATTTTATTTTTTTACCTGCAGCTGGGCTGCAGCTGAGTATAACTTTTTACACAGAACTTACTCTTCTGAACTGAGGAAATTGTGAGGTAAAATATCTTCCTTTTTTACATAGAGATGCTCATGTGATATTTTCCTCTCAGCTTTTTACAGTTATACTGCATCAGTTTCAAGTGATTTAGCATATGAGTATTATGTCCCTTTAAGCATCCAAGCAGGATGCCTTTCCCGCACTTTGAAGAGTGTGCATCTGGCATGTGCCTGCACAGTCACTTTATTTCACTCCTCAGTTAATATTTTACTGTGAAATCTCACAATGCAATGTGTCAACATAGCACAGATGCAGCTGATTGGCTATTTTTTTTCATCAATGTTTTTTATTAAGGATATGAGTTAACATACAGTTTACATATACTGTACAATCATGACAAATACAGATCCAACTACTGTCCAAATAATAATATAGGAAGACGTAGTGCAGGAAGACTGGGGTATCTTCATATCAAGTCTATATCCTTAGTTTTGTTTGTTTTTAATATAACATATATGATATAATGGCCGCTCTTGGACCTACACAACAACTTTTTAATAGTAGAGGGGAGTTATAGAAAATAGACTAGTTTGAACCCAGAGTTTACTGTTAATCTCTTAATTAAAGGTGTTTATATAGATGTGAAAGATAAGGAAACTATAACTGCTAGAACCGGCTTCAATAAAGATAAAATTATCCTATGGCTTTAAACAGGTGTACATAAGTGCACACATAGTAGGAACCTAAATACGGGCTAACAGTTCTACTTCTTGATAAAATAAGGTGTTATCAAAATATGTGAATAAACAGAGACCCAATACATGATATAGTATATTCTAAAACTAGCCTATAAAGTAAAATATAAATAAACATGACAATTACATGTCAGCCACATAAGTTCTTAGAAATAAGTTATAACAATATATTGTAATTGAACCTAATGGCAATAGTAATATAATATAGTAAGAAAGGACAATTTCACCTCTGTTTTACTTACATGATGTGGTTTTGCTATTGATTTAAAAACAGGTTATTGTAAAAATATATAAAAATACTTTGGGGTATGTTTTTCCATTTATAGGGAGACCCACACAGCACCCCTACAAACAAAACAAACAAAAAGCCAGGCACTATGACCATTAATGAGTGAGCAGTTTAAATGTAAGCCTCCAAAATAGGAGCAGATCTACTAGCAGATATAAACCCCTTATAATTAATATTATCATTGGAAAAACAAAGAATTTGCCAGTTACAACTATCTTGGCCTCTGACAGTGGGGTGACAACCTCATCCGGTAATGGGGTGAAGAGAATGTAGGCAGAGTGTAGACATAATGAATTAGCAACTGCTCCTCTTAGTTACACCAACTAATGTTCATAAAGTACTAACCTGTCTGATATATAAACTTAAGCATTAAGATATATATTCTGTTGTGGCATATCAATCTAAAAGAGAACACATCACAAATGTATAATCTAACCCAAATGAAATATTGGAGGATAGACATTTATATGGTCAGTAGGAGAAAAAAACTTAAATAAGTCTAGAGCCATAAACCAACTGAGGTTTGAAGGTAGTCAGAAATATCAAACTAGGAAGACGTCCTCTTCTAGCCCACACCATCTCTAAGTGTTTATGTACAAAAAATGCAAGTAGGTTTGCAAAAGAGAGAGACTGTCTGACTCTAGAAATAAGTATGTCCACAAAATTAACGTTGAAAGCGAGAAATAATTATCTCTTAATATTTGGCATTCATACTAAATAACTTTATTGAGGAAAATATATAAATACAAGTCTGCATGTACACACACAAACTGTTGAAAGTAGCTTGAACTCAGTGTTCTGACTGAAATAGATATGAATAATAATTATTGAAAACTCAGTGTAACACTATCTGATACTGTAAAGATATACTGGTAATGCAAGATAACCCTTTTATAAGGTATTACCACTAATCTGTGTATCAAATGTTTAGATTGTTGCTTTAGCGTAATATCTTTTATAATTATAGTCAATGGTGACTCAGTAAATTTAACAAATTCATATTGCAGAATAGATACATATACAACTAAAACCAGGTATTGATATTTAAACATTGTGGAATTATCCCTCGCTTTTTCCTTTCTTCAAACCATCTCTAAGTGTATCTGAAGGGTTAAGACAGAAGGGTCTCCGACAAAATAGATGGTACAGACTGTGATGTGACATCTTTATCTGGAAAGAGAAATCTTAGCGCTGCGTTAGGAGAACTGATGATAACATGGCTCTTACATCTCACCAACACTTCAATAGCAGGAAGTGAAAGCTGCGTTGAAATGTTCCTATATAAATCCAAAAGGTTGCTCGAATCTGCAGTATGCATCTTGTTCGTTCTCTAATCCCATGTCAATGTAGCAGTCAGTCAAAGCGTGACAAACTTTAGGAGAGCTAGTCACCGGACATCTCCCTGATACTGTGGCCTTCCTGCTCATATTCTTATTACAATCCCCTCAATCCTTATTTGAGGTCACAGTTTCCTGCACATAAAAATCCTGAACTGTATATTCCACAGTAGTAGATGTCACTTTTAGAAGAACCTCTTGCTGTGTCTGCTGTAAAGCAGTATATAATCCCTTCACACTATCCGTCTCCTTGTCACAACTGTACTCAAATTGACCTTGTGGTGCAGAAAAGCATTGATCTATTAGCTGCTGCAATCCAACAAAATACTCCTCCAATAGTGCGCACATTGTGTCTTGTAATATATACATAGAAGTAGCCATCTCTCCAGTAAATTTAATGTAAGTGTTGCAAATAAAGTACACCTTGGTATTATGCTACAATAGAAAAGATCTCTGCTGGGCGGGGGGGGAGTATATTGAGGGGGCAGGTTAAAGCTCCAGTGTTTTGTGGCTGGTAAATGCCAGTCTGAGTTTTAACTATACAGCGATGGTTACCAACTTTATATCTGCAGGCTCGACAACAAAAGATGCAGGATACCTCAGATGATGAAAAGATGCGTCTGAGATCTGGAGCAGCTTATTATATTGCAGCCATACTTGACCCTTGCACTGAAGTCCCCCCCTTATTGTCTGTTATTTATTTTTTACCATGCATATGACAGTAAAATGAGTAGCTAAAAATGAACTACTTTTTACATATAGGTGGTCACATTCTATGTTAGCTTTTTTTTTACAGATATACTGCATCACTTAAATTGGCATATTGATAAAATGTACCTTTAATTATATACAATAGTAATTTATCACCACTCTTTGTGTGTGCTATTATAGAGCTGAGTCAAGATATGGTAATGTAGGAAGTATTGTTTAAATTCCTTTTTTCATCTGCGAGTGGACATGATCCGATATTGCGTATCATGTCCGCTGCACATCGATAAATACTTACTGCATACACTGTCTAGACTTTAAATATGCACTTCACATCTGCATTATAGAAATGTAAGAGAGAATCAGATCTTGTTTCAGGATCATTAGCAAACACTTGGTGATCTAACAATAATAATATACTTAGGTATTGCAAAGAAATGCAAATTATGGAAACTGACAACTCTGTGATTTGCTAACTGTACTGACTTGATATAGAGATGGATATTTTACTTATATACATAACACAGGTATTTGCTACATTGTGTTTACATGAAGGTTAAATACAGCATAATTGTATATTAAAAAATGCATAATAAAAAGGCAATGCAATACAACTTAATCTGATTTCCAACAAGCAGTAATTATTTTTTTGACAAATTTTCAGTTTCTTCTTACTTCCATGTGACAGCTGCCAGAGAACTCTGCTCTTTAACAAAGAGTATCAAAAGAACAAATAAAATGTTATAATGGAAGTCATTTGGAAAAGTTTATTTTTGCTTAGTTTTTTTGTTTTTTTTTTAATTGTATTCTCTATCTTAAAGGGACATGATACCCAGATGTTGAATCATCATTTCTGTAAAAAAAAAAAATACCACATGAACTCTGTAAAGAAGGATATTTTACCTCAAAATGTACTCAGTAGCCATACATAGAGATCTCAGATGTTCAAGAGATATTTTTCTTTTCAGCTTTTTACAGTTATTCCGCTTCACTTTCAAGTGATTTAGTATATGGGTATTATGTCCATTTATTCAAAAAAGTTTCATTTTGACTTTCTTAAACTCATTTTTACTATATACATATAATTGTTTTGTATATTTTCTGTTTTTACTTCAGCTACGTAACCAAGGTCAAGTAAGAGGAACAAGTGCTGCCAATGACGAATGAAGATGCACCTGACCAAACTGCATGCAGAGCTGATTTTGTCATTTCTACTTGTGTTTATATACCTGTATGTATGTATAGCTATATAAACACTTACTGAGCATTATCTGCTAAAGTGTACTGTATCGGACTTGAGCAAAAACAATGTAAATGAGAAAAGTTTACAAACTTTATTGAATGTCACTAGAGTGATAAAATAATGAGCCCCAGTTACAGTTACATAACCTTTTTAACAAAGCTTGCGTTGTACTATGGGTTCTACTTTTTATTTTAACACTTTAAACAAAATCAAGATGATATATTCATGGTTTTTATTGTTTTTTAACTCTGGGCAATAGCAGTTGCATTGACTATCATTTACAAAAGTAGTTATCATATTTAAGTACTGTATAAAACTAATTTGTTTAAATGTTGCCCTTTTTTGCAAGTTAAATTACTGCATTAACCATCCTCGCACTCTCAAATAGATTGTTATGGAGCTGTATAAAATGCCTGTCTTACGCATAAGTATTTAGGTGTTTATATTCAGATTTAATGTATAGGTAATATATGAGGTATTAGCTGGGAAATATATTTATGATGTGCTCCACAGAGAGAGAAACTTGCTCATTTCAGAGGCTGCAGTTTGAAATCTATGCAAACTGTCAATTCTACACTATTTATGCTTTACAGTCTAAATACAGCTACTATTATGTTAAAAAAGACATTACAAATAAAATACAAATGAAATATATATGTGTATATATATATATATATATAATTTCCTTAGGCTATAACCATTTGTAAAGAATGAAAGTATGTTAAGGAAAGCATATTGTTATACAGCCCAACTGTTAGTTAAATATTCTCAAAATAATAGTAAAAACCTATGTGTTTTGAATGCTGCTTGTTACTTGAAAGTAAAAGAATTTTGAATGACAAATTGTTTTTACAACATTTTCAGATAAAATTGCAACTTTGATAATAAAAATTCTATAGTTTACAACAAAAAATAATTATTGATCCTGTTCTTCAGCCATCATGGAGGGCTGATATCTTCACCCAATAGGAATGGCTGTCTAGTTTTAAGCTGTTGTTTGGCACTACCTTTATTATAAATCATGAATTTAATTGTATTTTTTTTATTTAAATTTCTACAGTATATGTCTGAAGCCACAAAGTTGCAACGTTTGTCTTAATAGTGATATTAAGGGCGATATATTGAATGTAACATTTAGGTTTGAGATATGTGTAAACTATACATTTAAAAATGACAATTAAGTTTATGTAACCAATAAATTTGCTCACCCAATATGCCTGTCAGTTTGTCTCCAATAAGTTGTTTCAAATGTACAATTATAATTCTTTTAAATATATTTATATTTTCTTCAAAAAAATATATTGACTACATAATAAAGGCTACTTTGGTAGGACTGTCCACTGTGTGTCAACGTATTCCTGAGAGAAACAGGGATTTTCAATTTGTCAAGCAAAGGGAAAAATAAAACATTCCTGGGTACTATAATGTAAGCCTCAGTAAATAAAATATCAACCACCTGTAACGGTAACCCATATGCAGTTTAAAGCGGTTTACACCACTCACCCTTGGAAAGAGACTGAGGCCCTAGGACATCTGTCGAGCAGTTAGTCGCCTACTTTAGCGCTGCTCATGGCTTCTCCCACTCCTTCCGTCTCCTCGTCAAACCTCCGGATACCTTTGGCGATAAGTGTATGACCACGCCCAAACCACTTTAAGCCAATCAACAGATACGACATTGACGTCTGTCGGGTGTAAAACCAATCAGATGACTAGAACGGTCAGTTGGTCTCAACAGGGGGTATGTTTAGATTCAATCATCTTGTGCTGCCAACAACGGGTGTATAACAGGTGTCATGGAGCTCGATATAGAGGCAATGAATAGGAAGTACTCCGGTGGTAAAGGGATTCCTCATAATCCCTTAAGGTAACGATAGCAAAAAAGAGAAAAGTCCGGAGGAAATCCAAAGTTTAAAAGCAAAACTTTATTCCATATCTTTAAAATACAGGTTAGAAAGACTGGTTGACTGGTCTTATGCATTTCGGCATAGAGCCGTATTCATAGACCTAGTGAAACAGAGTCAACCTGCTTTAAAAAGCAGCTGCTAATTAGCCATTGGACAATCAATTAATGATATGTTAATTTCTTAAAAGTAACAACACCTCATTTCTAGTTTTACTCTCGGTAAAATTAGAAATGAGGTGTGGTCCCCATATTCCATCACCTGACAAAGGTTCACAAGAGTTAGGAAAATGTAAATAGACGTGTCTCGGGGATTGGGTCTCTATTTGGTCCACTGTCAGAGTGGCTAGATGCTAATTTGCAAAAAACAGTACAAAAGCTTCACAGCTACTTAAGAGACACCACGCATGTCTTGGGCCTTCTAAAGGATATTCAATGGCTAGAGCATTACAACTGGTTAACGATTGATGTCGTATTGCTGTACTCCAGTATACCCCATGACAAGGGCTACCACAAAACTCCCCCCTCCCCTACATATGACCCATTATACAAACAGAAGCAGTCCGAAGTCTGTATACAGTACATTGGTATACAACTAAAACTTTGGGGCTTAGTTAGGAGTCTGAAAATGAGCATAATGTTATTTAAAAATAAGCAAAACTATACATTTTTACAAAAACACACCCAGATGGGCAATATAAATGGATCATCTAAAAAACATTTATGCAAAGAAAAATCTAGTGTATAATGTCCCTTTAACATAATGATTAATCATGTGGAGTAAATAAATATTTGTATACATGGTTTTGTTTAGGCTGTATTGAACAATGACAATCTATATACTGTACATAAAGAGGCAAATATATAAAGAGGGATCTATACATAATATAAAAGCCACCATTGCCTGCCTAATTACACAATGTCATACAGTCACCATATTTACACATAGTCATACATGGGGGGGGGGGGGAGACAGAGTGGGAAGAGAGACAGAGAGGGGGGTAGAGAGAGAGAGACAGAGAGGGGAGAGAAAGAGGGGGATTTACAAGAGTCGTGCACTAGAATTCAGGGGTAAATGAGAATGGTACACAAGAAAAACAAAGGGGGGGGGTTATAGAAATACCTTGATCAGTTCCTTGAAGATGGACAGATTTATGCTCTATTTCTCTTGTAAGGTGTATCCAGTCCACGGATCATCCATTACTTGTGGGATATTCTCATTCCCAACAGGAAGTTGCAAGAGGACACCCACAGCAGAGCTGTAATATAGCTCCTCCCCTAACTGTCATACCCAGTCATTCTCTTGCAACTCTCAACAAGCAAGGACGTTGTAGGAGAGAGTGGTTAAATATAGCTAGTTTATTTTCTTCAATCAAAAGTTTGTTATTTTTAAATAGTACCAGAGTTGTGCTATTTTATCTCAGGCAGTAAATAGAAGAAGAATCTGCCTGAGGTTTCTATGATCTTAGCAGGTTGTAACTAAGATCCATTGCTGTTCTCACATATGTCTGAGGGGATTACACAGATGAGGTAACTTCAGCGAGAGAATGGCGTGCAGTTTATTCTGCTATCAGGTATGTGCAGTTATAATTTTTTCTAGAGATGGAAAACACTAGAAAATGCTGCTGATACCGGATTAATGTGAGTTAACCCTGAATACAGTGATTTAATAACGACTGGTATCATGCTTACTCCCAGGGGTAATACCCTTATGATATTGCAATATAAAACGTTTGCTGGCATGTTTAATCGTTTTTATATATGTTTTGGTGATAAAACTTTATTGGGGCCTAGTTTTTTCCACATGGCTGGCTTAAATTTTGACTAGAAACAATTTCCACTGTTGTAGTATAAAAGTTACAGTTGGTGCAGTTAAAATTACAAACTGTGACATCCAGCTTCCCTCAAAGGCCCTCTGAATGCTATAGGACCCCTCTAAAGGGCCCAAAGGCTTTCCAAAGTCGTTTATTGGGGAAGGTAGGGCCACAGCTTGCTGTGGCAGTTGGTTGTGACTGTTAAAAAACGTCTATTTGGTTTTTTTGATCCGTTTTTTGAACTAAGGGGTTAATCATCCATTTGCAAATTGGTGCAAAGCTCTGTTAGCCTATTATACACACTGTAAAAATTTCGTTTGATTTACTGCATTTTTTCACTGTTTTTCAAATTCTGACAAAATTTATTTCACTTAAAGGCACAGTACCGTTTCTTATATTTGCTTGTTAACTTGATTTAAAGTGTTTTCCAAGCTTGCTAGTCTCATTGCTATTCTGTATAAACATGCCTGACATAGAAGAAACTCCTTGTTTATTATGTTTAAAAGCCATGGTGGAACCCCCTCTTAGAATGTGTACCAAATGTACTGATTTCATTTTATGCAATAAAGATCATTTTCTGTCTTTAAAAAATGTATCACCAGAGGAATCTGACGAGGGGGAAGTTATGCCGACTAACTTTCCCCACGTGTCAGACCCTTTGACTCCCGCTTAAGGGACTCGCGCTCAAATGGCGCCAAGTACATCTAGGGCGCCCATAGCGTTTACTTTACAAGACATGGCGGCAGTCATGGATAATACACTGTCAGCGGTATTAGCCAGACTACCTGAACTTAGAGGTAAGCGAGATAGCTCTGGGGTGAGACAAAATGCAGAGCATACTGACGCTTTAAGAACCATGTCTGATACTGCCTCACAATATGCAGAAGCTGAGGAAAGAGAGCTTCAGTCAGTGGGTGATGTTAATGACTCAGGAAAGATACCTGATTCTAATATTTCTACATTTAAATTTAAGCTTGAACACCTCTGCGTGTTGCTTAGGGAGGTTTTAGCTGCTCTGAATGACTGTGATACCATTGCAGTGCCAGAGAAATTGTGTAGACTGGATAAATACTTTGCAGTGCCGGTGTGTACTGATGTTTTTCCAAATACCTAAAAGGTTTACAGAAATTATTAATAAGGAATGGGATAGCCCAGGTGTGCCGTTCTCTTCCCCTCCTATTTTTAGAAAAATGTTTCCAATAGACGCCACCACATGGGACTTATGGCAGACAGTCCCTAAGGTGGAGGGAGCAGTTTCTACTCTAGTAAAGCGTACTACTATCCCTGTCGAGGACAGTTGTGCTTTTTTTTTTAGATCCAATGGATAAAAAATTAGAGGTTACCTTAAGAAAATATTTATTCAACAAGGTTTTATCCTACAGCCCCTTGCATGCATTGCCCCTGTCACTGCTGCGGCGTACTGGTTTGAGTCTCTGGAAGAGGCTTTACAGGTAGCGACTCCATTGGATGACATACTTGGCAAACTTAGAGCACTTAAGCTAGCCAATTCTTTTATTCTGATGCCATTGTTCATTTCACTAAACTAACGGCTAAGAATTCTGTTTTTTCTATACAGGCGAGCAGAGCGCTATGGCTTAGATCATGGTCAGCTGACGTGACTTCAAAATCTAAGCTACTTAACATTCCCTTCAAGGGGCAGACCCTATTCGGGCCTGGTTGAAGGAGATTATTGCTGATATCACTGGAGGAAAAGGTCATGCCCTTCCTCAGGACAGGTCCAAATCTAGGGCCAAACAGTCTAATTTTCGTGCCTTTCAAAACTTCAAGGCAGGTGCGGCATCAACTTCCTCTAATAATAAACAAGAGGGAACTTTTGCTCAATCCAAGACGGTCTGGAGACCAAACCTGACCTGGAAAAAAGGTAAGCAGGTAAAAAAGCCTGCTGCTGCCTCTAAGACAGCATGAAGGAACGGCCCCCTATCCGGGAACGGATCTAGTAGGGGGCAGACTTTCACTCTTTGCCCAGGGGTGGGCAAGAGATGTTCAGGATCCCTGGGCGTTGGAAATTATATCCCAGGGATATCTTCTGGACTTCAAAGCTTCCCCCCCAAAAGGGAGATTTCACCTTTCACAATTATCTGCACACCAGATAAAGAGAGAGGCATTCTTACACTGTGTACGAGTCCTCCTAGTTATGGGAGTGATCCATCCAGTTCCAAAGGAGGAACAGGGACAGGGTTTTTACTCAAATCTGTTTGTGGTTCCCAAAAAAGAGGGAACCTTCAGACCAATTTTGGATCTAAAGATCTTAAACAAATTCCTCAAAGTTCCGTCGTTCAAGATGGAAACTATTCCTACCATCCTACCACTGATCCAGGAGGGTCAATATATGACTACAGTGGATCTAAAGGATGCTTATCTTCACATTCCGATACACAAAGATCATCATCGGTTTCTCAGGTTTGCCTTTTAAGACAGGCATTACCAGTTGTAGCTCTTCCCTTGGGATTAGCTACAGCCCCAAGAATCTTTACAAAGGTTCTAGGGTCACTTATGGCGGTCCTAAGGCCGTGGGGCATAGCAGTAGCCCCTTATTTAGACGACATCCTGATACAGGCGTCAAACTTCCAAATTGCCAAGTCTCATTCAGACGTAGTACTGGCATTTCTGTGGTCGCATGGGTGGAAAGTGAACGAGGAAAAGAGTTCTCTATCCCCACTCACAAGAGTTTCCTTTCTAGGGACTCTGATAGATTCTGTAGAAATTAAAATTCACCTGACGGAGTCCAGGTTATCAAAGCTTCTAAATTCCTGCCAGGTTCTTCATTCCATTCCGCGCCCTTCGGTGGTTCAGTGTATGGAAGTAATCGGCTTAATGGTAGCGGCAATGGACATAGTGCCGTTTGCACGCTTACATCTCAGACCGCTGCAACTATGCATGCTCAGTCAGTGGAGCAGGGATTACACAGATTTGTCCCCTCAACTGAATCTGGACCAAGAGACCAGGGATTCTCTTCTCTGGTGGCTATCTCGGGCCCATCTGTCCAAAGGTATGACATTTCGCAGGCCAGATTGGACAATTGTTACGACAGATGCCAGCCTTCTAGGTTGGGGTGCAGTCTGGAACTCCCTGAGTCTCTCCTTCCATTAAATATTCTGGAACTAAGAGCGGTATTCAAGGCTCTTCAGGCTTGGCCTCAGTTAGCAACTCTGAGGTACATCAGATTTCAGTCGGACAACATCACGACTGTAGCTTACATCAACCATCAAGGGGGAACGAGAAGTTCCCTAGAGATGTTAGAAGTTTCAAAAATAATTCGCTGGGCAGAGATTCACTCTTGCCACCTATCAGCTATCCATATCCCAGGTGTAGAGCACTGGGAGGCGGATTTTATAAGTCGTCAGACTTTTCATCCGGGAGAGTGGGAACTCCATCCGGAGGCATTTGCACAACTGATTCATCGTTGGGGCAAACCAGAACTGGATCTCATGGCGTCTCGCCAGAACGCCAAGCTTCAGTGTTACGGATCCAGGTCCAGGGATCCCAAGGCGACACTGATAGATGCTCTAGCAGCGCCCTGGTCTTTCAACCTGGCTTATGTGTTTCCACCGTTTCCTCTGCTCCCTCGACTGATTGCCAAGATCAAGCAGGAGAGAGCATCGGTGATTCTGATAGCACCTGCGTGGCCACGCAGGACCTGGTATGCAGATCTAGTGGACATGTCATCCTTTCCACCATGGTCTCTGCCTCTGAAACAGGACCTTCTACTTCAGGGTCCTTTCAACCATCCAAATCTAATTTCTCTGAGGCTGACTGCCTGGAGATTGAACGCTTGATTTTATCAAAGCATGGCTTCTCCGAGTCAGTTATTGATACCTTAACACAGGCACGAAAGCCTGTCACCAGGAAAATTTACCATAAGGTATGGCGTAGATATCTTTATTGGTGTGAATCCAAGGGTTACTCATGGAGTAAGGTCAGGATTGCTAAGATATTATCTTTTCTCCAAGAAGGTTTGGAAAAAGGATTGTCAGCTAGTTAAGCGTCTGGCAGATGTTCCAGACGTTCAGGCATTTTGTCAGGCTTTAGTTAGAATCAAGCCTGTGTTTAAACCTGTTGCTCCACCATGGAGCTTAAACTTGGTTCTTAAGGTTCTTCAAGGAGTTCCGTTTGAACCTCTTCATTCCATAGATATCAAGCTTTTATCTTGGAAAGTTCTTTTTTTGGTAGCTATTTCCTCGGCTTGTAGAGTCTCTGAGCTATCTGCCTTACAATGTGATTCTCCTTATCTGATTTTTCATACGGATAAGGTAGTCCTGCGTACCAAACCTGGGTTCTTACCTAAGGTGGTATCTAACAAGAATATCAATCAAGAGATTGTTGTTCCATCCTTGTGTTACACAATTTGGACGTGGTTCGTGCTTTAAAGTTTTACTTACAAGCTACTAAAGATTTTCGTCAAACATCTGCTTTGTTTGTTGTCTACTCTGGACAGAGGAGAGGTCAAAAGGCTTCGGCAACCTCTTTTTCTTTTTGACTAAGAAGCTTAATCCGCTTAGCCTATGAGACTGCTGGACAGCAGCCTCCTGAAAGGATTACAGCTCATTCCACTAGAGCTGGGGCTTCCACTTGGGAAAAATGAGGCTTCTTTTGATCAGATTTGCAAGGCGACGACTTGGTCTTCGCTTCATATTTTTTCAAAATTTTACAAATTTGATACTTTTGCTTCTTCGGAGGCTATATTTGGGAGAGGTTTTACGGGCAGTGGTTCCTTCCATTTAAGTTCCTGCCTTGTCCCTCCCTTCATAAGTGTACTTTAGCTTTGGTATTGGTATCCCACAAGTAATAGATGATCCGTGGACTGGATACACCTTACAAGAGAAAACACAATTTATGCTTACCTGATACATTTATTTCTCTTGTGGTGTATCCAGTCCACGGCCCGCCCTTTCATTTTAAGGCAGGTAATTTTTAAATTTAAACTACAGTAACCACTGCACCCTATGGTTCCTCCTTTCTCGGCTTGTTTTCGGTCGAATGACTGGCTATGACAGTTAGGGGAGGAGCTATATTACAGCTCTGCTGTGGGTGTCCTCTTGCAACTTCCTGTTGGGAATGAGAATATCCCACAAGTAATGGATGATCCGTGGACTGGATACACCTCAAGAGAAATAAATTTATCAGGTAAGCATAAATTGTGTTTCTTCCTGCCTTTGACAGAGCAATTTTCTACAGAGTTAAATAAAACAGCAACAACAAAAAAGACTATATACACAGCACATACATCTACTCAGACACTGACACACACACATGTATAAATGTGTGTGTGTATTGCTGTTATATTTTTTTATATATTTCTTTTTTATTTTTATTGAGGTTCTTTTTCATACATACAAATAATAAATTGTTACAGTGTAAATTGCCAAAAGAAATCGCACAAAAACACAATACAAAGAAATGACAAAGTACACATTAAATGCAGTCGTGAGACGCTGTTCAAACAGTACACCCACCATAAGTTTTATGCGGCTGCTCTTGGGCCACAGAAATATTATCAACATAATGTAAGGTAGGTAAACAGTAATGTGACAGGGCCACTCATGGACCCCAAATGAAGAACCTCTTTTTAACTTTTTAGAACTATAGTTAGTAATATCAAGGCAATAACCAAGGGGCCATGGACCCTATAGGGTTTGAAATACTATACAGAAGGGATTCTTTTCCTGTACATAAATAAGATGGGAAAATATGCAAAATAGTGGAAAAGAAGAATGCTATAAAAATAAGGATAGTAGCTAGGGTGCGGTATAAGTGAGAAAAACCGCATAGTTAATCCTCCCAAGATGGGAGGTTAATTAATTGCGGGTGGCGATTTAGTTGCTATGGGACTCTCATTTAACTAAGATATAGATAGTTTGTTAGGGAAAAGTAACCAAAAGATGTTAACCTCCTCTGACCTTCCTGTCGTTCTTGGTAAGTATTATAACACAGTCAAATAATAATTGTTAGCTATACAGATATGCCATATAGATGACAAACACAAATTAAAGCAGTTTCCATGTGATAATCAAAAACATTTAGGTACGCAGTGATAATCTGTAATATTTAAGTAGGTTCATACATGCTTTATAAATACTAGGCAGGCATTATTAGAGTGAAATTAACAGTTCACGTGCTGTAAAGTGCAAGTTTTATCCAAGATTCAAGGTTATGCCAAGTCCCCAAACATAAAGGAAAAATAGTATAAGTAGTGAGGCCATCAGCTAGAACTATGGAGTGAGGCTGACTAGTATAAAGGGTCTACAGTTTCATCTCTAATACTACCTATATAGGCTCGGAGCAGAAATGTAGCTATCAAGACCAGACTATATGTGGATTTGTAATCTACTCCTGTAACCATTTTAAACCATGTCACCCGGGTACGGGCCCTATAGCCAAGGACCGGTGTATAAGCTATTTTGAGAAATGAGGTAGGTTCTAATGTAAAATCATTCTTTGGCCTTAGTAAACGTGATCATACATGTCAGCACAAGTTTATCTAGGTTGGGAGCCTGCTCCCAACATCTAACAGCCACACTCATGTACATCTTCAAGAGTTATAGGGGGCTATACCTATATAGGCATATGCATGTCTACATCCACAGACACACACACATATTTACGTATATTTGGGTAGAGCTAAGCTGGTTCATGGAGAAGCCTAAATGTGTAAGTAGGTCTTCTAGATGCGCAATGGTACCTATGTGATACGTGCATTGTTTGATATGTGAGTTGGTGGATAACCTTGTTGTATGAATCACGTAGACACTATCGCCTAGATTTAGAGTTTGGCGCTAGCCGTCAAAACCAGCGTTAGGGACTCCTAACGCTGGTTTTGGGCTACCGCTGGTATTTAGAGTCAGTCAGGAAAGGGTCTAACGCTCACTTTCCAGCCGCGACTTTTCCATACCGCAGATCCCCTTACGTCAATTGCGTATCCTATCTTTTCAATGGGATCTTTCTAACGCCAGTATTTAGAGTCTTGGCTGAAGTGAGCGTTAGAAATCTAACGAGAAAACTCCAGCCGCAGAGAAAAGCCAGGAGTTAAGAGCTTTCTGGGCTAACGCCGTTTCATAAAGCTCTTAACTACTGTGCTCTAAAGTACACTAACACCCATAAACTACCTATGTACCCCTAAACCGAGGCCCCCCCACACCGCCGCCACTCTAATAAAAAAATGTAACCCCTAATCTGCCGACCGAACACCGCCGCAACCTATGTTATCCCTATGTACCCCTAATCTGCTGCCCCTAACACTGCCGACTCCTATATTATATTTATTAACCCCTAATCTGCCCCCCCAACGTCGCCGCTACCTACCTACAATTATTAACCCCTAATCCGCCTCACTCCCGCCTCAATAACCCTATAATAAATAGTATTAACCCCTAATCTGCCCTCCCTAACATCACCGACACCTAACTTCAAGTATTAACCCCTAATCTTCCAACCGGACCCCACCGCTACTCTAATAAATGTATTAACCCCTAAAGCTAAGTCTAACACTAACACCCCCCTAAATTAAATATAATTTAAATCTAATGAAATAAATTAACTCTTATTAAATAAATTAATCCTATTTAAAGCTAAATACTTACCTGTAAAATAAACCCTAATATAGCTACAATATAAATAATAATTACATTGTAGCTATTTTAGGATTAATATTTATTTTACAGGCAACTTTGTATTTATTTTAGCCAGGTACAATAGCTATTAAATAGTTAAGAACTATTTAATAGTTACCTAGTTAAAATAATTACAAAATTACCTGTAAAATAAATCCTAACCTAAGTTACAATTAAACCTAACACTACGCTATCAATAAATTAATTAAATAAATTACCTACAATTATCTACAATTAAACCTAACACTACACTATCAATAAATTAATTAAATACAAATAAATACACTAACTAAAGTACAAAAAATAAAAAAAGAACAAAATAAAAAAATATTTACAAACATTATAAAAATATTACAACAATTTTAAGCTAATTACACCTACTCTAAGCCCCCTAATAAAATAACAAAGCCCCCCAAAATAAAAAAATGCCCTACCCTATTCTAAAATAAAAATAGAAAAGCTCTTTTACCTTACCAGCCCTTAAAAGGGCCTTATGCGGGGCATGCCCCAAAGAATTCTGCTCTTTTGCCTGGAAAATAAAACATACAATACCCCCCCAACATTACAACCCACCACCCACATACCCCTAATCTAACCCAAACCCCCCTTAAATAAACCTAACACTAAGCCCCTGAAGATCTTCCTACCTTATCTTCACCATGCCGGGTATCACCGATCGGTCCAGAAGAGCCTCCGAAGTCTTCATCCAAGCCCAAGCGGGGGCTGAAGACGTCCATCATCGGGCTGAAGTCTTGATCCAAGCGGCGGCTGAAGAGGTCCATCATCGGGCAGAAGTCTTCATCCTATCCGGGCAGAAGAGGAGATCCGGACCGGTAGACATCTTCATCCAAGCGGCATCTTCTATCTTCATCCATCCGACGACGAGCGGCTCCATCTTCAAGACCTCCAGCGCGGATCCATCCTCTTCTTCTGACGTCCTAACACAGAATGAAGGCTCCTTTAAGGGATGTCATCCAAGATGGCGTCCCTCGAATTCAGATTGGCTGATAGGATTCTGATTGGCTGATGGAATCAGCCAATCAGATTCAAGTTCAATCCGATTGGCTGATCCAATCAGCCAAACAGATTGAGCTCGCATTCTATTGGCTGTTCCGATCAGCCAATAGAATGCGAGCTCAATCTGATTGGATCAGCCAATCGGATTGAACTTGAATCTGATTGGCTGATTCCATCAGCCAATCAGATTTTTCCTACCTTAATTCCGATTGGCTGATAGAATCCTATCAGTCAATCGGAATTCGAGGGATTCGAGGGACGTCCCTTAAAGGAGCCTTCATTCTGTGTTAGGACGTCGTAAGAAGAGGATGGATCCGCGCCGGAGGTCTTGAAGATGGAGCTGCTCGTCGTCGGATGGATGAAGATGTTTGCTGGTCCGGATCTCCTCTTCTGCCCGGATAGGATGAAGACTTTGGAGCCTCTTCTGGACTTCTTCTTGCCGGATAGGATGAAGACTTCGGGACCCTCTGGAGGACCGATCGGTGATGCCCGGTGTGGTGAAGACAAGGTAGGAAGATCTTCAGGGGCTTAGTGTTAGTTTTATTTAAGGGGGGTTTGGGTTAGATTAGGGGTATGTGGGTGGTGGGTTGTAATGTTGGGGGGTGGTATTGTGTTTTTTTTTACAGGCAAAAGAGCTGATTTCTTTGGGGCATGCCCCGCAAAAGGCCCTTTTAAGGGCTGTTAAGGTAAAAGAGCTTTTCAATTTTAATTTTAGGATAGGGTAGGGCATTTTTTTATTTTGGGGGGCTTTGTTATTTTATTAGGGGGCTTAGAGTAGGTGTAATTAGTTTAAAATTGTTGTAATATTTTTATTATATTTGTAAATTATTTTTTTATTTTTTGTAACTTAGCTTTTTTTATTTTTTGTTCTTTAGTTTGTTTATTTAATTGTATTTATTTGTAGGTATTTTATGTAATTAATTTATTGATAGTGTAGTGTTAGGTTTAATTGTAGATAATTGTAGGTATTTTATTTAATTAATTTATTGATAGTGTAGTGTTAGGTATAATTGTAACTTAGGTTAGGATTTATTTTACAGGTGATTTTGTAATTATTTTAACTAGGTAGCTATTAAATAGTTATTAACTATTTAATAGCTATTGTACCTGATTAAAATAAATACAAAGTTGCCTGTAAAATAAATATTAATCCTAAAATAGCTACAATATAATTATAATTTATATTGTAGCTATATTAGGGTTTATTTTACAGGTAAGTATTTAGCTTTAAATAGGAATCATTTATTTAATAAGAGTTAATTTATTTAGTTAGATTTAAATTATATTTAACTTAGGGGGGTGTTAGGGTTCGGGTTAGAGTTAGCTTTAGGGGTTAATACATTTATTATAGTAGCGGTGAGGTCCGGTCGGCAGATTAGGGGTTAATTATTGTAGGTAGCTGGCGGCGACGTTGTGGGGGGCAGATTAGGGGTTAATAAATATAATATATATGGGTCGGCGGTGTTAGGGGCAGCAGATTAGGGGTACATAGGTATAATGTAGGTTGCGGCGGTGTACGGAGCGGCAGATTAGGGGTTAAAAAAAATTTGCAGGTGTCAGCGATAGCGGGGGTGGCAGATTAGGGGTTAATAAGTGTAAGGTTAGGGGTGTTTAGACTCGGGGTACTTGTTAGGGTGTTAGGTGCAGACATAGGAAGTGTTTTCCCATAGGAAACAATGGGGCTGCGTTAGGAGCTGAACGCTGCTTTTTTGCAGGTGTTAGGTTTTTTTTCAGCTCAAACGGCCCCATTGTTTCCTATGGGGGAATCGTGCACGAGCACGTTTTTGAAGCTGGCCGCGTCCGTAAGCACCGCTGGTATTGAGAGTTGCAGTGGCGGTAAATTATGCTCTACGCTCCCTTTTTGGAGCCTAACGCAGCCATTCTGTGAACTCTAAATACCAGCGGTATTTAAAAGGTGCGGGGGGGAAAAAAACAGCTTTAGCTACGCGGGTCGTTACCGCCAAAACTCTAAATCTAGCCATATGAAACAAGTATGCCACTGAATCTAATGAACATTAAATGCTGCCTCGGCCGCTGGTAGCACCGCTACAACAAATGATTAAGCTGTGGCTATTGTGGCGATGAAAATAGTTTCCTGGAGATTACTGAAGAAGCGGGTATGCTGAAGTCAGGAGGTATTATATATTCTAGCCGCGAAACTGCTAGGGGAGAAACAATCAACCAAAATATGCTAATGCAGATTAGTATAGTCAAAAGTGGATTTACATTAGCATGCTAGCTTATAAATAGCCTGGCAATCAGTAATGCCCTAGAGAGTTGCAATGTGAAAGATGTATATTTCCTTCTTGTATCAGCAGTACCCTAGTTTGGGCATACAGTGACCTTCATCTTACTTTAGAGAGTGAGAAAGTAAAGCATACTGAGAGCAATATAATATAGATTGACTCTACATATATACAGCAGAAATATAATAGGTATCACGGTATTTGAGAAATATATATATACATTCCAGAGCCTTATGACATTAGTAGCATATGGAGTCAAAATAGACGTGCAAGCACTGTGAGGTGAGTCAACAACAATTAATATACATAAAGAACTGTGTCTAACCCAATCTTTGAATTAGCTATGGGAAAAATATCCTAACCAATACAACAAATGAAACATTATGAGATAAATCTAGAGTCACTCATATAACCATAGGGGGTGACTGCCTAAGTATCCTGAGCAAAACATATAGCGACAACTGCTGCAAACTCAAATAATACAACAACACTGTTAAACAAGGAGCCATGACATAGTATATGCACGGGGTAACATATTACATCTATCCTCCACTCTAAGCTATATTGCAAATCAGCAAGTCTTTGTGGTAGTAAAAGAGAGTGTCGCTAATGTCCCAGCAGAATGAAGGGGATTATCTGTGTTCGAGAGCGCTTAATGAAAAGAATAACAGTATTGGGTAGTCTTCTTACATCTGTCCAGGGGTGAGATATAACAGCGGATGAAACTGCCCTGTTTTGTAAGTCAGGTATGATAGTAGGATCCGCTACATTCAAGGCTGCTAACCTATTCCTCTCCGCTTAATATCAGGAGGTGAAGAGTTGTTACAGTGGGGAGAGCCTTGTGGATAGCAATGAAACCGTATAGCGGTCCCCAAGCAGTCTCTCCCATCCGCTCTCAGTATCGCATCAAGTCGCAAAGCCAAACAAAGTCTCTGGGCTGCAGCTAGACCCTCTCCAGCAAGCAAACCAATCTCCGGCATTATCGTAAGTATTGAGACCGTGTACATCCTTACCGGCCATTAGTGTTTCAGCAGCTCCTCTGTAATAAGCCCTGGGCCCCTGTTCCTCACATTGCCCCAATGCAATGCTCACCTCTGGCATAACATGAGATCCTCCATGATCCAGGCAAGTGTTTAAGGGAGCTGGGGAAAAGACGGTATGTACTCTAGTAGATGTAGATGGAGTATCAGGTTTTGAGTGTTTCACCTTATGTATATTTATGTCACCACTGCGAGAGTTACCACCTGCACGAACTTGTAGCTTTGGCGCCCAGGGAGCAATGCTGATAATAGTCAAGCACTTATCTACGGGTTGATCAGCAGAATCCCACTTTGTTGTACACAGTGTTGCTGCTTGCCGTGGCGCCACCCCAGCCGTGTTTAGAGCGAGAAAAGTGTAGTTAGCGTGTTCAATCTGTTTTACAGCTTCCACTTGCCGGGGCGCTAACTCAAATGACTGTTCAAGCCTCTCGCAGCAGCCATCTAAAAAATTGTATACTTCCTCTATAATGGTCTCCGGAGTTTCCATAGTGCGGTAGTGTGGTAGTCACCTATTCCAAGGAATATAATAGTAGAGTGCAGCTAATCTTATTCCTTTCCTTCTAACACCGTGGAGGCCGCAAGATGGCCGCTCCAAGTATCAGTCCTCATGTACAAACATACCAAGGTTATGAGATCTCCTCACTCGCACCCGATTTACCATAAAATCTGTTACACATGTCTTCTGGAGTGGCAAATCTATGATAATGTCCACTTTTCTTCTTTTTTTTTTAGCTAAATCGGTCATTAAACTTGCATTGTTTCGTAGTATAGCAGGAGCTTTTAGGCTATGCGACCGGTCAGCTTCAGAGTTGGCTCCTCCCCCCCTTGCTGTTATATTTAACTTTGTTGAAAATTGGTCTGTCAAAAGGCAGAAACATGCCATAAATTATATATATATATATATATATATATATATATATATATATATATATATATATATACAGTTGCAAGAAAAAGTATGTGAACCCTTTGGAATGATATGGATTTCTGCACAAATTGGTCATAAAATTTGATCTGATCATCATCTAAGTCACAACAATAGACAATCACAGTCTGCTTAAACTAATAACACACAAATAATGAAATGTTGCCATGTTTTTATTGAACACACCATGTAAACATTCACAGTGCAGGTGCAAAAAGTATGTGAACCCCTAGACTAATGACATCTCCAAGAGCTAATTGGAGTGAGATGTCAGCCAACTGGAGTCAAATCAATGAGATGAGATTGGAGGTGTTGGTTACAGCTGCCCTGCCCTATAAAAAACACACACCAGTTCTGGGTTTGCTTTTCACAAGAAGCATTGCCTGATGTGAATGATGCCTTGCACAAACAAACTCTCAGAAGACCTACGATTAAGAATTGTTGACTTGCATAAAGCTGGAAAGGCTTATAAAAGTATCTCCAAAAGCCTTGCTGTTCATTAGTCCACATACTTTTTCCACCTGCACTGTGAATGTTTACATGGTGTGTTCAATAAAAACATGGCAACATTTTATTCTTTGTGTGTTATTAGTTTAAGCAGACTGTGATTGTCTATTGTTGTGACTTAGATGATGATCAGATCACATTTTATGACCAATTTGTGCAGAAATCCATATCATTCCAAAGGGTTCACATACTTTTTCTTGCAACTGTATATATAAGTCACTAAGACCAAGTGTATGGCATCCAAATACAATAATTTAATTTAAAGCTATATTTTTTATCCTGTTCTTCAGCCATCATGGAGGGCTGATATCTTCACCCAATAGGAAAGGCTGTCTAGTTTTAAGCTGTTGTTTGGCACTACCTTTATTATAAATCATGATATTTTTTTTTATTTCTTTATTTAGATTTCTACAGTATATGTCTGAAGCCACAAAGTTGCAACGTTTGTCTTAATAGTGATATTAAAGGCAATATATTGAATGTAACATTTAGGTTTGAGATATGTGTAAACTATACATTAAAAATGGCAATTAAGGGGGGGCGGAGCCTACAGCTGTTGCGGCAGGACGTGTCTGTGAAGAGCTCCTGGACTCAATTAGCTTTTTTGGAATAATTTTCTAAATTAGCCTTTTTTTTTTTAATGAAATACAAAGTCTGGGTTTCGAGCAGAGAACGGACCTGCCTATGCTCCTCAGCTAACTTCATAGTGGCCAGCCACGAGGTTGAGAGGCCTTCTTAGTGAGTCTGAACTTCTGTGTTGTTGGGGCTGCCGCATACTTTCACCCCCCCCCCCCCCCTGGACCCTGGGTTTTCAAACCAGTTTTGTAATAACTGGCCAATTCTACACCTTATCTTCACAAAGTAAACCAACTACCCTGATACGATTGACACTGGTAGACTATCAAAGTTAATCAGCTTACCCCACGCCACAAAATGGAGAGCGTGGACAGATGGGAACAAAATCTGAAAGACCTCATGCACGAATACCACCAAAGCATACTGAAAGATCTATACAATATCCTCCACGCACCGCGACTTATCTCAGGAGCACACCCTGCTATCTGTGACCAGCCATCAGAGAAGCATGTCTGCAGCACCACTTCGGATGTGACGGGACTAACCGGCATACATACACTACCCTGCTGCGATCAGATGGCCCAAGAATACTGCGCTGCAATAAACTCCTCACTAACCTGTGACCTGATTACTGCCCCAGTGAGAGCTCCGGAACCGGAGGAGAACGTTGAGGCCCTTTTTGACCTGGCGGAACCTGGGGATCCCTCTCTTGACACCCACGTGGCAGAGGAGCCTGTTTGCCATCACGAGAGCAGGGCGAGTGCTGCACTAGACAAGAGGCCAGTTGTTGATCTGACCGGTGCTGACAGAGTAGGTGGTATGCTCCCAGCTTCTGATGGTGCAGGTGCTACGGGTGCATATAAACTGAAGTCCGACTGTTTGTGGGGGTACTTGGCAATAGATTGCTATATAGATACCTACGGAGGGAACAGGCAGCCATATTACTGGGACTATCACCCCTCGGAAGGCGTCTGCCAGGTTTGTAGACTTGGTGTGGGTTAATTATTATATTTGCCTTGGGTCTGACCCACATGCCACACGGTGGTCTCAACTGAACTGGGGAAATTGTCTATCTATTGACGTTCAGTGTCTTCAATGTGGGCATAACTGGAGTCGGAAGATCCACATGTATTATTTCATGCTCAGGTTTATTTCCCCCCTAACATTATGTATACTACTAATGCCCCCTAAGAGGTTTGATACCAATCTTATTGCTGAGGTGTTCTGTTTGGAGCTAACTTTACAATAATGGCTGTCTCACTACTTCATCCTGAAAAGACTCTCCCCCAAAATCTGCTATGCAGCGTATTTTCCCTCACTTAACATATATTGCTCACCCTTTCTGTCTCTGTACTTCAACATAATGTGTAATGATTTACCTGCACTTATTTCCTCCTGATGCTCCGTGATAACCAATGCTTATAATTGTGTGTGAATAATGCAGCCATTTCTCCCATACCCAGTACATCACTGCAGGGAAGCCCTGTAGGTAGTGAGGTCTCCCAATTTAATGGTGTGCTTTTTGAAATGTACATAGCACAGGGGTTTCATATCTAAATAACTATCTTATGAAAAATCGGATAATGTGATTCATCTGCTGTGTCTAACTTTGTGAACCCTCTGATACACAAAATCTGTGCGATATAAGTTTGAGATAAAAAATGTTCATAAGCTAAGTTGTGGCAGAGCTTTGACTGCAAGACCCCCTGAATAATTGAAAGTTTAACATTGGTTAACGCCTTTCTTACAAATGTGTTTTAGGTATAAATGGAAAATGAGATTATCTATCCCTCCTAGGCTTCCTATGATGTCCCATTTACATTGTAAGTTTATCTATAACACTAACTGTTTCAAGTTAGTACTAGTATGTATATAGATTGGCAGCACTGACTTATTTTATTTTATACACATAGTGTGCGATCTACAGCAGGGGAAGACCAGCTAACACAATGCAGCCTAATCTACACTCCAGAATTGTATCTAGTTTTTAGACACAAATCTACTGGTATTTATGTCAGGAATAGCTAACGCATATCATTATGTAGATTATATTCATATTTACATACCTTGCCTAGTAACATTAGCTCCCTTGTGCCTAAATGGGCTCTACTCATTGACTTAATTTGCCACTTGTTGATATTGATCTTCAGCACAGTTATGTACTTTCCCTTTGATATATAGTGGTTAAAAGGCAGACGCATTATATTCGGGGAGATTGGAACAGTGGCTTCCATGTACTTTTTCGATATGCTTGGGTGCCCTACCTAAAATGGTCCCCAAAATATAAGCATAATGTTCCTTAATAGCCCTCCCCAGAGGACACCTACCTAACGGTTTGGTATTTTCCTTATAACCCAGGTTTCGAGAGTTTATTCTGGATTCTCTTCCATTTGAGATCCAAAAGTGGTCTCTTATTGTTTCTAGTGACCTTCTTTAGTTTTATATTTGTCTCATAACAACAAGAGGCCCAAGAGTGGCCTCATAGGTTACTTAGAAGGCTTTAGCGTAAAGGGCAATAATTGTGTAATTTAATTTTAATTGAATAGACAAAAAGTATGTATTACGAGTTACCAGTTTCTTACTTGAACACAATTATTTTATGTTTGAAGGGACTTTTAATTTACAATTATGGGGTACTGCGATGGGGGCAAAGTTTGCCCCCTCATATGCCAACATCTTCATGGGTTGGCTAGAATCCAATTTCATATATGCAGATACTAATCCTATGAGAGAAAACATCATACTTTACAAACGCTTTATTGATGATCTCCTGATCATTTGGATATCCGGGAAGAAGATTCTGAACTCTTTGTTAAATACTTAAATGAACAATACACAGGGGTCTCTTTCACTTATAATTGGGACAAGGATAGGATGTGTTTTCTAGACGTTGAACTTACAGGGCTTACACTTACAAGACAGGTTAAAATGAATCTCTATCGTAAAAAGATAGCATGTAAGAGGGAATTACCTGCTAAGAGTGCCCACCCCAAACATGCGTTTAAAGGGATCATTAAGAGCCAATACCAAAACAAAACGCATCTGTTCAGATGAAGCAGATTTCTGTACACAAAGCACTGGTCTAAAGAGACGTTTCTTCAGCTACGTAACCAAGGTCAAGTAAGAGGAACAAGTGCTGCCAATGACGAATGAAGATGCACCTGACCAAACTGCATGCAGAGCTGATTTTGTCATTTCTACTTGTGTTTATATACCTGTATGTATGTATAGCTATATAAACACTTACTAAGCATTATCTGCTAAAGTGTACTGTATCGGACTTGAGCAAAAAAAATGTAAATAAGAAAAGTTTACAAACTTTATTGAATGCCACTAGAGTGATAAAATAATGAGCCCCAGTCCCAGTTACATAACCTTTTTAACAAAGCTTGCTTTGTACTATGGGTTCTACTTTTTATTTTAACACTTTAAACAAAATCAAGATGATATATTCATGGTTTTTATTGTTTTTTAACTCTGGGCAATAGCAGTTGCATTGACTATCATTTACAAAATTAGTTATCATATTTAAGAACTGTATAAAACTAATTTGTTTAAATGTTGCACTTTTTTTGCAAGTTAAATTACTGCATTAACCATCCTCGCACTCTCAAATAGATTGTTATGGAGCTGTATAAAATGCCTGTCTTACTGCTGTTTTACGCATAAGTATTTAGGTGTTTATATTCAGATTCAATGTATAGGTTATATAGGATGTATTAGCTGGGAAATATATTTATGATGTGCTCCACAGAGAGAGAAAAAATGGGGTTTATTTAGCAGCGCTAAAAAAAGCTAGGAAATGATGATACCAATCTAATTTATGTTTTATACAATCTATTTTATTTAAAAATTCTTATAACACATAAAAACAACAGCAAATACTTTTCCTAATTAATAAAGGGACGTCTCCCTTATACAACACTTATAAAAACAGACTAGAACTATATAATCCTAGAATTTCAGGTATAAAGGAATTAATTCTATAGATAACATATGGCAAGCAACAAATTTCTAAGATAAATGGTGAATTAAATATTTAAAAGGCACAAATGTATCAATCCTAATAGCTTTACAGTTCTTCAGTAACAAATTCAGTTATAAAGTTACACAGTTACTTTCCTTGGACATATAATTGGCTCAGGTGTGCTGGATAGTTAAAAAGGCAAAAAACAGCCAATATTCTGATTTAGGTGCCAAAGCAATCGTGGTTAATGGAAATGGTTAATTTAACAGATGAATACCTTGATGTCTTTAAAGTTCAGTTTGCGTGTTTTAAAAAACGTAGTGCAAATTAGTGTAGAGGTACCTTAATCTGTCCTGGTTGCAACCGCTGATTATCTTCACTGTGAGGGATTCACAGACTGTTTGTTCCTGGTGCTTCTGATAAGTCACCTGACCTTCTCTTTGATTCAGAGGTCAGGGGTGATGATCCGTTCTGGTGATGTAGTTATTCTTTTTTTTTGTTTTCCTTTCTTCTTATAGCCCAAATATTGTTTTCATCTGGGTTCCCTCAGACTTCTTAAGGTTTGAAGAAATCTTTGGTCAGTGTTTAGCAGTAACACCGTATTCCCTGAAGTTACCAAAGGTAGATTTTAACTTGCAGGGTCAGGAGAAAAGTTTAAAGTTGCAGGGTCACACAGCTTTGTGACAGTAGTAAATGAAGTTTAGTAGAGTGTAGCAGGTCCCATTCAACGCGTTTCACCCTTCTGGGCTTTATCAAGAATGCTTATCCTGCTAGCTTCTGGCTTTTTAAAGGTATGAATGTGTTTTGATTGGTTCCTTCATTTCCTTTTGATTTCTATCAACACCTGTGTGGCTTCCAATGTAAAGGTGGACTTTATTTAAGTTGGTAATGATTGTTTCTGTGTTGTTATTTAGTTACATGATACACAAGGAAGAGAACTTATCATTTCTGCTTTATTAGCATTCACACAATTCAACTTATATATTTCAATTCTAAAGAGCCTTTATTAGATAATATACATTTAGATCGTGCAAACTTAAAATTACCTAAACTGAAACGAAAATATAAGAATCAGAATTACCATTCCCATATCTAGAATTATTGTAAGTGGGTAAAAATTAATGATATATATATATTCCTTTTCAACAAAGGATAGTAAGTTCAACAATTTATAAATTTGTAACAATTTAAAAATGGACGAAACGAAAATATAAGAATCAGAATCATCATTCCCATATCTAGAATTATTGTTAGTGGGTAAATGTTAACGATATATACATATTCCTTTTCAACAAAGGATAGTAAGTTCAACAATTTATACATTTGTAACAATTTAAAAATGGACGAAACGAAAATATAAGAATCAGAATCATCATTCCCATATCTAGAATTATTGTTAGTGGGTAAAAATTAACGATATATACATATTCCTTTTCAACAAAGGATAGTAAGTTCAACAATTTATAAATTTGTAACAATTTAAAAATGGACGAAACGAAAATATAAGAATCAGAATCATCATTCCCATATCTAGAATTATTGTTAGTGGGTAAAAATTAACGATATATACATATTCCTTTTCAACAAAGGATAGTAAGTTCAACAATTTATAAATTAACAATTTAAAAATGGATGTACAATTAAATCAGAAATTATCAATCCCATAACTAGAGTTATTGCTAGTGGGTAAAAATATGGCTTATTCAATTAATTTATTTATTTTAGGGGGATAAAAATTCCTTTTTAATTACTAGAAAAATGAATTTATATAGGGCTTGTACTATCTTTGCCCAAGATAAATTGAAATGTTATTGCTTATTTAATGTATGTGAGTATTTTCTATATAAGTGGCTGATTTAACCTGGAAAATGTTCGCATATTGTAAGAGACTTTTATAAGAAGGGGGAAATGTCTATCTCAGAGTTCAAGCCTCCAGGTTGGAGGGTATTCATTAGGTATATAATTTCAGCTTCTGCCTTTAGGAGTTTATTTTCCCAGTTTCCCCCTCTCCAGTCGGGGTGAACTTTTTTAATTCCCCAATATTTAAAATCTTTAAGGTTGTTGTTGTGTACTTCCCTAAAGTGGCGATAGATATAAGGGTCAAGGTTACCCCTATCTATGCAAGAGAGGTGCTCCCTTATCCTTTCACGGAGCATTCTGGTTGTTTCTCCTATGTAAATTTTTTTACATGAACATTGAATGGCGTAAATAACGCCTTTATCTTGACATCTAATTGTGTCTCTTATTTTGAAAGTAAAGTTTCCACTTTTTGATTTTAAAATCTTTTGTTTACTACTAAATTTACAGGCCCGGCATCTAAAACAGGGGAAAAAACCATTTAAAGGATTTCCGTCTAGGCACCTTTGAGTGTCTTTCTTCTTTATGCTTTTCAATTGACTGGGAGCTAGTAGGCTCTTCAAATTCTGTGCTTTCCTATATATTATTTTTGGGTTTTCCCCCACTTTTCCCCCTATGATGGGATCAGTTTGTACTAAGTGCCAATGTTTTTTTAAAACTCTTTGGATGTTTAGGTTGTCATGACTGAACTCAGTTATAAAGGGCACATTAATTTCATCTCGATTTTCTTTGATATCTTTTGTTTTATATTCTAAGAGGTCCCTCCTTACTTTCTTATCTACCTCTTGTTTAGCTTCATTGATTACTTCTGGACTATATTCTCTTTCTAAGAATTTCCTTTCTAAGATCTTTATTTGATCCTGATAATCTGTCATTCTTGAGCAATTCCGTTTAATTCTTAAATATTGCCCTTTAGGGACATTGTCTTTCCACTTTTTCATGTGGCAGCTGTTATAATGGATTAGATTATTGGCATCCACCTTTTTAAAATGTGTTTTGGTTATTAATTGGTTTTCTACAATTTCGATATCTAAGTCCAAGAAGGTGATTTGGCTTTTGCTATAGTTACTGGTAAAGGATAGTCCCATTTCATTTTTATTCATATCTGTCAGAATAGTGTTTAGATCAGTTTCACTACCCCCCCATATAAAGAACAGGTCATCTATGTATCTGCTATAGAGCACAAGATCCGCGCCCAGACTATGCCTAGGGAAGAAACCTTCCTCCCAATATCCCATAAAGAGATTGGCATAGCTGGGTGCGAATCTTGTGCCCATAGCTGTTCCCTTCTTTTGAATGTAAAATTTGTCCTCAAATGAGAAATAATTATGGCCTAGGATGAATTTTATTCCATCCTCTATGAATTTCTTTTGTTCCATACATAGTTTGTTGTCCCTATCTAGGGTATTTGAGATTGCCATCAGTCCCAAATCATGACTTATATTGGTGTAAAGCGACGAAACATCGCATGTCACTAATGTGTAGTGTGATTCCCACTTAATTACCTCTAATTTTTTCAAGATGTCAGTGGTATCCTTTACAGAGAGAGAAACTTGCTCATTTCAGAGGCTGCAGTTTGAAATCTATGCAAATTGTAAATTCTACACTATTTATGCTTTACAGTCTAAATACAACTACTATTATGTTAAAAAAGACATTACAAATAAAATACAGATCCAAATTTATATATACACTTACAAAAGTGAGTACACCCCTCACATGAATAGATAAAAAAATATTGGCACTGTGACAAGATAAATTAATAGGAATAAAAAGATATATTAATCCCTGGTGCTAACCCTAAATTCTATACTAAAAGTGCAAGGAAAAAGGGGGAAGGGGGGACAAGAAGGGGTTAAATAGCACTCATTCCTATTGAAATAGTAATAATGTTGAAAAATATTCAACTAAGTAAATGGTAATTGTTTATCTAAAAAACTAATTTATTAACAACTATTAAAAAGAAGAAGAATAAACATTACATGTATGGAATAAACCTTAAATATCCATTAAACTCCACATTACCAATTGTTAAAGCACAGAGGGAAACACAGCCCAACCACCCCCCTGTATTCCTGGCCGATTACTGGATACTTCAGCTTCAGGTGACAGGGATGGCCTGAATTGCGCTCCTAACCGGCTAAACACTGAACACTATTGGAGTAAAACAAGGATATACTATTAAAAGCAACACAGTCACACAAACGCGTTTCGGCCGAGATATGGCCTTTCTCAATGTGTATAGAAACTGACAAGCCGAATGCTGCAGACACTTTAAATACCCATTATGCATTTAAGACCAACCAATCGCATCACGCATCCGTTTTACGCCCCTTACGGAGCCAATCCCTTCAGAGTGATATCACGGAGGACGGTACTGAGCATGACTCCCCATTGGTTGTAAGTGTAACTACATCAACCAATCAACCAATCACCGGGCCATAATCTCGTGTCAAGCACTCCCACCACAATGCTTGACAGTAGGTAAGACACACTTGTCTTAGTACTCCTCACCTGGATGCCGCCACACACGCTTAACACCAGCTGAACCAAATAATTTTATCTTGGTCTCATCGGACCACAGGACATGGTTCCAGTAACCCATGTCCTTAGTCTGCTTGTCTTCGGCAAACTGTTTGCGGGCTTTCCTGTGCATCATCTTTAGAAGAGGCTTCCTTCTGGGACGGCAGTCATGCTGACCAATTTGATGCAGTGTGCAACGTATGGTCTGAGCACTGACAGGCTGACCCCCCACCCCTTCAATGCTGGCAGCACTCATACGTCTATTTCCCAAAGACAACCTCTGGATATGACGCTGAGCATGTGCACTCAACTTCTTTGGTTGACCATGGTCAGACCTGTTCTGAGTGTAACCTGTCCTGTGAAACCGCTGTATGGTCTTGGCAATCTTCTTATAGCCTAGCCATCTTTATGTAGAGCAACAATTCTTTTTTTCGGATCCACAGTTCTTTGCCATGAGGGGCCATGTTGAACTGCAGTGACCAAGTTTGAGAGAGTATGAGAGCGATAACAACAAATTTAACACACCTGCTCCCTATTCACACCTGAGACCTTGTAACACTAACAAGTCACATGACACCGGGGAGGGAAAATGGCTAATTCGGCCCAATTTGGACATTTCCACTTTATGGTGTACTCACTTTTGTTGCCAACGGTTTAGACATTAATGGCTGTGTGTTGAGTTATTTTGAGGGGACAGTAAATTTACACGTTATACAGGCTGTACACTCACTACTTTTCATTGTAGCAAAGTGTCATTTCTTCAGTGTTGTCACATAAAAAGATATAATAAAATATTTTCAAAAATGTGAGGGGTGTACTCACTTTTGTGAGATACTGTGTGTGTGTTTATATATTTATATATATACACTATATATATATATATATATATATATATATATATACATATAATTTCCTTAGGCTATAACCATTTATAAAGAATGAAAGTATGTTTAGGAAAGCATATTGTATACAGTCCAACTGTTAGTTAAATATTCTCAAAATAATAAAAGTAAAAACCTATCGGCTAGATTACGAGTTGTGCGTTAGGAGGGGCGCGTTAGTTACGTGTACTTAATTTCCTTTGCACACTTTTCTTAACGTCGGTATTACGAGTCTCAAAACAACCTCGTTACGCGTCACAGTAACATGACTACCGCGTTTATTTAAGAAGCGTAATCACGGCAGCGTTAAACATTCTCCCATAGAGATCAATAATAAATGAAAGAAGCACGCATTTTTCAGCTAACACTCGATCTCGTGAGAAATACACACTGCTCTGTCATATTACGTATACCACATAATGCACAACAAAAAACACATCAAATGTACAAACAACAATCACGCAACATAGCACATACGCATTACACATTCACAATCGGAAAAGAAAATGAATAAACATGATTTACACTAAACGAGGAATACATAAATACCTTAAGATCTTGCAACACGGAACAAAACAACACAAAAAAAGAATAGCACACTCATACACAAACAAAACATTTGTATTCAAGATTACGGAACATTAGTACAAAGAAACATTTACACCACTTCACAAATATGACACCATCACAAATATGTATTTACATTTACAGATAATATTTTTGGACAATGTTTTGCAAAACAATCACTATGACATCATCACATTATACACATTCCACAAATACTAACTCATTATGTGCATGCGCAAATTCACACAACTAATACACATTGCACACATACTAATTAATAACAAAGCACACCTGAACATCTTTTACTTTGCAAACCGGTACATCATTAAACATTTACATAGGGTATATAAGCACGCTACAAGCATGGCTTCTTTGACTTTGTTGCTGGAGGACTTTGTGAGGTTAGAGAGATTTAGCGAGTTACTGGTATTGGGAGATTTAGTGTTAGTGAGTGAGTTAGTTAGTGGTAGTGTGAGATAGTGAGTTAGTTAGTTAGTGGTAGTGTGAGAGAGTGAGTTAGTTAGTGGTAGTGTGAGAGAGTGAGTTAGTGGTAGTGTGAGATAGTGAGTTAGTGGTAGTGTGAGATAGTGAGTTAATTAGTGGTAGTGTGAGATAGTGAGTTAGTTATTGGTAGTGTGAGATAGTGAGTTAGTTAGTGGTAGTGTGAGATAGCGAGAGAGCGGTAGTGAGCGAGAGTTTGTTTGGGTGAGTGTGCGAGTGGTTTTTCTCAATACGTAACACATTTACACGCAAACACATTCAATACATACATACACTCCATACCCCATCCCCTCTCATACTACACTCCATACCCCATTCCCTGTAAGCCCATACCCCATTCCCTGTAAGCCCATACCCCATTCCCTTTAAGCCCATACCCCATTCCCTGTAAGCCCATACCCATCCCATAGTTAGATTTTGTTTACATATCCTCATTTTAGTCTTTTTCTACATGTTTGTCTGTTTAATACTCCTTACCCTCTTTTATTTATATCCCTTACACACTTTGAGCACTTTTTTTGTGTTATTTATTTTGACCCCCTTTCATTTGGGCACATTCACTTTTTGTTTGAGTATGTCGGGAGAGGGGGGAAAGGGGGCAGATTAGCCCGGAACTATTAGAATTCTTCAGCAATCAGTTTAGAGAAGAGATTATAGAGGAGGTCAAGCAGCAGAGGGGGAGAGGAAGAGGAACAGGACAGGAAGGGGGAGAGGAAGGGGGGAGGAAGCGGTGGGTGGACCCGGACACCTTGTTCAAGATGAACAAGTGGCTGGGCCCAGTGGCGGGCAGCGTAGAGCTTCACAGTCCGGGAAACAGAGGCTCACATCACGGGGAAAGCCAAGCTGACTAGGGAGACGAGATATACTATGGATGAGAAGGAGGCCCTCATAGAGGCTTATATGGAGAGGGCTAGGAGGCTGCAGGCTCAGAAGGCCACCCCTAAGGAGAAGAAGAAGCTATGGCTGGAAATCAGGGATGCCGTTAATGCAGTGGGGGTCCATAACAGGGATGTCGAGTCTATAAAGCATCGCTACCGGGACTGCAAAATGGAACTCAGAAGAAAGCTCTCAAGGGAGAACCAATATCTAACAGGGACCGGTGGCGGTCCTTAAAAGGATCGTGGAATATTCCCGATGGGAGGAAATGTTGCGTCCCAGCATCTCCGAGGTGGCCATAGTCGTATCGGAGGAGTTGATACTGGGAACCTGCCACTCTCATCTGCCGGTAAGCTCATTTAATAATCTCTTTACATCAAAAATAAAGAATGTATTTAAGGCTATGATTAACACAATTACGCTTTTTTAGACATTATTACGTAAACGCCTTCACACTTACCTTGCAAAAGTTGCATTTCACGAAAAGCCATCACATTCGTATCTAATCTACAGATTAGGTGTGCATTTAATCAGACTGAAAACAAATGCAAAAACACATTCAGATTGACCATATAGATATCAGAAACATGGTTTGGAAAATGCGGAAATCGTATTGATTGTTGTATTTGAAACTGGATTAATGAGGCTGCATTTGTGAATCTATTGTAAGCAAAAGCATTTACATCTTTATTTGGAACTGTGCTAATATCTCGATTTCTTTCTTTTTAAAATATACAGAGTCTGAGCCCGGGGAGGAGGCAGCACAGCACCCACAGGCTCCCCCTTCACCCAGGTAGAGTGGTGGAGATGACTCGGCACCTCGGGGAGACATGGAAGACATCCCTCTATCCTCATCCTCTGAAGAAGCCGCACCAGCAGCCCGTCGTGCACCAGCAGCTACTCAGGAGGAGATAGCAGAGCTGCAGATAGTAAGAGATTTTCTTGAAGAGATGCGTGCCTCCCAGATGGAAAATGCGGAAAGCAGAATCCATCTGACGGAAGCAATTAATGAGATTTGACAAGACCAAAGACAGATTATCCAAGACCAAAGACAGCTTATCCAAGACCAAAGAGAGATCTTGCATACTCTGAAAGATATATTGCAGGTCCTCCGGGAGGCACATAACGCACCATCTGCTGCTGGGCCATCTGCTGCTGGATCATCTGCTGCTGGACCATCTGCTGCTGGGCCATCTGATCCTGGTCCATCTGTTGCTGGACCATCTGCTCCTGGCCCTACTCCATCTCCTCCTCAATCTCTTCCTCAGCCGGGTGATCCAGTACTCCTCCTTCCCCTCTTCTGCAAACATCTCCGATGAGAACTCATCGGAGGGGGCAGTTGCCCCCCCAGAGCCTCAGTCTCGTGGGAAGAGGGGAAGGAAGAGGAAGTAACTTTTCTTTATATATTTTTATTTATTTAATGTGTAATGGATAGGTATGTGATGATGTGGTCTTCTTACACTTGTGGAGCACACTGTGTATATAATCTGCTTCCATGGGACCGGGTCCATGGAGGCAGATTGATTGGTTTCTGTGATGTGATGTCCAAACTGTTTCCCTAATCTCCCACAAAATTACCATTACAATTATACATGTTGGCATATCACTGTTTAGATGCCAACAACACAGCTTAAAGGGACAGTCATAACATTAATTATTGTTGGTTACAAAGAAAACACTTTATTAGAAATTATCAAGTTTTGAAAAACCAGACTTAGAGAAATACACGTTTTACTAATGTGATTAACCTTGTATCTGTGCCTCTGAAAAATGACCACTTATTTCAGTTCTTTTGACAGACCGCCATTTCAGCCAATCACTAATCAATCAAGGGTAACTATACTGCATGAGCTCAATGTTTTCTATATGAAACACAAAAAATAATGCACTCTAGTGGTCAAAATGCATTCAGATTAGATGCACTCTTCAAGGTCTAAGAAATGAGCAGATGAACCTCCTAGATTTAACTATCAACTAAGAATACCAAGAGAAATAAGATAAATTGGTGATAAAGGTTTGAGATATATTTTATAAAAATTGCATTTTTGGAGATTAAAATCATTACTGTTTTGCTTGACTTGACTGTCCCTTTAAACAAGAACATATGCTAACATATACTAATCCTTAGGGATTGTTGGTATATCTACATGTACTTGTTCAAACAAGAAAATATTTGAATAGGATACTAAGCCTGTATGCCATATTTCTATCGACGTTTTAAATAAAGTCTATTTTATTAAAGATACATTATATTTTATTAATTATTTAAGAAAAACATTTCATTTAGAAGGAATATGGTTTCATGTCCTTTTAAGAGTTACATTAGAAATATATGCTCACAGTAATATATTTGGAGATTAACAATGTGGAACTCATACATGACACAATACTGAGCATTTACATTAAAGGGACAGTATACACTTATTTTCAGAGAACTGCATGTAATAGACACTACTATAAAGAACAAGATGCCCAGATACTGATATAAAAATCCATGATAAAAAGGTTTAAAGACTTACTTAGAAACTCTCAGTTTAGCTATGTTGAAAAGTTAGCTGGAAAGCCCATTGCAAGTGGGAAATAAGACAATCCCCCTTCTTTTGCATATGAAAAGACCCTTTACACAAACAGGGGCAAGCTGGAGAAGGTAGCTGATGGTACTCACATTGAGGCTTGGTTAGGAGTCAGAAAATCACAGCAATGGTATTTAAACATAAGCAAAACTATACATTTAAAAAAAATTACGGACTATATAAATAGATCATCTACAAAACATATATGCTAAGAAAAAATGAGTGTATAATATCCCTTTAAGAAAATATAACACAACATAACATCTAGAATATGTAGGCATCTCATATACTTACCATATGATAAAGGTCAATGCATATTGATTACTTGATTCAAATACAATAGCGCATCTTTAGGAATTAGATATGTAGAAAATTCAACACAACACAGTAATTATTTATAAACATGAAAATATTGTTGACAAACATATTAAACAAGATGGAGTATATTCATGGATTTGCACTTGTCTCGAAATATATTATGCATGAAAACATATTGCCTTCATTCGTTTCTTCAACGAGATATCAAAAGAGATTTTTGTGTTCTTTATCAGCTAAGGTTCAACAATGTACATGATTGACACAATCCATACTCACCATGGTTTTAAACTTGTCTTCTAATTCATAAACATGGGTTACGTGCAAAATCAAATATTGCGGGACTACGTAAGCAAATCAGACAGATTTAACACCTTGGCATGTGACGTCTTAAGCAACATGGCGCATCCGAGATTGTGTTAAAATGTCATCCAATGAAAGGCGCATACGAGATCGCGTAAAAACGTCAGCCAATACAAGGACTCATTTTACAGCATGGCATGTGACGTCTTAAGCAACATGGCGCATCCGAGATCGCGTCAAAATGTCATCCAATGAAAGGCGCATCCGAGATCGCGTAAAAACGTCAGCCAATACAAGGACTCATTTTACAGTTTTGCATGTCAATAAGAAACGTATTTATATTTTAAAAACTAGTATGTGCTATATTGTTAGCTATTAATGTCACGCTAGATAACGTATTACTGTGATATATGAAATAGAATCCATTGTTGGTAATAAGGATATATTTCATTAGAATCAGAGGATTATTAACTATTTAGCAAGCATTTTATTTTACACGATTATGTACGACATTGCAATTTGAACTTCATTTTCAAATTTAAGTTTAATCTTTTGATGACATGTTTAGAGGTAATCTCAAGAGCAGAAAAATATGATGTTCAAAATGCTGATTGGTGGCTACATATATATATACTGATTGTCATTGGTTCACCTATGTGTTTATTTAGAAAACAGTAGTGCCCTGTTGCTCCTTAAACAATTGATACAAAGAGACTGTAGCAAATTTGTGAATTTAAGGAAAGAAGATTCTTAAAAAATAGTATGTTATACATAAATGAGAAAATAGATTGTGTTTCATGTCCCTTTAAATCAGACATAATGCTATGAGATACATTATGAAAATAGGGATTGGTTAGACATTATATGTTACCTATAGCTATGGTGTTCCATCTTTACGCTTTAAAAAGGGACACATGAGAAATACATATGTCAGGGATGTTTTCAGATATGTTTAAAGATTTATTTGGCATAAGAATAATGACACATGTATTTATCAGATGTGTCACTTATTCAGTTGAAATATGGTCAGCCTACCTATAGCAATATATCGTTGGATCATTAAACACAAACAATAATAAGAGAAAGATATTAATCAGCTAAAATATGCGCATTACACACAGTGATAGATTTTGTTAGACTACTACAATAAGATATAAGTGAAATTGGAATACATGTGCTGGCAACATTAAAAAAATAGTCTTTTGTAAAAATATTATATGTCTATGTTGATGTAAAAAGGACAAAAATACATTAGAAATGAATATACATTCCTTAAGAATTGTGGTCAGCATCACTTAAAGGGACATGAAATACAAACTAAGTTCAGGATTCACAGAGAGGATACTATTTCCATCAAATTCATAATTTACATAGATTATCTCATTGTAATAATCCTGGGATCATTTGTTAAAGGTGCATCAATTCACGAATAGTTTATAAATGAACACATGGGGGGGTAGTTATCAACGTGTCAACTTTCCTGCCTTCGCCGGCCCAATACGCCCGCCTAAGCTCGCCTCACATCGCTGCCGCGGACCTGAAAAATTTCGCCTAAGTTATCAAGTAAAGCTGTCAAAAAGCCGCGCACCAAGTACGGGGCTATGAGCAGCGGACTGTGAGAGTTATCACACATTCGATCTCGCTGCTCTTCGGCTGTTTGACAGCTTTCTTGCTAGCCTGTCACTAAGCACTCACACTAAACTACACTGTTCTACCCCCTATACCGGCGCCCCCGGAGGCCCCCGCAACTAAATAAAGTTACTAACCCCTAAACCGCCGCTCCTAGACCCCGCCGCAAGTCTTATAAATGTATTAACCCCTAAACCTCCGCTCCCGGACACCGCTGCCACCTACATTATACCTAGTAACCCCTATCCTGCCCCCCCTATACCGTCGCCCTCTATAATAAAGTTATTAACCCCTATCCTGCTGATCCCGCACCTCGCCGCAAATAAATAAATAGTTTAACCCCTAAACCGCCGCTCCATGAACCCGCCGCAACCTATATTAAATTTATTAACCCCTATCCTGCCCCCCCTACACCGTCGCCACCTATAATAAGTTTATTAACCCCTATCCTGCCCCCCTTATTCCGCCGCAACCTATAATAAATTTATTAACCCCTATCCTGCCCCCCACTACACCGCCGCCACTGTAATAAAATTATTAACCCCTAAACCTAAGTCTAACACTAACCCTAACACCCCCCTAACTTAAATATTAATTAAATAAATCTAAATAATATTTCTCTTATTAACTAAGTTAATCCTATTTAAAACTAAATACTTACCTATAAAATAAACCCTAATATAGCTACAATATAAATAATAATTATATTCTAGCTATCTTAGGATTTATTTTTATTTTACAGGTAACTTTCAATTTATTTTAACTAGGTACAATAGCTATTAAATAGTTATTAACTATTTAATAGCTTACCTAGCTAAAATAAAGAGAAATGTACCTGTAAACTAAAAACTAACCTAAGTTACAATTACACCTAACACTACACTATACTTTAATAAATTATTCCTATTTAAAACTAAATACTTACCTGTAAAATAAACCCTAAGATAGCTACAATATAATTAATAATTACATTGTAGCTATCTTAGGATTTATATTTATTTTACAGGTAACTTTGTATTTATTTTAGCTAGTTAGAATAGTTATTAAATAGTTATTAACTATTTAATAACTACCTAGCTAAAAGAAATACAAAATTACCTGTAAAATAAATCCTAACCTAAGTTACAATTAAACCTAACACTACACTATCATTACATTAATTAAATAAATTACCTACAAATAACTACAATTAAATAAAATTACATAAACTAACTAAAGTACACAAAATAAAAAAAGCTAAGTTACAAAAAATTAAAAAAATAAGTTACAAACATTTAAAAAATATTACAACAATTTTAAGCTACTTACACCTAATCTAAGCCCCCTAATAAAATAACAAACCCCCCCAAAATAAAAAAATGCCCTACCCTATTCTACATTAAAAAAGTTCAAAGCTCTTTTACCTTACCAGCCCTTAAAAGGGCCTTTTGTGGGGGCATGCCCCAAAGAATTCAGCTCTTTTGCCTGTAAAGGAAAAATACAACCCCCCCCAACATTAAAACCCACCACCCACATATCCCTAATCTAACCCAAACCCCCCTTAAAATAACCTAACACTAATCCCCTGAAGATCATCCTACCTTGAGTCGTCTTCACTCAACCGATCAGCGATGGAACCGAAAAGGACATCCAAGCGGCGCTGAAGAAATCTTCCATCCGATGAAGTGATCCTCCAAGCGGCGCTGAAGAAATCTTCCATCCGGGCGATGTCATCTTCCAAGAGGCGCTGAAGAAGTCTTCTATCCGGGCGAGGTCATCTTCCAAGCCGGGTCTTCAATCTTCATCCCGCCGACGCGGAACATCCTTCTTTCCCGACGGACTACCGACGAATGAAGGCTCCTTTAAGGGACGTCATCCAAGATGGCGTCCCTTCAATTCCGATTGGCTGATAGGATTCTATCAGCCAATCGGAATTAAGGTAGGAAAAATCTGATTGGCTGATTGAATCAGCCAATCAGATTCAAGTTCAATCCGATTGGCTGATCCAATCAGCCAATCAGATTGAGCTCGCATTCTATTGGCTGTTCCGATCAGCCAATAGAATGCGAGCTCAATCTGATTGGCTGACTGGATCAGCCAATCGGATTGAACTTGAATCTGATTGGCTGATTCAATCAGCCAATCAGATTTTTCCTACCTTAATTCCGATTGGTTGATAGAATCCTATCAGCCAATCGGAATTGAAGGGACGCCATCTTGGATGACGTCCCTTAAAGGAGCCTTCATTCGTCGGTAGTCTGTCGGGAAAGAAGGATGTTCCGCGTCGGCGGGATGAAGATTGAAGACCCGGCTTGGAAGATGACCTCGCCCGGATAGAAGACTTCTTCAGCGCCTCTTGGAAGATGACATCGCCCGGATGGAAGATTTCTTCAGTGCCGCTTGGAGGATCACTTCATCGGATGGAAGATTTCTTCAGCGCCGCTTGGATGTCCTCTTCGGTTCCATCGCTGCTCGGTTGAGTGAAGACGACTCAAGGTAGGATGATCTTCAGGGGATTAGTGTTAGGTTATTTTAAGGGGGGTTTGGGTTAGATTAGGGGTATGTGGTTGGTGGGTTTTAATGTTGGGGGGGGTTGTATTTTTCTTTTACAGGCAAAAGAGCTGAATTCTTTGGGGCATGCCCCCACAAAAGGCCCTTTTAAGGGCTGGTAAGGTAAAAGAGCTTTGAACTTTTTTAATGTAGAATAGGGTAGGGAATTTTTTTATTTTGGGGGGGTTTGTTATTTTATTAGGGGGCTTAGATTAGGTGTAATTAGCTTAAAATTGTTGTAATATTTTTAAAATGTTTGTAACTTATTTTTTTTATTTTTTGTAACTTAGCTTTTTTATTTTTTTGTACTTTAGTTAGTTTATTTAATTGAATTTAATTGTAGTTATTTGTAGTTAATTTATTTAATTTATTTAATGATAGTGTAGTGTTAGGTTTAATTGTAACTTAGGTTAGGATTTATTTTACAGATAATTTTGTATTTCTTTTAGCTAGATAGTTATTAAATAGTTAATAACTATTTAATAACTATTCTAACTAGCTAAAATAAATACAAAGTTACCTGTAAAATAAATATAAATCCTAAGATAGCTACAATGTAATTATTAATTATATTGTAGCTATCTTAGGGTTTATTTTACAGGTAAGTATTTAGTTTTAAATAGGAATAATTTATTTAAGTATAGTGTAGTGTTAGGTGTAATTGTAACTTAGGTTAGTTTTTAGTTTACAGGTACATTTCTCTTTATTTTAGCTAGTTAAGCTATTAAATAGTTAATAACTATTTAATAGCTATTGTACCTAGTTAAAATAAATTGAAAGTTACCTGTAAAATAAAAATAAATCCTAAGATAGCTACAATATAATTATTATTTATATTGTAGCTATATTAGGGTTTATTTTAAAGGTAAGTATTTAGTTTTAAATAGGATTAATTTAGTTCATAATAGAAATATTATTTAGATTTATTTAATTAATATTTAAGTTAGGGGGGTGTTAGGGTTAGTGTTAGACTTAGGTTTAGGGGTTAATAATTTTATTACAGTGGCGGCGGTGTAGTGGGGGGCAGGATAGGGGTTAATAAATTTATTATAGGTGGCGACTGTGTAGGGGGGGCAGATTAGGGGTTAATACATTTAATATAGGTTGCGGCAGGGTCAGGGAGCGGCGGTTTAGGGGTTAAACTATTTATTTATTTGCGGCGAGGTGCGGGATCGGCAGGATAGGGGTTAATAACTTTATTATAGAGGGCGGCGGTATAGGGGGGGCAGGATAAGGGGTTACTAGGTATAATGTAGGTGGCGGTGGGCTCCGGGAGCAGCGGTTTAGGGGTTAATATGTATAGAGTAGCTTGCGGTGGGCTCCGGGAGCGGCGGTTTAGGGGTTAATCATTTTATTTAATTGCGGCGGTGTAGGGGGGGACAGATTAGAGGTGTTTAGACTCGGGGTACATGTTAGGGTGTTAGGTGTAGACAGCTCCCATAGGAATGAATGGGATGTCTGGCAGCAGCGAACTTGTACTTTCGCTATGGTCAGACTCCCATTGATTCCTACGGGATCCGCCGCCTCCAGGGTGGCGGTTTGAAAACCAGGTACGCTGGGCCGTAAAAGTGCCGAGCGTACCTGCTAGTCATTTGATAACTAGCAAAAGTAGTCAGATTGTGCCGCACTTGTGTGCGGAACATCTGGAGTGACGTAAGAATCGATCTGAGTCCGGCGGATCGAAGTTTACGTCACAAAATTCTACTTTTGCCGGTCTCTAGCCTTTGATAACTAAGGGGAATCAGCCTCGCCACAAATACACTGCGGAATTCCAGCGTATTTGAGGTTGATGGCTTGATAACTACCCCCCATGGATGTGCCAAAAATTAAAAAATTATATATATATATATATATATACAACCAACAATATACATCTAGAACCACAGTTCTCTGCTAATCATGATCTTGCAAATATAAACCTTTCTGAAAAGTATATAAAGAAAATGAAGCAAATTAAATTTGAGATGTAAATATTAAATTTATTGACAATTGTATTATATATATGAATCATGAAAGACCATTTTTTGGTTTCATGTCCCTTTAAGGATTAACCTCATAGAATATAGATTTTAATAAATCACATGAATAAAGAGGACAAATAATATATTAATGACATTTATTTTATTATTAAGTCATAAAACATAAAGAAATAAGATAACGTTACACAAAGTCATATTGATAAATCAGCCCCATTGGAGCCATCTGACAAGGGGAAAGAGTGCATCACAGTCCTTGGAGGGAGTTGACAAGGGCCAACACCGCCCCATTGGAGCCATCTGACAAGGTGCCATAGTGTATCACAGTCCTTGGATGGAGTTGACAAGGCCAACACAGCCCCATTGGAGCCATCTGACAAGGTGAAAGAGTGCATCACAGTCCTTGGAGGGAGTTGACAAGGGCCAACACAACCCCATTGGAGCCATCTGACAAGGTGCCATAGTGTATCACAGTCCTTGGGGGGAGTTGACAAGGGCCAACACAGCCCCATTGGAGCCATCTGACAAGGTGAAAGAATGCATCACAGCCCTTGATGGGAGTTGACAAGGGCCAACACAGCCCCATTGGAGCCATCTGACAAGGTGCCATAGTGTATCACAGTCCTTGGAGGGAGTTAACAAGGGCCAACACAGCCCCATTGGAGCCAACTGACAAGGTGCCATAGTGTATCACAGTCCTTGGAGGGAGTTGACAAGGGCCAACACAGCCCCATTGGAACCACATGACAAGGTCCCATAGTGTATCACAGTCCTTGGAGGGCGTTGATAAGGGCCAACACAGCCCCATTGGAGCCATCTGACAAGGTGAAAGAGTGCATCACAGTCCTTGGAGGGAGTTGACAAGGGCCAACACAGCCCCATTGGAGCCATCTGACAAGGTGAAAGAGTGCATCACAGTCCTTGGAGGGAGTTGACAAGGGCCAACACAGCCCCATTGGAGCCATCTGACAAGGTGCCATAGTGTATCACAGTCCTTGGAGAGAGTTGACAAGGGCCAACACAGCCCCATTGGAGCCATCTGACAAGGTGAAAGAGTGCATCACAGTCCTTGAAGGGAGTTGACAAGGGCCAACCCAGCCCCATTGGAGCCATCTGCCAACTAAAAAACCAAAAAGGCCAAATGGCAAAAATTAATAAAAACAAACAAACTAACATGTGGACGGAAGATTCGTATCTGCGCCCTCGGAGCATCTCCAGATCCTCCACTTATTGGGCATCAGCATCACCCTCATCATCTCTAGAGTCAAGCGCTGCATCTGCAACTGGTTATGCATGGTGTCGTGCATCCTTCCCAGCAACAGACTGTTCCTCAGCATGGTCTGCTCTATACGTGCTAGAGCCTCTAGCGTTAACCATGCTGAGTCACAACCTAAACAAAAATAAATTATGAAAATTATTGTTCATTCAAGCACATAATAAAAAAAAAGCAAAGAGACATTGTAATAATAAAAAGACAAATCATTATTATAATTAAATATTCTATATAGAATATTTACACATGAAATCTATGTTCTTCACAGATAAACAATTAAAGGGACAGTTTACTCAAAAATGTTCTCCCCTTTAATTGGTTCACAATGATCCACTTTACCTGCTGGAGTGTAATAAATTGTTTATAAGTATTTCCATTGTCCTTATGATGGCATCTGAAATAGTTTATTTAGCCTGTGGTATCCACACATATCCTTAAATATTTTGGCCTCGAGGCCAAGCTGTGTAAACACAGCAAGCAGAAGACATTACACTCCCAGTGGGTTATAGAAGAGATAAGGTAAGAAAAAGTTAATTTACAATTGTTCTATCCAAGTATTGGTGATTGGTATATGGAGTGATATGAGATAAAGAAGCATGTATGTATATTTTCTAAATGGGATAAATTAATGAGATCTGATAATACCTACAAGTTAAAACCATTTGATTAGGTTGTGGCTTCAAAAATCAAAATCAGCTAATTCATATACACAAAGAAGCCTTAACAAGCAAATTGCATACATTTTATACTCTGCAACTGGTACAAAAAATAATTGTAAACACATTAAGGGAAAATCTATTTTATATTATACTGTTCCTTTAAGATCTTAACACAAATCAAAACCCTCTCAATCTTGAACAAAATATTTCTTTGGTTTATGACACACTGTGAAAAGGGCAGTGATAACAAATACAAAATATTGTCATATATACAGAATACATATACAACATCTAAGCAATATCATTTCTATATTCGAAAATGTGGATGTTGATTTCTCAAAACTGAAGATCGGAAACGTTTAGATTAATGAAATAAAGAAAATATTTTTAAAAAATATTGATGTAAATTATCAATTTATGTCTAATTATATCACTATAATGCCCCTTAAAGAAAGTATGTTATAATGTGGATTTGTAATGATACTTACATCTATGGCTGGGAAGGATAATCCGACACCCAGGACAATGAAGGTGGTGACTGGGGTAAAAGTCTGGAGCGGGAGGGGAGGGGGGAGGGATGGGATTGGGCTGCCGCTCTGGGACAGCCCATACAGCTGGGGAGTCAGGGGCAGGTGGGGGAGCTGTACGGGCGACAATATGGGGAGAGCGGCGAGGGGGGCAAAGGGGCATTTTTTGGGAGGGACAGGAGGAATGGAAAGGGCCGGGAGTGGTTTGGGGCTGGGAGGTGCTTCTGACTGGGGAGGGGCAGGAGGCTGAGGCCAAGAAGTGGAAGGTCCATCTGAAATATAGAAAAAATAGACAGATATGATATCAATAAATATTATTATCTTGAAAGAAATAAAGATTATACATTAGTTAAAGGGACATAATACTCATATGCTAAATCACTTGAAACTGATGCAGTATAACTGTAAAAAGCTGACGGGAAAATATCACCTGAGCATCTCTATGTAAAAAAGGAAGATATTTTACCTCACAATTTCCTCAGCTCAGCAGAGTAAGTTCTGTGTAAAAAGTTATACTCAGCTGCTCCCAGCTGCAGGTAAAAAAATTAAAAAAAATGAAGAAATGAACAGCAGCCAATCAGCATCAGCAGTGCTGAGGTCATGAACTTTTACTGTGATCTCATGAGATTTGACTTGACTCTCATGAGATTTCATTGTAAAATTCCTTTACCTGATTGGTGAAATAAGATGAGAGTGCACGATGCTCATCCCTTCAGATGTCCCAGGACAGACACACTAAAATGCTGCTTAGAAATCCTTTACAATGGGAGGTGGCTACTGAGGAACTTTTGAGGTAAAATATCTTTCTTTTTTACATAGAGATGTTCAGGAGATATTTTCTAGTCAGCTTTTTACAGCTATGCTGCATCACTTTCAAGTGTTTAAACATTTGGGTATTATGGCCCTTTAAAGTCTGGATTGTTGTTATCATAAAATACTGATACAAAGTCAAAATAATGACTATGTTTTAAGTTATTGATTGATTTGAATAAAATATAATTACTTAGAAGATTTAATAGATCTTTTAAACTCAGAATGTTCACTGTTATTTTTCATGTAACATTTCAGGAATCGATTACAAATCATATTTATCAAAGGCAACATTATGTGGTAATATTTATGAATTGATAATATATTTATCTTTTGTATAATTTATCGGTATGCATGTATGCATTTGAGATTGAAATGTAATAGAGTTCTTTTAGACACATGCCCGTGGATTGATCTCAGAATATTCAAACATTGAATAATATGGGAGTGTGTAATATTATGAAATTGAAATGGCTACTCCACCTAGCATTTTAAACCATGTAAACACTGATTTACATATATATTTTGGTGATTGCCTTTGTAATCTAAAATGGTCTCATTTTAAAATTGATGCTTCAATCAATTACTCTTCAGAATATATACACAGTAGATACTACCATTTATATTATCGATTAATATTATAATATTTTCTATCTGATTCAAATTTCAGATTAATGTTGTGAATCTCTCTTTTACATTAGGATTACATGTATGTCATACCAATATTAATAGACACATTCATCAATGCATGCTTTAATTTTGAGGAATATTAATGTTTGTTGGATTGAAATGGACAGTCTACACATAAATATATTTTAAATATATTTACATCTCATACATCATGAAATTAAAACAAGGATTTTAAACATGATTATGTTTTATGTATACTTAGAAGTGGTTTACAATATATAAACAATGATAACAAGGATATGGTCTGCATCTAGGAACTCAGATGAATAGTAATGACTGTCTGGACAATCAGAAGCAGATTATTGTGGTTTTGCATGGAATATGCATGCGACATCATGATGTCATTAATGACAAATCATACATAAATTTAATAAAAATACAAACATATGTTCATGCTGCATGATATAGAAAGGGGGGCAGTAGTGTATTTGAAAAATAATGGAATAATATGTTTTAAAGGACAAAGCTGTAGACTTTCTTTTTCTTCAAGAGAATGATTTATAAACAATAATACATTTTCGATACATGTTAGATATATTTGACATACCATCAGACTCCAAGGGAGCCACTTCCTCCTCCATCTCACGTTAGATCAATCTCTGTAAAACATAACATTTTGTGTACACGTTAAAATCCGATATTCTAACATGTTACTGTTGCTCAAGGACACACATCAATGTTGCATTAAAGAGATACTGATCAAAATTTAGGAATTACATCATTTTGGTGGAGCATACAAATGAAATTAGATTTGTAATTATCAATGAGTAATAATTACATTTTAGTGTCTGTATTTTTAAAATATTATTAAAAGCTGAGTACATGGAACATTTAAGAGTTCTCATGTGTGTATTACTTGATGATTGTTGTCTAAATTTATACTAAAAAGAAACATATGCAAGCCATGTTCTGAAGCACAAAGGTGTAGACTAAGAAGCTAGAATCTTAAAAAATTTAAAAAATATATATAATCAGAGGAATAAATTATATGTTTGATTCAAATGGAATGCTTCATCAGAATCATGATCATAATATTTAGTAAAAATACACCTTCAATGACATATGACTGAGTCAATGGACTTACCAGAAGCCTGGAAAGGCAGGTCACCATTGCTGCCGGATCCCTCTATGCTCGCCACAACAACATCTATTAATGATATTAAAATATATTAGTGAACATAGTTAGGACATCACTAAGCCACATTGGTCGAGAATCTAACAAATAATATACTTAGAAATGTGAAGAATAGAGCACTAATTTAAAACAGAAATTTATGAGTTAATCAAGGTGATTGTAAAGAAAATGATGTCTTTCACATATGTTTGATTTCTTACTATATAAGACCGCCAATTCTTTACATATGATTCTATGGCATATATAAATATAAGTATTGATCCATGTTTTTAAAAAAATAAACACACACAACACTTGGAATAACAACTGGTGACAAATCGAACCTAAGCCATGTGGCACATCGATCCATTTGTGCAATGTGCAGTAATCTGTTTTAGGACACAACACATATTTATCACAATGCAAAACAGAAGATATTTGTAAAAATATGTCATCATGGTGCTGTTAGAGTATGCTTATATATATAAAGGAAGTCCAAGAGAGAAAATGTGATATAGATATCAATATTGGTTCATCCAAACAGTGTAAGGATTAATGAAGATATTTATTATTAAAGGGACACTGAACCCAAATCTTTAATTTTGTGATTCACATAGAGTATGCATTTTTAAGCATATTTCTAATTTACTCCTATTATCAATTTGTCCACATTCTCTTTCTTTCTTTGAAAAAGAAGGCATCTAATCAATATTTTGTTTCAGAACCATGAAAAGCACTTGTTTATTGGTCGGTGAATGTATACACCAATCAGCAAGAACAACCCAGGTTGTTCCCCAAAAATGGACCGGCATCTAAACTTACATTCTTGCATTTCAAATAAAGATACCAAGAGAATGAAGAAAATTTGATTATAGGAGTAAATGAGATAGTTTATTAATATTGAATGCTCTATCTGAATCACAAAAGAGAAAATTAGTGTTCAGTGTCCCTTTAATATTAAATATTATAATATCTTTATTTGACAATGTCGCTGTTAATGAATTGTCTAGTCCATATGTTGATGTAATGAATGGGTTGGAGCATGCAATTACAATCAAATATGAAATTTAAGGATATCATCAGGATTCTTTAATTATCCTTTGCTCTTAAAGGAACATGAAACTCCAAATGTGTAATTGTATTAATTTGCATGATTCTAATCCACCATGTGATTTTTACAAAATATCAAATATACTTTTTGTTTTCTAGTTTGTCTTTGTTTTATTAAGGTGCAACTATGCACTACTGTTATCTGAAGACATGTGTTGAACAAATGAAAATAGGCAATTTTGTGCATCAAACAATCAGCAGGTTACTCCCAGTAATGCATTGCTGATCATGAGCCTACATAGATATGATTTTCAACTAAGGATAACAATAGACTGAAGCAAGGTAGATAATAGAAGAAAATTATAATGTTTTTGAAAATCACATGTTGTATCTAAATCATAAAAGTTAAATGTTGATTTTCATGTTCCTTTAATGATAATAATAAATTATCAAAGCATACGAGAAGTATATTTCTCTAATCTGCACATATGTAAAAATGTGTTGATGTTGTCTAAATGTAGACAAAAAATGTAAAACACTACCAGGAGCAGAATATAAAATGGCCATGACCCTAAGATTACATTAAAATGAAGATATCAAGAATCGAAGGAATATCTTCAAATACTCATAAATTGAGATTTGTATTACAATGGAATCCCAACTCTGATTCGTGATTCTTCTTTGAAAATAACAAGAAAAGAGAATTAGAGTATCCCTATGAATATAGATCAATGTGAATGGATTATGTAATGTTATGTCCAAGTTTGTAAGACAAAGGTAAATTTAACTGAGACATACCATGCTGTGACGAACACGGGCTCGAGGTTCCAGCAACAACATCCATATCTGTAAAATATTCAATCAGGATTCGATATCATTAATACAAATCAGGCCATGGACACGAACAATCAGATTTTTATATTCTAATTGACAAACTAAAATGATATTTGTATTCACGTGAGTTCATTGTTTACTAAATTAATGGATAAATAAAGAGATCATGTATTGTTATTTTCTCTCTTTTATGTTGTTGACTGTGACTTTAAGTCATTTTGTGTCTTCTTGCATTGTCATCAATTGATCGCGATTCTTCAATTTTTTTCTTGATCTTGCTAGTATACCTTTTATAATGTAGAATATTGTAAATAAGGATACTGTATTCTTCACATATATACTAATTAACGTATACATTTTAACAAGTCTAAAGTTATGCCACTGTTACAGCAAACACATGTTCACGTGTGTGCGCAATTCTATCTTTCGTGATCATTGCGCAATGATTCAAAGCGGAATTGCGCATCCATAATTTGACCAACATGTCTCAAGCAATGCCACTGTTACAGCAAACACATGTTCACGTGTGTGCGCAATTCTATCTTTCGTGATCATTGCGCAATGATTCAAAGCGGAATTGCGCATCCGTGATTCTGAATTGATTTGGATATAGTAGTGTGATGAGTATCATTTCTAAAGACTTCAAATATATTTCCAATTGGGTGTATTACGAGATTCTAATCGTATATTTGTTAATATTGAATGATAATAATTAATATTTAGAACTGGGATATGATTTGATAGTCAATGTATGAAATGGCTGATGATAGGGATTTCACGGATGCGCAATTTCATTTTCGCTCTGTGACGCATATTCTGGAGAGCGCAAGAAACATCATTCCTATTTCATGTGTGACGATTCTAAATTCAGATATCTAAATATATGTAGCGGTTGTTGTGAGATCTATATAGGTTGAATATATGACTATATACACATTGCTTAAATATCTACTCAAATATCAATATATAATATGAAGTCTGATATTTACCTGGTTCAGCCTCTCAACTTTCATCTCCTAGGCCACCAGACGGAGAAACAGCTGCACTGGCCTCCGGGTCAGGACTTTCAGATCCAGCAGCTGGGAGGGAAGAAGAAGAAGCAGAGGAGCGAGAGGATCTAAATCTGCGGGGGACCCGGAGATTGAGGAGGTTGCATAAAGCCACCTCATAAGTTAGCAGGCTACAGTTTTCGTGGGGGTGGAACTTTCTTTCCCTCCCTCCGACGGCTTGTACCCACTCCCTTATGAGGTCGACTTTCTTACTTAGACGCAACCTCATATCCTCGAACCTCTGCATGATTTGATCCGTGGTCCTCTGGTTGCCACACACCAAATTAACATCATTGGTGATAGACACCCAGAGGGCCTTCTTAATGCTCTGCTTCATCGACTTCTTCTTGTTCCCAAACAGCTGCGGATAGAAGTCCTCGACAGCGTTGACCAGTGCTGCACTCTCCGGCTTGGTGAACCTGGGAGACATCATGCCTGCTAGGTTTTATAATAAATATATAATAATAATATATTTAACTGCCTGCAGGCATTAGAGAACTGACAAAAATGGCAACATGTAATGGACTTTTATATGGTGAAGTAAACATGAGATGCACCATGGGACATGGTATCTGTACATTTGATTGGATAAAATATTGAAATTTTGTTATCATATCTGTGAGACCATACTGACTCAAGTTATGTTTGTGTGATGAACTCTGATTGGCCGTTCCTTAATGTTTTATATCTTAGTAACTTCCATACACATATCTCCTGGGGGTGCTGTTACTACATTTTTCATGTAGACTTATTTGTAATTCATGGGACTGTTATGCGGATATGTGTGACGCAGATGTAATATACGTGATCCATTAAATATTAATATATTAAGTCTACATTTGGTTTTCTTTAAATATAGTCCAGTCACATTAGTAAATGTTTTACACATTTCAATGTTTAATATCGATCAGGTTCTTTAATACCAATATTTTTTATTAATAAAAAGTAAACATTGTATGTATTTTTTGTTTAAAAAATACATTTCGTGACTTATTGTGAAGTATAGACATTGCTCTATTAAATGTATTTATAATGCACATCGATTGTGTGCTATTGCGTGGCATTAGACTAGAATTTTTAAAGATGCGAATCTCGTGTTGCAAGATACGTTTCCCATGCTATATTTTAGAAATGCGTATTTTCTAGTTATAATGGCCGGAACTTGGATAATCTGTTTATAAATTTTAAAATACACGTTTGTTCATTATTAGTAAATAAACCTCGAGCTTGTATTTGTCTGAACTGCTCACATCTGTTATTGTGCAATGGCGTCTTTATTTTTAAAGGGACATTACACCCAAATATTTTCTTAAAATGATCAGAGAGAGAATACATTTTTATAATTTAAAATGTAACTATCAATTTAGAATATTCTTTAGATATCCTTAACAGAAGAAATTGAAATGCACATGGTTGAGTCAATCACACAAGGCATCTCTGTGCATCCACCAATCTTCAGCTACTGAGCATATCTAGATATGGTTGTAAAGGAAATAATATCAAAAGAATGAATTAAAATCGATGATAGAATTAAATTTTAATGTTTAAAATTATATTTTATTTAGGAATCCAGAAAGAAACGCTTTTTAATTACCGTCCCTTTAATGAGCTAATATGCAATCTTTAACTTTATCTAAATACATCTGTCTAAACATTGTAAATATGCATTGTTGGCCACCCACAAATAAGTAGATATTTCCCAGTAATGCTTTGCTGATCATAAACCTATGCACCTCCCTTTCTCAAACTTAGTATAACACGAGAATAAAGCATATTTGTATTACCTTCTGTATTGTTTGCCCCACTGTGAATGAAATATCTTCAAATGGCTGTATTTATACAGCTTTACCTTAAAGGGACATTACACTATATGTTATTTACTGATTTTGATGGATAATACAATGTTAAAACAACGTCATATTTAGTTCGATTATCTCATTTCGCTTGATATTCTTGCCTGAAAATCATATCTAGATAGGCTCTGTTGCTGCAGATTGGTGGTTGCACATATATGCCTTGTGTCATTGTCTAACCCATGTGCATTGCTATTTCTTTAACAAAGGATATCTAAAGACTGAATATAATTAGATAATAGAAGTAAATTTAAATGTTGTTTTAAAAGATAATATGTATTATCTCTCTGAATCACTAAATTACATTTTGTTGGAATGTCCCTTTAAGGACAAAATCATTAGGAATATGTGGAGTTAACATTGTAGAAATAAACTAAAGGGGAATGTAAATACCTATAGATATGTAATATCTATTCAACAGGTAAGGAGTATAATTGCTAAAAATTATCTTTTGATATATCTATAGTTAACTGACCCTTCAAATGACTCTACTAGAGCTGAAAAGTAATCAATATGGCATACAATAACTAGCTTGGTATAAATGTGAAATTAACTTACTTTCTCTTGTAAGGTGTATCCAGTCCACGGATCATCCATTACTTGTGGGGATATTCTCATTCCCAACAGGAAGTTGCAAGAGGACACCCACAGCAGAGCTGTCTATATAGCTCCTCCCCTCACTGCCATATCCAGTCATTCTCTTGCAACTCTCAACAAACATGGAGGTAGTAAGAGAGAAGTGGTGAAATGTAGCTGTTATTTTACTTCAATCAAAAGTTTATTATTTTTAAATGGTACCGGAGTTGTACTATTTTGTTCCAGGCAGAAAAATAGAAGAATCTGCCTGTGATTTCTATGATCTTAGCAGGTTGTAACTCAGATCCATTGCTGTTCTCACACATGACTGAAGAGAGAGATAACTTCAGCGGGGGAATGGCGTGCAGGTTATCCTGCTATGAGGTATGTGCAGTTAAGATTTTTCTAGATGTGAATGCTAGAAAATGCTGCTGATGCCAAATTTATGTAAGGTAAGCCTGAATACAGTGATTTAATAGCGACTGGTATCATGCTTACTTTCTGAGGTAATACTCTTTTATATTTACAATATAAAACGTTTGCTGGCATGTTTAAACGTTTTTATATATACTTTGGTGATAAAACTTTATTGGGGCCTAGTTTTTTACACATGGCTGGCTTAAATTTGCCTATAAACAGTTTCCTTAAACTTTCCACTGTGTTACTATGAGTGGGAGGGGCCTAGTTTAGCGCTTTTTTGCGCAGTAACTTTTACAGACTGAGACATCCAGCTTCCTCCAAGGGTCTTCTGAATGCTATAGGACATCTCTAAAGGGCTCTTAGGCTTTCCAAAATCGTTTGTTGAGGAAGGTAGGCCCACAGCAAGGCTGTGGCAGTTTGGTGTGACTGTTAAAAAAACGTCTATATCGTTTTTTTTATCTGGTTTTTGAACTAAGGGGTTAATCATCCATTTGCAAGTGGGTGCAATGCTCTGTTAGCTTATTATACACACTGTAAAAATTTTGTTTGATTCACTGCCTTTTTTCACTGTTCTTCAAATTCTGACAAAATTTGTTTCTCTTAAAGGCACAGTACCGTTTATTATATTTGCTTGTTAACTTGATTTAAAGTGTTTTCCAAGCTTGCTAGTCTAATTGCTAGTCTGTATAAACATGTCTGACATAGAGGAAACTCTTTGTTCATTTTGTTTAAAAGCCATTGTGGAGCCCCCTCTTAGAATGTGTACCAAATGTACTGATTTCACTTTAAGCAATAAAGATCATATTCTGTCTTTAAAAAATTTATCACCAGAGGAATCTGACGAGGGGGAAGTTATGCCGAATAACTCTCCCCACGTGTCAGATCCTTTGACTCCCGCTCAAGGGACTCCCGCTCAAATGGCACCAAGTACATCTAGGGCACCCATAGCGTTTACTTTACAAGACATGGCGGCAGTCACGGATAATACCCTGTCAGCGGTATTAGCCAGACTACCTGAATTTAGAGGAAAGCGAGATAGCTCTGGAGTTAGACGAAATACAGAGCATACTGACGCTTTAAGAGCTATGTCTGATAATGCCTCACAATTTGCAGAAGCTGAAGAAGGAGAGCTTCTTTCTGTGGGTGATATTTCTGACTCAGGGAAGATGATGCAACCTGACTCTGATATTTCTACATTTAAATTTAAGCTTGAACAACTCTGTGTGTTACTCAGGGAGTTTTTAGCTGCTCTGAATGACTGTGATACAATTGCAGTGCCAGAGAAATTGTGTAGACTGGATAAATACTATGCAGTGCTGGTGTCACCAGGAAAATCTATCATAAGATATGGCAGAAATATCTTTATTGGTGTGAATCCAAGGGTTACTCATGGAGTAAGGTCAGGATTCCCAGGATATTATCTTTTCTCCAAGAAGGATTGGAGAAAGGATTGTCAGCTAGTTCCTTAAAGGGACAGATTTCTGCGCTATCTATTCTTTTGCACAAGCGTCTGGCGGATGTCCCAGACGTTCAGGCATTTTGTCAGGCTTTAGTTAGAATCAAGCCTGTGTTTAAACCTGTTGCTCCACCATGGAGTTTAAATTTGATTCTTAAAGTTCTTCAGGGGGTTCCGTTTGAACCTCTTCATTCCATAGATATCAAACTTTTATCTTGGAAAGTTCTTTTTTAGTAGCTATTTCCTCGGCTCGTAGAGTTTCCAAGTTATCTGCCTTACAATGTGATTCTCCTTATCTGATCTTCCATGCAGATAAGGTAGTTCTGCGTACCAAACCTGGGTTTTTACCTAAGGTGGTATCTAATAAGAATATCAATCAAGAGATTGTTGTTCAGTCTTTGTGTCCTAATCCTTCTTCAAAGAAGGAACGTCTATTACACAATCTGGATGTGGTTCGTGCTTTAAAGTTTTACTTACAAGCTACTAAAGATTTTCGTCAAACATCTGCTTTGTTTGTTGTCTACTATGGACAGAGGAGAGGTCAAAAGGATTCGGCAACCTCTCTTTCTTTTTGGCTAAAAAGCATAATCCGCTTAGCCTATGAGACTGCTGGCCAGCAGCCTCCAGAAAAAATTACAGCTCATTCTACTAGAGCTGTGGCTTCCACATGGGCCTTTAAAAATGAGGCTTCTGTTGAACAGATTTGTAAGGCGGCGACTTGGTCTTCGCTTCATACTTTTTCAAAATTCTACAAATTTGATACTTTTGCTTCTTTGGAGGCTATTTTTGGGAGAAAGGTTTTACAGGCAGTGGTACCTTCCGTTTAAGTACCTGCCTTGTCCCTCCCTTCATCCATGTACTTTAGCTTTGGTATTGGTATCCCACAAGTAATGGATGATCCGTTGGCTGGATACACCTTACAAGAGAAAACATAATTTATGCTTACCTGATAAATGTATTTCTCTTGTGGTGTATCCAGTTCACGGCCCGCCCTGTCATTTTAAGGCAGGTATTTTTTAATTTTAAACTACAGTCACCACTGCACCCTATGGTTTCTCCTTTCTCTGTTTGTTTTCGGTCGAATGACTGGATATGGCAGTGAGGGGAGGAGCTATATAGACAGCTCTGCTGTGGGTGTCCTCTTGCAACTTCCTGTTGGGAATGAGAATATCCCCACAAGCAATGGATGATCCGTGGACTGGATACACCACAAGAGAAATAAATTTATCAGGTAAGCATAAATTATGTTTTTTATTTACAGATAATTTAGAACATATTACCTAAAAAATTATTAAAGCCGAATAACCTATATTTAGTGTAAGAATGTTTTTGGATACCTAAGGAAGATTAATGGAAAAGGAAGTCACTTTAATGTAAGTTAAACACTTTCATTTCTTAAAAGTGAAATGAACAAAGTTGTTCTGTATAATTTAGACTAAATATCCTCGTCATAAACATTTTATGATTTTAACATCTATGAATCACACAATAGAAGCATAGATAGATGTATTTAACTCCAAATTAAATTTTGTAAGATACTTGAATTTAACATTATCTGAATAAGCTGTGTTGATCATTTACATTCAATACATTAACCAAAATTAGTATATTTGATATCAGGCATGTGCTTGTCAAATAGATGACTTTAACAGTCATGGGACTAATATTTTGTTTACATGTCAGAATATTAGATGGATATATTTCTTCTTATCTTACTGTGATAGAGATATGTCTCAAAGAATATGTATTTTAAAAAAATAAATAGAAAAATATATAGTATGAAAATAAATGTATTGACAAAAAAAAAAGAAAAAGGAAATTCATCACAAATGAAACTCTGAAAAAGAAAGAAAATAAATATTAAAACATTAGTCATTTAGGTTATTTAATGAACACATGTCTTAAAATATTCCTTAAATCTAATAATTGTTAAATCATCTTGTGTCTATGCTCTAACATGTGTTTTTTGTCTTTATATTAAAAACAGGTTCATACTTGAAATCTATATCTATCCACAATTTGAAATTAATACCATTATATTGTCTAATCAATATTAGAATTAAACATTAGCATTTACAATTAGACAAAATAATGCATATAACATTTTAAAATTATTTTTATGGGGGCGGAGCCTGCTCTCAGTGCGGTAGGACGCGTCTGTGTGAAGCTCCTGAGACTAGATAGATTTTATATGATTCTTTTAGCAGAAAATCTACATTATTTTATTCTCTAAATGCTCATCTGTAACACTGAGATCCGACAGATGACACGAGTGGATGTTTCGACTGCGTCCTAACCTATGCTCTCTGAGACAGCTGTGAGACACAAAACTCCTCAGGCCTAGCAGCCATTTTACAACTACTACACTTAAGAAAAGTGCGGATCTCCTTATCCAAAGTCTGTGTGAGTTGTGATTCATAGGTCTGGGGCTGCCGCACAATTACCCCCCCCAAACTCTGGGGTTACGCAATCCTGTGACAGGATTATTCCTAAACACTAAAACATAATTTGGGACTTTGATACCTGGCTGTCCGCCTATCACTTGTTTCAAAATGGAGGGTCTCTGTAGATGGGAGCTGTCAGTGACCCGGCTCCTTAAGGAACATTTTCGAAGCCTGGAACAGGACTTATGTGCTATCCTGATGACTGCCCAAAACAGCAATCGGGTAAATTTGGAACACACAAGCTCGATCATAATTGGTGACCCTGTACCTTACCCGACGGAAACTGATATATTGGAGGTCCCCGTTCCCTACTCACAGGGAAAACTAACCTGCGCATCCCCAAAGGAATCTCTGCCTTTGCGACACCCCCTGATGAGGAGACATATTGTGGAAGAATGGCCAGAACCTTTAAGACCTGACACCACATGGGAGTGTGATTTGTCGGAAGCAAAGTCGGAGGTAAAGATTAAATCTGGGCCTGCTGTGGAGAGGGCCGGTCATACATATACCTGCGAAACAGTGCTGGCTGTTGCTCTGCAAAGGAAAACCGATCCTGCTACTCCTCTACATATGAAAATCCTGATATTTGACTGTGGTTGCCCATTTGACCGGCACAGAGATTCCAAGGACGGCACCTTACTTTTACTCCGCAAGGCTGAAGCATCGCAGTGGCGATCAGCTGGATCTGGGGGACTCTGGTCACGAATGGCTTTGCTGGTGTCTGGAACGCTGCAGAGAGGGTTTGTTCATACTGAGCAGCTACACCTCCGTAGGGGAATCGGGTGAGATTTGTATTGACAGCCTCCTAACTTTGTGCCATAACTAGAGGAGGCTTCTGGCTAGGGGCCCCTACGAACTGGACTATTGGGTATTATAAACAGGTAGGGAGTCTGAACGGCTTGATGGAGGTTGTTGATTCCCAGTAACTCAAAACTTCTAAAAAAGTTAGAATTCTATATATATACCGGGAGGTATGTGTTTACCTCAAGAGACCTCCATAGTTTGGACAATTTCAGGACATTCTTCTTTTATTACAGTCAATGCCCCATATTATCCTTCATGAGCAGATATAGGCTAATCCTCATGATCTTATTACAACATTGTACACTATTTTGTAGAGGAAGGGGGTATCGCTGACAGGTGGATTGGGGCGCTATGCACTGCTCTTTAAAAAAAAAAAATAAGCCCAAGTGTACTATGTTCATTTTAATGTCCATCTTTATTTTGCCTAGTTAGATAGTCCAGGTCATTCTTGTGTAGACTCCAGTTATAATTATACCTTATGTGTGATGTTTACAACGTTTAAGGTTTATGTACTTCTATATATTTTGCTATTCCTAAGCCCCCTTTCATACTTTTAGAGGTGTGCAGGCGCCTAATTTATTAGCCATAGCGAATATGACTATTAATTCACTTACCCAGTTATAGTTATAATCTTTGCAAGGTTTGATAATATACTGCTTTAAATATGTTCTCTCTTGGGGGCTACCTATCTACTAATACCTTAACCTTGTCCTGTAAGTAGTTGGATGATTTGTTATAAGAAATTATACTTGATGATGTGTTCTTCTATATCACTATGTACAGCGTAATTTTAGTTAATATTTTTCTGATGGAGGTCCTACATCATATCTCTCCCCAATTCAGGACCCCTTTGAAATACTATTTACATCAATATATTCAGCCATCTAGTTGCGCCAATCCTCCAAGTGACCATACAGAGATAGTACTATGCTGGCCTATAGCTAACCAGGGCAATTAGCTGTACCGCCTCTCCCTATTAACCAGCCCATGGTCACTACAGATTGTTTTAGTCCCGATCTAACATTTTAGTCAATACCCGAACCCTCTCTCCTTAGAGCATATATAACAGTCATTGCCATTACCTATTGAATAGCACCACACTACCTAGGGGTTCGCTATACATATAGCACATAATATGGCAGTCTTAAGGGTATTCGTTACAATATCATACAGCCTCCCACTATTATAGATATTTTAAGCCTGGGTGGATAAGCTGCATACATCATCTGTATTTTCATGGTATTATTAAATATGTCCCACAAACTAATAATTTTCAATTGGGGTCCAAAAGTGACCCGTTTTGTTATTTTATCTCTTCCCCTGAAATTCCCCACTCTGTATTAAATTCTTGTCTATGCGCCCATAAGAGGCCCTTATTTATCATTGAGGAAATTCATTCTATTTGTCTTTACATAATGTTTTAAGGGGACATTTCTAAGTTAAAAATCTGAGGTTGCTTTTCTATTTGTGCAGCGGGTTGATAATTTGTATTAGTTATTCCTATATTCTATATGTCCATCTTGTTGCGTATTTCAATTGCTGTCAAACCTGTGATATTACCTATTTATAACCTCAATAAAAATGTATTAAAAAAAAAAAAAAAAAAAATTATTTTTATATTGGATTGTATGAGGAACATAATTGAATGTAATATTTCATGTCCCTTCAAATAATATACCTCTATATCAACTATAAAATATATCCCTTTGTCTGATTGGTCAGAATCTGAGTCCTCTCTAGCACAAAGTAGGGTTAATGTATCTAAAATAAACATATTCTAATATAGGACATGTATATATTCCTAATTCTTTTAACATTCTTCCTCCTGTGATTCTTAAATAGCATGCATTGTGCAAACTAACCTGGCTGTATGGTCTTTGAAAGGCAATTATCTTAAAAATAACAGTTTATCTTCATCAGGTGTCTTATTCATCATTTTCAAGATAGATTTCAAAATGGAAATGATTCAGACAATTTTGCCCTTGGTTTGGCCAGGACAGTCCATAACTACCATCAATCTGAAGGATGCATACCTTCATATTCCAATTTACAGGGTTCATCACCAGTTTCTCAGATTTGCTTTTCAAAAAAATAATTTCCAGTTTGCATCTCTCCCTTTTGGTCTTGCTATGGGTCCCAGAGTGTTCACAAAAGTTTTAGGGGCACTTCTGTCTGTTATAAAGGGTCAATAAATTTCTGTGCCTCCTATAGTAAATAGAAGGAGATAGGATATCTCGGCTGCGCTAACTTGAGTGTTGACCTAAAGCTCCCTTACAACTGGGTCCCTAGTTACCCAATAGAAATCTAACAGAACAGTAAATATGTAAGGAGCGCCTAACTGAAAGGCAAGGTCAGATGTGAGAAGGGTCGTTGATAAATACTCGAGGAAGAATAAATAGCATAAAATATGTCAATTTAATCTCTGAGTAAAACTTAGTGTATAAAATTGTGTTTACATAAGTTTATAATACAAATACATTTAATAACATGGATCCATGATACAATAATAAAAACAAAAGCAAAAAACAATGGTTTAAAATCAATTGACAGATAGTAATAGCAGTATGAAAATAAAAACAAATATAAGCAATATGACCAATACAATCAGTATTAAAACAACAATATTAGACCGCTCTAGGGTCTAAAATGATATACGATAATAAATGCTCCTGTGTGTAAAAACTTATAAATAACTTATAAAATCTTAAATGTTCCCAAATCCATTAATTCTAAAAGTCCAAAAGAAATCCAGTGATCCAACTGTTCCAATTACTGTTTATAATTCCAATGGTGAAAAAATGAAAGTAAATGTGTACAATATTGATGGAAAAAAATGATGAAAAAGTTATGGTGCAAATTGTGTCCAAAAAAACAGAAAAATGAAAAATCAAAACTCAAAAAATTCAAAAAAATATATTATAGTGTGAAATTATGTCCAAAATCTGAGAAAATAGTGTGGTGGTTAGATATACAAATCAAAAATTGTGAAAAACCAAAAAACTTGTCAGTGTTGGTGAAATTCTTAATGGTGCTTTAGCTATAAGCAAAAAAGAAGAAAAACTCCAAACCTGTGAAGAAAAAAATAGTACAACATAGAGCAGTAACGTTTTAGATTAACTGAAATATATTGAAATGAAACTCACCATATAGGTCAACGCGTTTTGGCCCACCAATAGGGCCTTTTTCAAGACTGGCATATAGTGAGTAAAGATGAACAATTTATATGTTTAACTCGTAAAAATGGCGCCAAAATTGTTTGAATTGCGCTCATTTTCTGACCTTATGACCCGGAAGTTCATTATGGGGTCGGGTGTATAGTTTTATTCTACTAGCTGCAATATGTCATGACCCTATATATAACGATTTGTCCAGTTTTGCCTAAAATTTATCGAAAGGGACACAGATAACAAACCAAATAAATATTAAGAGTAAATAAGAACAAACAAAAAGGACACTACCACAAATCGTTATATATAGGGTCATGACATATTGCAGCTAGTAGAATAAAACTATACACCCGACCCCATAATGAACTTCCGGCTCATAAGGTCAGAAAATGAGCGCAATTCAAACAATTTTGGCGCCATTTTTACGAGTTAAACATATAAATTGTTCATCTTTACTCACTATATGCCAGTCTTGAAAAAGGCCCTATTGGTGGGCCGAAACGCGTTGACCTATATGGTGAGTTTCATTTCAATATATTTCAGTTAATCTAAAACGTTACTGCTCTATGTTGTACTATTTTTTCTTCACAGGTTTGGAGTTTTTCTTCTTTTTTGCTTATAGCTAAAGCACCATTAAGAATTTCACCAACACTGACAAGTTTTTTGGTTTTTCACAATTTTTGATTTATATATCTAACCACCACACTATTTTCTCAGATTTTGGACATAATTTCACACTATAATATATTTTTTTGAATTTTTTGAGTTTTGATTTTTCATTTTTCTGTTTTTTGTTTTTTTGGACACAATTTGCACCATAACTTTTTCATCAATTTTTTCCATCAATATTGTACACATTTACTTTCATTTTTTTCACCATTGGAATTATAAACAGTAATTGGAACAGTTGGATCATTGGATTTCTTTTGAACTTTTAGAATTAATGGATTTGGGAACATTTAAGATTTTATAAGTTATTTATAAGTTTTTACACACAGGAGCATTTATTATCGTATATCATTTTAGACCCTGGAGCGGTCTAATATTGTTGTTTTAATACTGATTGTATTGGTCATATTGCTTATATTTGTTTTTATTTTCATACTGCTATTACTATCTGTCAATTGATTTTAAACCATTGTTTTTTGCTTTTGTTTTTATTATTGTATCATGGATCCATGTTATTAAATGTATTTGTATTATAAACGTATGTAAACACAATTTTATACACTAAGTTTTACTCAGAGATTAAATTGACATATTTTATGCTATTTATTCTTCCTCGAGTATTTATCAACAACCCTTCTCACATCTGACCTTGCCTTTCAGTTAGGCGCTCCTTACATATTTACTGTACTACTACCCTCCTATAGTAAATTACATTCTTGTTCAAGCTTTTGCAATTAGCAACTCTACACACAGAATCTCTGATTCAGTTCTTAAAAAAAAACATGAATGGAATATCAATGTTCCAAAGAGTTTGTTGATTCCTCACACACAAGAGTTACCTTCCTAGGTGTGGTCATAGATTTTATTTCTATGCACATTTCCCTTACCGTGCCTCGCAGGGCAAAGTTGCATAAAGCCTATGCAGATATTTAGATTACTTCTCGTCAGTGGCGTATTTAGTTTTCGTGCTGCCCTAGGCACTCAAAATTCTGCTGACCCCACCCCCCCAAGGTTTTTTTCCCCTTAATATTTTTTGGGTCATTGTGTAAAATCTTTGTTTGTTTGCTTTTCATAACAATTCAAAAGAAAATGGGCTGGCAAAACACTTGCATACAGGTGGGTTCAATTGCTTGCATCTAATATCATTTTCTCTCTGAGAGAAGGGAGAGAAAAGAAGGGGAGGGGAGAAAAGGGAGGGAAAGGAAATAAGGGAGGGAGGGAGAGGAAAAAAGGGGGAGGGAAAGAAGGGAGCAAGGGAGGAAGTTGAGAGAAAGAAGGGAGAAAGGGAAAGAAGGGAGGGGGGGAAAGAAGGGAGGGAGTGAGGGAGGTAAAGAAATAAGGGAGGGAGTTGATTGGGGAGGGAGTGAGTTGAGGGAGGAAGAGGTTACAGGAGGAAGGGAGGAAGAAAAGAAAAGAAGGGAGAGAGGAAGTGAGGGAAGGAAGAATACACTTTGAAACAATCACTGCTCTTCACATGCAACAACATACAGTAATTACCATCATTCAAGTAATGAAACTTTTTAAGTGTCAGTTTATTATTTACTCTGTGGGTTCATGAATTCAGACAAGCTAGCTATTAGTAGCTAACATACATTAGCACTGAGAGTTTATGATTAGACATCACAAGCTGATGAATCCAGTCAGCCAGCAAGTTACAAAGACCTACAATAAGCACTGCGCTCGAGACCCACCACAGCTGACAAGGGGAGGCAGCATATAGGCAAAAGGTCTTCTCCTCCAGCCTTGTAAGCATATCCCCGGGCAAGTTTCTCACCAAGAATGCTTCCACTACAAAAATGCCAGCGGCTCTAAATGGAGCAACGATTTAAAGGAGCACTGCCTGTGAAGAGCGACCTTAATCAGCGCACATGCTTTGTCTTCTCTGTAAAAGCCTGCACTTTATCGCTCGCTGTACTGTGTGCTGGCTTTTAGAGAGAGGAAAGGACAGATGTGCTGCCCCTCCAAAATCTGCTGCCCTAGGCACCGGCCTTGTTGGCCTAGTCCTACGCCCCTGCTTCTCGTCCATCTGTGACTCAGTGCATAGAGGTTATAGGTTTGATGGTGGCCACTTCAGATGCCATCCTCTTTGCAAGGTTTCACTTGTGTCCTCTTCAGCTCTGTATGCTCAAGCAGTGGAATGGAGACTATACAAATTTATCTCTGTCAATATGTATTGATTTCAAAACAATATAATCTCTTTATTGGGGATATCACACAAATCTCTGACCCAAGAGGCATTTTTCCTAAGGCCGGCTTGGACAGTGATTACAGCAGATGCCATTCTTGCGGGATGGGGGCTATCTTGCAGTCTCAGAAAGTGCAAGGACTTTGGTCTCCTCAGGAGGTGAGGTTACCAAACAATATTCTAGAACTTCAGGCAATTTCCAGGCTCTACAGAGCTCATCCGTACTAAAGCAAGAATCTTTCCTAAGATTTCAATCAAACAATGTTACAGCAGTGGCATACATAAATCATCAAGAGGGAAAATGATGCTCCCTGTCGCTGAAGGAGGTATCTTGCAATCTACATTGGGCAGAAAAAAAAACCTGCATAATTTTCATCATTCACATTCCAGGAGTCAACAATTGGGAAGGGTATTTTCTCAGTCGTCAGACCTTTTATTCTGGGGAATGGTCTTTCAAACAAGAAGTGTTCAATCAAATTGTGAATCTCTGGCAGTTACAAGGAACAACAAATATCCACGGTTTCTTTGAAAAGTAAAACTTAATCTTTATTGAACATCCTTAAAAGACAAGTGTCAGCAGCAAACATGGAGCAGCAATGTGGTGCTGTGTGTCAGACCGGCTTACGCGTTTCGGCGGAAGCCGTAATCATAGCCTGGTAGGTCTGGCACACAGTACCTATTTAAACAGTGATAATGCCATATCATTGGCTAAAACCAAAAAGCATAGCACACTCATAAATGCTAATACACAAGACTATAGCTAATTACGTATCCCCTTCACAGCTACCAAGGAAGAAAAGTGAGTCTTCCTGGTTACTTCACAAAGGAATGTTTAAGTATGGTTGCTCTCGCTGCAAACCCTGTGAACACACCATTACAGGTGAAAGTTTTAGATCTACATACACAGGGGTAGAATTTCCTACTAAGGCCTGTCTGAAATGTACTAGCAAATATGTGGTATACTTGATCACCTGTACCGAATGTGCCCTACAATACGTGGGTCTTAAGACATTGGATGTGAATTCCCGCATCAGAGAACACCTTTTCATAATACATTTAGGAAAGGCTAAGATACCATTGGTGCAACATTTTGTGCAGGTACATCAAAAAAGCAACACCAGCTTAGTCTGGTGTGCCATTGAACAAAAAATACCAGTTGTTAAAAGAGGAGGAGACAGGATTAAGCGTCTGGAGAAACAGGAGATGTACTGGATTTTCAAACTGAAAGCTCTTATCCCTTATGGATTAAATTCAGAGTATGATATGAATAACTTTTGGCAGTGGTGTCTCCTGCCTCTCCTGTCCTATCCTAGTACACATATAACCAATGTCAGCCTATGCCTGTAGGTTGTGCTCATATTCTCCTGGTGCTCGTCCAAATGGCACCCTTTAGATTGACTCATTTTGATTCTATATAACAGGGTCCAGTAAATGGTTATTCCAATTGTATCTATCTCTTATCTTATAATATTCATCTTGGGTCAGAATGTTCATACTTAATTCATTATTTCATTTATGATTTATTTATTGTTTGCATAGGCATTTGAGTTATGCAATTGAAGTTTCATTTTTGTACCTTTGGATGAATGAATTATCTAAGCCATTCAATTGAGAATTTATTCTGACAATCTATTTGTAAATAGACCCAGTATGTGCTTACCATACATATATAACTGTATTCATCTATTTTATTATTTATACATCACCGAATATGAATTTTTGTACATACTATGTATAAAATAGTATTGACAGGTTTGATATATGTGTGTATGTGTATATTTCTTTACTGTCACACATCACTTCCCTGTTGTGTATGACATCGATTTTCTATTGAACTATTATCTACTTGATAATTAGGATGTATATATATCTCTATAATGTTGTGTACATTTATCCAGTAAACATTCTATATGTTTTTGTTTTTTATTCAGAGATTCTGTATGGGTGCCATACTCTGATTAATTAACTCTTGCATCTTTTGCTCTGTATTTATTTGTAGAGTTTTTTGGATCTACTACAATGATATTTTGTATATATGTATTTACTCTTTCATATTTGTGTTCACGCTCCTAACATTTAATATCCATTTCAAGTTTTCTGTCATATTTTTGAAACATTATGTTTATTAGAATGATTATCTGACTTATTGTGCTGCTGATCAGTGAAACATTTTAGCATTGTGTATTAGCATTTATGGGTGTGCTATGCTTTTTGGTTTTAGCCAATGATATGGCATTATCACTGTTTAAATAGGTACTGTGTGCCAGACCTACCAGGCTATGATTACGGCTTCAGCTGAAATGCATAAACCGGTCGGACACACAGCACCCCATTGCTGCTCCATATTTGCTGCTGACACTTGTCTTTAAAGGATGTTCAATAAAGATTAACTTTTACTTTTCAAAGAACCATGGATATTTGTTGTTCCTTGTTGCATCTTTGCCTGCTCACGACTTCTTTAATATTGGGACAGTCGGCTTGTATTAATTTGGCTATACGGCTCCCACGTGACCACGTGACGTCAGATGCCAGATTTCTCTCTCACTAGCGGTTTCGGATGTGGCTACAGTGGTGAGGAACATCGTACTCGATACGGATGCCTGGGTTACCTGGAGAGGATATGTGAGTAGACTCAGCACAGGCTGAGTTTCCCCCTGCATCAGGTACTCCTACTGAAATTAAGGCTGAACATCTGATTACTGCAATCTTAGGAGGTGAGTGTGATAGTTACTGTTATAAACTTTAAGTCTTAGTAATTTATCACTATATATATGTATGTATGCTTTCATTTTCTCTCTATTAACATATCTTGTTAAAGAGATCCTGAAAGAAAGCAAAAGTTTCTATAGGAAAAAGTGATTGTTATAATTCACTGAACTGTTAAACTAACAGTCAGTGAGACTCAAACCAAATTAGAAAGATAAGAAATAATAAGCAGTAATGAAAAAATAACTGAAGTAAATGAGCAAGTCCCTTAATAGACAAAAAACTTGGAAAGCTTTCAGATAACAATTTGAAGTTGTGGTCAGTAATGATGTGAAAATTGCGTTCGTAATAAATGTTGATTTGTAGCAGCGTAATAACAGGAAAGATGAATGAGGTATAATGCGTTGTGAACGCAATATTAAATACGAGGTGGAGAGTGTACTTTTATGGCCTTTGTTGGAGATCTCATTAACAGCACAGTTTGTTGTAATACATATGTACATACCTTATCCGGATATTGGAGAGAGTATAGTTACCGGTAATAGCAAGAGATTTGTCTATGTTGATCCGTGCTGAGTACTCAGCGTTTGAGGAGAAGTTGGCGCGCTGCGCGTACAGGATGAAGGCTGCGTGGATGACGTCACCAAGGTGAAATGGATAGGAGAGACGTTCCGGTTAAAGTTGAAGTAAACAAAAGTTCCTGTTTACTAAAGGTGTTTGAGATGAATTCCTCAAGTAGATTATTAATAAGCAGATTTGATAAATAGCATATAATAATATGAGAGGCAAAAACAAGGTTCCCAAATCACTGAGATAGAACAAAGGAAATAGCTTCGTTTAGCTTGCAGTGAACAGTGAGTGAATGCAAACAGACAACCCACAGACTGCAATAATCAAGCAAAGCTGTGAGGTAAGGCTGTAACTTAAATAGGGCAAGGATAGGGCGGAGATCATGATTTAAAGGTATAGTCTGTAGCTGAAATCATGACAGATCCCCCTTCTCAAGGACCCCACTCACAGGATTGAGGTCTAGGTTTCAAAGGGAAAGCTGAGTGAAAATCCTTTAACAAGGCAGGTGCATTCATATCACGGATCGGAATCCAAGAGTTCTCACTGTCATCATACCCTTTCCAGTGAACAAGGTACTCCAGTGTTCCTCTGCGACGTCTGGAGTCCAATATGACATCCACTTTATAATCCAAAGGATCCAGAACAGGAAAAACAGGGTTAGGAATTCCTTGACCCCTGTAAGGCAGTGTTTTTCAACCAGTGTGCCGTGGCACACTAGTGTGCCGTGAGAGATCCTCAGGTGTGCCACGGCAGACTGACAACAGTGTGACATATTTTTTAAACTTTGCTTGTTTTTTACTCCCAGTGCAGGGGTAGTTTGTAGGAGGCATGGCATAACAGCACGATACATACAGTATGTGTGTGTTTGTGTGTATGTGTAAATATATATGCTGTATTAGGCTACAATGTGTGATTTTTTTTAAATTTTGGGATGGTGGTGTGCCACAGGATTTTTTAATGTAAAAAAGTGTGCCACGGCAAAAAAAAGGTTAAAAATCACTGCTGTAAGGTTTCAAAAGTGAAACATGGAAGGAGGGATGAACATGCATGGTTGGTGGCAGTTTTAAAGTCACTGCGTTCTCATTAATGACCTTCTTAATAGGAAATGGACCAACAAACTGATCAGCTAATTTCTTGGAAGGAACTGGTAATTTTATGTTCTTTGTGGACAACCAGACTAAATCATTAACATTATACACCGGTGCAGGTGTTCTCTTTTTTAAGGTTTGTGATGCTCTTTCTTTTTAGTAGCGCAGATTTGACAATTAGTAATGTAGTCTTGAATAGTCAACTTCATATGTGGCCACCAGTAGTTTCTATTGATTAGTTCATTTGTTTTTTCAATACCAGGATGTCCCGCTAATGGAGTATTATGATGTTGCTGAATGATCTGTTCTCTTAAAGAGAATGGTACATAAATCCTTTCTTTATACTTAAAAAGTCCGGACTCAGAGTCAGGATTACAGATAGGAGGTATTTCCAAATCTGATTGTTGTGCTTGATATAAATCAGATGACACTAAGGTTGCAGATCCGATTATTTTAGAGAGAGGAATTACATGAGTTAGATTATCAAAATCTTCAGCTGCTTCGAAAGATCTTGAAAGGGCATCAGCTTTAATATTTTTAGTTCCAGGAATATGAGAGAGTGTGAAATTGAATCGATCAAGGAATAAAGCCCATCGAACTTGTCTGGATGATAAAGTTTTATTCTTTTTAAGATATTGGAGATTCTTGTGGTCTGTGAACACTTGGAATGGGTGAGCGGTACCTTCAAGTAGATGTCTCCAATGTTCCATAGCAGATTTCATAGCTAGCAATTCCTTATCCCCAACAGAATAATTTCTTTCTGCTGGTGATAATCTACGAGAGAAGTAGGCAACAGGGTGTTGAAAAGAATCCTCCCGTCCAGGTTGTGAGAGTATAGCTCCTATTCCCACATTTGAGGCGTCAACCTCCAATGTATAGGGTAAGTCAGGATCTGGTAACCTTAGAACAGGTGCTGTAGTAAATTCTTTCTTTAGTTGTTGAAAAGCTTGTTCTGTTTTAGAATCCCATATATATTTCTGTTTCCCAGTTAGTTGGGTCAGAGGTTGAACAATAGTAGAGAAGTGGTTAATGAACTTTCTATAAAAATTGGTAAAACCTAAGAACCTCTGTAATGATTTTACAGAGGTAGGTGTAGGCCAATTAGCTATAGCAGTTAGTTTTTCTTGATCCATTTGTATACCTTTGGGTGAGATTATATACCCAAGGAATTTGATGGTGTCTTTGTGAAAATGACATTTCTACATCTTAGCATATAGATGATGGTCTCTCAGGGTAGCTAAAACCCATCTAACATGCTTTTTGTGATCTGTTAAATTCTTGGAATATATAAGAATATCATCCAGATACACAATAACACAGACATCCATCAATTCTTTAAAGATCTCATTAATAAAGAATTGGAATGTTGCCGGAGCGTTTGTTAAACCAAATGGCATAACGTTATATTGGAACAATCCATATCTGGTTTTAAAAGCTGTTTTCCACTCATCCCCAGATTTCATTCTAATTAGATTGTAAGCTCCTTTAAGATCAAGCTTAGTAAAAATGGTTGCTCCTTGAAGACGTTCAATAATTTCTGGGATGAGTGGTAGAGGATATCGATTTTTAATGGTGACAGCATTTAAAGCTCGATAATCTATGATTGGTCGGAGTGTACCGTCTTTGTTTGTCACAAAGAAAAAAGCGGAAGCTATGGGAGAGGATGAAGGGGTGATAAAACCTTTTTTAAGATTTTCATCTAGATATTCTCTCAGATGTTTTAGTTCTTTCTGAGAGAGAGGGAAAATCCTTCCTGATGGTATTTCTATCCCAGGTTTAATATCAATTGGGCAATCAAAATGCCTATGAGGAGGTAGTGTTTCAGCATGTTTTAGGTTAAACACGTCACTAAACTGTATGTAATCCTCAGGTAGGACTGATGATATATGTCCTATTGTCAGATAGGGATAGCAGGTGTCAAGACAGTATTGTGAAGTGAATGTTATATGATTTTGTGACCAGTCAATAGATGGATTGTGTTTCTGCAACCAGGGGTAACCTAGAATTATCGGGTGTATTGACCTAGGGATTACATCAAAAGTTAAAAATTCTTTATGACCGTCAGGGGTGATTGTCAGTAGTGGTATTGTGTGGTGAGTGATAGGACCCTTTAATATTTGTGTACCATCTATAACTCTTACGAAAAGGGGAGAGTTTTTCTGCACAATTGGTATTTTATTTAAATTCACAATAGATTCATCAATGAATAAACCATCAGCTCCTGAATCAACGATTGCCTCGTTCTGTAATTGTTGAAGATCCCACTGTAAAGACAAATTTAGTACAAGGAGAGTTGGTTTTAAAATTTTCTCAAATTTATAATCTTTATTCAACTTACCCTTCTTTTGACGTAGAAGGATTGGACAACTTGCAACATCATGCTCCTTATTGGCACAATATAAACATAGGTTGGCAAGTCGTCTTCTTTGTTTCTCATCCTGGGTAAGTGGACCACGTATTGTCCCTATTTCCATTGGAACAGGGTTAGTAGTAGCTTTCTCTGAGTAGGTATGATAAGGTTTCTTAGGAGTGCCTTCAAATTGATTCCTTTCATTCTTTCTTTCACGATATTTCCTATCTATAGCAATACTCAATTTAATAAGAGCTTCCAGTGTCTCTGGATAGTCCACCCTTGAAAGTTCATCTTTCAGGTGTTCGGATAGACCCAAACGGAATTGATTTTTTAAACTGACTGAGTTCCACTGTGAATCAGTGGCCCATAGCTGAAAATCAGCTATGTAATCCTCTACTGCCCTTTTCCCTTGCTTGAGGGATCTTAACCTCTGTTCTGCAGTCTGTTGTTTATTGATGTCATCATACAGTACTGCCATAGTAAGGAAAAAAAATTCTAATGAGTTAAGTAGGGGATCTTCACTTTCTAAGAACCTATCAGCCCATGCTCGACGTTCTCCTGACAGATATGATATAGCAGTGTAAACTTTAATTTTGTCAGTACGGTAGGTTCTAGGTTTCAAAGTAAAGAGCAACATGCAAGCATTTTTAAATTCGCGAAATTTAGTGCGATCACCACTGAATGGTATGGGGGGATTAACATGAGGCTCAGGTATTTCAGTGGATTTTTGAGAAATAAATTCATTAAGAATTTGTTTTAAAGTACTATTCTCATTTTTTAATCCTTGGGCTAATAATTCCACCTTTTGATTCAGTGAAGTAATTTGATTGGACATTTCAAGGAGATCCATGATCAATCTGGAATTAAGTGCAAATGAATATTTAATCTTTTTTTTGGGCTTGATTATTCTGTGATAGTTACTGTTATAAACTTTAAGTCTTAGTAATTTATCACTATATATATGTATGTATGCTTTCATTTTCTCTCTATTAACATATCTTGTTAAAGAGATCCTGAAAGAAAGCAAAAGTTTCTATAGGAAAAAGTGATTGTTATAATTCACTGAACTGTTAAACTAACAGTCAGTGAGACTCAAACCAAATTAGAAAGATAAGAAATAATAAGCAGTAATGAAAAATTAACTGAAGTAAATGAGCAAGTCCCTTAATAGACAAAAAACTTGGAAAGCTTTCAGATAACAATTTGAAGTTGTGGTCAGTAATGATGTGAAAATTGCGTTCGTAATAAATGTTGATTTGTAGCAGCGTAATAACAGGAAAGATGAATGAGGTATAATGCGTTGTGAACGCAATATTAAATACGAGGTGGAGAGTGTACTTTTATGGCCTTTGTTGGAGATCTCATTAACAGCACAGTTTGTTGTAATACATATGTACATACCTTATCCGGATATTGGAGAGAGTATAGTTACCGGTAATAGCAAGAGATTTGTCTATGTTGATCCGTGCTGAGTACTCAGCGTTTGAGGAGAAGTTGGCGCGCTGCGCGTACAGGATGAAGGCTGCGTGGATGACGTCACCAAGGTGAAATGGATAGGAGAGACGTTCCGGTTAAAGTTGAAGTAAACAAAAGTTCCTGTTTACTAAAGGTGTTTGAGATGAATTCCTCAAGTAGATTATTAATAAGCAGATTTGATAAATAGCATATAATAATATGAGAGGCAAAAACAAGGTTCCCAAATCACTGAGATAGAACAAAGGAAATAGCTTTGTTTAGCTTGCAGTGAACAGTGAGTGAATGCAAACAGACAACCCACAGACTGCAATAATCAAGCAAAGCTGTGAGGTAAGGCTGTAACTTAAATAGGGCAAGGATAGGGCGGAGATCATGATTTAAAGGTATAGTCTGTAGCTGAAATCATGACAGTGAGTTTTTAAGTGTTCATTTACTCTGCCTTTAGTGCCAAAAGTTGTTCAAAGTGAGCTGAGGATATTTGTATTAATACCAATGTCAAGTGTACATCATTGACTTGTACCCATATATAGCCAAAATTTAAAAGCAATGGATACATGTAAACATATATCTTCTCCGGTCTGTACTTATGGAGTACAGAGTAGATTAAACTCCAATGGTCTGATAATCAGAGCTATTAAGGAATTGTTGAGTTGGTCTAATGTGTGGAGTACTCTTGATGAAATATCTCTTTAATGTCAAATTACGTACATTTTTCTGAATATCAATATAGGTCTGAAACCTGTCTGGCAAAATTAAGGCCTTTGGACAAAATATTTATTTCAGTGTTCCCTAGAGTTGTACTAGAGAGATTAAATATATCAGCTTTATTGCGTTCTATGTGATCCTCCTCCACATAGCCATAATAAACCAAATGTGAGCGAAGGTACACTGGAAGTATGTGTTCAGCAAATCCGGTAGAGTGTTACCCAGTTCTCTAAAGTTCTCTACGTGTTTTGTCAGTATGCAATCTGACTTTCTCAAAAGGTATACAGACAATGCCCTTACCGGCTTTTATAAAGGGCCATTCTGTAGTTGTTTTACCTTAATGACCAATCCTGCACCTGTTCATACCCCCTCTAATAGATCCAAGAGAGGTTGAGAACAGACACAGGTGTTCTATCTAAAACGTTACTAGAGCAAAAGGTTCACATTAAGCATATAGACAATACATTCAGTGTAAAATATTGTTACAGACATATTAAAAGCAAAATATAATATGTGCATTTTACACTGAAAGTATTGTTTATATACTTAATGTGAACCTTTTGCTCTAGTAACGTTTCAAATAGAACACCTGTGTCTGTTCTCAACCTCTATTGGATCTATTAGAGGGGGCATAAATAGGTACAGGATTGGTCTTTAAGGTAAAACAACTACAGATTGGCTCTTTATAAAAGCTGGGAAGGGCAGCGTCTGTATACTCACCTCTTGAGAAAGTCAGATTGCATACTGATGAAACGCGTAGAGAACTTTAGAGAACTGGGTAACACTCTACCGGACTTGCTGAACACATACTTCCAGTGTACTTACACTCACATTTGGTTTATTACGGCTATGGTGGAGGAGGATCATATAGGAACTTTATAACTCAGTACAGACCGGAGAGGATAAATGTTTACATACATTCATTGCTTTTAAATGTTGTAACTGTTCATTTGTCTGTTATGCGCACTTATGTTTATTAAATGATCTGCACCTAGTTGGGTTGCGCTTGTCTCTCTTTTTTTTCCCTTCAGTATCCTGCTTCTGTGTGGACCGAAAAATGACCACTCATATTTCCGGCAGCAACCTTTCCTATTGAGTGCATTACAGAGGCCACGATAAAAGTTCTCCTGATTCCAGCACTCTGAAGTTTGTCTATTCGAGACACATTGGTTTTACAATTATACAGCACGGATACCAGCATTCCCGTTTCTACCCCTATATAGCCATTTGGATCAGGCTGTTAAACCACATAGCAGCTATTAATTTTGGCTGAGAACTCTTCTCTATGATGGACACTAAGTAATAAGTATTTTTTTGTAATCTTTGGCAGTTGCCAGACATAGATATGATGGAATCTTGTTTGAACTTCCTAGATACTGTACCTGGTCAAGGGATCCTCAGGTGGCTCTTATAGATGCTTTGGTAGTGGCATGGCCATATCATCTCATGTAAATATTGCCTCCATTTGTTCTGCTCCCCAGAGTAACAGCATGGATCAAGCAAGAGAGATCATCAGTAATACTAATAGCACCAGCGCAGAACCTGGTTTGGATAACATATTTTCACCACTCCATGCTAGAGACTAACCAATGAGTACCATTAAATTGGGTAATATTAACAATTATTACTATTCAGCTGCCAATTTGCTTTATTCCGAGAGCGAGCTCTGAAAAAGTACTTTAAGTCCCACTGGGAGAAAGGCGCTATATAAATACTAGTTATTATTAGTTATTATTACTTTCATTTATACCATTTGCCTTGCTTGTTGTTTCTTGCAGAGAATATTTGTTTATTATGCACCCTTGATTAAGTTAAGACAGCTTGTAGAACTGTTATGTTGAAGTAGTACCTTATAATACATCTCTTGTCTTTGAGATTCATTTAACTGGGAGAAAATTACTTGCTACCTAGAAATTGTTTAACATAAAGTGTAACAGAAGCTTTTCAGTTAATCTTTATTTATAAAATAGGAATTTCAGAAATGATTGTTACTATTTAATATAGTCTAGCTAAAATTCTGTTTGAATGCTCTTTATCAGTTAATGAGCCCTGACTTGCCATTGTTGGTCTTAAATACTTGATTATTATACCTTCTCACATGTCGTCATTTACTAGTTATATCAAATGTATATAGTGTTTGTCTAGCTGTCTGCGGCCGGGGCAGCATGGACATATTTAACCATTGTTTACTACACACTCCCATATATGACAGGACCTGCAATATACTCTAAAGGTTGCCAATACCCTTGTGAGGGAGATATGATGTTTGGAAAAGGGATCAGTTACCCTCTTGAGAAGAGTCAGATAGATTACAAGTTTTGCGTTATGAGTAAAATTGCATCGTTATGGCACATAACGCTTCATTTTCCCTAACGCTGCTATTACAAGTCTTGTCGGTATAGGTGTACCGCACACCTTTTAGCCAGTCACGCAACGTCAGTACCGCACTTTTAAAAAAGTCCTTTTTCAATGGGACTCCCATAGCGCCGGTATTACGAGTTTGCCTGGGAGGCCAAAAAGTGAGCAGTACACTCTATAACCACAAGATCCGTACCGCCATCTAAAGTCAGTAATTATGAATTTTATGTTACAAAGCTGTACCATAAAACTCATAACTAAATTGTTAAAGAGTACACTAACACCCATAAACTACCTATTAACCCCTAAACCTAACGCCCCCTAACTTTATATTAAAATTACAATTTCCCTATCTTAAATTAAATTAAAACTCACCTGTCAAATTAAATAAATAAATTTTAAACTAACAATTAAACTAAGATAATTATTAAACTACAATTAAACTAAGATAATTATTAAACTACAATTAAACGAACTACCAATTAAATTAAACTAAACTACACATTAAAAAAATCCTAACACTAAAAGTATTATTACAAAATAAAAAAATTGAGCTCTCATCCCATTGGCTGATTGGAACAGCCAATAGGATTTTAGCAGCTCTAATCCTATTGGCTGATTGAAATCTTTCAGCCAATAGGAATGCAAGGGACGCCATCTTGGATGATGTCACTTGCATTGAAGTTCCAGTTTACGGCGGCGACCGTATGAAGAGGATGCTCCACGCCAAATGTCTTCAGGATGGATACGCTCCACGCCGGATGGATGAAGATAGAAGATGCCGTCTGGATGAAGACTTCTTGCCACCTGGATGAGGACTTCGCCAGCTCGATGAAGATGGAAGAGGCCGCCTGGATGAAGACTTCTTGCCGCATGGATGAGGACTTCGCCGGCTGGATGGATCCTTCAAGCGGGACTTCAAAAACTGTAAGTGAATCGTCGGGGGTTAGTGTTAGGATTTTTTAAGGTTTTTTTGGGTGGGTTTTATTTTTAGTTTAGGCTCTGGGCATGTAAAAGATCTAAATGCCCTTTTAAGGGCAATGCCCATACAAATGCCCTTTTCAGGGCAATGGGGAGCTTAGTTTTTTTAGATAGTTATTTTATTTGTGGGGTTTGGTTGTGGGGGTGGTGGGTTTTACTGTTGGGGGTGTTTGTACAGGTAAAAGAGCTGTTATCTTTGGGGCAATGCTCCACAAAAGGCCCTTTTAAGGGCCATTGGTAGTTTATTGGAGGCTAGGTTTTTTTATTTTGGGGGTCTTTTTATTTTGATAGGGCTATTAGATTAGGTATATATTTTTTTTTATTTTTGATAATTTGTTTCTTATTTTTTGTAATTTAGTGTTTTTTTTTTTTATGTAATTTAGTTATTTTTATTTTTAGTAATTTTAGTGTTTATTTTTTTTGTAATGCTAGGTTTTAGTGTAAGGCAGGTTAGGTTTTATTTGACAGGTAAGTTTGTATGTATTTTAACTAGGTAGTTAGTAAATAGTTAATAACAATTTACTAACTAGTCTACCTAGTTAAAATAAATACAAACTTACCTGTGAAATAAAAATAAAACCTAACTCCTAGATTTAGAGTTCTGCGTTAGCCGTCAAAACCAGCGTTAGGGGGTCCTAGCGCTGGTTTTTGGGCTACCGCTGGTATTTAGAGTCGTGTAGGTAAGGGTCTAACGCTCACTTTCCAGCCGCGACTTTTCCATACCGCAGATCCCCTTACGCCATTTGCGTATCCTATCTTTTCAATGGGATCTTTCTAACGCCGGTATTTAGAGTCTTGGCTGAAGTGAGTGTTAGAACTCTAACGACAAAACTCCAGCCGCAGAAAAAAAGCCAGGAGTTAAGAGCTTTCTGGGCTAACGCCGGTTCATAAAGCTCTTAACTACTGTGCTCTAAAGTACACTAACACCCCTAAATTACCTATGTACCCCTAAAACGAGGTCCCCCCACATCGCCGCCACTTTATTAAAATTTTTAACCCCTAATCTGCCGACTGCACACCGCCGCAACCTACGTTATCCCTATGTACCCCTAATCTGCTGCCCCTAACATCGCCGACCCCTATATTATATTTATTAACCCCTAATCTGCCCCCCCCCCCAACGTCGCTGCTACCTTACCTACACTTATTAACCCCTAATGCCGACCGGACCTCGCCGCCACTATAATAAAAGATTTCGGAGCCTCTTGTGGACGGATCGGTGATACCCGACATGGTGAAGATAAGGTAGGGAGATCTTCAGGGGCTTAGTGTAAGGTTTATTTAAGGGGGATTTGGGTTAGATTTGGGGTATGTGGGTGGTGGGTTGTAATGTTGGGGGGGTATTGTATGTTTTTTTTTACAGGCAAAAGAGCAGAATTCTTTGGGGCATGCCCTGCAAAAGGCCCTTTTAAGGGCTGGTAAGGTAAAAGAGCTTTTCTATTTGTATTTTAGAATAGGGTAGGGCATTTTTTTATTTTGGGGGGCTTTGTTATTTTATTAGGGGGCTTAGAGTAGGTGTAATTAGCTTAAAATTGTTGTAATATTTTTATAATGTTTGTAAATTATTTTTTTATTTTTTGTAACTTAGTTCTTTTTTTATTTTTTGTACTTTAGTTAGTTTATTTAATTGTATTTATTTGTAGGTATTTTATTTAATTGATTTATTGATAGTGTAGTGTTAGGTTTAATTGTAACTTAGGTTAGGAATTATTTTACAGCTAATTTTGTAATTATTTTAACTAGGTAACTATTAAATAGTTATTAACTATTTAATAGCTATTGTACCTGGTTAAAATAAATACAAAGTTGCCTGTAAAATAAATATTAATCCTAAAATAGCTACAATATAATTATAATTTATATTGTAGCTATATTAGGGTTTATTTTACAGGTAAGTATTTAGCTTTAAATAGGAATATTTTTTTTAATAAGATTTATTTTATTTCGTTAGATAAAAATTATATTTAACTTAGGGGGGTGTTAGGGTTAGGGTTAGACTTAGCTTTAGGGGTTAATACATTTATTAGAGTAGCGGCGAGGTCCGGTCGGCAGATTAGGGGTTAATACTTGAAGTTAGGTGTCGGCGATGTTAGGGAGGGCAGATTAGGGTTTAATACTATTTATTATAGGGTTTGCGAGGCGGGAGTGAGGCGGATTAGGGGTTAATATATTTATTATAGTAGCGGTGAGGTCCGGTCGGCAGATTAGGGGTTAATAATTGTAGGTAGGTGGTGGCGACGTTGGGGGCGGCAGATTAGGGGTTAATAAATATAATATAAGGGTCGGCGGTGTTAGGGGCAGCAGATTAGGGGTACATAGGGATAACGTAGGTTGTGGCGGTGTACAGAGCGGCAGATTAAGGGTTAAACAAATATGCAGGTGTCAGCGATAGCGGGGGCAGCAGATTAGGGGTTAATAAGTGTAAGGTTAGGGGTGTTTAGTCTCGGGTTCATGTTAGGGTGTTAGGTGCAGACTTAGGAAGTGTTTCCCCATAGGAAACAATGGGGCTGCGTAAGGAGCTGAACGCTGCTTTTTTGCAGGTGTTAGGTTTATTTCAGCTCAAACTGCCCCATTGTTTCCTATGGGGGAATCGTGCACGAGCACGTTTTTTAAGCTGGCTGCGTCCGTACGCACCGCTGGTATTGAGAGTTGCCGTGGCGGTAAATATGCCTCTACGCTCCCTTTTTGGAGCCTAACGCAGCCATTCTGTGAACTCTAAATACCAGCGGTATTTAAAAGGTGCGGGGGAAAAAAAGCATGCGTAGCTAACGCACCCCTTTGGCCGCAGAACTCTAAATCTAGCCGTAAGTTAGCTACAATAAAACTATTAGTTATATTGTAGCTAATTTAGGCTTTATTTTACAGGTAAGTTATTATTTAGTTAATAATTGTAACTTTAGTTTAGCTGTATTTTTATTATGTTAAAGTTAGGGGGTGTTAGGCTTAGGGTTAGGTTTAAGGGTTAATGGATTTATTTAGTGGTAGTGATGTGGGAGGCCAGAGGTTTAGGGGTTAATAACTTTAATCTAGTGGCGGCGACATCGGGAGCGGCAGATTAGGGGTTAATAGTTTTATGTAGGTGGTGGCGATGTAGGTGGTGGCAGATTAGGGGTTAATAACTGTATGTAGGTGGCAGCGATATCGGGGGCAGCAGATTAGGGGTTAATAACTGTATGTAGGTGGCGGCGATGTCGGGGGTGGCAGATTAGGGGTTAATAACTGTATGTAGGTGGTGGCGATGTCGGGGGTGGCAGATTAGGGGTTAATAACTGTATGTAGGTGGCGGTAATATCGGGGGCGGCAGATTATGGGTTCATAACTGTATGTAGGTGGCGGCGATGTCGGGGGCGGCATATTAGGGGTTAATAACTATATGTAGGTGGTGGCGATGTCGGGGTGGCAGATTAGGGGTGTTTAAACTCTGGGTTTATGTTAGGGTGCTAGGTTTAAACATAACTTTTTCTTTCCCGATAGACATCAATGAGTCTTTTTTTTTTTGCCAGCTCTCCCATTGATGTCTATGGGGAAATCGTCCACGAGCACGTCAAAGCAGTGCTTGATTTCAGTGCGGTATGGAGCTCAATGCAACCATATCGCCCGCACAAGCCTGCTTTTTTAAAACTTGTAATAGCAGCGCTATAGGGAGGTGAAATAACGGCGCTTTTGTGGCGGTCGTTAAAATCCCTATAGTGCTCAAAACTCTGAATCTAGCTGAGTATTTGCTGATAATGAACTCTCATATATATGGTCTCGAGCCAATTTAATTCTTAACATTTAATCCACTTGCCATACTATAGTATGTCTATATTTCATAACCGGTCAAGGTCCACATCTTACTTTACATAAGACTTTATTTATATATGCTAATTAGTATACATATATTATATCAGTAGCTAAAAATTGCAGACTATATAATATGGATCCAAACTGACTAATTCCAGTGAACCACAGTAATGTGACTACTATAATAGAATACCAACTCTATATATACATCAGAAATTGACGACAATATGTGCACAATAAAGATATACAATATAAAATTTGAATCTTATCTGTGTCTTTTTAAGAGATTGATATCACAAGTCCAGATTATGCGGGTAGTCCCAAATGATGATTGATCTGTGTTGGTGTTGCCAAATGGTGCAGGCTTGATAAATGACGGCAGCTCCTCTCATGTATAACAACAGCAGTAAGGAATCTGTGAAAAGGATCACAAAGAAAAGGGCGCCTCCTAGTGCAGTACTGTGAAAAACAATAACAAATCCTGTGTTGGAATGATACTCACAAGGAGAGCAGCACCAGATGTGCTAAATGATACAAGCTGGGGACTCACAGTGGCCCAGCAACACTGATCCGAGCACCGGATAGCAGGGTACAGGAGAATCCAAGTTACCAAAAAGGCGAGTCAGGCTCAGGCTTCTGTATATAATGACATATACAGGGAGTGCAGAATTATTAGGCAAATTAGTATTTTGACCACATCATCCTCTTAATGCATGTTGTCTTACTCCAAGCTGTATAGGCTCGAAAGCCTACTACCAATTAAGCATATTAGGTGATGTGCATCTCTGTAATGAGAAGGGGTGTGGTCTAATGACATCAACACCCTATATCAGGTGTGCATAATTATTAGGCAACTTCCTTTCCTTTGGCAAAATGGGTCAAAAGAAGGACTTGACAGGCTCAGAAAAGTCAAAAATAGTGAGATATCTTGCAGAGGGATGCAGCACTCTTAAAATTGCAAAGCTTCTGAAGCGTGATCATCGAACAATCAAGCGTTTCATTCAAAATAGTCAACAGGGTCGCAAGAAGCGTGTGGAAAAACCAAGGCGCAAAATAACTGCCCATGAACTGAGAAAAGTCAAGCGTGCAGCTGCCAAGATGCCACTTGCCACCAGTTTGGCCATATTTCAGAGCTGCAACATCACTGGAGTGCCCAAAAGCACAAGGTGTGCAATACTCAGAGACATGGCCAAGGTAAGAAAGGCTGAAAGACGACCACCACTGAACAAGACACACAAGCTGAAACGTCAAGACTGGGCCAAGAAATATCTCAAAACTGATTTTTCTAAGGTTTTATGGACTGATGAAATGAGAGTGAGTCTTGATGGGCCAGATGGATGGGCCCGTGGCTGGATTGGTAAAGGGCAGAGAGCTCCAGTCCGACTCAGACGCCAGCAAGGTGGAGGTGGAGTACTGGTTTGGGCTGGTATCATCAAAGATGAGCTTGTGGGGCCTTTTCGGGTTGAGGATGGAGTCAAGCTCAACTCCCAGTCCTACTGCCAGTTTCTGGAAGACACCTTCTTCAAGCAGTGGTACAGGAAGAAGTCTGCATCCTTCAAGAAAAACATGATTTTCATGCAGGACAATGCTCCATCACACGCGTCCAAGTACTCCACAGTGTGGCTGGCAAGAAAGGGTATAAAAGAAGAAAATCTAATGACATGGCCTCCTTGTTCACCTGATCTGAACCCCATTGAGAACCTGTGGTCCATCATCAAATGTGAGATTTACAAGGAGGGAAAACAGTACACCTCTCTGAACAGTGTTTGGGAGGCTGTGGTTGCTGCTGCACGCAATGTTGATGGTGAACAGATCAAAACACTGACAGAATCCATGGATGGCAGGCTTTTGAGTGTCCTTGCAAAGAAAGGTGGCTATATTGGTCACTGATTTGTTTTTGTTTTGTTTTTGAATGTCAGAAATGTATATTTGTGAATGTTGAGATGTTATATTGGTTTCACTGGTAAAAATAAATAATTGAAATGGGTATATATTTGTTTTTTGTTAAGTTGCCTAATAATTATGCACAGTAATAGTCACCTGCACACACAGATATCCCCCTAAAATAGCTATAACTAAAAACAAACTAAAAACTACTTCCAAAACTATTCAGCTTTGATATTAATGAATTTTTTGGGTTCATTGAGAACATGGTTGTTGTTCAATAATAAAATTAATCCTCAAAAATACAACTTGCCTAATAATTCTGCACTCCCTGTATTTATTAAAATCAGATATAAAAACATAGGGTATTATGTTCACCCCAAGTACATAAAAACAACAGTGGTAACAGATTGCTACGCGTTTCTCAGCTTGTTTTTAAGTACTTGCGGTGAACATAATACCCTTTGTTTTTATATCTGATTTTAATAAATATATGTCATTATACACGGAAGCCTGAGCCTGACTCGCCTTTTTGGTAACTTGGATTCTCCTGTACCCTGCTATCCGGTGCCCGGATCAGTGTTGCTGGGCCACTGTGAGTCCCCAGCTTGTATCATTTAGCACATCTGGTGCTGCTCTCCTTGTGAGAATCATTCCAACACAGGATTCGTTATTGTTTTTATCACCATCGCAGTACTACACTAGGAGGCGCCCTTTTCTTTGTGATCCTTTTCACAGATTACTTTATATCATTCTAGTTTACCTCCAGTGCATTAAACTATTACATATAGGTCCAAGAGTGGCCTATTGCCAATCTGGGAGGTTTATAAAATTTTAAAAAATGAGGTTTCATTTTTCTATGATCTGATTGATTTACTGACGAGTATGTTGTTCTTTCTTTTGTTTATAATGATATGTCACTGTATTTATTTTTTCATAGGTAGACAACCATTTTATGTAACATCAAACGTATGTATACCTATAGTTGTATTGATATGAATGTTGTCACTGTAGAAGGACATATATAACTTTCTGTTACGTTATGCTGTTATATATAAAAACCTTAATAAAAAATTATGATAAAAAAAAGGTTCAGTACTGCACAATCTTATCACCTGTGATTGGCTCAGCGCACTAGGCACAGGCATTATGGAGCTGGGGTTAGAGCTAGTGATTTTGAGTTAGTGGTTGTTGTTAGTGGATTTTTTTTATAACATTCATAATTCATATTTAGTTATATTATACACTTTTCTTTGTTTAGGTACAGACTTACATATACATAAATAGTTTAATTAAATATACACTACATACATCTACACACACACTTTACCCCTTCTTACCCTGACAGTATTACCCTTTCCCTCCCACAAACAGAATAACTCTCATTTATCCTTGCCTTGTGTTTTTATTTAATTTCTTAACTTTTATTTTGGATTTACTTTTTTTTTCCTCAGCCTTCTGTTTTGTTTTCTTTTGACTTAATAATTAATGACAGTGTTTTTGCCCCTTCTTTCTCCACTAACCCTTGGTAGGTGATTCCCTTAACAATTTCATTCTTTTTGTTTACTTCTATCTTTCAAAATCTTTTTCCTTCTAAGTGTTTTGTGTTAGGAGGCTTTTGGGTTTTTGTTTTTTTTGCTGTCTTTTTTTTTTTTTTATTCTTTTCCTTAAAACTATCTATCCTTGTGTGCATTTCTTTGTCCATTGTGGTTTTATTTTTGGTCTTGTGTTTTTAGATAGATGTGTTTTTTGTTTGTTTTTTAAGGGTAGCTTCATTTTAGAGTTGAGTTAATTGTCACAGTTGTTTATTTTTTTAAAGAGTGTTTTGTGTTTAGCTATGGATAGTGGGAGTGATAGCATTAGAGTAGGGGTGGAGAGAGCAGTAGAGGGAAGGGTAGAGGGGCAGGGAAGCGATAGTGCATTTTTATTTGCTAGCGGGGATAGTAGGGGTGGTCAGGTAGGGTTAGGTGGTGAGGTGGCTAGAGGGATAGGAAGAGGGAAGTATAGTTTAAGGGCTGGGGGTGCCTTTGTGCTACCTAGTGGGATAGGACCAGAGGGGAGGGAGGAGAGATTTAGAGTGTTCAACCCTAGGACAGGCAGATATAGAGTGGGGACAGAAGGAGAGAGGCCTGAGTCTGGGTCTGTAAAGGGTGGGGGAGGGGATAGGTGGACTCAGGCATTAGGGGTAGATCATAGAGAGAAGGATAGTCCATCATCACAGATGAGAGAACACGACTCTGCTGGGCAAGCTCAGAAGCCCAGGAAGAGGGAGTAGCAATATAGTGAGGCTGAGAAATTGGTGATGATAGAGGCTCCGGGAGGAAATCACGGAAGCTTGCATAAGATTAATCAATCTGCCACGCACTATGGTCAGAATTAAGCACCAGTGTAGAGACTGCTGGTGGGTGGTGAGGGAGAAGATAAAAAATTAGAGTGGGTAAGAAGAAGTGAATAAAAAAAGGAGTGTTTCAGGAGCGCTACAGCTAAAGGTGCTAGGAAATAAGACTATATGTTTTATACTTTAAAAATATATGACAAGCACAATAGCGTTATGTAAACTATGACACAATTTTATTGCACATAAGATGATATCAGATAAAAACGGACGTCTCCGTGAGTTAAAATTTCTTAAGTTGCCGCCATATGAATATTGCAATAGCAGAAAGAGTTTGTTGTACAAGTATAAACAGTCCAGTGTACACTTTCAATATCTTTAATATGTGTTGGTTTGCTAGCAAACAAGGGCTTACCCCAGACTTTCCACTCGATGTGCTCTGTAGGTTAGTTACAGCCGTTTGCATGATGACATCACTTATGTAGGCGCTGTCCCAGACGGGCTCTCTGATTGGTCCAAATTCGGAACCAGCCAACAGCGGTAGTGGTGACTCTTTCAGCTAGAGTATAGCGATCATCCGGTGACAAATACCTGCTCTTAGTGCTAACCAGCACGCAAGGTAAAAAATGATGTAAGTAAGCTTGATTATCCGATAGAAAGTTCAGAGAGTTGGATGCAAGTCTTTCCAATAGCTAATTATATTAGCAATGTTGCACAATCCTCAATGAACACTGTGGTAGCTCCAGCTACATATAATAAATCTCAGTGGTTGTTGCAGCACATCAACGCGTTTATCCCTCTACAGGGCTTTCTCAAGATGAATAATCTGCAACAGGTGTATCTTTATTTAAAGGTGTAGCTTGCTTCTCATTGGATATGAAACACCTGGGAGTGTTACCTAAGGCGGTCTTAATATTTAAGATGATATTGGCAAGTAACCATATAGTCACTTCACATTATTATAGAAAAGGTGGTTTCTATTACTAGATTTCACAAAAATCCTTTAAAAGTGATCCTTATAATTAATATTGTGTCTTCTAGACAATTTCTCAATCATTTCTGTTAAAATTATCTACTAAAAACATTTATTAAAAATAATGAATACTTAGAACATAGTTAGAAGATAGTCATATTGTGGGTCTAAATTGGTACTGTATGTATCATATAATAAGGTGCAAATTCGTGCATTACATAGCTATTGTTAGTCAAATAAAAATGGGGAAATGTCTAGTTCAGAGTTTAGACCAGCCGGGAACAAAGTATTATGTCTATAAATCAATTCTGCCTCTTTTATTTTCAATTTTTTTTCTAAATTCCCCCCCCCTCCAATTCTGCTTAACTTGTAGTATACCCCAATACTTTAGATCTTTAGTATTGCCCTTGTGTACAGATTTAAAGTGCCTATATAGATTAGTGTCTACCACTCCCTTCTCAATACATAATAGGTGTTCTCTTATCCTATCTTTAATCATACGCGTAGTCTCCCCAAAATAAAACAAGTTACATGTGCATTTAAGAATATAAATTACCCCCTTCGTGGTGCATCTAATGCATTCCTTAATAGTGATTTCTTCTCCTGATTTTGGAATGATAATAGCTTTCCTTTTATCACTATGTGTACATGACTTGCATGAATAACAAGGAAAGAAACCTGATATTTTTCCCCCTTGTAAGTCTTTTTGTATGAAATTTGATTTCTGATTTATCTCACGTGAACTGGGCACAAGTATTGTTTTAACATTTTTTGTCTTTTTAAAGATTAGTCTAGGTTTGTGAGGGAGTACATCTCCTAATATTGGGTCAGCTTTTAGGATGGCCCAGTGTTTATTCAAAATTCTTCTCATGATGCCATGATCTACATTGTATTCCGTTATAAATGGGACGTCAATTAGATCTGAGTTCTCTTTAGTTGTCTTTTGTTTATATGTGAGGAGGCTCTTTCTATCAGTATCCCTTGCTCTTGTTACAGCCCTATTGACAACTTCCTCATCATATCCTCACAAACCTAGACTAATCTTTAAAAAGACAAAAAATGCTAAAACAATACTTGCGCCCAGTTCACGTGAGATAAATCAGAAATCAAATTTCATACAAAAAGACTTACAAGGAGGAAAAATATCAGGTTTCTTTCCTTGTTATTCATGCAAGGCATGTACACATAGTGATAAAAGGAAAGCTATTATCATTCCAAAATCAGGAGAAGAAATCACTATTAAGGAATGCATTAGATGCACCACGAAGGGGGTAATTTATATTCTTAAATGCACATGTAACTTGTTTTATTTTCGGGAGACTAAGCGTATGATTAAAGATAGGATAAGAGAACACCTATTATGTATTGAGAAGGGAGTGGTAGACACTAATCTATATAGGCACTTTAAATCTGTACACAAGGGCAATACTAAAGATCTAAAGTATTGGGGTATACTACAAGTTAAGCAGAATTGGAGGGGGGGAAATTTAGAAAACATTTTGAAAATAAAAGAGGCAGAATTGATTTATAGACATAATACTTTGTTCTCGGCTGGTCTAAACTCTGAACTAGACATTTCCCCATTTTTATTTGACTAACAATAGCTATGTAATGCACAAATTTGCACCTTATTATATGATACATACAGTACCAATTTAGACCCACAATATGACTATCTTCTAACTATGTTCTAAGTATTCATTATTTTTAATAAATGTTTTTAGTAGATAATTTTAACAGAAATGATTGAGAAATTGTCTAGAAGACACAATATTAATTATAAGGATCACTTTTAAGGGATTTTTGTGAAATCTAGTAATAGAAACCACCTTTTCTATAATAATGTGAAGTGACTATATGGTTACTTGCCAATACCATCTTAAATATTAAGACCGCCTTAGGATACACTCCCAGGTGTTTCATATCCAATGAGAAGCAAGCTACACCTTTAAATAAAGATACACCTGTTGCAGATTATTCATCTTGAGAAAGCCCTGTAGAGGGAGAAATGCGTTGATGTGCTGCAACAACCACTGAGATTTATTATATGTAGCTGGAGCTACCACAGTGTTCATTGAGGATTGTGCAACATTGCTAATATAATTAGCTATTGGAAAGACTTGCATCCAACTCTCTGAACTTTCTATCGGATAATCAAGCTTACTTACATCATTTTTTACCTTGCGTGCTGGTTAGCACTAAGAGCAGGTATTTGTCACCGGATGATCGCTATACTCTAGCTGAAAGAGTCACCACTACCGCTGTTGGCTGGTTCCGAATTTGGACCAATCAGAGAGCCCGTCTGGGACAGCGTCTACATAAGTGATGTCATCACGCAAACGGCTGTAACTAACCTACAGAGAACGTTGAGTGGAAAGTCTGGGGTAAGCCCTTGTTTGCTAGCAAACCAACACATATTAAAGATATTGAAAGTGTACACTGGACTGTTTATACTTGTAAAATGAACTCTTTCTGCTATTGCAATATTCATATGGCGGCAACTTAAGAAATTTTAACTCACGGAGACGTCCGTTTTTATCTGATATCATCTTATGTGCAATAAAATTGTGTCATAGTTTAGATAACGCTATTGTCCTTGTCATATATTTTTAAAGTATAAAACATATAGTCTTATTTCCTAGCACCTTTAGCTGTAGCTCTCCTGAAACACTCCTTTTTTTAGTCATTTTATTTACCTATTTTGGGAACACATAGGTATTCTCAGGAGTCTGGTGTTTTTCACCCTGCGCTCACTGGTTTAATATCCTTTTTTTTAAGAAGAAGTGAACCTGGATGCCCACACATCGTATATAGTGGTTGGGAGGAGCTGCTGCATTCTAGAATGGCTGAGGCTGGAGAGGCGAGGCCCAGTATCCCAAGAAGAAGAGACAACTGTGGCATCTTTTGAAGGGCAGTCGTGTAAGTATAAAGTGTCTTCAGTATTTGTAAAAAAAAATTTTTAAAAACAAGAAACATGTTTGATGTATTTCTGGCAATACATAATTTCAATTACTACAGGTCCCTTGCTGAAAGTGCTGATGATCCAGTCAGAAGTGCTAGTTAATTCAGCTGTGTAACTAGTGCTGCAGATTGATTTTGCAGCAAATTCCACTTAGGACAAGCATTTTAATGTGGGTACCGAGGGTTGCTTCTACTATGGGCTTAACCCAGTTACTTTATTAAAACATAGAGATTCAAAGGGAAGCACATTTTCAGTTACATGCCCAATAATGTTTTATTTAAATGTCACTGTTAAAAGATGCCAACTCCACAAATAAATTACTTATATAAATGGACATTGTGCAGTGTCATTTAGATTATTTTTTTATTTGTATTGGAAACATGCGCCTAGAGTTCTGCGATAGCCTTAAAAGCAGCGTTAAGGTCCTAATGCTGCTTTTTAATGCCCGCTGGTATTACGAGTATGGCATGTACAGGTGTACCGCTCACTTTTCTTCCGCAACTCGAGGCTACCGCAAATCCCCTTATGTCAATTGCGTATCCTATCTTTTTTTTTTTTTTTTTTTTTTTTAATTTTCAAAAGCTTTATTAGGTTATTCAAATACAGTAGATAATAAACATTCAGAGTCATTCATGTTATACAGAGAGTGTACATTACTCTTCGGCTTGTTCTTACAAGTCCCTGTGGAAGGCGTTAGGTCAAAATCTAGCAAGAGAATTTACTCTTTGTAACAGATAGGGCCTTTTGTGACAGCTTGTTTTGATAATGCACAGTCTTATTAACCAGGTAGTCCATTCAGGTTATACCGCATTTAACTTCATGATGACTCTTGTGCTTAACACTAAACCATAAAACGGCAAATTGAAACTATCTTGGGTGTGATAGCGTACACCCCAATAAAGCCAAGTTATTGGCATGCGTCAGAGCTCTCGACATATGCCAGCTATAGGTAATTATAGAGAAGGAAGAAAAAAGAGGAAAAGAGCAGGTTCTAATAGTCTGAGAGAGAGAAAAAAAAAGGGGGGGGAGGGGGCTTGAAGGGAGGGGAAGGAAATTCCAGGTGGTCTCCCTGTTTCGCTGGCGGTGACAGAAACACAGGTTGTAAGCTATCACCTCCGCAGGGGCTTCCAGTGTTCCAGCATATATTCGTGGACCTCTATTTTATCGTCCCTTAGGTACCGGTATCTTTCAAGAGACAAGTACCTATCTACCTGGTTTTCCCAGTCTGAGACCTGTGGTATGTTAGCTAATTTCCAGTTTTTAGGAATAAGGGATTTAGCAGCGTTAAGCATGAGATAGAGTAGGCATTTTTTGGGTTTCTCCACAAGTTTGGGTAAACCATGGAATAGCAAAAGGGCAGGATTCCTGCATAAGGTGATATTTAATTTAGTGTCCATAACATCCAGTATAGATTGCCAAAATGGCCTTATTAGATCACACGTCCACCAGATATGTAGAGTCGTGCCTAGTTCCCCACAACCTCTCCAACATCTCCCATCCGTTTTCCCAAAGATTTTTTTAATTCTAACAGGTGTTAGATACCAGAATGACAAGAACTTGTAGTTAGTTTCTAAGATCCTAGCTGATATGGATGCTTTGCTATGTTTGCTAAATACTTTCTGCCATTCTGCATCGGTGAAAGTCTGGTCCAGCTCGCGGTGCCACAGTCTTATGAATGTGGGTGTGTAGGTATCTTTGTGGGATGTGAGGAGTCTGTACATGATTGAGATTAGATGTTTTGGGGGTCGCGGGAGTAGGCAGAGTGTTTCCAGGGGGGTTAGCTGTCTGGTTATGTTCTCAGCATTTTTATGTATTGATAAGTAGTGCTGCAGTTGTGTATGGAAGTACCAAGAGATGGTCAAGCCTGAGCTGTGTAATTCCTCTAATGTTTTAAGTTTTTTATTCGTCAAAAGCCTGTGGAACATAGTTTGGTCGATTTGTGTTTTGTCCAAGTACGTCTGTTGTATATTAGTGAATGGGATATCTGGATTTTGTATAAATGGCATCAGAGGGGAAGGACTAGTGGAGATGTGTGGGTGTTCAATCAGGGTTTTATCCCATTGTAATAAGAATTCCCTTAAGAAGGGGTATTGACTAAATGTGTTGGGTCTATTTTTGTTGGAGATCCATTCCATGGAGCCCGTGTTGTGTGTACCCAAAATTGATTTTACCACTTGAACCCATGTTTTGGCTTGTGAGTTGTTGCACATCTCCACTTGGTGCTGAAGGTTGATGGCCTTTTTGTACAGAACAAGGTTTGGGATGCCCAGACCCCCTTTGTGTTTTGCTAAATATAGAGTCTTTTTTGGGACTCGAGGTCGCGTTCCCCCCCAAATATATGCCTCTATAATTCCCTGGAGTTTTAGTAGGTATTGGGTGGGGAATGGAATAGGAAGAGTTTGTAGGTAGTATAAAATGCGGGGGAGGATATTCATTTTTACCACTCCAATCCTGCGCAGCCAGGAGATTCTCTTGTTTTTACACGAAGAGAGATCTCCCGAGACTGATGCTAGCAAGTGTGTATAGTTTGCTTCATAGAGGCTGCTTATTTTTGGCGTAAATTGGATCCCTAAGTATTTAAGTGAGCTAGTTTTTATTCACAACTTACAGATATCAGGGATTTGGCACAAGGCTGTCTGCGGTAAATTTATGTTCAATATTTCTGACTTCGTGTGGTTAAGGTGAAAATTGGACACCCTTCCGTACTCCCCGAATTCTTTAAGGATCTCGGGGAACATATCCTATCTTTTTAATGGGATTTGCCTAACGCCGGTATTACGAGTCTTGGAACCTTCATTCGTCGTTAGTCATCGGGAAGAAGAGGATGCTCCGCGTCGGATATCTTGAAGATGGACCCGCTCCGCACCGGATGGATGAAGATAGAATATGCCGCTTGGATGAAAACTTCTGCTGGATGGACGACCTCTTCTGCCCCGATCGGATGAAGACTTCTGCCGCTCCGGATGTCCTCTTGTGGCCCATCGGTGCCCAGCTGGATGAACACGGCTCAAGGTAGGGTGATCTTCAAAGGGGTAGTGTTAGGTTTTTTTAAGGGGGGATCGGGTGGGTTTTAGAGTAGGTGTGTGGGTGGTGGGTTGTAATGTTTGGGGGGGTCTTGTATTTTATTTTACAGGTAAAAGAGCTGATTACTTTGGGGCAATGCCCCACAAAAACCCCTTTTAAGGGCTGGTCAAATAGCTGATTACTTTTGTAATTTAGTATAGGGTAGGGAATTTTATTATTTTGGGGGGATTTTTTATTTTATTAGGGGGCTTAGATTAGGTGTAATTAGATTAAAATTCTTGTAATATTTTTTTATTTTTTGTAATTTAGTGTTTGTTATTTTGTAATATAGTTTAGTTTATTTAATTGTATTTTAGTTTAGATCATTGTAGTTAATTTATGTAATTCATTTATTGATAGTGTAGTGTTAGGTGTATTTGTAACTTAGGTTAGGATTTATTTTACAGGTAATTTTGAAATGATTTTAACTAGGTAGTTATTAAATAGTTATTAACTACAGGGAGTGCAGAATTATTAGGCAAGTTGTATTTTAGAGGATTAATTTTATTATTGAACAACAACCATGTTCTCAATGAACCCAAAAAACTCATTAATATCAAAGCTGAATAGTTTTGGAAGTAGTTTTTAGTTTGTTTTTAGTTATAGCTATTTTAGGGGGATATCTGTGTGTGCAGGTGACTATTACTGTGCATAATTATTAGGCAACTTAACAAAAAACAAATATATACCCATTTCAATTTATTTTTACCAGTGAAACCAATATAACATCTCAACATTCACATTTCTGACATTCAAAAACAAAACAAAAACAAATCAGTGACCAATATAGCCACCTTTCTTTGCAAGGACACTCAAAAGCCTGCCATCCATGGATTCTGTCAGTGTTTTGATCTGTTCACCATCAACATTGCGTGCAGCAGCAACCACAGCCTCCCAGACACTGTTCAGAGAGGTGTACTGTTTTGCCTCCTTGTAAATCTCACATTTGATGATGGACCACAGGTTCTCAATGGGGTTCAGATCAGGTGAACAAGGAGGCCATGTCATTAGATTTTCTTCTTTTATACCCTTTCTTGCCAGCCACGCTGTGGAGTACTTGGACGCGTGTGATGTAGCATTGTCCTGCATGAAAATCATGTTTTTCTTGAAGGATGCAGACTTCTTCCTGTACCACTGCTTGAAGAAGGTGTCTTCCAGAAACTGGCAGTAGGACTGGGAGTTGAGCTTGACTCCATCCTCAACCCGAAAAGGCCCCACAAGCTCATCTTTGATGATACCAGCCCAAACCAGTACTCCACCTCCACCTTGCTGGCGTCTGAGTCGGACTGGAGCTCTCTGCCCTTTACCAATCCAGCCACGGGCCCATCCATCTGGCCCATCAAGACTCACTCTCATTTCATCAGTCCATAAAACCTTAGAAAAATCAGTCTTGAGATATTTCTTGGCCCAGTCTTGACGTTTCAGCTTATGTGTCTTGTTCAGTGGTGGTCGTCTTTCAGCCTTTCTTACCTTGGCCATGTCTCTGAGTATTGCACACCTTGTGCTTTTGGGCACTCCAGTGATGTTGCAGCTCTGAAATATGGCCAAACTGGTGGCAAGTGGCATCTTGGCAGCTGCACGCTTGACTTTTCTCAGTTCATGGGCAGTTATTTTGCGCCTTGGTTTTTCCACACGCTTCTTGCGACCCTGTTGACTATTTTGAATGAAACGCTTGATTGTTCGATGATCACGCTTCAGAAGCTTTGCAATTTTAAGAGTGCTGCATCCCTCTGCAAGATATCTCACTATTTTTGACTTTTCTGAGCCTGTCAAGTCCTTCTTTTGACCCATTTTGCCAAAGGAAAGGAAGTTGCCTAATAATTATGCACACCTGATATAGGGTGTTGATGTCATTAGACCACACCCCTTCTCATTACAGAGATGCACATCACCTAATATGCTTAATTGGTAGTAGGCTTTCAAGCCTATACAGCTTGGAGTAAGACAACATGCATAAAGAGGATGATGTGGTCAAAATACTCATTTGCCTAATAATTCTGCACTCCCTGTATTTAATAGCTATTGTACCTAGTTAAAATAAATACAAAGTTGCCTGTAAAATAAATATGAATCCTAAAATAGCTACAATGTAACTAATAGTTATATTGTAGCTATATTAGGGTTTATTTTATAGGTAAGTATTTATTTTTAAATAGGAATAATTTATTTAATTATAGTAAATTTATTTAGATTGATTTAAATTATATTTAACTTAGGGGGGTGTTAGGGTTAGACTTAGGTTTAGGGGTTAATAACTTTATTATAGTAGCAGCAACGTTGGGGGGGGGGGCAGATTAGGGGTTAATAAAAAAAATGTATAGTTTTTGCGAGGCGGGATTGCGGCGGTTTAGGGGTTAATACATTTATTATAGTGGCGGCGATGTCCAGTCGGCAGATTAGGGGTTAATAAGTGTAGGTAGGTGGCGGCGACGTTGGGGGCGGAAGATTAGGGGTTAATAAATATAATATATATATTACTTTTAATAAATATAATATAGGTGTTGGCGATGTTGGGGGCAGCAGATTAGGCGTTCATAGGGATAATGTAGGTGGTTCATGTTAGGGTGTTAGGTGTAGACTTAGAAAGTGTTTCCCCATAGGAAACAATGGGGCTGCTTTAGGAGCTGAATGCTGCTTTTTTGGAGGTGTTTTTTTCAGCCAGCTCAGACCTATTGTATCCTATGGGGAAATCGTACATGAGCACGTTTTTCCAGCTTACCTCTACCGTAAGCAACGTTGGTATTGAGGGTTGAAGTGGAGCTAAATTTGGCTCAACGCTCACTTTTCTGAGGCTAACGCAGCCATTCAGAAAACTTGTAATACCAGCGTTGGCTTAAGCGTGCGCTGGAAAAAAAAAGGAGCGTTAGCACCGCAAGTTTTTACCGACAAAACTCTAAATCTAGGCGATGGTTATTTGCTTAAAAATGAACTATAATATATTATCTGAAATAAAATGTATGTTGTATTTCTCTATTTTATACAGCATCACAAGAGTAGGATAAAGTGGCCCTACATGAGGAGGAACCTTAGGCAGAAAAGGATTTTCCCACCCATTAATGGTCCTTCTTGCAACTTCTGGAGGAAGATGGGAATCCAGTTTATAGCATGCAGGATCAGACACCCATCCTTCAACTTCTATGTAATGTGTCCCCTCCGGGAGAGAACTATGCGCTGCTCACACTGTGAGAAGTTTGTACACAGACCTTTTCCCTTCCACGCCTGGACCCCTTCCCATCCATGAGGTCTCTGCAGCATTTTCCACCACCTCTACCACCCACATCACTGGTGCTTTATGCCCCACCTTGCATATTGCATAACTATTCCATCATATCAATTATTTTCTATATGTAATGGTGCAAGAAAATGTAGTGTTGTATTACTCTCAGATATTTTTAAAGGGTAACACTGTAAAATCCATGCAAATAACGATAATGGACTGTTACTTTCTTTGCTCAAAGATCAATATCCCTGTATGGCTTCTGGGCTGTGCTATGCCATACTTGGGATTCAATCATAGACTATGTTACTTATTGCTCAAAAAACTACCTCCAGGTATTGTCTTATGGACTGTTATGCCATATTTGGGATTCAATCATTGACTGTGTCTTTAATTGCTCAAAAACCAACCCCTTTGTATGGAGCATGAACTGCTTTATTGCATATGTGTGCTACCATCATGGACTGTGTCTTTGATTGCTCAAAAAACAACCTCCTTGTATGGAGCATGGACTGTTTAACTGCATATGTGTGGTACCATCATGGACTGGGTCTTTAATTGCTCAAAAAACAACTTCCTTGTATGGTGCATGGACTGTGCTACCATCATGGACTGTGTCTTTAATTGCTCAAAAACAACTTCCTTGTATGGAGCAAGGACTGCTTAAGTACATATGTGCACTATTATCATGGACTGTGTCTTTAATTGCTCAAAAACAGCCTCCTTGTATGTAACATGGACTGTTTAATTGCATACGTGTGTTACCATCATGGACTGGGTCTTCAATTGCTCAACAAACAACCTCCTTGTATGGAGCATTGACTGTTTAATGGCATAAATGTGCAACTATCATGGACTGCGCCTTTAATTGCTTAAAAAACAAACTCCTTGTATGGAGCAAGGACTGCTTAAATGCATACGTGTGCTGGTACCATCATGGACTTTGTCTTTAAATGCACAAAAAAAACAACCTCCTTATATGGAGCATGGACTGTTTAATTGCATTTGTGTGCTACCATCCAGTGACGTGCGGTGAGATGAAAGACTGGTGAGGCAGTCTCCGGAGAAATACACACATAGAGTGTATATATATATATATATATATATATATATATATATATATAAATATATATAATCTCTCTTTCTCACACTGTAAGGGTTACTGTGCCTTTAAGACATTCCTCTTTTACTATTGGATAAATCCCCTTTAAATAGCCAGAGCAACTAAGCAACATTGCTTAGTTATTCTGATTCGTTTCATACGAACACCTGAGAGCCAAGCCTCATTCCCAACCTGCAAGGAGAAACTTTTTGTCTCTGCACGAGTGAGCTGTGTGAACAGACAGCTCCAAACACAGGACCGGATTTCTTTGAAACCTTGTCCTCCTTCTCACACTACTGTGGATCAAAGATTTCGATCTGGCAAAGCTAAATAACATCTGACAATCATATACAGCAAGTATTACTCTTACCTTACCGTTCTTTATCTTACTCGCAGAGCAGGACTACATTTCCCGGAAGCGCTCTGGAGTAAAACCGGAACTTCCGGTATAGCGAACCACCAGTGTTTCAGCACAAATCTACACCGGAGAGCCGTGAGATCACAGGTATATGAGACTGCCTGAAACTAAGGTACCGTAGTAGTAAAATAACAAACCTGTGAACTGTAAATAAATTGGATACTCTGCTTATAACGATTCTGCCTGAGCTAACTTATACAGAGTTAATAGAAAGGTTTATTAAGCCTCTCTTCCATCCTGTTAACTCTAGTGATTTAAAGAAACATAATACTTTTTAGGTGGTTACTCTTCTTTTTCCACTATATTCTATCTGTACCAAATAAGTTTGGTTCTGAAATTATAAATCATTCTATATTAAATTCACTGCTGTATGAGATTGCCTTAGAGAAATTGGGTAATTACATTACTAGTAGTGATACAAACTAACTATTACATAAATCTGTATATTGAGTTCCTTAATAGGATATATCCTTACATAATAACTAAGCCAGAAAATGGAATTGGAACCAACAGATATCCCTCAAATTGTATATAACTTATCACAGAAAGTGGATCAACTGGCACAAGCTGTCCATGATGTACAAATAGAGAATCAGTCCTTAAAAGCAATAATAAGGGATTCTATAACCCTCAGATCATCACAACAGGATAATAGCCCAGAACCCCAAGTTATGTTACCAGAACCCTTTTCTGGAAACCGTAAGCTCTATAGGCAGTTCAAAAACTCCTGCCAACTTTTGTTTTAATTAAAACCCAGAATATACCCAACTTAGAGGGTTAAGGTTCTGAGTATTATTTCATTTATGAAAGGTGAACCCCGTTTATGGGCGGATAATTTATGTGAAACAGAGGATCCTCTATTAGGGTCACTTGAAGAATTTTTTGAAGCTCTTGATGATTTATATCAAGATAAAGATGTTCAACTAACTGCAGAATCCTCCATGAGGAATCTAAAACAGGGTAAGAGGCCAATCGAGGACTATGTTGCAGATTTTAAGTTATATGCATCTGACTCCCAATGGAGCCAAGTTGCACTTCGCAACCAGTTCAGACTTGGACTTGCTGATAGTCTCAAGGATGAGCTTGCCAGAGTCGAATTACCAAAATCTCTGGATGCATTAATGAGAACGGCCACACTGTTAGATCGCAGACTGCACAAAAGATGTGCTGAACGTTTTAACACTGACGTCCGTCCTAAACCCTATACCGGTCAAACTTCACGTGAAAGTACTTCAACCTTGAAATCGGCTGAATAACCTATGGAGATAGGAATAGCCAGAGGTCCACTTACACCTGAAGAAAGACTTTGTCGAAGAATTAAATCCTTATGTATGTACTGTGCTAACCCACTACATACCGTCCAGGATTGCCCCATCCTCCAAAAGAATAAAAGAAGTAAGTCTGGCTATTCTTGTACTACATTATTAAATGCACATAACCCAGCTTATTTCACTCTGTCCCTTTTCCTACAGTGGGATCAAAGTCATCTGACGATTAACGGGATCATAGATTCTGGAGCCTACGGCAACTTTATTCATTTGCAAATTGTTAAGTCAAATAAAATACCCCTTATTCGCAAAACTAAACCTATCTGTGTCCGTGTGATTGATGGTTCACCCATAACAACTGGTCCTATAACACATCAAACCATACCAATTCATATGTCTATATTAGGTCATAGCGAAGTTATTTCTTTTGATGTTTTACCCTCTCCTAACTATTCTATAGTTTTGGGAATTAACTGGTTACAACAACACAATCCACAGATACAATGGTTACCAGCACATATTAAGTTTAACTCACAATTCTGTATTAAACATTGTACCAAAAAACATCCATGTTTAAAAATTGACACATTAGAACATTCTATACCTTTGGAGTATGCAAATTTCCAGGATGTGTTTAGCAAGACAGAAGCTGACAATCTGCCACCCCACAGACAGTACAACTATCCCATCGATTTACAGCCAGGAGCAGCGATCCCATTTGGACACCTTTACCCACTCAGTCAGCCAGAGCTTGAACACCTTAAGGCTTATCTGGGAGAAAACCTCAGGAAAGGATTTATCAGACCATCTACCTCACCTGCAGGAGCTGGCATTTTCTTTGTACATAATAAAGATTCAACTATCAGACCTATCATCGATTACCGACAATTGAATAAAGTAACAATTAAAAATCGCTATCCGTTACCGCTGATACCGGAACTCATTGAACGGCTATCAGAAGCCACCATATACACCAAATTAGACTTAAGAGGAGCCTACAACCTCATTAGAATCAAAGAAGGGCATGAGTGGCTTACTGCTTTTAGAACCAGGTACGGCTTATATGAGTACCTGGTTATGCCATTTGGTTTGTGTAATGCTCCTGCCACCTTCCAGCACTTCATAAATGATATTTTCCATGATTTATTAGACACCAGTGTTGTTATATATTTGGACGACATTTTAATCTATTCCAAAAATTATACTGACCACATTGAACACATGACAGAAGTACTCCGACGATTAAGATCACATAAGTTATACGCTAAACCAGAAAAATGTTTATTCCACACAGACAAAGTGACTTTCCTTGGATACAACTAATCTCCTACTGGCATAGAAATGCAACAAGAAAAGGTTGATGCAGTCTCCACTTGGGCAATACCTAAGACCAGGAAGGACCTTCAGAGATTCCTGGGTTTTTCAAATTATTACAGGAAGTTCATTAAAGATTTCTCAAAACTTGCAAAACCTCTAACAAGGTTAACTAGTACCTCTATCCCTTTTCAATGGACAGCAGAAGCCGATTCAGCATTTGAAACCTTAAAGGGCCTTTTCACTACAGCACCCATTTTGAAATTCCCAAACCCATCACTCTATTATATCTTAGAAGTTGATTCTTCAGATTTCGCAATTGGGGCTGTGTTATCACAACAAATAGATCTAAACAGTCCTATACATCCCATCTCTTACTACTCAAAAGTAATGGCTCCTGCAGAAAGGAATTATCCTATCGGAGACAAAGAACTTCTAGCTATAAAACAGGCACTTGAATACTGGAGACATCTTTTAGAAGGTACAACACATCCAATCAAGATTTACACCGACCATAAAAACCTCCAATATTTGCAATCTAATAAAACATTATCGGCAAGACAAGTCCGTTGGAGCCTCTACTTCTCTAGATTCTCTTTCAACATTATTTATAGACCAGCTAACAAAAATGGGAAGGCAGACGCTCTTTCACGATTACCAGAGAAACCAGACTCTCAATTTTATCCAACAGAGATTATACCTAAAGACCGTTTCATTGGTCTCACCAACTCTTTTATGTCAGACTTAAAAAAGCATACCAGTCAAGAGACCGATCAAGATCACTCTACACATCAAAAGAAATCTGGGATTTACTACCACAAAGGGAAGATCTATGTACCTACTTCAATGAGACCTACCCTTCTACAGAATCACCATGATACTCCCCTTTTGGGACACCCTGGAATACAACGCACTCTAGAATTACTCAAAAGGTTGTTTTGGTGGCCAAAAATGAGAGAGAGTGTACAACAATACATTCAAACTTGCATAATATGCAATACATCCAAACCTGAGAGAAAACCCCCTTATGGATTACTCATGTCACTTCCTATACCCACGAAACCATGGCAACATCTGTTGATGGATTTCATTGTAGACTTACCTCCATCAAAAAATCAAACTACAATTTTTGTGGTTGTAGATATTTTCACTAAAATGGCTCATTTCCTACCATTTCACAAACTGCCGACCTCTGCCGAGACATCTCAACTGTTCCTAGACAATATAGTAAAACTTCACGGAATTCCGTCTATTCTCACAACAGATAGAGGTACACAGTTTACCTCCAGGTTTTGGACAAAATTGTGTAATCTCACCCAAACAGATCATAGATTCTCTACCTCATTCCACCCACAGACAAATGGCCAGGCGGAACGTGTAAACCAGTGGTTGGAGCAATACATACGGTGTTTTTGCTCTTTTCATCAAAACAATTGGGCTGACTTCATATCTACTGCTGAGTTCGCTTACAACAACTCTGTAAATACATCAACCAAACTCACACCGTTCTACGCCAACTATGGATACCATCCCACCTTCCTACTGGACTCAAATGACGACTTAAATTTCCCTCTAGTGGATGAATTACACAATTCTCTAATTGACAACTTCAACTTCATACGTCAGAATATTGAAAACTCGCAAGCAACACAATAAAGGTATTATGAATAACGTAGAAGACACCCACCGAACTACTCCATTGGTGAGAAGGTTTGGCTATCTACCAGAAACCTAAAACTACAATTAACCAGCAAAAAGTTGGCAAGTCTTTTTATCGGTCCCTACCGCATTAAAGGTATAGTAAATCAAAACGCTGTCACTATTGATCTTCCGGATAGCCTTCGAATTCACCCTACGATACATTTATCACTTTTGAAGCCCTATCAGGATCAGAGGGTTACTAATGTTCTTCTACCTCCTCCACCTCTTCTCCTTGATCCTGATGAGTTTGAAGTCCATTCTATTATGGATTCAAGATTGCGTCGGGGTACCTTGCAGTATCTTATTCGGTGGAAGAATTTCTCTTTTGATGAAGATTCATGGGAACCTGCTTCTTATATTAGGGCACCCAGGTTGATCTCTTCTTTTCATCGCCGTCACCCGGATAGACCTCGTCCTACCGCTGTGGAACAGCGTCCTTGAGAGGGGGGTCCTGTAAGGGTTACTGTGCCTTTAAGACATTCCTCTTTTACTATTGGATAATTCCCCTTTAAATATCCAGAGCAACTAAGCAACATTGCTTAGTTATTCTGATTCGTTTCATACGAACACCTGAGAGCCAAGCCTCATTCCCAACCTGCAAGGAGAAACTTTTTGTCTCTGCACAAGTGAGCTGTGTGAACAGACAGCTCCAAACACAGGACCGGATTTCTTTGAAACCTCTTCCTCCTTCTCACACTACTGTGGATCAAAGATTTCGATCTGGCAAAGCTAAATAACATCTGACAATCATATACAGCAAGTATTACTCTTACCTTACCGTTCTTTATCTTACTCGCAGAGCAGGACTACATTTCCCAGAAGCGCTCTGGAGTAAAACCGGAACTTCTGGTATAGCGAACCACCAGTGTTTCAGCACAAATCTACACCGGAGAGCCGTGAGATCACAGGTATATGAGACTGCCTGAAACTAAGGCACCGTAGTAGTAAAATAACAAACCTGTGAACTATAAATAAATTGGATACTCTGCTTATAACAATTCTGCCTGAGCTAACTTATACACAGTTAATAGAAAGGTTTATTAAGCCTCTCTTCCATCCTGTTAACTCTAGTGATTTAAAGAAACATAATACTTTTTAGGTGGTTACTCTTCTTTTTCCACTATATTCTATCTGTACCAAATAAGTTTGGTTCTGAAACTATAAATCATTCTATATTAAATTCACTGCTGTATGAGATTGCCTTAGAGAAATTGGGTAATTACATTACTAGTAGTGATACAAACTAACTATTACATAAATCTGTATATTGAGTTCCTTAATAGGATATATCCTTACACACACTCTCTCTTTCTTTCTCTCTCTCACACTCTCTCTCTCTCTCACACACACACTCTCTCTCTCACACACACACACTCTCTCTCTCACACACACACTCTCTCACACACACACTCTCTCACACACACACTCTCTCTCACACACACACTCTCTCTCTCACACACTCTCTCTGTCACACACACACTCTCTCTGTCACACAGAGTTAGTTTTTGTAAAGCAGTATGCTATTTCCTGATATCACAGTGAACACAATATGTCTATTATGCTATTCCCTGATATCACAGTGAACACAATAACTCTGATATAGTACTTTTTATAAGTAATGAGTTTGTTACACCATGAGTTCTGAATCACACTAAGAGGAAGTGTAATCAGGTGGAATAGTGTGTTTTATCATAGAGCCTTAGTTTTTAGAATATAGGCAAACAGAGTTCTGAATACCATGAGGTAAAAATTGTAAGAAGAAGTAGTGTACAAACAAGCTTAGCGGAATTTATATTTACAGACTCATGTGAGTAAGTTGTGGAATATGCAGGTAAATATAAGTACTATATTCTTGAATGGAGAACAGTTATTCAATTTGACCACAATTAGAACTGAAACTCAAATTACGATAGCATTAAGATTTGAGTGCAAGTAACTTACAGTTCGTTTAGAGTCAGTCTTCCGGGCTTGCTAGAACTTGGACGCAGTGGAAATGCAAAGACAGACTGGGCGGAGTTTTACTGCAGCCTGTGCTGAGCGCAAAGGAGAGTGGTGTGTGACGTCACTATGGCAGCATCGGCAGTAGACAGAGGGAAACGGCTGCAAGGATTTCCAAGTACAAAATATATCAGCAACTTGAATAGGCTGCAAAGAAGTACCTTACTGCGGGCAGCTTGTCTTGGGGAAATGTCCCGGTAGTAGTTGGTTGAGCTGCACGAACAGTGTCCAATATCCCAGTAGTGGTTGGTAGAGCTGCACAAGCAGAGTCCGATGTGCAGAAATGAGCACTGACAGCACACACAATAGACCTAGGTAAATAAGGTGGAAATAAAGAACAGCAGTTGGTATCCAATTGAATATTAAAGATTTCTAAGGAGCTTAGAGTAGAGCAGTCTGTCACAACAGATTTAACAAAATACTAAGCACAGGTATGACTGTGAGGTGTGGTTTTATAGGGGGCGTGAGTGCTTGATTGGAGAAACGATTTAAAGGTATACAATCCTGCTATAAGCACTCTGACAGGACCCCCTCCTCAAGCAAGCTGATCCACAGCTTGTGGCCTAGGCCGATCAGGGTACCTCCGGTGAAATTTTGAAACAAGCCTCGGAGCGTTCAGATTGGATGATGGTTCCCAACTGTCTTCTTCTGCCGAATAATTCTTCCAATGGACCAGATATTGTAAAGATCCTCTGTAATATCATGAGTCAAGAAGTGAATGGATTTCATAAACTTCAGAATCATGTTGAACCATAGAGGGTGGAAGAACCGGGAGTGTGGAACCAGTGCCCGTGTATGGTTTGACCAAAGATACATGAAAGGTCGGGTGAATCTTCAAGGTGTTAGGAAGTTCAAGAGTAACAACATTCTCATTAATGATTTTAGAAATGGGAAATGGTCCACAAAATTTCTGTGCTAATTTCCTACTAGGAACGTGTAATTTGAGGTTTTTGGTAGACAACCAAACTTGATCTCCTACTTGGTATTCAGGAGGTTTTCTTCTTCGTAAGTCATAATAGCGTTTTTGAGATGCCTGTGCTTTAATTATGTTCTCTTTTAGAAATCTGAAGTTTTCCAGTAAACCGTTATTAAATTCATCCACTAATGGAGATTGAGATGCTATTGAAGATATTGTACCAAAACTTGGATGATATCCGTAGTTCGCATAAAGTGGAGAGATTTTAGTTGAAGAGTTGGTGAGATTGTTGCATGCAAATTCAGCCATAGGTAAATATTTGATCCAGTCAGTTTGTTGGAAAGAGCAAAAACACCTTAGATATTCATCAAGCCATTGGTTCACTCTTTCTGTCTGTCCATTAGCTTGTGGATGAAAAGATGTTGTATAATGATGGCTGATATTCAAGGATAAGCAAAGATTTTTCCAGAACCGTGAGGTAAACTGTGTACCCCTATCTGAGATTATGATAGAAGGTACCCCATGTAATCTGATGATGTTTTTTATAAAGAGTTCAGCTGTTTCTGACGATGTGGGTAGTTTGTGATATGGTAGGAAATGTACCATCTTGGTAAAAGTATCAGTAACAACTAGTATGGTATTTTGTTTTTTTGATGGTGGAAGCTCTACAATAAAATCTAAACCAATTTGTTGCCAAGGTCTATCTGAGACAGGAAGTAGCATGAGAAGTCCATATGGTGGCTTTCTTTCAGTTTTAGATGTCTGGCATATGGTACAACCCTTTATATATTCCTTCACTGTTGTTTTCATGTTTGGCCACCAATAAGATCTTGTTATTAAGTCTAAGGTTCGTTTTAAACCAGGATGTCCTGCTATTGGAGAATCGTGATGATCTGCAAGTATTGTACTTGTGAGGTTAGTGGATATATACATTTTGTTGTCATAATAGTAAATACCATACTTAAGGTTTAAGAGTCTATTAGAAGGTTCTGGGGATGTTTGCTTGATTTTCTATTATCTGTGAGAAACTCTGTTGTAAGACCCAGGAACCTTTCTGGAGGTATAATAGAGGTTTGATTATTTGATGTTATAGGAACTGGTGGTTGTCGAGAAAGGGCATCAGCTTTTCCATTCTTGTTGGCGGGACGATAAATAATCTGAAAATCAAACCTGGAAAAATACAGGCTCCATCGTACCTGTCTAGCTGATATGTCTAGCTGAATGTTTTATTGTTTTGCAAATAATGCAAATTTTTATGATCAGTAAATATTATGATAGGATGTGTAGCTCCCTCTAATAAATGCCTCCAAAATTCCAGAGCCCTTCAGATGGCAAGTAATTCTTTCTCCCCAATTGCATAATTCCTTTCTGCAGGTGACATGATCTTAGAATAGTATGATATCGGATGTAGGGGATCAGAGAGATATTCTCGTTGAGATAATATAGCTCCTATGGCATGATCAGATGAATCAACTTCCAGTATATATTGTAGGCTAGCATTTGGAAATTTCAGAATTGGTGCTTTTGTAAAACAATTCTTTAAATGATTAAAGACCGTAGTATATTCAGGAGTCCAAACAAATGATGTAGTGGAACCAGTGAGTTGTGTGAGTGGTCTGACAATATGTGAAAACATTTTGATAAATTTCCGGTAATAATTAGAAAATCTGAGGAACCTTTGTAATTCCTTTTTGTTAGTAGGTGTTGGCCACTCTTTTACGGAATCCACTTTCTCAGACATTTGAATACCTGTAGGTGATATAGTGTAACCCAAAAAGGAGACAGAATTGTTATGGAATGAGCATTTCTCTGGTTTGGCGTATAGTTTGTGTATCCTTAGTCTAGCTAAAACCCACCTAACATGTTTTATATGATCTTCTATGTTGCTGGAATATATTAAGATATCATCAAGATATACGACCATGCACACGTCCAGCAGGTCTCTGAAGATGTCGTTAATAAAGTGCTGGAACGTGGCAGGGGCATTACATAGCCCGAACGGCGTCACTAAATATTCGAATAAGCCGCATCTGGTCCTGAAGGCTGTGAGCCATTCGTCGCCCTCCTTTATCCGGATGAGGTTGTAAGCACCTCGGAGGTCGAGTTTAGTGAATACAGTTGCATTTGTTAATCTCTCAATTAGTTCTGGTATGAGTGGGAGTGGGTAGTGGTTCTTTACAGATCGTTTATTTAACTCGCGATAGTCAATTATAGGTCTTAATGTACCGTCCTTGTACCGTCCTTGTTAGTTACAAAAAACATCCCTGCAGCAGTGGGTGAAGTTGATGGTCTGATAAAACCTTTACGTAAATTTTCCTGTAAATACTGTTTTAAATGTACAAGTTCTGGCTGACTTAAGGGATATAGGTGACCTACAGATATAGTAATACCTGGTATTAGTTCTATTGGGCAGTCATAAATCCTGTGTGGTGGTAGACTCTCTGCCTCGGATTTACTGAACACATCAGAAAAATCCTTGTATTGAACAGGTAAAAAAGAATTGATACACTCTGATTGAAGGAGATCCTGAAGTGGATAACAAGTATGGTTACAGGAGGATGATTTGAAGGTAACTTGAAGAGTGGTCCAATCAATACTAGGGTTGTGTAATTGTAACCATGTGAGGCCTAAAACAATTGGGAAATGTGGAGAAGGTATAACGTCAAAGGTGATATGTTCGGTATGGCCGTTTTCAGTTGTGACTAGAAGTAGTATGATGTGTTATAGGCCCATTAGTAATTGCGGAACCATCAATAACTCTGAGGGAGACAGGTATCAGTTTTTTAACAATTGGTATTTTATTTTGCTTTACAATTGTGATGTCAATAAAGTTGCCAAAGGCCCCTGAGTCAATTATGGCGCTTGTATTCAGTCGGTTAAGGTCCGACTGTATAAGGAGAAAAAGGTTGCAGTAAGTTTGAGTAGTCTCAAGGTTTTGGGAATTATGTATAAGTGTAAACTTACTCCTTTTGTTCTTCTTTAAAGTAGGACAATCGCTGACGGTATGGTTAGGATTCGCACAGTACATGCAGAGATGTAGTCCTTCTGGTGGTGTCCTTCTGCGTTGCCTCTCTTGAGCAGTAAGGAGGCCCCTTAGGACTCCAATTTCCATGGGTGATGGCTGGTCTGAGGATGAAGTAGATGGCGTAGCATATCCAGGTGCTTGAGCCTTAGAGTATCTTCCTGTTAAATTCCTCTCTGCCTTCCTTTCCCGCAATCTTCGGTCTATCTGTGTGGCAAGCTTCATCAACGCCTCCAGAGTAGTTGGCATCTCTACACGTGCAAGCTCGTCTTTTAGGCTCTCAGACAGTCCAAGTCTAAACTGGTTGCGTAATGATACTAAACTCCAGGAAGAATCAGAAGCATACAATTTAAATTCAGAAATATATTCCTCAACTGGTTTTTTACCTTGTTTAAGCTGCCTCATCCTCTGTTCAGCAGAAAGCTGTATATCAGTATCCCAGTAGAGTTCATCTAGAGCGTGGAAAAAATCAGTGTAGGAGTTTAGGATAGGCGAGTTAGTTTCATAGAGATGATCTGCCCAAATTCTTGGTTCTGTTCTTAGGAAAGATATAGTGGTGAGTACCTTAACTCTATCATTAGGATAAGTTTTTGGTTTCAGATTGAATAATAATTGGCAGGCATTTTTGAATTGTCTATAAAGTTTTCTGTCCCCAGAAAAAAATTTGGGTACACATACCTGGGGTTCTGGAACACTGGTTTGCTGCTCCTTGGATTCCTTAATCAATTCTCTTAATACTTGATTTTCAAGTTGCAGATCCAGAATAGCTTGTCCCATCTGGTCTACTTTCTGAGAGAGGTTATATACCACCTGGGGTAAATCAGGTTGTTCCATGGTTCTTTTTAAGGCTTAGTATTATGTAAAGCAGTATGCTATTACCTTATATCACAGTGAACACAATATGTCTATTATGCTATTCCCTGATATCACAGTGAACACAATAACTCTGATATAGTACTTTTTATAAGTAATGTGTTTGTTAGACCATGAGCTCTGAATCACACTAAGAGGAAGTGTAATCAGGTGGAATAGTGTGTTTTATCATAGAGCCTTAGTTTTTAGAATATAGGCAAACAGAGTTCTGAATACCATGAGGTAAAAATTGTAAGAAGAAGTAGTGTACAAACAAGCTTAGCGGAATTTATATTTACAGACTCATGTGAGTAAGTTGTGGAATATGCAGGTAAATATAAGTACTATATTCTTGAATGGAGAACAGTTATTCAATTCGACCACAATTAGAACTGAAACTCAAATTACGATAGCATTAAGATTTGAGTGCAAGTAACTTACAGTTCGTTTAGAGTCAGTCTTCCGGGCTTGCTAGAACTTGGACGCAGTGGAAATGCAAAGACAGACTGGGCGGAGTTTTACTGCAGCCTGTGCTGAGCGCAAAGGAGAGTGGTGTGTGACGTCACTATGGCAGCTTCGGCAGTAGACAGAGGGAAACAGCTGCAAGGATTTCCAAGTACAAAATATATCAGCAACTTGAATAGGCTGCAAAGAAGTTTCTTAATGCAGGTAGCTTGTCTTGGGGAAATGTCCTGGTAGTAGTTGGTTGAGCTGCATGAACAGTGTCCAATATCCCAGTAGTGGTTGGTAGAGCTGCACGAGCAGAGTCCGATGTGCAGAGATGAGCACTGACAGCACACACAATAGACCTAGGTAAATAAGGTGGAAATAAAGAACAGCAGTTGGTATCCAATTGAATATTAAAGATTTCTAAGGAGCTTAGAGTAGAGCAGTCTGTCACAACAGATTTAACAAAATACTAAGCACAGGTATGACTGCGAGGTGTGGTTATATAGGGGGTGTGAGTGCTTGATTGGAGAAAATATTTAAAGGTATACAATCCTGCTATAAGCACTCTGACAGTTATATTGTAGCTAGTTTAGGTTTTATTTTACAGGTAAGTTTCTATTTAGTTTAAAATAGGTATTATTTAGTTAATAATTGTAAGTTTAATTTAGCTGTATTTTAATTATGTTAAAGTTAGGGGGTGTTAGGGTTAAGGTTATGTTAGGCTTAGGTTTAGGAGTTAATAGGTTTATTATAGCGGCAGTGTGGGCGGATGGCAGATTAGGGGTTAATAATATTTAAATAGTGTTTGCAATGCGGGAAGGCGGCGGTTTAGGGGTTAATAGGTTTATTATAGTGGCAACGATGTTGGGATGCGACAGAATAGGGGTTAATAATTTTTTGAAAAGGTTGGCGATGTCTGGAGCGGCAGATTAGGGTTTAATAAATTTATTATAGTATTTGCAATGAGGGAGGGCCTCGGTTTAGGGGTTAATAGGTAGTTTATGGGTGTTAGTGTACTTTGTGACAGTTTAGTTATAAGTTTTATGTTACAGCTTTGTAGCGTAAAACTCATAACTACTGACTTTAGATGGCGGTACGGATCTTGGCATTTTAGGCTGTACCGCTCACTTTTTGGCCTCCCAGGCAAACTTGTAATACCGGCGCTATGGAAGTCACATTGAAAAAGGACTTTTCTTAAAGTGCGGTACTGACGTTGCGTGATGGCCAAAAAAGTGTGCGGTACAGCTATTCTGACAAGACTTGTAATAGCACGTTAGGGAAAAAGCATCGTTATGGGCCATAACAATGCTTTTTCACTCATAACGCCAAACTCGTAATCTAGCTGAGAGTCTTTAAATTCTTTACTCTTTATTTGAGGAAACTTTCCTCCCAGCATTTCAATACCCATGATATAGGTCTCTTTATAGATATAACACTTGCTCAGCACACTTGCTCCTATATTGTGATATAGACTATGGATTAACATCTACATCCTAGGTCTCTATCACTTATATACTGTACACTGCCTGTGACTCTGGGGACAGCACAGCTTCCCGTGAGTGCCAGTGAGCACCCAGGGCTGAGCATGTTGCAGGGTTATAGGATGTGTACCCAGTCCAGTCTGAGAGTGCAGCCCCCTTCTGTGTTTTATATATATTTATATCTATCTATCTATCTATCTATCTATCTATCTATCTATATTTATATTTGTAAATAAAGGTTGTAATTTTAATTGAATCATTACATCTTAACAATTGTTTAATAAGATATCTGTTGAAGAATTCTATTGATTACCATATATGGGTTTTAAGCAATGGTTAATATAATAATTGAATCATTAACTTTTAACAATTGTTTAATACTATATATGGTTAGAAACTTCATATCCACCATATAGGGCAGTGAATAATAGGTTGAGATGTAATGATTCAATCATTGAATTCCACATTATTTATCACCATATATAGTTTTACAACTATTGCTTGTAAACAATGTGAACACTCATTAAGAGCACAAAAGGCTCATTATCTGAACTCAAGCCTTATTTTAAAGGGAGAGTATAAACCAATTTTCTTATAACTGCATGTAATAGACACTACTATAAACAATAATATGCACAGATACTAATAGAAAAATCCAGTATAGAACCGTTTAAAAACTTACGCCTAGATTTAGAGTTCTGCGTTAGCCGTCAAAACCAGCGTTAGGGTCTCCTAACGCTGGTTTTGGCTGCCCGCTGGTATTTAGAGTCAGACATGAAAGGGTCTAACGCTCACTTTCCAGCCGCGACTTTTCCATACTGCAGATCCCCCTATGCCATTTGCGTATCCTATCTTTTCAATAGGATCTTTCTAACGCCGGTATTTAGAGTCTTGGCTGAAGTGAGCGTTAGAAATCTAACGACAAGACTCCAGCCACAGGAAAAAGCCAGGAGTTAAGAGCTTTCTGGGCTAACGCCGGTTCATAAAGCTCTTAACTACTTTGCTCTAAAGTACACTAACACCCATAAACTACCTATGCACCCCTAAACCGAGGCCCCCCCACATCGCCGCCACTCTAATAATTTTTTTTAACCCTTAATCTGCCGACCGCACACCGCCGCAACCTACGTTATCCCTATGTACCCCTAATCTGCTGCCCCTAACACCGCCGACTCCTACATAATATTTATTACCCCTAATCTGCCGCCCCCAACGTCGCCGCCATCTACCTACAATTATTAACCCCTAATCTGCCGACCAGACCTCACCGCTACTATAATAAAGTTATTAACCCCTAATCCGCCTCACTCCCGCCTCAATAACCCTATAATAAATATTATTAACCCCTAATCTGCCCTCCCTAACATCACCGACACCTAACTTCAAGTATTAACCCCTAATCTGCCGACCGGACCTCACCGCTACTCTATTAAATTTATTAACCCCTAAAGCTAAGTCTAACCCTAACACTAACATCCCCCTAAGTTAAATATAATTTTTATCTAACAAAATAAATTAACTCTTATTAATAAATCCTAACCTAAGTTACAATTAAACCTAACACTACACTATCAATAAATTAATTACATACAAATACCTACAAATAAATACAATTAAATAAACTAACTAAAGTACAAAAAATAAAAAAAGAACTAAGTTACAAAAAATAAAAAAATAATTTACAAACATTAGAAAAATATTACAACAATTTTAAGCTAATTACACCTACTCTAAGACCCCTAATAAAATAACAAAGCCCCCCAAAATAAAAAAATGCCCTACCCTATTCTAAAATACAAATAGAACAGCTCTTTTACCTTACCAGCCCTTAAAAGGGCCTTTTGCGGGGAATGCCCCAAAGAATTCTGCTCTTTTGCCTGTAAAAAAAAACATACAATACCCCCCCCAACATTTACAACCCACCACCCACATATCCTTAATCTAACCCAAACCCCCCTTAAATAAACCTTACACTAAGCCCCTGAAGATCTCCCTACCTTATCTTCACCACGCCTGGTATCACCGATCCGTCCAGAAGAGGCTCCGAAATCTTCATCCAAGCCAAAGCGGGGGCTGAAGAGATCCATAATCGGGCTGAAGAGATCCATCATCCGGCTGAAGAGGTCCATCATCCGGCTGAAGAGGTCCATCATCGGGCTGAAGAGATCCATCATTCGGCTCAAGAGGTCCATCATCAGGCTGAAGAGATCCATCATCCGGCTGAAGAGGTCATATTGTAATATTTTTCTAATGTTTGTAAATTATTTTTTTATTTTTTGTAACTTAGTTCTTTTTTTATTTTTTGTACTTTAGTTAGTTTATTTAATTGTATTTAATTGTAGGTATTTGTATGTAATTAATTTATTGATAGTGTAGTGTTAGATACAAGATAATCACAGAGGTAAAAAGTATATAAATATAACTGTGTTGGTTAAGCAAAACTGGGGAATGGGTAATAAAGGGATTATCTATCTTTTAAAACAATACAAATTCTGGTGTAGACTGTCCCTTTAATGTTTTTGTGTCCACAACATTGTCAAGAAGTTTACAGCCCATGGCAATTTAGCTAATCTCCCTGGACTTAACGAAAGAAAAAAATTGATCAAAGATTGCAACGAAAGGATTGTTCGAATGGTGGATAAAAAACCTTGATCAACTTCCAGACAAATTCAAGCTGTCCTTCAGGCACAGGGTAAAAATGTGTCAGCTTGTACTATACGTACCATCTGAATGAAAAGGGATGCTATGGTAGTGTCAGGGTGCCAGGAATCAGACTGAGACGAGAAGTGCAAAAATAATCACACCTTTATTAATAGCAAAAAATAATAAAAAGTCCACAAGTCAAATAACAAGCCAGGAGTCAAAACCAGAGCTGGTAGTCAGACGAGCCGAGTCAGGAGCCAAAGCGAATAGTCAGACGAGCCGGAATCAGGAACAAGGAAAACAGCGGAGTCAGGAACAAGCCAGGGATCAGGAACCAGGAAGGACGTCAGGCAGCCAGGTAATACACAGGAACTCTCACAAACAAGTCTGAGACAACGCAAAGGCAAAGCATACTGAACAGAGGCCCTTTAAATAATAAGTGATGACATCACAATTCTGAGACTGCATCCTGTCTCACATGGATGATGCACACCAGTCTGGCCATAAAAGGAAGTGCAGGAATTGAGCAGCATCCCCCACAATGCACCATAGTCAGGAAGAGAGGTGAGTAAAATGGCTGCCAGCAGCACATGGCAAACACAACAGGGAAAAAACCCTGACAGTACCCTCCCCTCAATGACCCCTCCCCCACGGGAGGACAAAAGGCTTATTGGGGAAACGGGCATGGAAGGCACGGAGGAGGGCGGGAGCATGAACATCAGAGGAGGGAACCCAAGAACGCTCCTCCGGACCATAGCCTCTCCAGTGAACCAAATACTGTACACGGCCCCTGGACATACGAGAGTCAATAATGCTTCTGACCTCATACTCCTCATGGTTGTCAACAAAGATTGGACGGGGACGAGGCAACACAGTGGTAAACCGATTACAAACCAATGGTTTCAAGAGGGAGACATGAAAAACATTGGAGATGCGCATAGAAGGAGGAAGGTCAAGAGCATAGGCCACAGGATTAACCCGTCGGAGTATTCGAAAAGAACCAACATAAAGGAGAGCCAATTTATTGGAAGGCACACGAAGGTTCAAGTTGCGGGAGGACAGCCAAACTCTCTCACCACCAATTTATATTTGTAAATAAAGGTTGTAATTTTAATTGAATCGTTACATCTTAACAATTGTTTAATAAGATATCTGTTGAAGAATTCTGTTGATTACCATATATGGGTTTTAAGCAATGGTTAATATAATAATTGAATCATTAACTTTTAACAATTGTTTAATACTATATATGGTTAGAAACGTCATATCCACCATATAGGGCAGTGAATAATAGGTTGAGATGTAATGATTCAATCATTGAATTCCACATTATTTATCACCATATATGGTTTTACAACTATTGCTTGTAAACAATGTGAACACTCATTAAGAGCACAAAAGGTTCATTATCTGAACTCAAGCCTTATTTTAAAGGGACAGTATAAACCGATTTTCTTATAACTGCATGTAATAGACGCTACTATAAACAATAATATGCACAGAAACTGATAGAAAAATCCAGTATAAAACCCGTTTAAAAACGTTTTTTGAAAAAGAAGGCATCTAAGCTTTTTTTGGTTTAGAACTCTGGATAGCACTTTTTTTATTGGTGGATGAATTTATCCACCAATCAGCAAGGAAAACCCTGGTTGTTCACCAAAATTGGGACGGCATCTAAACTTACATTGCATTTTTAAATAAAGATACCAAGAGAATGAAGAAAATTTGATAATAGGAGTAAATTAGAAAGTTGCTTAAAATTTCATGCTCTATCTGAATCACGAAAGAAAAAAATTTGGGTTCAGTGTCCCTTTAACTAATAACACTATTAAATCCCTTAGTAGCTGTGTTTGAAAACTATAACATTTTTGGGTATGCACAGAATACACGTGTATGCAACTGACATAGTTTTTATTATAGTAATTTCAAACAATACAAATTGTTTTTGCAAATAAAAAGACACTTGCACATGTTTACAATTTTGAAACATATTACATTTTATTAATTTTTTAAAGAGGACTAAACAATCCATTGCAAATTCCAAATATTAAACAACTTAATTTTCTCAAAATTGAGAGTCAACAAAAATATACAATAAGATTAAAAGATAAAACAAGGTGAGAAGACTTTGTATACATGAGTATGTTAATCCTTATGTAGCACTTATGAGGCCTATCATGGAACTCTAAATAAATAAATTATAACTCAAATATCTCATAAGCATTGTACTGGTAAACCGGGCCACTTTTGCTACATGAAAAGTATTATATGGCTCTAGGACCCAAGATCAAACAATTGTATGGGTATACAGTATATACAGTCATGGCCAAATATCGGCACCCCTGCGTCAGATAATGCACCACTTCACCCAGAAAATTGTTGCAATTACAAATGTTTAGCATTCTCATGTGTATTTCTTTTGTTTGTATTGGTATGACACAAAAAAGGGGAGAAAAAAAAGCCAAAGCTGACACATTCCACACAAAGCTCCAAAAATGGACTGGACAAAAGTATAAGCACCTTGTCAAAATTGTAAGAAATAATTGCATTCCAAGTTTGTGATGCTCCTGTAATTTGTAATTAAAATTAACCTGTATCAATTAAAGGGACATAATACTCATATGCTTAATCACTTCAAACTAATGCAATATAACTGTAAACATAATATCACCTGAGCATCTCTATGTAAAAATGGAAGATATTTTACCTCACAACTTCTTAAACTCAGCAGAGTAAGTTCAGTGTAAAAAATTATACTCAGCTGCTGCCCAGCTGCAGGTAAAAAGAAAAAAGAAGAAGAAATGAACTGCAGCCAATCAGCATCAACAGTGCTGAGGTCATGAACTCTTTTACTGTGATCTCATGAGATTTGACTTAACTCTCATGATATTTCATAGTAAACTTCCTTAAACTGAATAGGGAAATAAGATTAGTGTGCACGAACGCTCAGTCCCTTAGCTGTCCCGAGACAGACATACTGATTTGCTGCTTAGAAGTCCTTTACAATGGGATGTGGTTACTGAGTAACTTTTGAGGTAAAATATCTTTCTTTTTTACATGTTCAGGTGATATTTTATAGTCAGCTTTTTACAGCTATGCTGCACACTGGCAACCAGTTAAAATGGTTAAAATTTGACTTAACCTTTCTGTTGTGTGTCTCTGTGTGCCACACTGAGCATGGAGAAGAGAAAAAGCCGCATAAAATTGTCTGAGGATTTGTGAACAAAAATTGTGGAAAAACATGGACAATCTCAAGGTTACAAGTCCATCTCCAGAGATCTTAATGTTTCTGTGTCCACAACATTGTCAAGAGGTTTACAGCCCATGGAAATTTAGCTAATCTCCCTGGACTTAACGAAAGAGAAAAATTGATCAAAGATTGCAACGAAAGGATTGTTTGAATGGTGGATAAAGAACTTTGATCAACTTCCAGACAAATTCAAGCTGACCTTCAGGCACAGGGTACAAATGTGTCAGCTCGTACTATACGTCGCCATCTGAATGAAAAGGGACGCTATGGTAGAGACCCAGAAGGATCCCACTGCTTACACAGAAACATAAAAATGCCAGATTGGAGTTTGCCAAAACTTACCTGAGGAAGCCAAAATCCATTTGGGAGAATGTACTGTGGACAGATGAAATTACAGCTTTTTGGTAAATCCAATCATTCTACTGTTTTCAGAAAAAGAAATGAGGCTTTAAAAGAAACAAACACAGTTCCTACAGTCAAACATGGTGGAGGTTCACTGATGTTTTGAGGTTGCTTTGCTGCTTCAGGCACTGGATGTCTTGACTGTGTGCATGGCATTATGGAATCTACAGACTACCAAAGAATTCTGTGGTGCAGTGTAGGGCTCAGTGTCAGAAAGTTGGGTCTCAGTCAGAGCTCATGTATCTTACAGCAGGACAATGACCCAAAGCACGCGTCAAAAAGCACCCAGAAATGGTTTAAGACAAAACGCTGGAGAGTACTGAACTGGCTAGCAATGAGTCCAGATCTCAATCCCATAGAGCACCTGTGTAGAAATCTTAAACAGCAGTTGGGAAAGGGAACCCTTCTAATCTTAGAGACCTGAAGCAGTTGACGAAAGAAGAGTGGTCCAAAATTCCAGTAGAGAGGTGTAAGAAACTCATTGATGGTTACAGGAAGCAATTGATTTTTTTTTTAAAGGGGTGTGCTTCCAAATATTAAATTGAGGGTGCCAAAAATTTTGTCCAGTCCATTTTTGTAGTTTTGCATAAAATGTATCAGATTTGGATTTTTTTTTCTCCACTTTTTCTGTATCATACTTAGAAGAAAATAATATATATATATTATATGCACACACACACACACACATATATATATATATATATATATATATATATATATATATATATATATATATAAAGTTATGTTTTGTGTTTTAAATATAAATACTTCAAATTGCAGTGTTCTTCACTTAGAAGAAAAAGTTAATTTTGTTTCTAAATAAACACATATATATATATATATATATATATATATATATATATATATATATATATATATCAGTACAGTATATATCTATGTATACTGTATATCTTTATCTGTATAAGTTCATATAAATATATAACTATATAACTATAGATATATTTTAAATAAAACATAATCATATATATATAGAAATATCTATTTCAAATAAAAAGAACGTTCTTCTATGTGAAGAACATTGGAATATGAAGTATTTAACACTGTCGGTCGAGTGAAGTGTCGTGTTAGCTAGTGAGCGATAGCTGTTTGTTTTTTTAACGTGTCCCATAGAAGTCAAGGGGAGAAGAAGTTTACGTGCAATCAATAGCGAAGTCCTGGAGATATGAGCGCTAACCTGAACGCGCTAACATTTTACTTTCAGCGTGGTTTGTGTGTGAGCGAAAAAAAAAGTTAACGTGCCACTCCATAAAAGATAACAGTAATTTGTATAATACACATTCACTTTTTCTTTCTTTGTCTCTGTCATAAATATATATATATATAAAATTATATTTATGACAGAGACAAAGAAAGAAAAACTGAATGCGTATTATACAAATTACTGCCATCTTTTTATGGAGTTTTTTTCTTCTTCTTAGTCTATTTGCTTATAAACTTGTGCATTTAATTTCAGCATAAATTTGTGTCATTGGACACAAATGCTTTAAATACATAACAGAAGCAAGAAGCATTTGCACTATAACTGGTTAATGCTTGCGTTTAGAATCAAAATAAAATTGTTTTTTAAGCCTGAGCGCAGGGAATTGTAATTTACAAAACCTCAGGAAAGAATATTACAAGTACCTGATTATTTTATGTAAATATTGCGTATTTATGTATAATTATTTCTTGGAAGCATCAAATGAAACAGGCTGTCATTGAAATAAATTCTGTGCAAGACATGTAGATGAGATAAGTGTTTTTTTTATTTTAATATACATTTCAAACTAGGAAAATGGGACAGAAATGCACATAATGATCCAGCAGAGGGCAGTATAATATCTTTCTTCTGTAAAAAAATGCCTTTCTCAATATAATCTAGAATTTGCTTTTGTATGAAAAATGAGACTGCTATATGAATTTGTTCACATTTCTATCGTAAATATACTATTATTTTATACCTAGCGTGATTGTTTGTGTAAATAAAGTTTGCTACATTTAGACATATAGATAGATAACAAAACCTACAACTGACTTGCACAAAGTCACATGGAAATAAAATTCCCTAACTCTTCTATATCAAACAGGATGATGAAGAGAAAAAAAATAGTAGTTTGCACATCTTAACATCAATTCCTAAAATACACTAGAGGCTGTGGAAAGCGTGGGTCTTCTGTACCTGGAAAAATGTAAGAAAAAGATAAATGTCAATATGTGTAACTAAGATCAGGAAAGACAAAAGCGAATGTTTCAGATAAATCTGCAGATTACAGGAGAAGTGTGTTCCTGTGAGAGACGAAGAACGAGAGAGATAGACAGGCAAAGGGGGAGGAAGTGGGAAATGAGTAAGTGAGGCATACAGAGAGAGACCGGCTGAGAGAATAAAAGAGTGGCAGACAGATAGACACTAACAGAAAGACAGGGAGACTGAAGGGCTGATTTGCTAAAGCTCTCCAGATCAGACCTGTTTTTTCAAGCTGACGCTCGCAGTGGCTGCCCTGGTGGAATTATTGTAAAAAAGAGGGCAGTCCCTGCGAGTGGCGAGATGGCTCCTATATAAAGTAATGGATCTCGCTTTAGGGACACTTTACTGCAGCCAATATAAATCACATTACACTGCTTTCTGCATATAGCATCTTACGTTGGCTTCTATGTTCGTATGCATGTGATTTTTTTGTTATGGTATTTTGAGTGTTTTTAGAAAAGCTCTGCAGTGCAAAAATCTTTACAGAATTACGCTGGGATTTGTTTAGTCCATTTTTCGCAAAAACAACAATTATGCTTTGTATTTTGTACATATTAGTACAAATTTATATGTGTTTTTACACATGCAGTTTACTTAAATTACGCAGTGCGTATTTAATACGATTTATTTCTGTGTAATTTACATATAAATTTAAAATTTTTGATAAAATATCATTTTTGGTGAAAAATTTTGTTACAATTTTTGATGCACTTTAAAAATATAATTTTTTCCTGCGTATTTTTATCTGAATGATTCAATTATTAATTTTCTATTATTTAAAAAAAAAAATACAAATACAATTGTGCACTTTTGTAATGTATGTATCTCTTCCTCATACGAAAATGCAGTATATGGCCCTTAGCGAGACAGTCTGTTTTCAGGATAAAATAGAATTCCCCATTGGAAATAAAAGGCTGGCGTGCATTCTTTTAGAATATCACCAGCCTGGAGAGCATTAGAGAATCAGCCCCTGAGTAAAATAGACAGAAACAGCAACAAAGGAAAAGAAAGGTAAGAGATAGGATCAAAGCAAAAGTTATTTCATCCTATCCCTATTATTGTTTTACAATTTCCAAAGTGGTAAGAACAGTCAGTTATTTATTATTCAACAGGAAATGGACTGGACTAACTAACAGCCCAATGCACATGGTTCTATGAATCTTTCACACATTTTAGATTTTTTATGTTCATGGGACATAATAATTCAAACTGTAGTGTTCATGATGAGTGCGTTTTTCTTGGAATACCCATGTATTAGCAAAAACGCCTCTAGCACAAACTATCATTGTTTCAGGGACATATATACATAGGCTATGGGTGCATAGTGCACCAGCATTCAAACACCACACCTGTTCAGAGAATTGACAGTAGTTTGTATAATGCAACCCAAGTCATTGCTGGCATTGTGCACGCCACCTCTGGCTCTCTGAGCAGGTTCAGGATTTGAATGTGTGTGCACTAAGCACAGTTAGCATATTTATATATGCCTATGAAACAACAATAACTGTTACTAGAAGCATTTTTCTAATACAAGTATATACAAAAATGTGTCTATTCAGAACTGGAATTTACTCATCTACCCTTCAGTTCTGACAATTATGTGCCTTTTAATTTAAATATAAATGTGCTTGGCCTTACCACCTATTGATACCCTGTACTGTCTAACAAAAGCCAAATAAATACTAAATTAGGTATGAAAAAAAATCAAATAGAAAACACACATCCAAAAGCTTAGGGCTTAATTTATCAAACACCGGCGGACAGGGGTGGACATATTAGCCCTTGTCTGCCCGGCTTCTCCTCTGGTGGGCAACTATCTGCTGCCTGCATTTACCATTGCACACAAGCGCTCCTTTGCACTCGCATGCAACCCTGCCTGCGCACAGCAAATCACATACAGGCAGGAGCTGTCAATCTCCTTGGTTAGAAGAGAGGTGGAGAACAGGTCTGGGAAGGAGTGGTCTAATAACTGCTTCTTGATAAATTGTGACTGCAGGTTCGCAAGAAAAGGGCTTGATAAATCTAGCCCTTAATATCTAAAGCCATAAAATAAACCAGAAAAAAACAATACTTTTTCTCCTCTCACCCTCACCTCAACTCTCTAATATGATCATCCCACACAACCAACTAATTGTATCTAATTAGGGAGCGATTTATCAAGCTGAGGTGGACAGGGGCACCCATATGCACCTCTGTTGGCCGCAGCTTGCCTCTGTTGGGCTGAATTCCCCTGGCAGAATTCAGCATTGCAGATGAGCGCTATTTTGTGCTTGCATGCAATCCCGCCCCTGTCCACGCACAGCCAATCATGCGTGGGCAGGAGCTTTCTATCTCCCCAGGTGGACTATACCGGGGAGATTAAAATTAGCCACTTTAGAGGTGGCGAAAGGATAGGAAAGCAGCGGTTTGATGACAACTGCTTGTTAAATACAGCGTGCATGTTCTCTTGTGAGAATCTGCAATCGTATGGGGTTGAAGGGCTTGAAGCCTTTGATAAATTGACCCCTTAGTATCTAATAGTAATAATACAGTATATCTAATAGTAATAATACAGTGTATCTAATAGTATCTAATTAGTATCTAATATTAATAATATGGTATATCTAATAGTATCTAATTAGTATCTAATAGTAATAATACAGTGTATCTAATAGTATCTAATTAGTATCTAATAGTAATAATACAGTGTATCCAATAGTATCTAATAGTAATAATAAAGTGTATTTAATAGTATCTAATTAGTATCTAATAGTATCTAATTAGTATCTATTAGTAATAATACAATGTATCTAATAATATCTAATAGTAATAATAAAGTGTATTTAATAGTATCTAATAGTAATAATACAGTGTATCTAATAATATCTTATTAGTATCTAAAAGTAATTATACAGTGTATCTAATAGTATCTAATAGTAATAGTACAGTGTATCTAATAGTATCTAATATTAATAATACAGTATATCTAATAGTATCTAAGTAGTATCTAAAAGCAATAACACGGTGTATCTAATAGTATCTAAAAGTAATAATACAGTGTATCTAATTAGTATCTAATAGTAATAATACAGTGTATCTAATAGTATCTAAAAGTAATAATACAGTGTAAAACACAAACAAATACTCAGTGCTATCTATCCTTTAGAGGAAATCACTGTGTGCATATGGTATATAAAATTAAAAATAAAACAATTAAATCAAAATCTGCAAACAACTATGCATTCGTCATAAGCAAAACGAATAAGAAAAATGAAATAGTATAAAACAAAATACACATAAAATATGTAACATCAAATATATGTATAAAGTTGTATGCAAACAATACTGTCCTGTTTATGAAGATCTGTATAAATCCACAAACATGGCCTGCTTGAAATAGAGCAGATCGTTCTCCAAGGGTATGGTAGAGAAAGGGTGTACTGCAGCTCTTCAAAAGGAAAGCTTTCCCAAAAAATGATCCACCAAGAAATGTAGAACTGTAGTAAAAAAGAGAGAAGCGCAAAATACCGGATCTCTGTGCAGCGTTAAAAACACCTTTAATCAAAACCTAACATAAAGTATTACACTCACAAGATAAAAACATATATGTGCATTTAGTGCGTTAATGAGCACAAACATATATCACCATGTATGCAGTTCACACAAGTTCTTTTCTTTTCTTATTCTTTAGGGATCCCCAAGATAATCCAATAGTGTCCGTATGTGAGATACCAGGTGGTAATGTATATATAAGTCCAAATATCACACCAATGGAACTTACTAATATCTTTTTAGAGGAGCGGTAACCCTTGGCTTTCTCGCACCCTGACTGTTCAGATGACAGAGTACAGAAGCCTCACTGGGACCTGTTTCCTCCTAGAGCGGGTATTCCGCCTAACAGCTGAGACACAGCTGATTGCAACTCAACGTGCATTTCGTTCCGTAATCGGCTGAACTTTTTCAAGAGTCTATAGCTTATAGCCTGTGTAGTATTTTTATACCTGATGCTTCTCTTTAACACTCCCATATCTGGAGCGGTAAAAACCACCAGATTTACTGTGTGAAAAAAAAGGGGGCCAACAGTTCCGATATTGTAACTCCTATTCAGCTGATCCTTACTATTTTTCAAAGCTTATTTATAACTAGATCTTCACTTAGCTATACAATTAGAAATAGTACCTGCTAACTGAATGATTTACATAAAGATTGTTTTAACAAAATATTAAAATCTTTAACACATTAATAACAAGTGAATGATCGATATAAATGTGACAATAATCCCTTCTTATGATCATATTAAAATTCATATTCTAAAAACACATTAAAACATGATACATAAAAAATACAATACATAAAAATACATGATATATTCATAAGAAAATAAAATATGATAATTATGTATAAAAATATATAAAAAGGGGAGTATTTCTCAATAACTATTGCAATATAGCAATAGTTTATAAATAGGATATTTTAAAATATTTTAAAGAAACACTGCATATGGTGTATAGATACCTAGACAGATCAATCATAGCATCTCCAACCTATATGTCCCTGTGTCCCTTTACTTATATAATTTAATTATTTATTTAAATAAAAATATTCACTAAAAACTCCCTGAACGTTGTATCTATGTAAAAGTTAAAAAATATATAAAGAAACAATTAATAATAATATCTTGTATTATGTATACACTAATAGAAATGTAAAATACTCTGAGACACTACCCCAAAAAAGCTTGTATATCTTTATCAACATTTATTCCCCTAGGAGATAGGGAATCTAATTTTTTAATCCAAAATGTCTCCTGTTGTCTTAATTTTAATAACCTATTAGTATCCCACTTATTACTAGGTATCTGTTCTATAATTCTGATCTCTAAACTTTTTGGATCTTGATTATGAACTTTTTTAAATGTACTGATACACTGTGGTTCTCCATACCTATGTTAATGTTTGTAAGGTGTTCCCTCAATCTATATTTTATCTTACGTTTTGTCCTACCTATGTAAATTAGATTGCACAAACAGTTTAACTGATATACCACATATGTAGATGTTCTCTTGGATCTATCTGCATTATTAAAAACTTTATGATCTTTACTAATATGTGGACACATCACACAACTCTTAACCTTACATTTATAGAGGCCTGGTGATGTACCTAACCATAGATGAAAAGTATCCTGAAAAAAACATTGGCAGGTTTTGGGTTTAGATCCTATCCTCAAGAAAACTCTAGGACCCCAACCAGAAATTAGATTTAGAAAAAATAAGGATATTAAAAATTATCTAGCACCCACAAAACTGAGGGGACCCAAAAAGGGTAAAGAACCTATACAATGGTTAGGTACATCACCAGGCCTCTATAAATGTAAGGTTAAGAATTGTGTGATGTGTCCTCATATTAGTAAAGATCATAAAGTTTAAACGCGCGTCGAGTTTCAATCAGCTGTGTCTCAGCTGTTAGGCGGAATACCCGCTCTAGGAGGAAACAGGTCCCAGTGAGGCTTTTGTGCTCTGTCATCTGAACAGTCAGGGCGCGAGAAAGCCAAGGGTTACTGCTCCTCTAAAAAGATATTAGTAATTTCAATTGGTGTGATATTTGGACTTATATATACATTACCACCTGTTATCTCACATACGGACACTATTGGATTATCTTGGGGATCCCTAAAGAACAAGAAAAGAAAAGAACTTGTGTGAACTGGATACATGGTGATATATGTTTGTGCTCATTAACGCACTAAATGCACATATATGTTTTTATCTTGTGAGTGTAATACTTTATGTTAGGTTTTGATTAAAGGTGTTTTTAACGCTGCACAGAGATCCAGTGTTTTGCACTTCTCTCTTTTTTGCTACAATAATACAGTGTATCTAATTAGTATCTAATAGTAATAATACAGTGTATCTAATAGTATCTAATAGTAATGATACAGTGTATCTAATAGTATCCAATATTAATAATACAGTATATCTAATAGTATCTAATTAGTATCTAATAGTAATAATACAGTATATCTAATAGTATATCATTAGTATCTAATAGTAATAATACAGTGTATCTAATTGTATCTAATTAGTATCAAATAATAATAATACAGTGTATCTAATGGTATCTAATTAGTATCTAATAGTAATAATACAGTGTATCTAATTAGTATCTAATAGTAATAATACAGTGTATCTAACTTTATCTAATTAGTATCTCATAATAATAATACAGTTTATCTAATAGTAATAATACAGTGTATCTAATAGTATCTAATTAGTATCTAATCGTAATAAAACAGTGTATCTAATTGTATCTAATTAGTATTTAATAGTAATAATACAGTGTATCTAATAGTATTTAATTAGTATCTAATAGTAATAATACAGTGTATCTAATTAGTATCTAATACTAATAATACAGTATATCTAGTTAGTATCTAATAATAATAATATGGTGTATCTAATTAGTATCTAATAGTATAAATACAGTGTATCTAATTGTATCTAATTAGTATCTAATAGTAATAATACAGTGTATCTAATTAGTATCTAATTATAATAATAATAATACAGTATACCTAATTGTATCTAATAAGTATCTAATAGTAATAGTACAGAGTATCTAATTGTATCTAATTAGTATCTAACAGTAATAAAACAGTGAATCTAATTGTATCTAATTAGTATTTAATAGTAATAATACAGTGTATCTAATAATATCTAATTAGTATCTAATAGTAATAATACAGTGTATCTAATAATATCTAATTAGCAGTGGCGTATTTTGGTTTTGTGCTGCCCTAGGCACTCAAAATCCTGCCCCCCCCCCCCCCACCAAGGTTTTAGGCCTTTTATCCACTTAATATTTTTTGGGGTCAGTGTGTAAAATGTTTTTTTTTTTTCATAACAATTCAAAGGAGGGAGGGAAAGAAGGGAGGGAAAGAAAGGAGTGAAAGAAGGGAGCAAGGGAGGAAGTTGAGAGAAAGAAGGGAGGAAGGAAAAGGAGGGAAGGATGGAGTTGAGGGAGGAAGGGAGGGAGGGAGAAAGGGAAAGAAGGGAGAGAGGAAGGAATGGAAAGAAGAATACACTTTGAAACAATCACTGCCCTTCACATGCAACAACATACAGTAATTACCATCATTCAAGTAATGATGTCCGTTTACTATTTACTCCGGGGGTTGATGAATGCAGAGAAAGCTAGCTATTAGTCGCTAACATACATTAGCGCTGAGAGTTTATTATTAGACATCACAAGCTGATCTAAGCAGTGCACAGACGCATCCAGTATGTTAGTTACTAAGACCTGCAATAAGCACTGCGCTCGCAGACCCACCACAGCTGACAAGGGGAGGCAGCATATCGGCACAAGGTCTTCTCCTCCAGCCTCACCTTGTAAGCATATCCTCGGTCAAGTTTCTCACCAAGAACACTTCCACTGCAAAAATGCCTGCGGCTCTAAATCAAGCAACGGTTTAAAGGAGCACTGCCTGTGAAGAGTGACCTTAATTAGCACATGTGTCTTGTCTTCTCTGTAAAAGCCTACACTTTATTACTCACTGTACTGTGTGCTGGCATTTAGAGAGAGGATAGGGCAGATGTGCTGCCCCTCCCAAATCTGTTGCCTTAGGCACCGGCCTTGTTGGCCTAGGCCATAAAATGCCCCTGCTAATTAGTATTTAATATTAATAATACAGTGTATCTAATAGTAATAATACAGTGTTTCTATTAGCATTTAATTAGTATCTAATAGTAATAATACAGTGTATCTAATAGTATCTAATAGTAATAATACAGTGTATCTAATAGCATTTAATTAGTATCTAATAGTAATAATACAGTGTATCCAATTAGTATCTGATAGTAATAATACAGTGTATCTAATAGTATCTAAAAGTAATAATACAGTGTATCTAATAATATCTCATCAGTTTCTAATAGTAATAATACAGTGTATCTAATAGTAATAATGCAGTGTATCTAATAGCATCTAATAGTAAGAATACAGTGTATCTAATAATATCTAATTAGTTTCTAATAGTAATAATACAGTGTATCTAATAGTATCTAATATTAATAATTCAGTGTATCTAATAATATCTTATTAGCATATAATAGTATCTAATAGTAATAATACAGTGTATCTAATAGTATCTAATTAGTATCTAATAGTTATAATACAGTGTATCTAATAATATCTAATTTGTTTCTAATAGTAATAATACAGTGTATCTAATAGCATCTAATTAGTATCGAATAATAACAATACAGTGTATCTAATAGTATCTAATAGTAATAATACAGTGTATCTAATAATATCTAATTAGTTTATAATAGTAATAATACAGTGTATCTAATAGTATCTAATAGTAATAATACAGTGTATCTAATAATATCTAATTAGTATCTAATAGTATTTAATAGTAAGAATACAGTGTATCTAATAGTATCTAATAGTAATAGTACAGAGTATCTAATTGTATCTAATTAGTATCTAATAGTATCTAATAGTAATAATACAGTGTATCTAATAGTATCTAATAGTAATAATACAGTGTATCTAATAGTATTTAATAGTAATAATACAGTGTATCTAATAGTAATAATACAGTGTATCTAATAGTATCTAATTAGCACTGAGAGTTTATGATTAGAGATCACAAGCTGATCTAAGCAGTGCACATCCAGTCTGTTAGTTACTAAGACCTGCAATAAACACTCCGCTTGCAGACCCGCCACAGCTGACAAGGGGAGGCAGCATATCGGCGCAAGGTTTTTTCCTCCAGCCTCACCTTGTAAGCATATCCCCGGGCACGTTTCTCACCAAGAATGCTTCCACTGCAAAAATGCTGGCGGCTCTAAATCAAGCAACGGTTTAAAGGAGCACTGCCTGTGAAGAGCGACCTTAATTAGCACATGTGTCTTGTCTTCTTTGTAAAAGCCTGCACTTTATTGCTCACTGTACTGTGTGCTGGCTTTTAGAGAGAGGATAGGGCAGATGTGCTGCCCCTCCCAAATCTGTTGCCTTAGGCACCGGCCTTGTTGGCCTAGGCCATAATATGCCCCTGCTAATTAGTATTTAATAGTAATAATACAGTGTATCTGATAGTAATAATACAGTGTATCTAATAGCATTTAATTAGTATCTAATAATAATAATACAGTGTATCTAATAGTATCTAATAGTAATAATACAGTGTATCTAATAGCATTTAATTAGTATCTAATAGTAATAATACAGTGTATCTAATAGTATCTGATAGTAATAATACAGTGTATCTAATAGTATCTAAAAGTAATAATACAGTGTATCTAATAATATCTCATCAGTTTCTAATAGTAATAATACAGTGTATCTAATAGTAATAATGCAGTGTATGTAATAATATCTAATTAGTTTCTAATAGTATCTAATATTAAGAATACAGTGTATCTAATAGTATCTAATTAGTATCTAATAGTAATAGTACAGAGTATTTAATTGTATCTAATTAGTTTCTAATAGTAATAATACAGTGTATCTAATAATATCTAATTAGTTTATAATAGTAATAATACAGTGTATCTCATAGCATCTAATTAGTATGGAATAGTAATAATACAGTGTATCTAATAGTATCTAATAGTAATAATACAGTGTATCTAATAGTAATAATACAGTGTATCTAATAACATCTAATTAGTATGGAATAGTAATAATACAGTGTATCTAATAGTATCTAATAGTAATAATACAGTGTATCTAATAGTAATAATACAGTGTATCTAATAGTAATAATACAGTGTATCTAATAACATCTAATTAGTATGGAATAGTAATAATACAGTGTATCTAATAGTATCTAATAGTAATAATACAGTGTATCTAATAGTAATAATACAGTGTATCTAATAGTAATAATACAGTGTATCTAATAGTAATAATACAGTGTATCTAATAACATCTAATTAGTATGGAATAGTAATAATACAGTGTATCTAATAGTATCTAATAGTAATAATACAGTGTATCTAATAGTATATAATAGTAATAATACAGTGTATCTAATAGTATCTAATAGTAATAATACAGTGTATCTAATAGTAATAATACAGTGTATCTAATAGTAATAATACAGTGTATCTAATAGTAATAATACAATGTATCGGGCAGATTTGCACTTTTATTTCTAGCTGGCGGGATGAAGATAAGGAGCTGCTGATGTCACACGTTTTCAGCCATAAACTGTAATAAAAAAGAATAATGTTTGAAGTCATCTTGCGCTGTATTTATTTGTAGGTCAACAAGGCCAGTGTCAAGGGTAGCCATTATATAGGGGCAGACAACAATGATATAGAACTTGTTTAAAATCATCATTATACATTATGTACCAGTCTTGCTTTCTTTGTAACCTAACTAATATAGGAGGAAAAAAGAAAAGTAACCCTGTTGGGGAACAATAAAGTTGGTACAGCCCTTTAGAATGTAATAATAGAAGCAGCACTACAAATCTTATCATCTTGCTAAACCTTGTCAGTCTGTGCCATTATATGAAAAAAAAAACAACCAAATCAATAAAACAGATTTATTATATTTTTTATCTAATTTCTATCTTAAAATATTAAACCATAACTTGCTAAGCCAATGATTAAAGGACCATTTAGAATAATAAGGAAGGTGGAATTATCTAATACTCTTTCCTTGTTTACATAAACAGTCACTACTCAAATGGTTTATTTACATTTCATTTTAAATAAGGATAACTTTGTGTTGTAATAAATAGATTACAAGTGGCACGCTATCATTAGCGATAAGCAGTTGAAAGTAAACGGTTGTGCTTAAGCGCAAACAGATCAGCCTGCCTGAAGACTTAGTGTAAAGTGTAAGGGTTAAAAAATGTTCACCAAACACAACATAAATACATCAAAATAAAGTATTACACTCATATATACACTTTCAAATATTTGGTATAAATATTAATAAAAATGTTTTATAAGTGTTAATAGAAATATGGTATATGACAAGGTATTTGACTGGGAAGGGCTATAGTGAATACGAAGTCTAAATATGGATATATATATACTGTATATATATATATGTGTGTGTGTGTGTGTGAGTTTGTGTGTGTCTAAATATGTATATACATGTACAAACAAAAAGCCAGCAGAGGAATAAGAAGAGTCCCTCTGTTGTGCCAAAAGAATACACATATAGCACTCTCTTATACCCACATAAAAAGACATAAGATGAGATATTATCTTATGTTTTTTTATGTGGGTATAAGAGAGTGCTATATGTGTATTCTTTTGGCACAACAGAGGGACTCTTCTTATTCCTCTGCTGGCTTTTCGTTTGTATATTAACCTCAATACACAGCACCCCAGTCCGATTCTAGGCTATTCATATGTACATGAATTCTTGATAAAGGCCAAATTTAAACCCACTAGGTGGTGCCATTGGTTTTCCTTTTTCTTTCATGTATATACATGTGTATTTATGAACAATTGTAACCAGTGGTCTACTTTTACTTTTATTACAATTGTGCTGTTCTAGGGTACTAAGCACCTCACCTATACCAAAATACAAAAAAAATCAAAAGATTGATATAAACAAATTAATAGGGACATAATCCTGTAAAAAAAGGTAGTGCCATTGGGTCAGAGGCGTATTTAGGATTAGTGCTGCCCTAGGCACTGAAAATTCTGCTGCCCCCCCAAACCCCTCCCCCACAGGTTTTAGGCTCTTTTTTGGATATAATATTTTTTGGTCAGGGTATAACGTGAATTTTTTTTTAATGAAATATTAATCAGGACTTGCAAGACAATTGCATACACCTAGGTCATATACATATATAGTATACATATATAGTATATATATATATATATATATATATATATATATATATATATATTTCCCATAACCTGTAGCGACAGTATAAGGATTATATTGCAATAATAAAATATTATGAATTAATATATATAAATATATATTATATATATATATATATATACATACACCTGTGCGTGTATGTATATATATATATATATATATATATATATATATATATATATATATATATATATATATATATATATATCAATCACACTCACATTGGAGCTTTCCCCATATGAAACATTGAGTCAAACAGGAGTAATGAAAAGGTGGGGTTTTAAGTAAGCAGGTATAAGAAAGAACCATAGAACTGTCTTGAACACCAAGATGTTTGTGACACTACAACATAAATTATTCAATATTCTCCATTTTTCCCCCAATCTATTGACAGTTTGTCACTGATCATGTTTGTGACACGGTTACAATTCCATTTCCTGGTCATTCATTATCAATACTGTGACTGTCAATTCATAATATTATCCCTTCCTAGACCTGCACAGTAGATAAGGGATCTTTCCCTAACATCTTAAATTACTACTAAATATTCAGTATTCTCCATTTTTCCCCCATACTGCTCTTTTAGTCTTCTATTAATTTCCTGCTCCTAGCCGTGTCGATGTTACACAAACCAGTCCAGTCCACACTATCAGTACCTTTACAGACGAATCGATTGTTGCGGCTCTGTGTGCTTGCCGGTCACTCCCGGTCACTCTCGTCTGCTGGCTGCTTTACCGGGCTGCCCCCCCAAGAACTAGCAACTGGTGCTTTGCTTATTGTGGATGGCTATTGCTAACACTCACCGGTCCGCGTGTTCTCCACCTCGGTTCCCTCCTCCTTGTCACTGTGCTGTTAGGAAGGAGGCGGAGCTTGTGGTGTTTAGTCACTGTGCGCTCAGGGTGAGTTTCTCCCTCCCGGCTTCTACTGTGCTCTGACTGCTACTGTGCTGAGTCGGGCCCCAGCCAGGTTGTGTCTAAGGGAAGGAGACGGTTGTGGTTGGGACGGGTGGTAGGTGGGTGCCACTTATTTATCACGGAGGTTTAGAGCTAAATGCATGGCACAAAGGTTGGGCTATATTCTTTGGAGACTCCACTTAACAAGAAGAGTAGAGAGATAGACTTCAAAAAGTGCCGCCCCTCCAAAGCTGCCGCCCTAGGCCCGTGCCTTGTTGGCCTAGGCAGTAATACGCCCCTGCATTGGGTACAATTCTTATTGTGTATTTGTGTGTCTATATGTGTAAATATATATATACATACATATATACACATATATAAACATGTATAAACACACACACATATATATATATATAAAGAATGACAAGAGAAAAACGGGGCATCCAAATGCAAAGTAAAAACAAAAAAAACTTAAATTATAATCCACTGATAAAAACATGGAGGTACATATTGCACATAAAAACATATATATATATATATATATATATATATATATATATATATATCGTCCTCAACCAATATTGTACACATATGTTTCCTTTATTGGCAACATCAATTATTAGGTAATTACATTAAAGGGCCACTGTAAGTAAATATTTTCTATGCCTGTTACTAACTAACTACCCCAAATACGCTTTTTATCAATAGCATTTCATTAACATATCTCTACCGTATATCAAAAATCTTGTCTGCAAATGTAATTGTTTTCCAAACCCACTCCGTGGGTATCCTTTGCTCTGTACCAATCCGTTTACAATACCTAGGTTTCAAAATGGCGCTTTAAAACACAAACGGCTAGATTTAGAGTTCTGCGGCCAAAGGGGTGCGTTAGCTACGCTGGCTTTTTTTCTCCCGCACCTTTTAAATACCGCTGGTATTTAGAGTTCACAGAAGGGCTGCGTTAGGCTCCAAAAAGGGAACGTAGAGCATATTTACCGCCACTGCAACTCTAGATACCAGCGTTGCTTACGGACGCGGCCAGCTTCAAAAACGTGCTCATGCACGATTTCCCCATAGGAAACAATGGGGCTGTTTGAGCTGGAAAAAAAACCTAACACCTGCAAAAAAGCAGTGTTCAGCTCCTAACGCAGCTACATTGTTTCCTATGGGGAAACACTTCCAAGTCTGCACCTAACACCCTAACATGAACCCAGAGTCTAAACACCCCTAACCTTACACTTATTAACCCCTAATCTGCCGCCCCCGCTATCGCTGACCCCTGCATATTGTTATTAACCCCTAATCTGCCGCTCCGTACACCGCCGCCAGCTACGTTATCCCTATGTACCCCTAATCTGCTGCCCCTAACACGGCCGACCCCTATATTATATTTATTAACCCCTAATCTGCCCCCCACAACGTCGCCTCCACCTACCTACAATAATTAACCCCTAATCTGCCGACCGGATCTCACCGCTACTATAATAAATGTATTAACCCCTAAAGCTAAGTCTAACTCTAACCCTAACACCTTACCAGCCCTGAAAAGGGCCCTTTGCGGGGCATGCCCCAAAGAATTCAGCTCTTTTGCCTGTAAAAAAAAAAAACATACAATACCCCCCCCCAACATTACAACCCACCACCCACATACCCCTAATCTAACCCAAACCCCCCTTAAATAAACCTAACACTAAGCCCCTGAAGATCTTCCTACCTTATCTTCACCACGCCGGGTTCACCGAACGATCCAGAAGAGCTCCTCCGATGTCTTGATCCAAGCCCAAGCGGGGGGCTGAAGATGTCCATTATCCGACTGAAGTCTTCATCCAAGTGGGAGCTGAAGAGGTCCATGATCCGGCTGAAGTCTTCTATCAAGCGGCATCTTCAATCTTCTTTCTTCCGGATCCATGTTCATACCGCCGACGCAGAACATCCATCTTCACCGACGACTTCCCGACGAATGACGGTTCCTTTAAGGGACGTCATCCAAGATGATCGGAACAGCCAATAGAATGCAAGCTCAATCTGATTGGCTGATCGGATCAGCCAATCAGATTGAACTTGATTCTGATTGGCTGATTTTTTAATAGAGTGGCAGCGATGTGGGGGGACCTCGGATTAGGGGTTAATAATAATATGCAGGTGTCAGCGATAGCGGGGGCGGCAGATTAGGGGTTAATAAATATAACATAGTGGTCGGCGATGTTAGGGGCAGCAGATTAGGGGTACATAGGGATAACGTAGCTGGCGGCGGTGTACGGAGCGGCAGATTAGGGGTTAAAAAATTTTAATAGAGTGGCAGCGATGTGGGGGGACCTCGGTTTAGGGGTACATAGGTAGTTTATGGGTGTTAGTGTACTTTAGAGCACAGTAGTTAAGAGCTTTATAAACCGGTGTTAGCCCAGAAAGCTCTTAACTACTGACTTTTTTCTGCGGCTGGAGTTTTGTCGTTAGATTTCTAACGCTCACTTCAGCCACGACTCTAAATACCGGCGTTAGAAAGATCCCATTGAAAAGATAGGATACGCAAATGGCGTAGGGGGATCTGCGGTATGGAAAAGTCGCGGCTGCAAAGTGAGCTTTAGACCCTTTCCTGACTGACTCCAAATACCAACGGGCTGTAAAAACCAGCGTTAGGAGCCTCTAACGCTGGTTTTGACGGCTACCGTCCAACTCTAAATCTAGGCCAAAGTTATTGGTTTAAGTATTTTGAACATGCAGTGCTGAAAATAGTAGGCAGGATAACGTGACATCATCGGCGAATAAAAGATATAACTTTTAGATTGTTATGAAACTTTGTTTTGGAGAAAATATAGGTCAGTAGGTTTTAATTAATGAATTGAAAATAAAGTTTATATTTTTATAAAAGAAAATAATTTGAGTGCCTTTCTACAACTATATGATTTAATACAAGAATTTTGAAGTTGCACCCAGGTATTTAGAAGAATTACAAGTGAGTGCAAGGCATTGAAAAACAACTTCAAGTAGTGAATAACATTTGTGAAGCCTCAACAAGGAAAGAGAATTAGATGTTATAATTGTAAACGGTTTATAATCACTAGCTTAGCATGTTCTGTGTTAATATTTTCATTAATTAATGTGGCTGGATTTTCTTATAATAGCACAGATTGACAAGGTTAGGCTTAGGTATTGGTTTAACCTATTTATTGCCATATAGATCTGTAGTACATTGTTTTGGTGTTGAAATCCATTCTGACAACTAAGGGGTTAATAGGAAACTGTCACTTTTGTGCTATTTTACTAAGACTTATGAGGACATTGAACAAAAAACAAAAAACAAAAAACAAGTAAAAGAACAGTGTTTACACAATTCAAAAATATTTTTGCCTGAATTTTTTTTAAAGGGACAGGAAAGTCAAATTTAAACTTTCAAGATTCAGACAGAGCATACAATTTTAACTTTCCAGTTTACATATGTTATTTATTCTGCTTCATTCTCTTGGTATCCTTAGTTGAAAAGAATACATAGTGAGTCTTAGAAACAATGCCCTACTGTGAGATACCTGCTGATTGGTGGCTGCACATATATGCCTCATGTCATTGGTTCACTTGATGTGTTTAGCTAGCACTCAGCAGTACACTTCTGCTCTTTCAACAAAGGATGCCAAAGGAATAAAATAAATTAGATAATAGAAGTAAATAATAAAAGTGTTTAAAATCGTATACCCTATCTGAATCATGAAATAAAATGTTTTGGGTTTCCATTTGTGCTATTTTAGCAATAAATCATATATCCATTCCTTAAAGGGACATACAAGTCAAAACTGAAATGTGCATGAGTGCATTTATTTTTAAATATACTTGAATTGGTCAGTGGTCCTTCTTCATCCCGGCGGCGGTTCATCTTCTTATCTTCATCCTGGTGGTGGCGGCAGCGGTGGTCTTCTTCCATCTTCAGAGCTTCAACATGGAGGTCCTCTTCATGTGATCAGTTGATCACCAGCCGCACACTGAATTTGAATGTGAGGTACCCCGTTTATTGTGGAGTACCCTTACATTCCTATTGGCTGATTTTCATGTTCAAATTCAAATCAGTCAATAGAATGAAAGCTTTTTCTATTGACCAATTTGAATTTGAACATAAAAATCAGCCAATAGGAATGCAAGTGTACTCCACAATAAACGGGGTACCTCACATTCAAATTCAGTGTGCGGCTGGTGACCACATGATAAGGACCTCCGTATTGAAGCTCTGAAGATGGATGAAGACCACCGCCGCTGGGATAAAGATAAGAAGATGTCCTGCTGCCAGGATGAAGAAGGAGCACTGCTGTCATCATCTTTGGTGAGTACCATCTTGGGTTTAGTAGTGTTATTTTTTTTATTATTTTGGTTGTTTTTTTTAGGGATTTTTTTTTTACTCTGAGCAGCAAAAGATGCCCAGCCAAATAAACTTTTTAGAGTAGGTTTTTTAGATTTTTTTTTTGGTGAGGAGTTAATGTTAGATGGTGTAAGTTTTACTGGTCACAAAAAGAACTTGAACACTTTAGGGAAATTAGTTTTAGAATATATATTTTTTTATTTTGGGATTGCTTTTTATTTAGGGGTTTTAGAAAAGGCATTACTCTTGTTATGTTTGGTAATAAGTTTGTTATTTTTTCTAATGTTAGGGTTTTTATTGCAATGGTATTTATATTTGGTAATGGTAGGTTTGTTTTTTAAAGTTAAGATTAGTTTGTTTTTTACTTTCACAGGTATTTTTTTTTAATGGTAGTTAGTTTTTTTTGTTGGTAAAGGTAGGATTAGTCTATTTTGGGTTAACTTAGGGGTGTTAGGTTAGGGGGTTTAGATGTTAATGGGTTGCACTGGCAATTTAGGGTCTTATAGTGTAGTGGGGACTTTGCTTTGTGGGGGGCTTGTGGTTATGGGTTAATAGTGTAGAAGATTACTTTGCGGTGGGGTGTGTGGCAGTTTAGAAGTTAACAGTGTAGAAGCTTACTTTGCGGTGTGAGGTTTGGTGTTTTAGGGGTTAATAGTGTAAAGAGGAAAATATTGGAAGCATAAATTATTGTGAGCTTGCGCAACAAATTTGCGGTAATTTTAACAGCGTGCCACTTAAGATAGAGCTCCACTTGTAATCTAGCCCCAAAATGTGTAAACACTTGTAAAAGCTCTGTCTATGTTTTCAGTTACATTTTGGATTCAGAACATTTTAACATAAAACTTTGGTGCAATTTTATTTTATAATGTATTAAATGATTTATCTTTATAATCAAGTATAGATCAATAATAGGTTCCAAAAGATATACATTTTGAAATCTTTCTGATATTTAGTCCAAAGATATTTTCTGACTTTTTCACAGAACATAATACACATGTAGGAACCTTTTAATTCTAGACAGTGAATTTGTATCACATTAAAATGTAATTAAATAAATGTGTGCTTTGTACTCCCTAGAGGCAAAGTAAAGCAATAATTAATTTTTAAAAATAGTCTTTTTTTTCAATATGGGAAAGCTCTAACGACATTTAATAAATTAAATTATCCTTCACTTTTTAAAGTGAACTCATTTCTTATAGTTTATTGCTATTATCAACAGGTTTTACAATGATAAAAATACAAAATAAAATTACGCAGGAAACACAATAAAGAGACTGTAAAGTGAAAATTAAATGTTCTTGATTCAGATAGAGCATGACATTTTAAACAAATTTCCAATTTACTTCAATGTTGCTTTGTTCTCTTGGTATCCTTTTTTGAAGAGTAAATCTAGGTAGGCTGAAAGGTAGTTAGGCATGCATGTGTTTAGAACAGTCTGTGGTAGCATTGTTGGAACTATTTATAACATTGTTATAAACAATGTTCCAAACACTGCTGCACAATGGCTAAAGTCACGTGCACACTCCTGAGTTCACCTAGGATTACTCTTTAAGAAAGGATACCAAGAGAACTAAACAAAATTTATAATAAATGTAAAATGGAAAGTTGTTTAAAACTTCATGATCTAGGACACTTTTTAATTCACTTTGATGTACTTTGTTTTCTTGGTACCCATAGTTGAAAAAGGATATATACATATAATAAACTAGTGGGAGATTGCTAGTGATTGGTGCCTTCAAATATTTGTATATTGTGATTGGCTGACTAGATGTGTTTAGTTAGCTCTCAGTAATTCAGTGCTGTTTTTTCAGTTAAGGTTGTCAAGGGAATTAAACAAATTTGGAAATATAAGTAAACTTGAATGTGTTTAAAATTGTATGTTCTATCTGAATTCTGAAAGAAAAAAAATGGGTTTCATGTTCCTCTAAGTTTAAATTTGCCTTTACTGTTCCTTTAAAGACTAGAAGCAGATATTTTGGTACATATTATTGCCTTGTTTCCACAATGTTATTTTTAATAGCTATGTAGATAATATGTGGTAACTATATATATATATATATATATATATATAAAACAATTCTAAATGAAATGGCTACAGGATACTTCTTTTTTTTCTAACTAAGTAGGTGTTGATAAAAAGAACCATTGGCCTATCTGTATATATATATATATATATATATATATATATAAAAAACACTGTCCAGAGAGCTCTGCGTGCACTTGTCAACACAGTAACTGCCCAGGGTGCATTAAAAAAACAAACATGGATGCAAAAATAGGAAGCACTCACCAGGACTTAAATTCAAAGTGATATTTTAATCACATAAAGTAACGTTTCGAAGATGTTATACAGTTTAAACTTTAGAATTACATCTTTAAAAATATATAACGCCCCAATTAGTGTGATTAATCCTGAAAGATTTGCAAACAATGGGGAATGTGAGCCAATATTGCTAACACTCAAGGAGGATACCCATATTTATTACAGAGGCACTAAAGAAAACAGTGCCAATCTAAGTTTGCATTCAGACCTCTGGGAGAAAGGGTATCAAGGGTGTAAATCCACCTCGCCTCCTTCTGTAGAAGCAAGTTAGCTCTATCACCTCCCCTGTGTTGCTGAGGTACATAGTCAATAATAACATACCAAAGGTTTGCAACCGTATGGCCAGCCATGGCAAAGTATCTGGCAACCAGTTGTTCAGACTCATTTTTCTGTTTAGCCATCCTGATTGCTGCTCTATATTTGGCCATACGGGTGCGAAGATCATCTACAGTCTTCCCCACATAGTATAGCCCACATGGGCAATGTAGTAGATATACTATGTATTCCGTAGTGCAGGTAATCCTATGTTTGATGGTATACTTTTTGTTTGTCAGAGGATGCATAAATGTTTTGGTATTATTTAGTCCTCTACAAGTCGTGCATCCTAGACATCTGAAACAACCCAACTTGGGTTGATTAAGACAGGTGGTTTTCTTGTAGCGCTCAATAGGATCCAATTTGGATAGATTAATTACCTAAGCGCCAGTGAACACCTATAAGCCTGGAAAGGTGATCCCTAGCTACCACCAATGAGTGACAATAATAAGAATAGGAGTGAACCAGGCGCCAACTAACGGAGGCTAGGTGAGGTAGGTTAAAGTACAATAATTTATTACATACAATGTATAGAGACACTATACAAAAAATCCCTTAAACAATAAAATAATAAAATCATGGATCCATGACAGTTTAAAACCAGTGTTCATATACAAATATTATAAAAACAATATTCATACACAGATACAATATATCTTCAGAAACTGTAACTGCAGACAGTACAATTGTAGCAAATATTGATAGAAAATATAATAAAATAATAAAAACTCTTCAATTTGCAGTGATCTAGAATAAAAGTCTATTGGAGGCCGGTGGGCTTGATTCAGTACTGAAAAATGTAGTCCTAATAATGCGTCCAACTAATGTGTTGTATCCTAAAATAAATTAGTGTTGTATCCCAAAATGAAGAAATAATGTGATATATGTGTCCCAAAAAATTGGTTAAAAAAACTTGTCCCAAAAAATAAGTGCAATTATAAAAAACAAGTTAATCCAGCGTACATTCAAAAATAGTGAAAAAAATTATATTGGAAAAATCCAAAATATGCCAAAAAAATCCAAAAAATCACTCAAAACAGTCAATATATAATGTTTCAACAATGATGTGTGAAGAACGAAAAAAACAAATAAAAAATAGATAAAAGAAAAAGCAAATAGTGTTCACAATGTATCCAATAAATCTTTATCCAATAGGGGAAATGTTGAGACTAGTAGTCTCCTGGGTATAGGGAGTTTATTCACCAACGAGGTACACAAAAATAATATCCTGTGAAAAGAAAAATAAATCCAATGTGTAATAAATAAAACAATAGTGGACTTCAATGAAATCAGGCTTACCAATGCTGGTCTACGCGTTTCGGCCCTGCTAGGCCTTTATCAAGACTCAGTCCAGCATTGGTAAGACCAGCATTGGTAAGCCTGATTTCATTGAAGTCCACTATTGTTTTATTTATTACACAATGGATTTATTTTTCTTTTCACAGGATATTATTTTTGTGTACCTCGTTGGTGAATAAACTCGCTATACCCAGGAGACTACTAGTCTCAACATTTCCCCTATTGGATAAAGATTTATTGGATACATTGTGAACACTATTTGCTTTTTCTTTTGTCTATTTTTTCTTTGTTTATTTCGTTCTTCACACATCGTTGTTGAAAGATTATATATTGACAGTTTTGAGTGATTTTTTGGATTTTTTTTGGCATATTTTGGATTTTTCAAATATAATTTTTTTCACTATTTTTGAATGTACGCTGGATTAACTTGTTTTTTATAATTGCACTTATTTTTTGGGACAAGTTTTTTGAACCAATTTTTTGGGACACATATATCACATTATTTCTTAATTTTGGGATACAACACTAATTTATTCTAGGATACAACACATTCGTTGGACGCATTATTAGGACTACATTTTTCAGTACTGAATCAAGCCCACCGGCCTCCAATAGACTTTTATTCTAGATCACTGCAAATTGAAGAGTTTTTATTATTTTATTATATTTTCTATCAATATTTGCTACAATTGTACTGTCTGCAGTTACAGTTTCTGAAGATATATTGTATCTGGGTATGAATATTGTTTTTATAATATTTGTATATGAACACTGGTTTTAAACTGTCATGGATCCATGATTTTATTATTGTATTGTTTAAGGGATTTTTTGTATAGTGTCTCTATACATTGTATGTAATAAATTATTGTACTTTAACCTACCTCACCTAGCCTCCGTTAGTTGGCGCCTGGTTCACTCCTATTCTTATTATTGTCGCTCAATAGGATCCACTCTGACCAAAGCATCTCAAATAGATCTTGCCCATTTAAAACCCACTCTTGGAGGTCCCAGATTAGTAAATGGGAGCATAGAATCCAAACTCACAATGTGCCATTCTTTATGGATTACTGTAGGTAGATCTTTTTTATCAACCAAATAAGTGGTAAGATAAGTCATCCTACTCTCTTCCTCCTGTTGTCATCTATCGGTAAAGGTATCATCTTGTTTTAAGTCCCAAAACTTGTTTAGTTGAATATCAATCAGGATCTTTTCATTACCTCGTTGGATAAATATGTTTTTCATATCCAGTAGTTGTTGTTTAGCTTGTGTAGGTTCACTATTATTGTGAACTACATGCTTAAATTGAGAAACTGGTAATGCTATTTTCAGAGCTAGAGGATGACAACTGGTGGCTTCCAAGAGTGAGTTCCTGTCAGTATCTTTATGGTACAAAGTGGTGTACAGCTTGTCCTCTTTTTATAGATTCTTAGATCTAAAAAATCTATAGTCTGGTCATTGTGCTGCGTCTTAAACTGTAAAGTAGGTACTGTCTGGTTGAGTTGTTGAAACCATATTTTCAGATCAGATTCTGTACCATACCAAATTACGAACAGGTCGTCTATATATCTCCAGAATAATTTTATATTCTTATGTTGGAATAGACTCCTTGAATACTGCTCGAATTCGGCCATGTACAAGTTGGCATATGATGGGGCCACATTGGACCCCATCGCTGTACGGAGTAGCTGTAGGTAAAACAGATGTTCGATCCGAAAGTAGTTCATAGTTAAGCAAAACTGCAATAGTTCCAAAATCCACTCTATATTTGGTCTCACGTAGGGATATCTGAATAGGTGGTTTCTTACTGCTTCCAAGCCTTGTATGTGCGGAATAACCATATTGATGGAGTTCTTCAGCCGCCGCTTGGATCAAGACTTCGGACCCTCTTCTGGACCGATCGCTGAACCCGGTGAGGTGAAGACAAGGTAGGGAGATCTTCAGGGGCTTAGTGTTTATTATTATTTAAGGGGGGTTTGGGTTAGATTAGGGGTATGTGGGTGGTGGGTTGTAATGTTGGGGGGGGGGTATTGTATGTGCTTTTTTTACAGGCAAAAGAGCTGAATTCTTTGGGGCATGCCCCGCAAAGGGCCCTTTTCAGGGCTGGTAAGGTAAAAGAGCTTTGAACTTTTTTAATTTAGAATAGGGTAGGGCATTTTTTTTTATTTTGGGGGGCTTTGTTATTTTATTAGGGGGCTTAGAGTAGGTGTGATTAGTTTAAAATTGTTGTAATATTTTTCTAATGTTTGTAAATATTTTTTTATTTTTTGTAACTTAGTTCTTTTTTATTTTTTGTACTTTAGTTAGTTTATTTCATTGTATTTATTTGTAGGTATTTTATTTAATTTATTTATTGATAGTGTAGTGTTAGGTTTAATTGTATTTATTTGTAGGTATTTTATTTAATTAATTTATTGATAGTGTAGTGTTAGGTTTAATTGTAGATAATTGTAGGTATTTTATTTAATTTATTTATTGGTAGTGTAGTGTTAGGTTTAATTGTAACTTAGGTTAGGATTTATTTTACAGGTAATTTTGTAATTATTTTAGCTAGGTAACTATTAAATAGTTATTAACTATTTAATAGCTATTGTACCTGGTTAAAATAATTACAAAGTTACCTGTAAAATAAATATTAATCCTAAAATAGCTACAATATAATTATAATTTATATTGTAGCTATATTAGGGTTTATTTTACAGGTAAGTATTTAGCTTTAAATAGGAATAATTTATTTAATAATAGTTAATTTATTTTGTTAGATTTAAATTATATTTAAGTTAGGGGGGTGTAAGGGTTAGGGTTAGAATTAGCTTTAGGGGTTAAAAAATTAATTAGAGTAGCGGTGAGCTCAGGTCGGCAGATTAGGGGTTAATGCTTGAAGTTAGGTGTCAGCGATGTTAGGGAGGGCAGATTAGGGGTTTATACTATTTATTATAGGGTTATTGAGGCGGGAGTGAGGCGGATTAGGGGTTAATAACTTTATTATAATAGCGGCGCGGTCCGGTCGGCAGATTAGGGGTTAATAAGTGTAGGCAGGTGGAGGCGACGTTGAGGGGGGCAGATTAGGGGTTAATAAATATAATATAGGGGTCGGCGGTGTTAGGGGCAGCAGATTAGGGGTACATAAGTATAACGTAGCTTGCGGCGGCATGCGGACGGCAGATTAGGGGTTAAAAAATTTAATTAGAGTGGCGGCGATGTGGGGGGACCTCAGTTTAGGGGTACATAGGTAGTTTATGGGTGTTAGTGTACTTTAGAGCACAGTAGTTAAGAGCTTTATAAACCGGCGTTAGCCCAGAAAGCTCTTAACTACTGACTTTTTTTTGCGGCTGGAGTTTTGTCGTTAGATTTCTAACGCTCACTTCAGCCACGACTCTAAATACCGGCATTAGAAAGATCCCATTGAAAAGATAGGATACGCAAATGGCGTAGGGGGATCTGTGATATGGAAAAGTCGTGGCTGCAAAGTGAGCGTTAGACCCTTTCCTGACTGACTCCAAATACCAGAGGGCGGTAAAAACCAGCGTTAGGAGCCTCTAACGCTGGTTTTGACGGCTACCGCCCAACTCTAAATCTAGCCGTATGTGTATAAATAGTGAGTACAAGTGATTTAGAGTAATACTTATTTATAATACAGTGGAGAGAAAGTGGTATGTGTTGGTCTGATATAAATATACAAACTAAGGGTTTTGAACGTCAGTAAAGGGTTTTGAACGTACTTAGAGCTACAGTCCAATCTATCTTTTAGTTGATAAGTGTATCATGACGTGGTAGAAGTAACACTAGTAGCCCCATGTGTAATATATTTACACATATTGCATCTTTTTATTCTACATATAAAAGATCCTTTATGTTGATAACTGTTGTTATTGAGGACTCCTATTTTAGGAACTCTTTTAGACATTATGATTTTACTGCGGGCTATTTTTTGTTTGATAGTAGGGGCTCTCCTGTATGTGATATTAGGTTGGGCCTCTAATATTCCTTTAAGGATAGGGTCTTTTTAAGAAGATACCAGTGCTTGTTGATTATTTTACTTATAGCTTTATAATTGAAATTCTAGTTGGTAATAAATGAGGTAGTCATCCTCTTGGTACTGTTATTATTCAACATAAATTTTGGTGGAGGATTGAGGATCGTCTGACTCTCTAATTGTCTGGCCTTCAGATACCCTTCCTCTATAAGTGCCAGAGGGTAGCCCTTTTCAATAAATCTGTTTTTTAGAGTGAGGGACTGTTCATCGTATGTTTCTAATAAAGTACAAATGCACTTAATACACCTAAACTGACTGTAGGGTATATTCCTCTTCCAGCTGCCAAGGTGATTGCTCTGACAATCGAAAAAAATATTACTATCCACTAGTTTGAAAAAGGTTTTAGATTGGACCAAATTATTGACATCCCATGTGAGAACTATATCCAGATAGTCAATTTCTTCCGGATGTATTTTATAGGTGAAAGTAAGGCCAAAGGAGTTGTCATTGAATTTGAGAGAAAAGTCTGTAGCTGAATTAATGGACCCATTCCAAAGGATAAGCAGGTCATCTAAGTATCTGCCATAGAAGGTCAGGTTCTCCCTCCAGCTCTGGCAGTAGATATAAAAATCTTCAAAACATCCCATGACCATGGCCGTACCTTTTGTCTGGAGATAATAATTGTCTAAATATTTAAAATATTTTTGTTTAAGTATAAAGTCAATTAACTCAACTAGAAATTCTTTTTTAGGCATATATATATCCTCATTCAGATAATCTGATACATAATGGACACCTATTTCATGTGATATGTTCGAATATAATGCATTGACATCACATGTCATATATAGGTATTGGTCTCCTCTTTTTATATTTGAAAGTTTCTGAAGTAAATCAGTGGTGTCCCTAATGAATGAAGGGAGTAACCTAACGTATTTCTGCAAATAGTAGTCTATATAGGCTGATAGATGGTCAGTGATACTATTAATGCCAGCTATTATGGGCCTACCGGAAGGTGTTCGTACATCCTTGTGGATTTTCGAAAGGTGGTAAAAATACGGAGTATTAGGATTTTTCAATAAATACATATGTCAGCAAACTTTACTGACCTAGATGTATAAAGCAGTATTAATCCAGCAGCAAATTTACATGAAAACTCGGTCTGTATAATCCCCAATAGTAATTGGTAGACAGCGTCTTATTAGTAAAAACGCAACATATAAGTGAGTGAATGTATCACAAGAATCAACATAAATAAGATTTTAGAAACAATATAATAATGTTATTGGGTCCTAATAGAAACTACAAATAGAGTCTACATCTAGTGACACAATATATTGTGTTAACATGATACTCACATCAAGGTTTTATAAAGTTGTTTTTGAGTGTTATATACATGTATTGGTAATAATTGTGTAATAAAGTATGAAATTGAGTTTGACTGCCCACCTTCTCAGCACTAGTAATTGGATTAATTATGCACACATACACCTGAGAGGTGTGTCAGCCAATAGAGGATAGGGATTGGTCATTTGAATTATTTAAGCCAGAACTCTCATTTTGTGAACAGAAGCCTGATGAAACAGACAGCAGTATGAGAAACGCGTTGCTTTCTGTGATTTTAATTATCAGAGTCATTTGGTTGACATCTGAATTTTATCTATACCATTAAACTGTGGAATTTTTAACTTTTATCTGAGAGTCTGAGCTGGGACACTGCAAGTTCCCAATCAGTCTGACTTAGCACAATTAGGTGCTGCTCCACTTGTGAGTATTTATTTGGAATTTAGATTATCCATTTGTCTCAACTATATTACACTAGGAGGCGCCTTTGTTTTGTGATTCTTGTTCACAGTGAAAGTTTTTAATGGCTTAAAACATCTACCTCCATTAAAAGGAACCAAACGGCTGGTGACATTAGAAGCAGTAAGAAACCACCTATGCAGATATCCCTATGTGGGACCAAATATAGAGTGGATTTTGGAACAATTGCAGTTTTGCCTAACTATGAACTACTTTCGGTTTGAACATCTGTTTTACCTACAGCTACTTGGCATGGCGATGGGGTCCAATGTGGCCCCATCGTATGCCAACTTGTACATGGTCGAATTCAAGCAGTATTCAACGAGTCTATTCCAACATAAGAATATAAAATTCTTCTGGAGATATATAGACGACCTGTTCGTAATTTGGGATGGTACAGAATCTGATCTGAAAATATGGTTTCAACAACTCAACCAGACAGTACCTATTTTACAGTTCAAGATGCAGCACAATGACCAGACTATATATTTTTTAGATCTAAGAATCTATAAGCAAGAGGACAAGCTATACAGCGTTTTTGACAGGAACTCACTCTTGGAAGCCACAGTTGCCATCCTTCAGCTCTGAAAAGAGCATTACCAGTTTCTCAATTTAAGCGTGTAGTTCGCAATGATAGTGAACCTACACCAGCTAAACAACAACTACTTGAGATGAAAAACAGATTTATCCAACAAGGTTATAATGAGACCCTGATTGATATCCAACTAAACAAGTTTTGGAACTTAAAACAAGATGATTCCTTGATGGATACGACAACAGGAGGAAGAAAGTAGGATGACATATCTTACCACTTATTTGGTTGATAAAAAATCTACCTACAGTAATCTGTAAAGATTGGCACATTGTGAGTTTGGATTCTTCACTCCCATTTACTAATATGGGACCTCCAAGAATGGGTTTTAAAAGGGCAAGATCTATTTGAGATTCTTTGGTCAGAGTGGATCCTATTGAGCGCTACAAGAAAACCACCTGGCTTAATCAACCCAAGTTGGGTTGTTTCAGATGTCTAGGATGCACGACTTGTAATGGACTAAGTAATACTAAAAGATTTATGCATTCTCTGACAAACAAAAAGTATACCATCAAACATAGGATTACCTGCACTACGGAATACATAGTATATCTACTACATTGCCCATGTGGGCTATACTATGTGGCGAAGACTGTAGATGATCTTTGCACCCATATGGCCAAACATAGAGCAGCAATCAGGATGGCTATACAGAAAAATGAGTCTGAACAACTGGTTGCCAGACACTTTGCCATGGCTGGCCATACGGTTGCAAACCTTCGGTATGTTATTATTGACCATGTAACTCAGCTAAACAGGGAAGGTGATAGAGCTAACTTGCTTCTACAGAAGGAGGCAAGGTGGATTTACACCCTCGATACCCTGTCTCCCAGAGGTCTGAATGCAAACTTAGATTGGCACTGTTTTCTTTAGTGCCTCTGTAATAAATATGGGTATTTTCCTTGAGTGTTAGCAATTTTGGCTCACATTCCCCATTACATCTCTGAAACGTTACTGTATTTATGTGATTAAAATGTCACTTTATTTAAGTCCCGGCGAGTGCTTCCTGTTTTTGGATTCATATATATATATATATATAAAGACAAAAAACTGTCTCCTAGCATATAGTCATAGATTGATGGTCCTTGAATTAGAACGTTAAACATTATGCACCAAACTTTGAGAAAGCGCCAGTTGGGCGTGAAACGCGTTAGATGATGTATCTCGCTATTGTCTTTCTGTGATTTCATGTGATTTCATGTTACTCTTTTAAGCATATTCAATAAATGCTTTTATTTTTTAAAATTAGGGTTGGTGCATAGTGTTTAATGTTCTAATTCAAGGACCATTAATCTATGACTATATGCAAGGAGACAGTTGTTTTTTTGTCTTTACAATTATGGAGGTCTCTCCCTGTGAATCCAGCGTGATATTTTGGATCCCCAGGTGTATATTCCCTTCATGCTGCAGGGCGACAGCGTTTCTCTCTCCACAGCATAATAAGGTAACCGATATTGAATCTTTACCCCTGTCTGTGTATATATATATATATATATATATATATATATATATATATACACACACCAAAAAAATACAACATTACATTGTAGCTATATTAGCTATAATTGCCATTGTGATGATTTATCATGACTGGAGCTCAATCCATAACTCCTGCATTGTGCTGGTGTATAATACATGTGGTAGTATAATGTGCACTACAATATTCATGATGAGTAGTACTGATGCTTTCATATAACTGATTTTTATGAGAGCGCACACTAGAATTCATGTTGGATAATGCCTTAGCACAAAGCCATCATGTAGTGAAGTTTTTCATTATGTTCTTTTCTATACACTTCATATGCTTTTGAATGCACAATAGCAAGTGATAACAGTTAATAATTTTTTTTCTTTTATGGTTCACATAGAGCATACATTTTTTAACAACTTTCCAATTTATTTATCAATTTTGCTTAATTCTCTTGGTATCCTTCATTAAAGGAGCAGCAATACACTATTGGGAGCTAGCTGAACACATAGGTAAGCCAACAACAAGAGGAATGTATGTGCAACCACCAATCAGCAGCAAGCTCCCAGCACCTGAGCCTACCTAGGTATGCTTTTCAACAAATGATACCAAAGAACAAAGAAAATTAGGTAAGAGAGGTAAATTTGAAAGTTATTTTAACCAACATTATTCATAGTACATAACACATTTTTCCAAAAGTAGAATTGGACATAGCCATAGAATATGTTCCAAATTACCATTTTACCATAATTCAATCAACATAGCTCAGTGGAATGAGGGTATATATTTTTTTTATTCTTGCTGGGGTCAAATACCATCATATTTTATTTTGTATAGTTTTTTTAATTTTGTTTTAGGTGATAATAGTCAATTTTGCTCTTTGTTTAAAAATATTATGCCAGTATTTAATAACACGGTCTAACCCAAATTCTTCATCCTAACTATGTACATATGTGGGTATACTATCCACATTACATATAATAAAGTGTACTTTTTAGATAAAGTATGCTTTTTAAATAAATTTGAGGAACATATTTTCTCAAAATCTTTTATAAGGTCTAAATAATTTCTCTGTTTGTTCTTATATAATGATCTATTTGAATGTAATTATGACAATCCACAATGGTTTATAAGACTTTTCTTCACAACGCCTCTTGTAAAATTATTTTCTCATACACTATCAAGGAATGCACTGTTATATTTTAGGATATTTATTTCTCTTAATTTGTCAATACAAATTCTTTCAGTCCAATAAATTATTTAATAAAACTGAAAATATATATAATTTATAATTTATTTTTTAAACTTATTATAATTATGTTTAATTATTTGAGAAATGGAACATGATATTTAAATTCCAAGATATTTTATCTGTGAGAAATGTATTTGTCAAAATCAATAAATCATCTGATTCTAGGTTAATATTAAAATGTTCTGATTTATTTACATGAACTTAAAAAATTACGTTTTAATAAATGCAAACATTCAAAAAAATAATTATTTAGATGCAAATTTTCATCTTGCAAATTAATCCTTAAAATTAAAAATTATTAGCATCAATAAACAGAAAATAACCCCGATTTTTTTTTTCCAGCTTTAAGTACAACATAACCTGTAAACAGATCATTTTATTATTAAGACTGTTGTTTATTTATGAGAAAAATAATTATACTTTACTGCCAAAACCAGCATTGGAGTTATAAAAACCAAAACATCCCACTAAGCGCAATAGCATGCTTGATAAATGTATTTTACAACTAGGATTACACACTTTTAAAGCTTGGACATAATGAGGTAATAAAATTTGTCATCAATTATTTCACATTAAAATCTGTACTCTCATAAACATCGTGTTCATGATTGCTTTGAGAGAGAAACGCTTCTGTTTTGTTCTGAATGGAAACTATGGCAGAGTGGGCAGCTTTAAACTCTCAATAAGTTAGCAAGTTGAGATGCTAAAAAGTATTTTAAACAGTATGTGCAGTTTAAAAACATCTTCACTGAATTATTAGGGACAAACGTTTCATGCACACAAGTGTTTTAGTTTAATAATTTGTAAGTAACAGTAGGCTAGATTACGAGTTGTGCGTTAAGGTAAAAAAGCAGCGGTAACAGGTCCTGCTGCTTTTTTACGCCCTCTGCTATTACGAGTCTTGCAGGTTTAGGGGCACCGCACACTTCTTTGGCCTTACCGTAAAATGACTTACATAAACTTCTTAAAGTCCTTTTTCTATGGGACTTCCATAGCGCCAGTATTATGGGTCTGTCCTTCTTTGGCCAAAAAGCGGTACACCCTCTACCTCCAAGATCCCTAACGCATTCAAAGTCAGTAGTTAAGAGATTTTATGGTACAACGCCGTAGCATAAAACTCATAACTAAAGTGCTAAAAGTACACTAACACCCATAAACTACCTATTAACCCCTAAACCAAGGCCCTCCTGCATCGCAAATACTAAAATACATTTTTTAACCCCTAATTTGCCGCTCCGGACATTGCCGCCACTATAATAAACATATTAACCCCTAAACCACCGCACTCCCATCTTGCAAACACTAGTTAAATAATATTAACCCATAATCTGCTATCCCTAACATTGCCGCCACCTACCTACATTTATTAACCCCTAATCTGCCACCCCAACGTCGCCGCCACTATATTAAATGTATTAACCCCTAAATCTAAGTCTAACCCTAACCCTAACACCCCCTAACTTAAATATAATTTAAATAAATCTAAAGAAAATTACTATAATTAACTAAATTATTCCTATTTAAAACTAAATACTTACCTATAAAATAAACCCTAAGCTAGATACAATATAACTAATAGTTACATTGTATCTAGCTTAGGTTTTTTTTTTATTTTACAGGCAAGTTTGTATTTATTTTAACTAGGTAGAATAGTTATTAAATAGTTATTAACTATTTAATAACTTTCTAGCTAAAATAAATACAAATTGACCTGTAAAATAAAACCTAACCTAAGTTACACTAATACCTAACACTACACTACAAATAAATAAATTAACTAAATTAAAAACAATTAAATAAATTAAATAAATTAGCTAAATCACAAAAAACAAACACTAAATTACAGAAAATGAAAAACAAATTACAGATCTTAAAACTATTTACAGCTAATATAATAGCCCAATCAAAATAAAAAAGCCCCCCCAAAAATAAAAAAACCCTAGACTAAACTAAACTATCATTAGCCCTTAAAGGGCCTTTTGCGGGGCATTGCCCCAAAGATAGAATTCTATCAGTCAATCGGAATTAAGGTAGAAGAAATCCTATTGGCTGATGCAATCAACCAATAGGATTGAAGTTCAATCCTATTGGCTGATCCAATCAGCCAATAGAATGCAAGCTCAATCCTATTGGCTGATTGGATCAGCCAATAGGATTGAACTTTAATACTATTGGCTGATTGCATCAGCCAATAGGATTTTTTCTATCTTAATTCCGATTCGCTGATAGAATTCTATCAGCCAATTGGAATCTAAGGGATGCCATCTTGGATGACGTCACTTAAGGTAACTTCGTTCAGTAAGAAGACTATGGATGAAGAGGATGCTCCGCGTCGGATGTCTTGAAGATGGACCCGCTCCGCGTCGGATGGATGAAGATAGAAGATGCCGTTTGGATGAAGACTTCTGCCCGTCTGGAGGACCACTTCACCCGGCTTGGATGAAGACTTCTCCCGGCTTCATTGAGGTCTTCAGCCTGGTTGGATGAAGACTTCTGCCGCTTCCTTAAGGATGGATGTCCGGTCTTCAGAACAGTAAGTCGATCTTCAGGGGGTTAGTGTTAGGTTTTTTTAAGGGTGTATTGGGTGGGTTTTATTTTTAGGTTAGGGTTTGGGCCTGCAATAGAGCTAACTGCCCTTTCAAGGGCAATGCCCATCCAAATGCCCTTTTCAGGTCAATGGGGAGCTTAGGTTTTTTTAGTTAGTATTTTATTTGGGGGGTTGGTTGTGTGGGTGGTGGGTTTTACTGTTGGGGGGTTGTTTGTATTTTTTTTTACAGGTATAAGAGCTGATTACTTTGGGGCAATGCCCCGCAAAAGGCCCTTTAACGGCTATTGATAGTTTAGTTTAGGCTAGGGTTTTTTTTTTATTTTGGGGGGGCTTTTTTTATTTTGATAGGGCTATTAGATTAGGTGTAATTAGTTTAAAGATCTGTAATTTGTTTTTTATTTTCTGTAATTTAGTGTTTTTGTTTTTTTGTGTGATTTAGCTAATTTAATTTAATTTATGTAATTGTTTTTAATTTAGTTAATTTATTTAATTATAGTGTAGTGTTAGGTGTTAGTGTAACTTAGCTTAGGTTTTATTTTGCAGGTCAATTTGTATTTATTTTAGCTAGGTAGTTATTAAATAGTTAATAACTATTTAATAATTATTATACCTAGTTAAAATAAATACAAACTTGACTGTAAAATAAAAATAAAACCTAAGCTAGCTACAATGTAACTATTAGTTATATTGTAGCTAGCTTAGGGTTTATTTTATAGGTAAGTATTTAGTTTTAAATAGGAATTATTTAGGTAATAATATTAATATTTATTTAGATTTAGATTAATAAACATAATGTAGGTGTCGGTGATGTTGGGGGCAGCAGATTAGGGGTTAATAAGTATAATGTAGGTGGCAACGATGTCCGGAGCGGTAGATTATGGGTTAATAAATATAATGTAGGTGGGAACGATGTCGGGGTGGCAGATTAGGGGTTAATAAGTGTAAGATTAGGGGTGTTTAGACTTGGGGTTCATGTTAGGGTGTTAGGTGTAAATATAAAATGTGTTTCCCCATAGGAATCAATGGGGCTGCGTTACTGAGTTTTACGCTGCTTTTTTGCAGGTGTTAGACTTTTTCTCAGCCGGCTCTCCACATTGATTCCTATGGGGAAATCGTGCACAAGCACGTACGACCAGCTCACCGCTGACTTAAGCAGCGCTGGTATTGAAGTGCGGTAAGGTGCACAATTTTGCTCTACGCTCACTTCTTGCCTTTTAACGCCGGGTTTGTAAAAACCCGTAATACCAGCGCTGCAGGTAAGTGAGCGGTGAGAAAAAACTGCACGGTAGCACCGCATAGCTCATGACGCAAAACACGTAATCTGGCTGTATATGTGTGTGTTTGGGGATATATTAAAGGTGTGCACGAGTGAAAAATTTCTTTAGAATGTTAGTGTTCCAAAGCTATAGGTAAAAAAGTTCAGCTGTAGCTTTATACTTACCTTTAGCGTACTGTAGAGCCGCGATAAATTAACAGGAAGCTTAGCTTTAGTGCAGTTCCAGGGAGCCGCTGTGCTAAGCCGTCTATTAGCCGTCTATTAGCTCTATGAAGAAGAAGAGCGGGTTAGCGCGGCTCTCCAGGTAAGTATTTTAACCATTTAAAGGAAATGGATAATTACTGGCGAATTTTGTCAAGCTTTATTAATTTTTTAATTTTGGGCTGCATATATTTGGATATTTCTTTTCTGAGAATGAAATAAAAATACCTGTTTTATATATATATATATATATATATATATATATATACAGGGAGTGCAGAATTATTAGGCAAGTTGTATTTTTGAGGATTAATTTTATTATTGAACAACAACCATGTTCTCAATGAACCCAAAAAACTCATTAATATCAAAGCTGAATAGTTTTGGAAGTAGTTTTTAGTTTGTTTTTAGTTATAGCTATTTTAGGGGGATATCTGTGTGTGCAGGTGACTATTACTGTGCATAATTATTAGGCAACTTAACAAAAAACAAATATATACCCATTTCAATTATTTATTTTTACCAGTGAAACCAATATAACATCTCAACATTCACAAATATACATTTCTGACATTCAAAAACAAAACAAAAACAAATCAGTGACCAATATAGCCACCTTTCTTTGCAAGGACACTCAAAAGCCTGCCATCCATGGATTCTGTCAGTGTTTTGATCTGTTCACCATCAACATTGCGTGCAGCAGCAACCACAGCCTCCCAGACACTGTTCAGAGAGGTGTACTGTTTTCCCTCCTTGTAAATATCACATTTGATGATGGACCACAGGTTCTCAATGGGGTTCAGATCAGGTGAACAAGGAGGCCATGTCATTAGATTTTCTTCTTTTATACCCTTTCTTGCCAGCCACACTGTGGAGTACTTGGACGCGTGTGATGGAGCATTGTCCTGCATGAAAATCATGTTTTTCTTGAAGGATGCAGACTTCTTCCTGTACCACTGCTTGAAGAAGGTGTCTTCCAGAAACTGGCAGTAGGACTTGGAGTTGAGCTTGACTCCATCCTCAACCCGAAAAGGCCCCACAAGCTCATCTTTGATGATACCAGCCCAAACCAGTACTCCACCTCCACCTTGCTGGCGTCTGAGTTGGACTGGTGCTCTCTGCCCTTTACCAATCCAGCCACGGGCCCATCCATCTGGCCCATCAAGACTCACTCTCATTTCATCAGTCCATAAAACCTTAGAAAAATCAGTCTTGACGTTTCAGCTTGTGTGTCTTGTTCAGTGGTGGTCGTCTTTCAGCCTTTCTTACCTTGGCCATGTCTCTGAGTATTGCACACCTTGTGCTTTTGGGCACTCCAGTGATGTTGCAGCTCTGAAATATGGCCAAACTGGTGGCAAGTGGCATCTTGGCAGCTGCACGCTTGACTTTTCTCAGTTCATGGGCAGTTATTTTGCGTCTTGGTTTTTCCACATGCTTCTTGCGACCCTGTTGACTATTTTGAATGAAACGCTTGATTGTTCGATGATCACGCTTCAGAAGCTTTGCAATTTTAAGAGTGCTGCATCCCTCTGCAAGATATCTCACTATTTTTGACTTTTCTGAGCCTGTCAAGTCCTTCTTTTGACCCATTTTGCCAAAGGAAAGGAAGTTGCCTAATAATTATGCACACCTGATATAGGGTGTTGATGTCATTAGACCACACCCCTTCTCATTACAGAGATGCACATCACCTAATATGCTTAATTGGTAGTAGGCTTTCGAGCCTATACAGCTTGGAGTAAGACAACATGCACAAAGAGGATGATGTGGTCAAAATACTCATTTGCCTAATAATTCTGCACTCCCTGTATATATATATATATATATATATATATATATATATATACACACAATATATATTGCTCTATCTGTATCTATCTATCTATCTATCTATCTATCTATCTATTTATCTATCCATAAATATATATGGGTGAGTTCTGAAAACTGATTATAGATGGGGCCTTAAAAGGACACTGTAGTCAGAAATAGAATCGTTATATCACACGAGTATACATGAAAATAAAGCTTTTTTCAATGTTGATATGTTGATCATGTATTAAATGTGTATCGCTTTTGAAATATATATGATTGAAATATAAAAATGTTCCAAACCCACTGAATTGTTTGCCGTTATGGAATTTCCAATCCGGGCTGACAACTGCAGTTGGAAGATGGCGACTTCTAGACGCAATGCGCATGCACAAGTTAACGCAACGTCATCGGATACATCACCATCTTATGGGGAAGAAGATATGCGCATGCGAGACTAAGCAAATCGTATTGCGCATGTGTGAAATGAGGCTAATGTATTATAATTAGATTCAATATGCGCATGCGAGACTAAGCAAATCGTATTGTGCATACGTGAAATGAGGCTAATGTATTATAATTAGATGCAAATACTCGCCATCCGATTGTCAAGCATGTTAGACCTTAGACGGCCCACATTTGAGGGCTGGATGACGTGATGTCATGGGGATAAAATAAAAAAATATTTTACTGCTAAAGGGAGCTTTGTTTCAGAAATAAAAAGATACATTACATTGGTGTGATAATTCATAAACATGAAGAGAAAAAGCAGTTTGCTCAGGAAAGGAACACTGGTATTTAAAAAAAAAAAAATGTAATGTACTTTAAAGACAATAATTTGTCTTTACTGTCTCTTAGGTTGTAGACAGGAAATATAACTGCATTTTGTTTACATTTCTTAAATAAAATAAGTCATTTTTAACAATGATAAACTGAATGTATAATGAATAAAATATATGTAAAATAAATAAATAAACTTCAAATGATCACTGTATTAGTAAGGTAGCAGCTTTGCACCCACTGGCTGCAATAAAACACCACTTACAGGCATTGAAGTTTAGGGAGAATTTTTCCCTTAAAACAGACCATATACTATGGCAGATGTATCAGCAGCACATTACATGTGTAACTTCAAGGTTCTTTGAAAATGTTTATTTTCTGTTTGCTAAACAATCTGACATGTGTAGAGTAAAACATATTACACATTTTTAAATAGCTGGGAAAGAACTATAACCCCTATAATGTGGAGCAGGCCTGCTCTTTGGGCAGGGTGAAAGGGGTACCCGCCCCAGGAACCGAGCTTTGAGATAGACTACTCTGTCAGTGGGGAGGATATGAGACATGTATTTAATTTATGAAGAAGTGAAGTGTTTATGGTATCAGGAGGTGTAATATATAGTGTTATTCTTCATATAGGAGAAACTGACTTTTGGGAAAGGGATGGGCCATACCGGGGAATGGGAATAAGGGAGCTAGGCTGAGAAGCACCACAAATTTGTCTTGCCCAGGCCCCGCAAATGCAAAGGGTAGCCCTGATGTGGCGGTTATATTGTCATTCTCCATATTCCTCCTGCGAAGGACAAGTGTCCGGGGTGGGGAGGTTTCCTTCATTCTCTAGGAGTCCCTTCTCATTCCTGGTACCTACTGTTTCCCCTGAGTTGTGTGACACTATCATATTATGTATGATGAAAATAAATCTGTTATCTGCAGCAAAAGTTAAACTGTTTGTCGGGTTGGGGCTCTATTGAAGACACTATCTTCCCAATTGTTTGTAATACAGAGGCAACTGACCATAATTTGAAAGGGGAGAATACTCTGGACACCACAAGCAATTTTACAGATCCCTGATCTCCCTAATTAGAGGTAATAAGACTTTGTTGACAAGGTTTTATTTAAATGGCATATAAATTACAATAACTTTCTACTTGTTGACTGTTGTTGACTGTTATAGGCTTTAAAGTGGGCCCTAGCACCCTCAAAATCAGTTATTTTTAATGATGCGCGGCAAAATTGTTTAATTAATTATGGCAAAAATAATAGTCTTGCAGAACCACAGAAAGGCTGCATAGAGGGACAAGAGAATTGTAATTTAAAGGAGCATTCCTGATCTCTCAAATGAGTGGTTCCTCTATCTACCAGGTTATTGCCATAACAATGACAAATAATTCACAGCACTGGTCCCATTTTATGGCTATTGACAATTCTGGAGAGGCCTTTTATCATACTTTTGCCATAGATATATAAAGAATGCAGTCCCATTATTTGAATAAGAGGTTTCATGTTCTTATAGTTGTCATAATAATAATCACCATCTGGCAACAACAGCTAGGCTTATTTTGTTGTGTTGACTTTGTCTTGTATAATTAGCTATTGTTTCCGAGCAAGTAAGTTTGGAAATTAAAAGGAGAATATACACGTTGGCAAAATGGGTCAAGGCGTATGAATAATTTTAAAATGTATATAATTATGGTTAGGTATTGCATTCCTATAAATGTTCTGTACCAAATGTAAGACAGGTAATAAGTGACAAGAATAATACATTTTGGGCTAGATTAAAAGTGGCGCAGTATTTTGTCTAGAATTAAGATTTTTGCGCTCGTTGGGTTGTGCCGGTATTATAAGTTTAAGGATTTTTTTTTCTCTAGCGGTAACCCAACTAGCGCAAAAATCTGAACTTAGAATATTGCGTGAGCATTCACATATTCCACTATATATGTCAATGGAGAAAAAAAAGTGAAAAAATAAAACACCCCACTCTTGTGCAAACACCAGAACAACTTCTCATTTTGGCTAACCCCACATGAAAATATGAATATTTCATATTCCAATGTTCTCTACGTAAAGGAATATGTTCTATTTATTCATAAATAAATATTTCTACATATATATGATTTTCTCTGCACTGAAGGGCCTGAGGAAACGGTTCTTCAGTGCCAAGAAACGCATTGCATTAGAGGGGATTACCCCCTTGACCCCTACTTGTTGTTATTATATTGTTTTAATATTTTAATTTTTTATTTCAATTTTTGTTTTCAGCTTTTTAATAAAAATGTTTTTTTACTATAAAACAAGTATAGTGGTTTTTACCTTACCTCTCATTGCCAAATATTGGGCTGTTTGTGCATTTATCCTGTTTTTGGACCATATCGTTGGCAACACCTGGAGTGGGTGAGCTGATACGCCCGAACCTAAAATTATCAGTCAGCATCTACCAACACATAGATGTGCTATTAGACATTGTGAGTACCCATTTGGCATAAGTATATCCATTGTTCCATCTATTTGGTTGATCTGCACATGTGGTTTCCTTTGTTGTCTTGACTCCCCATTACAGACACACCTGGCGGGGATATCCTGGAGTGGGTGTACTGACACACCATATTATGTCAGCCTGCTTCTATTAGCACATTGGGGTGCTTATTTCAAATGTGAGTACCAATTTGGCTCGAGTGCATAAGCTTTGGTTTTTTTGGTTTGGTTATTCTACACATGAGGCGCCCCTCTCTTTCTTCTAAATACATAAATACATATGTACACACACATATATATATATATATATATATATATATATATATATATATATATATATATATATATATATATACACACACACACACACACACATATATACATATGCATCTGTAGATATATATGTATGTATCTCTATGTTAAAGCCCTATGGCGAGATCTCATATTTTTGAGCCCTTATAACTTTTTGTGCAATATTTTTTTTAATAATTTGCATTTGACAGTGTTATTATAAGAGTAAGTGTACTTTGTAATGTATTTTTGATGTGTTTTGTGACACTTTTAATTTTCGCAAAACAGTTAACCACAGCTCTGAAATGGTGGTAATGATTCCAGCGTAAATCATGATTGCACTAGCACAATCATGATTTCGCTCAACTTGTAATAGCAGCACAATTTAAACGGCGTGCAAACAATTGTGAAAAACCCTGCAAAATAATTTGCGTGCCACTTGTAATCTAGCCCTTTATCTTTTAATTTTCAATTAGTAATTTTTATTGAGTAAGAAAATCCTAAATTTTGCTCTATGGAGAGGTTGTACTTGTGCTAAATTGGACCCATAAAATGCATGTTTTAAATGTGTATATTAAATAACACCTCATATGCTGATGTTTACATTCTGTATTGTGACTTTTTGCAACTATTGGGTATTATTGAAAGCCAAAGTTATTTTCTACAAGTAATTGATTTGCTGAAAAAATATGGTACAATGCATGTGAGTGCCTAATACAAAAAGCACTAAAATATATGTGTAAATGTTATGAGTGCAAATGTCTTGAAACAGCCCTAGCGCAGGATTGTAAAATGGCTTAGCAATGAAAGGGTTAATAATTGGTAAAGAGTTGTCAGAAATACGTGGCTTTAAAATTGCCTTTTTAAAGGAACATTAAAGTCATTTATAGAGCCACGAGTAAGCACTGGTTTACATATAGTAAACACATTTATAATGCTGATGCAGAAAAATATATAAAGACATCAATAAAAATTAGAGAAGACAGACAAACAGATAGACAGACAGATAGATGTTGCACTTCCGCATAACAGGTATAAAAAAAATAGAAGCCTTTTACTTACTAAGTGGGTTTAACATGTTAGGATGTCTACCTGAGGCAACTAAATTATTGAGTAGAGCTTTTACATAGAGTCTCTATATATTTGTCACCGTTTCAGGTCTCTATGGTGCTCTAATAAATACAGTCTGGCTACAAAAAACATTTAAACATTTATTTTATATCTTCGTCTGTAACGTGCTGCATCCCTTTCTACATACTAATTGGTTAAACATGTCCTTGAAAACCTGCAAAAATGCTTGTAAAAAAGACAAACATACTAATATGAAATTAATTTCAATTATTGGAATAGATGATGAATTTGCTGGTGCCAAGTAATTGTATATCTATGCTAATACATTTCATTTTATAAAAAATCTTATTAGATATAAAACAGAAATTTATTCCTATTCATTGGGACACACATGATAAATATTTCTGGAATAAGCATATAAATACTCTTTAGGGAACATGCTATACCAACAGGAATGTATGGTTCTAAATTCTATATTTTTACAAACACCTAAGCTAAAGGACTTTAAATGTAGTTTCTTTATTTAAGGTCAGCCATCCAGCTAATATAATTATATTAAAATAAGGCATTAAACGCAAAGTAGCTATTTAAAATCAATGTTACAAATCAATAGTTGTTCCCAGATCATTTTCAATGGACTAAATTGATTTTTTTCCTGCACTAGAGGGCAATGTGGCTGCTTGAAAGAAAATCTTCATCACATATCTGCTCTATACACAGGCAGGTTTAAGAAAACTACTCCTCTTGAACTGACTTTGAACTAAAAAAAAAATCAAAAAAATCATTGTTAAATATAATGAGATGCAACCCCTTTAGACTATAGACTACTGATAATTAATTTTAAATCAACCTATTGTATATAGGATTTAAAAAAATGATAAACAACTTATTTACATATAGCCATAACCATTTTTAGAAAAAGAGTTGCAAGCTCCAAAAATTATTTGGATTTAATGCTATTAGACTTTTTTTTTAGAGATTGTCACCAATTATTTGAATTCTTTTTTTTTTTTTTTTTTTTTTTTACTTAATGGGTATTTATTTTTAAATTGAAGTCTGTATAACATACAATACAAAGTCATCTGCTATCACAAATTAATGCATTAAATCTCAAATTCTATTTTTTTTTTCTTTTGGCCATATAACTTACGCCACGTAAATAGATCCAAGGTCCCGTTTCCCCTGTCACTTTGCTAAGTAATAATTTCTATGTCCAATTCCATTTCTTTTCTACTTCTGAAATCTCTAAGCCATCAGAAAGGAGGATAGTTCACATGAAAACTAATTACACAAAATCAATATTTAATCACAGCCCAGCATCCAGATCCTGCAGAAAAATCCTTTTAAAAACCTAGTGCAATATACAAATCGGTTGCCTCCTCCTTTCATTTACAGATGACATGTCTCAGCAGAAGATTATTTTTATTTAACATTTTTTTTTTTTAACCAATTACACTTTTTTTCTTGGATGACGTTCATCTGTTACATTCCCATATATTTTAAAATATCTTATTAAAAATACACAAATAGTACAAAATACATAGAGTATTAATATATTATTCAATAGTGTACTTGATCCCAAAATATTTTTTATTATCAATATACAACTGTTAAATGCTATTTCCTTTCATTTTTTAAAGTATTAACAGTTTTTAATATTTTACAAATATTTTAAACAAATACCTACATTTTAACAAGTATTTGAGGAATTGTGTCATTAATATTATTAATATTTCTTCATAGATATGTTTGGCCTCTTTTGTATCTGATTCTATTCTAATTAAAAATATTTTTTTGGAAAATATGTTAATTATGCCATAAATATTTAAAAAGGGGTCAGTACAGACATTAAATGTACTTATTTATGTTGTTTAATTGTAACAATTCCCCTTTCTGGTATCATCAAACTAACTGATCCTTGAGGTGACTCAATTGATTTGTTGTGAAACTGTGGACCTTAAAAGAAGCTTTTACAGGTTTTCAGATATATATATATTTTTTAAATATTTAATGGTCAAATATACACAGTCACAAAAAAGTAGGACAATAACCCATAAGAAAACACTTCTGAGTGATCAATGAAGAGTAGACTGGTAAAGGTAACACATTCAGTTCACATTTTCCAGCTTGAAAACTGGAATGTAATGGGAAATTACAAATCTTAGTACAGTTTCTATATCTTAGCCCAACTGTAGATCTATGCAGTTTCCGTGAGCAAGAATGTTGCTTTTCTTGCTAGAAAAAAATATATAGTGTGTGTATGTATAAATGTGCACACACACATCATGTATTTATTCAGATAGAAGTGTAAAAAGATTGCATGCTGCACTTGTGTCATAGAGTTGTCTTGCTTTTTTTCACTCATGTTTGTGTATAGATAGATAGATAGATAGATAGATAGATAGATAGATAGATAGATAGATTAGAATAAATAGATAGATGATAGATAGATAGATAGATAGATAGATAGATAGATAGATAGATAGATAGATAGATTAGATAGATTGAAATGAATAGATAGATAGATAGATAGATAGATAGATGATAGATAGATAGATGATAGATAGATTAGAATAGATGATAGATATATAGATATAGATAGATAAATAGATAGATATAGATGGATAGATTAGAATAAATATATAGATAGATGATAGATTAAAATGAATAGAGAGATAGATGATAGATTAGAATAGATGATAGCTAGATTAAAATGAATAGAGAGATAGATTAGAATAGATGGATAGGTGATATAGATAGATAGATAGATAGATAGATAGATAGATGATAGATAGATTAGAATAGATGATAGATATATAGATATAGATAGATAGATAAATAGATAGATATAGATGGATAGATAGATTAGAATAAATATATAGATAGATGATAGATTAAAATGAATAGAGAGATAGATAGATGATAGATTAGAATAGATGATAGCTAGATTAAAATGAATAGAGAGATAGATTAGAATAGATGGATAGGTGATATAGATAGATAGATAGATAGATAGATAGATAGATAGATAGATGATAGATAGATAGATAGACGCTAGATATAGATAATGATTATGAACATCACTACAGTAAATATTGTTCTACATATCAAGAGAATTATTTCATTACACAGCTGCAGCAAAAGTCAAACTTGCACAACTGCGTGAACACTTTAAATCCCATATACATCGCTGATCCATAACAAACAAACCTTCCTGTATGTCCCCCATAAGCACATTGTATTCTCTCTTTGTGCCAGTTCTCTAATTTGAATACCGTGCAAGGCAAGGGGGAGCAACTAACAAAAGGATACTGGTTCCTGGTGGTTAGAGCTGCTCTCCCAGCAAACAGATGCAGTTATAAGTAACAGGACATGGTCATCTAAGTAAAGACAGCGGTCGGTTTCAGCAAGCTATATTGTTATATGAAGGAAATAAATGCTAGCTCTTTATAGGGCTTTAATGGATGTAATACGGCAGGACCACCTTAAGTGTTAGCCTCGCCCCCTGCCTGCGCTGACATTGGCTGAGAGGGACTGCGAGGAATGGATTGCTGAAATGCAAAACTTGTTGCTGCTCTCTGGGGCTGTGTGATCGGCAAGGGGAGAGAGTGAGGGATCTCACACTGAATCCTCCTGCCGGAGGGACGGAGGCAAACACGGGAAGTGGTCACAGGGACAGCTCGGACATTGCCCGCTGGAACACGTTAGGTGCGCTGTGTCTAGGACAAAGGGGGCCGTCCTCTACTAAGCCCGTAGTGCCGGGGACAGCACCTAATCACCAGTGGACAGCAGCAGCAGCCAGCACCCCGGACCAGCAGGCAGTGTGCTCCCTGTATATGCTCAGTAGGGACTGACCCAGGACTTTCCAGCAGTCTATTAGCCAGATGGCTACTAGACACTCCGCAGCGCAGTTACAATGACAACAGTGGCAGAGCCCATGGGCACCAGGAACATTCATTTATCATATAAATAACAGCCAGCTGCTTGTTAACTTCAACAAAACAGCGGAGATTAAACTACATTGTCTGAACTATACTGCAAGTTTATTGTTTGCTCCGATCCAATTGGACTTTCCAAAACTTTTTTTTATTGTTAAATTTCCACACTGGGGACTGTTTTCTTATATTTTGGATCCTTATTTTGCTGTGCGTGGAAAGCAAAGCAAACCTGCAGTTTAAGCGTCCAGCTCTGCATGAGATCCCAAGAAAATGTTTACTTATGATCTCACAGCTCAGGCCCTCTCAGATTACAAAATGTGAGCTCATCTGCAGACAACATTGCTTCTCACACTTGTATTTCTGCTTCCAGAGATTGTGGGGATCTGCATGAGACCTTTTTTCCCCCTTCCCTCATTCTTGCAGAGCGGTTTTGCTTTTCTGGCATTGCAAGGACTGAGTGCAATAGCATTATCAGTGGAAAGAACTGTCATGCCTTATTGATCAGTTTGGAATTATGTTTGGGCTGGAGCAGTTTGAGCCACAGATCAATAGCAGAAGCGCTGGCCAAGGAGAGAGAAGCTTTACTCAGCCCGGGATGAACATGAGCTCTCATTTTAAAAGCTCTGCTTTCCACGCCGGAGGTGCACCCGCGTCTGTGGATCCTGCAATAGGGGCTATGAATGAGCCTTCTATGATGGGAATGAACCTCAACTTAAATGGAGAGCCCTATGGGTATCATGCTAGAGGACACTTAGATGCTCATGCTGGAGGAATGCAGCAGCAGCAGCCAGTGCACGGTTTCTTTAATAACCAGCAACACCACCACGGCCACCATAGCAGCCATCCTCACCAGCATCACCCACACTTCAGCAGCAACTTTGGTGGGCCAGATGCCACAGCTTCTTGCTTGCATGGTGGCAGGCTTATGGGCTATAACAATAATCTTGGAAACCAACAAGCATTTGGGGAGGGCTATGAACAAATGGCAGAGAACCAGTCAGGAGAGGGATTTGGACAGCAAAGGTCAGGTAATATTGCTGAATTTCAACACCCTAACACTAATTCTTCTAACCACGCTGTTCCTGCACCTTGCCTTCCTCTAGACCAGTCTCCAAACCGTGCTGCTTCTTTTCATGGGCTTCCATCCTCCTCCTCCACTGATACACATAACTTGGAACAAAGGAGGATACACAGTCAAGGAAGTGTTGACCCTCTGGAATACAATTATCCCACAGATGGCCCCTCAGGACATTTTGAAGTACCTGTGTTCTCTCCTTCAGACTCAGAGGGCCATTATGGTGCTGGAAGGCAGGCCCCTGGTGGCAGCTTTTCTGGCAGTTCTGTTTTACCCAGACCTCCTGGTATAGTGGGAATGACTAAAGTTCACCCCCAGCAGCAGCATGGTGTATTCTTTGAAAGGTTTGGAGGTGCCCGAAAGATGTCAGTGGGCATGGAGCCTGGAGTGAATTCCAGACATCCCTTAATGCCACAGCAGCAGCAGCAGACAGGTTTACTTGCCAGGCAAAATTCATGCCCGCCAGCAATTACTAGGCAACAACAAACAGAAGCCAATACCTCCAACGCAAATTTACAGGACAATGGACCAGTAATGCAGAACCAGCATACACAGTTTGAATATCCTATTCATAGACTAGAGAATAGGAATATGCATCCATATACAGAATCCATGTTCAATATGCAACAGGCACCTCCACAGCAACCTCCAAATCAAAGATTGCAACACTTTGATACTCCTTATATTAATGTAACAAAAAGGCCTAGGTTTGAATTTCCAAATAATCATGGTGTGGATAACTGTGCTGCATGGAGTAATAATAACATTCACAATGCTGGCATTGAAAGTCACCTGTCTCCCTCCACATACCCTGGTCTTCCAGGTGAATACACACCTCAAGTGCCAGAAGGTTTTCCACCTGGCCCAACTCTTCAACACCCTGGATCAGATCACCAATCACTACAACAGCGTCAGAATGCAGCAATGATGATTAAACAAATGGCTTCCAGGAACCAGCAGCAAAGAATGAGACAGACAAATTTACAGCAACTGGGGCATCATGGGGACGTTAATCAAAGTGGTATTGTTCATGGAGGTCAAGTAGGGAATATGTCTCAGCCTGCCTTTGATCGTGAAGGAGGGAGGATTGGTAATTTTGACCCCCAAAACCCACATGTGGCTCAGGAAAATGCTTGGTTTCCTGGCCCTCATCCACCAGGAGATATTCTACAAAGGAGGATGGGTGGGTCAAATCTTCCTTCTGAACCTACACCTCATGATATTAATTTGCCACAAAATGGGTCAAATATGCTGTTTAGGTCAGGTGTCAATAGAATGGGTATTCAAGATTCTTTGGGGTTACCAGGAGAAGGACATGTTCAGGCCTTACATTCTCCTGGCATACATTCTCAGTTTGGAAACAACATGGCTAACCTTTCCCAAATGCAATCACCAGGGGGAGGAGTGGGCATTACAAGTACTTCTTCAGACAGAAGGATTCCTCCAGAGTTTGCAGCACCCTCTATAGGAGGACAGGCAGGATTTCCATTTGTGGGATCAAATAGGCAGTCTACCCCACACAATCCCCCAGGTGTAAACTCATCACCAAGTTCTTACCCACCACAATCTGATTTTCAAGCTAGTCAGCGATCCACTGCAAGCAAGTTAGGAGCACTTTCCCTAGGGTCTTTTAGTAAGTCAAATGCAAAAGAAAATATTTTTGGACAAAGTTGCTTAGCTGCTCTCTCCACTGCCTGTCAGAACATGATTGCTAGCTTAGGTGCTCCAAACCTCAATGTAACTTTTAATAAGAAAAGCCAAGCTGAGGGAAAGAGAAAGTTGAGTCAGACTGAAACAGACCTAAATAGCACCAGTGGGAATAATGCAAATTCTGATTATTTCACAGGGGGGTCCTCCCAAAGCAGCCAGGTACCTGGTGTGTCCAATGCCAACAGTAAATCTACAGGGCAAAGTAGTACATCTCAGCCCCCTCAAGGTGACACTAGCCTCTCCCCAAACTATAATATTGAAGCTAATCCTGGCAATGATGGAAAACCAGTTACTAGTGGTGGGAGAGGGAGGGGCAGGAGAAAAAGAGACAGTGGGCATGTAAGCCCAGGTACCTACTTTGATAAGTATTCTGCAGATAGTGGGGGTGCAATTGTAAGTCCAGGGCAGCAGAGTCAGCCTGCAAGCTCAGGGGAATCTGGCGGGACTGCACATGACAAGCCTCTCACTTCTCCATCATGGGGAAAGGGGGGTGATCTGCTTCTCAGTGACCAACCTGACCTCATGTCATCTTTGGATAGTGGAATTCAAAGTGTGACTAAATCAGATAGCAGCTCACCTCATGTTGACTTCCCAGAAGATGTTAACACAACTTATGGCAATGAAGATGAAGTGTCCTCTAGTTCAGATAATAACATATCAAAACCCAATAGTTGTCCGTTGGTTACAGGGTCTCCAAAAATTCAGAGGGGGGAACATGGACTTCTAAATGGACAAAAACCCTTGGGACTAAATCTGCTAAATAACACTACCTCTCTCCCGGACAGTTATGGTTTGAGTAGTTCTGGCCACCCTGGCACTCCAGGGATGGAACAGGTTCGCACTCCAACTAGCACATCAACACAGGATGAAATCCACCCTCTAGAGATACTCCAAGCACAGATACAGCTTCAGAGACAACAGTTCAGCATTTCTGAAGATCAGCCCTTGGGAATCAAAAATAAAAAAAATGACTGTACTGCTCAAAATGTGGACAGTGAATTGAACAGTTGTTGCTCTGACAATGTTAAAAATTCTATGAGTACTATAGACCTTGACTCTTTGATGGCAGAACATAATTCTACCTGGTACATGCCTAATGAGAAATCATTGATGGAGGTAGAAGAGGACAAATCTATCACACCTTGGGAGAAATCAAAGAGCCAACAAACCAACAAAGAAGGTATATATATTTAATTATACACATTGAATATACTCAAATTTTTCCATCTTTTAAGCTGTTAAAAATATGACGTTGATATTTTCAGAATTTTTTTTTTATTTTTTGAAGACTGGCTAATATATATTTTTTGTTTTACTGAACTTCTGATCAGCATCAGGTTACCTGAAGATTAAAGGGATTATAATATAAAATTCACAGTGACTTATACTTTAAAAGCTAACCAGATGTGGCTTTACATAAGATAAACAATTTCAAATGCTAGGTAAAGTGTTTTTTGTTTTGTTTTGTTTTTTTGTGCAACTTCATAACAATTCAACTAGTATCCAAATTGACCGTACCAAAACAAAAGTAAATCAGTATTATAATGCAGATTGCAAAAACATTTACATATTTTCTATACTAGGTGAAATATATTAAAAAATATCATTATTTCCATTATTTGCCCCATATTATACCATAACAAAATAGAAACTAGTCTTCTCTATTATACTGATAAAGTACTATCAGTTAATTAATATGAGCTACCCACAGGGCAAAGATAGAAGTTAATCAATGTTTACAGTTCAATTTACAAAACTGGGATGTGAAATATAGCCTTTTACCTTATCATTAAAGGTACCTTGTAAAGAAGCAGCCAGTTCTGCTACAATACTATTCAGTGAAACAAATTATATAAAAATGTATGCATAAAACAAGCAAAATAGATTTATATTAAAATCACAAATGTTATTTTAATATACATATTTTATTTGTTGGAAAAATACTGTTTACATTGTTTTGAATTTAATTACAAAGGACATATTATTTTTTAATAATGAGTTCATTTTTTATTGAATATTTAAAAATGCAAATGTAGTTCAGGTTTCCTAAATTGTTAATAAAGTAGTATAGTAGTGAATGTAAATTGTACAGATTTTTCTGTTCTATATATTTGTTTTATATTTTTATATATAAATATATATCTATAAAGAGACAAGTATTAAAAGAAAAATGCAATTGCTGGTTGGAATGTTTTATTCAATGTTTTATTCATGTTGAATAGCTTCATTATTTTAAGGTTTTTTAAAAAAAAAAAACTTTGTTGTAATTTATTTTTGTTTCTGCTTCGGCATATTATGTATGTTGTTTGATTTTGAATGAATATAACTTTATTTTCACAAATTCAGTTTTTGTCTGATTTCTTGAAAAATGAACTATAAAAATATTAACAATTGATAACCCCTTTTCACTATTAATCATCTACTCATAAGGTATACAAACTAAGGATTTAAACACACACACACACACATACACACACACATACACACACACACACACATTAATGAATAGGAACATTTCTTTTTTTATTTTTGCTATAAAGGTTAGTGCTACTTTTGATTTTAAGTAGCCTAAAAGTGACCTGTACCACTACATAATGTTTAGTATTAATAGGAAGAGAATGTTATAGAGTTGAAGGACTTAAGATATCAGTGAGTAGGTTACATGTAAACTAGATAGAATTTCTATGGTTTTAAAAGTGAATCATTTAATGGCCATGGTTTGGTTGGCTTTTCAGCTTGGGGTTTTGAAGCGTGAATCGTAGCCCCCGCTGTTCGCCTCTTTGTCCCCGTTTAATGCTTAGCTCAGGAGGGCTCTTATTTGAAGAATGAGTCTTTAGCATGCAGAACAGGCTCAAGAAAGCGCATCAGCATTCTGCAAGCTTTGCCTTAGTAGAAACATAAATTGGTGTGTATGGGGCTCTGCATTTCTATATTAAATGGGGTTACTCTAGCATTGCTTTATAGTATTGTTTTGTTTTTTCTTCTTGTTGCAATTTGTTTGACTTTGAGTTTCAAGTCTTATTTTTTAATCAGGTTTTCAGAATGTAGATTTTTTTTTTGCCTTTCATTGAATGTGCTTTCCAGCAGTTTCTAAAATGATGTACCAATTTTTATTGTTAGCATATATCACGACAATTAGATTTAATAATATCAGCTGGCTCAGAAGCAATAAAAGATGCAGAAAAATTAGCAATAACATTTATTTGTTATATTAATATAATTAATATATTTATTACCATTTATAGTGTAGGAGATGCAGTGACATTAGACCATAAGACTGATTTTACTTATATAGAAAAAATATTTTTATGCTATTTTTTGTCATGGCATATGGACATACACTCTAGATCACAAATTCTTCAATTGGGTATTACAACAATTTTATTTCAAGAAAATATACTTTCCAAACAATCGTTCTGCACTTACACTTACAGAGTATTTAGTTTTTGTATATCTACAAGAGTGTCTGCAAACATTTTTTAATCTCTAATATTATCTATTTAAATTTAAAAATACATTCACACTTGTTTTATTTTTCATTCCATTTGAACAATAATAGGTGCTTTTCCATCTTTTATGGCTATATCCTTTATTCAACCATGAGGAACTATTCCTCTATACTGTTTCTTCAGATCAGTAGTTATCAAAATATTACAGGAAATTGTGTGTACTATGGAACAAAATTATTCAGTGATCTCAATTTAACATTGTTGTTTTTTTTTACAATGGGTTAACACATATTTATCAAGTAATCTCTGCTGCTTTTCAGATACATTTTCTGTTTATTAATTGTGGCTACAATCATTTAACCTTACTGGCTAACCTTTGCTCTTCAGTGACACGTTTTAACTCAATGCAAGATAATTCTTCCATATAAAGAAGAAAGGAAAATAAACTTAACTAAATACTGTTCTTTTCAGTAGGCCTTTAAATATATTCTGAAAATGGTATACATGGGAAAATTAGCTACAGAAAATAACAGATATGATTTTCTCGAGTTATATTTTGTGAAGTGAGTTTATGTCTAGAGCACATGTTGACATCTCATAACTAAACGTCATTGTAAAAGAGTTTAATTTTATTTCATACAGTAGTATGCAATGATTTGTCTACTACTCCAGGGCAATGTAGTTTTTATGTTTAGAAAAAAAAAAGCTTTGGGAGTTTAAGAGTTAAGTCTGTGATATGTTGTTTTTTCCCCCCTCAAAATTCCTAAGGTCTCTGCAAATGCCTTCATTTGACATTTACTCTACAGGAACATGTAACTTAAAACCACACAGGTGTTAATCGAGCGCAATGTAATGGATACAGTTGCCCTGAATGTGTATAACATCCTTGTTTTACCTCATAATTTTCACTAGAACCTATTTTACTGCTCTGCATTTCTCTCCTAAAACGATAACCTTCTCTAAACTGTAAACAATACGTATTATTAAAAAATAACAGTATCTTAATCATTAAATATGTTACTTTTATTTTTTTTAAGGCAAGCACCCACAAACTGATAGATTAACTAAAAAACAAAAAAAATATTAAATTATTATATATATATATATGTATATATATATATATATATATATATATATATATATGTACACACATATATATACATACATATACATATTATACATACATTTCTCTCTCTCTCTCTCTCTATATATATATATATATATATATATATATTTATATATATAGCCACATAAGTGGTAAAATACATTTTATTATATTTATTGCTAACAACTGGTTCACCTTTCCAAATGCAGAATTTTATGCAATCAATTTAACATATTTAATAAATGATTTTGATAGCTGATTGTAGTGATATAGAGCAAACACACAATTCTCTTAGTGCAGATTTCAAAGGACTTTAAGCATTTCTTTTTAATGTAATTTTATATGTTATATGCTAAACTTTTTTATTTTCATAATTAGCAATCTTACCCATGGGCAATTAAAGAATATCTAAATTTCAGTAGCGGCAGGGCATGCTCTGTGACAAATTATAGTCATTAGTAAAAATGCTGTTAAATGCAATTTAAATAGCTTTTTATTTATTGACTTTAAAAATGATATCAGCAGCACATTTTACATATTATTCCTTTAAAAATGCTATGCAAAAAAAAAACACCTGTCATTTTAAGATTCACTGATATATATTTTATAAATAAATTAATCATTGCAACTGAACTGCACAAAGATTTAAAAGATTATGTTCACATTTAAAAAGTAACAATGAAAATTATCAGCCTCTGTTTGTTAAAAAAGACCTATACAGATATTATTATAAGTATGTAGAAATACTGGTTTAGCTTTGTAACTGAATTGTGCATTTACTTGTGTTGCAGCGATTATTGGTACGTAAAATCTTACAGGTGTGCACTGAGAAACAATATGTAAGCCACAAAAGTTGTGGAGCTAAACTCTTCAATATATTGTTCCTATCAAAACTATGCATAAAATATGTACTTATACACACACCCACAGTGTGCGGCTAGATGTGTAGATAGATAGATAGACGTATAGAGAGAGATAGAAAGATAGATAGACATATAGACAGATAGATAGATGATAGATAGACAGACATATAGATAGACAGACATATAGACAGAGATAGCTAGATACATACATAGATAGATAGACATATAGCTTGGTGTGAACTGTATGGCTGATTAACCTTATATTTAATTTTAAAAGAGTTTTATGTAATGGATTGAATATATGAAGATTACAGTTTTATTAGATTCCTTTAAAATGTTTACCTAATGCAAGCACATATACATATATATATATATATGTATATATATATATATATATATATATATATATATATATATATATATATATATATATATATATATATATGGGTTAGATAGATAGGTAGATAGATAGTTGGATAGATAGCTTAATGTAAAGCCTTTTGTATTTTAAATATTCTATTAGAAGTAGATATACTTTTGAATGATATGAACATAGATTTCTGTGGTATACACTTATAGTCTTAGGCTCTGAATTAAAGCTTATTTTATCTGCTTGTAATGTCACAACTATATGAAGTGGATTTATCTTACTGCGAAACAGCAAAACCAAACTCTACTAGATAAGTAACAAACTATCCGGTGATTTATTCTCTATTTTCAACATGAATTTTAAATTTCATTTCTACCTGAAGAGGCTAATTTATGAAATTTAAACTAATATTTAGATGTACTGTTTATTTATTTATTAGTTATTTATTTTAAGTAAGAGGCTTGTAAATATGAAATTGAAAGTAATTGTAGTGGTATTATATACATGAATTATTGAAGGCTCTTTTTAATTATTTTTACATTATTTTAGTTTTAAATGAACTATAAATAGTAAACTTGCTTTTAAAGAACACTAATGCATGATATTTTAGATAGAAAGGAGCAGCTGAGATTATATAGAAGGATGCAAGTCTTTTGTGCAAAACTACTTTGCTGTCTTGTTTAGTTTAGATGAGTATACATACCATGTGCGACTGCAGAAATTATTTCTTTTTTAGGGTGGGGGAGGGGTTGAAATTCTTCCTCTTGCCCCTCTTGAACCATGATACATACTTTCCAGAATATAAGTAGTATGAGTAGGTGCTCCAAGAATATAAGTGGAATGTGGTAGATAACAAATTGATTACAAATAGCATTATACATTAAAATAATTTTATTATTATTACTATTTTTATGTGGAGCCAATGATCCTTGTATATTTCTGCTATTTTTATGATGTTTAAATCTATTTATTAATTCGTAAGTTGTGGGGTTTCTTATTGCAATTAAATAAATTGTAAAAAATAATAAAAAATAAATAAAAATACCACTCTATAGAGGGATGTCTTGATTTTCTTTATATCATGGATTTTTAAAATGATGTCGATGGTAGTGGGCGAAATTCCTTTTACACTTTTCTCCACCCACTTCCACCCATCCTAGAGTGAGCTGCAGTGTCTGACATGGAAAGGGTTAACATAACATTGAAAAGGGGGTGAGGTCAAGGATCAATATTTGTGCTCCTATGCAGGCTAGAGAATGAATAGAGAATGAAATTGAGAAAATACCGACAATGCTCTCACAATATGCCTGCAAATTTACTGGTGTGTGTGGACAATGGCAATAGAGGAAAATGACTGAAAAACTATAAACAAAGGCATACATAAATATATAATGCAGCAACTAACACAATAAAAAATGGTTACACAATAATGAAGAAGTTGATCAAACAATTCTTATTGGTATATTCCGTATTTATTCTCCCTGACTCTAATAAAATAAAGAACACATTGTTTACACACTGGAACATATAGAAATAAACCGTTTCACATCATATCAAGTAAGTGGTTAATCATCTAGTTTTCCAAAACTGATATCTGTTTTCTATAATTTCTTCTATATATAGAATAAATCGAAACCAGTTAGTCTTCTTCATGCTGCAGAGCAGTATAACCTCAGAAAAGTTAAAAAAATGAGCATGTGCAAGACTTATTTTTAATTCCAGTAGTAGCAGTATAAACTTGCTTTTAAATAAAATATGTCCTTTTGGTTAACTAACTGCTATTAAAACAAAACTTAAGTTGTTATGTGGTGTTTTTGTTAAATATAAACCAGATGAACTTCATCAGCAGATGTAAAACACAGGACACACAAGCTACATTGTTATTGACTTCATATAAAATGGACATTATAACTGAGGTTGGTGGTAAATCATTTTTAACAACATATACAAAATGTAGCCATTTGCTAGGCAAATCTATATTTTTTAAAAGCACTCACCTATAGGTGATGTAATTCATGCTTGATTTTAATCTATTATGTTTAAATATAGTTTGGGTGTACACAAGGAAGGGGCAAGAAGATACAGATATTGTAATTATATATTGATTTATTGATAATAGCAATACTTTGGGACACGCATTGGGGTTGCATGGCATGTCACTCATCAACTGCCTCTCAATGTCGTAATTCTTTCTGTACGTTCAAGACCTGGTTTTCCTAGCTGCAGGCCACCATGGACCCATTGGGTTGTTGAATTGCCTGGTATGAAGAAAAGTTGGATTTCTTGCTAGTATTTTATACACATCTAAAAATATAATTTGATATTCTACTCAGCTATGCCCACTCAAATAGTTTCCCTTAACCAATTGCAAATCTTCTTTGCACCAGCTTATATATGATACAGCATTCCCTTTAAAGATCATTGATTACTTGGTGGGATATGTATAGCTGATGGAACTTATATTTCATTTTTAAAAACTTTTATATAATGGTATGAAGCTATAAAAATGACAGATTCCTTTAATATGTTTACCTCATTTACACTTTTATTGTAGATATAGACATATATAAATAGGGATAAATAGATAGGGGTTATGGAGATAGATAGAGCGATAGATAGACAGATAGATACAAATTGAAGAAATATATTTGAATAAAGAAATATGACTATTTGAAGCAAGCATATATTTCATTCACATCTTTTTTTAATCTTCTGCCATGTTCCTTTTCCTCTTTCTACAAATTCCTGAGAGAGGAGAGGTATAGCAGAAAAGAGATTACAAGAAAAAATGTGACCTTCAGGTTCTGTGAGTATCATTTCTTTTTTGTATCATCAATTTTCCTCCTTTTCTTAAATTCTATGTTGGTTCCCTTTAGTGTACCAAAGGCTACAATGCACAATACTCTATTTCAGATCAATAGTGTAAATAGCCTCAGAGAGTGTTTGTATGAAGAGGTAATTAGTCTATCATGTTAAATTACATTTTCTTTTTACAAAATGTGAGAAAGTTGAACGGCTATTTTTTATGTCTTTGTAGCTTGGAACAAAACACTATATTATAGTTTTAACCCATTCTGTGAAGAATCTAGCTTTCTATGGTTCAATTCTACTATGAATAGATTTTATTGTAGAATTTGTGTGTGTGTAAATTCACAATACGGACTGCAAATGGGAAGCTAGAAATTGTATTCAACTTTGATACAAGCCCTAACTACTCTGTGAGTCTATTGTGTGTCACTATAAAAACTGCATATATCAAATAATGCGGATTGGATTTGTAGAGCTGCTAAACATACAGTACTTAAAATACTATATATGATGCCACATGCTTGAGTGCTTTTATTGTAAAGTTAATTTCATTTAGGCTTTTAAGAGAAACTAATGCTATAAGGTCACCTCATTAAATAGCACTTGTAGTTTTATTGGTCTAAGAAAGAGTATGTCAACTTTGAAGGTTACTGTGCCTTTTAATTAACTAACGGAGGATGGACACATTTGAGTAGAAAAAAACAAAATTAGGAAAGATATTTTAGAAGTAAGAGTTTTTACAATGGTAGATAGATATACATACATACATACATACATACATACACCTTACTTATATATTGGGTTATCTTATTAACCCTATATCCATACAGGCTGAAATAGGCTTTCAAGTCTGCAGAAAATGAACCTTTGTTTTATATGGGAATGTGTGTGTGTGTGTGTGGCTTGGTAGAAACTAGCAAACAATAATAATGTGCAAGAGTAATAATAATAATATATTAGCTGAAACTGTATATTTTGTAGTTGGTCCTTAAATTATGAAACACAACACAGATTAAAGAAATTGTATGGTGAGAAGTAAATATTTTATTTATTATTTTGTGAATTAGGTAATATTTTTTATTCCTTCCCTATCTATAGATTGAAGTCAGTTTACTAGTAGGAAAACATATATGATGCATATATTGCAGGTATAAGATTATTTAAAGTGCTAGAAACATAAAAAGAAATCTGCCCTGAATATAATAAAGGGTTTAATGTTACTGTATTTTTGTGTTTATACATATATTCTTAGTACGTCAGGTAACACTGAGTTATACATATATAACGCTTTATATATATATATATATATATATATATATATATATATATATATATATATATATATATAGTAAACAATTGTGACTTTTTCAAATAAATTATTCATATTTATTACATTTTATAAACTGTCATGCTGTTAAGAGATAAAATAATATTTAATCTATATAAAAATGAAAAATATTTATAGTTTAGTCCAGAGAATAATTCAGTCATAGTTTTTTGTTTTAATGTCATTTTAACGATATAAGGTTCTCCATTTGTGAAATATAGCCTGTTTTGTCCAGTTGAGCTATTTCTTTGAGACAGTGTAATTCATTTACAGCTTGTGGCTATCTTGTAAATAAATAAGTTTTATTTCAGTAAAATAATATGTCTCTAATACTTTTTGTGGAAAATAATGATCTATCTCACACATTCACAAACACAAACTAACATATCAAGCTAGCTAATGATTTAGTTTGATCACTTGTATAATATAATAGTCAAATTAATAGTTTGCAGATTTCTATTGTATAGATGCATAGTATTGTCTACTGATTTTTCTTTTTTTCTTTATAAAGATAGTATCAGTGGGGATTAACCATAGCAGTGATGGACTATTAGTCTCACCAGTGGGACGTATATGAAGCTCTTGAATTCTCAAAAAGGACATATAGTACTTGGTCCAATAGCAAACATGTTTTAAAGGACCAGAATTGCATAAGTAACAAATGGATAATAAAAAGGCAATGCATTTCAAATGAGTCCTCTATTTCTTCTGACAAATGATGTTTTCCACGCCCCTTGTATCACATGATAGCCATTAGCCAATCACCAAACTCATATACATATAAACTATGAACTCTTACACATGAGCAGTAGGGGCTAGTGCCTCAGTAAGTGTGCATGTAAACAGATTTTGCACATTTTGATATGGGAATCAAAACATTGTGTGCTCCAACTGAATCAAGAAGTTTAATTTTGTCTTTAGTGTCCCTTTAACCTACTTTGTGTAAGATTATGGTTGAATAAGAGTGTTGGTGTTTCGTGGGATAAAATAGAGGAAAGTTTAGGAGCTAAGGGCCGGCATGTTGAATTTCACTTTACACAATGGGTACATTGTCCATTGAGGGGTTATAGCCACCCAATTGAGAATACAGCTCAGCACATGCTCCTTGATGTCACCGGAATCCCTTGATATACAAGTTTTTTTGCTGTGCTTGGATTAACCTATCCACAATCCCATAAATCTTTTTCTAACTGCATTTTATGCAGTGTACAATTACAAATATACTAAAGCATTGGTTTTGCTTTCATTTCCGGATTAATGTTTGCATGTGGAAAATGGGTTTGTGGCTCAGATAGAATAGTTTATTTGGCTGACCAACAGTCCAATAAATCTTTTAATCATACAACGTATTCAGTTGCCTAGCTTCTTTTTAGCATTAGATAAAATATGTTTTTGATATTTATATCATAATAATAAAAATAAATAACATTAACATCTAAGATTTATTGCCTCTTATTGAGTTTAAAACAGACATTGTATTATGTGGTGCTAATCATATTGTGGTCAGTTTATCAGTTTTGAGTATGTATTAGAAAGTGTCAATATGTGGAGTAAACCAATCGTATCAGTATGAAATATTATGTACAGGGCTATTGTATGGCCTCTTGAGACAAAAATATAATCTAGAAATCACAAGTAAATATGTATAACCTGACTAATAAATTATAGCAATTTAAACTCAAAAGCAATGTTTAGTTACACTTTCTATTGCTTTATAAATAAGGATATATATACAGTTAAATTATATTAAAGTAAAAAAAATAAAAATAAAAAAAAGCTGTAGCAATGGTTATATGAACCATAAAAAATTAAAGCTTCCAATCAAAGCAACCTGATTCTGGGGCTCAATGGGCATTAATTACATCAGTGGGAAGCACAGTAGTTTATTTTCTTTATTTTTTTAAATTGAATTTGGGGCAGAATCAAATTTGTAAATCTCTATAAAAAAAATGGAAATTCTCATGTTAGTAAAAACTTTTTTTAAAAAAGGCAAAATGTGAAGGATTATCATTGCATCCAATAACAATTACAGATGCACAATTAAATAAATAAATTCAGAAAAAAATCTAATTTGCATGCTGTTTTCACGTCAAGTGTTCTGTTTGGATTTGATAGAAAATAATCTCCATATTCTATTTATAGTCTGTATTTCTCTTGCATTACAACCATTCCTATCAGTTTATTTAATAAATTTGTGTTAAGATGTATTGAAATTAAAATTATATATGCAAAAATATTCAGCTAATCTATGCACATAAAAACTAGTAATATATACAGTACATATATAATTATTATTTAATTATGTCTCACCATGATTTGAAATGGTTGACACTGTCTCAGCTCAATTGAATAACTAATTACTTGAATAATTTGGTGAGATTTTCTAATTTTCATAAAGACTGTGAATAATGCAGAAAATATTAATTGGCACACAAATGGCAGTTGAAGTTGCAATGATATATTTTTTGGCCATTATTCCAAGCTCAGGTGTGTTTTTTTGCATAACTAAAAATATATGTATATATGTGTACATATCTTTTTAAATACACACACAAAATATACTTACATCAATAAACTACATAATGACTATTTTTCTTAGAGGACTTTTATATAGCCCAGCTACACATTTTTCCATTAAAAAGCTGGAGCAAAGGATTTTGGGTAAGGATATGCAAATGAACACCAGAATGCTCCCTTTTACTTAAAATATTTATCAAGCACAGTTTTCCTTCTTGCTAGTGCACTGCTCTAGGCATATTTTAAGCAGAGTAGAAATTGAAGAGAACAACAAGAATAATCACATGTGGACAACTGTTTTAGCCTTTTTAGACCTCACCAACACATGACAGGTTTCTGCTTTCTGTGTAGTGAAGCTGGTATATGGATTCCAAACCAGCCTCAGTATAAATTATGGTGAATAAGAAAGATGAGGAAAAAAACTGTTCCTCTGTTAGTATAGTGACACACAATAGATCTTTGTATAGCCCATCTGCACATTTTCCACTGGTGCAAAGGTTTCTGGGCAATGATATGCAAATGAGCTGCACAGTGCCTCACCTTTTTGCTTTTGTGTTTAAAACTGATATAAGAAAAGAAAAAAAAAAGATGCATTATGGATTTCATTTGCATATCCTTGCACAGAATCCTCAGATCCAGTGGAAGCACTGATAGTTTTTTTGTAATAAATGTGTAGATGAATTATACAATGATCTATTGCGTATCAGTTTATTCACAGTGCAGGAGGTTTTTTTTCTCATCTTTTTTGCTCTCCGTAACTTACACTGAGACTGATTTATATTGGAAAACAAAATGTACAAGTTTGTCAGAAAATCTGTTATAGTAAAAGTTCAGTTTTAAGGACCGAGGCTAAACTACTGTATATATTTATTTAGAACAGTGGAGAAACTGCTAGAGGAGTAGCTTCTAGTAGAATAGAAGAGAGTAAACACAGGAACGTTATTTTAGAATATCTCTGATGTGCATCCTGTGTGTTAGTGAAGTATAGGTTATATATAAACTTTATAAAGGAATATGCAGTCTAATGTAACCTCTTGTTCTCAACTAATGTCAAAACTCTTTATCTCCTTTATGTTCAATTTTGAATTGATTCATTTGTAATTAATTTCTTCCTAGGATCACATGCTCAAATGCTAGTATAACAAATAGGATGTACGTGACATCTTGAATCTCAAACCATCGGAATATTTTTAAATATTACTTATGCAAAGATTCTATATTGCAAGAGGTATCTAAAGAGGCCAAAGAAAAGGACATTGATTTTGTGTGCATGACATTTCTTCACATGGTCTGTGCAAGGGTTAAAGAAGAAACAAAGAAACACAGTATATCTGTTCATTTTGAATCACTATTAGGAAACTGTATGGTTTACTAATGACATAGTGAAAGAAAATAAGTGACCATTTAAAGGAATAGTCTAGTCAAAATTAAACTTTCATGATTCAGATAAGCAACTTTTTAATTTACTCCTATTATCAATTTTTCTTCATTCTCTTGGTTTGTTTATTTGAAAAAGCAAGAATGTAAGCTTAGGAGCCAGACCATTTTTGGTTCAGAACCTGAGTAGCACTTTCTGATTGGTGTCTAAATGTAGCCACCAATCAGCAAGCACTACCCAGGTACTGAACCAAAAATGGGCCGGCTCCTAAGCTTACATTCAAATAAAGATACCAAGAGAACGAAGGAAAAATAGATTATAGGAGTAAATTAGAAAGTTGCTTAAAATTTCATACTCTAAATCATGAAAGTTTAATTTTGACTAGATTATTCATTTAATACACACATACGTCCCATTAAATGTTAGCAAGGCAGGCTGGTAACTCCCATTGAAGTCACTAAGAGTTACAGCCAAAAAAAGTTAATTTGTAATCTTGTTTGATGAATTACTGTAGTGACTCATACCTTGTATGGATCTACACAGTATTCACTGTTAGTTACTATGCACTTTTTATCTTTTAATGTTATTTTATAGTGACTACATTTCTTACACAAACTGTGATGCTTCCACTGGGGAAAATAACATAATAGCTAACAGCACTCAAAAATAAAATAACACTTTTACCCCAGTTTACTTCTATTATCTATTTAGCTTGGTTCCTTTTGTATCCTTTGTTGAAAAACATTCCTAGATAGACTCAGTTGCAGCAATACACTACTGGGAGCTAGCTGCTGATTAGTGGCTACACATATATGCCTCTTTTCATTGGCTCACCCAGTATGTTCAGCTAGCTCACAGTTGTTCATTGTGGCTCCTATAATAAAGGATACCAAGAGAATACAACAAATGTGGTAGTAGAAGAAAATTAGGAAGTTGTTTAAAGTTGTATGTTCTATTTGGATCATGAAAAAAGTTGGGTTCCGTGTCCTTTAAAAAAAAAAAAAAAAAAAAAAAAAAACACAACAAAAACATTGATATGTTCTAATACCCAGGTGACTGTTTATTTCCAGTAATAAATAATACAGCATTACATTCAAAAACTATACTCTTGATTAAGCCGAACTATAACTAAAAGGTCATTTAAAAAGAAAGTTAACTGTATCAGTATTTTATCATTTTAATTCAGTAATTTATGTTTGATGTTTTTTTTTTTTTTTTTTAAAAACTTTATATATAACATTTTGTTTTTCGTAAGAAAATTTGTTCAATGCTAAAAAAGATGGCAAAATAATGTATACTAGAAGCTTAAAAATGAGAATATTCTTTAGTTATTAGTAAATAGATTCATAAGTTTAGTTGCATGAGATAGTTACAAGGATATAAAGTTATCTAAATCCTGTTGTAATAGTTGTGTGTTCTTTGTGTGCATGAATCTGTTGTTTATCTGTCAAATATTTGTTCTGTTCCAGTGTGATCCAACCTGAATTCTGCTTCTGATTTTAGAAGGAAATTGCAACTAGACGTTTCTTAGCTTTATGTTTAAAGAGACATTTTAAAATAATAATTTAATAATATCATTTCTTAGTCCAATGTATTATTACATACAGAGATGTATTCAAAGCAAAGATTAGCCTTAGAGTAACATGTAGATATATTTTTATAATTAGTTGTTTTAATAATGAAAATATATAGTATATGTTTATAAAGGTTTAGTTTCTACAAGGTACTTTAGTTTCTATAAAATAATAGGCAGTGCCATATTTGAACCAGTTTTCTTTTAATCTCTGTTTTGACAGTGGGGCCCATTTATCAAGCTCCGAATGGAGCTTGTGGGGCCGTGTTTCTGGCGAGTCTTCAGACTCGCCAGAAACAGCAGTTATGAAGCAGCGGTCACAAAGACCGCTGCTCCATAACCCTGTACGCCTGCTCTGATGAGGCGGACAGCTTGGCCGCGAGTCTGCAGGGGGCGGCGTTGCAGCAGCAGCTCTTGTGAGCTGCTGGTGCAATGCTGAATACGGAGAGCATATTGCTCTCCGCATTCAGCGAGGTCTTGCGGACCTGATCCACACTGTCGGATCAGGTCCGCAAGACCTTTGATAAATAGGCCCCAGTGTCTTTTATTGCATGTTTATATATGTCCCTAATTGTCCACAGCAGAAAGGATAAATAAGGGGGGAATTAAGTAAAAATATGGTGATGCCCATTACTTTATAGAAAATCAGTAGGCTTTAGAAAACTAACAATTTAAGTTCACAAAATAAGTAATGAAAGTATGTTGCAAAGTTTAACCACAAAAAATAAAACATTTTTATATTTCAATCTTGTACTGCTTAATATCCCTTTAAAGTATATAGTTATACTTACTCTGGAGCTGAAAACATCAGGTAAGCCAATCAGGATTGCCATACATAGGTAGTGGCATATGACCCGCACAGAGCACTGGCTGTTCTCAAGTCTGCATGTCCGTCCTGGGGGTTAAATGCATAGTTTGCAACAAATAGTTGTTTAATAACAAACTGTGTTATCTCATCAGAATGTCTCTTTAAAGGGATATTGTAGTGCAAAAAGTAGATGCTCTAATTTGTTAGAACATTTCATTTTAGCACTACTGACCCTGCAGGTCTAACCCCTGCTAAGTTAAAGGGATATGAAACCCAAGTTTCTTCTTTCATGATTCAGACAGAGCATGCAATTTTAAGCAACTTTCTAATTTACTCCTATTATCAATTTTTCTTCATTCTCTTTGTATCTTTATTTGAAAAAGCAGGAACGTAGGCTTAGGAGCCGGTACATTTTTGGTTCAATACCCTGGATAGCGCTTGCTGATTGGTGGCTACATTTAGTCACCAATCAGTCAGCGCTACCAAAGTTTTGAGCCGGTTCCTAATCTTAGATTCCTACTTTTCAAATAAAGATACCAAGAGAAGAAAGAAAAATTGATAATACGGGTAAATTATATCGTTGCTTAAGATTGCATGTTCGGTCTGTATGATAAAAGAAAAATGTGGGTTTCATATCCCTTTAAGGTTCTGCTTGTGAGCTGCAGAAAAAAGGCTGGTGGCCCGATCAGCAGTGACAGGCACCTAACCCCACTAATCACCATCCGTGCCTGCTTGGGATCAGAGGTTGTCTGTGGCTCCTGAGAGGCACTTTAACTGTATTTAACCCCTTTTCTGGGGATAAAAAGATAGACAGTGTGGTCAGTAGTGCTAATGTAATTTTGACACTATAATGTCCTTTTAAATTAAGTGCTAAGATATATTTTTCAATTTAAGAACTGAGTGGTTAGTTGTTTAATTGTATACAGGCATTAATGTTGTCTATTTTCTTGTGCAGTATATATATAAACATGTATATTATTTCTTCCTTAGTTAAATATTTGCTTCACATGAGCAGAAGTAATAATTCACTTGTTTTCATTTCCTTTTCATTTGTCTGTCAAAAGATCTGTGTTATACCTTGTTGAATTTGAAAGCTACAACAACATAAAAATAAAGAAGCATATAATCCATTCTACTAGTGAAATGATACTTGTCTGTATTGCTGAGGATCGTCACAGTTTGATGAAGATCACTTTACTGTAGTGTCTGTAAAAAAGCTTACATACTTAATATATATATAGCTGAATTTGGCAAATGGATTTTTCTGAAGTACTCTAAAGCCAGTTTTAGAAAGTCTAAGCATTAAATTGTCAGTGTGTACAATATAATTATTTCAGCACAATGTTGATTTTTTTTGGTAACACAATTTCTAGAACTGTAGGTACCACTGTCATACATGAATCTATAGGCTCATATGGTCTGCCCTTATATCTAATAAGCATATGTAATCCTCTGACTAGCCTTATGCATACTTCAGACATTCTTGACTTTAACTGTATGCATCTTTACTATCCTTAAAGGGACAGTGTACACTAATATTTTCTTCATTTTAATGTCTTCCCAATTATCTAATTATCTATTTTACCTATTGGTGTGTTAAATTCTTCACCTTTTTTTCTATTTGAAATAGCTGGTTTTGACAACTGTTTCCAGACCTATACTGAACAGTTCTGGTTAAAAAAAAAAGCATATAAAGAAGAATGTTTAGATAAAATAATGCTCACAGTGCGGGACAAGAGGAACTAAAATGTAATGTAAATAGTAATAAAGATAAGGGGGCTTTGTGTAAATAATTAGACAGATAACATAATGGAGTATTCTCTCCCTACAAGATCAGCCTACTGTATAGGGTTGTGGTTTCAGTTAGCAGAAACAGCTATTTCATATACACAAATATACCCAAAGGAACAATTCATCATCCATTTTAAGCTCTGTAGCTGGTATAACTAGTATTTGGTAACACATTAAAAAGAACCTAATTTTACAGTACACTATCCCTTTAAAGGGGCTGTAAATACGTAATTAGAAGACATTTCTGTAGTCTTGCTATAGAATAGCATAGCTAACAAAATAGCATCTTGTATACTGCAATTGTTTTTCAGTAGCCAAACTCGACTCACCAATTACCTTATTTGCGATTCATTTAGAATAAAGTGAATTTTTTGCAGTTGTTATCTGTTAAAGACAATTAGGGGAAGATATGTAGCAGGTTTAGTCTTGAAAAGCCACTAGAGTGCCTTTCCAGCACTTTTAGAGCTTAATTACATTAAAAGTGGGCAAAATAAACAATTAAAGTATGTTTGAAAGTTGTTTATAACAATAAATATTTTGTATTTAAATTTCAAGGTGTTTACTGTCCCTTTAATGTAAAGTATTGTTCTGACGTGGCATAAGGATCTTTTCATCTTCTACAGGAGGGCCTGGTGGGCCCCTCTGTGTACCCACCCTTGAAAAATAGGGCTCAGTGTAAGGAAAGTGTGTGGATTTGCCTTTAAAAAAAAGGTGGAAAGGATTTCAAGATGGCCGTCACAGTTTGGCCGTACAGGAAATCCTGCTATCATATTTGAACTGTGCATGGGAAGAACGAGTTACAATCATAGAGAAGTAGCATCTCTTGCTCTTGTGAGGCCACTGGCTCAGCTTCTGCTGATTTCAAGCAGCAATAAAGGGTGCTGTTTTAATGGGGGCAACATCACAGCCTATACCCTGGGGCCCATTGAGGTTTAGTTACGCCCCTGCTACAAGCTGAACAAGTTAAGGCAGTGAAGTCATTTTCAGACTATGCACAATTATGTTTCCACTGTTCTAGGCATGATGTGACTAGTAATCTATGATATAACATTATCTTCTCTTCTGCTGCTACAACCTTTTCTCTTATGCAGTCACATCTTCTTATAATGCTTCCACTGTTTTGTTGTGCTGCTTACCTACTGTCTGTCATCTGAAATAATAATGTCCAATCCCTTAACTCTGATATTAGTGTCAACAAAATATTTAATACATTGTGTTCTAGATGCTTTTGTGGCATGCTTGCATTTAAAGGGCCAAAGGGACATGAGACCCTTATTTTTCCTCAATAATTCAGATAAAGCATGCATTTTTAAACAACTTTCCAAGTTACTTGTATTATGTCATTTGCTTTGTTCTTTTGATACCCTTTGTTGAAAGTATACATAGGAAGGCTCAAGTAGTGTATTGCTGCTTTTTTAATATAGGATGTCAAGAGAATTAAGCAAAAATGATCATATAAGTAAATTGGAAAGTTGTTCAAACATAAATGCTCTGTCTTATTCATGAAAGATAAAAATGGGTTTCATGTCTCTTTAATTTTTATGCTTCCTCACTCTTGACTGTTACTCTTTTCTAGTTTATAATCTATTTCACTGTATTTATACATCTGCTAACAGGGACATAAACCAAATTATATTACCAATGTTCCTAAAGGGACATAAACACCTTGTAATTACAATCAATACATTTATATTTTGTTGCTATAGAATAACATACCAGCCAAGTCTTAACATTTTTAAAATAAATTAACATCCTTTTTTTCTAGAATTATTTTTTCAATAGCAAAACTCTGCCCACCCTTTGCCTTAATTGGAGGAGCCAATCTGTGCTTAGTTAGCAGAAAACAAGGCTAGCCACTGTCATATAGTGAGTATTAAAGGGACAGTCTACACCAGGATTTTTATTGTTTTAAAAGATAGATAATCCCTTTATTACGCATTCCCCAGTTTTGCATAACCAACACAGTTATATTAATACACTTTTTACCTCTGTGATTATCTTGTATCTAAGCCTCTGCAAACTGCCTAAGAAACTGTCTAAGAAATTAGCATATGAACCTCCTAGGTTAAGCTTTCAGCTAAGAATACCAAGAGAACAATGCAAAATTGGTGATAAAAGTAAATTGGAAAATTGTTTAAAATTGCATGCTCTATCTGAATCATAAAAGTTTATTTTGGACTAGACTGTCCCTTTAAATGCATTTATTTCCCCTTGTTATCAGTTAAAGCCAATTAGGGACAGATATCAAGCAGAGTTACCTTGTAAAGTTAGCATGGTGCATTTCAAGTTCTGAGTTTTAGAAATTGCTCAATTTTCAATTACATGAATAGGGTCAAAATAAATAATGAAATAGTAGTTTCCTTATGCATAGCTAAACATTTTATTTAAAAATCGCATGATGTTTATTTTCCCTTTAAGGGTTTAAAGTCCAGTCATCCTGATATTTTAATTTTAATAGCCTCCTGGTTCATGAAGACGAAGTAATGGTTAGTAATGATCCACAGCAAAACTACACTAGTTGTTCTCTATTATACATCCTTTATAGCTTTATCTGAGGGCAATACATTATACATTCCTACATTCAATTTAAAAGGATTAGGATGGGGAAATGGATCAGAAGGGCCCATGCAACGTGTCTGGACAGCATGGAGGCTGAGGATTCCAGAAGCAGGACTGGGCACACTGGTTGGACCTCTGGTGTGGTTGGTTTTCCTGAGGGGATGTCATAGATAGAGTTTTGTAAACATGTCTAGGCGATATGTGTGTGACTGGCCAATGCCAGATCAGCCAGTGGTTGTGGATAAAGAGACAGTTTACTCAAAAATTTTCTCCCCTTTAATTTGTTCCAAATGATTCACTTTACCTGCTGGAGTCTATTACATTTTTTTACAAGTATTTCCATTACCCTTATATTGGCATTTGAATTAATTTATTAAGCCTGTGGTATCCCCACCCATCCTGAATGCTTTTGACCTCAAGGCCAAGCTGTGATATTACACTCCCAGTGGCTCATAGAAGAGATAAGGTAATAAAATGCCCCTATTTCAGACAGTGAAACCTGGATGAGGCAGGATGTAGTGCAGGATTGGGCTCCCAAACAGTAACAATCCTGCAAAATACAGGGAAATTGGAAGCTCTGTTACTAGATTAAAAAAAAGACATTTGAAAAACCTATTTTAAGGTGTAAAACTGAAATATTTGTGTTGTTAACGAATTAAAGTGTTTTGTGTTAACTCTTTGTTTTTCTTTCTTTTTGTTTCATAAATCCAAATCCAAGGACACTGCCATGTAGTGGAAATACTATAGATCTCAAAGCATTGTTTAGTTTATGGAAATATAAAATGTTTTTAATTAAAGAAAGCTTGTACCTGGGTAGACGTTGTCATGTACTCTTTTAATATAATATGTATAGATACAGAATTAATCATTTTATCAACTCTCTTTTCTTTTTGGATATTAGGGATTATTGTTATTGAGATTCCCATTACACTGGAAATAAAAAATGTTTTCTGCGCCCTTTGTAATAAATGGGACACAATTATATATCATATTATAGGAAGGAAATAAAACTACAGAGAGTGGTTGGGAGGTACTATATTTTCTTGGAGGTACTAATTTATTATAGTTAGTGAGTATTATTGGAGGCTGGATCAAGAATGGAATTTGGAAACAACCAAGTATAGAGGACTGCATCATCCAATGAGAGATACAGTCACTAAGAGGAACAGCCAGTCACCTTTTCCGGCTAATCTGTGCAATGCATGGTCTGTGTTATATAAATATATTTTTGCTGAGCTAAAGTTATGTTTTTCAATAATTTAATGTATTGTTGATGTCAGTACACATATTCTTTCGGTTCTATTTGTTAATGTATTACCTGCTCATATGCATATTATAGGCTGGGTATTTCCATATTATTCCATCAATTTCCTTATTTGCAATATGTTTCCTTATTTGCGGAGTTTTTCATGTATTTGTTTTGTAGGGGTCATCATGTACACACAAGGCTCTATATCTATATATTTATCTATCTATCTATCTATATAGAGAAAGAGAGAACAAGAGAGAGCAAATAAGTAGCTAGAGGGCACTCACTTGTTCTTTAAAATCAACTTTTATTCAGGTTTTGTGAAGTCTTGAAAAAGTCTTGAGGAAAAAGCCAAAACGTCAACCTGTTTAATGTAAATATTTTTTATACAACATGTATAAAAGTTGATTTTAAAGAACCTGTGAGTGCCCTCAAGCTACCTATTTGCTCTACATATCTGGATTTGGAGGAAGCACCGGCCATTTAAGTTTATGCAGAAAGTGAGTGCATGGCTATGGGATGTATATATATATATTTTATTTATTTATTTTTTCCACAGAGGAACTTTTAAGTTGCCTTATGTTACCCAGCATTTGTAAGTTTCAAGCTAATGCTATGGGTTAGTTCCTAAAAAATAATACCTATAGATGTGGCCTGAAACCATATTATTATATAGAAAAATAGAAAAAATCATATGTGCGTTTGCATGTGTGTGGTGAGTGAGTGTAGATTTTATTTTAGCTTTACTTAAAGATGCACACACATACACACACATGCATAGATACAAGACACACACACATATTGGCATATTTGTAAAGTAAAGTGGGATGCATGAGTGTGGGTGATGCATTCTATAGGTAACTGGATGTACAAAAAGAAAAGTGAGGTATTGCTAGAGTTATGGTTAGGTCAAAGACAGAGAAAGATGTTGGGCTGCAGGCATATATTTGGGGTCTGGCAGGATATAGAAACCAATCTGGAAAAGAGATCAGGAGGTGTTTATAGTAGCATCTAATGCTTTGTTGACCCTTTAAATCATAAACTCTTCATTTTTAGACAGCAAACATTGGAGAGTCATTATTTCTGTATAATAAGGCAGCTGTTAAATAATTTATTGTCTATATAGGTTTATACTGTTATTTTTTAGATACTGTAATTTATTTTATGTTTTATTGTATGTTTATAAGTAGTTAGATATTTATAAGTTTATATGTACGGGACCACGTGTTTAAAGTGTTATATTTGTACCAAAGTTTAAGTTTTCTGTGTGTGTGTATGTGTGTGCATGTGTGTGTGTGTGTGTTTATGTGTGCGTGTATGTGTGTTTGTGTGTGTATGTGCGTGTGTCTGTATATGTATGTGTGCGTGTGTGTATGTGTATATGTATGTATTTGTGCGTGTGTATGTGTGTGTGCGTGTGTGTATGTGTGTGCGTGTGTGTGTATCTATGTGCGTGTGTATATGTATGTGTGTGTATGTGTTTAAGTGTGTGTATATGTGTGTGTGTGTGTTTGTGTGTGTATGTGCGTGTGTCTGTATATGTATGTGTGCGTATGTATGTATTTGTGCGTGTGTGTATATGTGTGTGTGTGTGTGCATGTATGTGCGTGTGTGTATGTGTGTGTGTGTGTTTGTATGTGTGTGTGTATATGTATGTGTGTGTATGTATGTGTGTGTGCGTGTGTATGTATGTGTGCGTATGTGTGTTTGTGCGTGTGTGTGTATGTATGTGTGTGCATTTATGTGTGTTTGTGTGTGCGTATATGTATGTGTGTGTGCGTGTATGTATGTGTGTGTGTGCACACATTATTCAAGGAAATAAAATAATACACGGTACCACATGGAATCTAATAAGTATAATCATGAATGTTTTGCCTTATTAATTGCCTCTATGGGTGACCTATATGACTGCTATCTACCAGTAGTGCTCTTTATAAAGTTACTGTAGGATTCCCTTGTAAAACAGTTATCAAGTTTCAGCTCTAATGTTGCCTTTGGAAACTATCTGTTTTGTGAAAGCGATAAATATAACCCCTCGGCAATATAATATAAAAGCAGCTTAAGCTTTGCCTTCCTTGTATCCTACAAACTGTTAAGTACTTTGATGCTAAAGTTACATACTAAGCAATTTTTTTACTATGTGTCACATTATCAAAAATAATTTGTTGATTTTAATTCTCAATCTTATTATAAAATGTAAAAGCTTTTATATATTTTGTAGAAGTTCTATTCTACCCAAGGTATTTTTTCACCTTTATTAATAATATGTGATCTTACATGCCGAAAAATTCTAATTTCGGAAAGAAATGGTTATATATTATTTGGTTATATATTTAATAGCTTATATTTTAAAACGTATTCCAGACTGTGCAGCAGAAACAGGAAAAATATTCTGTTTAGTCGGCACAATATATTTTTATTTTCTTAATAAGGTGTATATAGCACCCTTACATATTAATTAATAAAGCAATAATAATAATATTATCTAAAAAGCTAATAAAAAAATAGCAATGTTAACAATAACAGATAATACATTTCCAACAGTGTGATATAACTATGTATTTAGTAAAATGCAAATACAGAGACTGGAAAATACATATGCTTATATTCAGGGACACATAAAACCATTCACCTCCTAAATAAGATACAGTTAGTACCATGACCACACCTTACAAAAATAACCAAAGTTTTTTTTCCATCTGTGACCTTTTTATCTATGGAAAAATAGTATATATATATATATATATATATATATATATATATATTATATATATATATATATATATATATATATATATATATATATATATATATATATATAGTGACAATAACAAGTATACACACCCCTGTTAAAATGTCAGGTTTATGTGATGTAAAAAAATTAGACAAAGATAAATCATTTCAGAACTTTTTCCACCTTTAATGTGACCTATAAACTGTACAACTTGATTGAAAAACAAACTGAAACTTCTAGGTGGAGGGAAGTAAAAATAAAAAAATAAAATAATATGGTTGCATAAGTAGCTGTGTTTAGAATTGAGCAATTACATTCAAAATCATGTTAAATAGGAGTCAGTACACACCTGCCATCATTTAAAGTGCCTCTGATTAACCCCAAATAAAGCAGCTGTTCTAGTAGGTCTTTCCTGACATTTTCTTAGTCACAACCTACAGCAAAAGCCATGGTTCGCAGAGAGCTTCCAAAGCATCAGAGGGATCTCATTGTTAAAAGGTATCAGTCAGGAGAACGGTACAAAAGAATTTCCAAGGCATTAGATATACCATGGAACACAGTGAAGACAGTCATCATCAAGTGGAGAAAATATGGCACAACAGTGACTTTAACAAGAACTGGACGTCCATCCAAAATTGATGAAAAGATGAGAAAAAACTGGTCTGGGAGGCTGCCAAGAGGCCTACAGCACCATTAAAGGAATATCTGGCAAGTACTGGCTGTGTGGTGCATGTGACAACAATCGCCTGTATTCTTCATATGTCTGGGCTATGGGGTAGAGTGGTAAGGGGGAAGCCTTTTCTTACAAAAAAAACCCATCCAAGCCCAGCTAAATTTTGCAAAAACACATCTGAAGTCTCCCAAAAGCATGTCGCAAAAGGTGTTCTGGTTTGATGAAACCAAGATTAAACTTTTTGGCCATAATTCCAAAAGATATGTTCGGCGCAAAAACAACACTGCATATAACCAAAAGAACACCATACCAACAGTGAAGATTTTTGGTGGCAGCATCATGCTTTGGGTCTGTTTTTCTTCAGCTGGAACTGGGGCCTTAGTCAAGGTAGAGGGAATTATGAACAGTTCCAAATACCAGATAATATTGGCACAAAACCTTCAGGCTTCTGCTAGAAAGCTGAACATGAAGAGGAACTTCATCTTTATGCATGACAACGCCCCAAAGCATACATCCAAATCAACAAAGGAATGGCTTCACCAGAAGAAGATTAAAGTTTCGGAATGGCCCAGTCAGAGCCCAGACCTGAATTCAATCGAAAATCTGTGGGGTGATCTTAAGTGGGCTGTGCACAAGAGATACCCGCACAATCTGACAGATTTGGAGTGTTTTTGCAAAGAAGAGTAGGCAAATCTTGCCAAGTCAAGATGTGCCATGCTGAAAAACTCATACCCAAAAAGACTGAGTGCTGTAATAAAATCAAAGGGTGCTTCAACAAAGTATTAGTTTAAGGGTGTGCACACTTATGCAACCATATTATTTTAGTTTTTTCTACTTCGCTCTACCTAAAAGATTTTAGTTTGTTTTGCAATTGAGTTGTACAGTTTATTGGTCACATTCAAGGTGGAAAAAGTTCTGAAATGATTTATCTTTGTTTCATTTTTTTACGTGTGTGTGTGTGTCTGTGTATATATATATATAGAAAAAATATCTCATTGTATAGTTTATTTGCAAATCTAGACAGACCCAGAGGCTTGTTTACCCACAAAAAACCTCTGAATTACATTGTTTCCAATGCAGCAAAGGATTCTGGGTAAGATGTGCAAATTAAGTACACAATGACACACCTTTTTACTTCAGTCTGCTTTTCAGCAGGTTCCCTTTACACCAAAGTATCGCTGTTCACACAGCTTATAAACTTAGCTAGGGTTAGTGCAGTGATTCATAACCATCCCAGGACAGCTGTTTCATGAATTTGCCACTCATCAGTTGGGAGTAGGTTAGAATCACTGTTGGGTGAAGTTGATTCCGGGCAGAAAACAACAACATTTTAAATTAGGGGGAGATAAAAGGTGAGTTTAAAATCCTCCACTACGCACAAAATATAGAAAAAATAACTCATTGTGTAGTTCATTAACAAATCTAGACAGGCCCAGAGGCTTGTTTACCCACAGAAAACCTCTGAATTACATTGTTTCCAATGCAGCAAAGGATTATGGGTAAGATATGCAAATTAAGTACACAATGACACACCTTTTTACTTCAGTCTGCTTTTCAGCAGGTTCCCTTTACGCCAAAGTATCGCTGTTCACACAGCTTATAAACTTAGCTAGGGTTAGTCCAGTGATTCATAACCATCCCAGGACAGCTGTTTCATGGTTTTGCTAACCCTAGCTAAGTTTTTAAGCTGTGTGAACAGCGATACTTTGGCGTAAAGGGAACCTGCTGAAAAGCAGACTGAAGTAAAAAGGTGTGTCATTGTGTACTTAATTTGCATATTGTACCCAGAATCCTTTGCTGCATTGGAAACAATGTAATTCAGAGGTTTTCTGTGGGTAAACAAGCCTCTGGGCCTGTCTAGATTTGTTAATGAACTACACAATGAGTTATTTTTTCTATATTTTGTGCGTAGTGGAGGATTTTAAACTCACCTTTTATCTCCCCCTAATTTAAAATGTTGTTGTTTTCTGCCCGGAATCAACTTCACCCAGCAGTGATTCTAACCTACTCCCAGCTGATGAGTGGCAAAACCATGAAACAGCTGTCCTGGGATGGTTATGAATCACTGCACTAACCTTAGCTAAGTTTATAAGCTGTGTGAACAGCGATACTTTGGCGTAAAGGGAACCTGCTGAAAAGCAGACTGAAGTAAAAAGGTGTGTTTTGTACTTAATTTGCATATCTTACCCAGAATCATTTACTGCATTGGAAACAATGTAATTCAGAGGTTTTCTGTGGGTAAACAAGCCTCTGGGCCTGTCTAGATTTGTTAATGAACTACACAATGAGTTATTTTTTCTATATTTTGTGTGTAGTGGAGGATTTTAAACTCACCTTTTATCTCCCCCTAATTTAAAATGTTGTTTTATATATATATATAAACAGCGTTATAAACCTAATAAAATAATCACACAACACAGAATATATAATTAAACTAAGTTAAATAAACAAAAACAATTGCTAAACAGCATTATAAACCTAATAAAATAATCACTTAACACAGACTTCACTTGCATTTTTCTGCAAACAGTTCTTTCTATGCATTCCAATCTGGACTGATTTATAGAAAGGAAGGTCTTGTTCCTTTGAAATCTGATCGATAGCTCAGGTCTGGTTAAACTGATTAATTTCAGCTTGCTTGGCTTTGCTGCAACACAAGCGGACAGCTCCACCTACTGGCTATTTTAATAAATGCACTGCTTCTCAATGCTTTTCAATAGCAGTCACATGACTGGAAAAAAAGGTTGTTATTCTGAAACGGTGTAAATTGAACCGTTGTAAAACGAGGGCCACCTGTATATATATATATATATACACATACACACACACACACACACACACACAGTATATTAGATTCCATTGTAATTACTATTACAGTTTATTATAGCTATACCAGTTTTTTACGTTAGGATTTATTAAAGAGAACACTGGTCTGTTGGTGTAAACTACTCTTCCATAAAGTTTATTGGATTGTGATACTCTGCCAATAGCTTCTGAATATAACTTCATTGCAAAGATGATGATATTATTTAAGATATCTTGATTAGTATAATGTGGTTCTTCTTTCATTTGGAACTGGGAATCTACGGATAACATAACTGCTGAGATGTAAATGGAAGATGATGACATAATGTTGCTGTATTTCTTCCATCTATCCAAGGCTAGTGCAATAAATCAATGTTAATATCCTACTTGTGGATTACTGAATCATTTCTTTGCTCCATATTGTCTTGGACTGGTAAATTCTCTAAGGGTTCAGGGGACAAATTGTGCTTATTCATTCAAAAGAAAATGCTTTAAAGGGTCAGTAAACATGTTGAAAAATGATCATGCATAAAAAGGTGACATTAGAACTGTTTATTTTGATTTGAAACTCACAGGAAGTACATGTGTTTGTTGTAGTGGCCCTTATCAGCCAATGAGCAATAGGCTCATTGGCTGATAGTGACTTTTTTTTTTTACTAGCACAAGAACATATGTTTTTCAAAACTGTGATATGTTTCAAAATGCTTTAAAGGGATATGAAACCCAAACATGTTCTTTTGTGGTTTTGAAAGAGCATACAATTTAAAAATGAAATTAAATATGGCTTCTATTAGGACATTTGCATAGTTCCCATGATATTCTTTATTGAAGAGATACCTAGGCATCTGAAGCCCTACATGGCAGGAAATAGTGCTGCCCTCTAGTGCTCTTGCACATGGATAACATTCTTGCAAAACTGCTGCTATATAGTGCTCCAGAAATAGGCAGGCTCCTAAGCTTATGTCCCTGCTTTTCAACAAAAGATACAAACAGAACAAAGACAATTGATAATAGAAGTAAATTAGAAAGTTGTTTAAAATCGCATGATCTAAACCATGAAAGAACATTTTTGGGTTTCATGTCCCTTTAAAGGGATAGAAAGGTTGAAAATTAAATGTGCATTTCAATTTGAAATATAAACATTTTTGCAATATAATTTCATTAGCAAAAAATGCTTTTAGTAAATGTTATTACTGTATTTCAGTGGCATACACACATATCCTGTGATGGCCCGTGCACCAGCATTCAAACACCGCACCTTCTTAGAGAGTCAGCAGTGACTTATTTGACACTAATTAAGTCTACAGAAGCAATACACTACCCCCAGCTCTATGAGCAGGCATGGTGTTGGAATTCTGGTGCACCGCCCCTCACAGAATATCTGTGTATGCCGCAAAAAAACAGTAATAACTCTACTAGAAGCATTTTGCTGATGAAAGTGTGTTGCAAAAATGCTTATATTTCAAATTAAATGCACCCATTCAAATTTAATTTGTGACCTTTCTATCCAGGGCCGGCTCAACCATGGGGCCAAGTGGGTCCAATGGACCCAGGCAGCACTTGACAAGTGGCAGAACTTCAGTGACTGAGAGCTCGATGATATATTTGTCGCAAGCTCAAACCTTCTTTTTCTTGCTGACACTCGCAGGGCTGCCCCAGTGAAATGATCGTAAAAAAGGGGCAGTCCCTGCTAGTTGCGAGATGGCTCCTATCAAAAGTAATGAAGCTCGCTGGATAGCGAAACTTCGCTCCTTAGTGCGAAGTTAGCAGGGAGCAGGGGGAGCACTTTAAAATTAAAATCACGCAGCCAATATAACTCACATTACGCTGCTTTCTGCTTATAGCATCTTACATTCGCCTATATTTTAGTATGCATTTGTTTTTCTATTGGGGTTATACGTGTTTGTATTGTTTTTAGAAAAGCTTGCCACCTTTTAGTTGGTGAGAAAAAACTGTGATATCTGCAGTGCGAAAATCTTATATATAATATAGAATTACGCTGGGATTAGAGAGACATTTTCATATACGCCCAAGTTCAGCCCATTTTACAAAAAAACCCCAACAATTACGCTTTGCATTTTGTATTTATAAGTTCAAATTTCTGTGTGATCTTTGCACATCCAGTGTACTACAATTACGATTTACGCTGTGCATATTTAATTTGATTTATTCCTGTGTAAATTACATACTAATTTTACTTTTTTGTTAACATACGATTTTTAGTGAAGAATTTTGTTACGATTTTTGATGCACCTTAACAATTTTCCCTGCTTATTTTTGTGTGAATGTTTCAAATATTTGTTTTGTATAATGTTTAAAATACGAATTTTGTTGTGCACATTTCATAATAAAAATGCAGTATACGCCCCTTAGCGAGACACCCTGTTTTAAGGGTAAAAAATGGCTTTAGATCATTCCACCAGAGAAATAGAAGGACTGGCGAGCATTCATTCATAATCTCTCCAGCCCAGAGAGCTTTCAATCATTGAGCCTTGATTCAGTCACTGTCAGACCCAGAACACTTCTGTGCCACCCTGGGGGAAGTCGCATGCTCCCAGCAGCATAACCTCCTCATGTACAAAGACACAGAACCAGTCAGGGGTGACATTCAATATGGGACAAGTGTATCTCTTCCCTAACTACCTTCCCACTTATTGCGCAATTGTGCATAAGCATTGGTTGCGCGGGAAGTCATTTCATTCTCGGACCCAGGCAGCACAATATCTTGAGCTGGCCCTGTTTGTATCCCTTTAACAAAGAAAATTTAGATCGTCTATTAAACATTTAAATGCAAAATTGTTTATTATGAATTTGTTTTGTTATTTTTTTCATCAAAGAGATGCTGATTTTGGTGCTTACAGTGTTTAATTTAACTTTCTGCAGACGTCCTCTCCTCTTGTTTTATTGGGATTATAATGGAAAATCTGTGCAATTGTTTTCACTAAATGAAAAGTATAAAAATTAAGAGCATTCTGTGACCCCCCCCATATTGGGGGTAGTCAGGTGGGTTTGGTGGGGAGCTGGATGGATGAAAACCTTTTGCTTTTGTAGTACATGGAAGTCAAAATTAAAGTTACATGGTTCAGACAGAGACTTTTCAATTAAGTTCTGTTATCAAATGTACTAATTCTCTTTATTTAATCTTTTGTTGAAAAGCATACTTAGGTAGGCTCAGGAACAGAAATGCACTACTAGTAGCTGGCTGCTGATTGGTGTCTACAAACATAGACTTCTTGTTATTGGCTCACAAGATGTATCTATCTAGGTCCCAATAGTTCATGCATTGCTGCTATGGAGCTGCCTTTAACCATTTCAGGGGTTGAACACATAGTTATAGGCAAGCAATGGTACATTAGTAAAATCATCTGCCACATAAGAACATTTTTATTTTGCACTATTATGTCCCTTTAACATGAAGCTGTCTAATTAGCACTTCATGTTCTAGATTTCTGTTAAAATGCATTTTGTTAATAGATCAATAGGCAAGTAAAAAAATACTAATCAGCTTTTAGCAAAATAAGAGTTTGTGCTTTTGTTGTACGAGGAACACTCTTGTTACTGAACTGGAAGTAATTGTGAATAAATGTAAATTTTTAGAGTACAATTGTTAACATAAATTTATTTAAAGGGATATTAAACAGTCCTCCTTTAGTAAAAAAAAAATAAAGTAAATGGAAAAAAAAAAGATTGTGAAAAAAAAACAACAACAGAAAACAGAAAACATGCTGACATGTTGGCAACTTAGGTTGCATTCTGCCTCTTCTGAACATGGGTAATTCTGACTCCCTGTTTTATGACATCAAGCTACTTCCTGTAGAGACCCCAGCCTCCTTGTAGGGCTGTGGCATGAAGTAATGGACACTGCACAAATGACGTTTAAAAAAAAGAAAGAAAGAAAAGGTAAAATCAATTTAAAATGACGAATAATATATATTGCAATGGCTTCTATTAAGTTTAAGCCACTGCTTAGTGCTCTTTTATTACTAGATTGAAACAGATATTCCTTTAAAGTAATTGAGACACCTAAAGCAAAACATTTTTCCTTTGCTACTATACAAACTTTGTTGAAGACTTGACAGGTGGTCAAAGAGTGTCGTGAACTGCTTATATTGATTTATGTTAGCAATAACATCAATCTGTTACATGTGTAGAATTATCACACCGTGTTTCCATGTGTTTTCGTGTATGGTCTAGTGAATACATTGTGTAATTGTCCATTATAGAGTATTGTTATAACACCTTAAAGTGTTAAAAGTGTATTGAGTAAGATGTTACTATTGCTTTTTCTTATTTTGATTCAAATTTCTGATCTAACTTACCATAGTATTAACATATACTGTATACAAATGCACACATATATACAATAATAGTTAGAGACATTAAAAAGTGAATGAACTGCAATATTAAAAAGATAACACAAAGCCAAAACATATCTAGGAAATTATTTTACTTAGAAGTTCCCCCTTTATAAGATATTGTAAAATTCTTGCACCCCGAGCAGCAACATACTTCTGGGTATGACAATCATTTCTAAGCGATGTGCTCAGCCTCAAGCATATAGTTATATGAAGGCAGATAGGCTGCTGTGCATACAGTAGTATGGTTGTAGTATGCTCTAAGAGTAGGTGGGGTGAAGCTAAGTCTATTATACACGTTAATGGATTAACTCTTTATTAGTGATATTTGGTTCAAATGTTTATCTCCATATTATCTCTGTACTGTCCAACGTTCTTCCATAAATGCTATGTACAGAGTCAATTTTTGCGATATTTGTGTGTGTAACAATCTTAGCTCCGAAGTGGGTATCCTTAAAGTGCGCTCTCTCCACCGCTTGACCATTTTTTTAAAGAAAGAAGTTCCTGTATATATATATATATATATATATATATATATATATATATATATATATATATATATATATATATATATATATATATATATGTTTTATACTTATGAGGGGTGTCACTGTTAACCAGTAAAGCAGTGGGTAATCTTCTTATCAGCCAGTGAGCAATCAAGGCCCACTTGTACACAGACATGTCTGTGTACAAGTGGGCCTTGATTGCTCACTGGCTGATAAGAAGATTACCCACTGCTTTACTGGTTAACAGTGACACCCCTCATAAGTATAAAACATATATATATATATATATATATATATATATATATACAGGAACTTCTTTCTTTAAAAAAATGGTCAAGCGGTGGAGAGAGCGCACTTTAAGGATACCCACTTCGGAGCTAAGATTGTCATAAAATAAATCAATAGCATAACTTTTTCATGCAAAATAAAATATTTTAAGTGTTTAAATAACGCTCTTTGATATACATGATAAAATGTATTAACCCTTTAAGGGACTAACCACCTTTTTTACTTCTTAGGTTAAGAAAACAAAAAAACTAAAGTAATACAAAGATACATTTTTATTTAAAAAATAAAAAAATAAAAAGCTTCTCACACTAATGTAACTATACAGATCTTATTCTTAACTTCTCCTGCAGGCCAAAGGTGTGTTGGCCTTTTTTTTTTTACATTGATCCCTGGTATTATAGCCAGCCCCAGAGAAATGCTTTTTGTTCAACAGACTTTTCTTCCTTCCTCTTGTCTGTAAAAGCTATGGATGTCTGCTAGTGAGAAGCAGAGTGGAAATGTCAAGGGTCAGGCAGGAGGCGGGAGTAGTAGGTCAGAGGGAACTACAACCCTAGTGTGAGAAATCCGAAACCCACTCTGGATCTTAACTGTTTACACTCCAGCTGGATAGGTTAGAGCACTAAAAAGCAATAGATCATTTACACAAGCCGGATAATATGCAGACTTAAATGTTCTCCTTCTGCATAATATTACCAATTGGTTTTACAAGCAGAAGCTATTTTCCTTTTAACAACAAATATAATATCACATTATGGTTCTTTCAAGCTGTTATTAATATTCAAAAGTAATAAAATGAATGCGATAAAACCAAATGCCTGTGACCTCCTTGCAGTTATGAGAGGAATAGCTAAACAGCTCATCTCCCAAGAATAGATACTAAATGATACCGGGAGCATCTTTTTACAGCGTTAAGACAGTTGTGAATATCTTAAATTGGATGAATATTCCATAAAGTATTCAGAAGTAATGTCTGTTTATCTTTTTACAAGGTTCCTTTCCCTGCTCATGCACCCAGTGTTTGATGTTAAAAAACAAAATATTGCATTATGGCTGGTTTTGCAGAATAATTATGGGGAAGAGAATAGAGCTAAATTCACACATAGGACTCATTTTAAATCTTAGGCTAGTCACAGAAATAGCAGCTGAAGGATAATATTAGGCATACAGCAGTAATAGAAATACAGCTGTATTTAGAATTAGAAACATTAGTGATGCAAGGTACCACTGGATCATGTATTAGCATGTATTCTTCTACATATACTCTAAATTCAATCAACCTTAAACTCAAAATGTAACCCACCATAAACAATTCAATTGTGTGACGTATAAACTGTTTTTTAATGTACTTTTACTGTTTGTTTTGCGATACTGAAGGGCATTTTATGGGATTCATAAAGCTGACTTTGCTACACTCTTCCCAGTGATTGTTTGATCCGTGCATAAAATAAACAATAATTGAGGGTTTGACCCTGTACTGGAAAACATGCAAAAACATTTTTTTTTATTATTATTATTTTTTTTTTTCCTCAGATGCTCGTCAGTACCACCTGAGGATTGCACTAACATTCCCTATATTAATCAAAACTTGAAAGGGACATATTTTAACATGGCATTTTATTTTTAAACAAATGCCCTTCACTATGTGTTTAACCCCTGTGCCATTCCTGAGTAGGAGGTGGGTAGTTATTAGTGGATTTATAGATATGCCACTTCTGATTGGTCCACTGGCTGTATACTTCGTAAAGTGACTGCATTGTGCTTAATTAACTGTAGTTGTTAAACACATATTGAATAAAGGGAATATAGCATTTCTATAGGGTCATTTTGCAGTAGTTACTTAAGTCCATAACAAATCTCAGTGAAAGTTATATCAGTACAAATTTGCCATAGTTGTCTATTGTGTACAGATAATTTAATATTTGCAGACTGTCTGCACAATATTAATTCTAACATTGTGATACTACATCTGTTTACTCACAGTGCATATGACATGCCGAGTTGTATTTGTTAAGATTGTCACATGGTTTTACATTTTGTTGTTATTTTAGTTATGCAGGTAGCTGTGTGGTTTATTTTAGTGAGGGTTTGCCCTCTGTGCTGGCTTAGGGCCAGATAAGACTTTGAGTGCAAATATGCCAGAGTTATGGTGCATTAAAATCACTTGTGTGTTAAATAACGTGAATTCTCAAAGCTGCTCTAACGTAAAACTTTCACATACACATTCATCTTTCTTTCCCACCTCCCCTTATCATATACCTTATTCTCCATAACTTTTCCTAAATTCTGAAACCTTTTTTTTGTCTTATTGACCCTTTTTTCACATTTATTAAGTCTTAAAGGGGCATACAACCCAACTTTTTCTTTCATAATTCAGATTGAGCATACAATTTTAAGCAACATTCGAATGTACTAATATTACCAAATTTGCTTCATTGTCTTGATATTCTTTGTTGAAGGAGCAGCATTACACTACTAGGAGCTTGCTGAACGCATTGGGCGAGCCATGACAAGAGGGATATATGAGCAGCCACCAATCAGAAGCTAGCTCCCAGTAGTGCATTGCTTCTCCTGAGCCTACCTAGGTATGTTTTTCAACAAAGGATACCAATATAATAATGCAAATTAGATAATAGAAGTAGAGTGGAAAGTTGTTAAAAATGACTCACCCTGTATGAATCATGAACGTTTAATTTTGACTTTACTCCCTCTTTAATCCATCCTCTATTTATTTCTATAGCATTTCAGGTGTATTTGCACAATAGCAAGTAATAATAGTTAATATCAGTATTTCATAAGTGTTATGAGAAACTGGTATTTTGGGCTGCACACAAGCACTACATTTAACTGTTAACTTGTAATATGTGTGCTCACTACTACCGCTTTCCATTTAAAGCATAGGGTGCACTATATGTGTTAAGCTTTGATTAAACAATTTAAGCAATAAGTGGAATTCTTCTTAGTTATTAATGGCATCATCAGTTTATCTCAGTTTACATCTGACAATATGGTACAAATAAGCAGTTTATTTATCAAAAAGGGCTAATAAATCAACAACACAACCCTACTGTGCAAAAATAGTTTTATTTGTTGTGATTAATTAGCAAATAAGGGAAATGTTAACAGACATTTTTAAATGGACAGTCTACTCTATATTTTTTTTTTTAAGGAGATAGATAATCCCTTTATTACCCATTCCGCAGTTTTACATAACCAACAAAGTTATATTAATTCACTTTTTACCTCTGTGATTACCTTGTATCTAAGCTTCAGCAGACTGCCCCCTTATTTCAGATCTTTTGTTAAACTTGCATTTTAGCCAATCAGTGCTGACTCATAAATAACTCCATATGTTATCTATATGGCACACAAATGTGCCTACCTAGGTTTAGCTTTCAACAAAGAATACCAAGAGTACAAAGCAGATTTGACGATAAAAGTAAATTAGAAAGTTGTTTAAAATTGGATGCCCTATCTAAATCATGAAAGTTTCATTTTGACCAGACTGTCCCTTTAAGAGAAAAACTTACTTGTGGGATAATGGCATCCTACCTTCTTTTTAAAGCCCCAGAGGCGCTGCTGCTTCTATGCACGCACCTCTGTATTATGCCCATATCTGCTCTAGACAGGACGTGAGCCTCTACTAATTTAATTGGTGAGAACTATAAAATCTATTCCTCTAAAAAATAATGCCCCAGAAATGATGTCTCTAAAAAATAGCAATGTTAGAAGAAAAATACTACTGAAAATTCTGGAAAAAAAACAGCATTTTTAATAGGAATGCAAAAAAAAAAAATCTCAATATCTGATTTTTAAAAGCAAATATCTCCAGAATTAAAGGCACTTTTTTAGACACTTAATCAAAATGTGTTTAAAATATTGCAACATCTGTATCTGTATTTTATTTTTAATTAGGGAAGAAATATAATCCATGATACATATACAAGCTTGAGTTTAAGTACAGTGTTATATATTTTTGCTGCTACACTGACTGATAAAATTGATTGAACTCCTTTTAATTTTAGGGAAGAAAATTTGCTAGGTTCTGTATAGCTGCTAGCTGGAGAGTTTGATACTTCTGGGAATACAAATTACAAGGATGCCCTAAAGAGGATTGAGAAATATTTCAAGGTAACATAATGCAAATAGGACTTAAGAGCTGTAGATATTATATGAATCTTAATATAACTCTTCTTAGTGAATATCTTGTGAACTGGGCTATGTGAAGTGATTTTCTCTTTTATGCAGACAGTTCTTTTTTAAAAACTAATAACGTATTTCTCAAACATAATTCAAAGTGATTAGATCATAATGATGCTTTACAATACATATGTATTTTATATAACCTCAAACAGGCAATCATAACCAGTTGTGCAGTCTCACAATACCATCCTTGGGTGTAATTTAGTCACCAAGAAAGTTGTTTTAAAATCATGTTTTTTAAATATGTTTTACACCTGTTGGAATAACCTTATGGTATCAGAATTCTTTGTTTGAAAATGATATAAAGCCACACCTCTCAGCTTTTGAAACTCTTAGCTCTAGAGGCGGGAGTGGAGTTATTTGTGGTCTAGGATGGGACCAAAGGATCCCAGACGAGGTCTGGAGATGAATCCATACAATCCATTGTGTTGTGCGAGCATGGTTGGGTATTGCTGGGTAGAGTGATCTTAGATTTAATTGTGTGAAACCTGGATATTAATAGGGAAAAAAGGGACAGGGCTCCGAAATATGGACACCCTGCAAAGTTGGAACAGTTGGGAATTATGTTGGGCCGTGGCTATTTGCAGAGGAATATGTTCCTTAAGAAATGTAAGGCTACAACAATATTTATTCATTTATTCTGCATAGTTGATTCACCAGTAGGTATAGAAGATTTGCAGAATAACAACACTAGAAGATATTTTGAACCTTTAATCAATAAAGGTCAGTGACCTGTTTATCAGAGTCCTTCTTGTTTTACTTTCCCACTTTGTATTCACCTTTCTTTCCCACAATCTCTCTTAGTGTATGTTATTCCCACTATTTTAAGGTGTTCGCTGCTGCTGTGGAATTCTGTGGATGCCATCGTCTCAATGGGCAGTTTCTTTAATCTGTCTAGGTCTTGCCCACTTACACATGCATTGAGAGAAAGTTGCCATTTGTTACACATGCATTGAGAGAAAGTTGCCATCTGTTCTGGATGACCTTGCTTTGGTAATGTTTGAATAAATGTGTTGTCCTCCATATAAAAATTGCTGGCAAACCATAATGTAATCAATTAAGAATGCAGCTGTAAAACATGCTTTGTATGGACACAATAGAACAGTATAGGCTATATAGGTTTTATCTTGTGGCCAATTAGTAAGGACATTCTGAGCTTTTGAAATAAACCAGTTTTCATACATAGAAACTGTATCAGAGGTCATAGGTATTTGTGATAGTAACATAGTTTTGTCTCACTAGTGCAAAAGGACAAATAAATACAGTAGAAATGCATAATTAACAAGTGCATAATAAAAAAGCAATAATACTCTGAATTTCAAAAAATATTTTTTCTGCCAAACTTATTTTTCTTCTTTCCAACCCTGTGTATCATGTGACAGACATCAGCCAATCACACACTAGTTTACGTATAGCCTGTGAGCTTATGCACATGCTCAGTAGGAGCTGATGCTGTAGAAAGTATGTATATAACAAGATGCAACATTTGATGATGGAACTTAGTGTCCCTGTTCCTGGCATTTTAGAAGTGGAAGAGGTCTGGACAAACAGTTTACATATGCAAACTTATAAAAAATATTGCTGATTGCCTATCTTTCCTAGAAACATCTACAAGAGTGAAATCTAATACCAATTTTAAATGACATAGTTAAAAATTAAAAATGATTATTTAATGCTAAAACCTGGGTAGCCTAGCATTAAATGTAATGCATTTATTAATATAAATCTGCATAAAATATTTAATTAAACTCTTAATAGTAACTTCTATGAATATTTACTTTGCATGCCCTGCTTTTGTTAAGCACAATTTCTCTAATTATTTATATATTTGGATAATGATTCTGTTGAGATTTCTCATTAATGAATATTGATTAAAATTAAATCTTAAAAAATACATACTATAAATTGAAATCTGTTACACTCCTTAAAAAAAAAAAGGAATTCCTTTGAAAAGCTGGAAAATCTGATTTTTGATGTGTATAGACAGAAACATATCTGCCCTAACCAGTGTGTCATACTGTCATATTTAAGATTTGTCAAAAAAATAAAAAAATAATCACCTAGGGCAAAAGAGCACGTGTACTTGCATATGTTTGTATTGAGTATATTCCATACTAGATCTTTTGTTATTTGTACAGTTATTTACTTGACTGAAGAAAACAAAATAAAAAGAGACCAACAAGACTAATTGATATAAAATTGTGTCTTGGTTCCTGATCAGCTATTGTAGATATTTGATCCATACAAAGTGATGTTGTCTTAACAAGATCACTAGCAAACGCAGTGGTTTATGGTTCACTGCTTATTGGGGAATGGCTGCTGTACATGGGGCTCACGCTGTGTGAGGGTGCAGGCAGCCAAGTAGCAGTAGCTGATGATTTGTCAGAGCCTTTGAAGAAGTGTAAGGGATGAGCCCTGGGGCCAGCAGCCTTTCTAGGGATCCTCACCTCCTGTTTGTCACTTTAATCTTATGAGCAAGCTGAAAAAGTGGAGCTGATTCTTCCTCAGACCTTTAAAAAGCCGGACTCTTTTCATAGATGTATCTATTGACTCTGATTTGCAGTGACAAAAACAGTACACTAAGGCTAAAGCAATGTGTATGCAATGCCCAACATATTACATGCACCCTACAAAATAATAGTGGTTTTGTGATCATTATTTTCAGTGTGTGCCATTTATAAATAGCAAAATAAAAGCAAATATCTAGTGTTACTTTTCCTAGGATTTTTTTTTCCATTTTCCTCATTATATGTTAAATACAAAATAACATATTACATATATTTAATACTAAAATTTTTATATGAAAAAGCATTGTTTGCTTTATGGTAGCAATGTAGAAAAATATGGATCAAGAAAAAAAATCATTTGTGATGATACTTAATTGTATTTATTGAGTATTTTTTTTTTAAAGTAGTAATAGCATACTAACATTTGCTTTGGGAGATGCTCACTTCAGCCAACAGTAAATTAAAACAAAATATTAATTATGTGGTTCTAAATTAAACAATATGACTTTGTTTAGTGAGTATTAATTGAGTAACTAAGGAAACTTGACAATGAAAAAAACCTTTTACAACTAGATTTCACAGACATACTGGTATAGATATGAAATAAATATAGGGTGGATTCTATTCTAGATGAAAATTATATCAAATTTAACACCCATAGCCCTTTATGGAAACATTTTTAAAGGAATATTGATAAAATGATATGCTGGGGTTTCTCACTATATAACTACAAATATATATTTTGTCTTCTTGCAAATAATTATGAATTTGACTTTTTTGAAACCATATAATGTATTCAAGCAGAATAAATGTCATACAGCTAGATTATGAGTTTTGCGTTATGAGCGGCTCTGTGCTAACTTGCAAGTTATTGTCACCGCTCACCTCCCTATAGCGCTGCTATTACAGGTTTGCAAAAACCCGATGTTAGCAGGCAATATGTCAGCGTTGAGTAAAATTGAGCTCTATACCGCACTCAAATACCAACGCTACTTTGAGCTGGTTTTACGTGTTTGTGCACGATTTCCCCATAGACATCAATGGGGAGAGCCGGCTAAAAAAAAGCCTAACACCTGCAATAAAGGAGCGTAAAGCTCCGTAACGCAGCCCCATTGATTCCTATGGGGAAAGAAAATTTATGTTTACACCTAACACCCTAACATAAACCCAGAGTCTAAACACCCCTAATCTGCTGCCCCCCGACATTGCCGACACCTACATTACACTTATTAACCCCTAATATGCCGCCCCCAACACAGCCGTCACCTACCTACACTTATTAACCCTTAATCTGCCGCCCCCAATGTCGTCGCCGCCACCTACATTACAGTTATTAACCCCTAATATGCTTCCTCTGACACCGCCGACACCTACCTACACTTATTAAACCCTAATTTGCCGCCCCCAATGTCGCCGCCACCACCTACATTACAGTTATTAACCCTAATCTGCCGCCCCCGACATCGCCGCCACCTACCTACACTTATTAACCCCTAATCTTCCACCTCCAACGTCGCCGCCACTATACTAAAGCTATTAACCCCTAAACTTAACCCTAAGTCTAACCCTAACACCCACTAACTTTAACATAATTAAAATAAATCTAAATAAAAATTACAATTAATACCTAAATAATTCCTATTTAAACTAAATACTTACCTGTAAAATAAACCCTAAGATAACTACAATATAACTAATTGTTACATTGTAGCTATCTTAGGTTTTATTTTTATTTTACAGATAAGTTTGTATTTATTTTAACTAGGTAGAATAGTTAGTAAATAGTTATTAACTAATTACTAACTACCTAGTTAAAATAAATACAAAGTTACCTGTAAAATAAAACCTAACCTGAGTTACACTAAAACCTAACCTTACACTAAAATTAAATAAATTACATTAATTAAATACAATTAACTAAATTGCAAAAAATAAACACTAAATTACACAAAATAAAAAAAGAAATGATCAAATATTTAAACTAATTTCACCTAATCTAATAGCCCTATCAAAATAAAAAAGCCCCCCCCCACCAAATAAAAAAAACCCTAGCCTACACTAAACTGCTAATAGCCCTTAAAAGGGCCTTTTGCGGGGCATTGCCCCAAAGAAATCAGCTCTTATACCTGTAAAAAAAATACAAACAACCCCCCAACAGTAAAACCCACCACCCACACAACCAAACCCCCCAAATAAAATCCTATCTAAAAAAACCTAAGCTCCCCATTGCCCTGAAAAGGGCATTTGGATGGGCATTGCTCATAGTCTACCTAGTTAAAAGAAATACAAACTTAGCTGTGAAATAAAAATAAAACCTAAGCTAGCTACAATGTAACTATTATTTATATTGTAGCTAGCTTAGGGTTTATTTTACAGGTAAGTATTTAGTTTTAAATAGGAATTATTTAGGTATTAATTGTAATTTTTGTTTAAATGTATTTTAATTATGTTAAAGTTAGTGGCTGTTAGGGTTAGACTTAGCGTTAGGTTTAGGGGTTAATAACTTTAGAATAGTGGTGGCGATTTTTGGGGCAGCATACTAGGGTTTAATAACAGTAATGTAGGTTGTGGCGATGTTAGGGACAGCTGATTAGGGGTTAATAACATTTAACTAATGTTTGCGATGCGGGAGTGCGGCGGTTTAGGGGTTAATATGTTTATTATAGTGGTGGCGATGTCGGGAGCGGCAGATTAGGAGTTAATAATTTTATTATAGTGTTTGCGATGTGGGAGGGCCTCGGTTTAGGGGTTAATAGGTAGTTTATGGGTGTTAGTGTACTTTTTAGCACTTTAGTTATGAGTTTTATGTTACGGCTTTGTAGTGTAAAACCCATAACTACTGACTTTCAGTTTACGGTACGGATCTTGACAGTATTGGCTGTACCGCTCACTTTTTGGCCGGACAGGCAAACTCGTAATACCAGCACTATGGGAGTCCCATTGAAAAAGGACTTTTAGAAAGCTGCGGTAGTTATGTTGTGTTACGGCCAAAAAAAATTGTGCGGTACAGATATACCTGCAAGACTCGTAATAGCAGCGGTAGTGAAAAAGCAGCGTTATGCAGCTTTTTCACTCATAACGCAAAACTCGTAATCTAGCCTATAGTTTGCAATTGCTACTCTTATCTGATTTTGCAAAAAATGTCATTCAGTGCCTTTTTTATTTGTTATTCTTATGTTTCTAATTATTTTGCGAAGTTAAAACATTAATTACATTGTTAGAATTAAAACATTTCTTTATATGAAAATAAATGGTGACAAAATCTTTCTTAAAGGAACATTAAATACCTCTTGTTTTTGAAAAAAATATGTGCTTTGTGCCACGTTCCCTAGAGAAGAAAAAAAACAACTAAATCCTTAACCTAGTTTTTCAAAAGACTGCAAATTGCAAACCAGCTATTTGATTTGCAGCATTTGAAGGTTTCAGATTTTACTTTTTGGCCTCTCCAGGGAATGTGGGTCAAGCAAGGGGTGTTTAATGTCCTTTTAACCCTTTAGCTGCAACTCATTGCTACATGATTGGCTCCTTATGGAGCTTGATGCCCCTTGTCTAAAAACCGCTGCTCCATAACTTGTCCGCCTGCACTGAGGCCGCAGACACGATCTAATACGATCGTGTTGATTGACACCCCCTGCTAGCGGCTGATTGGCCTGTGAATCTGCTGGTGCAATGATAAATGCCTACAGAGTACGCTACTTCGTATTATGTCCGCTCGCACAATGATAAATATGCCATATGTGTGAAAGCCAAAGGATAAAGCTTACTCAACCACCTGAAACATGACTTTTAAAATAATAAAAATATATTTTTTTCATTTGTGACCAAACTGAGGTCTTTACAGTACAAGATTTTGTCCTGACTATTCAAAAGTTTTTATGCTAATTACTATCTTTAATTAAAGGGACACGAAACCACATTTCATAATTCAGTGTGTACAGTTTTAAACAACTTGCCATTTCACTTCAGTTATCAAGTTTGCTTCATTTTCTTGTTATGCTTTGTTGAAGGAGCAGAGATGCACTACTGAGAGCTAGCTGATCACATATGGTGACCTACTCCTGAACCTACCTAGGCATGCTTATCAGCAAAGGATACCAAGAGAAGGAAGCAAATTAAAAATATAAGACATTGTAAAGTTGTTTAAAATTGCTCTATCTGAATTATGAAAGAAAAATGCGGATTTATACTCCTTTTAACTGCAAAATTTCACACAAACTCATTCAATGCAGTAAGCATTTACATAAGTGCTAAAATTTATGAACATCTAGTAACATCAAATGTAATCACATTTTTTTTAAAAGTATCCAACTTATGCCTAGTTTCCATTGAGGTGGTAAAGTTTGGAAACTGGTGGTAACAAAAAATATTAATCTTAGACTTTAATAGAGATAAATAGTATTACTACCAGTTTATAAACTTTACCATAACAATGGAAACTAGGCCTTGGTGTTTAATCTGCAGACAAAAAGTTAAATTAATGCAATGTAACAGATGTATTGTTTTGTGGAAGAGCATTGCATTTTGAATGTTTTTTTTTTTAAATCTCTACTGCTGCAATGTATAGGCATGTGTGAGTGTAAAATGCATGCACATGCGGCGTACTGCCATAATTTAAGTGATGGTAAACATTACATGTTTTAAATTTCAGGTCCAGAATCTAATATTTTAGAGTTTTTAATCTAGCTGTGCCATTCTAATACCCTGCGCTCTGAGGTAATTTTTTTTTTTGAGCTACTGGTTTGAACAGTTCTCCAATCAGTGTTCTAGCCGTATGGCACTTTTTTTGTAGCTAGAGTGCTGATTGCAGAACAGTTCAAACTGTTTTGAAGTAGGCAGCTGCATCGCGGAGCATTAGAATGTCACGGCTAGATTAAAAAGTAAGTTAAAGCGCATCTTTATTAGACGTTATTAATTAAACTCCTTGTAAAATATCGCTTAGATTCCAGACCTGATTTTAAACATGTAAAGTTTACCATCACTTTAAATCGGTGATAAGTTTTAAAGGAAGCATTTTTACAAGTACAAGTACTGTATATTGTAAATTTGAAATGCACTGCAGTGCATGTTTATATTTACACTTTATGTCCCTTTAATCTTTCTAGTCACATGGTAGGTAATACAAAAATAAAAACATCTTTGTTTATTAGAGCATTTTATTTTTGTGTTAACTTTTGCTTGCTAACTGTAGTTAAAGTCCTGTTCAGGTGCCACAGCACAATGTTTTGCGTCTTTCAATTGAGATTATAGTTTTATGCTTAACCCCTTTTTGGAGGTTAATCACATAGCTTTTAACATTATTATTATCATCATTATTATTTGTAATCCGCAAACAGACTCCGCAGCGCTATACAAGACGTACAATAAATAAAGACAGTGACAGCAGACTGTGACTAGAGAATAAGGGGGCTCCCTAGAGAGTTCACAATCTAAGTGGTGCAAAAATAACAAATTCTAGCAATTTATTTTTGTATTACCACGTCACTTTAAGCTTGAATTATCACAATATTTTGCATTGTTTATACAAAGCTGAACTGTAAACTATTTTGATTTATATTGTGTGTATCGCAAAAACCAAATACAGTAATCTCAACTTTTATTTTATCCACAACTATTTGTGCATTTAAATACAAAAGTTACCATTTAAATCTTTTTGAAAGAAATCCCCCCCCTCATAGAAACTCTGTGTAGAGTTTTTTTTTTTTTATCTCCTCTATTTTTATTTGATGCTATAATCATCTAGGTTCATCTTGTTAAACAAAATATGACTGGAGTACACTTTGCAAGGTTTCTTTGGAATTGTTATTTCACTGAGTTCATTGGAGCAGAAAAGCAGAAGTACTTATGCTATCTCTCACTGTAAACCTGTTATCTCAGGCTTTCCTTCCCCTTTGCAGTTCCATGCTACGTTACATGCCATGCATATTTAAAAGATGCGGTAAAATGAATTTATCACTACTGGCTCAGAGATAACAAATGTTTTAAACCTTTGTGTGCCTTAAAGGGACAGTTTACTCAAAAATTTTCTCCCCTTTAATTTGTTCACAATGATCCACTTTACCTGCTGGAGTGTATTAAATTGTTTACAAGTAGCTCCTTTACCCTTATATTGGCATTTGAAATTGTTGATTTAGCTTGTGGTATCCCCACCTATTCTGAAAGTTTGTTGCCGTGCGTACCAGCTATAAATAAGCTTTGTAAACACAGCCAGCAGAAGAAATTACACTCCCAGTGGGTTATAGCAGAGATAAGGTAATAAAATGTTGATTTTCCATTGTTCTCTCAAAGTACTGGTGATTGTTTTAAGGACAGATATAAGATAAAGAAGAATATATATGTGCACAATGTGATACAGTAATGAGATCTGATTATACCTACAAGCTCAACCTATTTTATTAGGCTGTGGCTTCAAAACACAAAATCAGAGCTTTAATATACACAAATAAGCCTTAAAGGGACATTATACACTCATTTTTTCTTTGCATAAATGTTTTGTAGATAATCTATTTATATAGCCCATAAAGTTTTTTTTTTAATTAATGTATAGTTTTGCTTATTTTTAAATAACATTGCTCTGATTTTCAGACTCCTAACCAAGCCCCAAAGTTTTATGTGAATACCGTCAGCTACCTTCTCCAGCTTGCTCCTGTTGTGTAAAGGGTCTTTTCATATGCAAAAGAAGGGGGAGGGGGGGAGTGTCTTATTTGCCACTCGCAGTGGGCTTTCCAGCTACCTTTTCAACAGAGCCAAAGTGACAGCTTCTAAGTAAGTTTTTAAACAGTTTTATACTGGATTTTTATATCAGTATCTGTGCATATTATTCTTTATAGTAGTGTCTATTACATGCAGTTATATGAAAATGAGTGTATACTGTCCCTTTAAAAGCTCATTTTCATACATTTTTTACTCTGCAGTTGGTAAAAAAAGCAATTGTAAACACATTCAGGGAAAAACTATTTTACAGTATACTGTCCCTTTAACTATTTAATAGCTGAGTGCATAGCCTTGTTGTGCTTTGACTAAAGAGGCAGTCACACCTAAGATCCAGTACTGGAGAGCTGTTTATAAGGGTTGTGTCTGTATAAATGAAGATGGATAATATTGTGGGGGAGCTTATGTGTACAGCAGGATCAGAGACAGCACAATTCTTATGGGATGATACATTGTATATAGGGTGAGACATTGTATATGGGATGAGACATTGCATAGAAAATATAGAATGGTTACTTGATGCATATTTTGCAGTAACTTGTTTTTCTGCCCCCTTCATCTCATGAGGATCAAATAATTTAACACTAATGAGGGGGGGGGGTAGCTGATAACTCTTCAGCTTGGACATATGTGGAGTCTGATCCTGAGGAGGGATGCTCAAAAACATCCTGTATAATGTGAGCTCCCTTGTAATCTTCAAATGGGTGTCCCTCCCTCTGACAAGGCTGATGTATAAATGTCCTTTTTTAACTCATTAGAAATAAATATAGATAATAAAATGGGGAAGTGTAGAAGTGTTCCTATTTCTAGGAGAAATTAAATCTTCCGACTTAGGAGACCCCTCATTTAAAAGGTGAGCATCTGTTCTTTCACACAAAGGACCATGTGACTCCTTAGATTTCACATGCTCTGTGTAAAATGGTGATTTTCTGACATGACCTCTTTTTAGTAGAGAGAAACAGATTCTATTGAATCTGCTATAGTGGTATGGACACGTTTGCCTTCTCTCTCTTTTCTTCCCACTGAATACATTTCACAAGTACACAGGCTCATTAGGCTGCCAAACTAATGTTGGCTCATTTTATGACAAGGTTAATGAGGGGGAAATCAAAAAATGTAAGGGTGCTTTCAATACATTTAATAAAGAAATAGTATATACTGCATACAAAAACATGTGCATGTAACCTTCTAGACCTCATTTTATCTGTGACAGTGATTTTTCTAGTGTTACATTTCATATAAATGTAAACTATATTTTCTTAAAGGGACATGAAACCCAAAAGTTTTCTTTCATGAATCTGATAGTGCATGAAGTTCTAAACAACTTTTCCTATTACTTCAATAATTTACTTTGCCTAGCTCTCTTTTTATCCTTTTTTTTTAAAAAAAACATAGCTAGGAAGGCTCAGAAGCAGCAATGCACTAATGAGAACTAGCTGCTTATTGGTGGTTGCACATATATATATACCTCTTGTCATTAGCTCACTGTCTAGCTCGCTCCCAGTAGTGCATTACTGCTCCTTTAACAAAGGATACCAAAAAAAGAAGCACATTTGATAAGGAAAGTAATTCGGAGAGTTGTTTAAAATCATACACTCATACTCAATCTGAAGAATAAATAAAAACTCATTCAAAAGAGTTAAACATGTAGTCAACGTTGCACTGCTGGAATAACCCCCACCACCCTTCAGCTCCAGATGAGGATACAGCCAGTGATTGAAACATACACATGTATGCCTGCTTCTTATTTGCTCATCAGCTGCATATTCATCTAAAGTAACACTGAAGAACAAATTTTAAATACAAAATTGAAGATTCACTGGCAAAATATAACATTTTATTTTCTTACCCAAGAGTTTCCCTTTAACAAGTGTAAATAACAGATGCACAAGAAAACTGTGTGTAAAAGGTTTACCTGTAGTTAGATTATTAGTGACTACATGGTAATACTGTGTCTACTGTGTTTCTGCAAAGTAATGTTCCGTTGCTTGCAGCCTTCTAACACATGGTACAATAAATCTAATGTGCACAATACATTACCATGTCACTCCTATTTGCTGTGTATTGTTCAATACTCAGCCATCAGATGGTTAATGTTTGTTTTAATAGTTATACTCCCTTGTTTGCATCATTACAGTGATAATGACTTAATCCTGTGTGTTATAACTATATTTTAGTATGATTAACCAATTCTAGTTATCACTGCAGGCAAGACTCCCATGTAGACTACATTGTAATACAGTTTACAGTGCATATGCTCTCTCAGGCACAAAAGAGTTGAAAAAAAAAATAATAATAAAAAAAATCAAGTTTTCCATTGTTTTCTAAAAAGAGCCATAACTGGCTTATCAATGAAAAGATAACAGGCAGGAGTATTATGCCCAATGAAGCATATAACGGTGTTTAGATATATTGTATTCTACATTTATGTGATTCTAAAAGCGGGCTCGCTGCCATAATTTTTTTATGCTTTGCTAGATCTCTTCAAGGCAATTGGTATTGATTTATGGTAACAGGACGTTTTCCTGTAAAATTATATCTTTAATGTGCTTCCAATTAGCCATTTTACCTGTTGGAGTATAGCAAATGTTTGCAAACGGCTCTTTTACATTTGTTTTGTCATTTGAATTAGCTGTTTTTACCTCTACTGAAAGTTTCTGTACTGCAGTATTGGTGATACAAAGGCTAATCAAACAAGAGGCAACCGTAGAAAAATCAGTCTCCTAGTTTGGCGTGAGAAAGAGTTCCTGCAGGAGCTTTGAATACAATGAACTGACATCAGCTGCTTGCATAAAGACATTGTTCCTTTAATGTGCTCCTGCAGATATATATTAATCAGTTGTAGTTAATACTTTATAACATCAAGGGAATACAACATAATTATTAAATTGGGAAACTGTTTGTTTTTCTCTATATATTACATTTTGTTTTACGCATGTGCTTTTACTGCCATTGATGTAACCATGACAGCACTTCTGGGTGGTAATTAAAAATATTTTCTCTTCTTTTTATGTACTGCTGTGTTTTTGTACAGGCATTTTCATTGTTTAGCAGATGAGAGTCTTTGACAAATGATCCCCAGAGAAGGTACAGATAGAAAGAACGCTGCCTTGTCAAGCTCTGGTCATAGTACCAAAATAGATTACATTGAGATTGCATAAACCTCTCAAGAGCATGGCTGACAAGGCATTTAAAGTTGTGTAGGTGTTTTTTTTGTCTTTTTTTTTAGATAATTGCAACAAGGATAGATTCAAGGATACATCAATACCTAGCAATCAGAAAAAAATATTATTTTCCATTTTTAAGCTTAAAGGGACATTATAGTTTAAAAATAGAATTGTATTGTTTAAGAATCATTTTATATAGTAAACAAATTGCCTTTCCTTAGATAGTTAAAATCCTGTGCTACTCCAGATCTGGGTATGGCCGATGTGAATTTACATTTTTAATATATGTGGAGCCACTGTATTTCAGCTAAAGCAGCTACTTCAAATGACAAAATACAGGAAAAATAACTATTTGAAAACAATTTAATTCACTCCAGCAGGTAAAATGGGAACACTTTAAAGCACTTTTTCCAACTCCAGCCTAGGGTTGCCACTTCGGCCATGTTTTCCTGGACACTTATGAGTTATACATGCTGTAGGGTGTGCAGAGAGGAATATGAATAGTGCTCTCCAGTGTCACTATTTGTGTGCTGTCCAGGTTTGGAATTAATGTTCCCCTCTGCACACCCTGAAACATGTATAACTCATAAGTGTCAGGAAAACATGGCTAAGGGGGAAACCCTACTCCAGCCCTCAGGAACCTTAAAGGGACAGTATACTGTAAAATTGTTTTACCTTAATGTGTTTACAATTGCTTTTTTTTACCAACTGGAGAGTATAAAATGTATGAAAATTCACTTTTTAAGGTTTATTTGTGTATATTAAAGCTCTGAATTTGTGTTTTGAAGCCACAACCTAATAAAATGGGTTGAGGTTGTGGGTATAATCAGATCTCATTACTTTATCACATTGTGTTTATATACCTGCTTCTTTATCTTATATCTGTCCATAAACCAATCACCAATACTTGGAAAGAACAATGTAAAATGAACATTTTATTACCTTATCTCTGCTATATCCAACTGGGAGTGTAATTTCTTTTACAATGCTTATCTATAGCTTGGACCTGTGGCCACAAACCTTCAGCATAGGTGGGAGGCAAAATGGGGTGGAAGTGGGCATGGAGGGGGCAGGAGCGAGCCTGGGGGGTGGGAATGGGTGGAACTACTCAGAGCGGCAGGGAAGGGAAAGGAGGGAGGGAGAGGTGATACAAGTGGATAGGGATTTTGGCACGTGTACATGGGCTTTAGGACTAGTATAGCAATAAAAGAATATATATAAAAAAAAACCTCCATTTTAAATTCAGCTGATAAAAACATAAGCTTTAAAATATATAAAGTTTTTTTCTGTGTAAAATAGAATATGTCTATGGATATTGGAATTAGCTGTTATATTTATTTGATAACGGTTTATCTTCTATACTATGCATCTTGTTAATAGATTGTATAGATGCAGCATGTATTAGAGTGCATGTAAATACAATATGCTTAAAGCATGAGGGGCAAGGACTGAATTAACACTGCAATAGGTTCTTGGGAAAAGAAAGGAGGGGTTAAGGTCCTTTTGTCTTCTGTTAACCTGCCAGCTGGTGCAGTGATGTTTGCAATATAACAACAACAAAAACACACTTGCTGTCTTTAAAGAGTTTCAGATAAATACATGATTTGCGAGTGGTACATCAATACTAAAGGAGTAGTTTAAAAAGTGATAAACATGGGATAAAGTGTAAAAGAAAGGTTTCATATCACATAAATGACTTAACTCTTTGGCTCACGGAGAAGGTGGCAACAGATTCCATTGCAGTGTATTGCAGACTTCACTGAAAGCAAGGGGTTAAATTACTTTAAGGATGTAGTGATAGCCTGTGTCCTGTATTTCTAGCTAATACTATATATAGATACAATAGTTTTATTTAAAATTCATCATCTATAAAATGTATTTTGAATGTATTTTTAATTTCTATTTTACTATTTCTTTCTTTGTAGCCCATGATCTTCCCAGAACAAGACCTCAGCAGCGGCACAAAATGGAAGCCATTTACAATGCCTCTCAGTTCACTGCACAGATGACATTGGAGAGTCAAAGGGTAGGACTTCCGTTCCTACATGGCGATCCCTTCATTCTGACATCTCCAATAGATTTGGGACTTTTGTCGCAGCCCTAACTTGAAAATAGAAAAAAACAAACAAAAAAAACCTTTTTTTTTTCCTTTCATTCCCCCCACCCCCAACAGCCACTATTGATAGGTGGACATATTTTTTTTAGGTTGGTACCTTCTTAGTGGCATATGGAACAGTTAATTTAAAAGAAAACCTCATATTTTTAATCTTTTTTGCCACAGTATGTTACCAGTGTTAACATCTTCATCCAGAACTATTTGCCTTTTGTTGTACTCTAGTTAATCCCTGTTACACTATAAGCTTGGCATATTTTTTTTTTTTTTTTCTGGGTAGAGAAGGGATTGTGTGCGTATTTACTTTTATTGTTTTTTTTTTTATTTGCTTTTGTCACTGCTGTGATTTCTGCAAAGAATGTATGTTTTATCTTTTTATTTAGTCAATGTTCTTATGTTCTCAACTAGATGTCATAAGAAAAAAACATGGTTTTGCATTATGCATTTTTAAAATATATATGTATAAATATCTTCATAAACCAATTAACCCATACAAGACAGAGAAATCATTTTGCTTTTAGTGAATGTGAAACATCTATTTTGATTCCTGAAGTATTTTTGAACAAAGAATCAAGCTCTTAGATTAATATCGTCTTCAGCAATTTTGAACACATGACTTTATTTAGACAAGATATTTAAATGTTTATTGGAAATTAAAAAAGAAGTAGCAAATTAAATATATATTTTGTGCACATAAAGTTATAGTCTATATACAGTTCCAATTTAGGTTTCTACAATTTACAATTCTCCAAATTTGAATTGATGTAAATATCAGGGTTATTTGTAGAGTATTTAATTGAATTAGACCCATTGTCTCATATTAAGGTGAAGTTTCAGCTAGTATTGTTTTGTTTAAAATATAGTTTTCAATATAGTTTCCCTATATTCAAGTCTAAAGTGCAGGAAACAGAAAAATGTTTGGAATATTCATGTTTTTGGGTTAAACTAAATGGTTAAGTGCTTATTTTTTATTTATTTTTTTATTTTACTCCTACACAGATATATTATCAAATCTTGGCTCAGTTATACATTTGAAAATTGTATTGTCTAGCAACTGCTACATTGCCCACACAGAGGTATTTCACCAGTGTAATTAAACATATTTTGCTCATTAAAAAAACAAACCCCCCCCACAAGATTACAGTTAAGTCCTACAGCTTTTTTTGTCTAGATTTATTTTAGTCATATTCTATAATGTCTAATAAACTTCAAATTAATTGATTTTGTTAAAGAAAAATATCTGTAGTACTTTTGCAGATATTCTTAAATAGCCATTATACTGAACAAAATGACATGCTACCATTCATGAGACCATGTCATTGTATCACTATTGACCCTGCAATTTCTATGTGTTTAACCCCCTGCAGAGGGGTTAAACACATAAGTAAAGTATGAATTGGTAGCTGTTGCTGATTCAGTCCTAGTAGCACAACCCAGTTATTTGAAGCTTTATCTATGTTTTACCCCCTTTGCATGGTTAAACACATAGATTTGCAGGGTTGATAGTGACACAATTACAATGAAGAATAAAATCATTATATTTTTTCAGTATAATGGTCTTTAACATTTAATTGACTGCACCTTCTATTGCACACAACAGATTTTCTGGCTATAAACCTATAGTTTGTGAAAGTCTTATAAACTATTAGGATTATATAACTTTAACTTGAATGCATTGTTTTCTATATTTGTAAGCAGAGAAACTGAGCAATAAAGAAATAAACATTGAGTGTATATTTTAGTTATATTATACAAGAAATTTTAAACAAAACAACATGTTTATTATACAGTAAAGTACAGTGCTGTGTTGTTGGTCCAGGGGAAAAAGCAAATTGACTGAAGTCAAGCAGATAATAACTTTTAGATGATCAACTTACATAGTCTTTATAATTTTAATGCATTCACAATTAACCATTTTATCTGCTTGGGTGTATTCAACTATTTACGTATAGCTACTTTAACTGTTTTATTTGAAATGGCTGATTTAGCCTGTTGAAACCACCACACATTCTGAGAATTGTAATACTCTGGTATTGGCTATAGACATGCTTTGTAATTGAGAGGCAGCAGCACAAATTAATATGCCAGTGAGGTGGAAGCAAGAGAGAGACCAGCCCATTCAAATGCAATGATCTGTTATCAGCTACCTTTTCTGTATATTGTCTCTGTAAAGTGTAAATATTAAACCTCATTAAATAATAAGGGTTTTATCTCATTTTAGGACCTTTCTTGTCACCTGACCTAAGACTTTATAGTAGCTTTATCTCCAAACAATCCACAAGGGGTTAGAACTCCAAATATACAGTTGCTTTTGCATCATGTTGGATGCAAGGCAAATTGTATTTTTCATTCATAATATTCTTTTAATATGGATCAATAAATGCTTTCCTAGCCTCACTGTATTGGATGATAAATCAATCAGACACTGTGCATTGGTAAATTTAGCATAGTATATGATAAAACAAATACACCAATGTGTGATCACTGAACAGATTTGCTTTCATTTCTTTCGGTTATTGAGCTTATTAGCATATTAAAAAAATATTAGCTAATTTGAGCCATGTTAAAAATGACAAACGTTAATTGGCCTTAAAATACCTGTATTTGTAAAATATTTTATTAAATGAACATTTAACACTAAAAACATTGTATAACCTTGAATACATTGAGGTTATCCTCTGTCTCTCTCTAGTCATTGGTGGTGCCATTTTGAAATCTAGGTAACAAAATGACAGCACCCATACTTAGAGGAAGGTGCATTAAATGTATTTAGTGTCTCATGTCCCTTTAAATGATGGCCCTAAATATTTTATTTTGCAAATGCTACAGTATTTAAAAATCTTTAGTTTCTAATTGCATATTTACAGGTTTATATGTAAGGTCCAACTTATTTTGCAGTGAAAACAACCAGCATTAGGATTAGTTATGATATATTTTATTCTGCCTCCCTGTATATGCAGCAATTTGATAAAAAGTATCAGGTCAATGTAATAAATTACTGTGCACACCATATATCTATGTAAATCATTATTGACATAATTGTAAATTAATCATGTGTAGCCTTCAGCTGCTTGCATTACTGGATAACTAGACTGGACAATGTGTTTCCCTGCTTGCAAAGAATGTTTTGTTTTACTTTTTTAGATGCACAAAATGATATTTGTAATTTCATCTACTTTAAACCTAAATTAAAGTAAACTGCATAGTTAACGTATTACATCTCACAATAAATCACCTTATACATGTTATATTTTAGTAAGAACAGGGAGTGCTACTTTGGAACCAAAATCCCTTTAATTAGTATTGTTTATTTTGTCGTGTCTTGTGATGCCAAATTATTTGTGCTTTGCACAAAATATTAATTTGTAAATTGGCAACACATTGTGGGAAAACATCATCCTTTTATTTCTCAAGAATGGACTGGCAAACCAAGACCTATATTAATTGGACCACTCATCTGTTTAAACCTACAAAAGACTTCCATACCATTTAACTTTCACCTTAAACAAATTGAAGAACAGTCACCCATAACTACCAGCATTATTTTTGTTCTACCTGTGACCCTGAGTCAGGATGGGTTTATGTTGGTTTTTATGCCAGTAGCTAACATTGCTGGGTAATTCAGATGTTGATTTAATGATTACATAGCTTTACATATAAAACCACACATTTAATGGGCTGATATTTGCTCAATTCTTATTTATAGTTGACATAATTTTCTTACATTATACTTTCTTACTCCCTGTGTATTATATATCAATACGTTAGGTGTAGACAAGGCTATAATATTGCTAAGGAAACCAAAAAGTATCAATAGCAAACCATAAAATGATCTACTATTTCTATATAAAGTGTATTTTTTCTACAGACATTAGTTAACAGAGACAAGAGATAATGGCAGCATGCCAGGCCATATGTAAACTTATGCTGTTCAGTTTCGTAGCAGTGGAGAGGAACATTTGAGTTTACATTAAATGTGCTGCCCCACTTAGCAGTGTAAATTGGACATCCAACATTTAAAAATCACTCCACCATTGATTTTTGTTCAAGCATAACATAGGTTATATTTCATTACAGTGTAGGCCCCATTGCTAAGCAGTGATGAGCACAAATTTTATGGAGTACGCTTTTGGTATCCATATTTCAAAATTTTTAAAAAAAGACAGTAATGTATAGATTTAGTCCCCCCCCCCCCCCAGTGATCCATATGTTTACTGTTGTTTTAGGGAATTTTTTTTATTTATAAAATGTTTCTTGAGAATCTCACAATGATTTTTGTGATGACAATTTTTTTTTTATATATATGGTACACCAAAGTTTCTATATTCTGTTTTTGTGTTGTTTTCTCAAGTTGTACAGCCTTAAAATACATTATTATTTTTGTTTTTAACCCTTAAAGTTCTAAAACAGTATTCAATATTAAGTATACTGCAAGAATGAAAAATGGGTCCATAAGTGATTGTGCATTGATATGCAGCACTTGAACTATTTAATTAAAAAAATAAATACATAAATAAAAAAAAAATGAAAATGCCTTTTCACATGAATTGGTTTATAAACTAAAATAAGAAATGTTTATGTGACCTTTTTTTAATTTGGATACTTGGGGAGAATCTACAGTAATATTTTTTATTTTTATTACATTTTGTCATCTTTTGCTATATTTGTATTGCAAATATTTGCCTGTGAACTATCAGTGAAACTGTGTTAGATTACATCATTTTGTATGAAAATATCCTGACGTGGAAACTAAATTAATAACAGTCATTTTGTCATATCATTTTTTATATATTTTTTCCTCACACAACCAAAAAAAAAAAGTGTTTGCACCTCATAACGTGTACACAGGGTTTTAATGCAGCTGTAAAAAGATTGTATCTTTTCTACAGCCGCTTGTGCAACATAATCTAATGCATACATGGTTTACATACATATATGATTCTGTATATAATAGCTACAGAATTTGTGACAATACAAAAGGTTAATACGTACTTACAGCTGTGTTATATACATTTGTAATGGCATTCCATTTTAAACATATAATTTAATGTGCTTGGAAATTTCCAGACCTAAGTAAATATGCATATTGTTGCATTGGAATTTTTCATAGTAGTAGCTTAGTATTTTAATAAAAGCTATCTCTTAATTTTATTCAAGATGTCCCTTCTCTGATCTCTATACTGCCAAAGGGCGCTGCAGCGTTTTACATCCTAGGTTACTCAAAGTCACTTTTTTATGTGTATATATTTTTTTACATCAGATTGAAGTTCTGTATTAATCAAATGCATTACAGTTCCTTCTCAGAGAGAAGAAAGGATTGAATCACTCTACTGACAGATTTCAAAACTCAGATCTTTTTTTTTTTTTTACTGTATTAAAAAAAAATGTTGCGTGTCTGGACTTCTTGATTTATATGTTGAAAAAAATTGTACAGTTTGTCAGATTAATTCAAAATGTATCTAAAAATAAAAAGTACACAAGTATCAGTTTTAAACATATATATACATTAATTTGTAAAACAACTACACATTCATGTTTTAAAAGTGCAGACAGTTTTATGTTTTTTTATCATATATAAATGATCCAAGAACCAGTTTTTGTACATTTCACCAAAAGATTTAAATAAAATGATTGAAATATAGGCAAGTTCTGCTTCTTACAAATTTATACCTGTGAGAAAACTGATATTTCTCCTATAATTTGGTTTATAATCTAAAAAAATAAAACACTGGTAACATCTACTGCATAGCAAACTCTTCTTAAAATGTTATTGCACATGTAAAATATGGAAACTTTACTCTGCTGTGTGTTAAGCAATCTGTAATCTTTTATTGACTTGTTAAATTCATTTTTAAATGCTTGTTTGGAAGACTGTAACAATAGCTCATGAAACTGAGTGTTATTTTTCTTTTCTTTTTTTAAAAATATGTAAAGTGCAGTCTTCTGTATTCATGCATATTGTATATATCTGTACATGTTTTACTGAACAATTAAATAACAATAAATATGATGTTAATGGTGATCAGTGTGTATGTTTTTTTTATTACATGCTTATATGTCTATATTTTTACTCAGAAAGTTGTGGTTTGTACCTGTGTGTATTTTTTTTTAACTACAAATCATAAAGACATAATTTATGTCTGATAAATTAATTTAAAGGGACAGTCTACAATATTATTTTTATTGTTTTAAAAGATAGATAATCCCTTTATTACCCATTCTCCAGTTTTGCATAACCAACACAGTTATGTTAATATACTTTTTACCTCTGTGATTATCTTGTATCTAAGCATCTTCTGTCAGCCCCCTGATCACATGACTTTTTATTTATCATCTATTGACTTGCATTTAGTACTGTGTTGTGCTAAATCTTAAAGGGACACTCAGGTTTTATTAAATTTTCATGATTCAGATAGAGCATGTAATTTTAAACAACTTTCCAATTTACTTCCATTTAAAAAAATGTGCACAGTCTTTTATATTTACACACTTTTGAGTCACCAGCTCCTACTGAGCATGTGCAAGAAAGATGCATTTGTGATTGGCTGATTGCTATCACATGGTACGGGGGAGTGGAAATATGCTTAACTTTGAAATTTGTTATAAAAAAATATACTACTCATTTGAAATTAAGAGTAAATGCATTGTTATCTTGCATTTGATGATTATGTATTGTCTTGTTATCTTGCATTTGATGATTATGCAAATCTACTGTGTTTACTGGTCCTTTAAATAGCTGCTTGGGCGTGAACACATTAGTATCTTTATGGCCCACATGAACTATCAGCAAATACAAAAGCATGTGATTAAGAGGCTGTCTATAGAGCCTTTGAAACAGGCAGAAATTTAGAGGTTTAAATGTTATAAAGTATATTAATCTAACAATGTTGGTTGTGCAAAGCTAGGGAATGGATAGTGAAGGCATTATCTATCTTTTTAAACAATAACAATTTTAGTGTAGACTGTCCCTTTAATTCATGGTGGTGAGAGTCCATGATCCATTACTCCTGGGAATGACTCTTTCCCAAATCCCAAGTGCTCTATAAAACCCTCCCACCCCACTTTTAAACAAGTCTGATGTATAGCCAAGCACAAAAGGTAGGAAAAAGTAATAAGAGCAAAACAATTGAAGCAGGGAAAAAATAGGTTCGCAAAAATAAACCAACAACAAAAAAACATAACAAAACAGGGTGGGGTCTCATGGATTGTCACCACCATGAAATAAATTAATTTATCAGGTAATCATAAATTATGTTTTCTTTCATACAGGTGGTGAGAGTCCATGATCCATTACTCCTGGGAGCTAATACCCAAGCTGTAAAGTCCACGAGCAATTTGAAATAAGGGTGGGATAAAAAAAAAACAACATATTTTTTCACAAAGAGAACTAAATCCACAGCCCCAATAGAACCCAAAGGAAAAAAAAAACGGGTAAATATTTTCTTCTTTTTATTTCATTTTTTAATGCAATTAAAATGACCGACAAGCAAAATCAAAATTAACCTGAGACAACTGCCTGAAGGACTTTCCTACCAAAGGCTGCCTCAGAAGAAACAAAAACATCAAAATGGTAGAATTTAGTGAAAGTATGCAAAATAAGCCCCCTGCATATAAGATGATGGTTCAGCCACAAATACAGGGAATTACTTGTTCGCCAATCTAGACAGGTCTTTTGAGACAACTGAGTAGGATCCCTGCACCATTACTGAAGCTTACAAACTGAAGAGGCCTCATAAGAAAACAAGCAAATGGAATAGCATCCGAAGCAGCAATCATGAGACCTAATACCTCCATGCAAAGAGCGACTGAGGGAATAGAAAGTGACTGAATGTTTTGACAAGCTGACATCAGCTTCAGTCTTCTTTGATCTTTGAAAGAGAGACTCAAGGAAACGGAATGTATCTGAACTCCGGAGGACTCTATAGAAAATTACTTCCCCAACCATGTTGTTGAAGAAACAACAACACTCTGCATGTGTGAGATTCTGCTAAATGTAAAGATGGAGCTGGAACCAAGACACCATCCAGGTAAGGAAACACTGCAATGCCATGAGTAGAGCAACAAACTGAAAATGCTTCTCTAGAAAGGCAAACCTTAGAAACTGATAATGTTCCCTGTGAATTGGAATTTGAACATGAAGGTAAGCATCCTTTAAATCTATTGTGGACATAAGCAGACCGTGATGAACAAAAGACAGAATAGTCTGGATGGTTTCCATTTTGAAAGGAATTCTGAGAAATTTGTTTAGAGCTTTTAGATCCAAAAACTGGTCAGAAAATTCCTTCCTTCTTTGGCACAATGAAGAGATTTGGATAAAATCCCACCCCTGTTCACTACCATAGATTCTAGATCTGAAAATGACTGAAAAAAATACTTGAGCCTTTACCGGATTCTTTGGAACATTGGACACAAATAAACCTTTGTCTGGGAGGTCTTTTTCTATTCTGTAACCCTGAAAAACTATACTTAGAACCCAGGGATCCTGAACAGACTGAAATAAAGGTTCCTCAAAAATGTGCAGCCTGCCCCTACCAGAGCCTCTGGATTGGGGGGGGGGGGTGCGCACCTTCATGCAGTCTTGGAAGAGGGAGTAGATATTTTGGACTGCTTAAACTTGTTCCAGTTTGAACTGGGCTTCCATGCAGAACCAGAGGAACTTAGTTTCTGAGAGAAGGAATCTGATTTCTGTTCCCTGTTCTGACAAAAGGAGTGAAAATGATTAGAAGCTTTGAAATTACCTTTGGACTTTTTGTCTTGAGGAAGAAAAGCTCCTTTATCTCCAGTAACAGTAGATAATAGAATCCAAGCCAGAACCAAACAACATCTTTCCCTTAAAAGAGAGAGATATAAGCCTGAAACCATTTCAGCAGACCAATACTTTAACCATAAAGACATACTCTTAGAATTAATCTTAATGATGTCAAAAACAGCACTGCAAATTAAAGTATTAGCACTTTTAATCAATTCCAAAAGGTTAAAAAAATCTTCACTAGCAGAATCAGCAGAAAACAGTGCAGAAAGACTATTTAACCAAATGGAAGAAGCAGCAGCCACACCAGCAATAGAAACTGCTGGCATAAAAATATAACCTACTAAATTGGTTAAATTGGTTTTGGGAGAGACCTTGACGTTGTACCTGGTAACTAACTCTTCCAGTTTTGCTTTTAATCATTGCTGAGTACTTGCAAGTGAGTGCTAGACTTCCTCTGTGTGTTGTATTAAATTATTTTGTAATTTTCCCTACGGGCCTTGCATCCAGACTTGTCTGGGGTTAACTGCCTGAGACTCTGGGGATGGTACAGCTACCTGTGCGCTATTGAGCACCTGGGGCTGTGCATGTTGCAGGGTCATAGGATGTGTACCCAGTCCGAGAATGTAGTCCCCTTCTGTGTTTTGTATATGTCTAGGGGGATTACATAAGTCTTTAAACTCTTGTCTTGTACCCAGTTTGTTTGATTGAGAGCTTGCATATGGACCCAGGTTTTGGGAGAGACCTTGACGTGGTACCTGGGCTTGTCCCATTTGGACAGATGCAGTAACTCAGTGTTTTTCAACCAGTGTGCCGTGAGAGATCCTCAGGTGTGCCACGGCAGCCTGACAACAGTGTGACATATTTTTTCAACTTTGCTTGTTTTTTACTCCCAGTGCAGGGGTAGTTTGTAGGAGGCATGGCATAACAGCACAATACATACAGTATGTGTGTGTTTGTGTGTATGTGTATATATATGCTGTATTAGGCTACAATGTGTGATTTGGGATGGTGGTGTGCCACAGGATTTTTTAATGTAAAAAAGTGTGCCACAGCAAAAAAAAAGGTTAAAAATCACTTCAGTAACTAACTCTTCCAGTTTTGCTTTTAATCTTAGCTGAGTGCTTTGAAGTGAGTGCTGGACTTCCTTTGTGTGCTGTAATAATTTGTTTGTAATTTTCCCTTTGGGCCTTGCACCCAGACCTGTCTGGGGGTTAACTGCCTGGGGCTCTGGGGGAAAGTGCAGCTTCCTGAGAGTGCTTTTGACCACCCAGGGCTGTGCATGTTGCAGGGTCATGGGATGTATACCCAGTCCAGTCTGAGAGTGTAGTCCCTTCCGTGTTTTTGTATATGTTTTAGGTGATTACCATAAGTCTGTGAACCCTTGTCTTGTTCCCAGTTTGTTTGATTGAGAGCTTGCATTATATGACTGTATTAGGGACCCAGGTTTTGGGAGAGACCTTGACGTGGTACCTGGGCTTGTCCCATTTGGCCAGATGCGATAACTAACTCATCTAGTTTTGCTTTTTAATCTTAGCTGAGTACTTGCAAGTGAGTGCTATATATATATATATTATATATATATATATATATATATATATACACACAGTATCTCCCAAAAGTGAGTACACCCCTCACATTTTTGTAAATATTTTATTATATCTTTTCATGTGACAACACTGAAGAATTGACACTTTGCTACAATGTAAAGTAGTGAGTGTACAGCCTGTATAACAGTGTACATTTGCTGTTCCCTCAAAATAACTCAACACACAGCCATTAATGTCTAAACCATTGGCAACAAAAGTGAGTACACCCCTAAGTGGAGATGTCCAAATTGGACCCAAAGAGTCAATATTTTGTGTGTTCACCATTATTTTCCAGCACTGCCTTAACCCTCGTGGGCATGGAGTTTACCAGACCTTCCCAAGTTGCCACTGGAGTCCTCTTCCACTTCTCCATGACGACATCATATTGCTGGTGTTTGTTAGAGACCTTGCGCTCCCCCACCTTCCGTTTGATGATGCCCCACAGATGCTCAATAGGGTTTAGGTCTGGAGACATGCATGGCCAGTCCATCACCTCTACCCTCAGCTTCTTTAGCAAGGCAATGGTCGTCTTGGAGGTGTGTTTGGGGTCGCTATCATGTTGGAAAACTGCCCTGTGGCCCAGTCTCTGAAGGGAGGGGATCATGCTCTGCTTCAGTATGTCACAGTACATATTGGCATTCATGGTTCCCTCAATGAACTGTAGCTCCCCAGTACCGGCAGCACTCATGCAGGCCCAGACCATGACACTCCCACCACCATGCTTGACTGTGGGCAAGACACACTTGTCTTTCTACTCATTACCTGGTTGCCGCCACACATGCTTGACACCATCTGAACCAAATAAGTTTATCTTGGTCCACAGGAATCCATGTCTGCTTGTCATATAGCAAACTATTTGTGCATCATCTTTAGAAGAGGCTTCCTTCTGGGTCAACAGCAATGCAGACCAGTTTGATGCAGTCTGTGGCGTATGGTCTGAGAACATACAGGATGACGCCCCACCTCTTCAACCTCTGCAGCAATGCTGGCAGCACGCATACGTTTATTTCCCAAAGACAACCTCTGGATATGACGCTGAGCATGTGCACTCAACTTCTTTGTTTGACCATGGCCTGTTCTGAGTGGAACCTGTCCTGTGAAACTGATATATGGTCTTGCCCACCGTGCTGCAGCTCAGTTTCAGGGTCTTGGCAATCTTGTTATAGCCTAGGCCATCTTTATGTAAAGCAACAATTCTTTTTTTCAGATCCTCAGAGAGTTATTTGCCATGAGGGGCCATGTTGAACTTCCAGTGACCAGTATGAAAGAGTGTGAGAGCGATAGCAACAAATTTAACACACCTGCTCCTCACCTGAGAACTTGTAACACTAACGAGTCACATGACACTGGGGAGGGAAAATGGCTAATTGGGCCCAATTTGGACATTTCCACTTAGGGGTGTACTCACTTTTGTTGCCAATGGTTTGGACATTAATGGCTGTGTGTTGAGTTATTTTGAGGGGACAGCAAATTTACACTGTTATACAGGCTGTACACTCACTACTTTACATTGTAGCAAAGTGTCATTTCTTCACTGTTGTCACATGAAAAGATATAATACAATATTTACAAAAATGTGAGGGGTGTACTCACTTTTGTATATATATATCTATCTATCTATATATATATATATGTATATATATATATATATATATATATATATATATATATATAACCTATCTTGCTAATAGTTTGCACATATTAAATGAAAAACAGTACTTACCTATAGGCACTCATCTGCTGTAATAAACCAGCAGAAAGCATATCAGCAGAGGATATGGAATAGGAGTATATTGATGACCCAACAGGAGGAGGCAATGGACAAGTCCCTGCGACAGGCTTGTGACTAATTTCCATGAGCTAAACAATGTGTCACTACCCATACTCCCAATACAACCCTCCATCAAACACTGCACTCTAAGGTTAAATGGACCTCATCTCAATCTGAGAAGCCCTCTAACTGAAGAATAACATGCACATCTTTATTCTTCACCTTCCTCCAGCAGAGGCAAAGACAAGACTAGTTTACCAGTGAGGTGGGAGGGGATTTTAAAGAGCTCTTGGGGTTTGGGAATGTTTGCCTCCTGTATGAAAGAAATATAAGTGGGGATATATAAATTTTGTATCATATAAAAACTGAAGTGAACCATAAGCTTTTGGAATGCTAGGAAGATATGCTAAAGAATCAATAAAAAACAGGCTACAATATTTGTGAAACAATAAAACACATAAATACAGTATATATATATACAGTATATATATATACAGTATATATATATATATATATATATATATATATATATATTCATTAGGTTAGTAAATCAGGAATTATGATTGCACATCTTAGTTTAAAAGTACATTTAAGTAGGTGCTGCACTTTTCTTATGAAGTTGAGTTTACATTAATAAATACTCTGAAAGATAATGGTTTTAGTAATTTTTTGCCTTAGCATACACACTATTGTGGAGTTTCCGTCTGTATTTTCTGCAAGGCTTTATAAATGTTACCAGTGGTCTCGCTGAAAAATTACATGACAGCAGATTCCTCATAACAGTGTCCACTTTGCCAATCTTATCAACTGTACACTGCTATTAATTAGTGACAGTATGATAAATGCAGGTCGCTAAATAAGATGTTAGCTTCTTGTTGCTGGTTGCCTTTGCCAGCTACTAGGAGTATCTGAACCCAACCACAATAACACTGGTACCCATATTACATAGGTGCAAGTGTTATAGCCCTATAACCCTGTCTGTAACCCAGTCTTCAATGCCCTGTTTGCTTCAGTTAAACAATACTGATACAAGATAGAGCTAATATAATCCCCTACAACCTACTAAATTAAAAATAAATAAATGAATACGTAATACATACTTACATAAAATGTGTAAATTTAAAAATAGGCTCAATTTTGACTTAGATCATTCTCAATTTTGATTGGTTAATATAATTAACCAATTATATTTAAATTTGAGGCCCAAACCCAGAGACTGAAGAGGTGTGGCCTGTTGCTAATCACAGTTATTTTGTTTTGTTTATTATTTCATTTGGGGGGTTTAGAAGTTGAAGCAGTATTTGAAGTTGGGGTTTCAAGTTTCAAAAGGGGTTTATTTTAATGGGGCGTGTTTGTGGGGTGGTGATCGTGGAGAGGGGTGTTTGGGATAGGGGCAGGGGTGTATTTTGGCCTAGGCAAAAAGGCACTTTGTGGGGGCAGGGGGGAAGCAGCACTTTTTGAGTCTCTGTTGGGAGCAGCAAATGACTTATCTATCGATAGCGGTCTGATACAGATTAAGCAGTCATAGGGAAAAACCATGGGACATTTGGTAAGCAGGGTCAGCACTGACTCAAATCAAGAAACGAACACCTAGATTACGAGTTTTGCGGTAACAGGGGTGCGGTGCTAACGAGCAGTTTTCCCTCACCACTCACTTGCAGACAATGCTGGTATTGCAGGTTTTTACAAACCCGGTGTTAGCCGCAGAAAAGTAAGCGTAGAGAAAAATTTTGCTCCACCTCTCACCTCAATACCAGCGCTGCTTATGGTAGCGGTGAGCTGGCAAAACGTGCTTGTGCACAATTTCCCCATAGGAATCAATGGGGGAGAGCCGGCTGAAAAAAAACCTAACACCTGCAAAAAAGCAGCGTTCAGCTCTTAACGCAGCCCCATTTATTCCTATGGGGAAATACATTTTATGTCTACACCTAACACCCTAACATGAACCCTGAGTCTAAACACCCCTAATCTTACACTTATTAACCCCTAATCCGCTGCCCCCGACATCGCCGACACCTACATTATATTATTAACCCCTAATCTGTCACTCCGGACACCGCCGCCACCTACATTATACTTATTAACCCCTAATCTGCTGCCCCCAACATCGCTGACACCTACATTATATTTATTAACCCCTAATCTGCCGTCCCCAATGTCGCCGCCACTATATTAAAGTTATTAACCCCTAAACCTAAGTCTAACCCTAACCCTAACCCCTACTAACTTAAATATAATTTAAATAAATCTAAATAAAATAACTACAATTACTAAATAATTCCTATTTAAAACCTATTTAAATACTTACCTATAAAATTAACCCTAAAATAGCTACAATATAACTAATAGTTACATTGTAGCTAGATTAGGATTTATTTTTATTTTACAGGCAACTTTGTATTTATTTTAACTAGGTAGAATAGTTATTAAATAGTTATTAACGATTTAATAGCTACCTAGTTGAAATAAAGACAAATTTACCTGTAAAATAAAACCTAACCTAAGTTACAATTACACCTTACACTACACTATAATAAAATTAATTCCCTAAACTAAATACAATTAAATACAATTATCTAAAGTACGAAAAAAACAAATACTAAATTACAGAAAATAATAAAATAATTACAAGTTTTTTAAACTAATTACACCTAATCTAATCCCCCTAATAAAATAAAAAAGCCCCCCAAAATAATAAAAAGCCCTACCTTACACTAAATTACAAATAGCCCTTAAAAGGGCCTTTTGCGGGGCATTGCCCCAAAGTAATCAGCTCTTTTACCTGTAAAAAAAAGTACAATACCCCCCCAACATTAAAACCAACCAACCACCCACACACCCAACCCTACTCTAAAACCTACCCAATACCCCATTAATAAAACCTAACACTAACCCCTTGAAGATCACCCTACCTTGAGAAGTCTTCACCCAACCGGGCCGAAGTCCTCAGCAAAGAAGGGTGAAGTGGTCCTCCAGACGGGCAGAAGTCTTCCAAGCCGGGAAGAAGAGGTCCTCCAGACGGGCAGAAGACTTCATCCAGGCTGCATCTTCTATCTTCATCCATCCAGCGTGGAGCGGCTCCATCTTCAAGACATCCGACGTGGAGCATCCTCTTCAAACGACGTTAAACTGAAGAATTAAGGTTCCTTTAAATGACGTCATCCAAGATGGCATCCCTTCAATTCCGATTGGCTGATAGAATTCTATCAGCCAATCGGAATTAAGGTAGAAAAAATCCTATTGGCTGATGCAATCAGCCAATAGGATTGAGCTCGCATTCTATTGGCTGATCCAATCAGCCAATAGAATTGCCAGCTCAATCCTATTGGCTGATTGGATCAGCCAATAGGATGAACTTCAATCCTATTGACTGATTGCATCAGCCTTTAGGATTTTTTCTACCTTAATTCCGAATGGCTGAATTCTATTGCGATGCAGGAGTGCGGCGGTTAGGGGGTTAATATATTTATTATAGTGGGCGGCGATGTCCGGTTCCAGCAGATTAGGGGTTAAAAAAATTATTTTAGTGTTTGCAATGTGGGGGGGGGGGGCCCTCGGTTTAGTGGTTAATAGGTAGTTTATGGGTGTTAGTGTACTTTTTAGCACTTTAGTTAAGAGTTTTATGCTACGACATTGTAGTGTAAAACTCTTAACTACTGACTTTTAAATGCGGTATCAGTCTTGACAGGAGAGGGTCTACCGCTCACTTTTGGTTAGACTCGGAATACTGTCCGCTATGCAAGTCCCATTGAAAATATAGGATACGCAATTGACGTAAGTGGATTTGCGGTATTTCCGAGTCTGGCCAAAAAAGTGAGTGGTGAGCCTGTCATTTCAAGACTCGTAATACCAGCGGTCGTTAAAAAGCAGCGTTCGGACCTCTCAATGCTGCTTTTTAACCCTAACGCACAACTCGTAATCTAGCCGTGTGTAAGTAGTTCACTGAGTGCTCCCTCCCTCAAGGTCGGACCTGAACCTTTCTTTAATTTAGCTATTTCCTTTAGTTTTGTTTGATTTCAGAATGTAGTACTGTATTTGGGAAAGTATTGTTTCAAGAAATCTGTGTTTGTGCCTAACCAAAAAATATTATGGCCAAAAAAGGCCTAAAACCTTGGAGAGGGTGGGGGCCTGCAGAATTTTGAGTGCCTAGGACAGCACAAAACCTTAATACGCCACTGGATATAAGACACATGAGTGTTAAGGGTTAAGGGTTATTACAGTAAATACTTGGTGACATTTGTGTTCTTAGGATTGATTGATACAGGGTTATGGTTAATTAATAGTGATGTCGCAAACATAAAAAAATTGGTTCGCGAACGGCGAATGCGAACTTCCACAAAAGTTTGCGAATGGGCGAACAGGGCGAACCGCTATAGACTTCAATAGGCAGGAGAATTTTAAACTCACAGGGACTCTTCTTCTGGCCACAATAGTGATGGAAAAGTTGTTTCAAGGGGACTAACACCTGGACTGTGGCATGCTGGAGGGGGATCCATGGCAAAACTCCCATGGAAAATTACATAGTTGCAGAGTCTGGTTTTAATCTATAAAGGGCATAAATCACCTAACATTATAAAATATGAGGAAAAAATGGAAAAATAAAACACACCCCCAAAATCTGTTTACACATCTACAACCACCAAAAAACAACCATGCTAAATAGTTTCTAAATTTTGTCCTGAGTTTAGGAAATACCAATGTTAACAGGTTCTTTGCTTTTTTTGCAAGTTATAGGGAAATAAATACAAGAAGCACTTTGCTATTTCAAAAACCACTTTTTTTCAAAATGAGCGCTAGTTACCATTGGAACCCTGAATCTGTCAGGAATACCTGAATATCCCTTGACATGTATATATATTTTTTTTAGAAGACATCCCCAAAGTATTGATCTAGGCCCATTTTGGTATATTTCATGCCACCATTTCACCACCAAATGCGATCAAATAAAAAAAAAAAAGTTTACTTTTTCACAAAATTTAGGTTCTCACATAAATTATTTACAAACAACTTATGCAATTATGGTATAAAATGGTTGTAAATGCTTCTCTGGGATCCCCTTTGTTCAGAAATAGCAGACTTATATGGCTTTGGCGTTGCTTTTTGGTAATTAGAAGGCTGCTAAATGCCACTGCGCACCACACGTGTTTTATGCCCAGCAGTGAAGGCGTTAATTAGGGAGCATGTAGGGAGCTTGTAGAGTTAATTTTAGCTTAAGTGTAGTGTAGTAGACAACCCAAAGTATTGATGTAGGCCCATTTTGGTATATTTAATGCCACCATTTCACCGCCAAATGCGATCAAATTTAAAATTTTTTTTTTTTGCAATTTTAGGTTTCTCACTGAAATTATTTACAAACAGCTTGTGCAATTATGGCACAAATGGTTGTAAATGCTTCTCTGGGATCCCCTTTGTTCAGAAATAGCAGACATATATGACTTTGGCGTTGCTTTCTGGTAATTGGAAGGCCGCTAAATGCTGCTGCGCATCACACGTGTATTATGGTTAGCAGTGAAGGGTTAATTAGGTAGTTTGTAGGGAGCTTGCAGGGTTAATTTTAGCTTTAGTGTAGAGAACAGCCTCCCACCTGACACATCAGACCCCCTGATCGCTCCCAAACAGCTCCCTTCCCTCCCCCACCCCACAATTGTCCCCGCCATCTTAAGTACTGGCAGAAAGTCTGCCAGTACTAAAATTAAAGGTTTTTAAAAATATTTTTTTTTTTAGCATATTTACATATGCTGTGGTGTAGCATCCCCCCCTTACCCCCAACCTCCCTGATCCCCCCCCCCTACAGCAGCTGTCTAACCCTCCCCATCTGCCTTATTGGCGGCCATCTTGGGTACTCGGCAGCTGCCTGCTATTATTTCACAGTCAAAAAAGTGTTTTTTTTTTTTAAATGTACACTACTGTTACACCAGATATGAGTGGTGGCACTGAGGGCAAGTGGGCACAGTATACGCTGTGAGCCTGACACATACGCTGGCAGGCAGGCAAACTGCAATTAGATTACACAGGAAAAAAAAAAATAAAGCAGACTGATGGTCTAGCCCTAAAAAGGGCTTTTTGGGGTGCTGTTCTTACAGCAGAGATCAGAGTGAGTCCTTCAGAGCTGTATGGACACTGAATACACTAGGCCTAGCTATCGAATTTCCCTATTAAGATCAGCAGCAGCTACACTGTCCCTCCTCTCACTAAGAATGCAGCTTCCAAATGAATCTAAAATGGATGCTGTCCAGGAGGTGGGAGGGTCTGGGAGGGAGTGTCGCCTGATTGGCTGTAATGTGTCTGCTGACTGTGAGGTAAAGGGTCAAAGTTTACTCAATGATGACGAATAGGGGGCGGATCGAACATCGCATATGTTCGCCCACCGCGGCGAACGCGAACATGCTATGTTCGCTGCAAACTATTCGCCGGCAAACTATTCACGACATCACTACTGTTAACTAGATGACCAATCAGAGCAGGGGGTGTGCTATCTCAATTGTTGATATATGAGTGATTTGTACGACTATGCCATCAGGATTCACCACCAAATGCGATCAAATGAATCAAATGAAAAAAAATTGTTCACTTTTTCACAAACTTTAGGTTTCTCACAGAAATTATTTACAAACAACTTATGCAATTATGGCATAAATGGTTGTAAATGCTTCTCTGGGATCCTGTTTGCTCAGAAATAGCAGACTTATATGGCTTTGGCATTGCTTTTTGGTAATTAGAAGGCTGCTAAATGCCACTGCGCACCACACGTGTTTTATGCCCAGCAGTGAAGGCGTTAATTAGGGAGCATGTAGGGAGCTTGTAGAGTTAATTTTAGCTTAAGTGTAGTGTAGTAGACAACCCAAAGTATTGATGTAGGCCCATTTTGGTATATTTAATGCCACCATTTCACCGCCAAATGCGATCAAATTTAAAAAAAACTTACATTTTTTTGCAATTTTAGGTTTCTCACTGAAATTATTTACAAACAGCTAGTGCAATTATGGCACAAATGGTTGTAAATGCTTCTCTGGGATCCCCTTTGTTCAGAAATAGCAGACATATATGACTTTGGCGTTGCTTTCTGGTAATTAGAAGGCCGCTAAATGCTGCTCGCGCATCACACGTGTATTATGGCTAGCAGTGTGAAGGGGTTAATTAGGTAGTTTGTAGGGAGCTTGCAGGTTTACTTTTAGCTTTAGTGTAGAGATCAGCCTCCAACCTGACACATCAGACCCCCTGATCCCTCCCAAACAGCTCCCTTCCCTCCCCCACCCCACAATTGTCCCCGCCATCTTAAGTACCGGCAGAAAGTCTGCCAGTACTAAAATAAAAGGTTTTAATTTTTTTTAGCATATTTACATATGCTGTGGTGGTAGCTCCCCCCTTAGCCCCCAACCTCCCTGATCCCCCCTTAAACAGCTCTCTAACCCTCCCCATCTGCCTTATTGGCGGCCATCTTGGGTACTGGCAGCTGTCTGCTATTATTTCACAGTCAAAAAAGTGTTTGTTTTTTTTAAATGTACACTACTGTTACACCAGATATGAGTGGTGGCACTGGGCAAGTGGGCACAGTATACGCTGTGAGGCTGACACACACGCTGGCAGGCAGGCAACTGCAATTAGATTACACAGGAAAGAAAAAAAAAAGCAGACTGATGTTCTAGCCCTAAAAAGGGCTTTTTGGGGTGCTGTCCTTACAGCAGAGATCAGATGAGTCCTTCAGGACTGTAGTGGACACTGAATACACTAGCCTAGCTATCGATTTCCCTATTAAAATCAGCAGCAGCTACACTGTCCCTCCTCTCACTAAGAATGCAGCTTCCGAATGAATCTAAAATGGATGCTGTCCAGGAGGTGGGAGGGTCTGTGAGGGAGTGTCTGCTGCTGATTGGCTGGAATGTGCCTGCTGACTGTGAGGTACAGGGTCAAAGTTTACTCAATGATAACGAATAGGGGGGGCGGTCCGAACATCGCATATGTTTCACCGCCGCGCGCGAACACGAACATGCTATGTTCACCGGGAACTATTCGCTGGCGAACTATTCGCGACATCACTATTAATTAATTTATGATGAATGGAACAGAGTTACAGTTAAAAGGACAGTAAAGTCAAAATTAAACTTTCATGATTAATAAAGAGTATGCAATTTTTTTTTTTTTTTTTTTTTAACTTTTATTTATAATCCAAGTCATTGAACAAAACAAAATCAACCATAATGAAAGCATAACATAAAAGATACAATAGATTCGACAATATAGTACTATATTCAATTATGTATATAGTTAAGTTTAAATTAGTCATCATGTTGGTGAAAACATGAACATTTTAATTTCCAACAATGCTTGGGATTTTAATTTTCAAAACTCCCCCCCCCCCTTATTCCCGCCCCATGCGAAGAAAGAGGGTAATAAAAAAAAAAACAACTAATTATGATGAAAAAATAGTACCAGAAAAAAAAAAAAAAAAAAAAAGAAAAAAATCTTCCTTTTCCCTACCCTCTCCCTCCCTCTCTCCCCTCCCTCTTCCTCTGCCATCATCCTCCTCCAAAGACTTTACCAGTTTCCTAGTAAGACAATTTCTGTGTTTCTGAAGGGAAAGATTAAGTAATCTATTTCTGCAGCAGGGAAAATTTTTAAAAAAGCGGCCCATTTATCAAAGAACCTTTTAATGTCTTGTTCATTATTTATATCTGCATTTTTCTGATCCAAAATATATTGCTTTTTCATGCAGTTTTTTATTTCAGTAATTCTTGGCATTGCATGACTTTTCCACTTCTTGCAAATTAAATATCTAGTAGCAAGAATAGCGGAGATTATTATTTTTTCCTCGATTTGTTTACCAGGCTCTTCCTTAAGGCATAATATTATTTGATATATTGTCAAAGAGACATGATCTATCTTAAGGACCTTTTTTAACCAATATTCGACCCTAGCCCAGAGAATTCTAATCCTTGGGCAGTGCCAAAACATGTGCGTTAAGTCGGCTGCCTGATACGAACATTTAGGACATTTGTTAAACCCTACATTTGCACATTTAAAGCCTCTCTCGGGGGGTAAAAATATGCCCCATGGAGGATTTTACTTGACGGAAAAGGATTGTTTAATATTGAGGTTTTATTTTTCCTAAGCCATAACATCTCTGATTTTGCCATGTTTACTTTGTATCCAGAGAATGAGCCAAATTGCTCCAAGATCTGGAAAAGTTTTGGTAGATTTAGTTTAGTATTAGCCAGATAAAGCAGCAGATCATCAGCATAGAGACCAATTTTTATTTCACAGTTACGAATTTTTATACCATCAAGATGGTGACGAATTTTAATTGCCAGAGGTTCAATAGAGATATTAAATAAAAGAGGGGAGAGAGGACAACCCTGCCTTGTTCCTCTACCTAAAAAAATAGGAGGAGAAATATTGTTATTCACTATCAATCTTGTAGATGGTTGTTTATATAAATTCTTGATAAATTCAAGAAAATTACCTCCGATCCCAAATTGCCTTAACGATGTTTTGATATGTTCATAGAATATTGAATCGAAGGCTTTTTCAGCATCTAAAGAAATAATAGAAAGATCAGGTAAGTCCTCCCCCCCATTAGTTAAGCTAGATAAAACCTCAAAGTATTCTGTCACCATTAGGGCTTCCCTGATTTTTGAAGCTGAATTGCGGTTATTTAGAAAACCTGCTTGGTCGGTATGAATAATTTCTGAGAGCGGCCCCTGAAGTCTAGATGCAAGAATTGCAGTGAGAATTTTGTAATCTGAGTTTAGCAAAGCGATTGGTCTATAAGATTCCTTATATTCAGGATCTTTTCCGCCTTTTAATATTAAAGTTGTATAAGAATTAGTAAACGAAGAGGGAATCAATTTACCACCAATGAAAAAACTATTGAAGAGCGTACAGAGATGTGAGGTGGCTTCGCCGGTAAGAATTTTGTAAAATTCGTTAGGGAGGCCATCTGGGCCTGCTGCTTTATTTGGGGCAAGTTTAGATATTACTTTCTCTATTTCTTCTATAGAAATAGGAGCGTTGAGACTGTCAAGCATTTCTGATGTGACAGTAGGATATGTAATATCCCTCCAGAAGTCGTCAGATGCATGTATATTACTTGTTTTAAATGAATATAGTTCCTGATAATATTCATTAAATGCGGCCAATATGTCTTCGGGCTTTGGAGAGCTGAAGCTCTTTATTATACAATTTGTCTATGATTGATTGTTTTTTTCTCATTTTTTTATTAATTTGGCCAACATCTTACCTGATTTGTTACCATATTTATGTAGTTTAGTCTGCAATTTTAGTTCCTTTTGAGTTTCTTGCAGTAAAAACAAGTGTCCCTTTCATTTTTTGCTCTAACATATTTTGCCCAGTTTAAAGGGGTCTTATCGAGCAGATAATGATTATATGCGTTAGTTAAACATTGGCATGACTCCTTTTCTCTGGATCGAATTTTCTTATGCAGAGCTGCACTGTATGAAATTATCTCCCCTCTCATCACTGCTTTTGCAGTATCCCAAAATATTTCAGGGGCGATTTAAATAATCTCTATTAAAGTGTGCAAATTCCTTGTATCTATTTATGAGCCAATTCCTTGAATTTTAACTCAGTGATAAATAATAGGGGAAGAAAAAACGTGCTGGAGTAGAATGGGAACGTGCGAGCTGAAATTCGAGTACAATCGGTGCATGATCTGAGAGGAAGATTGGTCCTATATCTGAATTTACCCCTTGCAATACCATACGTTCATCAATTAAAAATATATCGATTCTAGAGAGTGTCTTATGCGCCTTGGAGAGACATGTAAAGTTTTGAATGGAAGGATTTTGCTGTCTCCAAATATCCCGCAGCGCTAAGTTCTGCATGATTTTTTTAAACATCTTACCCTCTAGGTTATCTTTTTTTTGTTTTAATTGTTTAACATTGTGCCTAAGCCTATCGGATCGGGCACTGTGGTGCATGTTATAGTCTCCTCCTACAATTAGGGAACCTTCCGCATAGGATAATAATTTAGTCTGCAGAGTGTTCCAGAATTTTGGATCAAACTCGTTAGGGCCATATGTATTGCAAAATGTATACATCTTCTGGGCAATCTTTATTTTCAATAAGACATATCTCCCCCCGATATCAGCCTCAAAATGTACAAGTTCTGTATTGAATTTCTTTCCTATTAAAAATTGCTACCCCCCCTTTTCCTCTTAACACTGGGTGCAAAGTAAATTTCTTTTACCCATGATGATTTAAGTTTTATAGATTCTTCAGCTGATAAGTGGGTTTCTTGAATGAACCCTATGTCAGTCTGAGCTTTCGTAAGTGATTAAGAATTGCCTTTCTCTTTATAGGGGTGGTTATACCACCCACATTCCACGATACTATTTTACAATTACTATTCCGCATAGGTCGATTATGTATTTAGGAGGAAGGAGGAGAGAAGAGGAGAGAGAGAGGAAAAAAAAAAAAAAGGGGGGAAGAATATTTTTTGAACAATTACATATTCTCCGCATAGGTGGGGGGTAGGACCCCTGAGACACGTGTCTAGAAGAGACACAGTCTTCCCCATAAGCAAAAACCTGTAGATTACACTCAGTCTAACAATTGATTATTTAATATTGTTATTATTAAACTAAGAGCCCAGTGTGTTAATGAAGCTCTCAGCCGATTGGGGTTCTTCAAAGAAATGTGTGACTTCTCCAACTTTAACCTTTAATTTGTAAGGATACATTATGGTTGCCTGATACCCTTTTTGTATCAATTTGGAGCAAATAGGAGCAAGCTCCCTTCTCCTTGCTGCAGTGTCAGCAGAGAAATCTTGAAACATGAGGATTGTAGCGTCACCAGCCTTAACAGGCTGTTGTTTGCGATAATACTGGAATAAAGTAAGTTTATCTTGAAAATTTAAAATTCTAGCGATAAACCGGCCTAGGCCTAGTTCTTTCTTTTGTTGCCTGATCGAGAGATACCAAGTCTGTGCGCTCTTCTCCACTTGGATGGGATATAAAGGTAGATGGCATTTTTTAAAATTGTAGGCAAGGTTTCTGATATAAACTTAACGAGGTTGTCATATTGCTGCTCTTCCGGGAGACCTATGATTCTTATATTATTTCTTCTAGAATGGTTTTCAAGGTCTTCTAATCTATTTTGAATTTTCTGCACGCTATTGTTTATACCTTCTAGATTGGAGCTGTGTACTATTGTTAAGTCTTCCAGGTCCGAAACTCTTTGTTCGGCTTCTTGTAACCTATTTGAAAATTGACGAACCTCTTGTGTAAGAGAGAGAAAATCTTGCTTAATTTCAGCTCTAAGAGCCTCAAATTTAGGAGAGAGCACATCTGATATATTGGCGACTAAACTGTGAATATTGGTTAATTCCTGTATGGCTGATAGATTAAGCATTGTTGATTGTGCTTCCGTGGTTGGTCTCTTGATTGCCCTTCAATTTTCTGTCTCTCTGTCTTGCTGCCATGACTGGAGAAGGGTTCCGGGGTGAAGTGTGAAGGGAATTTATCCATGTGCCAGTGAGAAGAAAAATAAATAAAAAAAAAATAAAGTGAAGCGAGTTATCTCAGTGAGGGTCAATACAAGGGGTGAATTATTCCGAATTAAGTTTGAGAGGTAAACCGTTCTCAGTTGGACAATTGAGGATGGGTATGTGCAGTGTGGTGGCTAAGTGAGGGAAAGGGGGGAAAAAAAAAAAAAAAAAAAAAAGGTGAATTAAATTGTGCTATTTAAGTCTAGTCCAAGGGTGCAATGATCAGGGACGTTATTACTATAGGCAATATTGTATCGAATTATGGACTGTAAAGAGAATAATATCTCTGAAAGCACCAATAGCAATTCCTCAGTTAACTTTGTAACCAAAGGAGTGTTATTCCAGCAATTGTATACAATGTATCTTGCAGATTGCGAGATATATGTGCAGTGACCTATTTATATCCAGGTTCCCTCTGTTACCCTTTGTGTTATATTTTCAGTGAAAATAGGATCCCTTTTTTTTTTTTTCCTTTGAAACTGGGTATTATGTAGATTAACTAAAAAATCTTTGTATTTCTATACCGGCTTTTCCCCCTACCAAATGGACAGAGAAAGTATTTTATTTTCAGGAAAAACAGGAGATTTATTCTTAATAAAGACTAATTAAATAGTGTAGTTAGGGATCTTTTATATATAACCTTATCCTTTTAGCAGTAATAAGAAATGATAAATCCTTGTAGTGATTATACAAAAACTCCTTTGATGTTAAAACATTAATTCCCCAGTTACACTTAATAACCTTGCATTCCCTTCCCTGAATAAACTTCGCTTCTTAGAGGAGAAAATACAATGAACTTTTACATGTTATACACAACTTACAATTTTCTGAGCTAACTCTTGGCCTTCCCCCCCCTCCTCTTCACCTTCCCCCTCTTCCCCCCTTCCACTTAGCCAAGATTTACTCAATACATTGATATGGCGATAATGTAGCAAAATATAAGAAATACATTTTTAACAAGCCAAGCCAATTAACAGGAAAAAAAGGGAGAGGAGAGAGAAAAAAAAAAAAAAAAGCAGAGGAGAGAAAAAGTTCCTTTGTATGATTTAAAGAAATACAGCCAGTCTCTTTATGTGTAGAGCTCTCCACCTTACCTGGAGTGTTCATGTATTAATATTCAACTAATGTCGAGGTAGGTAGGCGGAGAGAGCCTGCAAATTATGGTAGTACCGAATTGCAATACCTGTTTGAGGGGTTAGTTTAATGTCCAGCTATCAAATGCGTTTTTACCCAACAACAGCACAATGCTCCCAGGACAGGCAGATTCGGATAGTACCTCTGTAAAAGAAAAGAAAAAATGAAACAGAGAAAACCTGATCCAGGAATATTCGCCTCTTATTCTGACGTTTGGCCCCAACGTCTAAGGAGACCAGGATGAAGACACTTAAAGGCCCAAGCAGGGAAACTTCTTCAGCAGCCGTCCCAAAGACCGGTCACACTCAGTCCCGACCTCTCCCTCGCAGCCACCGGTGGGGGAGGGGGGGAAGTCTCCACAGACCTTCAGTTTAGTCACCAGACAGAACCGCCTCAAGTATCCAGCGACCCCTGCTTGAAGATGCGACTTCGCCACCACACTTCGGACCAGCTTCCGCAATTGCTCTCTATCTCCCTCACAACTTGTGGTGGGGGAGGGGAAGTATATGTGGGAGGTCCGGCCGACAACTGTAGGCACGGCGGAGCAGGAGTCAGGGGGAAAACAGCAGTCCGCAGTAGATCAGCAAGGCTGGAGATGTGTGGACGGCCCTAACCTCCCACGCAGACATCGGTGGGGGAGGGAAGGGTGGTGAGGAAAAGACTGCTGTTTATTGCTGTAGACAAGATTCAGGGCAGTTTTGCAGTGTAGCAAGAGAGATGAAAATGGAATATCAAACCTCGACCTCTCCCACGCAGCACTGGTGGGGGAGGGAGGGCATGCAAAGAGACCGCTGTTTATGTTGCAGGTAGGATTCAGGGCAGTTTGTCAATATAGCAAGAAAAGTGAATAAAGTCAGCCTCGACCTCCCACGCAGCACCGGTGGGGGAGGGGAGCACCAAGATCCTCCTTAAATTTAGATTGAAAGTTCTGCTTGTACATATAAAAAAAGAAAAATAAAAAGAGTCCAAGAGTATGCAATTTTAAACAACTTTCCATTTTACGTCTCCTATCTAATTTGCTTGTTCTCTTGGTATCCTTTGTTGAAAGCATACATAGGTATGCTCAGGAACAGTAATACACTACTGGGAGCTAACTGCTGATTGGTGGTTTCACATATAGACCTTCTTTCATTGGTTCCCCTGATGTGTTCAGCTAGCTCTCAGAAGTACATTATTGCTTGCTCATTCAACAAAGGATAGCAAGAGAATAAAGACAAATTGATAATAGAAGTAAATTGGAAATTGTTTTAAAATTGTATGCTGCTTATGAATCATGAAAGAATGTTGCACATACATTATCAGGTATTTCCGTCGCACATATTACAAAGTTAAAAATAAAAGCGATTGCGAGAGCGCAATCACATTTAACACTAGTTGGCACTTAAACTCTCACATAAAGGATAGTGCTTTAAAAAAAGTTGCATAAAACACAACATTAATACATTCAAATTTACAGTTACACTCATATAAACACTATTCAAATAAAAAAAGTTATGAGGGTTAAAAGGTATATGGTATATGAAAAGGTGTTTGACTGCAAAGGGCTATATTGTATATATACATACATATCATGTCTAAATTTGTGTATGTATATATATATATATGTATATATATATATATATATATATATATATATATATATATGTGTTCAGATATACAGAAGTATTTATGTGTTTTATTGTATATTTACTGTATATATTTCACATTCCAATGTTCTTCACTTACAGGATATCATTGTTATTGTAAATACATATTTCTATATATATCTATATATAAGCCTATACCTGGCATATATATTCATATAGATTTATAGGTATAGATATCTATTTTACATAAAAATCAGATATACTGTATATAGAATATATATTTAATAATTTTTCTATATGTTGAATTATAGTAATGTAAAATATGCACAACGCATCTGGGTTTGCGATTTAGGTCTTACCGCTGTGTCGGGTTAGTGCACATGGAAAATTGCTAACCTAAAATGCACATTATATAGAAAAATTACATGAAAATGAAATCAGCTCTCAACATACTACCAGTCTTCCCACCCACTCAAAGAGCCTCACAATCATCCAAAACCCACATAGCCAGAAATTTAGCTCTTTTTGTGTACAGAGGAAGAAGTTTCTGCTCTTATACTGTCCTCTCGTCTGGCTACCTGTCCCCCTCGACCGCATACCACCTCAACAGCTACTCCCCTTCCCTCCTCTTCTAGCCCTTACACCTATACTCACAGACACATCTTCAACCTCTCTCCTCTCAGCACTGGTAAGTATTTCCATCATCTCTCAAACATGCACTCTTCAAACCTATCCTCAAAAAACCTTCTCTCGATCCAACCTCCCCATCCAACAACTGACCTATTTCCCTACTTCCTCTTGCCTCAAAGCTTCTTGAAAACCTAGTATATGCACGTCTATCTCATTTCCTTACATTAAACTCCCTCCTTGACCCACTGCAATCTGGATTTTGCCCCTTCACTCCACAGAGACAGCAATTGTTAAGGTTACCAACGACCTACTTACAGCAAAAACCAAAGGCCACTTCTCTCTGCTTATCCTCCTTGATTTGTCTGCAGCCTTTGATACTGTTGACCACCCTCTTTTGCTCCAAACCATCCAATCCTTCGGCATCTGCAACACAGCTCTCTTGTGGTTCTCTTCCTATCTGTCTAACCGTACCTTTAGTGCAGCATCTGTGGCACATCCTCTTCCCCGTTACTTCTTTCTGTTTGGGCACCACAAAGATATGTCCTTTGTCCCCTTCTCTTCTCAATCTACATGTCATCATTAGGTTCCTTAAAAAAGTCCCATGGGTTTCAATATCATTTGTATGCCAACAACACCCAAATCTACCTCTCTGCACCAGATCTATCTCCTTCCTTGCTAGCCCATGTCACTAACTGTTTCTCTCATATCTCATCTTGGATGTCCTCTAACTAGCTCAAGCTAAATCTCTCCAAAATTGAACTCCTTATTTTCCCCCTTCTTCCAAAATCTCCACCCCCATTTCTCTATTACTGTTGATAACTCCCCATTATTACCCCTACCCCACATACAATGTCTTGGGGTCACACTTGACTCAGATCTTTATTTCACCTCTCACATTCAGTCCTTGGCTAAAGCCTGCTGCTTCAACCTTAAAAACATCTCTAAAACTAGACATTTCCTTATGCAAGACACAACTAAGATTTTAATTCACTCTCTCAGCCTTTCCCACCTCGACTACTGCAACTCCATCCTCTCTGGTCTCCCTAGCCTTGCTCCTTTACAATCCATAATGAATGCCTCTGCCAGGCTTATATTCATTACACGTCACTCTTCATCTGCTGCACCTCTCTGCCAATCCCTTCACTAGCTTTCTCTTGCCTCCAGGATTAAACACAAACTTCTCACTCTGACATACAAAGCCCACAACTGCACTGCTCCCCCCCTCTACATCTCAGACCTTGTCTCCAGATACAATCCCTCCAGTCCCCTTCGCTCCGCTCATGATCTCCTACTCTCCTCCACTCTTACTTCCTCACATTCCCATTTACAAGACTTCTCCAGACTGGCTCCCATCTTGTGGAACTCTCTGCCTCGCTCCACAAGACTCTCCCCTAGTTTTGAAAGCTTCAAGTGCTCCCTAAAGACTCTACTATTCAGGGATGCATACAGCCTACACTAACCTTCCTATCCCCACTGCTATCCCCTTGAACCCCTTAGCATGTAATCCTATGAGCCCAGCTGTTTGTAGTTCACCTTTATAGGAGCCGACTACAACAGCGCAACTCTCTGCAGGGCCCTCTACCCATTTGATCCCTGTAAATGTTATCTTGTATACCCTATGTTTATAGCGCTGCGGAATCTGTTGGCTCTTTACAAATACCTGATAATAATAATAATAATAATAATAATAATTACATATAATAGGTATTAGTTTTTTCTGCTGCACTCTCAATTCACTTCTATGGGCAGAATACATTAACATAGTTGCGATATTTGGTTAGAGCACGTCGGGTTTCACTCTTGCGCAAACTTTTTACTTTTAACTTGTAATACGTGCGCAACCCGATACTCGCAAAAAGCTTACTACTACCGAAGTTTACGCTTGAGCGAAAACGCTAAATTGCATGCCTCTTGTAATATGGCCCAAAATCGGTTATGTATATGAGGTATAGATTTTTTCTTTAATTTGTTTTCCTTTTGTGAGCAATTATCTTCTTTATCCAGCGTCTTTTAATTAGCTTACCTCTTCCCCATATAAACTTTTCTATATTCCCATAAAAACTTTGTTTTCTATGGAGTCGCAGTCTCAGTCTCTTGTCTGTTACAGCTCACCCAAGACAAACAGGATTACTTTAGAGACCATCCTAGGTCATTTGACTACTTTAGAAGTCATTTGCACATCATCAGACATCATCAGGCTTGTAAAGCTATCAGCTAAGATAAAAACTTCTGGGAGATGAATGATTAGCAGATTACCTTGCTTATTACTTCACAAGCATGAACAGCCATTGAATGACTCTAGAGTTATCTGATTTAAATATTTCGGCCTGTGAGCATACTTCAGGATGGCTTCTGATGACTAGTCTGAAGTCATTGATTACTTCAAAATGACTTCAGGAAGACCATCCTTTTTGACTAGGGCATGCACAAGAGTTCTAAGTGATGTCACCTGAAGTGTGAACATGTAGCAGAGTCTGTATTCACGTCTTCTTCTTACTTTTTTGTCTGGATCCCTTTGTCAGCTGTACTGGTACCTGTGATTGTTGTTGTGTTTGTCTGCTGCATCCACAGGATCCCTTACCATTTAGTTGTGAGTAATGGATTATAATCTGTTATTGTTGATATTTTTATAGAATTTATGTTTTAATAGTATATGTTTTTTGATGTTCTATATATTTATTTATTTTGTCAAGCATAAATGGACTTTAATTTATAGAATAATTTAGCATTTCAAAACAGTGGTGGCTAGGCCTTCTTTACATACTCCATTCAGATTGAGGGGGGGGGTGGGCATCCTACAATCTAGCTTGGGCTCTGCCTATTTCTTAGCGCGTCCCGACATTGACATTGCAATGAATAACCGCTCCAGAGGATTAATATAAGCCAAAAATAAAAATGAATGAATTCGTTATTATTTTATAGTTATATGCAAACTTTTTTTTTATGTATTCAAGATAAATTCACTAACATTCTATTTGTGAGTAAACTGGTCTTTTAACTGTAACTCTGTCCCAGCATCCTCAACTATAACCAGGACTTGAAAAATCACGTGTAGGTTCCCTTTACTCTGCTCGTGCAGAGCTAGGTTTGCACACACTGTGGCCTAAATCATATGCAAGCCACTACTGATAACAAACGAGTCACAGCATAGCTAAAACCAAGATTCTGCACTCTTGATAAAAATACCCACATAACACTGCCAATGTGAAAGATTCACAGCAAAACTCATCCTCTGCTTTGTCTACAAAGACCCAAATATATCAGGCTGAATAAACTGCACATTCAAATTATATAGCCCATCAAGCTTTATTTACTTTGGTTGGATTCACAGGATTTGTGCAAATAAGAGTGATTACTTATATAATGAAAGGGAAAAAAAAGGATTTGTTTATCTAGCGCTAATAAATGACTTCGCATCAACATTTTAATGGAAGTGAGAAATCGCTAGTTTTCGTCTGAGAGCGGTGTAAATATTCCCTGGCTGCCTTTTGCGTTAATACAAATTACTGGTATTTTTGAAAGCTCGCATTGTTATTTAACCCACTTACCAATAATGCTGTCACTTTTGTTGCTTTATTTTGTTTCTTAATTAGAACTACATCTTGCTTCCTTTTTCAAAATTACAAGTATATTCACTAGCATGAAACATAAAGTCTCAAGACAACCATGTGTATTGAAGAATTATTGTAGCATTTTTTTTTTTCATAAAGTAACTGAAATACCTGAGAAAGCTGTAGCTAATCATGAAAATAAAAATGAGTTTGTGATAGTTTGAGATTCGAATGCAGATGGAAAAATTGCCTTTATTGAGCATTAAAAACAAGATAATTTGTTAATTGCTCTATATTGTTTTATTTCATGAACTAAATGGACATTCTGATGCAAAAATTACATACTGTAATTTGTTAAATAACGTTATTTTTTTCATTAGTGATCGTAGTCTATGGGACACTATTTATTAATATTCAGGGTTAACAAAGGTTTCCCCGCATCTTTGCGTGTGCATATATCTTTGCCTGTAGCCCCACCCTGCTCTCTCTCAGCCAATTGCATCAGAGTAGGGTCTGTCAATCACCCTGTGCAGATCAATCCATGGTGATTGAAACCCCTAGTGATCCAATTTACCTGCTGGAGTTTATTTACTTGTTTACAAATAACAAACAACTATTTTATTTTGTCATTTGAAAATAGCTGCATTTGCCTATTGAAACCATCAGCTATACTGAAAAAGAAAACTGCAGTATTATCTATAGAAAAGCTATGAAAACAAGAAGACAGCAAGCAGAAGTAAACCTTCCAATAGGGGTGGGAGATATATGTTCTAATTTTTTTTATTTTCAATTGCTCTCTCCAAGGGTCAGATGATTAAAAACTCACCATCATAGAGAAAAATCACACAAAATGTTTGTGCCATTACACTCAATGTAGCTCGCTCCTGCTCTGTCTGACAGCGGGAGCGAGCTACATTGAGTGTAATGGCACGATCGGGCTGTGACTAGACAGCTCAGAAGGAAAACCAGACCCGCTCAGTAGAGCACAGAGGGAGGGTCTGAAAAACCTTCTTTTTTAATAAAAATTCACAGGCAATATTATGTTATATAAAGCTAGCACTAATATAATGTTAAATAATGCTGCACTATGTGCAGAATTATATAACATTATTTTCTAGGTTTACTGGCCCTTTAGGGGAAACCAATACAGTGTCCCTTTAAGGGCCCTGTAGGCTGAATCTGCAGCTTTCATAAATGGAGCCCTATATATTTAAGAATGCTATTCCCTGATTGTCTCACCAACCAGACTTTAGACCCTTTGAAATGAGTTAAACACATACGGCTAATTTAGAGTTTTGTCGGTAACGTCCCGCGTAGCTAACGCTGGCTTTTTTCTTTTCCCCCGCACCTTTTAAATACCACTGGTATTTAGAGTTCACAGAATGGCGTGCGGTTTTCAGTGCGTTAGCTCCAAAAAGGGAGCGTAGAGCATAATTGTAAACCGCCACTGCAACTCTCAATTACCAGCGGTGCTTACGGGAGCGCGGCCAGCTTCAAAAACGTGCTCGTGCACGATTCCCCCATAGAAAACAATGGGGCATTTTGAGCTGAAAAAAAACCTAACACCTGCAAAAAAGCAGCGTTAAGCTCTTAACGCAGCCCCATTGTTTCCTATGGGGAAACAGTTTCTATGTCTGCACCTAACACCCTAACATGTACCCCGAGTCTAAACACCCCTAACCTTACACTTATTAACCCCTAATCTGCCGTTCCCGCTATCGCTGACTCCTGCATATTATTATTAACCCCTAATCTGCCGCTCCATACACCGCCGCAACCTACGTTATCCCTATGTACCCCTAATCTGCTGCCCATAACACCACCGACCCCTATATTATATTTATTAACCCCTAATCTGCCCCCCACAACGTCGCCTCCACCTACCTACAATTATTAACCCCTAATCTGCTGACCGGACCTCACAGCTACTATAATAAATGTATTAACCCCTAATCCGCATCACTCCCGCCTCAATAACCCTATAATAAATAGTATTAACCCCTAATCTGCCCTCCCTAACATCGCCAACACCTAACTACAAGTATTAACCCCTAATCTGCCGACCGGACCTCACCGCTACGCTAATAAATGTATAAACCCTTAAAGCTAAGTCTAACCCTAACCCTAACACCCCCTAAATTAAATATAATTTAAATCTAACGAAATAAATTAACTCTTATTAAATAAATTATTCCTATTTAAAGCTAAATACTTACCTGTAAAATAAACCCTAATATAGCTACAATATAAATTATAATTATATTGTAGCTATTTTAGGATTAATATTTATTTTACAGGCAACTTTGTAATTATTTTAACCAGGTACAATATCTATTAAATAGTTAATAACTATTTAATGGCTACCTAGTTAAAATAATTACAAAATTACTTGTAAAATAAATCCTAACCTAAGTTACAATTAAACCTAACACTACACTATCAATAAATTAATGAAATAAAATACCTACAATTATCTACAATTAAACCTAACACTACACTATCAATACATTAATTAAATACAATACCTGCAAATAAATACAATGAAATAAACTAACTAAAGTACAAAAAATAAAAAAGAACTAAGTTACAAAAAATAAAAAAATATTTACAAACAGTAGAAAAATATTACAACAATTTTAAACTAATTACACCTACTCTAAGCCCTTATAAAATAACAAAGCCCCCCAAAATAAAAAAATGCCCTACCCTATTCTAAAATTAAAATAGAAAAGCTCTTTTACCTTACCAGCCCTTAAAAGGGCCCTTTGCGTGGCATGCCCCAAAGAATTCAGCTCTTTTGCCTGTAAAAAAAAAACATATAATACCCCCCCAACATTACAACCCACCACCCACATACCCCTAATCTAACCCAAACCTCCCTTAAATAAACCTAACACTAAGCCCCTGAAGATCTCCCTACCTTGTCTTCACCACACCGGGTCCCGATCGGTCCAGAAGAGCCTCCAAAGTGTTCATTCAAGCCCAAGCGGGGGCTGAAGAGTGACGTCCATCCTCCGGCTAAAGTCTTGATCCAAGCGGCGGCTAAAGAATTCCCATCTTCGAGCCTAAGTCGTTCATCCTAGCCGGGGCAGAAGAGTCGATCCGGACCGGCAAACATCTTCATACCAAGCCGCATCTTCTATGTTCTTCCATCCGATGACGAACGGGCTCCATCTTGAAGACCTCCGGGTGCGGGATCCGATCCTCTTCTTTCCGACGACTAGACAACGAATGAAGGTTCCTTAAGGGACTCATCCAAGATGGCATCCCTGCGAATTCCAATTGGCTGATAGGGATTCTATCAGCCAATCGGAATTAAGGTAGGAAAATTCTGATTGGCTGATGGAATCAGCCAATCAGATTCAAGGGTTCAATCCGATGTGGGCTGATCCAATCAGTCAATCAGATTGAGCTCGCATTCTATTGGCTGTTCCGATCAGCCATAGAATGCAAGCTCAATCTGATTGGCTGATCCAATCAGCCAATCGGATTGAACTTGAATCTGATTGGCTGATTCCATCAGGCCAATCAGAATTTTCCTACCTTAATTCCGATTGGCTGATAGAATCCTATCAGCCAATCGGAATTCGAGGGACGCCATCTTGGATGACGTCCCTTAAAGGAGCCTTCATTCGTCGGTAGTCCGTCGGGCCAGCAGGATGTTCCGCGTCGGAGGTCTGCAAGATGGATCATGAAGAAAGAAGATTGAAGACCCCGCTTGGAAGATGACATCGCCCAGATGGAAGACTTCTTCAGCGCCGCTTGGAGGATAACTTCATCGGATGAAAGACTTCTTCAGCGCCGCTTGGAGGATCACTTCATCGGATGGAAGATTTCTTCAGCGCCCCTTGGAGGATCACTTCTGCCGCTTCGGATCTCCTCTTCAGTTCCATCGGTGGTTCGGCTGAGTGAAGACGACTCAAGGTAGGATGATCTTCAGGGGGGTAGTGTTAGGTTTTTTTAAGGGGGGTTTGGGTTAGATTAGGGGTATGTGGGTGGTGGGTTTTAATGTTGGGGGGGTTGTATTTTTCTTTTACAGGCAAAAGAGCAGTTTTCTTTGGGGTATGTCCCACAAAAGGCCCTTTTAAGGGCTGGTAAGGTAAAAGAGGCTTTGAACTTTTTTTAATTTAGAATAGGGTAGGGAATTTTTTTATTTTGGGGGTCTTTGTTATTTTATTAGGGGGGCTTAGAGTAGGTGTAATTAGTTTTAAAATTGTTGTAATCATTTTCTGAATGTTTGTAAATATTTTTTTTATTTTTTGTAACTTAGTTCCTTTTTTATTTTTTTGTACTTAGTTAGTTTATTTAGCTTGTATTTATTTGTAGGTATTGGTATTTAATTAATGATTGATAGTGTAGTGTTAGGTTGAATTGGTAGATAATTGTAGGTATTTTAGTTAATTATTTATCGATAGTGTAGTGTTAGATTTAATTGTAGATAGATTGTAGGGGTATTTTATTTAATTAATTTAGTTGATAGTGGTAGTGGTTAGGGTTTAATTGGAACTTAGGTTAGGATTTATTTTACAGGTAATTTTGTAATTATTTTAACTAGGTAGCTATTAAATAGTTATTAACTATTTAATAGCTTGTACCTGGTTAAAATAAATACAAAGTTGCCTGTAAAAGATAAATATTAAAGCTTAAATAGCTATCTATTTAGTAAGTATTTTAGCTTTAAATAGGGAATAAGTTAGTATTTAATAAGATTAATTTATTTTGTTAGATTTAAATTATATTTAACTTAGGGGGGTGTTAGGTGTTAAGGTTAGGACTTAGCTTTAGGGGTTAATACATTTATTAGAGTAGCAGTGAGGTCCGGTCAGCCTACCCTAATTTAGAATAGGGTAGGGACCTTTATTATTTTGGGGGGGCTTTGTTATTTTATTAGGGGGCTTAGAGTAGGTGTAATTAGCTTAAAATTCTTGTAACCTTTTTTTATTTTTTGTAATTTAGTGGAGGGGGGGTTGTAATTTAATTTAGTTTATTGTAATTGTAGGTAATTGTAGGTACTTGTAGTTAATTGATTTAATTTATTTATGATAGTGTAAGTGGTTTAGGTTTAATTGTAACTTAGGTTAGGATTTATTCTTACAGGTAATTTTGTAATTATTTTAACTAGGTAGCTATTAAATAGTAAATAATCTATTTAATAGCTATTGTACCTAGTTAAAATAAATACAAAGTTGCCTGTAAAATAAATATAAATCCTATAATAGCTACAATATAAGTTATTCGTTATATTGTAGCTATATTAGGGTTTATTTGTACAGGTAAGTATTTAGATTAGAATAGGAGATACTTTAGTTAATAATATTTAATTTATTTCGTTAGATTAAAATTATATTTAATTTCGGGGGGGTGTTAGGGTTAGGGGTTAGACCTTAGCTTAGGGGTTAATACATTTATTATAGTAGCCGGCGGTCGGTCCGGTCGCAGATTAGGAGTTAATACTTGAATTAGGTGGTCGGCGATGTTAGGAGGGGCGATTAGGGTTTAATACTATTTATTATAGGGGTTAGTGAGGCGGGAGTGGAGGCGGATTAGGGGTTAATAACTTTATTAAGTAGCGGTGAGGTCCGGTCGGCAGATTAGGGGGGTTAATAATTATAGGTAGGTGGCGGCAGAAACGTTGGGGCGGCAGATTAGGGGGTTAATATATATTAATACAGGGGGTCGCGGTGTTAGGGGCAGCAGATTAGAGGGGTACATAGGGAATAACGTAGGTGGGCGGCGGTGTGCAGTCGGCAGGATTTAGGGGTTAAAATGTTTAAATAGGAGTGGCGGCGATGTGGGGGGGGGCCTCGTTTAGGGGGTACATAGGTAGTTTTATGGGTGTTAGGTTGTACTTTAGAGCACAGTAGTTAATAGCTTTATGAACCGGCGTTAGCCCAGAAAGGCTCTTAACTCCTGACGTTTTTTCTGCGCTGGGAGTTTTGTCGTTAGTATTTCTAACGCTCACTTCAGCCACGACTCTAAATACTGGGCCCGTTAGAAAGGAGTCCATTGAAAAGAGTAGGATACGCAAATATGGCTAGGGGGAATCTGCGGTATGGAAAAGTCGCGGCTGGAAAGTGAGCGTTAGACCCTTTCCTGACTGACTCTAAATACCAGCGGGCGGTAAAAACCAGCGTTAGGAGCCTCTAACGCTGGTTTTGACGGCTAACGCCAAACTCTAAATCTAGGCGATATTTAGCTAGGGTCAATAATGCGAAGATTAACAAATTTGAAAATAGTGCTCTTATACCTCCAAAAAATTCAAATCATCCAAAAAACCCAACTGTGTTCTTGCAGTAATATAGCCACACGTATGTACTTAAAAGAACATTAATGTCATATTTTCTATATAAATGCAAAATATACATATCATTTAAGTATTACTTTGAAAAATGTTTGTATACAAAATTTTTTTTACAAAGCATTTAATATTATACTTTTATATGCAAACATAAAATCAATTTTAGTATGTTGACCTTATCTCTGCTGTGGCCAGATTTAAATAATCTTTTGCACAGCTCAAGCAATCAATGAGGAGAATTATTGCAGGGTTGTTAATCCTGTGGGATACATTCTAACCTTACAGGTGACTTATTTCTACAATGAAAAGTTATATATATATATGACACCTTTAAACTTTTTTTTTTAAAATTCTATTTTATTTTATATTTTGTAAATGTTTCACAAATAACAACAATAATAGCATATAACACAGCATACATGATACAATGCACGCTAAAAATCAATTTCCTTTACTAACAATTGGCTAGATTACGAGTTGTGCGTTAGGCTTAAAAAGCAGCGTTGGCCGGTCCCAACGCTACTTTTTAATGCCCGCTGGTATTATGAGTCTTGAAATGACAGGCTCACCACTCACTTTTTTGGCCAGACTCGGAAATTCCGCAAATCCACTTATGTCAGTTGCGTATCCTATATTTTCAATGGGACTTGCATAGCGCCGGTATTACGAGTCTGACCAAAAGTGAGTGGTAGACCCTCTCCTGTCAAGCCTGGTACCGCATTTTAAAGTCAGTAGTTTAGAGTTTTACACTACAACGCCGTAGCATAAAACTGTTAACTAAAGTGCTAAAAAGTACATTAACACCCATAAACTACCTATTAACCCCTAAACTGAGGCCAACCCACATCGCAAACACGAAAATAAATATTTTAACCCCTAATCTTGCCCAAAGCCGGAACATTCGCTGCCACTATAGATAAATATATAACACTCTAAATCGCCGGGGGACAAGTTACATATTATTAACCCCTAATCTGCTGGCCCCTAACATCGCCGACAGCCTACCGTACACTTATTAACCCCTAATCTGCCGCCCACAACGTAGCCGCCACTATATAAATGTATTAACTCCTAAACCTAAGTCTATCCCTAACCCTACACTACCATCCTATAACTTAAAATATAATTACAAAAATCTAAATAAAATTACTACAATTACCTAAATAATTCCTATTTAAAACTAAATACCTATAAAATAAACCCTAAACTAGCTACAATATAAATAATAGTTACATTGTAGCTATCTTAGGGTTAATTTTTATTTTACAGGCAACTTTGTATTTATTTTAACTAGGTAGAATAGTTATTAAATAGTTATTAACTAGTTTAATAACTACCTAGTTAAAATAAAGACAAATTTACCTGTAAAATAAAACCTAACCTAAGTTAACACTAACACCATAACACTACACTATAATTAAATAAATTAACGAAATTAAATACGAGTAAATAATAAAATAATTACAAGATGTTTGTAAACTAATTACACCTAATCTAATCCCCCTAACTAAATAAAAAAGCCCCCCAAAAATAAGAGAAAAATCCCCTTACCCTACACTAAATTACAAATAGCCCTTAAAAGGGCCTTTTGCGGTGGCATTGTCCCAAAGTAAGTCAGCTCTTTTACCTGTAAAACAAAAGTACAAATACCCCCTCAACATTAAAACCCACCACCCACACAACTAACCCTACTCTAAAACCCAACCAATGCCCCCTTAAAAAAACCTTACACTAACCCCTTGAAGATTACCCTACCGTGAGACGTCTTGTGAGAAGTTGTCCTCCAGACGGGCAGAAGTCTTCATCCAAGCCAGGCAGAAGAGGTCCTCCAGACGGGCAGAAGTCTTCATCCAGATGGCATCTTCTATCTTCATCCATCTGGCGCGGAGCGGGTCCATCTTCAAGACATCCGACGTGGAGCATCCTCTTCATCCGGAGTCTTCTTACTAAATGACAGTACCTTTAAGTGACATCATCCAAGATGGCGTCCCTTCAATTTCGATTGGCTGATAAAATTCTATCAGCCAATCAGAATTAAGGTAGAAAAAATCCTAATGGCTGATGCAATCAGCCAATAGGATTGAGCTCACATTCTATTGACTGATTAGAACAGCCAATAGAATGCCAGCTCAATCCTATTGGCTGATTAGAATTCTATCAGCCAATCGGAATTGAATGGACGCCATCTTGGATGACGTCACTTAAAGGTACCGTCATTTAGTAAGAAGACTCTGGATGAAGAGGATGCTCCATGTCGAATGTCTTGAAGATGGACCCGCTCCGCGACAGATGGATGAAGATAGAAGATGCTGTCTGGATGAAGACTTCTGCCCGTTTGGAGGACCTCTTGTGCCCGGCTTGGATGAAGACTTCTGCCCGTCTGGAGGACAATTTCTGCCCGGTTGGGTGAAGACGTCTCACGGTAGGTGGATTCTTCAAGGGGTTAGTGTTAGGTTTTTTAAGGGGGGATTGGGTTGGGTTTTAGAGTAGTGGTTGGTTGTGTGGGTGGTGGGTTTTAAATGTTTGGGTGGGTATTTGTACTTTTGGTTTACAGGTAAAAGAGCTGATTACTTTGGAGGCAATGCCCTGCAAAAGGCCCCTTTTAAGGGCTATATGTAATTTAGGTGTAGGGTAGGGGCTTTTTTATTTTGGGGACTTTTTTATTTTGGTTAGGGGGGATTAGATTAGAGTAATTAGTTTATGTACTTTAGATAATTTTATTTAATTGTAATTAATTGTATTTAATTTAGTTAATTTATTTAATTATAGTGTAGTGTTAGGTGTTAGTGTAACTTAGGTTAGGTTTTATTTTACAGGTAAATTTGTCTTTATTTTAACTAGGTAGTTATTTAATAGTTAATAACTATTTAATAACTATTCTACCTAGTTAAAATAAATACAAAGTTGCCTGTAAAATAAAAATAAACCCTAAAATAGCTACAATTTAACTATTAGTTATATTGTAGCTAGTTTATGTTTTTTTTTAGGTAAGTATTTAGTTTTAAATAGGAATTATTTAGGTAATTGTAGTAATTTTATTTAGATTTATTGTAATTATATTTAAGTTAGGGGGGTTAGGCTTAGACAGGTTTAGGGGTTAATAACTGTATTATAGTGGTGGCTACGTTGTGGGCGGCAGATTAGGGGTTAATAAATGTAGTTAGGTTGTGGCGACATTGGGGGTGGCAGATTAGGAGTTAATAAATATAATGTAGGGTTCAGCGATGTTGGGGGCAGCAGATTAGGGGTTCATAACTATAATGTAGGTGGCGGCGGTGTCCGGAGCGGCAGATTAGCGGTTAATAATATAATGCAGGTGTCGGCGATGTCTGGGGCGGCAGATTAGGGGTTAATAAGTGTAATATGAGGGGTGTTTAGACTCAGGGTTCATGTTAGGGTGTTAGGTGTAGACATAAAAAGTATTTCCCCATAGGAATCAATGGGGCTGCGTTAGGAGCTTTACGCTGCTTTTTTGCAGGTGTTAGTTTTTTTTTCAGCCAGCTCTCCCCCATTGATTCCTATGGGGAAATTGTGCACGAGCACGTTTTACCAGCTCACAGCTAATGTAAGCAGCGCTGGTATTGAGGTGAGATGGGAGCTAAATTTTGCTCTTCGCTCACTTTTTTGCAGTTAATGCCGGGTCTCTAAAAACCCGTAATACCAGCGCTGACTGTAAGTGAGCGGTGAGCATAAACTGCTCGTTAGCATCGCACCCCTCCTAACGCAAAACTCGTAATCTAGGTGAATGTTATCTTACATAACATGAAAAAAACAATCAAATAAGAATGACTTATTGAACATGTAAAACAAGAACAATGGCATGACCCACCTAAAACTATCTTGCTAGGTTTAAACATTTTATTGTGAATGTAATTTTGATTTTTAAGGCATATGAAACCCAATTGTTTTCTTTCATGATTCAGATAAAGCAGCAATTCTAAGCAAATTTCTAATTTAGTCCTATTAACAATTTTTCTATGGTATCTTTATTTGAAAAAGCAGTAATGAAAGCTTAGGAGCCGGCTCATTTTTGGTTCAGCACCTGGGTAGCACTTGCTGATTGGTGTCTAAATGTAGCCACCAATAAGCAAGCTATACCCAGTGTTCTGAACCAAAAATGAGCCAGTTCGGAAGCTATGAAAGTTTAATTTTGACTTTCTTGTCCCTTTAAATTACAGGAAAATAAGACTAAATGAAATGGAAAAAGAATAAAGGTATATATATATATATACGTATATATATATATACTGCTCTCCCACCGACTGTAGCAACTGCCCGGGTGCTTTGAAGGTATTTGTAAAAGTTCATAAATGAAGCACTCACTGATCCATCAACATCTGTGGCAAAAAAACTTTAATGTCTGTGACGTTTCGGGACAGAACAAGTCCCTTCCTCTGACAAGTAAAAGTGTACAAAATCAGCCTTTAAATAGGCCCCAAACAACACTCCCCTCAAGAACAGCCAATCAGGGCTGAGTAAGTATCACACCCCTTCAGTAACCAATTGCAATGTTTGAAAGATTCTCAAAAAATGTATAATTGAAATAATAAATAATAATAATAATGATATAAAGCCCAAAACCAAACTCTCCAGGGAGTGATTATGTCCACATACTTAAGGTCAATAAAGAAAATAATATCGAAAGTCCTAATACCTATAACAGCATAAATCTTGGTAAAAACCTGTCAACCGAAAAATTGTATGTTCTGGGAGGCACCTGGTGGAGGAGGAGCAAGGTTCTGATTGCTGAGCTCTCCCCTCCAGTCTCACAGCACCTGGCGGTAGGAAATTCGCGCCTCCCCACTACCTGGGGCTGCTACCTGGACAGTTTGTAACAACTTCTCCGGTGCCGTGCAGTGGAAATTCAACCCACTGCTTTGTTGCAGAAACAGACCCATAATCTGTCCTCAGCTATATTAACAAACTACTAACATTACTACAAGTAATTATCCCCCCCTTCGTGGCTACTTTGTAAAAAAGAAACATAAGGGGAAAAAGAAAGACAAAAACGGACGCCTGAATCTCCCCCTGTTCCAGTCTACGCTATATTGTGCTACTACAACTTGTTGGAATCAAGGGCTCCCCCTCCCTCCGCACCCGCTTCGTGTTCAAAATTGCATCAGGTGTACTCACCTGAACTTCGTGAAGGAAGGAAAGACCGGCAAAGGCACCCCTGCTCTTACGGGACTAATTCTGCCTGTGTTGCCCCCTCCCCCACTGAGGATGCGTGGGAGGAGGCATTGAGAATCTCGTTGGACGCCAAGAGCAGTGTGAGGTGAGAGACTAGCCACAGAGGGTCTCCTGTCTTTGCCTCTCCCCCCCCCTCTCCCACCGGTGCTGCGTGAGAGGGGGTGAGGGATACGTCCGCTGCGCAAAGAACTCTCAACACCGGGTTGTCTAGAAGAAGATTTCCTGAGTGCCCGCTCCCTGCCGATACTGCCGCATCCATTCTGGCTCACCAGTCATTACCAGAGGAAGGACCGGGTAGCGGAGGAAAGGGTAAGTCCCAATGTACAGCTGATTGTAGACGGGGAAAATATTACCTTAACTGAAAAGAGAACACTGGGGACGGATAGTCAGGCTTAAGTATAAGAACACCTCCCCCCCAATACGAAAATAAGTACATTTACAAGTCACACAAGAAGGGGGAAACAGAGGAGGAACAATATAATTACTTACCAGCTTGCAAAATTTCGGACTGAGACACTTAGAAGCAAGGGAGAAGTGAACATATAGGAAGGTGTATTAAAGCAGCAGCATATCATTTAACCCATTTTTCAAGGGACATACTGTAGAAAATTGGGACACTGGATAAAATAATGCCCTCCTCTTATCCTTGAAATATCAGAGGACCAATACTAGAAAGACACTGGTCCAGAGAATTTCTCTCTCCCCTATAAGTGTGGAGGCTGAGGGAAAATCCTTCTCTTATAAGGAAAGGGGAAGGAGAAGGAAGGAGAGAAGAAAAAGAAGAAAAAAAGCTAAATTCTCAATTGCAACTAAATTATAATAGGCCTTATGAGCTTGCTTTTTCTTTGCTTAGCATTTTATATATCTCTAATTGCTGAGTCAGCAAGTAAGGTTGCTGAATCGATTTACACCTGTAATAATAACCATCAAAATCAGTGGTAAAATTGTAAACTGCATTGGTTCCCCAGTATTGTTACCAAAATTTATATAAGAACGATTACTGTAAAGAGGGTTCACTTGGGTGCCAACGCTCTTGGCACCTAGGTTTATTTCTCTATCTAATACAACAGAGTCTTTATTATTGCATTAATGATTGTACTTACTCTAGGAGGGAAAAAAAAGGAAAGAGGGAACCTTATACACATGTTTAATGATAGTATCCTAAATTTTTGGCTACTTTCCCCCCTTAATCAATAATTGGGTGGCCTAGATATAAAAATCAGACAATTAGTCAACCGCAGTAGAGGACTAGTTCTAACATAAGTTAAATTTGGGAAGAAGTCTAATTGGGACTCAGAGGAGTTGGGAGGAATATTTCTCTGTTGCCGCAATAAACCCACTTTATCACTTTTCAAAATAAATTTTCACTTCCTCACATAAATTATTTAAATAATTAATTTCCCCTTCAATCACTACACATCACACCAACCCTGAATTTTTGCAACGCTTGGGCTCTTGTAGCCCCCTCACACCAGGCCTTCACCTTCTTTCACTGGCACACCCTCACCTTCCCTCTATTTCCAATGCATCACTATATACCACACACTAATTCCCCCCCCCCTTTTTTTTTTCTTTTTTTTTCCCCCCGGGCACTTTTTTATAACTCACAATCACGCGGTACATGGATAAATATCTTTCAAACTCCCCAAAAAAACCCTCCCCAAACATGACAGGAAGGCACAGAGACAGGAAAATTAAGAATCCAGTAGAACCAGTTGCTGAACAAACTAGTCTTTTTAATGCAGCAACAATGCCTGAAAATCTTAATATGCAGACACTAGTGACCAGTATTGCAGAGGCACTTGCCCCTAAATTTGAAATACTCAAAACTGAAATTAAGCAAGATATTTCCTCTTTAACTCAAGAGGTGCGGCAGTTCTCGCATAGAATGCAAGAAGTAGAACAGAGGGTATCGGATCTGGAAGACCAAGCAATTACACATAGTTCTAAGATTGAGATCTCAGCCAAAAGGCTACAAAAAATCATGGACAGACTAGAGGACCTCGAAACCGTTCAAGACGGAATAATCTCAGAATAATTGGCCTTCCTGAAAGTAAACAATTTGAAAACCTTGACACTTTCATATCCGATACTCTTACTAAAGCTTTAAAAATCCCTTCTACACATCCTCCGATTATAGTTGAGCGAGCCCACAGGATAGGCCCCCCATGGCTAGAGGGTAAAAATAGCAGTAGAAATCGACCGGTAATAGCTAGGCTACTTAACTACAAGAATAAAGATCTATTGCTACAGTACTCTCGAAAGAACCAACCGATCATGATAGAGGGTAATAGAATCATGATTTTTCAGGACTTTTCGGCAGATACTGCCTTAAAGAGACGTGAATTAGCCCCGATTTGCTCAAAATTTATACAACAAGGGTATAGGGCGGTTCTGATCTACCCCTCAAAATTGAAAGTGGTATTAAATGGAATAACACATATTACTGAGGATGTCCAAATGGCTGAAAATCTCTATAAATCTCTAGATATATAAATATAGGCGACAACTTATGTCTAATGGCCTTTTTTATGTGGATCTATTTTGTATTTTTGTTTTTCCTTTTTTGCATTAATTGTGAAAGCAAGTATATGATGATGGCAGTTATGGGGGAAAATGGAACCCCCTCCTTTCCCCCCCTTCCCCCTGTTTTTCGAATTTCCTTTTTTATTAATTTCTAATTTTATTTATTTATTTATTTATTTATTTTTTCCGTCCTTTTATTCCTTCCCCGCCTTATTTTCCGACAATTCCCCTGCTCCCACCTCTCCCTATGTCTTTTATTCTTTTTATCTTCCCTTTACATTTTAGAACATGACACATAATACGGAAAATTTTAAAATTGTATCATGGAATGTAGGGGGAATTTCTTCCCCTATTAAACGTAAAGCAATTTTGTCACACTTACGGAAAGCCCAGACGGACATTGGTTTAATACAGGAAACCCACTTAAATCTAGAGGAATCATTAAAACTAAAGTCATCTTGGGTAAAAGAAGTTCTTGTAGCTCCGAGTGTAGGGAAGAAGAGGGGAGTAGCAATACTCATAGGTAAAAGACTTCAAGTGGAGATTCTGGGCTCTGAGGCTGATCCCGGGGGGAGGTATGTCCTGGTTAAGATGAAAATAGGTCAGGCAAAATATACAATCTGCAACGTCTATGGTCCAAATAAAACTGATCCTGAATTCTGGGAAGCATTACAAGCAAAGCTCCTTCTAAGTACTGAAGGACATTTAATCTTGGGGGGGGGATTTTAATATGGCCCCCCAATGTCCCATAGATAGACTCAGAGAAAATACTAAGAGTCCGAAACAGAAAAAAGATAATCTTGATTTTAAGGTAATTAATAATATTAAACAGATCCTCTCTCTGTGTGACATTTGGAGATATCAGAACCCTGACACTCAGGACTTCACTTGTCTATCTAAGGCTCACAAAACATTATCCAGGATTGACCTGTTTTTAATCGGGGACCATTTAAGCCCTACAATGGTTAAATCTGAGATAATGCCTATTTTTCTGTCGGATCATGGGCCTATCACTCTTGAATTTAACTTTATTCAATACAGATCAAAGAATCTGCGATTCTTTTTTCCCTATTATCTTTATACGGATTTTAAGTTCAAAGAGTGGCTCAGGAACAAATTCAATGAATATGCTCAATTTAACAATAACTATGTGGACCGTACAGACATCTTCTGGGAAACTGCTAAAGCAGTCCTCAGAGGGGAAATTATGGCATACTCTGCCATCCAAAATAAGAGAAGAATGGCAAGAGAGAAGGAAGTCTCTAACTCATTGATTAATTCCTATAATCTTTACCTACTGGAAAGAACGCCTTTAAATTGGGCAAGATACATACGAGCTAAGTCTGCGAGAGATACCTTTTATTTAACGCAGGAAACATATAGTGAGCTCAGGCTGCAAGCCAAACTACATAAATTTGGTAATAAGTCTGGTAAAATGCTAACTAAACTAATTAAGAACGAGAATAAAAAACTTAATATTGATAAAATTCAGTATAATGGGAAGCTTTTAACTAAATCGGAAGAAATTTCTAGGGTATTTCACCAATATTTCCAACAACTATACACTAGTAAAGAGTTTGATATAGATAAAGCGACTGAATTTTGTAGTAAAATCAATCTCCCAATGGTCACCCCTGAGGAGATCGCTGGACTCAATGCACCCATTACACTAGAAGAAATTGGAACAATAATTACCAAACTCCCTTTAAGTAAAGCAGCTGGCCCGGATGGTCTTCCCAATGAGCTCTACAAAATTTTATCATCAGAGATAGCTCCATATCTGGGCAATCTTTACAATGATATTTTTATTAAACATAAACAGGTCTCGTCCTCCTTTGCGTCCTCACTTACTACTCTGATCTTAAAAGAAGGGAAAGATCCCACATGTAAAGAGTCTTATAGACCTATTGCATTGTTAAACTCAGACTATAAAATCCTCTCCTCTATTTTAGCAAAAAGGCTCCAGTTTATCTTAACCACAGTAATCCACTCAGATCAAGCCGGCTTTATTAATAATCGTAATTCTTCGGCAAAAATTAGAGAATTACTAGTTACTATGGAATATATCCAAAGAACATCTCCCCAGGGGGCGGGGAGGGAGGATCCCCCTGATCTGGCCATCTTGTCAATAGATGCGGAAAAAGCCTTTGATTTAGTAATCCACAAACACTTAATTTTCTCTTTAACAAAGTTTGGGATTGGGGGCAATTTTCCTAAGTTTGTGGAGAACCTATACAATCATTCTTTTACAAGTCTGATTATTAATAACGATATCTCTTCTTCAATTGCATTGGAGAGGGGCACTCGTCAGGGCTGTCCTCTCTCCCCGCTCCTATTCGACCTAGCCATAGAACCGTTAGCAATTAAGATTAGGTGCTCGCTGGAAGGTATAAAAATTCGTAGTCATGAAATAAAAATTGGATTATATGCGGATGATCTACTTATATATCTTTCTAACACAGCAAAAAACATACCAAAACTTTTGCAGATCACTGATCATTTTGGGACATTTTCAGGGTACAAAGTAAATGCTACAAAATCTGAATTAATTTGGCTTAGGAAAAACAGGACCAGTATTGCAGACATACCTTTTAGAGTAGTAACGGAATCTATGAAATATTTAGGAATTAAAATACCAATTAATCTAAAAGATCTTTACAAGGTAAATATAACCCCAATGATAGCATATATTAAAGAAAGGCTTAAAACCTGGCAAAGCTTACCTCTTTCAATTTCTGGCTGTACAGCTCTATTTAAAATGGTTCTTCTTCCAAAGCTGCTTTACATTTTACAGAATGTCCCTTTAATGTTGTTTGAGAAAGATATACGATCGCTAAATTCATCAATTGGACAATTTATTTGGCAGGGGAAAAGATCTAAGATAGCCCTCTCTAAACTAACAGCGCCAAGAGAGATGGGAGGCTTAGCACTCCCAAATTTAAGATTTTACAATCTCTGTTTTTTAGTCCGCATAGTAGCAGATTGGTTTTCCAGCAAGAACTATGTTTTAAATAATGATCTGGAGTCCAATATATGTGAACCATATTCACCAGTAGCCTTGGCACACTTGGAACTAGAGATCTCCCAATAAGTATTAAGGAACTTAAATTTATTTTGAACCCGCTCAAAGCATGGTCTAGACCAGTGATTTTTAACCTTTTTTTTGCCGTGGCACACTTTTTTACATTAAAAAATCCTGTGGCACACCACCATCCCAAAATTTAAAAAAAATCACACATTGTAGCCTAATACACATTTATATATATACACATACACACAAACACACACATACTGTATGTATTGTGCTGTTATGCCATGCTCCTACAAACTACCCCTGCACTGGGAGTAAAAAACAAGCAAAGTTTAAAAAATATGTCACACTGTTGTCAGTCTGCCGTGGCACACCTGAGGATCTCTCACGGCACACTAGTGTGCCACGGCACACTGGTTGAAAAACACTGGTCTAGACTAACTAAACTTCTTTCAATATGCTCTAAGGCATCAAAATACCTTCCCTTAATCAGAAACCCAAATTTTCAACCTGGTTTAGACTCAGCTGTTTTCAACAGATGGCATAATAATGGATTGGATAGAGTTATCTATCTAGTTGATCGGGATAGAAAATGTGTCAAATCTTTTGCAGAATTGAGGGATGAATTCAATTTGCTAAACAAAGATTTTTTCGCATACCTACAGATAAGACATTATATTATAGATCTCACACATAGGGTTGACTGGAACTGGACTTTGGGCAATTTAGAAACCTGGCTAATAATAACTAAAGATTCTTCTATGTCCATTTCTCCATGTTACTATATGCTGAGCCTCAGTAAGGCTGCCCCGCTAGTGGAGAACTTGGCCTTGACCTTGAATAATTTAATTCCATACAGTAATATAGAACCTAAAATCATCCAACTTTCATTAAATAAGGTAATAAAAACAACGTTTTCCTCCAACTGGCGAGATGCTCATTTGAAACTTTTGCATAGGGCATACTTCACCCCGGAGAGAGGCCTCAGAGTCCGAAACCTTGAATTTAATAAATGTCCTAGATGTTCTTACGTAGCTGCTGATTTAATACACATGTTTTGGTCCTGTCCTAGAATGAGAAATCTATGGAGTAAGCTGGAATATTGGCTTAAAAATATACTTAAAATTGAGCTGATAGCCCTCTCCTTGTTTCAGATTGTATTTTGTCTGAGGCCTGGAGAGGAACGTCAGCCTAATGAAAAGCTGGTCAACTTATCTATCTTAGCTACCAGATATCTGTTATGTAAGAAATGGAAGATTGAGGGCGATACCAACTATTTCAGAAATTAGGGAATCACCTTAAGAAACAATGTGTCCTTAGAACAGAAAAAACACCAATATAGATAACGAACGTGACGTAAAGAAATTTTTTCATAAATGGGCGCCATTTATTAAGATTTTCCCCTGAAAGAGGAAATCGATTATTTGATTTCCTCCATTTAAGAACTCAGAGTTAGTATTACTAGGTATTTGGTGAGCTGATGTGGGGTTAGATATAATTCGAAAATTTCTCCTTGCCCCCCCCCCTTTTTTTTTTTTTTTTTTTTTTTTGTTCCTTGGTTTTAACGGGGTGGAAGAGGAGGGGGAAAAAAAAGAAAAAATTCCAACATTGAGTTATTAAAGAAAGACAGACGGGTTAGTCAGCCAATTAGGTATATGATATGTAATATACATTTTTTCTTTTTGGACTGTTACTATCTTCTTTTCTTTGTTATTTTTTCTTTTACTTTTTGTCTTCTTGTACCGGTGAAATGTAATATTTTGTGGCTTTCTTATTATGGAATCTGTACTCACTGTTGGACAAAAATAAAATATTAAAATTTTTTTTTGTATGTTCTACCTAAATCATAAAAGATTTTTTTGGGGTTTCATGTCCCTTTAATGAGAGAGGAAATAGCTTGCCATATAGGTTATAGGTTACTACACAAATACACTGAAATCTGATAGTTATATTTATTCTGTTTAAAATACAGACCGTAGCATGTTGATACAGCATCACAGGTTCCCCTAGTTCCAGGGGCATTAAAAAATACAAAACAAATGTATATTTTGTTGTCTAACCAGAAAGGCAATCATTCCTCCTCTCAGAACATTAAAAAAGCAGTGCCGTTCTCTGCCACGCCCTAAGGGGACAGCATATGTTATCCTTAAAGGAACATGAAACCCAATATTTTTTCCTTCATGATTCAGATAGAACATACAATTTTATTTTTTTTCCAATTTAAAAAAAAAAAAAAACCTATCAACCAATCATCATCAAGATTACATATGTCAATGGAGCGTCATGCATGACAACCAAAGCGTAACCAAGCACAGTTGTTAAGGACGCCCTGATCACAAATCATCCAGAACAGACATCATCGCACCTCCGCAATGTAATACAAATATATTGGGCAAAATGTAATAAAAGCACTTAATCAAAGGCACAATAGAAACCGAAACAAAAAAATGTAGAACGTTAGACATTTGTCTATCATCCATAACAAACAAATGTAAACAACTATGACAACGAGCCCCTTTTAGCTAATTGGTCACATACTCCTCCAGTGGGCGTGTATTATCTGTGTTGCCCTGTGACACATAAACACCTAGCATATAAATATTACTCACACACAATCCTACAAAAAGCAAGGACATCTATAGCATTATCCTGTCACAATGTTAAAGTATGGACAAACCGGCTATCTGTTAACCGTAATCCTGATGGCATAATTGTCCAGATCATTCATATGTACACAATTGAGACTGCACACCCCTGCTCTAATTGGTCATCTAGTACACAGATATATATTAAATACGAACTGTCATATTGTATGTAAGGACACAATCATCCATAACAAACAAATGTAAACAACTAAGACAACAAGTCCCTTTTATCTGATTGGTCACATACTGCTCCAATGGGCGTGTATTGTTTGTGTTGCCCGGTGACACGTAAACACCTAGCAAATAAATATTACTCACACACAATCCTGTAAGAAGCAAGGACATCTACAGCATCATCCTGTAGCAATGTTAAAGTATGGACAAACCGGCTATCTATTAACCGTAATCCTGATGGCATAGTCATACAAATCACTCATATATCAACAATTGAAATAGCACACCCCCTGCTCTGATTGGTCATCTAGTTAACAGTAGTGATGTCGCGAATAGTTCGCCGGCGAATAGTTCGCAGCGAACATAGCATGTTCGCGTTCGCCCGCGGTGGGGCGAACACTATGCGATGTTCGACTCCGCCCCCCTATTCGTCATTATTGAGTAAACTTTGACCCTTTACCTCACAGTCAGCAGACTCATTACAGCCAATCAGTGGCAGGACACTCCCTCCCAGACCCTCCCACCTCCTGGACAGATCCATTTTAGATTAATTTTGGAAGCTGCATTCTTAGTGAGGAGGAGGGACAGTGTAAGCTGCTGATGATTTATAGGGAGGAATCGAATAGCTAGGCTAGGTGTTTTCAGTGCCCCTACTACAGTCCTGAAGGACTCATCTGATCTCTGCTGTAAGGACAGCACCCCAAAAAGCCCTTTTTAGGGCTAGAACATCAGTCTGCTTTTTTTTTTTTTTTTTCCTGTGTATCTAATTGCAGTTGCCTGCCTGCCAGCGTGCAATGTCAGGCTCACAGCGTATACTGTGCCCACTTTCCCAGTGCCACCACTCATTATCTGGTGTAACAGTAGTGTACATTTAAAAAAAAATCAACACTTTTTTGGACTGTGAAATAATAGCAGACCAGCTGCCAGTACCCAAGGATGGCAGGCCAATAAGGGCAGATGGGGAGGGTTAGAGAGCTGTTTTGGGGGGGATCAGGGAGGTTGGGGGCTAAGGGGGGGGATTCTACACCACAGCATATGTAAATATGCCTAAAAAAAATTAAATATTTTTTAAAAAACCTTTTATTTTAGTACTGGGCAGACTTTCTGCCAGTACTTAAGATGGCGGGGGACAATTGTTGGGGATGGGGGAGGGAAGGGTGCTGTGTTGGAGGGATCAGGGGGTCTGATGTGTCAGGTGGGAGGCTGTTCTCTACACCTAAAGCTAAAATTAACCCTGCAAGCTCCCTACAAACTAACCTAATATAACCCCTTCACTGCTAACCATAATACACGAGTGATGCACAGCAGCATTTAGCGGCCTTCTAAATTACCAGAAAGCAACGCCAAAAGTCATATATGTCTGCTATTCTGAACAAAGGGGATCCCAGAGAAGCATTTACAACCATTTATGCCATAATTGCATAAGCTGTTTGTAAATGATTTCAGTGAGAAACCTAAAATTGTGAAAAATTTAACGTTTTTATTTAATTTGATCGCATTTGGCGGTGAAATGGTGGCATGAAAAATACCAAAATGGGCCTAGATCAATACTTTGGGTTGTCTACTACACTACACTTAAGCTAAAATTAACTCTACAAGCTCCCTACATGCTCCCTAATTAACCCCTTCACTGCTGGGCATAAACCACGTGTGGTGCGCATTGGCATTTAGCAGCCTTCTAATTACATAAAAGCAAACGCCAAAGCCATATAAGTCTGCTATTTCTGAACAAAGGGGATCCCAGAGAAGCATTACAACCATGTATGCCATAATTGGCATAAGTTGTTTGTAAAATAAATTCTGTGGAGAAACCTAAAGTTTTGTGAAAAAGTGAACATTTTTTTTTTATTTGATCGCATTTGGCGGTGAAATGGTGGCATGAAATATACCAAAAAGGGCCTAGATCAATACTTTGGGATGTCTTCTAAAAAATAATAAATACATGTCAATGGATATTCAGGTATTCCTGACAGATATCAGGGTTCCAATGTAACTAGCGCTCATTTTGAAAAAAAGTGGTTTTGAAATAGCAAAGTGCTTCTTGTATTTATTTCCCTATAACTTGCAAAAAAAGCAAAGAACATGTTAACATTGGGTATTTCTAAACTCAGGACAAAATTTAGAAACTATTTAGCATGGTTGTTTTTTGGTGGTTGTAGATGTGTAACGATTTTGGGGGTCAAAGTTAGAAAAAGTGTGTTTTTTTCTATTTTTTCCTCATATTTTATAATATTTTTAATAATAAATTATAAGATATGATGAAAATAATGGTATCTTTAGAAAGACCATTTAGTGGCGAGAAAAACGGTATATAATATGTGTGGGTACAGTAAATGAGTAAAAGGAAAATTACAGCTAAACACAAACACAGCAGAAATGTAAAAATAGCCCTGGTCCTTAAGGGAAAGAAATTGAAAAATGGTCTTGGTCCTTAAGGGGTTAAAAAAAAACCTAGAAATTTGACTGTGAAATAATAGCAGTCAGTGGAGGGGGGCGGGATCATGGGCGGGGATGTCCGGGGGCGCGCATGGACGCGCGCGCGTGCACGGGAGGGCGGGGGTGGGCGCGTGCACGGGGAGGGAGCGGGTGGGAACCGCTACACTACAGAAAAAGTTGTTGTAAAATTTAAAAAAAAAGGAAAAAAAAAAAAAAAAAAAGATCAGGCAGGTGGTGGGGGTTGGTCTGTGGGGGGGGGGGGAAGCTACACTACAGAAAAAAACCCCAAAAAAACAGAAAAAACTACTTTTTTTTGCAAACTGGTACTGGCAGACAGCTGCCAGTACCCAAGATTGCTGCCAATAAGGCAGATGGGGAAGGTTAGAGAGCTGTTTTGGCGGGGATCAGGGAGGTTGGGGGCTAAGGGGGCATGCTACACGACAGCATATGTAAATATGCTAAAAAAATAAAATAAAAAAATGTTAAAAACCTTTTATTTTAGTACTAGGCAGACTTTCTGCCAGTACTTAAGATGGCGGGGACAATTGTGGGGTGGGGGAGGGGAGAGGGAGCTGTTTGGGAGGGATCAGGTGGGTCTGATGTGTCAGGTGGGAGGCTGATCTCTACACTAAAGCTAAAATTGACCCCTGCAAGCTCCCTACAAACTACCTAATTAACCCCTTCACTGCTAGCCATAATACACGTGTGATGCGCAGCAGCATTTATCCGCCTTCTAATTACCAGAAAGCAACGCCAAAGTCATATATGTCTGCTATTTCTGAACAAAGGGGATCCCAGAGAAGCATTTACAACCATTTATGCCATAATTGCATAAGTTGTTTGTAAATAATTTCTGTGAGAAACCTAAAGTTTGTGAAAAAGTGAACAATTTTTTTTTATTTGATCGCATTTGGCGGTGAAATGGTGGCATGAAATGAACCAAAATGGACCTAGATCAATACTTTGGGATGTCTTCTAAAAAAATATATATACATGTCAAGGGATATTCAGGTATTCCTGACAGATATCAGGGTTCCAATGTAATTAGCGCTCATTTTGAAAAAAAGTGGTTTTGAAATAGCAAAGTGCTTCTTGTATTTATTTCCCTATAACTTGCAAAAAAAGCAAAGAACATGTTAACATTGGGTATTTCTAAACTCAGGACAAAATTTAGAAACTATTTAGCATGGTTGTTTTTTGGTGGTTGTAGATGTGTAGCAGATTTTTCAGGGCCTGCCAGGGCGTAGTGTCACACCAGTGCAACTCATATCTGGTGTAACAGTAGTGTACATTAAAAAAAAAATACAATTTTGACTGTTATAGATTGAATAGCAGTTAGTTGTGTGTGTCAGGCCTACAGCGTCTACTCTGCCAACTTCTGCCAGTGCACAGTGCCACTCATATCTGTTGTCACAGTAGCTTGCACGCATAGTACCACTAATTGGAAAAAAAATGACAGGTAGAGGCAGGCCACCCCGCAGGGGCCGTCGTGGTCGTGGTGCTGTGATTCCCTTTGACCCTAGAATAATGCCCAGTGTTCAGAGGCCACGTACCCTGAACTCGAAAAGTTCTGAGGACATAGTTGACTGGCTAACACAGGACACCCAATCTTCTACAGCTTCCGCTCGGAACCTTGACGCACCATCCTCCTCCAGCTTAGCTTCGGGCACCTCTTAAGTTACCACTCGCCCGCCTGCCGCCACCACCAACACTAGCACCACAGCCGCTTCACTTGATCTGTCAGAGGAGTTATTTACACATCAGTTGGAAGAAATGAGTGATGCACAACCATTATTGCCAGAGGATGTAGATAACAGGGATATGTCTCAGTCAGGCAGCATTACACATATGGACGTACGATGTGATGATGATGTTGTACCCGCTGCGGGAGTTTGGTCTGTCACTGTGAAGCGGGTGTAACCCTTACACTACCTGACCGATACAACATCATACCTGATGTTTTAAAGCATGTTATTCCAAACAATTTAGGAATGTTAGGTGATTTATGCCCTTTATGGATTAAAACCAGACTCTGCATCAACTATGTAATTTTCCATGGGAGTTTTGCCATGGATCCCCCTCCGGCACGCCACAGTCCAGGTGTTAGTCCCATTGAAACAACTTTTCCATCACTATTGTGGCCAGAAAGAGTCCCTGTGGGTTTTAAAATTCGTCTGCCCATTGAAGTCTATGGCGGTTCGCCAGGTTCGCCGGTTCGCGAACTTTTGCGGAAGTTCATATTCGCCGTTCGCGAACCCAAATTTTTATGTTCGCGACATCACTAGTTAACAGATATATATTGAATATGAGCTGTCACATTGTGTATAAGGACACAATGTCCTGCATGATGCAAGAATGTCGGTAATAGCATCAAAAACCCAATGTGACTGATGCCAAAAAAATGGGCTGCTATATTGACTATAACCAAAAAATAACGCTATCAACCTGAGTAATATCATAATACTATATATGCTATATAATATGCATAAATCCACTGCATACTAGCGTCAAAAACACTACTATTATGTGCAAATCAAACCTGTTTCCAATCCCTATGGATAAATCCCTAACACCAAAAAATAACATCATGGAGTGGATATAATGCTCACACAAGCATTACATCAATGCATATGTATATATGTAATAATTCAAACCTCTAAATGGGTGACATATGTCCATCCATATACCGCCAAGACATGGTTAAAAAATGTATCAATTTCCGGAATATAGGACCAAAACAAAAAATTGAACCCCAAGGGGGAAATAAAACACTCCCGGAGAGAAAGTGATAGGTGACAAGTGAAGAAAGGTGCAATATGATCAGAAAAAATGATCAAGATTAAAATTAAAAATTAGGTTAAAAACAAATGAACACAGTGAGGATGGACAGAGAACGAGTCTAGATCTACTGTATAATTCATACACATATATCATCTAATCAATGTAAGGTAATAAACTAGAAATGGAGATAGAAATGCCTGACAATTTGACTAATTTGACTAATTTGACTGATTACTACATGGGCCATATAGGGCCCCCTATTCCTACAAGGGGTTACATATATATATATATATATATATATATATATATATATATACTGTATATATATATATATATTTATTTATATATATATATATATATATATATATATATATATATACATATATATAAACATTTTAAATTACAATCTCAAGGTGTTTAATGTCCCTCTAATCTTTCAAGCTATGTTGTTCTCTGCTTACTTTTTGGCCAAATAAGGATTACCCCTTTAACCTCAGACCATTGCAAATTTTGCTGCACAATATATTTTCTCCTTTATCCAATTTACCAAATGCTTTGATTTGTAATCTAATAACCTTCATTTGAAACATTTAAAATGAATAGAAAATTATCATCTTTTTCCTCCTGATTTCTAGTGAGGGGTTAGGTCATTGTAGCTTCCAGTTGTTCTTACTCTGGAAGGTCCTTGCTTGTCTTAGTGAAATAACAAAACACTCCAATGTGTTTGGGTTAGTCAGCAGGGGTTTAATGAAATGTCCAGCCCCATTGGACTCCCGCCTTATCTGAAATCATGAATTTATTGAAGAATGTGTTAATGTGGTTGATTTTATTCATCCGAGGTCAAGGCTTTTCAAATTCTTTCTCTGTCTCCTCCCTCCTCCTTTTTCCTTTCACAGCGAACTTACAATGATGTTTAAACAAAGGTCTCCTAACACAAAGAACAAATTTACACAGTAAAGTTTTTTTTTTTTTTTTCTTCGCAAACTCAAAGCTCTGTCTGGAAGCTTTCCAGATTTATAAGGAGGAATGAGAGAGGGATTGTATTTTACACAGAGCAGAAAAAAAAAGATTCCCACCTTCTGCTGAGCAAAGATCAGAATATTCCTTCTCAGTTTCATGAATGAGACATGGGAGTTTTCAATATATATTTTTTTCTTCTCAGTAACGATTTGTATGTTAAAGTATATAAGTAATAAGGTTTTCCTTGATTTTGTAGTATGTGTATATCTGAGCAACTGAGTTTACGGGTGTAAATATTATTTCGACTAAACATTTTCTAATGTTGCTTGATTGACAGACACTTCATAAAAATTTCTTTCTACAAACAATAATAAAATAAGATTTTTTAAACACTGATTAATTTGCAGTAAATTAGAGTTAGCAAAATTAAATCTGCTGTCCAATTAATACGTTTGATAGTATCTACAAAAATGATTATAGAAGGAATACCATTGTATTCAATTTGGGTTGTAACTTGTATGGATGTTTTACAAAATGTGTATTTAATTTAGTAAATGCAAAAATGAATATGTCCCAGATGAATTCAAGAACATATGGAGTATGTCCTTTTATTCTTCTTGAGAAACAGTGGATATATTTTATGTCAAATATATCCTTATTTTCTGCAGTATATTTCACCTAAAATAATAATGAGGCTTTAAAAGAATTTTTTTTTTTTTTTACATTTTTTTCTATAATAATATGTCGTTGCCATAACCTTGTTTCTACATTGTAATGATGATAGCTGCTAGAAATTACGTATTACTTATTATTACTTAACAAAGAAGTAAAAGAAATTGACTAACACGTCACATTAACATTTCAGGCTTCAACTCACCAGCCTATTCATTTTCATTTCTATATAATTTACTACAGGGTGGTGAGATGAGTGAGCTTTAGTGAACTAGCTATGTAGAACAACATATAGATTACGAGTGGAGTTCTAATTAACGCTCCCACTCAAGCATTAATTGCACTATAAGTAAGTTTTTTGAGCGAGTCAGGTTGCGCTCTTATTATGAGTTGAAAGTGAACTGTTTTCGTTCCCGTGCTAACCCGACGAGTGCAAAAAGCCGAAGATAGAATATCAAGTGCATGTTCACAGATTTTCCCCCTAGAAGTAACTTGAGAAAAAAGTGGGAAAAAAACCCTCTCAACTCTCCAGCAAATCTGATTGCATATTCTCATGTGCACTAACCTGACATGAAAATACGAATATTTCACATTCCAATGTTCTTCACATAGAAGTATATGTTCTATTTATTCATAAATTATTATTATATTTTATTTGTTTAGCGCCTCAAAATTCCATAGCGCTATTTCTATATATATTTTATGTTTTTTTTGTTTAATATATATCTATACCTATATACTGTATTTAGATGATTATATATAGGTTATTATTATTATTATTATTATCAGGTATTTGTAGAGCGCCAACAGATTCTGCAGCGCTATAAACAAAGGCGGTATACAAGAAAACATTTATAGGGACCAAATAGAGGGCCCTGCTTAGAGTTGCACTGTTGCAGTCAGCTCTTAACAAACAGCTGGGTTCATAGGCTTACATGCTAAGGGGTTTCAAGGGGATAGCAATGGAGTTAGGAAAAGTTAGTGTAGGTTGTATGCATCCCTGAACAGTAGAGTCATTAGGGAGTGCTTAAAGCTTTGAAAACTAGGGGAGAGTCTTGTGGAGCGAGGCAAAGAGTTCCACAAGATGACAGCCAGTCTGGAGAAGTCCTGTAAACAGGAATTGAGAGGAGGAGAGTAGGAGGTCATGAACAGAGCGATGGGGACGGGAGGGAGAGTATCTGGAGACAAGGTCTGAGATATAGAGGGGATCAGTGCAGTTTAGGACTTTGTATGTCAGAGTCAGAATTTTTTTTTATAGTTGTAGATATAAAGGAATATCTATTTAGAAGTACATAGAACATATTCTGCTATGTGCAGAACATTAGAATATAAAATATTTGCAGTAAATGCACAGTATAAATATGTTTTTACATGTTTTTATCTATTTAAATTCAAAGGGAACTAATGCACTTATTTATGTCTATATATGTATATGTGGCATATATATTAAAAAGGTATTAAACTCATTGCACCCCAAAAGAATATAGTATGCAGAATTGAGTATTAAGCAATTTTATTAATCTTTTTGTTTGTTTGTTATTATTGACAAATTCATTACTGCATTGTCCATAGTTCTTGTGCTGCTATTTTAACCTCCTACCAGCAGGTGGCGATCGCTATGTTCTCAGCCGCAACTAATTGTTACCATGGAAACACCTCAGTGGTTCAGTAATTCTGAAGCAAGCACTGAATGCAGTTAAGAAACATAGCACCAGAGTAAAGCAGGGTTATTTATCTGTTTCAGATGAAAATCACAAAATAAAGGTGTTGCACCAGAACAAGCTCCGCCTCTTTATTCTAAATTTGCAACATATTTTGGCAAACCAGTCAGGAGGAGAAAATTAAAGCAAGAAAAGACTACTCCTTTTACCAGAGACGATTCTAGAACAACGCTACTGCAGCTAGAGAAAGCTTGTCTTGTTGAAGTTTGCCAATTTCTAACCCTTATCAAGAAGGTAGAGAAAGCTTTGGATGAGATTGAAGGCAGTCAAGAGGAAGATGAGGTTTGCCAGTACTTAAAAGACCTCCTATTGTTTATTACAGAAAGTAAACAGGGTGTGGCAGATGCAGAACCAATGGTAATGGAGCTCACTCATTTGAGAGATCTAAGAAATAAATACCTACAACTATCTCATTAGGGAGCTCGCAAAGCGTTAGAAGAGGAGATGAGAAAACTAGAAAATAGAATCAGTGTGAGCAGCGGAAGTGTGAGAAAAGTGGGGGAAGTGACAGTACCGTTGCCAGCCACTGTGCCAGAAGTAACCATCCAGAGGGAATTCAGAATCTGTGGACAGATTGGAGAAGGGGGAAAGAAAGACAAACTGTTCTACACAAGCCTGACCCACCAGATTGAAGCAGGAATCCAGAAGGGACATTCTGAAGTGGAGCTTATTGAGGCAGTGATACAGGCAGTCAGCCCTGGACTTCATCTCAGAGATATGTTGGAGATTAAGAGTGGACTTACTCTCAGCATGTTGAAGACTATCCTGAAGGGACACTTTAAGGAAGATAGCTCCTCTGATATGTTCCATAAGTTGATGAATATCTCTCAAGAACCCAAAGAGTCAGCTCAGAACTTCTTATTCACAGCAATTGAGTTGAAAGAAAAGCTACGGTGGAAGTCAAGTGACAAAGAAACTGAAGACCAGTACAGTACAGACCTTATTCAATGGAAGTTTCTTTGTTCTATTGAAACTGGACTCCTGAGTGATGTCATAAAGTTTCAGGTAAAACCTTACCTTAATGATATCACTGTCACAGATGAAGTACTGATTGAAAGAGTGAACGAAGCAGCTAATTTAGAAATGGAAAGACAACAGAAGTTAAAGAAAACTTCATATGGAAAAGGTCCACGACTAAATTAACTTCACACAGAAGTACACTCCCATGACAACAAATCCTTGTGCAAAGCAGCCAACAAAGAAGCAACAAGAGGAAAAGTATACTATGATAGAAGAATCCATGGGGATGATTTACAAGCTGGTGGTAGAGTACTTGTTTGCAACTTAACTGAAAGAGGAGGGCCTGGGAAAATTTGATCCTACTGGGAAGAGAAAGTTCACATAGTTGTGCAAAGGAAAAGCAAAGAAAGCCCTGTCTATGAAATCAGATCAGAAAGTGGAGAAAGTAGAAATAGAGTAATTCACAGAAATTTGTTAATGCCATGTGACCACTTACCACTGGAAAAACCTGAAAAGGCAGAAGACCAGCCAAAACCATAGAAGAAAAGGAAAGTAAAACAAAAGACACAGTCTCAATGTAACCTGGATAGTGACTCAGAGGAAGATTACCAACTAGTATACAGATTCAAGCCTCTCGTATAAAAGAATTCTAGAAATAGAGACTCAATCCTAAACCAGAAAGCTAGAATTTTACAACCCCAAGTCACCCAACAGTCAAATGAATATTTACCACCAGATGATGTAAAAGTATTGATACAGTTTGATGAAGATTTACAAGATGATCGACACAGTGAATGCGAAGATCAAGTTTCTCAGATAGCACTTGGAAGTAAATCTTCTGATGAAGAACAAGAAATCCCTGTACAATCACCTCGATTACATCCACAGAGAAAGAGACGCCAACCAAGAATGCTGACTTATGAAACCTTAGGGCAACCTTCTGTGATACAAAGAGAAGTTCTGGTGAAGGACATTCTCACAACACATTGTAGTTCAAGCTTCTAGAGACCATGGAATACAATGGACTTACAGATGGCTTATTAAAGTGATATCTAGAGTTAAAGTTAAAATACTACTGTTATAGACATTAGAGCATACTGACCAGTAACATTGTTGTGAAAGCTTAATAATTATTTTGTGAAATTATTTAAGATGTATTATGTCAAATGTTTAGAAGATATATTATGGTTGTATCAGACTAAGAGTAATTGTAGGCCATAAAATTGAGTCTCATTACAGTAAAGTGTAATGAAAAGAAACTGGCTTAAGTGAACAATTGTTCTTCAATTCTCTACTAGGAACTGAACATTGCAATAGCAAAAGTATTATGGTCCAGACCTATAGTGCACCATGAGCGTTATCTCTGACCCTTAGTAGACAGTAGGAAGTGTAACTACCATGTTTATGATTTATTCCTGTGTGTATATATATATATATATATATATATATATATATATATACAGTGGGGCAAAAAAGTATTTAGTCAGCCACCAATTGTGCAAGCTCTCCCACTTAAGAAGATGAGAGAGGCCTGTAATTTTCATCATAGGTATACCTCAACTATGAGAGACAAAATGTGGAAACAAATCCAGACATTCACATTGTCTGATTTGGAAAGAATTTATTTGCATATTATGGTGGAAAATAAGTATTTGGTCACCTACAAACAAGCAAGATTTCTGGCTCTCACAGACCTGTATCTTCTTCTTTAAGAGGCTCCTCTGTCCTCAACTCATTACCTGTATTAATGGCACCTGTTTGAACTTGTTATCAGTATAAAAGACACCTGTCCACAGCCTCAAACAGTCACACTCCAAACTCCACTATGGTGAAGACCAAAGAGCTGTCGAAGGACACCAGAAACAAAATTGTAGACCTGAACCAGGCTTGGAAGACTGAATCTGCAATAGGCAAGCAGCTTGGTGTGAAGAAATCAACTGTGGGAACAATAATTAGAAAATGGAAGACATACAAGACCACTGATAATCTCCCTCAATCTCGGGCTCCACGCAAGATCTCACCCCGTGGGGTCAAAATGATCACAAGAACGGTGAGCAAACATCCCAGAACCACACGGGGGGACCTAATGAATGACCTGCAGAGAGCTGGGACCAACGTAACAAAGGCTACCATCAGTAAAACACTACGCCGCCAGGGACTCAGATCCTGCAGTGCCAGACGTGTCCCCCTGCTTAAGCCAGTACATGTCCGGACCTGTCTGAAGTATGCTAGAGAGCATTTGGATGATCAAGAAGCGGATTGGGAGAATGTCATATGGTCAGATGAAACCAAAGTAGAACTGTTTGGTAGAAACACAACTTGTCGTGTTTGGAGGAGAGAGAATGCTGAATTGCAACCAAAGAACACCATAAATACTGTGAAGCATGGGAGTGACAACATCATGCTTTGGGGCTGTTTCTCTGCAAAGGGAATAGGATGACTGATCCGTGTACATGAAATAATGAATGGGGCCATGTATCGTGAGATTTTGAGTGCAAACCTCCTTCCATCAGCAAGGGCATTGAAGATGAAACATGGCTGGGTCTTTCAGCATGACAATGGTCCCAAACACACCGTCCGGGCAATGAATGAGTGGCTTCATAAGAAGCATTTCAAGGTCCTGGAGTGGCCTAGTCAGTCTCCAGATCTCAACCCCATAGAAAACCTTTGGAGGGAGTTGAAAGTCCGTGTTGTGATTGTCTGGATTTGTTTCCACATTTTGTCTCTCATAGTTGAGGTATACCTATGATGAAAATTACAGGCCTCTCTCATCTTCTTAAGTGGGAGAACTTGCACAATTGGTGGCTGACTAAATACTTTTTTGCCCCACTGTAGTATATATATTATATATATATATATATATATATATATATATATATATATATATATATAGGTGTTTTATTAAAGAACATAACTTCTAAACAGCCAGTTCTTATAATACACAGATCTAATCTGTAAGTCTTCAAAAAGAGGAAATGTCTCTTGACATTTAATTTTGTGGGGGAGAGTGTGGCACTCTGTGTGCATTGTACCCCAAAAGAATACAGAATGCAGAATTGAATATTAAGCAGTTTTATTAAACTTTTTGTTTGTTTGTTATTATTGACAAATTAATTACTGCATTGTCCATAGTTCTTGTGCTGTTATTATAACCTCCTACCAGTAGGTGGTGATTGCTATGTTCTCAGCCACAGTTACCATGGAAATGCCTCAGTGGTTCAGTAATCCTGAAGCAAGTACGGAATGCAGTTAAGAAGCATAACACCAGAGTAAAGCAGAGTTATTTATCTGTTTCAGATGAAAATCACAAAATAAATGTGTTGAACTAGAACAAGCTCCACCTCTTTATTCTAAAATTGCAACATGTACATAAGTATTTATGTGTGTATATGTGTATATATGTCTGTAAATACTTATATGAAAGTAACAAAATATCCTTACAGGTAAAGAGTTAAATGCAGTCCTTAATAGTAGAGGATATACACTATGCACAAGCCTTAATAAAACAATTGAAAATGTATTCGATATGCATTAAAAGTTCTAGACAAACTCACAAAAGACAAGGAGGAGATATGTCATCTGATGCGTTTCACGCCCCACTGAAGCTTTCTCAAAGATCTCTGAGAAAGCGCCAGTGGGGTGTGAAATGCGTCAGATGTATCTCCTCCTTGTCTTTTGTGAGTTTGTCTAGAACTTTTAATGCATATTGAATACATTTTCAGTTATTTTATTAAGGCTTGTGCATAGTGTCTATCCTCTACTATTAAGGACTGCATCTAACTCTTTACCTGTAAGGAGATTTTGTTACTTTTTCTATTGTATGCGGACACACACCCCTGTGGATCTTACCTGCAATTCCGGATCCCCGAGTGCTTAGTCTTCTCCATGCTGAAGGATGACATCGTTCTCTCCACCATTTGCACAGGTGACCAGTATTGTACCCTTATCCCCCTTTTTCTTCTCTGTAAATACATATATACACATATATATATATATATATATATAAATATATATACATACAGTCTGTATACATATATAGACATATATACTTACATACATATCCATCTTTAGACATGTATATCTCAATGCTAAAGCCATTTGCCTGACTTTTTTATCTTTGAGTCCTTATCATTTTTGTGTGCAATACAAAATGTAATGTAATTTTGATGTGTTTTGTGCTACTTTTTAGTTTCATGAAACAGTTAACCTGAGCTCTGAAGTTGCGGTAATCATTCTAGTGTAAATCGCGATTATGCTCAAGCGACAGTGTTTATTTTCAACTTGTAATACCAGCAGTAAGCCCAATGAGCACAAAACCCGGCGATAAACCCCTTATTGCTCTTGCGCGCAAAGGTTTGTGCTCCATTCATAATCTAGCCCATAATCTAGTAAATATAATGAAGCCATCCAGAGACCTCTTAGTGAATTTTCGATACCTCTTGATCTCTTTGCACACAAAGCGGCACCTCCAAAATCACAAGTTAAAGGGAAATAAGCTTTAGCCTTTAAGTTATTCACTGTGCTCAAATGGCTTGTTGCATTGGCATTCTGTTAGTGTGCATGCTATTTTATTATGCTTATTTAATTCTAGTAATTGCATACAACAATCCTTTTCAGGCTGCCCTCAGCCGAAGCCTAGATTATTTTAACATTTTTGTCAATGTGCATGTAACCTGCTTTATAGCTTTACTAACCTGTAAACAGTTCTAGAGGTTGTTGGTGTGGAACAAACAACTGAAAAGACCTCTCCCTACTGCCTTTTCATGCATGTATAGTTATCAAATTGCCCCCATGCTAAGGCAAATAAGTTACATGACCAGTTTGTATTTGCAATTTAATCTGACGCACCAATTGTCAAAACAAAAACAAAAAAATATTCAGGTTACCATAGCAAAATCAATAACTCTAATTGTATCACCAAGAATCAATTATAGTGTGTAATGGTCTTTCTGTTTATTATACTGTCCAACCAAAGTACAAGGTCCAAAAATAAACACACAAATAAATAAATATTCATATCATTAATACATATTTAAAAATTGAATACTCATAATAATCTTTTTTTTTTTTTTAAAGGGGGCGGGGGTTAGGGAGGATTTGCACTCCTATTGGGCAATATATTTCTCTCCATTTTGGCAAGTTTTTGGTCTTCAGGCCCTAACAAAGTAAATATAAAAAGAAAAAGATTGTGTAAAAAACAGCAAATAACTTTCTTAGGCCTAGATTTGGAGTTTTGTCGGTAACGACCCGAAAAACTAACGCCGGCTTTTTTCTGGCCGCACCATAAAAATAACTCTGGTATCGAGAGTTCACATAAAGGCTGCGTTAGGCTCCAAAAAAGGAGCGTAGAGCATTTTTAACGCAGCTTCAACTCTCGATACCAGAGTTGCTTATGGACGTGGCCAGCCTCAAAAACGTGCTTGTGCACGATTCCCCCATAGGAAACAATGGGGCTGTTTGAGCTGAAAAAAAACCCAAACACCTGCAAAAAAGCCGCGTTCAGCTCCTAACGCAGCCCCATTGTTTGCTATGCGGTAACCCTTCCTACGTCTGCACTTAACACTCTAACATGTCCCCCGAGTCTAAACACCCCTAACCTTACACTTATTAGCCCCTAATCTGCCGCCCCCCGCTATCGCTGACCCCTGCATATTATTATTAACCCCTAATCTGCCGCTCCGTAAACCGCCGCTACTTACATTATCCCTATGTACCCCTAATCTGCTGCCCTAACACCGCCGACCCCTATATTATATTTATTAACCCCTAATCTGCCCCCCACAACGTCGCCTCCACCTGCCTACACTTATTAACCCCTAATCTGCCGACCGGACCTGAGCGCTACTATAATAAAGTTATTAACCCCTAATCCGCCTCACTAACCCTATCATAAATAGTATTAACCCCTAATCTGCCCTCCCTAACATCGCCGACACCTAACTTCAATTATTAACCCCTAATCTGCCGACCGAATCTCGCCGCTATTCTAATAAATGTATTAACCCCTAAAGCTAAGTCTAACCCTAATACTAACACCCCCCTAAGTTAAATATAATTTAAATCTAACGAAATTAATTAACTCTTATTAAATAAATTATTCCAATTTAAAGCTAAATACTTACCTGTAAAATAAATCCTAATATAGCTACAATATAAATTATAATTATATTATAGCTATTTTAGGATTTATATTTATTTTACAGGTAACTTTGTATTTATTTTAACCAGGTACAATAGCTATTAAATAGTTAAGAACTATTTAATAGCTAAAATAGTTAAAATAATTACAAATTTACCTGTAAAAGAAATCCTAACCTAAGTTACAAATAAACCTAACACTAGACTATCAATAAATTAATTAAATAAACTACCTACAATTACCTACAATTAACCTAACACTACACTATCAATAAATTAATTAAATACAATTGCTACAAATAAATACAATTAAATAAACTAGCTAAAGTACAAAAAATAAAAAAGAACTAAGTTACAAAAAATAAAAAAATATTTACAAACATAAGAAAAATATTACAACAATTTTAAACTAATTACACCTACTCTAAGCCCCCTAATAAAATAACAAAGCCCCCCAAAATAAAAAAATGCCCTACCCTATTCTAAATTACTAAAGTTTAAAGCTCTTTTACCTTACCAGCCCTGAACAGGGCCCTTTGCGGGGCATGCCCCAAGAAATACAGCTCTTTTGCCTGTAAAAAAAAACATACAATACCCAAGCCCCCCAACATTACAACCCACCACCCACATACCCCTAATCTAACCCAAACCCCCCTTAAATAAACCTAACACTACGCCCCTGAAGATCATCCTACCTTGTCTTCACCATACCAGGTTCACTGATCGGTCCAGAAGAGCTCCTCCGATGTCCTGATCCAAGCCCAAGCGGGGGGCTGAAGAGGTCCATGATCCGGCTGAAGTCTTCATCCAAGCGGGCCAGAAGAGGTCTTCCATCCGATTGAAGTCTTCATCCAAGCGGCATCCATCCGGAGCGAAGCGGCAGCATCCTGAAGTCCTCCACCGCGGAACATCCATCCTGGCCGACAAATGACGGTTCCTTTAAATGATGTCATCCAAGATGGCGTCCCTCAAATTCCGATTGGCTGATAGGATTCTATCAGCCAATCGGAATTAAGGTAGGAATATTCTGATTGGCTGATGGAATCAGCCAATCAGAATCAAGTTCAATCCGATTGGCTGATCCAATCAGCCAATCAGATTGAGCTTGCATTCTATTGGCTGATCGGAACAGCCAATAGAATGCGAGCTCAATCTGATTGGCTGATCGGATCAGCCAATCGGATTGAACTTTATTCTGATTGGCTGATTCCATCAGCCAATCAGAATATTCCTACCTTAATTCCGATTGGCTGATAAAATCCTATCAGCCAATCGGAATTCGAGGGACGCCATCTTGGATGACGTCATTTAAAGGAACCGTCATTCGTCGTTCAGTCGTCGGCCAGGATGGATGTTCCGCGGTGGAGGTCTTCAGGATGCTGCCGCTTCGCTCCGGATGGATGCCGCTTGGATGAAGACTTCAATCGGATGGAAGACCTCTTCTGGCCCGCTTGGATGAAGACTTCAGCCGGATCATGGACCTCTTCCGCCCCCCGCTTGGGCTTGGATCAGGACATCGGAGGAGCTCTTCTGGACCGATCGGTGAACCTGGTATGGGGAAGACAAGGTAGGATGATCTTCAGGGGCTTAGTGTTAGGTTTATTTAAGGGGGGTTTGGGTTAGATTAGGGGTATGTGGGTGGTGGGTTGTAATGTTGGGGGGCTTGGGTATTGTATGTTTTTTTTACAGGCAAAAGAGCTGTATTTCTTGGGGCATGCCCCGCAAAGGGCCCTGTTCAGGGCTGGTAAGGTAAAAGAGCTTTAAACTTTAGTAATTTAGAATAGGGTAGGGCATTTTTTTATTTTGGGGGGCTTTGTTATTTTATTAGGGGGCTTAGAGTAGGTGTAATTAGTTTAAAATTGTTGTAATATTTTTCTTATGTTTGTAAATATTTTTTTATTTTTTGTAACTTAGTTCTGTTTTATTTTTTGTACTTTAGCTAGTTTATTTAATTGTATTTATTTGTAGCAATTGTATTTAATTAATTTATTGATAGTGTAGTGTTAGGTTAATTGTAGGTAATTGTAGGTAGTTTATTTAATTAATTTATTGATAGTCTAGTGTTAGGTTTATTTGTAACTTAGGTTAGGATTTCTTTTACAGGTAAATTTGTAATTATTTTAACTATTTTAGCTATTAAATAGTTCTTAACTATTTAATAGCTATTGTACCTGGTTAAAATAAATACAAAGTTACCTGTAAAATAAATATAAATCCTAAAATAGCTATAATATAATTATAATTTATATTGTAGCTATATTAGGATTTATTTTACAGGTAAGTATTTAGCTTTAAATTGGAATAATTTATTTAATAAGAGTTAATTAATTTCGTTAGATTTAAATTATATTTAACTTAGGGGGGTGTTAGTATTAGGGTTAGACTTAGCTTTAGGGGTTAATACATTTATTAGAATAGCGGCGAGATTCGGTCGACAGATTAGGGGTTAATAATTGAAGTTAGGTTTCGGCGATGTTAGGGAGGGCAGATTAGGGGTTAATACTATTTATGATTGGGTTAGTGAGGCGGATTAGGGGTTAATAACTTTATTATAGTAGCGCTCAGGTCCGGTCGGCAGATTAGGGGTTAATTATTGTAGGTAGCTGGCTGCAACGTTGTGGGGGGCAGATTAGGGGTTAATATATATAATATAGGGGTCGGCGGTGTTAGGGGCAGCAGATTAGGGGTACATAAGGATAACGTAGGTGGCGGTCGGCAGATTAGGGGTTAAAATTTTTTTTGCGAGTGTCGCGATGTGGGGGGACCTCGGTTTAGGGGTACATAGGTAGTTTTTGGGTGTTAGTGTACTTTAGAGTACAGTAGTTAAGAGCTTTATAAACCGGCGTTAGCCCAGAAAGCTCTTAACTACTGACTTTTTTCCTGCGGCTGTAGTTTTGTCGTTAGATGTCTAACGCTCACTTCAGACACGACTCTAAATACCGGAGTTATAAAAATCCCATTGAAAAGATAGGATACGCAATTTATGTAAGGGGATCTGCGGTATGGAAAAGTCGCGGCTGGAAAGTGAGCGTTAGACCCTATTTTGAGTGACTCCAAATATCGGCGGTAGCCTAAAACCACATTTGATGATGGACCACAGGTTCTCAATGGGGTTCAGATCAGGTGAACAAGGAGGCCATGTCATTAGATTTTCTTCTTTTATACCCTTTCTTGCCAGCCACACTGTGGAGTACTTGGACGCATGTGATGGAGCATTGTCCTGCATGAAAATCATGTTTTTCTTGAAGGATGCAGACTTCTTCCTGTACCACTGCTTGAAGAAGGTGTCTTCCAGAAACTGGCAGTAGGACTGGGAGTTGAGCTTGACTCCATCCTCAACCCGAAAAGGCCCCACAAGCTCATCTTTGATGATACCAGCCCAAACCAGTACTCCACCTCCACCTTGCTGGCGTCTGAGTCGGACTGGAGCTCTCTGCCCTTTACCAATCCAGCCACGGGCCCATCCATCTGGCCCATCAAGACTCACTCTCATTTCATCAGTCCATAAAACCTTAGAAAAATCAGTCTTGAGATATTTCTTGGCCCAGTCTTGATGTTTCAGCTTGTGTGTCTTGTTCAGTGATGGTCGTCTTTCAGCCTTTCTTACCTTGGCCATGTCTCTGAGTATTGCACACCTTGTGCTTTTGGGCACTCCAGTGATGTTGCAGCTCTGAAATATGGCCAAACTGGTGGCAAGTGGCATCTTGGCAGCTGCACGCTTGACTTTTCTCAGTTCATGGGCAGTTATTTTGCGCCTTGGTTTTTCCACGCGCTTCTTGCAACCCTGTTGACTATTTTGAATGAAACGCTTGATTGTTCGATGATCACGCTTCAGAAGCTTTGCAATTTTAAGAGTGCTGCATCCCTCTGCAAGATATCTCACTATTTTTGACTTTTCTGAGCCTGTCAAGTCCTTCTTTTGACCCATTTTGCCAAAGGAAAGGAAGTTGCCTAATAATTATGCACACCTGATATAGGGTGTTGATGTCATTAGACCACACCCCTTCTCATTACAGAGATGCACATCACCTAATATGCTTAATTGGTAGTAGGCTTTCGAGCCTATACAGCTTGGAGTAAGATAACATGCATAAAGAGGATGATGTGGTCAAAATACTCATTTGCCTAATAATTCTGCACTCCCTGTAATGATAGCAAGAGAACAAAGAAAAATTGTTAATAGGAGTAAATTAGAAAGTTGCTTAAAATTGCATGTTCTTTCTGAATTACAAAAGAAAAAAATTTGGGTTCAGTGTCCCTTTAACCCCTTAACGACCAACGACGTATGGGGTACGTCCTGCAAAAAAATGCAGTTAATGACCAAGGACGTACCCCGTACGTCGTTGGTCTTTGAAAGCAGTGGAAGCGATCCTGATCACTTCCAACTGCTTTCATGTTATAGCAGTGATGCCTCGATATTGAGGCATCCTGCTATAACATTTTTTAGCCCACCGATGAAGAGAGAGCCACCCTGTGGCCCTCTCTGCATCGGCCATCAATGGCCATGTTCGTTGGTGGGTGGGAGCTGATCCAGGGAGGCGGGTGGACGGCCATCGGTGGGGAAGGGGGCGAGATCGAGTGCGCGCGCGTGTGTGCGGGTGCGCGCGCGTGCACGTGAGTGGGTGCGCGCGCGCGCGGGTGGGAACCCTACACTATGGAACAAAAGTTAAGTGTTACACGGTGGGAGAGAGGGTGGGAACAGAAATTAAGTTGTTATTTAACGATCTGGGAGGGTGGGAGGTTGGGGGTTGAGGGGGGGGCAGCTACACTACAGAAAATATATTTTTTAAAATAATAAAATATAATAAAAAATACATTTGATTTCAAACTGGGTACTGGCAGAGATAATAAGGCAGAGAGGGGGGTTAGAGAGCTGTTTGGGGGGGGATCAGGGAGGTTGGGGGCTAAGGGGGGATCCTACAGAGCAGAATTATCTTTTTTTTTTTTTTTTAAATCCCTCAAAAAATCTTATTTTAGTACTGGCAGACTTACTGCCAGTACTTAAGATGGCGGGGACAATTGTGGGGTGGGGGAGGGAAGAGAGCTGTTTGGGAGGGATCAGGGGGTGTGATGTGTCATGTGGGAGGTTGATACCTACACTAAAGCTAAAATTAACCCTGCAAGCTCCCTACAAGCTCCCTAATTAACCCCTTCAATGCTGGGCATTATACACGTGTGGTGCGCAACGGCATTTAGCTGCCTTCTAATTACCAAAAAGCAAAGCCAAAGCCATATATGTCTGCTATTTCTGAACAAAGGGGATCCCAGAGAAGCTTTTACAACCATTTATGCCATAATTGCACAAGCTGTTTGTAAATAATTTCAGTGAGAAACCTAAAATTGTGAAAAATTTAACGCTTTATTTTTATTTGTTAGCATTTGGCGGTGAAATGGTGGCATGAAATATACCAAAATGGGCCTAGATCAATACTTTGGGTTGTCTACTACATTATACTAAAGCTAAAATTAACCCTAAAAGCTCCCTACAAGCTTCCTAATTAACCCCTTCAATGCTGGGCATAATACATGTGTGGTGCGCAGTGGCATTTTGCGGCCTTCTAAATACCAAAAAGCAATGCCAAAGCCATATATGTCTGGAATTTCTGAACAAAGGGGATCCCAGAGAAGCATTTACAACCATTTGTGCCATAATTGCACAAGTTGTTTGTAAATAATTTCAGTGAGAAACCTAAAGTTTGTGAAACAATTTGTGAAAAAGTGAACAATTTTTTTTATTTGATCGCATTTGGTAGTGAAATGGTGGCATGAAATATACCAAAATTGGCCTAGATCAATACTTTGGGATGTCTTCTAAAAAAAAATATAAGCATGTCAAGGGATATTCAGGGATTCCTGAAAGATATCAGTGTCCCAATGTAACTAGCGCTAATTTTGAAAAAAAGTGGTTTGGAAATAGCAAAGTGCTACTTGTATTTATGGCCCTATAACTTACAAAAAAAGCAAAGCACATGTAAATATTGGGTATTTCTAAACTCAGGACAAAATTTAGAAACTATTTAGCATAGGTGTTTTTTGGTGGTTGTAGATATGTAACAGATTTTGGGGGTCAAAGTTAGAAAAAGTGTGTTTTTTTCCATTTTTTCCTCATATTTTATAATTTTTTTTATAGTAAATTATAAGATATGATGAAAATAATGGTATCTTTAGAAAGTCCATTTAGTGGCGAGAAAAACGGTATATAATATGTGTGGGTACAGTAAATGAGTAAGAGGAAAATTACAGCTAAACACAAACACTGCAGAAATGTAAAAATAGCCTTGGTCCCAAACAGACAGAAAATGGAAAAGTGCTGTGGTCCTTAAAGGGTTAACATCCCTTTACATTTTCTTTTTTGGAAATGGAAATTTTGATGGGTATAATTTAGGGTGAATATGTGACTTAAAGTGATTGTAAAGTTTAATGAATAAGTGCCCAGTATCTAAAACTAATCTTAATATCAGGGGCACTTTCTTTCATTAAACTTTACAATGAAGCTTCCTTTTTTTTTTTTTTTTTTTAATATTTTTATTGAGGTTAAAAACCTTAATTAACACGTTTGAAAAACCAAAAGGAGATACATTAAATGCTCAGTACATGTCAGATCAAAGAAATAATAAAAGTCCTCATTTTTTCATCTTTTCCTTCCCCTTCTGTCAATATGTAAGGCCACTTTTGGACCTATGTAACCAAATATATCAAAGTCCACAGGGGTTGTGATTTAAACATAGAAGAAAAGGTGTATCTAAACAAATATCATTGTTGAGTTTGCTAGGCAATCTGGTAATCTCGACACACCTGCCTGACCCAGGCAATTTTTATAGTGCTCAAGGCGGAGTTATTTAAGAGGCAACAGCACAAACAACTTAAGGTTAACATGAGAAATGCATTAAGAAGGGAAACATTTGAATATCTTTTGAAAACTATAGGGGTATTCTGATCATATCACATAGGCTTACTCTAGGCAATTTAAACTTGTATGGACTATATCAAAACAGTCATGTAATCTATAATCCTGTAGTCTAGTAACAAGCATGGGCCTCTGGTTTAGCTGTTAGAACCCGATTCTCCATCATGGCCCCGGCCGCAGGCCATGACTGCGAATCCCATCCAAGACACATAGTTCCAGTGGTCCCCATCCATTATAATTTTCCATATATTATAAGGCCCACATCTTTATGGCATTACACTAGATGATTGGTTTGCCTGGTTTTTCATGCCAGTAAGCATTAGACATTAATGTTCATTCAGTTCCAAAGTGCTGTATATACCCAAATAATTTATAGTTTACATTAGTTTTAATACTGTATATATTGATAAACACATATACTTATTAGCTTAGCTACCACTATCTACAAACATTGCGGGGGTGAGCCTGTAAGCAAAAGAAAACACATAACACACACTGAGCTAACAAAAACAAGAGTAGCCTGGCTGGAGACTTAATTGCATAAGGAATATGCTATATATTAGCCCACACCAATTATAGGAACAATAAAAGCACTAGGTTTTGAGTGGGGCTGCCCAGAGATCCAGTGCCCTCTTACATATGTATGAGAAAGAGAATTTGTTGGAACCGGGGCAAGTATTTGTGTGTGCTGCTGTATTTCTGGGCTCGGAGACATGATGACCTTATTTCCCAAGTGTTTATCATGGGCTCGGCTCTCAGTGATCACAGGAAAGTCCACACAAGGCTTATGGGGAGCATCAGGACCTGCCCAGGATGCTCCGGTAAGCAAGGCGTGAATAATGCTGGTGGGTGCACAATAACGGGAGTCCCCCGCAAGCTCCCGTAAGGACACAGTACCTGTAGAGTTCCCAGCGGTCGTCAGGGTCCCAATGTCCGCAGAAGACCGCACAAGCAACGATGCAGCCGCATATAGATCCATGGCAGGTGCATGTGGTCTCATGTTTCTATTAGTATTCTGTTGGTTCGGTGATACGCGATCGCCGTCCTGGAGAGTAGCGGCTGTAAAAGTGTCTATTCTCCTCCGAGGTGTCTCCTCCCGATGTAGGTATGTTAGATCCACTAGTAGGATTTTTCTTTGCAGTGGTTCTCTCCAGCAGAGAGGTTCGGCGGGAGCGCTCATGGCCGCCGCCTCCCCACTTCCAGAGACCTGAGCCGGGTTCACAGTGTCTGCCCTCTTATGATGCAGAGAGTGTAGATTTACCATATAGTCCCAGGGTGCTCTGTTTAGGAGGTTCAGTAAGCAATCCTCAAGTCGTGCCAAGTAACGGTCGATGCGATCCAGAGGGCCTTCTGTTTGCTTGGGCGCCATCTTTAACATGTTGCTACGCAGTAGTAAATTGCATTTACCCCGTTTTGGTCAGCAGCTTTTCCCCTCTGCGTATGTTACTAAGTTCTGCTATAGTATATTAAAGTGTTATTGCCGTTGTACCTGGGTCAGGCAATTTACCTCGGTTTCCCGAGGGGGGTAACGTCACCTGTTGTGAGCCACCTCTCCAGGCCCTAATCGTCCGATCCTATTACCCCAGCTTCACAAATACAGCAAATAAGTTGATGGGTATATTGCTTCTGTGTATCTTTATGATACAAGGCAATTATGGCAAATTGTAGCAGTAAGATGTCTCCGATATTGGCGGAATATTGGGTACTCAGCTGGAGCTCTAAGAGAGTGCGACCACTCAGGATCGCTGCACGGACACGCCCCCCCTTTTTTTAAATACTTACCTTTGTTTATGGAAAACAGACCGCCGATCCTCCGCCCACATCTCCTGCTGTAGTTAGCACATCAATGACGAATCCGGCTTCCTCCAATCATTACATGGCCCCACGAGCTGAACGTCAAAGGTGGCATGCAATGATTGGAGGAAGCTGGATTCATTATCCCTGGGCTAACTACAGCAGGAGATGCGGGCAGATGATTGCCGGTCTGTTTTCCATAAAAAAAGGTATTTTAAAAAGAAGCTTTATTTTAAAGTTTAATGAATGAAAGTGCCCTTGTTTTTAAGATTAGTTTTAGTTACTGGGCACTTACTCATTAGACTGTAATAACTAGTCCTTTACTCATTATTTGTTTTTATAATAACTATATAACTAATACATCATATATAAAAAATATTTTATAGAAGAAAAATAGCATTCTGAAATGTATTATTAGATATGTAAAATAACACCCTTTGCCCAGCATTTACTAATGTTAAATTATTTTACAAGTCATTAATATATTTTAATTGTTTGTAAAGTCATTTTCACTAACTTATAGGTTAGATAGGTAGTTGGTGCATACAAAAAGAAAAGAAAAAAAGATATATTTATAATTAAACCGTCAGTTTACCCTGCTCTGTAGATCAAATGCTACATGCTGGGGCACACTGCCCATAAGAGTTTACAATCTAATTTTAGTCCAGGCACAAAAAAAATTAAATGACTTGCCGAATATCACAAGGAGGGATGACAGTGTAATTTAAGCCAGCTGAATCCTTTCCAAAGGCAGTGACTTAAACAGTGAGTCATTTTCAGTATAATTTATATTTAGCTTTCTGCATATACTTCAAATTGCAACCATAGGGAAGATATGTAGCTTTTGAAAAAGTTATTGGGAAAATATGATTGGTTTATTTCTTTTTCATTAAGTGGTTAAACAAGCGATGATTTGTATCTTCTATCTCCAAGTAGAAGACAATCACTTCTATAAATATATATTTAGTTTGTTATCCTAAAGTTAAATGTTGTCGAACAATTTTATGGGTCAACTCATAATTTCCTTAGGGCCTTTGGCATTGTAGACATGGAGGACATGACTGAACAATTGATAGGTATTCTAGTTTGTAATTATTGTCTGTTTAAAAAGAAATAATAAAACAAATTTAGAAAATCATTTTGAAAATTTGGTCATTAAACAAAAACTTTGGGATGTTCTTTGATGGGAAAACTGCAGAATTCTGGCAAAATGTTTTTTTGTTTAGTTTTTTTGTTAAATTTAGATCTGCTCTAGTTGGCCTTCCTTGTCTTGCTTTACTTTATGGAAACTAAAACTTGACATTTACAGGATTTTATCTCACAGGAAAATCTGGATAAACATGCAAAAAAAAATCAACCCAAAAAACAAACAAAAACAAAACAACCCACATTTCATAGGACTTTTTAGGAGCCTTATGTCAGGGATTGTGCATCTGAAGTAAAGTAAGACATGATGGCAGAATAATTCAATATTAGTAAAGGCCTAAATTGAATAAAACTGTGAAACTAATATTTTCCTGAAAAAAAAAATTGCCACAACATTGCAAATTTAAAATGATGGAATTCAAAGAGGATTGTAACCACCGCTTATTACAGCTGCAAGTTGCGAGATCAGCTTCATTATAATCAAAGTCACTGCATCTATCTTGCAGCCATTCACTTCTCACTGCATAGCATAAATTCCGCTGTAAAGAATTTGTGAGTCACAAGAACACCTTTAAAACCTTATTAAACAAAGAGATTAAAAAAAAAAAACCCAGAAAAATTAAGAGAAATAAAAAAACAAATAAAAAGCCAACCTCTTCCAATTTGAAACAGCAAGACTCAAGGATGAGACAAAATACTTCACAAGGGCCCATTTTTATGAATTCTGCATGCTTGATCAAGGTTTAGGTGAAAAAACCCTATGCCTTTACAACACCCAGGAACGTCCACAGACAATGGGGAGAATTAATAAGCAGCGGATGCTGCTTTCTCTGCCCGAAGTTTCCGGCTTGCCGGAAACACAAGTTAAGAAGCAGTGCCTGGCATTTGATAAATTGACCCCATAGACTGCCTTTATTAACCCCTTAATGACCACAGCACTTTTACATTTTCTGTCCTTTTGGGATCAAGGCTATTTTTACATTTTTGCGGTGTTTGTGTTTAGCTGTAATTTTCCTCTTACTCATTTACTGTACCCACACATATTATATACCATTTTTCTCGCCATTAAATGGACTTTCAAAAGATACCATTATTTTCATCATCCTATATAATAAATGGCCAAGTATGTTTGTCAGATGCAGTCATGCGCAGTAGATACTGCACGTGACAAACATACCTGGCCGTTTGGATCCTGACACTCAGCACTCAGCACAGAGCAAGGCTGAAGCGGAGTGTCAGGGAGCGTGGCCAACGGGAGCGTCGCGATGGGGGCGTGAACCAGCGTCGCGAGGAGCGTGGCCGGGCGCGGCGAGGGGCGTGGCCGCATGGGTGTCACCGTGATGGGGCGTGGTCGGGTGGGGTGCCGCGATGGGGGCATGGCCAGAGAGGCAAAGGCTTTCAATTAAGACAGAGCCAGAGAGGGAGCAGGAGAGGGGGGGCGAGAGCCAAAGAGGGGGGGGGAGAGAGCCAAAGAGGGGGAGTGAGAGAGCCAAAGAGGGGGGGGAGAGAGAGAGCCAAAGAGGGGGGGGGAGAGAGCCAAAGAGGGGGGGGAGAGCCAAAGGGGGGGGAGAGAGAGCCAAAGAGGGGGGGGGGAGAGAGAGCCAAAGGGGGGGGGAGAGAGAGAGCCAAAGAGGGGGGGGGGAGAGAGCCAAAGAGGGGGGGAAGAGAGAGAGCCAAAGAGGGGGGGGAGAGAGAGCCAAAAGGGGGGGGAGAGAGCCAAAGAGGGGGGGAGAGAGCCAAAGGGGGGGGGGGAGAGAGAGAGCCAAAGAGAGCCAAAGAGGGGGGGGAGAGAGAGCCAAAGAGGGGGGGGAGAGAGCCAAAGAGGGGGGGGGGGAGAGAGCCAAAGGGGGTGGGAGAGAGAGCCAAAGAGGGGGAGAGCCAAAGAGAGGGGGAGAGAGAGAGCCAAAGAGGGGGGGAGAGAGAGCCAAAGGGGGGGGGGGAGAGCCAAAGAGGGGGGGAGAGAGAGCCAAAGGGGGGGGGGGAGAGAGAGCCAAAGAGGAAAGAGAGCCAAAGAGGAGAGAGAGCCAAAGAGGAGAGAGAGCAAAAGAGGGGAGAGAGCCAAAGAGGGGGGAGAGAGCCAAAGAGGGGGGAGAGAGAGCCAAAGAGGGGGGAGAGAGAGCCAAAGAGGGGGGGGAGAGAGCCAAAGAGGGGAGGAGAGTGAGCCAAAGAGGGGGGGAGAGAGCCAAAGAGGGGGGAGAGAACAAAAGAGGGGGGAGAGAACAAAAGAGGGGGGAGAGAGAGCAAAAGAAAGGGGGGGAGAGAACAAAAGAGGGGGGAGAGAGAGCAAAAAAAGGGGGGAGAGAGCCAAAGAGGGGAGAGAGAGAGCAAAAGAGGGGAGAGAGAGAGCAAAGGAGAGGGGGGAGAGAAAGCAAAAGAGAGGGGGGAGAGAAAGCAAAAGAGAGGGGGGAAGAGAGAGTAAAAGAGAGGGGGGAGAGAGCAAGGGGTGGGACCGCTGTACTGCAAAAAAAGGCCCGTGTACACGGGCTTTAGTACTAGTATCATAATTTGCTATAAAAAAATATAAAATATGAGGAAAAAATGGAAAAAAACACACTTCTTCTAACTTTGACCCCCAAAATCTGTACAACCACCAAAAAACCAGCCATGCTAAATAGTTTCTAAATTTTGTCCTGAGTTTAGAAATACCCAATGTTTACATGTTCTTTGCTTTTTTGCAAGTTATAGGGCAATAAATACAAGTAGCACTTTGCTATTTCCAAACCACTTTTTTCAAAATTTGCGCTAGTTACATTGGGACACTGATATCTTTCAGGAATCCCTGAATATCCATTGACATGTATATATTTTTTTTTAGAAGACAACCCAAAGTATTGATCAAGGCCCATTATGGTATATTTCATGCCACCAATTCACCGCCAAATGCGATCAAATAAAAAAAATTGTTCACTTTTTCACAATTTTTTTCACAAACTTTGGTTTCTCACCGAAATTATTTACAAACAACTTGTGCAATTATGGCATAAATGGTTGTAAATGCTTCTCTGGGATACCCTTTGTTCAGAAATAGCAGACATATATGGCTTTGGCATTGCTTTTTGGTAGTTAGAAGGCCGCTAAATGCCACTGCGCATCACATGTGTATTATGCCCAGCAGTGAAGGGGTTAATTAGGGAGCATGTAGGGAGTGTCTAGGGTTAATTTTAGCTTTAGTGTAGTGTAGTACACAACCCCAAGTATTGATCTAGGCCCATCTTGGTATATTTCATGCCACCATTTCACCTCCAAATGCGATCAAATAAAAAAAAATAATAAATTTTTTCACAATTTTAGGGTTCTCACTGAAATTATTTACAAACAACTTGTGCAATTATTGCATAAATGGTTGTAAATGCTTCTCTGGGATCCCCTTTGTTCAAAAATAGCAGACATATATGGCTTTGGTGTTGCTTTTTGGTAATTAGAAGGCTGGTAAATGCCGCTGCGCATCACACGTGTATTATGGCTAGCAGTGAAGGGGTTAATTAGGTAGTTTGTATGGAGCTTGCAAGGTTAATTTTAGCTTTAGTGTAGAGATCAGCCTCCCACCTGACACATCACACCCCCTGATCCCTCCCAAACAGCTTATTTCCCTCCCCCACCCCACAATTGTCCCCGCCATCTTAAGTACTGGCAGAAAGTCTGCCAGTACTAAAATAAAAGGTATCTTTTTTTTTAAAGCATATTTACATATGCTGCTGTGTAGAATCCCCCCTTAGCCCCCAACCTCCCTGATCCCCTCCCCCAAACAGCTCTCTAACCCCCCCCCCCTCTGCCTTATTGGGGGCAATCTTGGGTCTGCCAGTATCCAGTTTGCAGAAAATAAATGTTTTTTTATTATTTTTTACCCTTTTTTTCTGTAGTGTAGCTCCCCCCCCCACAGAGCAACCCAACACCCCCTGATTTATCATTTTATTTTTATTTTTAACTCCCCCCCCTTTTTCCCCACTATTCATTTCCAATTTTCTGTAGTGTAGCGGATACCACCCACTCCCTCCCCATGCACGCGCCCGCCCCCGCCTCCCTGTGCACGTGTGTGCGTCCGTGCATGCCCCCGGCTATCCCCGCCAATGATCCCGCCCCCTCCACATCACAAGGCCCATTGATGGCCGCCACCCGCCTGCCACACCGGCTCCCACCCACCAACGATACCGGCCATCTATATCCGGTGCAGAGAGGGCCACAGAGTGGCTCTCTCTGCATCAGATGGCCAAGGAAGGTTATTGCAGGATGCCTCGATATCGAGGCATCACTGCAATAACCGGAAAGCAGCTGGAAGTGAGCAGGATCGCTTCCAGCTGCTTTCCAAACTGGGGACGTGCAGGGTACGTCCTCTGTCGTTAACTTTATTTGTTTTTGAGGACGTACTCTGCACATCCTCGGCCGTTAAGGGGTTAATAACGTTTTTTCATTGAATTAATATAAATGAATTTCCTGCCTACCTAAGTTTCTCTTCAAAACAGAATATCATGGTAACGAAGCAAATTTGAAGTAAATGGGAAACTTTTTTTAAATTATATGCTCTGTCTGAATTACAAAATAATTTTTTGGGGATTTCATATCTCTTTAAGTTATATGTGTTGAATGTGATATTAATGGAAGGCATTTCACATGGGTAATACTTTTTGGAACAAAGGCTTGTGTATAAGAACTAATAAAATAAAAGTAATTTAATTCAGTGTGTATATAGGAGTAAGTGGATTAGGGAAAACTCACTGGGTGACAGTGCATGTGTTTTATTGGTTAAAATAATGCAAAAGCTCTAGATGAGTTTTATGGGAAAAATACCCAAGGGTATATGCTACTAGATATTACGCATTTCACAAAAAAAGAATGAACTATTTTCATGTTTACTCCGTTGAAACCTATTTATTAAAAAGTATAAAATCTGAGGCTTACAGATAGACATTTTTTCAAAGTTTAGACTGAAATAGATTTAAGTTTGTTGCAATCCAATAAATAATATATTAATAACGTAGAAGTTAGTATCTAAAATGTCAGAATTCTTTTTTATATCTCTATGAGTGCCAATGTTTTCTAAGGGCTCTATTCACAAAGAGATGAAATGCAGGTAAATTATAGGTGATTTGAAATCTGTCACTAACTATGCATTATGAATGGCTAAACCCATTAAGTATTTCCTGCAAGAAGAGCCCAGTTAGCCCTGCACAATGCATAGTTAATGCTGCATACAATTCACCTGCAATTCTCCTATTTTAGGTTAATTATACACATCATTACCAATGCAATGTACAGGGCAAACTCAGCTATTTGTGAATTAGTTATTTACTGGGTTTGGCACTTCATATTGCATAGTTAATGGTGGGAATTTGTAATGTTTCAATTTACTTGCCATTCACCTCTTAATGAATAGACCCTAAGAATTGTTTTGTATATGCACATACAATTTGAGAAATACCTCACTAACAAGTTATTAAACAATTCTGCAAAACTACTATTTAGTAATATTTATATATTTATTTAAATGATGTGATTCACTCTCATGAAAGTAAAGTATCCTTTTGTATCTCTGCATAACATGTTCTTTATGTAATTAAATGATAATAATATTGTTCTTATTGTTGTTGTTATTACTATCATTATTATGCACCAGTATTCAAGCTCAGAGAGATGGTGGTGGTGTGTCTTGTGTCTTTGACTATCTGAGAAGGTGCAGTGTATAAATATTGATGCACAGGACCTCACACAGCATATGTGCATATGCCACTGGAAAACAGCAATAACTTTTACTATAAACCTTTTTTCTTCTATTGGGAGTATATTGCAAAAATGCTTCTATTTCAAATTGAAATGCACCCATGCACATTTAATTTATGACCTTATGAATGTGAGTGTATTTCTGCTGCACCTCTCTGCGAGTCCTTTTATTGGCTCCCCATTCACAGCAGAATTAAATTCAAAATCCTCACCCTTACATACAAAGATCTCACCAACACCGCTTCTCTCTACCTATCCTCTCTAATAAACAAGTAAACTCCAGCCCGCCCACTAAGATCCAACAATGACCTGCTCCTTGCATCTGCGACTATCACCTCTTCTCATGCTAGACTGCAGGACTTCTGTCGAGAAGCTCCTACCCTCTGGATCACTCTCCCTCATGCTGTCAGGCTTTGCCCTAATCTTTCTTCCTTTAAATGCTCCCTGAAGACTTCTTTGTTCAGGGAAGCCTACCACCCAACTCAATAATAAATGAATTTCACTTACCTAACATTTCCCTCATCTAACTCTGCAGTAACATCTTTCCCAATCTTGCAGTCCTCACCTCATGTTTCTCAACCTCCCTACTCTTCTAGATTGTAAGTTCCCATGGGAGTAGGGCCCTCAATTCCTCCTGTATGTGTTTGTAAAATTTTGTCTTGTCTCTTACATGTTTGATATCATTGTTTTATTTACATGAATTGTACCCATGGACAGTGCTGCCGAATATGTTGACGCTTCATAAATAAAGTATAATAATAATAATAATAATAATAATAATTTTCTAAAAGTGTTTCATATTTGGTATTGCTAACTGAAAAGGGCATTCTGACTATTTATACCAAATAAAGGAAGCAGAAACCACAAGTCAAATTATCAGTAACAATGTAGACTGAGTGCAAATTACCATTGTGTGTCACTATCATAATTTGGTGAAAAAATGAAAATGCAGTAGCTTTGTAAACTGATGGATAATGTTTTACAGCAATTGTTTTAGGGGCCAACTAAAAATGACTAACACCTCCAATACAAACTCAACCTTTGTGTTTTGTCTCTGCTTGAAGGTAGCAAGCAGGACATGGCTGATTAGCCAATCAACAGCTTGAGTTGCATGACCCGCAAGTCATGTTCTGCTTTGGATCTACAATGCTCCCTTGTGATCCCTTTAGCACTGATTATACAAAAAGCAAAAAAACATTTGACTGATAGTTCACATGATAATTCAGCAGTCTGTCTGACATAATATTTGTCTAATTTGTATTGAAATATACTTATTAATGTTTGTCATATTAAAAACTGCATTCATTTTCATTATGCTGTTTATTAAACAGAAGAAGCAGCAATTTAATTCCAGATTGACTTTCTATTAGTCTCTAGGGTACTTGCAGGCCCAGTATTGAAGAATAGAAACTGCTCAGTGCATCTTTAATTTGTAATGTATTAATCAATGCATAACTTAATAACACACAAGGACCGGCAAGGCTACTATTTGTGTCACAGAATTTTTTTCTTTTTTTGTCAATTCATTAAATAAGAAAAAATTACAATTTTGTACCATGTTTACTGGAGCTGTTTTATAATAGTGATTAATATTTGATGAAAATACACTGCAATCAATATCTCAAGGAATGTGCAGCCCAATAACCCAGTGACAAAATCAAACGACAACTGTGTCCTGCTAAACAGAGGACAGATATAGGTGTCAGGCAGAATCATCAGGTCAAGGAAAGCCTCACTACTTATGCATTAGTAATATTGGAAATATTGTTGCAAATACTGTTGCCGTATAGTGCTGAGTCAAGATACATGAAAATAGAAGTAAAGTGGAAAGATTCCTTTTTGCTTTAATTGCATTTATTGACTTAAAGGGACATTTAACACTTTGAGATAGTAATATAAAAAGATAAAGTGTATATATATATATATATATATATATATATATATATATATATATATAAAACAACTGCAATATACTTTCATTATTTATTTTGGACACTTTTCCTGTAATTCCATTCTGAAATTGTGAGCTTTTCAGTTCCTGTTAGAAATGGAAGTGCAGAACACTGTTATATTCCACACAGCCATTGGCTGCACACTGTAGTGACCTATTTATAACTGCCTCTAATTGGCCACAGCAGAGATGGTAACCTAAGTTACAATATGGCAGCTCCCATTGTTTTATAAACACTAAAACTTTTCACTTATTTTGTCAATATTTAAACAACTAATGAAACGTTAAAAAATACATCTACATGTTATTATCAGACTAATCTTTTCTGTGAATGCATCATTCTACCTAGCATTTATTTAGGCCTAGATTTAGAGTTTGGCGTTAGCCGTGAAAACCAGCGTTAGAGGCTCCTAACGCTGGTTTTAGGCTACCTCCGGTATTTGGAGTTATTAAAAAAAGGGTCTAACGCTCACTTTTCAGCCGCGACTTTTCCATACCGCAGATCCCCTTACATCAATTGCGTATCCTATCTTTTCAATGGGATCTTTCTAACTCCGGTATTTAGAGTCGTGTCTGAAGTGAGCGTTAGACATCTAACGACAAAACTCCAGCCGCAGGAAAAAAGTCAGTAGTTAAGAGCTTTCTGGGCTAACGCCGGTTCATAAAGCTCTTAACTACTGTACTCTAAAGTACACTAACACCCATAAACTACCTATGTACCCCTAAACCGAGGTCCCCCCACATCACGCCACTCGAATAAATTTTTTAACCCCTAATCTGCCGACCGCCACCTACGTTATACTTATGTACCCCTAATCTGTTGCCCCTAACACCACCGACTCCTATATTATATTTATTAACCCCTAACCTGCCCCCCACAACGTCGCAGCCAGCTACCTACAATAATTAACCCCTAATCTGCCGACCGCAAAGCGCCGCCACCTATGTTATACTTATGTACCCCTAATCTGCTGCCCCTAACACCGCCGACCCCTATATTATATTTATTAACCCCTAATCTGCCCCCCTCAACGTCGCCTCCACCTGCCTACACTTATTAACCCCTAATCTGCCGAGCGGACCGCACCGCTATTATTATAACCCTATAATAAATAGTATTAACCCCTAATCTGCCCTCCCTAACATCGCCGACACCTAACTTCAATTATTAACCCCTAATCTGCCGACTGGAGCTCACCGCTATTCTAATAAATGTATTAACCCCTAAAGCTAAGTCTAACCCTAACACTAACACCCCCCTAAATTAAATATAATTTTAATCTAACGAAATTAATTAACTCTCATTAAATAAATTATTCCTATTTAAAGCTAAATACTTACCTGTAAAATAAATCCTAATATAGCTACAATATAAATTATAATTATATTATAGCTATTTTAGGATTAATATTTATTTTACAGGTAACTTTGTATTTATTTTAACCAGGTACAATAGCTATTAAATAGTTAAGAACTATTTAATAGCTAAAATAGTTAAAATAATTACAAAATTACCTGTAAAATAAATCCTAACCTAAGTTACAATTAAACCTAACCCTACACTATCAATAAATTAATTAAATAAAATACCTATAATTATCTACAATTAAACCTAACACTACACTATCAATAAATAAATTAAATACAATACCTACAAATAACTACAATGAAATAAACTATCTAAAGTACAAAAAATAAAAAAGAACTAAGTTACAAAAAATAAAAAAATATTTACAAACATAAGAAAAATATTACAACAATTTTAAACTAATTACACCTACTCTAAGCCCCCTAATAAAATAACAAAGCTCCCCAAAATAAAAAAATTCCCTACCCTATTCTAAATTACTAAAGTTCAAAGCTCTTTTACCTTACCAGCCCTGAACAGGGCCCTTTGCGGGGCATGCCCCAAGAAGTTCAGCTCTTTTGCCTGTAAAAAAAAACATACAATACCCCCCTCAACATTACAACCCACCACCCACATACCCCTAATCTAACCCAAACCCCCCTTAAATAAACCTAACACTAAGCCCCTGAAGATCTTCCTACCTTATCTTCACCATACCAGGTTCACCGATCGATCCAGAAGAGCTCCTCCGATGTCCTGATCCAAGCCCAAGCGGGGGGCTGAAGAGGTCCATGATCCGGCTGAAGTCTTCATCCAAGCGGGGCAGAAGAGGTCTTCCATCCGATTGAAGTCTTCATCCAAGCGGGATCTTCTATGGTCATATATCCGGAGCGGAGCGGCAGGATCCTGAAGACCTCCGACGCGGAACATCCATCCTGGCCGACGACTGAACGACGAATGACGGTTCCTTTAAATGATGTCATCCAAGATGGCGTCCCTCGAATTCCGATTGGCTGACAGGATTCTATCAGCCAATCGGAATTAAGGTAGGAATATTCTGATTGGCTGATGGAATCACCCAATCAGAATCAAGTTCAATCCGCTCCGCTCCGGATGGATGACAATAGAAGATCCCGCTTGGATGAAGACTTCAATCGGATGGAAGACCTCTTCTGCCCGGCTTGGATGAAGATTTCAGCCGGATCATGGACCTCTTCAGCCCCCCGCTTGGGCTTGGATCAGGACATCGGAGGAGCTCTTCTGGATCGATCGGTGAACCTGGTATGGTGAAGATAAGGTAGGGAGATCTTCAGGGGCTTAGTGTTAGGTTTATTTAAGGGGGGTTTGGGTTAGATTAGGGGTATGTGGGTGGTGGGTTGTAATGTTGGGGGGGGGTATTGTATGTTTTTTTTTACAGGCAAAAGAGCTGAACTTCTTGGGGCATGCCCCGCAAAGGGCCCTGTTCAGGGCTGGTAAGGTAAAAGAGCTTTGAACTTTAGTAATTTAGAATAGGGTAGGGCATTTTTTTATTTTGGAGGGCTTTGTTATTTTATTAGGGGGCTTACAGTAGGTGTAATTAGTTTAAATAAGTTGTAATATTTTTCTTATGTTTGTAAATATTTTTTTATTTTTTGTAACTTAGTTCTTTTTTATTTTTTGTACTTTAGATAGTTTATTTCATTGTAGTTATTTGTAGGTATTGTGTTTAATTTATTTATTGATAGTGTAGTGTTAGGTTTAATTGTAGATAATTCTAGGTTTTTTATTTAATTAATTTATTGATAGTGTAGTGTTAGGTTTAATTGTAACTTAGGTTAGGATTTATTTTACAGGTAATTTTGTAATTATTTTAACTATTTTAGCTATTAAATAGTTCTTAACTATTTAATAGCTATTGTACCTGGTTAAAATAAATACAAAGTTACCTGTAAAATAAATATTAATCCTAAAATAGCTATAATATAATTATAATTTATATTGTAGCTATATTAGGATTTATTTTACAGGTAAGTATTTAGCTTTAAATAGGAATAATTTATTTAATAAGAGTTAATTAATTTCGTTAGATTAAAATTATATTTAATTTAGGGGGGTGTTAGTGTTAGAGTTAGACTTAGCTTTAGGGGTTAATACATTTATTAGAATAGTTGTGAGCTCCAGTCGGCAGATTAGGGGTTAATAATTGAAGTTAGGTGTCGGCGATGTTAGGGAGGGCAGATTAGGGGTTAATACTATTTATGATAGGGTTAGTGAGGCGGATTAGGGGTTAATAACTTTATTATAGTAGCGCTCAGGTCCGCTCGGCAGATTAGGGGTTAATAAGTGTAGGCGGGTGGAGGCGACGTTGTGGGGGGCAGATTAGGGGTTAATAAAAATAATATAGGGGTCGGCGATGTTAGGGCAGCAGATTAGGGGTACATAGGGATAATGTAAGTAGCGGCGGTTTACAGAGCGGCAGATTAGGGGTTAATAATAATATGCAGGGGTCAGCGATAGCGGGGGCGGCAGATTAGGGGTTAATAAGTGTAAGGTTAGGGGTGTTTAGACTCGGGGTACATGTTAGAGTGTTAGGTGCAGACGTAGGAAGTGTTTCCGCATAGCAAACAATGGGGCTGCGTTAGGAGCTGAACGCGGCTTTTTTGCAGGTGTTAGGTTTTTTTTCAGCTCAAACAACCCCATTGTTTTCTATGGGGGAATCGTGCACGAGCACGTTTTTGAGGCTGGCCGCTTGCGTAAGCAACTCTGGTATCGAGAGTTGAAGCTGCGTTAAATATGCTCTACGCTCCTTTTTTGGAGCCTAACGCAGCCTTTATGTGGACTCTCAATACCAGAGTTATTTTTATGGTGCGGCCAGAAAAAAGCCGGCGTTAGATTTTCGGGTCGTTACCGACAAAACTCTAAATCTAGCCGTTAGTGTTTAATGTCACTTTAATCATGAAAGTTTCATTTTGATTCTCATGTATCTTTAAATCTACAAACATGCTGTTTCTTTCATGTAATTGGCAAGAGTCCATGAGCTAGTGACGTATGGGATATACAATCCTACCAGGAGGGCAAAGTTTCCCAAACCTAAAAATGCCTATAAATACACCCCTCACCACACCCACAATTCAGTTTTACAAATTTTGCCTCCTATGGAGGTGGTGAAGTAAGTTTGTGCTAAGATTTCTATGTTGACATGCGCTTCTCAGCATTTTGAATCCCGATTCCTCTCAGAGTACAGCGAATGTCAGAGGGACATTGAAGGGAGTATCACCTATTGAATGCAATGATTTTCCTAATGGAGGTCTTTTTCATAGGTTCTCTGTTATCGGTCATAGAGATTCATCTCCTACCTCCCTTTTCAGATCGACGATATACTCTTATATACCATTACCTCTACTGATAACTGATTCAGTACTGGTTTGGCTATCTGCTATATGTGGATGGGTGTCTTTGGGTAAGTATGTTTTTATTACTTAAAGGGCTATAATACCCAAATGTTTAAACACTTGAAAGTGATGCAGTATAGCTGTAAAAAGCTGACTAGAAAATATCACCTGAACATCTCTATGTAAAAAAGAAAGATATTTTACCTCAAAAGTTCCTCAGTAGTCACATCCCATTGTAAAGGATTTCTAAGCAGCATATCAGTATGTCTGTCCCGGAACAGCCGAAATGGATGAGCCTCGTGCACTCTCATCTTATTTCCCAATTCAGTTTAAAGGAAGTTTACTATGAAATCTCATGAGAGTTAAGTGAAATCTCATGAGATCACTGTAAAAGAGTTCATGACCTCAGCACTGCAGATGCTGATTGGCTGCTGTTCATTTCTTCATTATTATTTTTTGCCTGCAGCTGGGAGCAGCTGAGTATAACTTTTTACACAGAAATTACTCTGCTGAGCTGAGAAAATTGTGAGGTAAAATATCTACCTTTTTTCCATGAGTCAGGTTCATGTATTTCCTTTTGCAGATTGTCAGTTTCATATTTGGAGAAAGTTAATATTAAGAAGTATTTTTTTCTTACCTGGGGTTTAGTCTTTTTTTCAATTGACTACTTTGTTTCAAATTGCGGGATGACTTAGGCTACACTTTATTGCGCCATTCTTGGTGCGAGAATTTTTTGGCACGAAAGGCACGTCCGTTGACGCAAGTTCGTCATTTCCGGCGTCGTAATTGACGCAGAGGTTTCACACAGGGTTGAGTTGTTAGTGACACGAGTGTGTCATTTCCTGATATAGTTGGCGCCACATTTTTTTAAAGTTACGTTGTGCATCATACTTGGCGCCAAACTTTTTTCATTATTTATATGCCCCATTGCTGTTTGCCTCTTGCCTTTTTCTATGCCAGAGGGCTATGCTATTTGCATTTTTTCCCATTCCTGAAACTGTCATATAAGGAAATTGATATTTTTGCTTTATATGTTGTTTTTTCTTTTACATTCTGCAAGATGTCTCAATCTGATCCTGCCTCAGAAGTATCTGTTGGAACTTTGCTGCCTGACATCGGTTCTACTAAAGCTTAGTGCATTTGTTGTAAAATTGTGGAGATTATATCTCCTAATGTCATTTGTATTAGTTGCCATGATAAACTTTTACATGCAGATAGTGTGTCCATCAGTAATAGTACATTGCCGGTTGCAGTTCCTTCAACTTCTAATGTTCATGATATACCTATGAATTTTAAAGATTTTGTTACTGATTCTATTCAGAAGGCTTTGTCTGCATTTCCGCCTTCTAATAAGCGTAAGAGGTCTTTTAAAACTTCTCATAAAGTTGATGAAATTTCAAATGACCGACAACATAATGAATTATCCACCTCTAATGAGGATCTATCTGATTCAGAAGATCCTTCCTCAGATATTGACACTGACAAATCTACTTATTTATTTAAAATGGAATATATGCGTTCTTTGTTAAAAGAAGTGTTAATTACTTTGGATATTGAGGAAGCTAGTCCTCTTGATATTAAAACCAGTAAACGTTTAAATTCTGTTTTTAAACCTCCTGTGGTTACTCGAGAGGTTTTTCCTATTCCTGATGCTATTTCTGATATGATTTCTAAGGAATGGAATAAGCCGGGTACTCCTTTTAATCCTACTGCAAGGTTTAAAAAATGGTATCCTTTACCAGCAATTTCAATAGAGTTTTGGGAAAAGATCCCCAAAGTTGATGGGGCTATTTCTACATTTGCTAAACGAACCACTATTCCTATGGAAGATAGTACTTCCTTTAAAGATCCTTTAGATAGGAAGCTTGAATCTTATCAAAGGAAAGCCTATTTATATTCAGGTCATCTTCTTAGGCCTGCAATTTCTTTGGCTGATGTTGCTGCTGCTTCAAATTTTTGGTTGGAGAATTTAGCGCAACAAGAATTGGATTCTGACTTATATAGCATTGTTCGTTTACTACAACATGCTAATCATTTTATTTGTGATGCAATTTTTGATATTATCAAAATTGATGTTAGATCCATGTCTTTAGCTATTTTAGCTAGAAGAGCTTTGTGGCTTAAATCTTGGAATGCTGATATGACATCTAAGTCTAGATTACTATCTATTTCTTTCTAAGGTAATAATTTATTTGGCTCTCAGTTGGATTCTATTATTTCAACTGTTACTGGGGGGAAGGGAGTTTTTTTGCCTCAGGATAAAAAACCTAAGGGTAAATCTATGGCTTCTAATCGTTTTCGTTCCTTTCGTCAAAATAAGGAACAAAAACCTAATCCTTCCCCCAAGGAAACTGTTTCCAATTGGAAGCCTTCCTCAAATTGGAATAAATCCAAGCCTATTAAGAAACCAAAGTCAGCCCCTAAGTCCGCATGAAGGTGCAGCCCTTATTCCAGCTCAGCTGGAAGGGGGCAGATTAAGGTTTTTCAAGAATGTTTGGGCCAATTCTGTCCAAAATCAATGGATTCAGAGCATTGTCTCTCAGGGGTACTGAATAGGATTCAGAGTAAGACCTCCTGTGAGAAGATTTTTAATCTCATGCATCCCAGTAAATCCAGTAAAAGCTCAGGCTTTCCTGAAGTGTGTTTCAGACCTGGAGGTTTCAGTTGTAATCATACCGGTTCCTTTTCAGGACAACATTGTCCCAAAGAAAGAAAATTCATTCAGACCACTTCTGGATCTGAAAATTTTGAATCGTTATGTAAGAGTACCAACTTTCAAGATGGTGACTATAAGGACTATTCTGCCTTTTGTTCAGCAAGGATAGACTTGCAGGATGCTTACCTTCATATTCCGATTCATCCAGAACATTATCAGTTCCTGAGATTCTCTTTTCTAGGCAAGCATTACCAATTTGTTGCTCTTCCATTTGGTCTAGCAACAACTCCAAGAATCTTTTCAAAGGTTCTGGGTGCCCTACTTTCTGTAATCAGAGAACAGGGTATTGTGGTGTTTCCTTATTTGGATGATATCTTGGTACTAGCTCAGTCTTTACGTTCTGCAGAATCTCACACAAATCAACTAGTGTAGTTTCTTTGAAAACTTGGTTGGAGGATCAATTTATCAAAAAGTTTCTTGATTCCTCAGACAAGGGTCACCTTTCTAGGTTTCCAGATAGATTCAGTGTCCATGACTCTGTCTCTAACAGACAAGAGACGTTTGAAATTGGTTGCAGCATGTCAGCACCTTCAGTCTCAGTCATTGCCTTCAGTGGCTATGTGCATGGAAGTTTTAGGCCTCATGACTGCATCAGACGCGATTCCTTTTGCTCGTCTTCACATGAGACCTCTCCAGCTTTGTATGCTGAATCAATGGTGCCGGGATTATACAAAGATATCACAATTAATATCCTTAAATCCCAATGTTCGACACTCTCTGACGTGGTGGTTAAATCACCAGCGTTTAGTTCAAGGGGCCTCTTATGTTCAGCCAACCTGGACTGTGATCACAACAGATGCGAGTCTTTCAGGTTGGGGAGCTATCTGGGAATATCTGACAGCACAAGGGGTTTGAAAATCTCAAGAGGCAAGATTACCAATCAATATTTTAGAACTCCGTGCAATTCTCAGAGCTCTTCAGTTTTGGCCTATGTTGAAGAGAGAACCGTTAATTTGTTTTCAGACAGACAATATTACAACGGTGGCATATGTCAATCATCAGGGTCAGACTCACAGTCCCCAAGCTATGAAAGAAGTATCTCGGATACTTGTTTGGGCGGAATCCAGCTCCTGTCTAATTTCTGCAGTTCATATCCCAGGTGTAGACAATTGGGAGGCGGATTATCTCAGCCGTCAGACTTTACATCCAGGGGAGTGGTCTCTCCATTCGGATGTGTTTTCTCAGATTGTTCAGATGTGGGGTCTACCAGAAATCGATCTGATGTCTTCTCATCTAAACAAGAAACTTCCCAGATACCTGTCCAGGTCCAGGGATTCTCAGGCGGAAGCAGTGGATGCGCTGACACTTCCTTGGTGTTATCAACCTGCTTATATCTTCCCGCCTCTAGTTCTTCTTCCAAGAGTGATCTCTAAAATCATCATGGAACAATTATTTGTGTTGCTGGTGGCTCCAGCATGGCCCCACAGGTTTTGTTCGGATGTCCAGTTGCCAACCTTGGCCACTTCCGTAAGGCCGGACCTACTGTCTCAAGGTCCGTTTTTCCATCAGGATCTCAAATCATTAAATTTGAAGGTATGGAAATTGAACGCTTAGTGCTAAGTCATAGAGGATTCTCTAACCCAGTAATTAATACTATGTTACAAGCTCATAAATCTGTCTCTAGGAAGATCTATTATCGAGTTTGGAAGACTTACATTTCATGGTGATCTCATAAATTCTCTTGGCATTCTTTTAGAATTCCTATAATTTTACAGTTTCTTCAGGTTGGTTTGGATAAAGGTTTGTCTGCAAGTACTTTGAAGGGACAAATCTCTGCTTTTTCTGTTTTATTTCACAGAAAGATTGCTACTCTTCCTGATATTCACTGTTTTGTTCAGGCTTTAGTTCGTATTAAGCCTGTCATTAAATCAATTTCTCCTCCTTGGAGTCTTAATTTGGTTTTGAGGGTGTTGCAGGCTCCTCCATTTGAGTCTATGCACTCTTTGGACATTAAACTACTTTCTTGGAAAGTGTTGTTCCTTTTGGCCATCTCTTCTGCTAGAAGAGTTTCTGAGCTTTCTGCTCTTTCTTATGAATCTCCTTTTCTGATTTTTCATCAGGATAAGGCGGTTTTGCGGACTTCATTTAAGTTCTTACCTAAGTTTGTGAATTCTAACAACATTAGTAGAGAAATTGTTGTTCCTTCCTTGTGTCCTAATCCTAAGAATTCTTTGGAAAAAAGCTTACATTCTTTGGATGTGGTGAGAGCTTTGAAATATTATGTTGAAGCTACTAAAGATTTCAGAAATACTTCTAGTCTATTTGTTATATTCTCTGGTTCTAGGAAAGGTCAGAAGGCTTCTGCTATTTCCTTGGCTTCTTGGTTAAAGCTTTTGATTCATCCGAAGGCCCGCCTCAAAAAATTACAGCTCATTCTACTAGATCAGTCTCCACGTCGTGGGCTTTTATGAATGAAGCTTCAGTTGATCAGATTTGCAAAGCGGCAACTTGGTCCTCTTTGCATACATTTACTCATTTCTACTGTTTTGATGTATTTGCTTCTTCAGAAGCAGTTTTTGGTAGAAAAGTTCTTCAGTCAGCTGTTTCAGTTTGATTCTTCTGCTGATGTTTTAAGTTTTTCTTTTCTTCATGAGAATAACTTATATTTTGGGTTGGGGATTAATTTTTCAGCATTTGGCTGTTGTTTATTTTTATCCCTCCCTCTCTAGTGACTCTTGCGTGGAGTTCCACATATTGGGTATTTGATATCCCATACGTCACTAGCTCATGGACTCTTGCCAATAACATGAAAGAAAACATAATTTATGTAAGAACTTACCTGATAAATTAATTTCTTTCATATTGGCAAGAGTCCATGAGGCCCACCCTTTTCTTATGGTGGTTATGATTTTTTTTGTAAAAAGCACAATTATTTCCAGATTCCTTTGTTGATGCTTTTTACTCCTTTCTTTATCACCCCACTACTTGGCTATTCGTTAAACTGAATTGTGGGTGTGGTGAGGGGTGTATTTATAGGCATTTTGAGATTTGGGAAACTTTGCCCCTCCTGGTAGGATTGTATATCCCATACGTCACTAGCTCATGGGCTCTTGCCAATATGAAAGAAATTAATTTATCAGTTAAGTTCTTACATAAATTATGTTTTTTTGTATTTCTTTGATACTATGAAAATGCTTTTTAATATTCTATAAAGAAGAAAAAAGAAGAGGAAGGAAACTCGCTGAAATTTGGCGCTGACACTCCTTGTCCTTATATGGGGAGTTTCTTAAAAAACAAACAAACAAAAAAGTAGTTTTCTTTCCAATGGCATGGAGAGTCCACAAATCCATTCAATTACTAGTGGGAATTCAACTCCTGGCCACCAGGTGGAGGCAAAAACACCCCAGCAAAGCTTCAAGTATCCTCCCACTACCCACAATACCCAGTCATTCTTTGCCTTTGTAACATTGTAGGTCCTGGGCGAAGAAGGTGTCTGAAGAAATCAAGTTGTTAATCCTTTAATGGGTACTTTTCCCTGCAAGCAAGTATTGGGGTTGTGCTGTGTCCATGTAATTCTCTTTAGTAAGAGTAATGGTGGCTTTTAGCATTTGGAAGACGGCGAGGTGGTCTTTGCTTACCTTCCAACATTTTTGCTACCCCTATATAGAAAACCAGGGTTGTTTACTCTGTTTTTTCTTTATCTACAGGTCTGTGAGGATTCTGCCACACCTGTTTGCTGTACCTGCCCTACAGCGGATCCACAGGTAAGTGTTTTTACATTCTAGGTGAGAAGGATGCAGAATTTAGGAGTTCCTTGCTTTAAAAAAATAAAAAATAAATAAAAGGGATACTTAGAGAACAAGGTGGATCCTTATGGAACTGAATATCCCTTTTTAAGGTTGGGGATTTATTGGGCAGCAGTTCAGGGCACTGTTCTGTCATGTGAAGGCTTTTTTTTATTTTGGCTATGGGGATTTTTTTGCACAAGTTTACATTTTATTTTGTTTGGGTAATATCTCTTTAAGAAAGTTGTATAACTGCACATTACTTTTGAGTTTTTGATCATGTGACCGCTCTGTTACTTCCCGAGTGCTGAACAGTTTGTTTCTAGCCCGCTGTTTGGAAGCCAGATTTTCAAGGAGACAGACCGGATGTTCTAGCATTAGATCGTTTTTCCTGCCTGTCGCTTCTCTCTGATGTTTGCAGCTTTCTAGGATCTGAAGTTTAAAAAAGATTTATCTGCTGGTGTGGATTGGATTCCTGGTTACCGGTTGGGTTAGTCTCCCCAGCATGGCTCGGATGAAGAGGTGCCAGTTTTAATGATTATTTAGCTATGCTTAAAGTTTTATTCAAAATGTTTTTATTGAAATTAGAGTATAAGAGAAATAAAGGGCTATTTTATTTACTATGGAAGCCAATCCCAAGTTTTCTCTGTCATTTGATAAATGTCTTTATTGTGCAGATGCCCAGGTTATAAATCATGTGCAATTTTGTTCCCCTTGCTTTAATAAGTTTGCATTATTTAAGGATAAGGATTCCTTATCTGAGCCTTCTTTTTCTCAGGATAATGCTGTTCAGGGGTTTTCTCAGCCTTCAGTTAACATGTCGCAGTCTTTGACAGATTCACATGCAGTGCCCTGCGGTTCATCTCAGTCAGTCTCTGGGAGTGTTTGTTTGCCTAAGGATTTTGCTGCTCAGATGACTTCTGCAGTTTCTGCAGCCCTAAGTGCTTTACCTAGTTCTGGTAAAGGGAAGAGGAAATCTAAGAACATTTCTATGGGTTTTGATTCTGCCAAGACTGATTTGGTTAGTCTTTCTCAGTTATTTAGCGAGGATAATTCCTCTGCAGCTTCTGAGGGCGAGATCTCTGATTCAGAATCTGCAGTTCCTAGTACAATAGATTCTGAGGAGGTTCATTTAAGATTTAAACTGGAGCATCTCCATTTATTTTTTAAAGAGGATTTAGCTAATTTGGATCTGTTTCAGAAACCCCTAAAAAGGCTAATAAACTGAATAGAGTTTTCGATTTCAAACCTAAATCTATGGAGGTTTTTCCTGTTCTAGATCGCATGTCTGACATTATATCTCGGGAATGGGAGAAGCCGGGTGTTCCTTTTAACCCATCTCCTGTGTTTAAAAAGATGTTTCCTGTGGCTGATTCAGTGCGAGATCTGTGGCGCAATGTTTCTAGAGTAGAGGGCGCTATATATACCTTAGCCAAGAGGATAGTTCCTCTTTTAGAGACCCTATGGATAAGAAACTGGAGGGTTATTTAAGAAAGATATTTCTTCATCAGGGTTTGCAGTTGCAACCAGTTGCTAGTAATGCGACAGTTGTTGGTGCAGCCTCTTATTAGTGTGACTCTTTGTCTGATCTAATTTCAGAGGATACTACTATAGAGGAGATCCAGGATAGGATCAAGGCTCTAAAGCTGGCTAATACTTTTATCTGTGATGCCAGTATGCAAGTTGTTAGGCTGGGAGCCAAGATTTCAAGTTTTGCGATACTAGCCTACAGAGTCCTTTTGTTAAAGTCTTGGTCTGCGGATGTGACTTCCAAATCCAAGCTTCTGTCTCTAGCTTTTAACGGTATGACTTTATTTGGGTCCTGGTCTGGCAGATATCAATTACATGGTTACTGGTGGAAAGGGAGTTTCCTTTTTTCAGCAGACTTGGATTTGGGACATTCCAGATCCCTGGGCAATGGATGTAGTCTCCCAGGGATACAGGATAGGATTCAAGTCTTGTCCCCCAGGGACAGATTCCTATTATCAAGATTATCTGTAAACCAGGTAAAGAGATAGGCCTTCTTAGACTGCGTAAGGGATTTGTCCTATCTGGGAGTGATTATCCCAGTTCCTCTAGCAGAACAGGGTCAGGGATTTTATTCAAATCTTTTTGCAGTTCCCAAAAAGGAGGGAACTTTTTGACCCATTCTAGACTTAAAGTCTCTCAACAAGTTTCTCAAGGTCCTGTCCTTCAAAATAGAGACTATTCGTTCTATTCTCCCTCTAGTTCAGGAGGGTCAGTTTATGACCACTATAGACCTAAAGGATTAATTTTTTGGATCAACATTTCCAATTTGTAGCCCTGCCTTTTTCGGCTTTGCCACTGCTCCTCGAATCTTTATGAAGGTTCTAGGGGCTCTTTTGGCTGTGGCCAGATCTCTAGGGATTGAGGTGGCTCCAGATGCCATCTTTTCAGTTAGCAATATCCCATACAGTTTCTCTGTTAGCTATTCTCCGCTCTCACGGGTGGAAGGTGAATCTAGGGAAAACTTCCTTGATGCCAAGTACCAGGGTATGTGTTCTGGGGCAATCATAGACTCAGTATCTATGAATTTTTTTTGACAGAGGTCAGAAAATTCAAGCTTCTAGAGGCCCGTTGTTCTCTTCAGTCCTCTGTTCGTCCATAGGTGACTGTATGCATGGAAGTAATTGGTCTCATGGTGGCATCCATGGACATTATTCTGTTTGCTTGCTTCCATCTGAGACCTCTACAGTTATGTATGCTCAATCAATGGAATGGAGACCACTTGGATCTCTCTCAGAGGATAGTTTTAGACTCTCAGACAAGGATGTCTCTGTCTTGGTAGATCTCCCAGGACCATTTGACTCAGGGCACTTGTTTCCTGAGACTTTCTTGGGAGATTGTGGCCACGGATGCCAGCCTGTTAGGCTGGGGAGCAGTTTGGGGGTCCCTAAGAGCTCAGGGACTTTGGACTCAGGAGGAGTCTGCCCTCCCTATAATTATCCTAGAATTGAGAGCAATTCTCAATGCTCTATCAGCTTGGCCTCAACTGAGTTTAGTCCGGTTTATCAGATTTTAATCGGACAACATCACTTTGGTGGAGTATATCAACCACCAAGGAGGGACTTAGTGCTTGTTAGCTATGAAGGAGGTGACTCACATTCTTCAGTAGGCAGAGTCTCACAATTGTCATCTCTCTGTCATTCATATCCCAGGGTTGGACAACTGGGAAACGGATTATCTGATCAGGCAGATGTTTCATCCAGAAGAATGGCCTCTCCATACAGAAGTTTTCTCTATGTTAACCCTCAAGTGAGGAGTTCCAGAGCTGGATTTAATGGCATCTCTTCTAAACGCCAACCTTCCAAGATACAGAGCAAGATCAGGAGATCCTCAAGCTGCTCTGGTAGACGCCCTGGCAGTGCCATGGGATTTTGGTCTAATTTATCTGTTTCCTCTGGTTGCCCTCCTTCCTAGGGTGATAGCTCATATCAAACAGGAGCAGGCTTCAGTGATTCCAATAGCTCCAGCGTGGCCTCGCAAAACTTGGTTTGCAGACCTCAGATGTTGGAGTGATAATACTTATTTATAGAAGGTGTCTGGAGATGAATAGGCCACTCATGGACCACATCTTGTAAACCTCGGTTTTAATTTTATAGTACTATAATGCAATAGGCCACTATTGGACCTAACCTATGTATTAACCCACGACGTGGAGAGAAAAAAGAAAACTATGTAGCATATACTATTTGTGGGTAATATGAAAGATTGTGAAAGTGCGGCATAGACAAGATTAGCCGCTTATTTAACCCTCCTAAACTAGGAGGTACATTAAGGTGGGGGGGGGGGAGGAGGTGGTAATATGGAGATGATAATCCAAATATATTATCAGAGCACTAAGACTGTGTAACAAAATATAATTGTAAAAAGGGGAAAATAAATGAATATGAAATAGTGTCCACAAGTTTCAATGAAATCAGGCAGCAGATCTATGTGAGTGACTTTACAGATATGTGGGTTACTGAGGTATACATGGGATTGGGTCAGTTATGTGCCTAATCTTTGTTATACCCAGGTTGAAAGATTGAAAACTCTAAAATAAAAGACAAAAGATCAATCATGGGTTGTGGGGCTTAGCTGTGGTATTATGAGGAGAGAGGTGATGTGCAGTAAGAATAGTGCAGGTCCAGCCCGCCCTAGAATACCACGCTAAATACAGACAGGGAGTACAGCACATAACAAAACAGGGATGGTCAAGATTACAAGTAGGGAGCTCAACACATAGTAAATATAATAACAGAGAAACCTGCATATGTACATATAAATGTGAACGTGCTTGTTTGTCCTGCAAGTACCTACAAAGGAAGTAAAAAGGTTGTAGATAAAGTAATTAGCATATGTGATTTAAATGCTAAAGTGCTCATTATGGGTTGGAGAGGAAGTAACATAATAAAATGAGAGGCAGCAGATGCTGAGCGGGCAGACTGTAGAGATACAGGGCAATATAATCGCACATAAAACCTCTTAAACATAGTAGAAAGCAAGGAGAAAATAAAAATAGACTGACTACCTAGTCAGGCAGTAGTATTTCTGGGATGTGAGAGCCTAGTTCTAGTGTTAATATTGGAAACATAGCTGGAGCTCTATCATAAAGCGCAGTGTAAACATTGCTCAAGTGTGGTAATTTGCATTCTGGTGGAAAAATATGACCAAGATGATGCTGTGGAGCTATAAATTTATAAAATATAGACGTCCCGCCGCCCCGGCCGCAGGCCGCGGAACGTCACACATGAAGACTACAAACATAAAACTGGTATGTGAGGAGGTGTTTAAAATATATTAAAAACATGGTAGGTGCAAATAAACAGTAAGGGGCTTATATATGAAATGTAATGATCATGAAGAGGCAGAAGCTTGTGTAAGGTATAGGAGACAAATTATCAACATAACACCCCAACATGATGGTATCTGACTGCAAGCAACATAGAACTCATACTTCATCTGCAGGCTATTATAAACTATACAACACATTTAGAGCATCATGTGTATAAAACCACAAGGATCCTAGAGACACATAGATAACACACAGAAACTATAACAAACAGGATTCTCCAGCATGCAGTACAGGAACATAGCAAAATCTCACTGGCAAATGAATACCAGTAAGGTGTAGAACATGCGTATAACATTTTTGGGGCATGAGTAGCCTAAGAGAATCAACAAACACTATAGTGCATTGGACATATCTCACAAACATAGGCTGCCAAACTGTGAAATGACTGTTTCCTCGGCAACTATTGCGAGCTATGCCCCAGAGCAGGCTCAACTGTAAAACAGTCCTGAAAAATATAAACATGTCTGTCCCAGGATTTTTTACCCCTACAGGGGACCAGCAGGGAATGTAAGCACAATAAGCAGTCCCACCAGTTAGTGTGCGAGAGAGTGTTCAGTCTCAAAGTAGGTGTCATAAATGCTGCAGATCAAGAGCTGCTAGCATAATCATAGGGAACTCCAGATTAGCCGATGCCCCTTCTCAGGTTGCCGGGAGTATACTGCATTTGTACTGTGAGGCCCCTTGATGCGCACCAACTTACATTGTCCATCTGTTGTGGAAACTCCCAGCATACGCACAGTGCATAGGCTCTGAGTGCAACTGTCATGGTATAAAGTGTGTTGTGCAGTTCATACCTCTCCAGCATGTTCCAAAATGTCGGCAGGGATTTGGATGTCTTGTGCGGTCCCTGCGTCTGTATCCAACCACAGCTGCTGCATTGTGCACTTGTCAGCGGTGGTTCTCTGGAGGCATCAAGGAGCGCAGCTATTAGGGAATCACCCTGTTCAACAGTGGACAGCAATTCACCGCTGGCATCTAGCTGAGTGAGCCTCCTGGCCCCTACGACCATGCCTTGTAAGCAAATAGGTGTCGGTCTTAGCAGAGAAAATGGCGATTGCCCCTGTTCTAATCTGCTCTTTGTGCATTCAGATTCCCTCACCTGAGCCGTCGAGGTGGGAAGATAGTTAGCACATCTAGCGTAAGGCTTGCGAAATTCAGCCAATGAGTTACCAAGAGCCTCGCCATAACGATCCAACAGCTCGTGCATTTGGCCCAGAATGGAGGCCGCAGTGTCATCGCCCATCTTAGGCCAGAGAGAGTTAGAGAGCCCAGAGTTCCAAGAGATAGGACGAAAAGTACCGTGCTGCTTCCTAGAAGTGATAATAGATAGAGCTTCCACGTAGGTGGAGTGAGAAGTGGGGAAAATAGGCAGTAGATCCCCTAAAAATAGTAAATATATCAGGAGCTCAATAGATGTGCGTCTTGTCTTAGTGAAGGTTGGCTCCTCCCCTTTGTTTTGTTTTTGAATGTCAGAAATGTATATTTGTGAATGTTGAGATGTTATATTGGTTTCACTGGTAAAAATAAATAATTGAAATGGGTATATATTTGTTTTTTGTTAAGTTGCCTAATAATTATGCACAGTAAAAGTCACCTGCACACACAGATATCCCCCTAAAATAGCTATAACTAAAAACAAACTAAAAACTACTTCCAAAAATATTCAGCTTTGATATTAATGAGTTTTTTGGGTTCATTGAGAACATGGTTGTTGTTCAATAATAAAATTAATCCTCAAAAATACAACTTGCCTAATAATTCTGCACTCCCTGTATGTATGAGTGCTGCCAGCATTGCTGCAGAGGTTGAAGGGGTGGGGGGTCAGCCTGTCAGTGCTCAGACCATACGCCGCACATTGCATCAAATTGGTCTGCATGGCTGTCGGCCCAGAAGGAAGCCTCTTCTAAAGATGATGCACAAGAAAGCCTGCAAACAGTTTGCTGAAGACAAGCAGATTAAGGACATGAATTACTGGAACCATGTCCTGTGGTCCGATGAGACCAAGATAGACTTATTTGGTTCAGATGGTGTCAATAGTGTGTGGCGGCAACCAGGTGAGGAGTACAAAGACAAGTGTGTCTTGCCTACAATCAAGCATGGTGGTGGGAGTATCATGGTCTGGGTCTGCATGAGTGCTGCCAGCACTGGGGAGATACAGTTCATTGAGGGAACCATGAATGCCAACATGTACTGTGACATACTGAAGCAGAGCATAATCCCCTCCCTTCGGAGACTGGGCCGCAGGGCAGTATTCCAACATGATAACGACCCCAAACGCTCCATCAAGATGACCACTGCCTTGCTAAAGAAGCTGAGGGTAAAGGTGATGGACTGGCCAAGCATGTCTCCAGATCTAAAACCTATTAAGCATCTGGAAGGTGGGGGAGCACAAGGTCTCTAACATCCACCAGCTCCGTGATGTTGTCATGGAGGAGTGGAAGAGGACTCCAGTGGCAACCTGTGAAGCTCTGGTGAACTCCATGCCCAAGAGGGTTAAGGCAGTGCTGAAAAATAATGGTGGCCACACAAAATATTGCCACTTTGGGCCCAATTTGGACATTTCCACTTAGGGGTGAACTCACTTTTGTTGCCAACGGTTTAGACATTAATGGCTGTGTGTTGAGTTATTCTGAGGGGACAGCAAATTTACACTGTTATACAGGCTGTACACTAACTACTTTACATTGTAGCAAACTGTAATTTCTTCAGTGTTGTCACATGAAAAGATATAATAAAATATTTACAAAAATGTGAGGGGTGTACTCACTTTTGTGGGATACTGTAAATATAACATTTAATGCTGAATGTTGAAGCAGTATGAATTTATTATGAGTAGTCACTTGGTAATACAAACCATTGTGGTTAGTTAAGTAACTACTGTTGAACTGTTAACTAACCAAGTGCTGAGACAAATGGTTGCGTTTTAAAAAAAATAATAATATACATAGATGAATGATTTTAATAAGCACTGAGTATCTTGTTTAGCACTGAGTATGTACAAGCTGTAATAAAGTGTTACCATGCATAGTCGCAATCATAGTTACAAGGTGGAGCAAGAGTTCCTGACTAGCTCTGTAAGTGACACCAAGGGGGCGTGGCAGGGTGAGTATATATATGTCCAGCTTAGCACCTAGGTGGGAAATTGCTTAGCACTCAAAGGGTTAAAGGGACAGGAAACCCTAAAACTTTCTTTCCTGATTTGGATAGAACTTACAATTTTAAACAACTTCTCAATTTACTTCTATTATCAAACTTGCTTCATTCTCTTGTTATCCTTTACCGAAGGAACAGCATTACACTACTGGCAGCTAGCTGAACACATCTAGTTAGCCAATCACAAGAGACAAATGTGTTTAGGCACCAATCAGCAACTAGCTCCCACTAGTGTAGCATATGTGCATATTCTTTTTCAACAAGTTATACCAAGAGAATGAAGCACATTTGAAAATAGAAGTGATTTTAAAAGTGTCTTAAAATAGTTCTATCCGAATCATGCAAGCTAAATGTTGACTTTCCTATCTCTTTAATGTAAGTCTAATCTTATGACTATATGAGGAAATATATTTATGTCAGACTTTGTTGCTCATGTACACATGTAGTCATATGAATAAATGTCATACATATCTCTTGTAAATGTTTTGTAAGATACTTTGGTTTAATAACAAAATAGTGATATTTACAGTGTATAGATTTGGTATCATGATATTATCATAATCCCAAAGTGCACCATTTTGGTTATATTATAATGGTTAACTTAAATGTTTGTCATTGTCTATCTATCTATCTATCTATCTATCTATCTATCTATCTATCATATATCTATCTATCTATCATCTATCTATCGTTTTGTCTGTCTATCTATATGCCTGCCTGTGTGTATGTCTGCCTGCCTTTCTGTCTGTCTGCCTCTTTATCTATCTATCTATCTATCTATCTATCCATCTATCTATCTATCCAAACATCCATCTATCTATCTATCTATCTATCTATCAATTATCTATCTATTTATCATCTATCTATCTATCTATCTATCTATCTATCTATCTATCTATCTATCTATCTATCTGTCTGTCTGTCTATCTATCTTTCTGTCTATCTATATGTGTGCCTGTCTGTCTGTCTGTCTCTATCTATCTATCTATCTATCTATCTATCTATCATCTATCTATCTTTATAGAGCCTACACAGAGTGTTTTGGGCTAGTTGTAACCATATACTATACACCTTAAGAATTGCACATTTATTATTTTGTGTCACTGTGTTGTGTGGGTGTTTCACTTTGTTGCCTACATCACTTTGCTGCTTTATTTTTTGTTTGTTTTGCATTAGAAAACTGCTCTAACTTTTACTTGGCATTTCACATAAAGTGCATTAACTATGTATAAATGAAACACGAGTTGAAAAATAAAAACCTCAATTAAATCTATTTTTGGTTAAATTGAACGTAAGAGCAATGTGTCATACGTTATTTGAGTGTACATACTGTGCATCACATTGACAAATACAACTGGTTATTTTTTATTAAAAGGAAAAAAAGTCACCACAACTTCTTATGAACACTTAGGTAGAAAAAAACAATTGCTGACTGTGGGCCAGATTACAAGCGCGCACAATAACATATTCCCCCATAGAAATAATTGGAGCAAAAAAAGGGTAAAAAAAACACCCTACTCGTGTGCAACACGATCACATATTCTCAACTGCGCAAATCCAACATGAAAATATAAATATATCACATTCCAATGTTCTAGATGATTATATATAGTTATATACAGGAATATATATTTAAAAATACATAGAACACATTCTGCTATTTGACATATTTACAGTAAATACACACTTTAATACTTTATTTAATATAAATATTGCATAAACATGATTTTACATGTTTTCATCTACTTGACTGCAAAGGGCTCCAATGCACTTATATACAGGGAGTGCAGAATTATTAGGCAAATGAGTATTTTGACCACATCATCCTCTTTCGGCATGTTGTCTTACTCCAAGCTGTATAGGCTCGAAAGCCTACTACCAATTAAGCATATTAGGTGATGTGCATCTCTGTAATGAGAAGGGGTGTGGTCTAATGACATCAACACCCTATATCAGGTGTGCATAATTATTAGGCAACTTCCTTTCCTTTGGCAAAATGGGTCAAAAGAAGGACTTGACAGGCTCAGAAAAGTCAAAAATAGTGAGATATCTTGCAGAGGGATGCAGCACTCTTAAAATTGCAAAGCTTCTGAAGCGTGATCATCGAACAATCAAGCGTTTCATTCAAAATAGTCAACAGGGTAGCAAGAAGCGTGTGGAAAAACCAAGGCGCAAAATAACTGCCCATGATCTGAGAAAAGTCAAGCGTGCAGCTGCCAAGATGCCACTTGCCACCAGTTTGGCCATATTTCAGAGCTGCAACATCACTGGAGTGCCCAAAAGCACAAGGTGTGCAATACTCAGAGACATGGCCAAGGTAAGAAAGGCTGAAAGACGACCACCACTGAACAAGACACACAAGCTGAAACGTCAAGACTGGGCCAAGAAATATCTCAAGACTGATTTTTCTAAGGTTTTATGGACTGATGAAATGAGAGTGAGTCGGGGGCGGAGCTAGCCTGGGATCTGAACGGTCGCACTTCAGTTCAGCTCTGCTGATATTATTCATAAAAATATTAAAACTGACCGTCAGCCCAATACAAATATGTTTCAAGGATATTCCTAGTTTCAGAGTGGAGAACGAGAACTTTTGGGACGTCTAATAAGAGCTGTAAAGAGGAGAGATTGGCAAGATATTGGGTCACCCAGCAATCAGGCCTTCCAGAGAACACCGTCTTCTCTCCCACGTGGAGGTTAAGGGACATGGCTTCCAATTGGGAGATATGCATGCAGAATCTGCTATGTGCCCACTTTCAGAGGTTGGAACGCGAGATAACCCTGGCCTTTTCATTTGGCAGCGGTAATTTCCCTTCCGAGGAACACCAACAACACTCATCCATATTCAAGCTGCCACAAATTGAAGTTGTTAAGCCCCTGACTACCGCAAGCAGATCACTCTACCCGACGCAGACATGTAAAGCTCCTGACCGGCCTTCCACAAGTAATCTCACTTGTATTACTGACCCCAGTACCTCGCTCGATGCTGTGGCCCTTCCCGAGGTGGAGCGGAGGGGAGCCCAGCAAGCACAGTCCTGGTCTGGCTGCACTACGATGGACAAAACGTATCGTCGCTTACCTGATGGTCGGGCAGAATTGGAGGTACGTGTGAATCTCCTGACACATGAGCTACGAGATACAGCCCTGCATATTTCGCCACATAGCCTGGGTGAGGATATCACTACCATTAATGCCGCATATGCGAACGAACTGCCTATAGAAGGAGTAAAAGGGTCAGGGGACTTACACGCTATATCAGCCCAAATTAAAGATTTGCCTGTGTCGGGTTTAGAGTGGTTTCTTTACAAACTGTTGGCAGCTCTTACCTCATGGCACCTCAGGCTATGTGTTTCGGAGAGAGAATGCCGACTACTGCAGCTGCACCATCAAAATGAGAGACTGATAGGGAACCCACTAGTGAAATTAAATTATTATGAGAAGGGTTAGATACAGAGCCTCTGCCGAACTTTTGAGTCATAACGTTTAAGATGCCATAAGACTAACATCAAAGGAGGAGTATATTGTTTATATTACAGTTATATATATATGTTTATATGTTGGCTGAGCCTGTTGCTCTCCCGCCATTATTCATTGTATCTGACCTATTTGTCTTACCCTAACATCTTGAGTCTAGTATTATAGCACAATTCTATAGAGTTATTCCCTAGCTCTTTTAAGTTATCCCCATAGTATATTGGCATAAATGTATATATACATATGGATGTTGTTAAGGTCTATATATGGATGGAACAGTCTGGAATAGGGGTGGTAATGTATTTGCTGAATACTGGGGGTATTATCATGGAGAATATATACTGCACTCAACTGCCTGTTGGAACTTTATGTCTAATGCTGCAGGGCATAGGGCCCATGTCCTGTGGCAGATCTGTTTACTAATTCTCTATTCTTTTTAGCTTATGTAAATATGTGTGACTTGAATAGTGAGGGATTGTTATGTTTTTCTGTCTCCCCTATGAGAATCCTATATACACAATTTGGCATTTAAAATTGATAATAATCCCTGAGTAGAACTACTGTTAAAATAGCCAGAATAAGGGGATCTGATGTTTCACACATCCAAGTAATAGAGGCGTTCAGCATATTTAAGGGAGACCAGTTTTTACCCCCGCATAACGCAATGTATATCTTGCTCAAATTATTTGGTCTGCCTATGACATTACTACCCTTTCTCCCTCACATATATATTATTATCAGGTATTCTATAATATATTATTATATAGATATGTTAATCTCGCTATGGTATGGGTTTTTGTGCTTAAGGTGCTAAACCAAGACTCTCCCCTAGCATATTACTTTCGCAATTACATATATATCCATCTTTGAATTTTATATTTCCTCTATAATGTTTACTGGCTGTGATCTTGGAAACATTATTGTGGTAAACTCCTCCTACACAACCCCATCACTAGACGGATATTCCTCTCCCTTCCTCCTGTGTTCCACTCTCTTTCTCACATGTTATATTATTATTATTGGGTTATATCTGTACTTACTACCACCTCCCCCCCTACATATCCTCATCCTAATTGTTTTCAAATAATATACCTCCTAACCTAGGAGGGTTATCTTAGCGGTGTATCTCGCTTGTACCGCACCCTTCCCATGCTCATACTCATATATCCTGCAGTGCAATGCGATAAGGTCCAAATGTTTCTTCCACAGCTCTGCAGGTTTGTTTCGCACCTTTTGTTAATAATACATAATTAAACAAGAAAAAAAGGGTTTCTCACCTGAGATCCAAGAGAGATCTCAATCTATTTGATTTTACCTACTATAACTATGTCAGTCTTGCATCATTATAAGGCCCTAGAGTGGCCCTTTAAATTGCCCAGTGGGTTTATAGTCTCAGAGGCAATTGTTGTGCATTTTAAAATTACGTTATGTCATGCAATGTAATTATTCACTGTATTCATATTTTCTTCCAATGACTATTCTTGTATGTTTGCCTTTCTTGAAACCTTAATAAAGAATATTTAAAAAAAAAAAAAAAAAAAAAAAAAAAAAGAAATGAGAGTGAGTCTTGATGGGCCAGATGGATGGGCCCGTGGCTGGATTGGTAAAGGGCAGAGAGCTCCAGTCCAACTCAGACGCCAGCAAGGTGGAGGTGGAGTACTGGTTTGGGCTGGTATCATCAAAGATGAGCTTGTGGGGCCTTTTCGGGTTGAGGATGGAGTCAAGCTCAACTCCCAGTCCTACTGCCAGTTTCTGGAAGACACCGTCTTCAAGCAGTGGTACAGGAAGAAGTCTGCATCCTTCAAGAAAAACATGATTTTCATGCAGGACAATGCTCCATCACACGCGTCCAAGTACTCCACAGCGTGGCTGGCAAGAAAGGATATAAAAGAAGAAAATCTAATGACATGGCCTCCTTGTTCACCTGATCTGAACCCCATTGAGAACCTGTGGTCCATCATCAAATGTGAGATTTACAAGGAGGGAAAACAGTACACCTCTCTGAACAGTGTCTGGGAGGCTGTGGTTGCTGCTGCACGCAATGTTGATGGTGAACAGATCAAAACACTGACAGAATCCATGGATGGCAGGCGTTTGAGTGTCCTTGCAAAGAAAGGTGGCTATATTGGTCACTGATTTGTTTTTGTTTTGTTTTTGAATGTCAGAAATGTATATTTGTGAATGTTGAGATGTTATATTGGTTTCACTGGTAAAAATAAATAATTGAAATGGGTATATATTTGTTTTTTGTTAAGTTGCCTAATAATTATGCACAGTAATAGTCAACTGCACACACAGATATCCCCCTAAAATAGCTAAAACTAAAAACAAACTAAAAACTACTTCCAAAAATATTCAGCTGTGATATTAATGAGTTTTTTGGGTTCATTGAGAACATGGTTGTTGTTCAATAATAAAATTAATCCTCAAAAATACAACTTGCCTAATAATTCTGCACTCCCTGTATATAGTCTATATACTGTATGTACCCCAGTTTTAAAAGGAAATACAGACATTCATCTCAACTGTTCCACTACTATGCAAACAAGAGCCTGATTTTAAAGCATATCTACCCCAGTTTTAAAAGAAAATACAGACATTCATCTCAGCTGTTCCACTGCTATGCAAACAACAGCCTGATTTTAAAGCATATCTACCCCAGTTTTAAATACAGAATTCCTCTCAGCTGTTTCACTGCTATGCAAACAACAGGTAGCCTATGGAAGATAGTTTCCCTCCCACCCTGCCCCTCAAATCACCCACCCCAGGCTCATGTCTTCATTTATAGATAGTCTCCCACACTACTTTCATTCTCCTTAAATGACAGGTGCAAACACTGATCAACACATCCTTCCTTTTACTTAACCCTATAGAATACATACCCTCTCTTCCTACAAATAGCTACATATCACACATCAATAGTATTTACTTTTTTTCCCATCTACACACCTCATACCACTACCATGAATCCAAATATGACCATACTGTTATTCATGATAACTCTTTTCTCACTCCAATTTTATTCCTATCATTACCGCCATAAACACACACCTCAAACTGGAAAACACATTATCATACACCATGGCCTGCTCTGTTGTTGTAACTTATCTGCTGAGTGCTGGTGGAGGGTTATTAAAAATAACCCTCCTACCCCCACCTCACAAAATTATAAAGTATCACATTCACTATATGGCCAAACAAAAATGATTTCCAAATTCCTATTCCTTATGTTACTTGCCCTTGCACATGATGTAGAGTCTAACACTGGTCCAGCAACAAATTCCATTCCTAGCCTTCCATCTAAAAGGCCTCTCCTTTGTGCACTGTAATATCCGCAACTTACTACCAAAAATCAATGCACTGCAAGCTTGGTGTTCACATTACAAGCCCAAAATCATTGTGATCTCTGAATCGGGGCTAACCGCAAAACTACCAGACTCTGCCATTGCAATACATGGGTATTCATACCATAGAAATGATAGAGCAAAGAGAGGAGGTGGCATTGTAATTTATGCTGACATTTCCACAAACTACACCCCCTTACAAAAATATAGCTCTCCTGCCACCTTTGATTTCCTTTCTGGCACAATTGAGATCCCGTGCAGTAAATCAATAATTGTTGCAGGAATCTACCACCCACCTAGCTCTCCTGTTCATTCAATTTCTGACATAGCACATCTACTTAGTGAAACCATAGCTCAAAACCCAAAAAGTGAAATTTTGGTTTTTGGAGATTTTAATAATGATTGGCTGAATCAAAAAAATAATAGTTGTCGCTCGCTGTTTAAATCTTTGCAGCTAAAGCAATTAATGTCCTCCCCAACTCGCATAAACATCAAAAGCCAAAATCACACCCTGCTCGACTGGATTCTCTCCACTTCTCTCCAGGAGGCAGGTGTTCTCCCTAACAATTTCAGTGACCACTGCTTAGTGTACTGCGTGCACAAAATAAAGGCAACTAAATCCTCTCCCAATGTTAAAATCACCAGATCCTTCAAAAAAATTTAATCTTCAATCTTTTCTAATTGACATCCAGAACCTCCCCTGGCACAGATTAAACTTAATCCCTGATCTAGACTCTGCAGTTGAATTCTTTCAGTCTGAACTCCTACAAGTTTGGAATTTACATGCCCCGCTGGGTAAGGTGAGAGTAAAAGGAGCACACTTGAATTGGATCACAGCTGACCTCATTCAAATGTACCAGTTTCAGGATTCATTGTGGTCAAGGTTCAAGCATACAGGCTCTATGAACGATCACTGTGTATATAGACAATGGCAAAATATATGCACTAAACAAACAAAATTGTCCAAGGCCCAATATTTCTGTGAAATTCTGAACAATAACATATCAAACCCTAGAAGGTTTTGGAAACTCATCAATAACTTACAAAATTCTTCAATCCACTCTCAACCCCCCACTGTCAATGTGGACAATCATACCCTGCAACTCCCTTAGAAGTAGCAAATGCCTTTAATAGTTATTTTATCAGATGCTCCACCACCCTGATTGACAAACTAATAAATGACATGCATCCTGAAACTACAAACATGGATCAGTCCCCACTAAATCAGCAAAGACCCAATATAGAGAAGTTCAATTTTAGACCTGTACCCATCAATGTCATTAAGAAACACCTTAATAATCTAAAAATGAAAAACCAGTCTGGACCTGATCAAATCCCAGCAATGCTGTTGAAGCTCAGTGCGCTGGCAATTGCTAAACCAGTCACAAACCTAATTAACGAATCCTTGGTGTCTGAATACATACCAAAACTTTGGAAAACTGCAAGAGTAGTGCCTATCCATAAACGTGGGGAGTTAACCTTGGTTTCTAATTATCGCCCTATATCTTTGCTCCCAGTATTGTAAAAAATCTTAGAAAAATGCGTCCATACGCAATTATGTGAGTAACAATCTAACAATCTAACTATCTGACCCCTGATCAATCATGTTTTTACCCGAATCACTCCACTACAACTGCTCTCCTAAAATTTTGCAACAACATCCAAACTGGCATGAAACAAGGAGACCTAACTGGAGCTATTTCCCTTGATTTTGCAAAGGCTTTTGACACAGTAGACCACGACATACTACTGCTCAAACTAAAAAACTCTGGTATTGCTGATCGTCCGTTAACCTGGTTTTGATCATATGTATTGGATCGATCACAATATGTATCCATTTGTGACAGCAACTCCCTCCCTCTCCCAGTCACGTGTGCTGTACCCCAAGGTTCCGTTCTCGACCCCCTACTATTCACATTATTTATAAATGATCTGCCTAATGTCTGCAAATCCTCAACTGTACACATGTACGCAGATGACACGGTAATCTATGCAAACAATTCCTATCTGCCGCAGCTTGAAGCAGTGCTCCAAGGCCAGTTCACAGAGGTAGAAAAGTGGATCTCAAAAAACAAACTCTTCCTAAACACTGACAAAACTGTCACAATGATCTTTGGAATGGGACCTAAATTACACAAATTACAAAATTCCCATCTTCGCATCAAAACAAAATCCAATTGCACGCGGACCGCAGTCCACTCTTTTAAATTCGTAGGTATGTTGTTAGACCCCAATCTATCTTTTGGCCTCCACATAGAAAAACTTGCATCTAAACTTTATCCAAAACTAGGTGCCCTGTACAGAAACAAATCCTGCCTCAGCCCTACAGTAAAGGAAAAGATTGTACAGCAAATGCTGATGCCTATCTTGGATTACGGGGACGTAGTATATGCGCCTGCACCGCAAACTCACCTTAATAAACTAAATACATTGTATAACTCGTTCTGCCGCTTTGTGCTACAATGTAACTACAGGACCCACCATTGTGACATGCTAAAAGAACTAAACTGGCTGTCGCTGGAATCCAGACACACACTCCATCTTTCCTGTCTTGTGTTTAAGAGCCTTTCTGGGAAGCTCCCACCCTACCTGAGCAGAATGCTCTCCCCTGCTATTCCCACTTCCAATAACCTCTGATCCAATAACAGCACATTATTTAGCTTGCCTCAATACACAAAGAAAGCAGCTTGATTCTCCTTTTCCTACAGAGCACCACAATTATGGAATGACCTCCCTCACACTTTAAAAACTTCCCCAAGCCTAATATCCTTTAAGAGATCCCTCTCTACATATCTCAAAACAGAATGCGCCTGTCATGGTTGATTAAATATTTCCTACCAGTTCTATGTTAAATGTTTGCATATAGTGTGTATTATTATTGTTTTTGTATTTTATTGTACCCTATTGTATCCATGCAATGTTTTGTGGTCCCAGGACATACTTGAAAACGAGAGAAATCTCAATGTATCCTTCCTGGTAAAATATTTTATAAATAAATATGTATTTATGTGTTATATGTGTATATATGTCTGCATATACACACATATAAATACATAAAACATAATTTATGTAAGAACTTACCTGATAAATTAATTTCTTTCATATTGGCAGGAGTCCATGAGCTAGTGACATATGGGATATACAATCCTACCAGGAGGGGCAAAGTTTCCCAAACCTTAAAATGCCTATAAATACACCCCTCACCACACCCACAATTCAGTTTAACGAATAGCCAAGCAGTGGGGTGATAAAGAAAGGAGTAGAAAGCATCAACAAAGGAAATTTGGAAATAATTGTGCTTTATACAAAAAATCATAACCACCATAAAAAGGGTGGGCCTCATGGACTCTTGCCAATATGAAATAAATGAATTTATCAGGTAAGTTCTTACATAAATTATGTTTTCTTTCATGTAATTGGCAAGAGTCCATGAGCTAGTGACATATGGGATATCAATACCCAAGATGTGGAGTCTTCCACTCAAGAGTCACTAGAGAGGGAGGGAATAAAATGAAAACAGCCATATTCCGCTGAAAAAATAATCCACAACCCAAAAAATAAGTTATTTTCCCTTTTGAAAGAAAAAAACTTAAATCAAAAAGCAGAAGAATCAAACAGCTGCCTGAAGAACTTTTCTACCAAAAACTGCTTCCGAAGAAGCAAATACATCAAAATGGTAGAATTTAGTAAATGTATGCAAAGAGGACCAAGTTGCTGCTTTTCAAATCTGATCAAATGAAGTTTCATTCTTAAAAGCCCACGAAGTGGAGACTGATCTAGTAGAATGAGCTGTAATTCTCTGAGGCGGGGTTTGACCCGACTCCAAATAAGCTTGATGAATCAAAAGTTTCAACCAAGAAGCCAAGGAAATAGCAGAAGCCTTCTGACCTTTCCTAGGACCAGAAAATTAAACAAATAAACTGGAAGTCTTCCTGAAATTTTTAGTAGCTTCCACATAATATTTCAAAGCTCTTACCACATCCAAAGAATGTAAGGATCTCTCCAAAGAATTCTTAGGATTAGGACACAAGGAAGGAACAACAATTTCTCTATTAATGTTGATAGAATTCACAACCTTAGGTAAAAATTGAAAAGAAGTCCGCAAAACTGCCTTATCCTGATGAAAAATCAGAAAAGGAGACTCACAAGAAAGAGCAGATAGCTCAGAAACTCTTCTAGCAGAAGAAATAGCCAAAAGGAACAACACTTTCCAGGAAAGCAGTTTAATGTCCAAAGAATGCATAGGCTCAAATGGAAGAGTCTGTAAAGCCTTCAGAACCAAATTAAGACTCCAAGGAGGAGAAATTGATTTAATGACAGGCTTAATACGAACTAATGCCTGTACAAAACAGTGAATATCAGGAAGAATAGCAATCTTTCTGTGAAATAAAACAGAAAGAGCGGAGATTTGTCCTTTCAAGGAACTTGCATACAAACCCTTATCCAAACCATCCTGAAGAAACTGTAAAATTCTAGGAATTCTAAAAGAATGCCAGGAGAATTTATGAGAAGAACACCATGAAATGTAAGTCTTCCAAACTCTATAATAAATCTTTCTAGAAACAGATTTACGAGCTTGTAACATAGTATTAATCACTGAGTCAGAGAAACCTCTATGACTTAGAACTAAGCGTTCAATTTCCATACCTTCAAATTTAATGATTTGAGATCCTGATGGAAAAACGGACCTTGAGATAGTAGGTCCGGCCGTAACGGAAGTGGCCAAGGCGGGCAACTGGATATCCGAACCAGATCCGCATACCAAAACCTGTGTGGCCATGCTGGAGCCACCAGCAACACAAAAGACTGTTCCATGATGATTTTGGAGATCACTCTTGGAAGGAGAACTAGAGGCGGAAAGATGTAAGCAGGTTGATAACACCAAGGAAGTGTCAGCGCATCCACTGCTTCCGCCTGAACATCCCTGGACCTGGACAGGTATCTGGGAAGTTTCTTGTTTAGATGAGAGGCCATGAGATCTATCTCCGGAAGCCCCCACATCTGAACAATCTGAGAAAACACATCTGGATGGAGAGACCACTCCCATGGATGTAAAGTCTGGCGGCTGAGATAATCCGCCTCCCAATTGTCTACGCCTGGGATATATACCGCAGAGATTAGACAGGAGCTGGATTCCGCCCAGGCAAGTATCCGAGATACTTCTTTCATAGCTTGGGGACTGTGAGTCCCACCCTGATGATTGACATAAGCCACAGTTGGGATATTGTCTGTCTGAAAACAAATGAACGGTTCTCTCTTTAGTAGAGGCCAGAACTGAAGAGCCCTGAGAATTGCACGGAGTTCTAAAATATTTATTGCTAATCTCGCCTCTTGAGATTTCCAAACCCCTTGTGCTGTCAGAGATCCCCAAACAGCTCCCCAACCTGAAAGACTCGCATCTGTTGTGATCACAGTCCAGGTTGGGCGAACAAAAGAAGCCCCTTGAACCAAATGATGGTGATCTATCCACCATGTCAGAGAGTGTCGTACATTGGGATTCAAGGATATTAATTGTGATATCTTTGTATAATCCCTGCACCATTGATTCAGCATACAAAGCTGTAGAGGTCTCATGTGAAAACGAGCAAAGGGGATTGCGTCCGATGCTGCAGTCATGAGACCTAAAACTTCCATGCACATAGCCACTGAAGGGAATGACTGAGACTGAAGGTGCCGGCAGGCTGCAACCAATTTTAAACGTCTCTTGTCTGTTAGAGACAGAGTCATGGACACTGAATCTATCTGGAAGCCTAAAAAGGTGACCCTTGTCTGAGGAATCAAGAAACTTTTTGGTAAATTGATCCTCCAACCATGTTTCCGAAGAAACAACACTAGTTGATTCGTGTGAGATTCTGCAGTATGTAAAGACTGAGCTAGTACCAAGATATCGTCCAAATAAGGAAACACCGCAATACCCTGTTCTCTGATTACAGATAGTAGGGCACCCAGAACCTTTGAAAAGATTCTTGGAGCTGTTGCTAGGCCAAATGGAAGAGCAACAAATTGGTAGTGCTTGTCTAGAAAAGAGAATCTCAGAAACTGAAAGTGTTCTGGATGAATCGGAATATGAAGGTATGCATCCTGCAAGTCTATTGTGGACATATAATGTCCTTGCTGAACAAAAGGCAGAATAGTCCTTATAGTCACCATCTTGAAAGTTGGTACTCTTACATAACGATTCAAAATTTTCAGATCCAGAACTGGTCTGAACAAATTTTCTTTCTTTGGTACAATGAATAGGTTTGAATAAAACCCCAAACCTTGTTCCTGAAGAGGAACTGGCATGATTACCCCTGAAGACTCCAGGTCTGAAACACACTTCAGAAAAGCCTGAGTTTTTACTGGATTTACAGGGATGCGTGAGAGAAAAAAATCTTCTCACAGGAGGTCTTTCTTTGAATCCTATTCGATACCCTTGAGAGACAATGCTCTGAATCCAATGATTTTGGACAGATTTTATCCAACAATCCTTGAAAAACCTTAATCTGCCCCCTATTAGCTGAGCTGGAATGAGGGCCGCACCTTCATGCAGACTTAGCGGCAGACTTTGGTTTCCTAAATGGCTTGGATTTATTCCAATTTGAGGAAGGCTTCCAACTGAAAGCAGATTCCTTGGGAGGAGGATTGAGTTTTTGTTCCTTATTCTGACAAAAGGAACGAAAACGGTGAGAAGCCTTAGATTTACCCTTAGGTTTTTTATCCTGAGGCAAAAAAAACTCCTTTTCCTCCAGTGATAGTTGAAATAATAGAATCCAACTGAGAACCAAATAAATTATTACCTTGGAAAGAAAGAGATAGTAATCTAGATTTAGATGTCATATCAGCATTCCAAGATTTAAGTCACAAAGCTCTTCTAGCTAATACAGCTAAAGACATGGATCTAACATCAATTTTGATAATATCAAAAATTGCATCACAAATAAAATGATTAGCATGTTGCAGTAAGCGAACAATGCTAGATACGTCAGAATCCAATACATGTTGCGCTAAATTTTCCAACCAGAAAGTTGATGCAGCCGCAACATCACCCAAAGAAATAGCAGGTCTGAGAAGATCACCTGAATATAAATAGGCCTTCCTTAGATAAGATTCAAATTTCCTATCTAAAGGATCCCTAAAGGAAGGGCTATCTTCCATAGGAATAGTGGTACGTTTAGCAAGAGTAGAAATAGCCCCATCAACTTTGGGGACCTTTTCCCAAAACTCTATAGATTTTGCTGGTAAAGGATACAATCTCTTAAACCTTGAAGAAGGAATAAAGGAAGTACCTGGCTTATTCCATTCCCTAGAAATCATATCAGAAATAGCCTCAGGAATGGGGAAAACACCTGGGGAAACCACAGGAGGTTTAAAAACAGCATTTAAATGTTTATTAGACTGAACGTCAATAGGACTGGTTACCTCAATATCCAAAGTAATTAACACTTCTTTTAATAAAGAACGCATATACTCTATTTTAAATAAATAAGTAGATTTGTCAGTGTCAATATCTGAGGAAGGATCTTCTGTTTCAGATAGAACCTCATCAGAAGAGGATGAATTATTATGTTGTTGGTCATTTGAAATTTCATCAGCTAAATGAGAAGTTTTAAAAGACCTTTTACGTGTATTAGAAGGTGGAAATGCAGACAAAGCCTTCATAATAGAATCAGAAACAAATTCTTTAAAATTTACAGGCATATTATGCACATTAGAAGTTGAAGGAACTGCAACTGGCAATGTACTATTACTGATAGAAACACTATCTGCATGTAAAAGTTTATCATGACAACTATTACAAATGACAATCGGTGGAATAATTTCTACAATTTTACAACAAATGCACTTAGCTTTGGTAGAGCCGATGTCAGGCAGCAATGTTCCAGCAGAAACTTCAGAGGCAGGATCAGATTGGGACATCTTGCTCAATGTAAGAGAAAAAACAACATATAAAGCAAAATTATCTATTTCCTTAAATGACAGTTTCAGGAATGGGAAAAAATGCAAAAGCATAGGCCTCTTGATAGAAAAAAAAGCAGGAGGCAAACAACAATGGGGTATTGAAATAATGAAGAAAAATTAAACTTTTTTGGCGCCAAAAATGACCGGAAATGACACACTTGCATCACTAATGACGCCGTCGTGTGAAAGGTCTCGGCATCACGTATGACGCCGGAAATGACGAAGTTGCGTCAAAAATGTATTTTTCCGCGCCAAAAAAGTTTGCGCCAAAAGTGACGCAATAAAGTCTAACATTTGACGCACCCGCGGGTCTAATACCCGCAAATGCAAAAAAGTAGTCAAATTGAAAAAGACTAAACCCCAGGTAAGAAATAAATTTCCTAAAGTGTTTATATTCCCAAATATGAAACTGACAGTCTGCAGAAGGAAATACATGAACCTGACTCATGGCAAATATAAGTACAATACATATATTTAGAACTTTATATAATTGCATAAAGTGCCAAACCATAGCTGAAAGTGTCTTAAGTAAATGAAAACATACTTACCAAAAGACACCCATCCACATATAGCAGATAGCCAAACCAGTACTAAAACAGTTCTTAGTAGAGGTAATGGTAAATTTGAGAGTACATCATCGATCTGAAAAGGGAGGTAGGAGATGAATCTCTACGACCAATAACAGAGAACCCATGAAAAAGACCCCCGTTAGAGAAATCATCGTATTCAATAGGTGATACTTCCTTCACGTCCCTCTGACATTCATTGTACTCTGAGAGGAATCGGGCTTCAACAATGCTGAGAAGCGCATATCAACGTAGAAATCTTAGCACAAACTTACTTCACCACCTCCATAGGAGGCAAAGTTTGTAAAACTGAATTGTGGGTGTGGTGAGGGGTGTATTTATAGGCATTTTGAGGTTTGGGAAACTTTGCCCCTCCTGGTAGGATTGTATATCCCATATGTCACCAGCTCATGGACTCTTGCCAATTACATGAAAGAAATACATATTTACATAGTTACAAACTGTGTATATATATATATATATATATATATATTTATACATACAGTATATATATATGTAATTGCAAGCTAAAACGATTTAAATTTGTGATGATAACTACCTACATATATGTCAAAATTTAGATTTATTTTACTGCTCGTATCGCTTCTTTACTCCGCCCCCTTAAACAGTTCTTCTAAACAGCATTGACGTGTAGAGCAGTCCCACCCGCTTTAAATGTCAGACTAAATGTTCACTCCTAAGGTAGAGGAAAAATTGCGCATTCACTTCCTTTTTTTTCAGTCAAGTAAAAAATTCCACTTACATAGACTTTGCGCATTGGGTGTTTCATCTGCTTATTGAGAACATCAGGTCCAACGACAACAGTGTTGATTGGTTGCCACACGAAACTGATCTGAAAAAAAAAAAATGCAATAGGAATGGGAATCTGGCGACTAAAGAGGCAAGCAATAAACTTTTGGGAATATAAACAAACAGTTTACATTTGTGAAGGACCTAAAAAAATGACATTATCTTCTATAGTTCATGACAATCTACACGTTTAAGCAAAGTGATGTGTGCGAGTTTAGAATCACTTTAAAGCCCTTTGCAGCCTTTTTTTTTTTCTAACACCTGAGACCTCATATCTTTGAGCCCTGATAGTTTTTTTGTGCAATATTTGTTTTAATAATTTTTATCATGAGTGTAACTGTACGTTGTAATATATGTTTGAAGTGTTTTGTGACACTTTTTTGTTTCAGGAGAAAAGTTAACAAGCAGTACACACTGGTGGTAACATATTTTTTAAAAAATTTACAGAAGTAATGTTAAATATATGAAAATCTTTAAAAATGGTTTCAATAATTACACACTGCTTTATCTGTCATGTAGTTCATTATGTAGAAACATAAATGCATTTCAAAGGAAAAAAAATGTGTTAAAGCATTTTCACAGATAATTTTGACTTAACCCTTTTGCCCAAGATTTTGCCTTCTTTCGATGAAATTGCACTATTTTCCTCTAAAAAACTTTTGGGGTCCGTTCATTGTCTATATTAGAACTCTGGAGAATATTGAGTTTAAGCTAGTGCTAGTGAAAACATGCCTTTCTGGGAAAGGTTAAAACAGTGCATTTCAAAAGTTTATTTTTTCAGGATCTTTTTTTTTTTTTTTTTTTAAATGAGGCAAAAAAAAAAATGCTTACTCAATTCAAAAAGAATTTGTAAACTTATGCTTTAAAAAAAAAAAAAAAATTGGAACATTTAGAAAAACGACACCCGTTATCAATTTGGTTTAAAAAAACTAGACATAAATTCTTGTAATAACCAGGCAGGAGGTCTGTCAAATCAGGTTTTGTTCTTGTATTTGCCCAGAATAATTCTAGTTTCCTGGTTTAAATTGAATCTCTTTGTTTATATACCAGACTAACTTGATAGGTCTGTTTGTCCACTTTATCTTAAATATTGCTGCTGTGACTGCTTTTAATGAACAATGCACTAAGAACAATGCTTACTTAATATATATATATATATATATATATATATATATATATATATATATATATATATATGTATGTGTGTATATTTTAGAATATTTTTCAACTTTAAAAGGTAAATTATGAGAGAAGCTGGGTATTTTTTCAAGCTTCTTTATTTTATTTTACAGTTGCACAGTTATAATATTTACATACGGCTCGATTACAAGTTTTTCGGTATGAGGGGTGCAGTATTAACGTTATTGTCACTGCTCACTTACCTACAGCGCTGGTATTACAGGTTTTTATAAACCCGGCGTTAACAGGCAAGAAGTGAGCGTAGAGCAAAATTGAGCTCCATACCGCAGCTGCTTAAGTCAGTGGTGAGCTGGTTTTACATGCTCGTGCACGATTTCCCCATAGACATAAATGGGGAGAGCCGGCTGAAAAAAAGCCTAACGCCTGCAAAAAAGTAGCGTAAAGCTCCGTAACGCAGTCCCATTGATTCCTATGGGGAAACTAAATTTATGTTTACACCTAACACCCTAACATGAACCCCGAGTCTAAACACCCCTAATCTTACACTTATTAACCCCTAATCTGCCACCACTGACATCGCCGACACCTACATTATACTTATTAACCCCTAGTCAGAATAGGGCATTAGGGCAGTATTCTGTCTATGATTAAGGCTCCCAAGGAGCTGAAACGCGTCAGACGCCCACCCCAGCCCCTTTTCTGCTGCCAATCATAGCCATTTGCCCAGTAATAATAATCTTAGAAGCTTTTATACTGTATTGTTAATAAATATTCACTTTTTGCTTTGAGCTCCCTGTCTGGACCTTTCTTCGTTTTACTACAGTTTCACAGCGATGGAGATCGCTATTACGGACAAAGCTTGGCAGTGAATTCCTTTTCCTTCCTTTGGCAACAATACTCTTGGGACGCGAGCGCTGTTTGGATTACACGCGCATGCTGAGACTAAGGAGTGACGTCATCAGCAGCAGACGGAGGACACACGCTGCAAGCACACGCTGAGGGCTCACAGAGCCGGGAGTAATACAGCGCACCAGCGGACAGATCCGGGAGAAGAAACAGGAGTGGGGCACATACCGGGTTAGCAGGTACCGCACAATACGGATACTTATATACAATTTTCTATGCTTCATAAGGCTGAATTTTGATTAAAGTTTTGATAGTTAATCCGTATAGGTTTGTTCGGCACACAACCCACAATAGTATTTTTGCCACCACACTGTTTCACTGTTTCACTGATCAATGTCCATAATGTACTCCAACAAGAGCATGCATACCCAAGTTGAAATAAAGTAACCAGGACCTACCCGTATGAGACTGAATCTTCTAGTTGTCTATTTTCATTACAAGTAATCACTCACAGCAGTCACCGGGCAGGAACCAGTAATATTACTTATTGCCTTTACAACGCCACAGGAAAACTTTCACATGTTGTTACATGGACATTTATTGTTTGCTTATACTGTTGAGAAAGTGATAAATAAGCACAATTATAATTTGTATAAAAGCTTCCATAATAGATTATATTAATAATTAGGCAAAATGGCTCAACATTTCTATTCGATGCAGACGATTGCTAACTTTGAGGGTAACAGACCTTCCTTAGAAGAGACTTTTGAGAATAAACTGGACATGATTGATATCAGTGATGCCTTTATGTCTATGGAGAGGGCCCTGCTTAGTGAATACAAATTATGGTGGGACAAACGTTCATTAGAGAAATATATGTCCCTAGCAATGATTCCTAGGGGCTTACGCTTGAGGAAATATCCTACCTTTCTGATTCCAGATGATAAGTTCATTCAGGAATGGAATGTGATTCTATCAGAATGCTCTCTCCGACTGATGGCACTCATTATACAACATAAGGATAAAAAACTGTCTGAAGCAAGAGAACATATAGAAGAAGTACAGAGGGACCTTAATACATTTATGGATCATCCCGATTACCCTAAATTAGATGGAATCTTACAATCCACGGTGGATAAAGCAAAGAAGGAATTGGACAATATCAAATATAAGAAATACACTAGAGATTCAGAGGACTATAAGAGTCACAGAGTATACAACTGGAAATCAAGGAAATTCCCAAGAAGAAAACAGGGAAATAAAAAGATGCTCCAGGGAAAAGGAGATAATAAGCCTCAAAAACGAGTTTCTTTCTCTGATACTGACCCTGAGTCAAATGAGGACGATGATTTGCAGGACTTTGTCAATTTCATGACCAGCGAACAGTCCTCAGAAGATGATGGTGGAGCATCCAGCCAGATGACAGTGGTCACAACCCATACAGCCCCTCCAATTCCCCAGTTGACCCATGCAAATATTCCACTTCCTGATACTACACCTTCCACACAAACATATGAGTCAATAGGTGCACTTGCTCATATCAATCAGTCTGATCCTCCAAAGCCACCTAGGGGTAACAAATATAAAAAGGCACAGGTTACCCCTAAGGTGGATCCTAAAGTAGGCCAGCAGGTTTTTCAAGTGGCACTAGGCCAAGAAGAAGGAGGAGGAAGAGGAATACTCAGACAGGGCCAAAAGAGGGAACAATACACACTAAGGAGAGGCAGACAGGGCAACAGATACAGGGATCAAATGTGATCAATTTATCAAGTGTCCCACTAACTAAACCAGAGGAAGAAGTGCTCAGTTTAGGCCTTAATTTTGTACCATCCACTAAATTCAATGTCTTCAACACACTGCTAGATTTGAACAGGTTCATCCGCAGTCTCACACTAAATAAGTTCTATAGAATCAACCCCACTGAGGATATAGGTACCATAGCTCCAGACACTACCCCGCAACATGATTATTTCAACATAACAGAGGCTAGTGACTTTTTAAGTCTCTATACATTGGAGAGGGAAGGCTTGAGTGAGGAAGCGACTATTAATTTTCATAAAGGCTTCAAGCCCAAGTCAGTTTTTTACCCTACTCAATGTAGGGGTACTGCTCTGGCGTCGTTTCAACGACGTATGGAGGAAGATCTAGTTAGACTAGATCGGGAACAAAAGGTAACAAAAAGCAACCTGACAAGGGGTCAGAGACTGGCTTTGAACAAACTACGGAACAGAGAAGACATCATAGTGAAGCAGTCCGACAAAGGGGGCTCTGTCGTTGTGTTGGACCGTAAATATTATATTTCCGAGGCACAAAGACAACTTCAGGACCATGAGGTCTATGAAAAGTTACCGGGGGACCCCACACGGCTCTTTGGAGCGCTACTATTAGACTGTAATGTCTGAGAAAAGACAGGAGTTAGAGTGGACCACAGCTACTGACAATTAGGTATATAAATAATATAGGTGTAGCTAAGTGTGTAGCAGGGTGTCACACGGATATTACACACAAGTAATATGTGGCAACCTAGCACACACACAAGAAGCAGTTAATATATGAAGAAAATAAGAAAACAAAAATAATGATAATAAGCATCTGCACAACACTATTGCTGATAAAATGCAGGAGTAGACTAAACAGCAGTGTGAATAGATACTTAAGCCTCTTTAGCATGAGTAGTTAATAAACACAAGCTCATTTTATGTTTGTGCACAAAACAGAAAAAATAATGGAGGATGCTTGTTTAACATGAGTTCAGGAATAACTGCGTGAACTTAGGTATAAGTGCAAGTGTGTGAAGCAGAAAATATAAGTGTGTAAATATGAGCAAGGATATATCCCCAAGTACCGGTACCTTGAATTCCTAATTTGCAGGATTGGTTATGAGAGGAACCGCAAGTAGGATAGACAGCGGTAAGCGGTTAGAAACAGCCGGTCTCGGCAGGATAGTGGCGTGTGACGTCACAGAGGCGCAATTCCGGAAGCGAAGCAGGTCCTAGCTCTGCTTTGGAAGTAACAGGAACAGAGCTCAGTGAGCGGTTGCTGCAGGAATTACAGGAAAGGTGTGCAGCTCAGGACTGGTCCCAGTAGAGAAACAATACCAAGCAATGAATGAGTGTGAATTGCAGGTATTTATGGTAGTTCCAAGCAGTTAAAGGGGCAGAGCTAATATAGAAAGGAGTATGCATGACAGAACACCCCCCTCCAGGAGCAGCTCCGATGCTCAAAGTCTTGGACGTTCAGGGTGTCTTTGATGGAATCTGGAAATTAATCTGGGAGCTGAGATGTTGGTGGATGGCTCCCAGGAGTTGTGTTCACTAGAGTATCCCTTCCATTTGATGAGATATTGAAGATCACCCCTGAAACGTCTAGCATCCAGAATATCCTCAACTTCATATTCCATGTTGGGGTCTATGGAAACTGGGGGTAAAGTGGTATCTGTAGGTAGGGTACGTAGGGTCCGGTAAGGTTTGAGCAATGTAACATGAAAGGTGGGATGAATCCTGAGTGTAGTAGGTAACGTAAGACGAACAGCGTTGCAGTTGATGATCCGCTGGATAGGGAATGGTCCGATGAAGAGTGGTGAAAGCTTCCTGGAAGGAGTTGACAAGCGTAGATTTTTTGTGGACAGCCATACAAGATCTCCTGGTTTGTATGTAGGTGGTGGAGTGCGGCGTCGGTCGTAATATTTTTTTTGTATGATCTTTGCATCATCTATTGCTTGTTTAACAGAAACGAAATTTGAAGTGATGGTGGAAGCTAAGTCTGAAATATGGGAATGATCTGATACCAATTCAGGCAACCATTGGAAAGAAGGATGGAACCCATAATTGACATAGAAGGGTGTCTGTTTAGTCGTAGAATGTAGAGTATTATTAAAGACGAATTCAGCGAAATGTAGTACTTGGGACCAGGAATGTTGATTCGTATGACAATAGGTCCTTAGGAACTGTTCTACCCATTGGTTACAACGTTCTGTCTGTCCATTCGTCTGTGGATGGTAGGATGATGAAAGGGACTTATCAATGGAAAATTGTTTGCAGAAGGCAGACCACAGGGCGCTGGTGAATTGGGACCCTCGATCGGTCAGGATTTTCTTAGGCAGGCCATGTAGCCTGATGACATTTTTTAGAAGTAGTTGTATGGTTTCAGCTGCAGTGGGGAGCTTATGGTAAGGTATAAGATGAATCATTTTACTGAACAAATCCACTACAACTAATATAGTGGTGTTATTTCCAGAAATGGGTAAATCCACAATGTAATCTAATGCAATTTCTTGCCAGGGTCTATCAGGTGTAGGAATTGATAGAAGAAGTCCATAAGGTGGTCTTTTGTTTCTTTTGGATATGGTACAAGTGGGGCAGGAGTTAATGAACTGTGTCACATCAGTTGATAATGTTGGCCACCAGTAAGATCGCTGTACTAATTCCTTAGTTTTGGTTACTCCACAATGTCCCCCTAGAGATGAGTCGTGAGCGGATTTGAGTAATTGTTCACGTAGAGAAGGTGGAAGATATAGTTTGTTCCCATAACAATAAAGTCCTTGGTTGTTAATTGTTAGAAGATGTTCAGGTTTGGAGGAATCCTTCATTTGTTCAGATTTTAACAGAGGTCCAGAATCAACCATGAATAGAAGAAAGTTTTCCTCCGGAATGACATGTTGGGTTGTGGTATTGTCCAGAGGTGGTTGTGGAAGTCGAGATAGGGCATCTGCCTTCCCATTTTTCCTGGCAGGTCTGTAGGTAATGAGGAAATTGAAGCGTGAAAAGAATAAATTCCAGCGAACTTGACGAGCCGAAAGCGTTCTTGTGGATTTTAGGAATTGTAAGTTTCGATGATCAGTATAAACTATGGTTGGCGTTGTAACACCTTCCAGTAGGTGTCTCCATTGCTCGAATGCAGCCTTAATAGCCAGGAGTTCCTTTTCTCCAATTGGATAATTTCTTTCTGCTGTTGTTAGAGTACGAGAATAGTAAGCTACAGGATGTAATGGTTGTTGCAATGATTGTCGTTGTGAAAGGATGGCACCAAGTGCAAAATCAGAAGCGTCTACTTCAAGTGTGTAAGGAAGTTCTGGGTTTGGGTAGCGCAAAATGGGAGCAGATGTAAATCGTGATTTCAGTAAATCAAAAGCATCTTGAGCGACAGTAGACCAGGAGAATTTTGTATTTTGCTTTGTGAGATCAATAAGAGGTTTAGCAAGAGAGGAGTAATTTTTAATAAATTTTCTGTAGAAATTGGCGAATCCAAGAAAACTTTGAACTTGTTTTCTGGAAGTAGGGACAGGCCAATTTACTACAGATTTTATTTTAGTATCATCCATACGTATACCCTTATCAGATATAATATATCCAAGGAATGGTATACTGCTGGCATGAAAGATGCATTTTTCTGCTTTTACGTATAAAGAGTTACTTCTGAGTCTAGTCAATACCTGGCGGACATGGATTTTGTGGTCTGCTAGAGATTTGGAGTATATTAAAATGTCGTCGAGGTAAATGACTACGTAGGTATCCAGGACATCCTTGAAAATGTCATTTATGAGATGTTGGAAGGTGGCAGGAGCGTTACAGAGACCGAATGGCATGACTACATACTCGTATAACCCATAACGGGTACGAAATGCAGTCAGCCATTCGTCTCCTGCCCTCATCCTGATCAAGTTGTAGGCTCCCCTGAGGTCTAACTTGGTGAAGATTTTGGAACCTTCTAGACGCTCAATTAATTCACTGATAAGGGGTAGCGGTTTTTTATAGTAACCTTGTTTAACTGCCTGTAATCGACAATAGGTCTTAAGGAGGCATCTTTGTTTTTAACAAAGAAAATCCCTGCTGCTGCAGGAGAGGTTGAAGGTCTTATAAAACCTTTTTTAAGGTTTTCTTCGATGTAGGATCTAAGGTGTAACAGTTCTGGTTTAGACAGAGGGAAAATGTGCCCACAAGGAATAGCCGCCCCTGGAAGGAGATCGATTGGGCAGTCATACGGCCTGTGTGGTGGAAGATTTTCTGATTGTTTCTTACTGAACACATCGGAAAAATCTTCATAATCAGGGGGCACCTTTGTTTCTACACCTTCGGGTGATGGTTGAAGTAGCAATTTAGGGTAACAAGTGGTCTTGCAGTAATCTGAAGTAAACTGTAAAGAGAGGGATGACCAAGTGATGGTAGGATCATGTTGCCTGAGCCATTGTAGCCCTAGAATTAAGGGGAAGTCTGGTGAAGTAATGACATCGAATTTTATATATTCCCTATGGTGACACTCTGTTGACATTAAAATAGGAATTGTCTCAAACAGAACAGGTCCTGTGGACAAGACCTCACCATCTATTCCTCTCAAATGAACAGGAGACAGTTTCTTGTGCAAGGGAATTTTATTAGTTTCACAAAAACTTTTATCAATGTAAGAGAGGGAGGCTCCGGAGTCAATAATCCCTGAGATGGTCACCCGTGTTTGATCCCACTGTAAAACAAGAGTGGTTTTACAATACTGGTTACATTTGAGGACAGTCTTAATTGAATGATAGTGAGTCAACAGCTTACCCTTTCTTTGGCGGGTGAGGTTGGGGCACTCTCTTATCCCATGCTGTTCAGAGGCACAGTACATGCACAGGTTATGGGTGCGACGTCTTGTTTTTTCCTGGGAACTTAGGGGTCCCCTTAAGAAGGCGATATCCATAGGTTCTGGAGGGGGTTTTGAGTGTGTACTGGGTGGATTGTTTGTGAGCCTGGGCCTAGAGAATGAATCATGGCTAGACCGTTCGTGATGTCTTTCCCTAAGCCGTCTGTCAATGCATATACATAGGTCTATAAGTAGTTCCAGAGTGGGAGGTATTTGGGTACGAGATAACTCGTCCTTAACTGCATCTGACAACCCTAACCGGAATTGGTTTCGGAGAGACAAGTTGTTCCATTGGGTGTCAGGAGCCCACCTCTTGAATTCCGCTATATATTCTTCTACATCTCTCTTTCTCTGCCTTAGGGACCTCATGGCATTTTCAGCTGTTTGCTGCTTAAAGGGGTCCTCATAAAGTTGTGATAAGGCAGAGAAGAAAGAGTCTAAGGAGTTAAGAATGTCATCATTGTGCTCCAGGAAACTATTTGCCCATGCCCTTGGCTCTGCCCTCAGGTAGGAGATGGTAGTCATAACTTTTACCCTATCGGTAGGATATGTATAGGGTTTAAGAGTAAAAAGTAAATAGCATGAATTTTTAAATTCCCTAAACATCTTCCTATCTCCTGAGAAAGGTTCAGGGGAACTAATATGGGGTTCTATGGGAGGAGGTTTTCTATCCACAACCTCCTTGATATAAGTTTTTAAATTATCATTTTCAAGTTTTAAAGCAGTAAGACCTTCAGTTAATATGTCTACTTTGTTACTTAGTGTTTGTATGTGTGTATTCACATCAGTTGGGTCCATTTTGTTTTGGGCTTGGTATTTCTGTAATGTCTGAGAAAAGACAGGAGTTAGAGTGGACCACAGCTACTGACAATTAGGTATATAAATAATATAGGTGTAGCTAAGTGTGTAGCAGGGTGTCACACGGATATTACACACAAGTAATATGTGGCAACCTAGCACACACACAAGAAGCAGTTAATATATGAAGAAAATAAGAAAACAAAAATAATGATAATAAGCATCTGCACAACACTATTGCTGATAAAATGCAGGAGTAGACTAAACAGCAGTGTGAATAGATACTTAAGCCTCTTTAGCATGAGTAGTTAATAAACACAAGCTCATTTTATGTTTGTGCACAAAACAGAAAAAATAATGGAGGATGCTTGTTTAACATGAGTTCAGGAATAACTGCGTGAACTTAGGTATAAGTGCAAGTGTGTGAAGCAGAAAATATAAGTGTGTAAATATGAGCAAGGATATATCCCCAAGTACCGGTACCTTGAATTCCTAATTTGCAGGATTGGTTATGAGAGGAACCGCAAGTAGGATAGACAGCGGTAAGCGGTTAGAAGCAGCCGGTCTCGGCAGGAGAGTGGCGTGTGACGTCACAGAGGCGCAATTCCGGAAGCGAAGCAGGTCCTAGCTCTGCTTTGGAAGTAACAGGAACAGAGCTCAGTGAGCGGTTGCTGCAGGAATTACAGGAAAGGTGTGCAGCTCAGGACTGGTCCCAGTAGAGAAACAATACCAAGCAATGAATGAGTGTGAATTGCAGGTATTTATGGTAGTTCCAAGCAGTTAAAGGGGCAGAGCTAATATAGAAAGGAGTATGCATGACATAGACCTGCTAGATGATGGCAGGCATCAAGGCTTAATAGATGATGATACCTTTGATTTCCTGAATACTAAACATCCTGTGGTGCCGATATTCCATCACCTCCCCAAGGTACACAAGTCCTTGGAGGAGGTGAAGGGACGGCCCATAGTTTCAGGAATAGGGTCACTTCTTGAGAATTTGGGCAATTGGCTCGAATCACTATTGCAACCACTGGTGTACAAACTACCGTCTTTTCTAACGGACACTAAACACCTATTAAATATAATGAGTACCTGCGAATGGGATGACCACATGTCATGGCTGGCCATTGATGTGGTGGGGCTGTATTCGGCCATCCCACATGAACAAGGCCTATCAGCCACCCGATATATGCTTGACAGATTTAGTGATTACTCGGCTAACCTGAAAAGCTATATTCTTCAAGTATTGAAATTTTCACTGACACACAATTATTTAGAATTCTTGGGTGATCATTACCTACAAAAGAGAGGCACGGCCATGGGGGCCAAATTTGCCCCAGCCTATGCAAACATCTTCATGGGCTGCTGGGAGCACCAATACATCTACAGCGATCAAAATCCATTTTTTGGATCTATCATCGGATACAAAAGGTATATCGATGATCTCCTATTTGTGTGGTCTGGTACACAATCAGACAGTGAAATGTTTGTTAACTATCTCAATAACAATGAAGTTGGATTGCAATTTACCTTCACTTTTGAGAAGAATGAGCTTCCATTCTTGGATCTAGTTCTAACTGGACTTCCAGGGGAAAACAGAGTAAGCACCTCACTATATGTCAAACCAATTTCGTCTAACACCTACTTGCATGCCAGAAGCAATCATCCTCCGCATACCAGTTATGGAATAGCCAAAGGGCAATTTTTGCGAATTCGGCGCAACTGCTCAGAGGATGATAGCTTTCTGGCAGAAAGTGAAATATTAACCAAGAGGTTGTTGGAGCGTGGATATGACATCAATGTGGTGCACAAAGCACTAGATGATGTCAAACATCTCAATAGGAATTCTCTCCTTGAGATTAGAACAGTAACAAAGGAAGCTAGACAGAAGCCTACCTTTGTGACTACCTATAGTCCCCAATACTACTCTATCTGCAAAATATTGCGCAAAAATTTGCCAATTTTGTTGGGAGATGATTTTCTTTAAGAGGATATTAAGAATGGTTGCTTTTGCGTAGCAAGACGAAATACAACCATCAGTAATCAAATTTCGCCATCAATGCTCAAGAAATCAAGACCACAAAGCAGTTGGTTGTCACAGAAGGGGCATTATAAATGTGGTAACAGTACCTGCAAGGCTTGCGGGTATGTCACCACTGGTAAATTTTTCCAATCCCTGGCCACACAAAAAGTGTACTCATTATCACAATGTACAAATTGTAGATCAACTTTTGTGATCTATATGATTACATGCAGCCTATGCCAGAAGCAATACATAGGGTGCACCTCCCGTGAAGCCAGGGAGAGGATTCTTGCTCACCTAAATGACATTGAAAGGGGAATAACACCCACTGGAGCCTCCAAACACTTTGTGGATGAGCATAATAAAGATATAAGCACATTCACCTGGACTGTAATCGATCAGATAAAAAGGAAGCCTAGAGGTGGAGATAGATTGAAGGACCTCCTTGCCAAAGAGGTGTTCTGGATCTTCACCCTAGGCAGTCGGCAACCATCCGGTCTAAACATTGAGACGGATCTGATCAATCACTGGTAATGGATTGCTCCTTACCTGTCTTCTATTATATTATATTCTAATATAATATAATCTCCAAATAAGTAATCGAGTAAAGTCACTATCTGTATCAAAGTATTAAAATATACAAATGTAAATACACGTACTTTCTTGTGTATATGTTCAGTTGAGTTAGTTAGTTTCATTTCAGTTTATTTAAATCAGGAATCAGAGTTGATCAATTGGAGGGCATTACTATATTATGACATTATAAAATTTGGATTTGCAAAATATAAAGCCAGTATAGATAAAAGGATGAATCCAATAATACAATTGTTGTTGTGATTGGTCACATGCCCTCCCGTTTACCAACTAAAAACCACTCTAAGGTTACTTAAATATGTATCTAGTACTTAGCATATTACCCACTGTTCACCAACTTAGAATTAGTGAGAGTTGAATATGACTTAGTTGCTACCATCTATAATAAGAAGCAAAAATGTATGATTATTAACAAGATTTTGTCCATATATATCATACAATGCGATTAGATTAGTAGTCTTTATTAAATATAAGAATATAGAAACTCAATTATTAGATTAGTTTACACATCTTTTTCTTTCACTTATTTATCTATTAATTTATCAGTTTATGGTGAATAGGGTACTAGCAAGGCTAAATACATATATATAATAAAGCAAACAAGTCAGAGAATTACTATTCTGTAGCATAAGGTATTTAACCTTACATAGGTAGTTCTCCAGAGCAGGTACACGCCCACCAGTAACATAGGCAGGTCAGGCTATCCAATAGTAAGTCAGCATAGTCTATATCAGTCAGAATAGGGCATTAGGGCAGTATTCTGTCTATGATTAAGGCTCCCAAGGAGCTGAAACGCGTCAGACGCCCACCCCAGCCCCTTTTCTGCTGCCAATCATAGCCATTTGCCCAGTAATAATAATCTTAGAAGCTTTTATACTGTATTGTTAATAAATATTCACTTTTTGCTTTGAGCTCCCTGTCTGGACCTTTCTTCGTTTTACTATATATATATATATATATATATATATATATATATATATATATGTATGTGTGTATATTTTAGAATATTTTTCAACTTTAAAAGGTAAATTATGAGAGAAGCTGGGTATTTTTTCAAGCTTCTTTATTTTATTTTACAGTTGCACAGTTATAATATATACATACGGCTCGATTACAAGTTTTTCGGTATGAGGGGTGCAGTATTAACGTTATTGTCACTGCTCACTTACCTACAGCGCTGGTATTACAGGTTTTTATAAACCCGGCGTTAACAGGCAAGAAGTGAGCGTAGAGCAAAATTGAGCTCCATACCGCACTTCAATACCAGAGCTGCTTAAGTCAGTGGTGAGCTGGTTTTACATGCTCGTGCACGATTTCCCCGTAGACATAAATGGGGAGAGCCGGCTGAAAAAAAGCCTAACACCTGCAAAAAAGCAGCGTAAAGCTCCGTAACGCAGTCCCATTGATTCCTATGGGGAAACTAAATTTATGTTTACACCTAACACCCTAACATGAACCCCGAGTCTAAACACCCCTAATCTTACACTTATTAACCCCTAATCTGCCACCACTGACATCGCCGACACCTACATTATACTTATTAACCCCTAATCTGCCGCTCCGGACATCGCCGCCACTATAATAAACATATTAACCCCTAAACCGCCGCACTCCCGCCTCGCAAACACTAGTTAAATATTATTAACCCCTAGTCTGCCACCCCTAACATCGCCGCCACCTACCTACATTTATTAACACCTAATCTGCCACCCCCAACGTCACTGCCACTATACTAAATTTATTAACCCCTAAACCTAAGTCTAACCCTAACACCCCCTAACTTAAATATAGTTAAAATAAATCTAAATAAAACCTACTATTAATAACAAAATAATTCCTATTTAAAACTAAATACTTACCTATAAAGTAAACCCTAAGATAGCTACAATATAACTAATAGTTACATTGCAGCTATCTTAGGTTTTATTTTTATTTCACAGGCAAGTTTGTATTTATTTAAACTAGGTAAAATAGTTACTAAATAGTTATTAACTATTTACTTACTACCTAGTTAAAATAAATACAAAATTACCTGTAAAATAAAACCTAACCTGAGTTACACTAACACCTAACATTACACTAAAATTAAATAAATTACCTAAATTAAATACAATTACCTAAATTACAAAAAAAAACAAACACTAAATTACACAAAATTAAAAAAGAAATGATCAGATATTTAAACTAATTACACCTAATCTAATAGCCCTATCAAAATAAAAAGCCCCCCCCCCCCCCAAAATTAACCCCCCCTAGCCTAAACTAAACTACAAATAGCCCTTAAAAGGGCCTTTTGCAGGGCATTGTCCCAAAGAAATCAGCTCTTTTACCTGTAAAAAAAATACAAACACCCCCCAACAGTAAAACACACCACCCACACAACCAACCCCCCAAATAAAATCCTAACTAAAAACCTAATCTCCCCATTGCCCTGAAAAGGGCATTTGGATGGGCATTGCCCTTAAAAGGGCATTTAGCTCTTTTTCTATTGCCCGAACCCTAATCTAAAACTAAAACCCACCCAATAAACCCTTAAAAAACCTAACACTAACCCCTGAAGATCCACTTACAGTTTTGAAGACCGGACATTTATCCTCAGCGAAGCCGGGAGAAGTCCTCAGCGAAGCGGCAACAAGTCCTCAACGAAGCCGGGAGAAGTCTTCATCCAAGCCGGCAGAAGTGGTACTCCAGACAGGCAGAAGTCTTCATCCAGACGGCATCTTCTATCTTCATCCATCCGGCGCGGAGTGGGTCCATCTTCAAGACATCTGGTGCAGAGCATCCTCTTCTTTCCACGGCTAATGACAAATGAAGGTTCCTTTAAATGATATCATCCAATATGGCGTCCCTTGAATTCAGATTGGCTGCTAAAATTCTATCAGCCAATCAGAATTCAAGGTGAAAACATCCTATTGGCTGATGCAATCAGCAAATAGGATTGAGCTCAATCCTATTGGCTAATTGGATCAGTGTTTTTTTAAGGGTTTATTGGGTGGGTTCTAGTTTTAGATTAGGGTTTGGGCAATAGAACAAGAGCTAAATGCCCTTTTAAGGGCAATGCCCATCCAAATGCCCTTTTCAGGGCAATGGGGAGCTTAGATTTTTTTAGTTAGGATTTTATTTGGGGGGTTGATTGTGTGGGTGGTGGGTTTTACAGTTGGGGGGTGTTTCTTTGGGGCAATGCCCCGCAAAAGGTCCTTTTAAGGGCTATTGGTAGTTTAGTTTAGGCTGGGGGGGGTTAATTTGGGGGGGGGGGCTTTTTTATTTTGATAGGGCTATTAGATTAGGTGTAATTAGTTTAAATATCTGATAATTTCTTTTTTTATTTTGTGTAATTTAGTGTTTTTTTTGTAATTTAGGTAATTGTATTTAATTTAGGTAATTTATTTAATTGTAGAGTAAGGTTAGGTGTTAGTGTAACTCAAGTTAGGCTTTATTTTACAGGTAAAATTGTATTTATTTTAGCTAGGTAGTTAGTAAATAGTTAATAACTATTTAGTAACTATTCTACCTAGTTAAAATAAATACAAACTTGCTTGTAAAATAAAAATAAACCCTAAGCTAGCTACAATGTAACTATTAGTTATATTGTAGCTAGGTTAGGGTTTATTTTACAGGTAAGTATTTAGTTTTAAATAGGAATTAATTAGGTAATGATAGGAATTTTTATTTGGATTTATTTTAATTATATTTAACTTAGAGGGTTAGACTTAAGTTTAGGGGTTAATAACTTTAGTATAGTGGCGGCGACGTTGAGGGAGGCAGATTAGGGGTTAATAAATGTAGGTAGGTGGTGGCGATGTTAGGGGCGGCAGATAAGGGGTTAATAATATTTAACTAGTGTTTCTGAGGCGGGAGTGCAGCGGTTTAGGGGTTTACATGTTTATTATAGTGCGGCGATATTCGTAGCGGCAGATTAGGGGTTAATAATTTTATTTTAGTGTTTGCGATGCAGGAGGGCCTCGGTTTAGGGGTTAATAGGTAGTTTATGGGTGTTAGTGTACTTTTTAGCACTTTAGTTATGAGTTTTATGCTACAGCTTTGTAGCGTAAATCTCATAACTACTAGATTGCGTTACGAATCTTGCGGGATAGGCTATACCGCTCACTTTTTGGCCTCCCAGAAAAAGCTTGTAATACCGGCGCTATGGAAGTCCCATTGAAAAAAGACTTTACGCAAATTACGTAAGTTAATTTGCGGTACGGCCCAAAAAGTTTGCGGTGCCCCTAAACCTGCAAGGCTCGTAATACCAGCGGGAGTGAAAAAGCAGCGTTATGAACCTTAGCGCTGCTTTTTTACTCATACCGCAAAACTCATAATCTAGCTGATAGTTTTCCATTTTAATAAAATGTGAATAAAATGTAAATAATAAAATTAAATTTTCTATCAATACTCTTTTGTAGTTATGCATTAAAATTGTAGTTAATTATTGGGAAAAAAAACCTGTTAGGCTTATTTTTTTTTAATACTCAGACATATTTCTATAAATATGTATATATATATATATATATATATATATATATATATATATGTATATAGAGGGAGAGATGCACTCAGCTGAGACAGAACAAAAGCTAGAAAAACCTCCGTGCCTGTTCATTTTAGGGTGCCACTCAGGGTGCATACTCTTTTAGCACACTATGCCCCTTCACAGAGGAAAAATATCCTGTAGCATATCAGTCTGACCCTGCCCAATGACAGTCCAGCATCGAAATACCAGGCAATTCTTTTCTGAACAAGAGAAACAACAACCCCAGACGATCGTTTCAGCCTTCTGTGGGCCTCGTCAGTGAGGTGCAGTCGCATCTCTCTAAGGGCATGTGTGCAAGGAGTCCACGTCTGGTTTCCCCTTTTACTCTTAGGGAGACCCAAGTTGCACCCAGGTGGTAAATCGCCATAGAACAGGCTAACAATGGTATTGAGCCAGTTGTTCGTTCCTGTGAGTGCACTTCTCTCTGTGTGTATATATATATATATATTTATATGGGAGTCTTCTCTAGGAAACAAAACTATAACCTCACCTTGTGATTTTGTTGTTACTTTTGTGACATATCTATATAGGTATAGTTACACATCCAATGTCACTGTCATAAAACAGCTCATCAGGTTTGCCTTTGGCATGCCACGTGTATACTCTGGTTTTATGTATATCTATCAGAGGTAACAAGTTGCTGTGACACCCTTGCTTGTATTTTTGTATTTTTATATTGTACACACACTAAAACAGCAGTACATAATTGTTTGCACACGACTGCTGGTGTTTTTGCACACGGCTTGCCCTGATTGGTAGCCTATTATGGGAGTGTCTTGTAGGCCTATAAATGCTTCACTTGTACACTTGATATCTGTCAGAGGAAGGGACTCTGTTTGTCACGAAACGTCACACAATAAAGTTTGGATTTGTCACTGATGTCTACAGTCCAGTGAGTGCTTAATTCTTTGAAAATCCTTCTATTAGGGTGTATGGACTCTGATGGATTACATTTTAAATCTCTTGCATGACAGTCACATGTATAAAGCAATGATATCACCCATCTAGGCAGCCAGTAACACATGCAGTGATCTTACCTCTTGAACATCATTATCGACTTGATTTATCAAGCAAGGGTTGACAGGGGTGTAAATATTCATCCCTGTCCGCCCGAGCTCCCCTCTGGCAGGCAGCAATCCACTGCCGGAATTTAACATTGCATATGCTATTTTACGCTTGTGTTACACATGCGGCAAGGATCCCAAGCATCCAGATGGTTCAAATTTGTACAGGCAGTCCTGATTCATGAGTATGCCGCAATCTCCAGTCCCAAGCAGGCAAAACAATCTGTGTAAAGATAAATAACCCTGGTAGATAGGCCCCCTTACCTTGAAGAAGCAAACAACCTGTTAGGATATAGGACCACTTACTTACCTTTAACGTTCAATCCCACTATGAAATACAAAAAAGAAATTTGGGATATCCTAATAGGAGCGAAACAGGCAGGTATTTTGGATATTAATAAATTTAATTTTATCTATGAGACATATCCTAAAATTGCCTGTCTTTACCACTTGCCCAAAATCCATAGATACTCAGTGGCCACCAGGCAGACCCATACTATCTGGAATTGGTACCCTATGTGACAATTTATCAAAATATATTGACTACTATTTTACAACCTTTAGTAACAGAAACAAAATTATATCTGAGAGATACAATTGATGTGATCAATAGATTTAAAGGTTAGAATGAAAATCTGAATATATTTGGGTGACCTGCGATGTTTCGTCTCTCTATACCAGCATGTCACATGAGAAAGGTCTAGCTAGGGTAAAAGAAGAGTGCCAAAAAAGTGAACTCTTCGATAAACAAATTGCACTTTATTTTAAATCATAATTATTTTATTTTTGAGGACGTCTTTTATAAACAGATTCAGGGCACTGCCATAGGAACTACCTTTGCCCCATCATATGCAAATTTGTATGTGTCAAATTTTGAAGAAAATCCTATCTGGGCAAATAATCCCCATGGCACACATATTGTAAAATACCATCGTTACATTGACGATATTATCCTAATATGGCAGTGAGATATCATAGGCGTAAAGAAGCTAATCAAATATATCAATAAAAACTACTATAACCTCAAATTCACATACGATAGCTCAACAACATCAATAGACTTTCTAAATCTAACCTTATATTTGGATAAGGAAAACAATACTTTATCAGTAACAAATTATAGGAAACCCACAGAACGCAATGGGCTTCTCAATGTCCGCAGTGGTCATTTGAAGCAATGGAAAAACAATCCCTCTAGGCCAATACCAACAAATTAGGCGCAATTGCACTAATGAGGTTGACTATGAGAATGAGGCAGCAATATTATCATCTAAATTTGAAGAGAAATGATACAGTGAAAATCTTTTAATACATGCCAAAAAGAAAGTAGACGAAATGGATAGGTCAAATTTGATCAAAAATAAAAATAAGAACAATGTACAAACTAGTAATGGTGCAACCCCTAAATTTGTAACTAAATATAATACTCTCCACCATAAAATTACGGACATCCTCAAAAAACACTGGCAGGTCTTACTTTTGGATCCAATATTGAAAATTAATCTAGCAACTGGTCCTGAGGTCCGCTTCAGAAAAAATAGGGACATCAAAAACTTTTTAGCTCCCACTAAATTAAGGAACAAAGTCAAGAATAACCCCACACAGTGGTGGGCATCTTCACCAGGCCTCTATAGTTGCAAAGTTACAAATTGCTTAATGTGTCCCCATATCAGCAAAAACAACAAGGGTTTTACGAGTAAACTGTTTCTTAATATGACCTGTTTCCCCGTGAGGCACTGATATGTGGACTCGATTTCGGTTGCAGTCCTAGCCGAAGGGTTTCTTGTGGTCTATAACACTGACAGTCCGGTCAGGCTTATTTACCTTCACGCAGATTGTTTTGCCTGCTTGGGACTGGCGTTTGCGGTAAATACTCACCAATCAGGGCTGCCTGTACACATTTGAACAATCTGGGTGTTAGGGAACCTTGCCGCTGGTAATCCTGCATGTGTAACCGCTCTCTGACACTGAATGTGTTTATAATTTGATAAGCTTGTTTTAATTTTATATCTTGTGAGTAGCCACCATATGCATTTGGGGCTTTTAATAAATTGTTTTAACTCAGCACTTAGATCTTGTGTTGCGCTTCTCCTATTTTTATTTTTGCAGTTCGTTGCATCAAATGTTGGTCGGATCATTTGTGATGAGGAGCAGCATAATCACTGGAATCTGAGAAGATTTTTTTCAAGTGCGATAAATACCGTTTGGGACTCAGCCTCTGTATTCCAAGAACTTTAAGGACCTTGAAGTGTTTCCCTCATATATCTTTATGAGGAAGGTATAGCCTTGATACTTGATTATTTTGTATTTTTTACTGAATTCTTTTTTTCATTTATTGCTATATACATCGTTTAGAATTATATTGATTTTTAATTTTTTTAGGATTCTGTGGATTTAAGAGGCAGCGCTACGTGTCAATTTGTTTGTTTATATATACATATGTAAATACATAAATACATATGCATACATATATAGACATTATATATATATATGTGCAGTGGAACCCTTTACAGTTAAGTTGCTGAAAACATGTAAATCATATTTATGCAATATTCATATTTAATAAAGGTTTTAACTATGCATTTACTGTAAATATTTCACATTGCAATGTTCTTCGCACAGGGGAATATGTTCTATGTATTTCTAAATAGATTTTCCTATATATATATCTATATATATATATATATATATATATATATATATATATATATTTATATATATATATATATAAAGGTAGCCCTCAGTTTACGCCGGGGTTAGGTTCCAGAAGGAATGGTTGTAAATCGAAACCATTGTAAATTGAAAACCAGTTTATAATGTAAGTCAATGGGAAGTGAGGGAGACAGGTTCCAGGCCCCTCTCAAAATTGTCATAAGTAACACCTAATACATTATTTTTAAAGCTTTGAAATAAAGACTGTAAATGGTAAACAGCATTATAAACCTAATAAAATAATCACACAACACAGACTTCACTTGCATTTTTCTGCAAACAGTTCTTTCTATGCATTCCAATCTGAATTGATTTATAGACAGGAAGATCTTGTTCCTTTGAAATCTGCTTGATAGCTCAGGTCTGGTTAAACTGATTAATTTCAGCTTGCTTGGCTTTGCTGCAACACAAGCGGACAGCTCCACCTACTGGCTATTTTAATAAATGCACTGCTTCTCAATGCTTTTCAATAGCAGTCACATGACTGGAAAAAAAGGTTGTTATTCTGAAACGGTGTAAATTGAACCGTTGTAAACCGAGGGCCACCTGTATATATATATATACATATATACATATATATATAATCATAGATATTGCATAAGTTTGTTTTTACATGTTTTCATCTACTTAATGGCAAATGGCTCCAATGCCTTATATATATGTCTATACATGTGTACATATGTATTTATGTGTTTATATGTGTATGTCTATAAATACATATATACACATATAAATACATAAATACAAATGTACAAACATATATATATACATACATGTACATCTTTTAGAAATGTATAGGTTTCTATCTCAATGTTAAAGCCCTTTGCCTGCAATTGCGCTCAATCAATTGCGTTTACTTTCAACTTGCAATACAAGTGATAAAGCCCTACAAGCGCAAACACCCACGATAAACCCGTTATCACTCACGTGCAAACGATTGTGCTCCACTCATAATCTGGCCCAATGTTAGGTGTATGGGGTAGAACAATGAAGAATGCAAGGCAACCATCGGAATCACCGACCTCTAGCTCTTTAGCAGTTTGGTAGGTGTACTAATTATTATGATTTAGTTTTAGCGGGATGTGCCTTGAGTGAACAATGTGATGTGTGCAGTGTGTGCAGTTTGTCAGAGTGGGTTGCTTGTATGTGGCATTTTCATGATCTTTGTGTCTGTTTGATGTGATTGGGTCGGTATGTCATGTGCACTTCGTAAGTTAGAATGTTTGGGGCACCTGCTAACCATGGCAAAGATAATACTGAATACTACAGACTATAGTATACTCTAGAGCACATTTCTGGAATTCAGCTTCCTAGCGTCACTAAACAATTAGCCAAGTCAAAACACTCACAATCAGCAAGTAAATATTAATACCTTTTTATTGAACTAACAATTAATTTAAAAATAATTTCTTCTCTTCTTAAAATATAATGTAATAAGAATCAGTTTAAAAAAACAGATGTGCGTCAAGGGTCAGTGTACTGTAAAATGTTCTCCCCTTCGATCCCCTTTAATACGTTCCCAATTATCCATTTACCTACTGGAGTGTATCAAAATGGTTTACATATAATTCCTTTACTTTTGTTTTGTGATTTGGAGTAGCTGCTCTTGCATGCTCAAACAATCACCTATACTGAAAATGTAATTACTGTAATAATGACTATAGAAAAGCTATGGGCAAGATTACAAACGTTTGCGTGCAAGCAATATCGGGTTTTCGCGATAGTTTGCGCACAGCTTGAATTGCGCTGGTGTTACAAGTTGAAAGTAAACGCAATCGCTTGAGCGCAATTCAAGTTAACACTTGTCGGCTTTGCATGCCCTCAGAGCTGTGGTTAAAGGGACATAATACTCATATGCTAAATCACTTGAAACTGATGCAGTATAACTGTAAAAAGCTGACAGGAAAATATCACCTGAGCATCTCTATGTAAAAAAGGAAGATATTTTACCTCACAATTTCCTCAGCTCAGCAGAGTAAGTGTGAAAAGATATACTCAGATGCAGCCCAGCTGCAGGTAAAAAAAAAATAAAAAAAATGAAGAAGTGAACAGCAGCCAATCAGCCTCAGAAGTGCTGAGGTCATGAACTCATTTATTGTGATCTCATGAGATTTGACTTAACTCTCATGAGATTTCATAGTAAGCTGAATAGGGAAATAATATGAGAGTGCACGAGGCTCATCCCCTAAGCTGTCCCAGGACAGACACACTAAAATGCTGCTTAGAAATCCTTTACAATGGGAGGTGGCTACTGAGGAACTTTTGAGGTAAAATAACTTTCTTTTTTACATAGAGATGTTCAGGTGATATTTTCTAGTCAGCTTTTTACAGCTATACTGCATCACTTTCAAGTGTTTAAACATTTGGGTATTATGGCCCTTTAACTGTTTTGCAAAAAAAAAAGTGTCACAAAACACATCAAAAATACATTACAAAGTACACTCAAACTTTTAATAACACTATGTAATAAAAAATATTTATAAAAATATTGCACACAAAAGTTATTAGGGCCCAAAGATATGAGGTCTCAGGTGTTAGAAATAAAGGCAGGCAAAGGACCTTAACATTGAGATACATACATATACAGTACATCTCTAAAGATGGATAAGAATGTATTTATATATGTCTATATGTGTGTGTACATATGTATTTATGTGTGTATATACAGTATTTACAGACATATATACAGTACACATATGAACACCTTAACACATATGTATACATATATAGACATATATATGAGTGCCTTGGAACACTTTGCAGTCAAGTAGATGAAAAAAATGTAAAACATATTCATGCAAAATATTCATATTTAATAAAGTTTTGTAATGTGAATTTACTGTAAATATTTTACATTCCAATATTCTTCACATAGGAGGGGAATGTGTCCTAAGTATTTGTAAATATATATATATATATATATATATATATATATATATATATATATATATATATATATATATATATAGGCCTAGATTTAGAGTTTGGCGTTAGCCGTGAAAACCAGCATTAGAGGCTCCTAACGCTGGTTTTAGGCTACCGCCGGTATTTGGAGTCACTCAAAATAGGGTCTAACGCTCACTTTCCAGCCGCGACTTTTCCATACCGCAGATCCCCTTACGTAAATTGCGTATCCTATGTTTTCAATGGGATTTTTCTAACTCCGGTATTTAGAGTCGTTTCTGAAGTGAGCGTTAGACATCTAACGACAAAACTCCAGCCGCAGGAAAAAAGTCAGTAGTTAAGAGCTTTCTGGGCTAACGCCGGTTTATAAAGCTCTTAACTACTGTGCTCTAAAGTACTCTAACACCCATAAACTACCTATGTACCCCTAAACCGAGGTCCCCCCACATCACCGACACTCTGAAAAAAATGTAACCCCTAATCTGCCGACCGCCACCTACGTTATCCTTATGTACCCCTAATCTGCTGCCCCTAACACCGCCGACCCCTGTATTATATTTATTAAACCCTAATCTGCCCCCCTCAACGTCGCCTCCACCTGCCTACACTTATTAACCCCTAATCTGCCGACCGCAAAGCGCCGCCACCTACGTTATCCTTATGTACCCCTAATCTGCTACCCCTAACACCGCCGACCCCTATATTATATTTATTAACCCCTAATCTGCCCCCCACAACGACGCCTCCACCTGCCTACACTTATTAACCCCTAATCTGCTGACCGGACCTGAGCGCTACTATAATAAAGTTATTAACCCCTAATCCGCCTCACTAACCCTATAATAAATAGTATTAACCCCTAATCTGCCCTCCCTAACATCGCCGACACCTAACTTCAATTATTAACCCCTAATCTGCCGACCGAATCTCGCCGCTATTCTAATAAATGTATTAACCCCTAAAGCTAAGTCTAACCCTAATACTAACACCCCCCCTAAGTTAAATATAATTTAAATCTAACGAAATTAATTAACTCTTATTAAATAAATTATTCCAATTTAAAGCTAAATACTTACCTGTAAAATAAATCCTAATATAGCTACAATATAAATTATAATTATATTATAGCTATTTTAGGATTTATATTTATTTTACAGGTAACTTTGTATTTATTTTAACCAGGTACAATAGCTATTAAATAGTTAAGAACTATTTAATAGCTAAAATAGTTAAAATAATTACAAATTTACCTGTAAAAGAAATCCTAACCTAAGTAACAAATAAACCTAACACTAGACTATCAGTAAATTAATTAAATAAACTACCTACAATTACCTACAATTAACCTAACACTACACTATCAATAAATTAATTAAATACAATTGCTACAAATAAATACAATTAAATAAACTAGCTAAAGTACAAAAAATAAAAAAGAACTAAGTTACAAAAAATAAAAAAATATTTACAAACATAATAAAAATATTACAACAATTTTAAACTAATTACACCTACTCTAAGCCCCCTAATAAAATAACAACGCCCCCCAAAATAAAAAAAAATGCCCTACCCTATTCTAAATTACTAAAGTTCAAAGCTCTTTTACCTTACCAGCCCTGAACAGGGCCCTTTGCGGGGCATGCCCCAAGAAATTCAGCTCTTTTGCCTGTAAAAAAAAACATACAATACCCCCCCAACATTACAACCCACCACCCACATACCCCTAATCTAACCCAAACCCCCCTTAAATAAACCTAACACTAAGCCCCTGAAGATCATCCTACCTTGTCTTCACCATACCAGGTTCACCGATCGGTCCAGAAGAGCTCCTCCGATGTCCTGATCCAAGCCCAAGCGGGGGGCTGAAGAGGTCCATGATCCGGCTGAAGTCTTCATCCAAGCGGGCCAGAAGAGGTCTTCCATCCAATTGAAGTCTTCATCCAAGCGGCATCCATCCGGAGCGAAGCGGCAGCATCCTGAAGACCTCCACCGCGGAACATCCATCCTGGCCGACGACTGAACGACGAATGACGGTTCCTTTAAATGACGTCATCCCAAGATGGCGTCCCTCAGCCAATCAGATTGAGCTCGCATTCTATTGGCTGTTCCGATCAGCCAATAGAATGCAAGCTCAATCTGATTGGCTGATTGGATCAGCCAATCGGATTGAACTTGATTCTGATTGGCTGATTCCATCAGCCAATCAGAATATTCCTACCTTAATTCCGATTGGCTGATAGAATCCTATCAGCCAATCGGAATTCGAGGGACGCTATCTTGGATGACGTCATTTAAAGGAACCGTCATTCGTCGTTCAGTCGTCGGCCAGGATGGATGTTCCGCGGTGGAGGTCTTCAGGATGCTGCCGCTTCGCTCCGGATGGATGCCGCTTGGATGAAGACTTCAATCGGATGGAAGACCTCTTCTGGCCCGCTTGGATGAAGACTTCAGCCGGATCATGGACCTCTTCAGCCCCCCGCTTGGGCTTGGATCAGGACATCAGAGGAGCTCTTCTGGACCGATCGGTGAACCTGGTATGGTGAAGACAAGGTAGGATGATCTTCAGGGGCTTAGTGTTAGGTTTATTTGGGGGGGGGTTTGGGTTAGATTAGGGGTATGTGGGTGGTGGGTTGTAATGTTGGGGGGGGGGTATTGTATGTTTTTTTTTTACAGGCAAAAGAGCTGAATTTCTTGGGGCATGCCCCGCAAAGGGCCCTGTTCAGGGCTGGTAAGGTAAAAGAGCTTTGAATTTAGTAATTTAGAATAGGGTAGGGCATTTTTTTATTTTGGGGGGCTTTGTTATTTTATTAGGGGGCTTAGAGTAGGTGTAATTAGTTTAAAATTGTTGTAATATTTTTCTTATGTTTGTAAATATTTTTTTCTTTTTTGTAACTTAGTTCTTTTTTATTTTTTGTACTTTAGCTAGTTTATTTAATTGTATTTATTTGTAGCAATTGTATTTAATTAATTTATTGATAGTGTAGTGTTAGGTTAATTGTAGGTAATTGTAGGTAGTTTATTTAATTAATTTATTGATAGTCTAGTGTTAGGTTTATTTGTAACTTAGGTTAGGATTTCTTTTACAGGTAAATTTGTAATTATTTTAACTATTTTAGCTATTAAATAGTTCTTAACTATTTAATAGCTATTGTACCTGGTTAAAATAAATACAAAGTTACCTGTAAAATAAATATAAATCCTAAAATAGCTACAATATAATTATAATTTATATTGTAGCTATATTAGGATTTATTTTACAGGTAAGTATTTAGTTTTAAATAGGAATAATTTATTTAATAAGAGTTAATTAATTTCGTTAGATTAAAATTATATTTAATTTAGGGGGGTGTTAGTGTTAGGGTTAGACTTAGCTTTAGGGGTTAATACATTTATTAGAATAGCGGCGAGATTCGGTCGGCAGATTAGGGGTTAATAATTGAAGTTAGGTGTCGGCGATGTTAGGGAGGGCAGATTAGGGGTTAATACTATTTATGATAGGGTTAGTGAGGCGGATTAGGGGTGAATAACTTTATTATAGTAGCGCTCAGGTCCGGTCGGCAGATTAGGGGTTAATAAGTGTAGGCAGGTAGAGGCGACGTTGTGGGGGGCAGATTAGGGGTTAATAAATATAATATAGGGGTCGGCGGTGTTAGGGGCAGCAGATTAGGGGTACATAGGGATAATGTAAGTAGCGGCGGTTTACGGAGCGGCAGATTAGGGGTTAATAATAATATGCAGGGGTCAGCGATAGCGGGGGCGGCAGATTAGGGGTTAATAAGTGTAAGGTTAGGGGTGTTTAGACTCGGGGTACATGTTAGAGTGTTAAGTGCAGATGTAGGAAGGGTTACCGCATAGCAAACAATGGGGCTGCGTTAGGAGCTGAACGCGGCTTTTTTGCAGGTGTTTGTTTTTTTTCAGCTCAAACAGCCCCATTGTTTCCTATGGGGGAATCGTGCACGAGCACGTTTTTGAGGTTGGCCGCGTCCGTAAGCAACTCTGGTATCGAGAGTTGAAGCTGCGTTAAAAATGCTCTACGCTCCTTTTTTGGAGCCTAACGCAGCCTTTATGTGGACTCTCGATACCAGAGTTATTTTTATGGTGCGGCCAGAAAAAAGCCGGCGTTAGTTTTTCGGGTCGTTACCGACAAAACTCCAAATCTAGGCCATAGTCTTTATAGCATGGCCTAGTACTCACGGTAACCTTTGAACCACCGGGGTGCACATCAAAGAGATCCTGCATAATTCACAGATCCAACATATTGCAAAAAGGAAGGCACTCGTCGGGTTTAATAAGGATAAAGTTTTATTCTTTATGAAGTAACGTTTCGGAGTTTTACCTCCGTTTTCAAACTGACAACAAGAATCAATGCTATACACAGCCTTAAATACCCCTTCACCTTAATCACCTAGTGCAGGTGTTGCACAACACTTAGCACGCATCATCAGACAGTGCCGTATCTTAGCAACCAACAACAAACAACCTTAAGTGAACACCTTTCACTACAACTAATAATGAACGTGTAAAACTTACTTATTTAAAATCAATTGAATTGCTGCAATATTGTTTTTAAATAAGTAAGTATTAGCGCTAAAAAGGTAACTAAATACAATAATATATGTCTCGAGCACAGCAATTTCTACAGTACTTTGTATACTAAACTGCATTAATAACTCAGGACTAATATGTACAGGATATAACCTCCATAATATACCGAAAACATCCACACATTTCCTAAATCCAGTATTCTAATTTCTAGAAACAGATACATACGGCACTCAAAGGATTGCTAATCTCGGCTGTCCTGCATCAAAGGATGACATGAAATCTCATTGTCATGCCAAACCTCAGTCCCACAGCCTTAACTCATCCCGGCATCATACATATAACAAAACAAACAGAAAACTACCTGACAATACAACAAATCATAAACCAGACTAAAAACATAAAATAAGCAAACCACAAAAAATACAAAACAACGAAAGACAGCCACAAAAAAGGACACACAAAGAACAAAGTCAAAAATCAAAAATATCAACAACAAAAAATAAAACACCATGAAAGACATCACATAAACCAGACTAAAAACATAAAATAAACAAAAAGCAATAAAAAAAAAAAAAAAAAAAAACAACGAAAGACAGCCACAAAAAAGAGAGAGAGAGAGAGAGAGAGAGAGAGAGAGAGAGAGAGAGAGAGAATGAGAATGACACAACACGGCCCGTGTGAATGGGCTTTAGGACTAGTATATACATATATATATACAGTATATACATAAATATATATATTTATACATACAGTACTGTGCAAAAGTATTAGGCCACCATTAGATTTGTTGTTTTAGCAATATGTAATTATTTCTCAGTCTCTTTATTAGAATACAACTAGAAAATACAGGATATTTGTATGCAGTATTAAAAGACAGAAAAAAAATCAGAAAAAAAACATCTTCTATAGGCTAAAGTGGCAAGTATTTAGTGTGACCTCCCCTTGCACTTGAGCAATATCAGGAACCTCATTCTCGTAAACCTAAATGGAAAGGAACCCTAATTAATGTCATTGCTAACGTCTGTTTTTGTCCTACTATTTCATGTCAAAATGACTGGTGTGAATAAGTTCTATTACACCAGGTTTCTGCAAGACATGATTCTCCATGCATTTTAGTAGATTGAGGTTTTAATGAGCAAAAAATGCTATTTTATATATAAAAATAAATAAAAAAGGAAAACTTTTCCATACATTTTATACTATACAGCTGGTATAACATGTCATTGGTAACATGCTATGGGGAAACCAACCAATTTCATAGAACAATGCCCGTTTAATGTTATTCCAGAAAACGGTGTGTCCTTACAATTTCACTGTGTCATTACAGTTTTAGAAAAGAGGCTTGCTACTTTGTCTGACTTAAAGAGACAGTCTACACTTTAGTCATCTTAAAGTCTTACTTTTGATTAAGCTTCAAATATCCTCTTGCACCCCATTCTATATCATACAACAGTAATAGTAAAAAAGTTATTTTAAAATTAATATTGTTTCTGGTCACTTTCAAATGGCTGCCAAGTCTTGCCCACTGATGACATCATGATCTGGGCTGCATCTATACACTCTGCTGAATAGCATTAACAGCTTATTGAATCCAATTAGTGAGTCTTCTAGTGACGCCTTTAATGCAGCCCAGATCACGATGTCATCAGTGGAAGGAGCTTGGCAGCCATTTCAAATTGACCAATAACAATAGTCGTTTTAAAATAACCTTTTAACTGTTGTTGCTGCATTATATATATAGAAAGGGGTGCAGGAGGATATTTGCAGCCTAATCTAAAGTAAGACTAAGGTATAGACTGTTCCTTTAAGCATTTGGAGTGCAATTCGCTATGCCCAAGGTTTTCAATAACCTCTATGCTCAAATGTTGAAAATCCCACATAGATATATGGTATGTTGTAAATGTAAAAATCTATATTTTAATGTAATGGAAAATGTAATATGTGCGTCGCCTATATCAGTTTATTTTGGCACTCTGTGTTTTTAGTGACTGTGTTTCCATTCCCACCAAAAGTTTCCATCTTGCATGAAGATAAGGCATCCTTTTCTCTTACATGTGTAATGCTGATAGTGCTTGGTATTTTATGTGGATGTAATAATATATGAAATCTTTTGATATTTGATTTTATACTTTTGCTTTGTGCTTTTGCCGCTGTATATGTATGTGTGTGTCTTTTTCAAATGCTCATGATTTTGATTGGAGGAACATTTTTGCCTTTCACTGACAAAAAGTAGCTGCAAATAGTAAAAAATTAAGTAAATCAGTTTTGATCTGCTCTTAAGCATTGACTTTGAGTAATGATGTTACCTTCAGGGCAAGATTAAGGGTTTTAAACGATTCTACAGTTCAAACTACATAACCAGCTATTATAAAAGTTGAAATAAAAATCTCATAGGATAGAGTTTCATCAAATTTAAGCCTAGATTATGAGTTTTTGTCGGTAAGGCTGTGCGGGGCTAACAAGCCTTTTTTTCTTACCGCTCACTAAAGCAAACGCTGGTATTACAAGTTTTCTTCAAGCCGGCGTTAGCCTCAGAAAAGTGAGCGTTGAGCAAAATTTAGCTCCACATCTTACTGTAATACCAGCATTGCTTACGGTAGCGGTAAATTGGCAAAACGTGCTCGTGCACGATTTCCCCATAGGAAACAATGGGGCTGAGCTGGTTGAAAAAAAACCTAGCACCTGCAAAAAAGCAGCGTTCAGCTTCTAACACAGCCCCATTGTTTCCTATGGGGAAATTAATTTTATGTCTGCATCTAACACCCTAACATGAACCCCGAGTCTAAACACCCCTAATCTTACACTTATTAACCCCTAATCTGCCGCCCCCGCTATCGCTGACACCTACATTATATTATTAACCCCTAATCTGCCGCTCCGGACACTACTGCCACCTACATTATACTTATGAACCACTATCTACTGCCCCCAACATCGCCAACACCTACATTATAATTATTAACCCCTAATCTGCCCCCCCAACGTCGCCGCAACTATATTAAATTTATTAACCCCTAATCTGCCGCCACCAACGTCGCAGCCACTATGATAAATGTATTAACCCCTAAACCTAAGTCTAACCCTAACCCTAACACCCCCCTAACTTAAATATAATTTAAATACATCTAAATAAATTTACTACAATTAAATAAATTATTCCTATTTAAAACTAAATACTTACCTATAAAATAAACCATAAAATAGCTACAATATAACTAATAGTTACATTGTAGCTAGTTTAGGATTTATATTTATTTTATAGGCAACTTTGTATTTATTTTAACTAGGTACAATAGTTATTAAATAGTTATTAACTAATTAATAAATTCCTAGTTAAAATAAAGACAAATTTACTTGTAAAATAAACCCTAACTTAAGTTACAATTACACCTAACACTACACTATAATTAAACTAATTACCTAAACAATTAATTACAATTACATTAAATAAACTAAATTACAAACCCCCCCCACTAAATTACAGAAAATAAAAAAAGAATTACAAGAATTTTAAACTAATTACACCTAATCTAATCCCCCTAATAAAATAAAAAGCCCCCCAAAATAATAAAATTCCCTACCCTATACTAAATTACAAATAGCCCTTAAAAGGGCCTTTTGCGGGGCATTGCCCCAAAGTAATCAGCTCTTTCATCTGTAAAAAAAAATACAAAACCCCCCAACATTAAAACCCACCACCCACACACCCAACCCTACTCTAAAACCCACCCAATTCCCCCTTAAAAAAACCTAACACTACCCCCTTGAAGATCACCCTACCTTGAGCCGTCTTCACCCAGCCGGGCACAAGTGGTCCTCCAGAGGGTCCGAAGTCTTCATCCTATCCGGCCAGAAGAGGACCTCCAGACCGGCAGAAGTCTTCATCCAGGCGGCATCTTCTATCTTCATACTTCCGTAGCGGGTCCATCTTCAAGACATCCGATATGGAGCATCCTCTTCATCCGACGGCCGACGACTGAATGACTGGTCCTTTAAGTGACGTCATCCAAGGAACAGCCAATAGGATTGAGCTTGCATTCTATTGGCTGTTGCAATCAGCCAATAGAATGCAAGATCAATCCTATTGGCTGATTGCATCAGCCAATAGGATTTTTCCTACCTTAATTCCGATTTGTAATTTAGTATAGGGTAGGGAATTTTATTATTTTGGGGGGCTTTTTTATTTTATTAGGGGGATTAGATTAGGTGTAATTAGTTTAAAATTCTTTAATTCTTTTTTTATTTTCTGTAATTTAGTGTTTTTTTTCCGTAATTTAGTTTATTTAATTTAATTGTAATTAATTGTAGGTAGTTTAGGTAATTAGTTTAATTATAGTGTAGTGTTAGGTGTAATTGTAACTTAGGTTACTTTTGTACTTATTTTAGCTAGGTAGTTATTAAATAGTTAATAACTATTTAATAACTATTGTACCTAGTTAACATAAATACAAAGTTGCCTGTAAAATAAAAATAAACCCTAAGATGGCTACAATGTAATTATTAATTATATTGTAGCTATCTTATGGTTTATTGTATAGGTATTTAGTTTTAAATAGGATTAATTTATTTAATTGTAGCAATTTAATTTTGTTTTATTTAAATTATATTTAAGTTAGGGGGGGTTAGGGTTAGATTTAGATTTAGGGGTTAATAAATTTAATATAGTAGCGGCGACGTTGGGGTCGGCAGATTAGGGGATAATAAATGTAGGTAGGTGTCGGCGATTTTAGGGACGGCAGATTAGGGGTTAATCAAATTTAACTAGTGTTTGCAAGGCGGGAGTGCGGCAGTTTAAGGGTTAATACATTTATTAAAGTGGCGGCGATGTCCGGTCGGCAGATTAGGGGTTAAACATTTTAGTTAAGTGTTTGTGATGTGGGGGGGGGGGCTCGGTTTAGGGGTTAATAGGTAGTTTATGGGTGTCAGTGTACTTTTTAGCACTTTAGTTAAGAGTTTTATGTTACGGCGTTAGCCCATAAAACTCTTAACTACTGACTTTTATATGCGGTAGGAGTCTTTCCAGGAGAGGGTCACTTTTTCAGGCGATCGTAAAACTGGCGTTAGGAAAATCCCATTAAAAAGATAGGATACGCAATTGACGTAAGGGGATTTGCGGTAAGCTAAAATCGCGGGAAAAAAAGTGAGCAGTAGACCCTCTCCTGTCTGACTCGTAATACCAGCGGGCGTTAAAAAGCAACGTTGGGACCCCTCAACGCTGCTTTTTAAGGCTAACGCAAGACTCGTAATCTAGCCAAATATTTGGTCAACATCGACTTAGACATAAAGCATCAGAATCTAAAATTATGCAAAATAGAAAAAGACAGAAGGTAACGTTTATTAAGTGCTCTCCAGCCTTAAAGGGACAGTATACACAAATTCCCATATAACTGCATGTAATAGAAACTACTATAAAGAATAATATGCACAGATACTGATCTTAAAAGTCCAGTATAAAACCTTTTAAACACCTATTAAGAAGCTCCCAGTTTAGCACTTTTGATTAGGTTGACTGGGACACCCAGTGAAAGCAGACACCCCCCTCCCCCTTCCTCTGCATATGAAAAGACCCTTTACACAAACAGGAGCAAGCTGGAGTAGGTAGACAACAGTCTACATCTAAAACTTTGGGGCTTTGTTAGGACAATGTTATTTAAAAATAAGCAAAACATTTTTACAAAACAACAAACCTGTATGGGCTATATAAATGGATCATCTACAAACCATTTATGTAAAGAAAAATCTAGTGTATAATGTCCCTTTTACAGTTTCTATTTAATACTTAGTCACAGGTAGAAGAATAGGCAAATTACAAGTGACTACATCATCATCTGGAGAGGCATGGGACATTCTTGGGAATTTTGTTTTAAAAAGATATTTGAATGAAAAAGAAAAATTTTTTTACACTATGATGTTCCTTAAAGAGTTTGTATGTGTGTCTGATATTGAAATTGTAGTTTTTTATTTTAGTAGCTTTCATTTTTAGTCTCAATGCAAAAGAAGAAATGAACAAAAGCAAGGGGTTACTGAGCAGGAGGGTGTGTCCCAATAGATGATTAGCCAAAGTAATCCTATCAGTATGAATTAGTGCCTATAAAGGTTAATAAATGTGAGACAGTGTTTAGGTTTCTGATGACAGCATAGAGCCGAAACGCGTCAAACCTTTCTTTCTGTACTTGCAAGTAATTTTTACTTTTCTTTCATCCTGCTGCAAATAAAATGCTAATTTAGTGGAATGAGCTCCGCTTTTTCTTGCAAAACCAGAAATGTCCCTTCTTTTAATATTTGAGTGAGAACATAAACCATTCACTTTTTGCCATATGATGATAATGATGATAATAATAATAATAATAATAGACAAAGAAATAGACATTTGGCTGTAGCTGGAGATGGTAACCTGTGCTCCACTGTATATTAGATTCAATTCTTAAACAGTGTAATGATAGCCCTGATGGCTTTGTTGATGATGCCATGCATGAAATTACCAGTGCCATTATCCTTGACATGACAAATTGCATTGCCATTGATACTATCGATTGGGTCACATCACGTATGACTAATGACATCACAGATTACCTCAAGACCACGTATTTCTTATTTTCTGTAACTTTCAGTAAGAATGTTTTTCCATGGGAATTATTCATATGATGTTTGTAACATTGTTTTGAATGCATGGCCTGTGCAGCCAATCTATAGTTGGTAACAGAGTCGTACACAGAAAGGAGCATTTTGAGCGCAGTGCTTCCTTTGGTGCTTTCATAAGAAAGAAGGAAACTGTTTCCAAAGAGGTAAGACAATTTGTTTTCTTAATCTATAATGTCCTTATAATGTTCATTGTATTTTGAGCAGTTTTTTTTGTACCATAGTTTTCTTCAGGGTACCGTACAGCTTTATACAAATAACAAACACACAAACTAACAAAACCCCAAAAAACAAAAATAGCAACAGTCCAGGAATAGGGATGGATAGGAATCACCAGTCCTCTATTTGCATAAGCCCGTCAAACCACAATGTTCATCAAACCAAGGTTACTACAAGGACAGAGTAATGGATTGAAAGAGTATTGCCCTCTTGGTTTGGACTCTAATTGGAAAATAAAGATCTGTTTTGTATGATTTTTTAGATGCACTGGCTTGTGTAATTTTATATACGTTTAGATAGATAGATAGATGATAGAAAATATATGTGGTTTACAGCATGATAAAACCTTGATACTGATAAAACTATATGCTATTAAAGGGATATAAAAAGCACTAAAATATATTGTATATATTCTCATTTTTGTCACAATTTATTATTCATGCTTTAACAGGGTTCGAACCAGAGTCTTGCATCAGAACAGACACTATTTAAGAATGCCACATTCTCCAATACAGTTACAAATACAATTTGAGCAATGCCAGCACAATGGAAGTGCAGGGAACCTGTATCCAGGAGCGAAATTAAGGGCCTGCTACTCTGCAGACATGTAAGCCTAGTAAGGAGGGTTCGCAACAATGTTGCAGGTGAAGGGGAGGAGTCAGCCTTACCTTATTTAAGTGAGAGGATGGTCTATCCCTGCCTCTTTCTTCTTCCTGGAGACCTTTGAGAATCTTGTCTGTCAGGATGGTGCTTGGAAAACGGGTGTAAGTTCCTTCGAAAAGGTTCAGGGATGCAGTGGAGTCGACGACGCAGCGAGGGACACCTGCAAGAACAGAGATAAGTGATTGGGTTGCTTCTAGTGAGCCCGTAGGCCAGTGCAGTCCCCCTCCCCCTTCCCATTCCCCACCTAGGGCCCGCAGTGGAGATCCCCTCTCTTCCCGGGTTACAAGTTGTTAAGCATTCCCCTGGGGGGCAGAGCGGGTTGGAGGGAGCACTGGTGGTCCCGGGATCGGGGCCCTTATGACTTCTGGTATGGAGGCTGTTGTGGGGCTGTTTAGGGCCTTTAGCGGCTTGTTTCCACATGGCGTGGTGGGCCTGTCCCAGGCGACAAACCCTCCACCAAGGATGGCTCCTCTTCTGCCTGCTGGCATAGCTCTGGCACCGGAGGCTTGACTAGGCCCCGTCGCTGATGTCACTTCCGGTTCCGGACCTCAGGTGGGCGGCATGGATGACGTCATGTCTGGTCGGAGTGTGGAGATGTCAGCAGTGGCAAGTGCGTCAGCGAACGGAGTACCCAGGGAAAATACAGGGCAGGCAGGTAAAGGGGTATACCCAAGGCCATGGGCTCCGTTCCGTAATGCCCTGCAAAAGCTTTAAAAATGCTCAAGCAGCTTGGCACAGGAGATCAAGGGCTGGGTTTCCTTCACAAGGCAGAGGCATAGCTAGAGGGGTGGGTGGCAAGAGGAGCATCTCAATTTGGGGCTGGGGAGCAGGGAGGTCTAGGAACTTAAAAGGGGTCCTTCATAGCGGGGCATCACTGTCCAGACGACCCACAAGTGTGCGGACGGTAGACATAGCAGGTGGCAGGGTGCTCAATGCTGGTAGGATGTCTGTCAGTGAGTGTGGTGCAACAGGACAGTGAGTAGGGATTGGAGCGGCTGTGCTAGCGCCACTAGCAGAGCACGCTACACCTGTTGGGATAAATGAACTTGGTGGAGGTGAATTGAGTACAACAGTGACTGAGAGGGATGGAATGCCTGGAATGACTTCAACACCGGACACTAGTTTAACGGGGGGCAGGGGACAGACCATGGTTGGATTGGGTACTCCCCTCTCCTTTATGTTACCTCCACAGGCAGGTTCGTCTGGAAAGGACATGGCCCAGTTGGCTGTTTGGTCAGCTCAGGGAGTGAGCTATACTCAGTCGGGGACGTCACAAGCATCAACAGTGAGTGCATCGGGATCCGGAGGAGTGACCAGAGTGGCGGGGACCGGTGAGTTAGCTGCTCTTTATTCCATACAGGCCCCCTTATGGGATTCCAGCTCAGACTCAGATTCGGATAGTGGTAGGGCATTAGGTCTGGTTAATAAGGGGCAGAGGAGGATGTATAGGATGCTGCGCAGGGTAGTATCAATCCTGGGGCAGGGTGGGGGAGCGAGGGGCTACACAGTCTCAGGGGCAGTCATGCCAGGAGCGGTGATCCATTTGGCTCCCTTGCTGGGGCCTTTAGCGGGGGCAGGGCCTCAGGGGCCTCCTCAACAGGGGATACAAGGTCAGATTCAGGGTAGTGTGGCAGGGCAGATAGTCAGTGATCAGGGTGGAGCAGCTGCAAGGAAGGCGGCAGTGCAAGGGGATTCCTACCCATGTTTTGTTCATTCCTTGCATAGGCATTTGAAGCCAAAGACAGTCACAAAAATCCATGAAGGGAAACACATAAACATCTTTGAGCTATCGGCTAAGGCCTATAGGGATAAAGAGCGGAGTGCAGACGGGACAGGCCCCAAAAACGTCCGGACACTAATTAGGAGTGGATGAGGTGTTTTTGCGTGTTCTCCACCTGCCATATCGAGGCAAGGCCGGAGTTAGCTATAGACCTGTTCAAATATTGGGACATTATAGACCAGGTGCATCGTAACTTTGGAGACGGTGTGTGGAGAACTTATGATTCAGAGTTCCGACGTAAGATGGTGGGCAATCCGGTGCTGACTTTCGGATCCAAGGATTCGGATCTTTGGTCCCTGCTCGAGCATGAGCGCACCACGGCACTGGTGCCTCAACAGCAACCTGGGCCAATCAGGCAGGTTGGGGCGCTTAAACGAAGGGGCAGGGAGTACTGGAAGTATAACAAAAAACAGTTTGACAAAGGGGCATCTTGATCACATTTGCTTATACTGCGGGAGCCCACACCTGGGAGTCAAATGTCAGCATAGAAGGGATGGAGCAGCAGGCAGGGGTCAGCCAATAAGTGTTGCTGGCAACACGGGCTCCAACGCATCTGAGGCTAACCGCACTTAAGCCCTGGCTTGCGGCCTACCAGGATGGGGAGGCGGCGGAGGTGCTGCGCAAGGGCATTCAGAAGGGGTTTCGGATTCTGGTCCAAGGGATGGTTGTAGGCTCGGCTACACATAGGAAACTCAAGTCTGCGTATGAGCACCCTGCGATCCTGTGGGAGAAGCTGGCTAAGGAGCTCTCTCTGGGCAGATTTGCAGGTGATCTCCCCGTTAGGGGTAGTTCCCAAGAAGAAGCCGGGGAAATTTCGCCTCATTCAGCACCTGTCCTACCCACAGGGCGGGTAGGTGAATGACGCGATAGCTGCCTAAGTTAGCTCTGTTAGATACCAGTCCTTTGATGAAGCCATGGTGCTTGTCAGAGAAGTGGGACCCGGGGCCCTCATGGCGAAGCTGGACATTGAGTCTGCTTTTCGACTGCTGCCCATTCACCCTTCATCTTTTAGGTTGATGGGTTGCAAGTTTGAGGGGCAATACTTTGTCAACAGATGTCTCCCTATGGGTTGTTCGGTTTCATGTGCATACTACGAGGTTTTTAGCTCTTTATTGCACTGGGCCGTAGCAACGGTGGCGGGGGGTGGTGTGTTAGCACACTACCTAGATGACTTCTTGTTGATACTTTCGGCCGGATGATGAGAATGCAACAGACTTATGGCGGTTATGCAATGCTTGATGGGGTAATTTGGTGTGCCGCTGGTGGAGGATAAGACCCAGGGGCCTTGTACTAGGCTCACATTTTTAGGGATCGAGATTGACACTGTGGAAAAGCTATGTCGTCTCCCTGAGGACAAAATTCAGCGTCTGCTGGGAGCGGTCAGAAGGGCTGCTGCAGCAAAATGGGTGACTGTAAAAAATCTGCAGTACTAGGTCTGTTAAACTTCGCCTGCAGGGTAATTCCCATGGGGCGAGTAATTAATAGGCGGCTGGAGGCGCCTATTAATTACTCGCGGTTGTGACTCAAAGGAGAGGATTCAAATCTTGGCAGAGATGAGGGCGGACCTCAGGGTTTGATAGCTGTTTTTAAAACACAACAAATGCCACAGCACTAAGAGAAAATTGCAAACAAATCTGCTGTATATATAGAGGAATCCCTTATTCCTCAGTAAGTCAAAATGGTAAAGAGGAGATTATAGAAACTGTCGAGGGAAAACATTCTCCAGATTTACTAATAATCAAATACAGCTACGCTGCCTATATGGAAACTTAATGAGTGCAGTACCTGGCTAAAGTATGATACCCTTGGTAGGAATATATTTACATTAATATTATTAGTATATTCAATGGATTTAAAATGGATTAAAACATATAAAATTATTTAATTGATATGTTAAAAATTAAAAATCAAAATTTGAATATTTTACATGCATACAGTGATCACAATATATGAAAACATATCATATGAAACTCATCTTATAAAACATATTATGGATAACACATTACATAAAACTGATATTACATTTAGCACATCCAAATGAATTTCCAAATATAGTGTGTGGATAATCAATCCAAAAAAAGACAGAACCAATATAGTCTGTTTGAGATGGGAACTTTAGTAGACAAGTGATATGCCGTAAGTGGTTAAGCAGTTTGTTAATGGGTTCAGGCTTGTTAGGCTTGTTGTTATAAAAGCTGCAAGCTGCAAGCTGCAAACGTGGAAGACAAGAAGAGGAGACAAAGAGATCCTTTTAAACAGATGGAGATAGTTCAAATGGCAAAGGTGCACACTTTTACTTACACCGACTGCCGTAGGTTCAATTTCCTCTGCCTGTCTGGATGCTCTGATGTCCTGCCGCTCCGTTTGTAAAATTATCCGGCAATTTGCTCCAGTGGGTCAGCGTTTTAATCGTAGCTTAAGTGGTTTGAACCTTAGTTTGTGTGTCTGGCTTGTTCACATCGCCATTATCCAAATGCTGTATATAGCGTGCACCTTTGCCATTTGGGAATTCATTTGGATGTGCTAAATGTAATATCAGTTTTATGTAATGTGTTATCCATAATATGTTTTTTAAGATGAGTTTCATATGATATGTTTTCATATATTGTGATCACTGTATGCATGTAAATTGGGAGCTGTTTTTGCAGCACTTTAATGGCATCCTCCTATGTCAGGAGGCTCCCATTGAGAGTCAGTCGCTTCATCTGTTTACAGATGTGGCTGGCAGTCAAGGCTATGGAGCCTACTTGGGGGGTGCATTGAGTGCTGGACAGTGGCCCTCCCACGGGGTAGAGTTAGGGCTTACTCGTAACCTGACTCTTTTGGAACTTTTTCCTATTGTGGTTGCCATCGAATGGAGGGGGAGCAATCTAGCTAACAGGTCAATTGTCTTCTGGACGGATAACCTGAGCATAGTCTTCGATGTTAATCGATTGTCAGCATCTTCATCGGTAGTGGTGAGATACCTAGGTGAGTACTTAGATGCCTACAGTTCAATATCCACTTTGCAGCCAGACACGTCCCAGGCGTAAATAACATGATAGCTGATGCGCTTTCCAGATTTCAGTGGGGGTTGTTTAGGAGGTTGGTGCCTTTGGCCTCAGCTGATGGGGTGCCCTGTCTACCTTCTTTATGGCAGATTGCAGAGACTGGAAGTTGATCCTTCCGCTGGTCCAGGCGTTGGTGGCTCCTTCCACATGGCGAGCATACACTCAGCATTGGTATGATTGGGGGTGTTTTTGCAGGGGGCACGAGTCGTCTCCCCAGACGAGCTCTCAAGGTCTTCTTCTTGATTGGCCCACAAGTTTGAAGGGGCAAGGGATGCAGAAGGGAGCATTGGGAAGTAGGTTGGCAGCCTTGTCATTTTTTAACAAGCTGTATGGGTTTGAGAACCACACAGCAGCGTTTCTTATTAGACAAGTAGTGAAGGGTTGGGGCCGGTCTGGGAGCAGGCGGCCTGATGCCAGGGAGCCTATAACTCTGTTGTGTTTGCATGCTCTAGTAGCCATTCTGGGTGCGGTATGATCCTCATATGAGATATGTTTGTTCCGGTGCGCTTTTTTGCTGGCTTTTTTTTGGAGTGTTACGCCCGGGGGAAGTTATAGCGTGCTCCAAAGCTAGCCAGGGCTCATGGATTCAGGTACGGCACATGAGGGTGGTGGACAGGTCCCTGATGTTGTTTATTCCTAGGTCCAAGACGGATCAAGCTGGTAAAGGAGCCTGGATCTCATTGCCACCTTCATATGTTAGGGATGTATGCCCAATTCTCTGTACAAGAGAATTTTTAACTATTAGACCGCAGAGTAGCAAGCAATTTCTGGTCCATGAGGATAGTTCCAACCTGACTAAATTTCAGTTTGCGGAAGTATTGCGTAGGGTGAAAACGATGGCAGGCTTTGGGGAGATCCACTTGACTCCTCATTCATTTAGGATAGGGGCGGTAACTACCGTGGCTGCATTAGGCTGGTCAGAGGAGATGATTAGGCATTTAGGTCACTGGAAATCTCAGAGGTTCAGGTCTCATGTTAGGCCTCCAGTTCAGGATTTGTTGCTTTCATGGTTGCTATTGCGGGCAGTCTTCAGTGGCTTTGTATGTTGGGGGTGTGGCCTTATATTGTTTAGTTGTTTATTTTAGGTGTTGGCAGAGGGCCCACTAGAGTCTAGATAGTGGATCATTCCTACATTCATGTGTGTGACGTTGCGCTTGGGTTGGTCCAACATTGTACCTAGGTTGCAATGGAGGAACTTCCCAACCCCCAAGGCTGCTTATCGCATAAGAAAGAGTCCATTTATTGGATGAGGGATTAGATATATTTTTTGACAGACCTTAAGATGGCCTTGTCTTCCCAAATAAAAATTAAAAAGGGGGGGTTCGGTTAAGGATGTTACCCATAGTAAGGGTGGTGTCAAGAGTCCTGGCTCACCCTAGGTGAGGGGTTCTCTTGTGGCAAGAGGTCATAGCCCAAATTTCAGTACAGGGTCCGCAGGGGTGACAGTTGGGCTAATGGGTGGGGCGATGTCCTCAGATCATGTCCTGGGAGTGCCCCGCTCCACGGGCCTGCCGGCTGAAGATCCTCTAGGGCGTCTGGTACCATTTGATAGGGGCGAGATTCTGCAGGGTCCGCCCATGCTCAAAAAAACGGGTCATGACCTCTGGTCATATGGGGTTTTAGATAGCCTTGTATGCCTCCACCTATGTTTATTGTTTATTAGTTATTTATTTATGATAAATAAATGTGTCCGAACCTGGCCTTTAACCCAGCCCTGTGTGTTTGTGTTTATTTGTAGATTTATAAGTTAGTGGGAGGTATTAGGTTGTAATGTCGAGTAGGAGCTAAGCCCTTATGGAAGTGCAGGGAGCCTGATCCAGGAGCAAAATTAAGGGCCTGCTCCTCTGCAGACATGTAAGCCTAGTAGGGGGGGTTCGCAACAATGTTGCAGGTAAAGGGGAGGAGTCAGCCTTACCTTATTTAAGTGAGAGGAAGGTCTATCCCTGCCTCTTTCTTCTTCCTGGAGACCTTGGAGAATCTTGTCCCTCCCTTCCCCTTATTAAAAAAAAAAAGAAAATTAAGAAGATAATGTTGACAGTGAGTTTTAACACTGATATAGACCTTTGAGCAGTTTGAGGGGTGGCGGCAAAGTCGAGGGTGATGGCTTCCATAGGGTTGCTGATCTGGGATAGGCAGTTATAGGGTTAGTTGGCCAAGTCTTAGTAAGCCCTTCCCCATTTAGCTAATTTTGACCCTCCCCTGGGGTACATTGCTGTATGGCTTTAAACACGGGTGCTTTATTGGTTGGAGTGGTCTGGCGAACATAGATCTCCTAATGGCGAGAGGTCATGGCCCAAATTGCAGTACAGGTTCCGCAGGGGTGACAGTTGGGCTAATGGGCGGGGTGATGTCCCCAGGTCATGTCCTGGGAGTGCCCCGCCCCACGGGCCTGCCGGCTGAAGATCCTCTAGGGCGTCTGGTACCATCTGATAGGGGCGAGATTCTGCAGAGTCCGTCCACACTCAAAAAACCGGGTCATGAGTTAGTGGGAGGTATTAGGTTGAAATGTTGAGTAGGAGCTAAGCCCTTAAAGTTCTTAAGTACTAACATTTTTTAAAAACATGAAGCAATCAACTTGTTTCACCCTTCTTGAGAAAGTCCACATTTTCTTCCCAGTACAGTTTTATGTCCCTTTAAATGCTAATTATGGATAGACAACTATTTCAGCACAATCAATAAAAATAACAAATGTTAGCAACATTAATTTATTCTAAATTAATATTTATTCTAAGTAAATGTCATATGTTTGCTGAACATTCATCAATGCAACCCCCCACAAAAAAACTGTTAATGCATCCTTCGAATATTCCAATGTTAACATTTAAATATTGTTTCTTATTGCTATCAAGTAAGTACTGAATTAATAATGACATATAATATTCTGATGTTACATTTAGATATGTGAAAGTTGTGTTTGATATTTGAACATTCAACATTTAGAAATTTACATTCAATACTATTCGATTCGTAAAAGCATTCAAATAGTAGAAAAAATGTTCCCTCTGTGAAAATTCTTCTATTTACCAATCCCTAAATGCTAAATTGTACTCAGCAGTAAGAGTTGAGTTATACATAATGTTGAATTTTCATATTATCATTTAGATTTTTGGAGGAATTTTTTTTTTTTTTTTAGATACTTAATAGTTGCTAAATCTGCATTTCAAACCTTTTAAGAAAAAGTTCAAGATGATTTATTCAAAAAGCTGAGAAATTGTAAGCTTTTTTTATCCTCTGATGTCTAAACACATAGACAGCAAAAAATATTTTGTGAATAATGCAATTCCCTAAAGTGCATTTGACTCGTAAACCTGATACACTATGATCAGCTTACTTGTTTCAGCTGTACCACTTACTTGCAAAAGCAATAAGTTCACTGGAGAGACTGGAGCTGTCTTGATACGTTTAAATATTTTATCAAGGCTACAATTACAGATAATAAAAACCTGAAGGGAAAAGCATAATGTTTCCTTGAATGATTAGAAATGATTAAATATAGTAAGTTAAAATGACAAACAGAAATTGATTTGTATATTTCTCTCTATATTTTTTTCTTTTACAATAACACAGTTAAACCTATTTCTTTATAATTGAGGAAGCAAAAAATGTCTTGAAACACCATTTCTTTTTTTATCAAGGCTGTTTTATAGGTTATGTGTACATAATAAAGAAACACAGACGACAATACAGAGATAAAGTGTGATTGTTCAATTTACCTTTGTTTTATTTATTTGAAATGTGCACAGCTTTCAGTTTAGTTTGCATTTGTATTATTTCTTGGGTGAACCAAATGTCTGTTGGGAGATTTTAATGGCCTAGATTTAATAAAAACCCATTTGTGAAACTAATATCTCACGGGAAAACATTGCAACTTGAGAATTGCGGCATTTAAACAGATTTGTACCTGTCCCTTGTCACAGTCACGAGTTGTATACAAGAGACATTTCATTATTGCTCACCATTAAAACAAATGTGTAAACTATTGGCTCCATTTCTGAAGCTGCGATGGCAGCGTTGGAGCGCCTTCGGTTGCAGGCTCATACAAGCAAGCCTGCAGCCACGAGTTAAAAAGCAGTGGTTTTTAGACCGCTGCTTCATAACCCATTACTCCAACTCTTATATGGCGCATCTAAATCCCCCCAGTCTTTTCCGACCAGGGAGATTGATAGTCCCTGCTTGCTCAAGCATAATGCAGCCCACTAAACATTATGCCGGGCAGACAGGGGTGCAAAGATGTATGCCCCTGTCCGCCCATTTTTTGTTCAATCTGGGCCCACATATTTTCACCTAGAGATAAAGTTATGCACAACGTTTAGGCATTTAACAATACCTTTTTAAGTAAGCAAACAAATTAAACACTTGAGGGCAAAAATAAAATGCTCTAATCCACAAAGTGGTTACGCACATAGTTAAGATAAGCAATAGAGCAGAGCAGAACATGGCTACAGAGCCAATCAGGGGCAGTAAATGTTCATAGCTGCCAATCATAGTCTGTGTTCAGCTGAGGACTGTCAACACTCTGGATCTGACTTTAACTACGTTTAACCTGGGTTTTATACGTTAAAGGGACAGTAAAGTCAAAATTAAACTTATATGGAGTGGATAAAGCATGACATTTTAAATAACTTTCCAATATACTTCTATTATCAATTGTGCTTAGTTCTCTTGGTATCCTTTACTAAAGAGTAATCATAGGTGAGCTCAAGAGCGCGCATGTGCGTTTACCCTTCTGGCAGCAGTGTTTGCAACAATGTTTATAGTAATGTTATACATAGTTGCAAACACAGCTGCCATATAATTATACAGACACTCTAGAACAGCAGAGTTTGCAACTATATATATTATTATTATAATCGGTTATTTGTAGAGCGCCAACAGATTTCGCAGTGCTAATAATATTGATTTAAGCATTTTTGCATGATGGCTATGGACACGTGCACGCTCCTGAGCTCACCTATGATTACTCTTTAACAAAGAATACCAGGAGCTAAGCATAATTGATAACAGAAGTAAATTGGAAAGTTGTTTGAAATTGCATGCTCTTCTGAAATCATGAAAATTTAATTTTGACTTTACTGTCCCTTTAAAGAAAAAGTTATCTTCAAGCATTTGTGCAATAATAAAATTCTTTAATACATCAGAGCATCGTATTATTGATTCACTGACATTATTCTAAACTATAGTTTTCTTTTCTATCTCTTTAAACCATATATCACTAATTTAAACAAAATAATATAATGTAAGTTAAAATTTGAACATTTTATATTAAACATTTTTATTCTACATATTATCTCTAAATTCCTATGATAGATTTAAATTATTGTTTAATGTGGCCACTGATGGGTAAACCCTTATAAGTGGGATATTCTACAAGAGTTCTGCTTATACCTCAGTATATTTTCAGTGAGAACCTGGGAAGGAACAACCTTTAAACCTACAGCTGTCTAATTGTCTTCCTGATAAGCTTGTGGTGGGAAAAAGGTAGCGATCTTTATTTAATGTCATTTGCTGATAAGAGTGTTTGTCATGAACAATGCTATCTTAACTATGTAATACAGAATTATAAAGCAGTCAGTAGTCAAAATAGATAAATGACGTGATTGCCAAACTGGTACTCAGTTGTGATACTTTTTAATGAATTAAGTGTCACTTGAAGGTGAAAAACTCTGACTTTATATGTTTTTCCTATACAGGAAAGTGATGATTCTGATAGAGCAGTGGTAGGCAAACAACGGCCTAAGGGACAAATGAGGCCACAAGCTAAGAATGTTTTTTTTTTACATTTTAAACGCTTAAAAAATTCAAAAGTACAATAATATCTTGTGACAAGAAAATTGTATGAAATTCACATTTCAGTGTCTGTAAATAAAGTTTTATTGGAAAGCAGACAATCTTATTTATATATTTATAGCCCTGTGGAATCTGTTGGCGCTCTACAAATAACTGATAATAATAATAATTTATATATATATATATATATATATATATATATATATATATATATATATATATATAATGTCTATGGCTGCTGAGTTGAGTAGCTGCAACAGAGTCTTTCTGGTCGCTTTGCACATCTGTTTGGCGCACTACAATACGCGTCAACTTGAGATTCCCAACTTCAAGAAAAGCAATGGTCAGAACATTTGTATTGCTTATCACAGCAGGATTTCTTCATAATAATAAAAAAACAAAAAAAATAAAAATGAGGATGCAACTAAAGAAAGTTTCCATGTTACTCATTTGTTTGTCATATACTTTTTTTTATTTTCTCTATAAAAATATGTGGACATACTTGATCATTTGCTATAGCTACATAATATCCTCAGTTTTGCATCTTTACTATAAGCAACCAATCTTTACTATAAGCAAAAACATGATCCTTTATTTGACAAAAATCAAACATAGTAAAAAAAAATAAAAAAAAAAATAAAAAGGGACATTGTACACTTTGCATAAATGTTTGGTAGTTCATCCATTTATATAACCCACCTGGTAGTGTTTTCGTACAAAATATATAATTTTGCTTATTTTTTAATAACATTGTGATGATTTTCAGATTCGTAACCAAGTCCTACAGTGTCAGATGTATGCTGATGTCTACAGATTCCTGCTGGCTCCTGTTTATATTAACTGTCTTTTTCATATGAAGGGAAGAATGGGTATTATTATTATTATCAGATATTTGTAAAGCGCCAACAGATTCCGCAGCGCTGTAAACATAGTCGGTGTACAGGATAGATTTTGTAGGGGTCAAGTTGGTAGAGGGCCCTGCCTAGAGTTTCACTGTTGTAGTCGGCTCTTATGAAGCGATCTGTGAACAGCTGGGCCCATAGGCTTACATTCTAAGAGGTTCAAAGGGAAAGCAATGGAGTTAGGAAAGGTTAGTGTTGGTTGTATGCATCCCTGAATAGTAGAGTTTTTAGGGAGTGCTTGAAGCTGTTAAAACTAGGGGAGAGTCTTATGGTGCGAGGCAGGGAATTCCACAAGATGGGGGCCAGTCTGGAGAAGTCCTGTAAACTGGAATGTGAGGAAGTAACAAGAGAGGAGGGGAGGAGGAGATCCTGAGCTGATCGAAGGGGACGGGAGGAAGAGTATCTAGAGACAAGTTCTGAGATGTAGGGGGGAGCAGTGCAGTTCAGAGCTTTATATGTCAGGGTGAGGATTTTATGTTTAATCCTAGAGGCAAGAGGAAGCCAGTGAAGGGATGGGCTGTCTGCCCCTTTCACTGGGTGTCCCAGCCTAACCTCACCAACAGTGATAAACTAAGAGCCTCTAAGTACTTTTTAAAGGTTTTATACTGGATTTTTAGATTAGCATCTGTGCATATTATTCTTTATAGTATTGTCTATTACATGCAGTTATATGAAAATCGGTGTACACTGACCCTTTAAGGCAATAGTCTGACTGATTTCAATCCTCTACAGACTGTATTCCTATGCCTAAAATATTTACTATCTGGTCCTTTACAGAACAAGTTTGCTAACCCTTGAGATGGAGCATACAATTTTTTAAAAACCTTTTCCAGTCTGTAAAACCTTTTATTATAAAATGTACCTCTTGGCATCCTTTATGGAGACTTAGCTCCTTCCTACAAAAGCATATGCAGGTTCCCAGGTAGGCTTAGGATCCTGCACGTCTTGATCACTGTTTGAATAACATTGTTACAAACAATTTGCAAACACTGTTGTCACATAGTGATTAAAGTTATTGGTATTGTATAATTGATTTTAAATGTATTACGTAATGAAAAGTATTACAAAAGTATTACAGTAGTATTACAGTAGGACTCGCCTATGGTCTTTGCCTTGATATATTGTCAGGGGAACCTACATGCTTTGACCAAACTATGGTATTAAAGGGAAAACATGTTGAATCAAAGAAAACATACAAAGAAGCAGACAATGTAAAAAAAACAAAACCATGAATGAGCTGACTTCATTAAAAGACCAGTAAATAGTAGATACATAGTAAATAGTTGATTTGCATAATCAACAAATGCATGATAAAAAGACAATGCAACAGCACTTAGTCTGAACTTCAAATGAGTAGTAGATTTTTATCTGACAAATTTCAAAGTTATGTCTATTTCTACTCCCCCTGTATCATGTGACAGCCATAAGCAAATCACAAATGCATATACATTTATTCTGTGAGTTCTTACACATGCTCAGTAAGAGCTGGTGACTCAAAAAGTGTAAATATAAAAAGACTATGCACATTTTGTTAATAGAATTCAATTGGAAAGTTGTTTAAAATTGCATGCTCTATCTAAATCATGAAGTTAGACTTGAGTGTCCCTTTAATGCTAGAGAAAGTCAGCTCAAGTTTCCCTAGAAGATTTAAGACATCAAGCTTTAAATGTTTTACTGTAAAGACCACATCCTACTTATGGGGCTGCAGCATTAAAGGGACACTCAATCAAAATTAACCTTTCATTATTCAGAAAGGCATGCAATTTTAAACAACTTTCCAATTTACTTCCATAAACAAAATTTACACAGTCTTTTTTTTTTTTTTTTTTTTTTATTATTTTTTTTATTAATACAAGTAAAAAAAAAACAAAAAATAACACTACATTTTCATGAGAATAGCAATTCTCAAACAGGTATACATAGTACATTATAACAGCATTTTAAATTTTTCAACATTTCCATCTTTTTTTTTTTTCTTTCAGCATTTTTAATTTTTCAACATTTCCATCTTTTTTTTTTCTTTCAGATCTAATTCTACTAATTTACTGGCTAATTATATCTTTAAAAGAATACTATTCTATCTTTTTTTCCCCTGTTTTTCTTGTGTAAGAATCTATGGCCTAGATTTAGAGTTTGGCGGTAGCTGTGAAAACCAGCGTTAGAGGCTCCTAACGCTGGTTTTAGGCTACCGCCGGTATTTGGAGTCAGTCAGGAAAGGGTCTAACGCTCACTTTTCAGCCGCAACTTTTCCATACCGCAGATCCCCTTACGTCAATTGCGTATCCTATCTTTTCAATGGGATCTTTCTAATCTTTCCGGTATTTAGAGTCGTGTCTGAAGTGAGCGTTAGAATTATAACAACAAAACTCCAGCCGCAGAAAAAAGTCAGTAGTTAAGAGCTTTCTGGGCTAACGCCGGTTTAAAAAGCTCTTAACTAATGTGCTATAAAGTACACTAACACCCATAAACTACCTATGTACCCCTAAACCGAGGTCCCCCCACATCGCCGCCACTCGATTAAATTTTTTTAACCCCTAATCTGCCGACCGCCACCAACGTTATACTTATGTACCCCTAATCTGCTGCCCCTAACACCGCCGACCCCTATATTATATTTATTACCCCCTAACCTGCCCCCCACAACGTCGCCGCCAGCTACCTACAATAATTAACCCCTAATCTGCCGACCGCCACCTACGTTATACTTATGTACCCCTAATCTGCTGCCCCTAACACCGCCGACCCCTATATTATATTTATTAACCCCTAATCTGCCCCCCTCAACGTCGCCTCCACCTGTTTACACTTATTAACCCCTAATCTGCCGAGCGGACCGCACCGCTATTATAATAAAGTTATTAACCCCTAATCCGCCTCACTAACCCTATAATAAATAGTATTAACCCCTAATCTGCCCTCCCTAACATCGCCGACACCTAACTTCAAACATTAACCCCTAATCTGCCGACTGGAGCTCACCGCTATTCTAATAAATGTATTAACCCCTAAAGCTAAGTCTAACCCTAACACTAACACCCCCCTAAGTTAAATATAATTTAAATCTAACGAAATAAATTAACTCTTATTAAATAAATTATTCCTATTTAAAGCTAAATACTTACCTGTAAAATAAACCCTAATATAGCTACAATATAAATTATAATTATGTTCCGATCAGCCAATAGAATGCAAGCTCAATTTGATTGGCTGATCGGATCAGCCAATCGGATTGAACTTGATTCTGATTGGCTGATTCCATCAGCCAATCAGAATTTTCCTACCTTAATTCCGATTGGCTGATAGAATCCTATCAGCCAATCGGAATTCGAGGGATGCCATCTTGGATGACGTCCCTTAAAGGAATCGTCATTCTTCAGTTGGACGTCGTCGCAAGAAGATGGGTCCACGCTGGAGGTCTTCACGATGGAGCCGGTCCTCATCGGATGAAGATAGAAGATGCCGCTTGGAAGAAGATGGTTGCCGGTCCGGATCTACTCTTCTTCCTGGATAGGATGAAGACTTTGGACCCTCTTCTGGACTTCTTCAGCCGTCGGATGATGGATGTCTAGCCCCCGCTTGGGTTGGATGAAGATATCGGAGCCAGGACGGATCGGTGTGATACCCGGTGAGGTGAAGACAAGGTAGGAAGATTTCAGGGGCTTAGTGTTAGATTTATTTAAGGGGGTTTGGGTTAGATTAGGGGTATGTGGGTGGTGGGTTGTAATGTTGGGGGGGGTATTGTATGTGGTTTTTTTACAGGCAAAAGAGCTGAATTCTTTGGGGCATGCCCCGCAAAGGGCCCTGTTCAGGGCTGGTAAGGTAAAAGAGCTTTGAACTTTAGTAATTTAGAATAGGGTAGGGCATTTTTTATTTTGGGGGTCTTTGTTATTTTATTAGGGGGCTTAGAGTAGGTGTAATTAGTTTAAAATTGTTGTAATATTTTTCTGATGTTTGTAAATATTTTTTATTTTTTGTAACTTAGTTCTTTTTTATTTTTTGTACTTTAGTTAGTTTATTTCATTGTATTTAATTGTAGGTATTGTATTTAATTAATTTATTGATAGTGTAGTGTTAGGTTTAATTGTAGGTAATTGTAGGTATTTTATTTAATTAATTTATTGATAGTGTAGTGTTAGGTTTAATTGTAACTTAGGTTAGGATTTATTTTACAGGTAATTTTGTAATTATTTTAACTATTTTAGCCATTAAATAGTTCTTAACTATTTAATAGCTATTGTACCTGGTTAAAATAAATACAAAGTTACCTGTAAAATAAATATAAATCCTAAAATAGCTATAATATAAATATAATTTATATTGTAGCTATATTAGGATTTATTTTACAGGTAAGTATTTAGCTTTAAATAGGAATAATTTATTTAATAAGAGTTACTTAATTTCGTTAGATTTAAATTATATTTAACTTAGGGGGGTGTTAGTGTTAGGGTTAGACTTAGCTTTAGGGGTTAATACATTTATTAGAATAGCGGTGAGCTCCAGTCGGCAGATTAGGGGTTAATGTTTGAAGTTAGGTGTCGGCGATGTTAGGGAGGGCAGATTAGGGGTTAATACTATTTATTATAGGGTTAGTGAGGCGGATTAGGGGTTAATAACTTTATTATAATTGCGGTGCGGTCCACTCGGCAGATTAGGGGTTAATAAGTGTAGGCAGGTGAAGGCGACGTTGTGGGGGGCAGATTAGGGGTTAATAAATATAATATAGGGGTCGGCGGTGTTAGGGACAGCAGATTAGGGGTACATAGGGATAATGTAAGTAGCGGCGGTTTACGGAGCGGCAGATTAGGGGTTAATAATAATATGCAGGGGTCAGCGATAGCGGGGGCGGCAGAATAGGGTTTAATAAATGTAAGGTTAGGGGTGTTTAGACTCGGGGTACATGTTAGAGTGTTAGGTGCAGACGTAGGAAGTGTTTCCCCATAGCAAACAATGGGGCTGCGTTAGGAGCTGAACGCGGCTTTTTTGCAGGTGTTAGGTTTTTTTTCAGCTCAAACAGCCCCATTGTTTCCTATGGGGGAATCGTGCACGAGCACGTTTTTTAAGCTGCCCGCGTCCATAAGCAACTCTGGTATCGAGAGTTGAAGTTGCGTTAAATATGCTCTACGCTCCTTTTTTGGAGCCTAACGCAGCCATTCTGTGGACTCTCAATACCAGAGTTATTTAAAAGGTTCGGTGAGAAAAAAGCCAGCGTTAGCTACGCGGGTCGTTACCGACAAAACTCTAAATCTAGCCGTATGTGATTAAGGGAATAAGGCAATGAGAGGGAGGGGAGAAAAAGACAAAAAAAAAAAGAATAATATAATAAGTTCATTTAACCTCTCTATTCTATTCCTCTCCCCCTCCTTCCACTCATCATACTATAGAATTCCATTCACCTCTAATTTGTGCTTCCAGGAAGTATTCTGTATTCCTAAAAGGGTTTAAAATTTCCTTTTGAGATTCTATTGGTTGATTTTTTACATAGAGAGACCATTTTTCAAAAAATATTCCAATTCTATTATTTACGTCTGCCATGGTATCTGTTCTTTGTATATTGATCTGTTGCATTATAGTTTTCTTTAATTGTCTGATCGTAGGTTTCTTTCTTTTTTCTATCCAAAATTTGAATATTAGCTTTCTTGACAGTAATATAATCATTGTTATTAATTTAGTTTTGTCTTTTTTTATATCTGTAGGTAACTTAAAGATCAAAATGTTCTCTACTTCCAATGTTATTTTTTTTTTGACGATTTGTGATATGTGTTGCTACTTGATACCAAAATTGTCTAATCTTTGGACAAAGCCAGATATAATGTATTATATCCGGTATGTTTTTATTGCATTTTATACATATTGGTTTGGTTCTACTATCCCATTTTGCTCTCCTTGTGGGTGTAATATAGTCATGATGCAATAATCTTACATTGGATTCTCTTATCCCCATGTCCAGTGTTGATTTTTTCACTATCCTTATGCAATTTAATATTTTTTCTTCGCCTATTTCTATATTAATGGTCCTGCCCCATTTCCCTGTTATATTCTTTATACACAATTTTGATTCTTTCTTTATTAGTTGGTTATATAGAGTTCATAATTTGTATTTTGATTTTCTACTTCTTTCAATAATGCTCTCCATTATCTTTTCTGTTGTGTTTCTCCCTAACTTCTCTTCTTCTGTTTTAATAAAATGTTTAATTTGTAAATAAGGTAAGGTCTGTCCCTTAAAGGTGTCTATTGTGTTTGATAGCTCCGTTAGTGTTTTGATTTTTCCTTCCACTTTGTTCATTACATCTTTCACTTGTCTAATTATTGGGTTGCCATCTTTTCTTTTAAAAGGGAAATAATTTCCTGGTTCAAATCTAGGATTACCCTGTATTGGCATGTACTTTATGATCTCACTTCTTGTTTCTAATTGTTTGTTAATTTTTTTCCATGCCCATAGCGTGTCTTTTATCATAACATTATTCTTTTGTTCCTTCGTTAATTCCCTTGCCGAGGCAAATAGTAAAAAGGATAGCTTCACTGGATTAGCAAATTTCTGTTCTAATTCTGTCCATACTGTCTGGCCCTTACCCGTAATCCATTCTATTGAATATTTTAATAAAATTGCCCAATTATAATACTGTATATTAGGAACTCCTGCACCTCCTTGTTCTTGCGAGGCCTGCGATTTTTTAAAACTTATCCTTGGTTTTTTATCTTTCCAAGTGAAGTTTTTAATTATTTTATTTATATTTAATAAATCCACCTTTTTTATTAAAAATGGTAGCATTTGCATTGGGTATAATAACCTTGGTAATATCATCATTTTAATTAGCTGTATTCTACCTGTCAAATTCAAGTATAGTTTACTCCATATTCCTAGATCTCTTTTTATTTGTGTAATCAGCGGGTGGTAATTTATCTTGTATGTCTTCGTTGGATCATTATTTATTTTTATACCCAGGTATGTTATGTAGTCGTTTTCGACTTCAAATGGGTATTTCCTATTATCTTTTCCTCTATATAGCCAATAGATTTTGAATTTTGCTATATTTATTCTGTAACCCGACAATTCTCCATATTGTTCTATGTTTGAAATAATCTGACTTATATGTTTTTGCGGGTTTGAGACGAACAGCATAAGGTCATCTGCGTATGAAGCTGCTTTTATCTCTAGGTCTTCGATAGTAATGCCAAATGGTATTTGTTTCAATAAATGTATTAGTGGTTCTAATGATAGGTCAAATAATAATGGTGATAGCAGGCAGCCTTGCCTGGTGCCACGAAGCAATGTTATAGAATTAGATAATTCTCCATTTATTATTATCTGTGTTTCTGTTTTAGTGTATAATTTTGTGATGAATTTTAGAAATGATCCGTTAAAATTGAATTTCTTAAGTGTAGTTACAATGTGTTCTCATTCGACTCTGTCGAAGGCCTTCTCCGTGTCCAAGGACAGCAGGAAGGCCTCCGACAGCTTCCCCTCTGGTCCTTTCTCTTTATTTAGTCTGTATTTTTCTATTACCTGCAATATAGTCCTGACGTGCGTTGTAGATGATCTTCCATTTATAAAGCCCACTTGTTCTCTTCCTATAATGTCTGAAATAATATTGTTCATCCTTTTAGCTATTATCTTCATGAGAATCTTGTAATCAGTGTTTATTAATGATAGTGGTCTGTAAGATTGTGGTAGAGTTGGGTCTTTTCCCTCTTTTGGTATAACCACTATATTTGCTGACTTAAATACTTGTGATATTGGGCCTTCTTCATTATACATGTTTATAAATGTGTTATATAGTGGGTCTATCACTTTATCTGCTATAGTTTTATAAAAGTCTATGGGAAGACCATCTGGCCCTGCTGCTTTTGCTACTGGCAAATTCTTTATGGCATTTGATATTTCATCTTTTTCTATTCTTGCATTTACCATTTCTTGTTGCTCTTTAGTTATTCTGGGTAAGTTTATTTTTTTCCATATATTCTCGTTCTTATTATCTTTGATCTTTTCTGTTTTATAGAGCTTTTGGTAATAGTCTCTGAATGTTTCCATTATTGTCTCTTTATCTGTACTCATTTCTTTTCCTTTTAATATAGTCATTATATTATTTTTAGGTTTTTGAATTTTTGTAATTGCTGCTAAATACTTAGATCTGTTGCCCCATCTATAAAATTTCCCACTATTCCTTCTTATGTCATTTTGAGTTTGTTCCATAATATGTTCATTTCTTTGTTTTTTGACTTGAAATTATCTAGTTAGGTTTTTTTGTGTGGGTGTTTCTCTGTATTCCGCATAAGCTTGCGCTAGTTCTTCTGCTAACCTTCTATCTTTACTTATTCTTGTCTTATTTTGCTGTATTACGTAAGATGTAATGTCTGCTTTTAACGTCGCTTTAGCTGCTTCCCAATATATTTGTGGTTTGCTAATATGTTCTATATTATTTGTTTTATATTCGTCCCATTTTTCTTCTAATTTTTTTTAATTTTATTGAGTTATTCAGATAATTTGGATAAAAAAATCTATTTTTTTTCTTTTGTCTTGTTTGATTCATTGTCATTAATACTGGGGCGTGGTCAGATATAGTCATTTCTTTAATCGTCACATCTGTTATGTTTCTACAGAGACTTTTAGAAGTCAGTATGAGGTCTATCCTCAACAATGTGTTGTGTACCCTTGATATATGTGTATATTCCAGGCTATCTGGGTTTGTTATTCTCCATACGTCTTCCACTCCCAGCGTGTTAATAATATTGTTTATTGTTCTTTCCTCATATTTGTTTATTTTTCCATTTATAATTTTCTTTATACTATGCTTTCTCTTTCTGTCTATTTGTGTCTTTGGGGCCATATTGAAATCCCCCGTCATTATTATGTACATGTTTGTGAACTGAATTAACTCTTTCTGCATATTCTCCCAGAATTTCTTATCTTTTTTGTTTGGGCCATATACATTACAGATTAAAATTTCTTTACCATCTATCTCTATTGCTATAATTATATAGCGACCTTGCTGGTCCATTTTAACTTTCTTTATTTTGTAATTTAGATTTTTACTAATCAATATAGCCACTCCTCTAGCAGACTTCTTGTATGATGAGTAATATACCTCTTTGACCCAATTTTGTTTTAATTTGATATGTTCTTTTTCATTTAAATGTGTCTCTTGGAGGCATGCAATGTCAATATTAAGTTTTCTTAATTGAGTTATAATTGCTTTTCTTTTAATGGGGGAATTAATCCCCCCTACATTCCATGTAATTAGTTTAATCATTCATATAGAAATTTACTAAACTGTTAATCTCTTCCTGTTTTACCTATCTATGATAAACCTCTTCCAATGATCATCAACTACTCATGCAGTAGGTAAGGAGTACAGAAAAGATGATATTGCGCTTGGCTGTCTGTGCCTGAATTAATAAATGTTTTTAAATATTTAGGTCTTTAGCAATATTTCCACTAAACAGTGGCTGATATGAAGAAAAAAACAGGTCTAATAAAATTTCATTTCGAAAAGACTATTACAATAAAAACAGTGCAAATATATGCTGATCTATTGTTTCACAGTACTAATGATACTCCTGATAAACAATACAAAATAAAAACACACTTCACTTTTAAACAGTAAAAAAGTGATAGTCCGTTACGGTAAAGAATTTCCAAAAAATTCACAACAGTACCTTTTGAAAATGTCCAATATGTATCTTAAATGATTGGTTCACTGATGTCAGCTGGAAAATAAGTACTCTTTTTTACCTCTTGATAAAGCCCGACCGAGGTTCGGGGGAAACGCGTCGAGGAATATAGGATATTGCTCCTGGTCTTTTCTTGTGTGTGGACAGTCATCGCGGTAGTACGAAAGGGCAGTCCGGACGCCTTGTACTTACCTAGACTGGCTGACAGGAACTGTTTGTCATCTCTGTTCCAGCGCACTCAAAGAACTTCTATACAGGCTCATATTATTTTTAATCTTGTAAGTGCAACATTAAAAGTTGCGTGTGTGGTTTAACTAATAAAATCTTCACTTGAATCGTGCCCTGGTGCGCTTCTGTTTCTTTCTTCTTTTTCATAATAGGTAAGGAGTAAATGGGCAGAGGGGGAGAGAAACAGATGGGGGAAGAAAAAAAAAAAAAAAAGCTATATTTATTCTGCTATATCTCATTTATACTATGCTTTGTAATACAGTTCAGCATTGATGAGCTGTTTTTCATCTTTTTCTTATATCACAATTGCAATTTATCTTAATTTCCAATAAAGCATTTACTTTTAAGCCTAAGGCGTCTGCTTTCAATTTGCAAGATAACTTAGCTTTTAATATACATCAGTCTCTGCCATATATCATGGCTTTACATTCATTAACCGCATCATCATATTTTGTTTCTTTTCCCCCTTTTTTCTCTCCTCTCTCCCTTCCTCCACTCAATTGTTTATATCTGTGACGCTCTAGCACGGTCCGTCAATCAGCAAAGAAAGAGAGGAGGAGAGAAGAGAGGTACAAAAAGTGAAATGAGATAAAACACAAACAAAAAAACAAAAAAAACAATAAAAAACAAAAAACAAAACAAAAAAAAACTACAAGTGTAGAGAATTTTATCAAGCTGGAAACCGTGTGTTTTAGCCTTATTTGCTTTGTTATTTAATCACTTCATCTCTTGTCTTATGGCAATTTATATATCGTGCTCTGTTCATCATTGCCTTAAGCCTCTAGTGGCACTCATGTGCAACCCCACGCATCAAATACAAAAAAACATTAGTGAATGTTGTGTCGAAGCAAAAAAAAAAAAAAAAAGAAAAACAAGAAAAAAGAAATAGATGTATTAATTCCTAGCATATAGTGAACTCTCTATCAAAACTGTTGTTCAATTATAACACCATCATTTTATCTCAGTGAATATTGTAGAAGAAAAAAATAAAATAAAATAAATAATATGTGCACATTTTTATCAAATTAATATTCATGTGTCTTATCCTTTTTTACCTTTACCTACATTTCAATTACGTTTTCTCCTTATATTTAACTATCTCTGTGTCTAACTCTTAAACTCAGTAGGGTCAACATCATCATCATGTTTAATGACACTCTAGTGTTATTTGTGCATCAAATTTCTTTGTGATACTCTTATTGTGCTTCCCGAAAAACGATGTGGAAGAAAAAAAAAAAAAAAAAAAAGTTCGGATTTCTTTGTGATACTCTTATTCTACCCAACAAACAAAAAGGTGGTAGAAAGAAGGTAAATAAATAAATAAATAAATAAATGTTAAGGTTTCTTTATAGTGCTCTTGTGCTTCTCAAAAAACGATGAGGAAGAGAAAAAAAAAAAAAAGTTCAGATTTCTTTGTGATACTCTTATTCTACCCAAAAAACAAAAAGGTGATAGAAAGAAGGTAAAAAAAAATAAAAAAATGTTGTGTTTTATCACCAGACTATGTATTCTCCCCCTCTTTCCATCTCCAACAGTTCTACAGGAAAGATTTAATTTTTAATTAAAACACACATTTTCTATCTTCTTGGTAGTGATTCTGCTGCATTGGTTTTCTTCTTTGTTTCTTCGTTTTCTATATATTTCTGTGCTTCTTCTGGACTATTAAAAGTTATTGAGTTATGTCCTGTAAATATTTTCAGCTTCGCTGGGTGCATCAAAGCGAAAGGTCTCTTTTCCTCAAACAGCTTAGAACATATTGTTGAGAATTGTTTCCGTTTCTTTGATATCTCTGCTGTATAATCTTGGAATAGTAGGAGCTTGCTGTTATTAAATTGTAGATTTCCTTCATTCCTATATGTTCTCAGTATCTCCATCTTTGCTTTGAAGCTCAGGTATTTTATTATTACCACTCTGGGTCTCCTCTCATTGTTGTCATCTCTTTTTATCCCCAGTCGGTGTGCCCTTTCTGCACTGAAGTCTCCTTTTAAATTTAATAGCTGTGGTAATATATTCTCGGCAAACTCCATTAATTTTTCAGATTGGAATGATTCTGGTAATCCTACCACTCTTAAATTGTTTAATCGTGAGCGGTTTTCTAGTTCCTCTATTTTTGATGTTAGTATTTTGTTTTCCTCCATAATCTTCCCTATATTGTTCTCCTGATTTCTCTGTAAATCTTCTGTATCAGAGATTCTCTGTTCCATTTCTGTTATTTTAGTTGTTATTTGCCACAGCTCTTGCATGACACATTCTAACCCTGACTGGATTTTATCTATCTTTCCTGTGAGCTCAGTAAGGTGTGCCATTATAGGGTTGTAGTCTCCCTGCTCTGTGCTGGAGCTTTCCATTGAGACATTGCCTATCTGTATTTGTGAGTTTGTAGATTTCTTTTTCTCAGCATTTTTTCCCTTGGGAGGCATATTGAGAGGAATAGTGTATTTTTCCATCTATTTTTCTTTCTTTCTTTCTTTCTTTCTTTCTTTCTTTCTAATAGATGCTGTTTATCATGTCTTTCTAAGCCTGTTTTAAATAAGCTAATGAAAGTATCAAGCTTTGCTTTTTGTGTTCTCTTTTATTTATCTATTCCTTTAGAAAAATAGTCTGCAACCAACTATTTACACAGTGCCTATTTCCTGTTTTCAATGTTTATTTTGTGGGCTTTATCTTTTTTTTCTCTCCTTTTTCATTCCTTCTATTTCTCTTTATCCCTTGTTAAGCATTTGCATAGCAGTTTTTAAACTTAACAATGCCCACACTTACACTTAGGCACTCAGAGTCCATTCAATCTTATCAAGCAGGCCAGCAGAAAAAAGGTATTTTACCACAATTTCTATTCAGTCATTATGTATCATACCTGTTGTTACATTTATTTTCTTTTTGCTTTCCCGTGTCCTCAATCCGGCCGCTGCTTTTCTGATTTTCCTGCACTTCTTTTAAGATCCGTGTTTCAGAGTTCACAGGCTTAAAGGAGAGATAATAGAAAAAAAGCCTTGTTTCTCTGTCTTCTTTAGTGCTTTTTAGCTGGTCTCCAGGTCTTTCTCCTCCTCGCCAGCAGCACTACTTCCCGTCGTGGGAGCCCAATTGACTCCTTCTGTTGTTTAGTTGCAGCTTCTTGGCTGCGGGTATCGCCGACGGCTTTATGCCGCCTAGGTCTCTATTTTCTGGGGCAGATCTCGGCGGTTTCTGTGAGGCTCTAGCTTCGAGTCTCATCCGCACGCTCCTACGCCCCGCCCAACCGGAAGTCCACTCGCACAGTCTTTTAATATTTAAACTTTTTGGGTCACCAGCTCCTACTGAGCATGTGCAAGAATAAGCATGAATGCATTTGTGAATGGCTAATTGCTGTCACATGGTACATGTATGCATTTGTGATTGGCTAATGGCTGTCACATGGTACAGGGGGAGTGGAAAAAGACATAACATTTAAAATTGTCAAAAAAAAAATCTACAACTCATTTGAAGTTTAGACTAAGGGCTAGATTTATTAAAGCCCTACAGCTGCAAGTTCTCACAAGAACTTGCTCGCCGTAATTTATCAAGCAGCGCTCACCAGACTGAGATTCCCTAATTCAATCTCCTCGGTCTAGTCAGACCGAGGAGATTGACAGCTCCTGCCCGCCCGTGATTGGTTGTGCACGGCAGGGGGTGGGATTGCACGCAAGCGCAAAATTGCGCTCATGTGCAATGGCAAATACCTGCGGGTAATTTCGCCCCGCCACAGGCGAGCTGAGGCGTACAGGGGCGCGTATACGTGCCCCTGTCTGCCTCAGCTTTAATAAATCTAGCCCTAAGTGCTATTGCATTGTCTTGTTATCTTGCATTTGTTGATTATGCAAATCTACTGTGTTGACTGGTCCTTTAAGTTATTGTGATGAGAGTGGGTGGTGATGTCACTGGATGGGGGCGTGGCTTATAGTTGTTATTGTCTATGTCGCAGTTACTAAGGGCTCAATGATTGAAAGCTCTCTGGGCTGGCAAGATTATTAAATAATTTTTCGCCAGTCCTTCTATTTCCCTGGTGGAATGATCTACCAGGGAAATAGAAGGACGTATACTGCATTTTCATATGAAATGTGCATAACAAAATTTGTATTTTAAACATCATAGAAAACAAATATTTGAACCATTCACACAAAAATAAGCAGGGAAAAATTGTATTGTTAAAGGGACAGTCTACCATTGAATTGTTATTGTTTTAAAAGATAGATCATCCCTTTATTACCCATTCCTCAGTTTTGCATAACCAACACAGTTATATTAATATACTTTTTACCTCTGTGATTACCTTGTATCTAGGAACCTTCTTCCAGTCCCCTAATCACATGACTGTGACTGTTTATTATCTATTGTCTTAAATTTAGTATTTTTTTGTGCTAAATCTTAAATAACCCCCTGTGCCTGAAAACAGTGTTATCTATATGGCCCACATGTACTTTCTGTCTCTTTGTGTTGAAAAGAGATTTAAAAAGCATGTGATAAGAGGCAACCCTCAAAGGCTTAGCAATTAGCATATGAGCCTACCTATGTTTAGTTTAAACTAAGAATACCAAGAGAAAAAAGCAAATTTGATAATAAAAGTAAGTTGGAAAGTTGATTAAAATTAAAAGTCCTATCTGAAAAATGAAAGTTTAATTTATACTAGACTGTCCCTTCAAGGTGCATCAAAATTCGTAAAAAAATTCTTCACCAAGCATGGTATGTTAACAAAAAAGTTAAATTTGTATGTAATTCCCACTGCAATAAATCAAATTAAACATGCACAGCGTAAATCGTAATTGTAGTACACTGGATGTGCAAAAATCACACAGAAATTCATACTTATAAATACAAAATGCAATGCGTAATTGTCGATTTTTTGTCAAATGGGCTGAACATGGGCGTTCCATGGGCGTATATGAAACTGTCTCTATAATCCCAGTGTAATTCTATAAAGATTTTTCGCACTGCAGATCTCACAGTTTTTTCTTGCCAACTAAAAGGTGGCAAGATTTTTTCAAAACAATACGAACACTTATAACCACAAAAGAGAAAACAAGTGCATACTAAATTATAGGCGAATGTAAGATGCTAGACAAAGAAAGCAGCGTAATGTGAGTTATATTGGCTGCAGGATTTTAATTTTAAAGGGCTCCCCATGCTCCCTGTTAACTTTGCACTAAGGAGCAAAGTTTCCCTAACCAGCAAGCTTCATTACTTTTAATAGGAGCAATTTTGACACTTGCAGGGACTGCCAATTTTTATGATCATTTCACTGGGGCAGCCTTGCGAGAGTCGATGAGAAAAAGTAGGTTTGAGCAGACGAAGATTATATCATCGAGCCCTAAGTGAGATGTGTTGTGCAAGCTATATACTTCTATGCAATAAAATAGCATAGTGTCCTGCATCTCATGACATGGTGTCAGAAGTACACCATGTCATGGACAAGGAGAGTGGTGAAGTACAAGTTAATTCTCTTTTATACTCTATAGGAAATATGTGGAGCCAGTGTTCAATGCCTTTGAAATAGTTATGTTGACTTTGAAATAGTTACGAACAAAGTCAGTGCTCACTTTGTACCCATAAGAAATGTGATTCATGAGAGGGCTTGTTTTCACAAACGTGCTCAGCGTGTGGGAGAATCTGTGGAGTCATTTGTGCACACTAGAAGACAATAAGAGAAGGCGCCACAATATTAAAGTTTATTAAAAACCATATTCACAAGTTTATATGGTTTTTAATAAACTTTAACTCTGTTTTTTAAAACCTTCTTGCCATCACGAAGTTTTTACTGCACGATCTCTTCCATTGCAAGCCTGCTGGATATATACAAGAGGGCAGAGCAATTGCTGAACAAGCTACTAAGATCGTGACGGATATATATGAGACTGAGATGCTGGAATCTGCCTGTTGTTCTGCAGCTCGTGGAGATAGCTCGCTGGGCAGCTATTAATAGTCCAGCCTGTACCTGTGGCACTTCTCAAGTGCTCTACATCTAGTAAGTAATACTCACTGCTTGCGTGGGGACATTATACCATGGATTTCACACTATTGTGGCGCCTTCTCTTATTGTCTTCTAGCATTCACTCATCATTCTGGTGGCCTATCAGTTTCGGGAGAAGTCTAGTAGCCGCATATCATATTGCTTGTGGACACACAGCCCAACGAAACCCTGGAGAACTTTGGGTTTGATTTGAACATTACTTTATTCACCTATTAGGATTTGTTCCTTTATATCATCAGAAACATTAGCATAACATTCATTAGCCCATCTCTCTTAAACTCACCTTACTTTTCTACTCATGAACTTTACCTATTCCTAAACACTCTCTCTACCCCCTGCAGCTCATCTCAAAAGCAGTCTCACTACTGCAAATCTGCATCTCATCTCATGTCACTCTCCCTCTTGCTTCTACTTACTGCTGGTGACATCTCCCCTAATCCTGGTCCCCAACCACTGACAAGCCGTTCACATCCATGTGTACCATCCCATAGACTCAGAAAACAAAACTCTGCACACCTTACTCACATTCCTCTTGCATCTAAAGCCACTACCCCTTTCACTTGTGCACTCTGGAACTCTCGCTCTGTTTGCAACAAACTTACTTCTATACATGACCTATTCATCTCCCGCTCCCTCAACCTTCTGGCCCTAACAGAAACCTGGCTCTCTCCCCTAGACACAGCATCCACTGCTGCTCTGTCACATGGGGTCTCCACTTCAGCCACATTCCTAGGTCTGGTAATAGACAAGGAGGTGGTGTAGGTATTTTACTTTCCTCTCGTTGCACCTTTCAACAAATACATCCTATCTCTTCCCTCACTTTTCCCTCATTCGAAACCCACATGATTCGCTTATTCTCCCCTCTCTCTGTACGTGTTGCAGTCATATACCAACCCCCTGGCTCCGCAATTAAATTTCTAGATCACTTGGCTGCCTGGCTACCCTATTTCCTTTCCTCAGACACCCCTGCCCTCATTCTTGGCGACTTCAACATCCCCCTTAACAATCCCACTGCCTCATCTGCTAAACAACTTCTGCAACTCACTTCCTCTTTCGGTCTGTCACAATGGACTGATTCTCCCACTCACAAAGACGGTCACTCTCTTGACCTGATCTTTAGCTATCAATGCACTCTCTCAAACTTCTCAAACTCCCCTTTTCCTCTTTCTGACTACCATCTCCTTACCTGCAACATATCATCCCTTCCTACAGCTCTCCCACCTTCTACTCCTCACACCAAACTTCACAGAAGCATTAAGTCTTTAGATCAGCAACAACTTGCTAATTCCCTTAAACCGCTCCTCTCATCCTTCTCCTCCTTTTCCTGACCTGAACAATCTATCTGCCACTATAATTCCACCCTTATATCCGTCCTTGACAATCTCGCCCCTCTTACCACTGCTCAGAAATCACACACTCATCCCCAGCCCTGGCATACTCCTCTGACACGGTACCTACGCAGATGTTCCCGTACTGCTGAACGGCATTGGAGAAAATCACGGAGTTCAGCTGATTTTCTTCATTACAAATTCATCTTGAACTCCTACTACTCTGCCCTTAATCTCCACAAGCAACACTACTTCTCTACTCTTATCTCTAATCTTTCTTCCAACCCAAAACGTCTGTTCTCCACTTTCAATACTCTCCTCCGCCCTCCCCCACTTCCTAATACAACTTCTCTGTCAGCTCAAGACTTTGCCAGTCACTTCATTAACAAAATTGACTCCATCAGACATGAAATCCACAATTCCATTCTCTCCCCCCCCTCAAATACTCTCACTCAACCACAACCCTCATAACCTGAAACTTAGTTCATTCTCCCCTGCTACTGAGGAAGAAGTTTCAGCACTTATACTGCGCTCTCACCTCACTACCTGTCCCCTTGACCCTATCCCCTCACAGCTGCTCCCCTCTCTCTCTGCTACCCTTACCCCTATACTAACACACATTTTCAACCTCTCCCTCAGCACTGGTACATTTCCCTCATCGATGAAACATGCACTTGTCACACCTATTCTCAAAAAACCTTCCCTTGATCCTACCTCCCCATCCAACTACCACCCTATTTCCCTCCTCCCTCTTGCTTCAAAGCTTCTCGAAAAACTAGTATATGCACGCCTATCCCATTTCCTTACGTTAAACTCCCTTCTTGACCCGCTGCAATCTGGATTTCATCCCTATCACTCCTCAGAGACAGGTATTGTTAAGGTCACCAACGACCTACTTACAGCTAAATCAAAAGGCCACTTCTCTCTGCTTATCCTCCTTGATCTGTCCGCAGCCTTTGACACTGTCGACCACCCTCTTTTGCTCCAAACCCTCCAATCCTTCGGCATTTGTGACACAGCCCTTTCGTGGCTCTCTTCCTACCTGTCAAACCTTACCTTCAGTGTAGCCTTCTCTGGGGCCTCCTCTGTCCCGTCACCACTTTCTGTCGGAGTACCGCAAGCCTCTGTCCTCGGTCCCCTTCTCTTCTCAATCTATACGTCATCACTAGGTTCCCTAATTAAGTCCCACGGTTTCCAATATCATTTGTATGCCGATGACACCCAAATCTACTTCTCTGCACCAGAACTATCTCCTTCCGTACTAACTCGTGTCACTAACTGTCTTTCTCACATCTCTTCCTAGATGTCTTCTCACTACCTCAAGCTAAATCTCTCCAAAACTGAGCTCCTCATTTTCCCCCTTCTTCCAAAATCTCCACCCCCAATATCTCTATAACTGTCGACAACTCCATCATTACCCCTACCCCGCATGCCCAATGTCTCGGGGTCACATTTGACTCAGATCTTTCCTTCACTCCTCACATTCAGTCCTTGGCTACAGCCTGCCGCTTCCACCTTAAAAACATCTCTAAAATTAGACACTTCCTTACACAAGATACAACTAAGATTTTAATCCACTCTCTCATTCTTTCCCGCCTCGATTACTGCAACTCTGTCCTCTCTGGTCTCCCCACCTGCCACCTAGCTCCTTTACAATCCATAATGAATGCCTCTGCCAGACTCATCTTTCTTACACGTCGCTCTTCATCTGCTGCACCTCTCTGCCAATCCCTTCTCTGGCTTCCTCTTGCCTCTAGGATCAAACACAAAAACTCTTACATACAAAGCCCTCAACTGCACTGCTCCCCCCTACATCTCAGACCTTGTCTCCAGATACTCTCCCTCCCATCCCCTTCGCTCTGCTCATGACCTCCTACTCTCCTCCTCTCTTGTCACCTCATCACACTCCCGTTTACAGGACTTCTCCAGACTGGCTCCCATCTTGTGGAACTCTCTGCCCCGCTCCACAAGACTCTCTTCTAGTTTTAAAAGCTTCAAGTGCTCCCTAAAGACTCTACTGTTCAGGGACGCATACAACCTACGCTAACCTTTCCTAATACCAGTTCCTCTCCTCCACTGCAATCCCCTGAACCCCCTTAGCATGTAAGCCTAAAAGTCCAGCTGTTTGTAGATCACCTTCTTAAGAGCTGACTACAACAGTGCAACTCTTGGCAGGGCCCTCTACCCTATAATTGTTTTGTTGTACTCCCCCTTTGTTTATAGCGCTGCGGAATCTGTTGGCGCTCTACAAATAACCGATAATAATAATAATAATAAACATTTGTATCTATATTTTATATCATTTGTGGTGCACCAGTTTGATACATTGTTCACTAGTCACTTTAAACACTTTGTGCGCACACACAGTGTAATATTTATACACCTTTATACATGTATTTGTGTATTGTTGTGTTTATGTTAAGGTATTTCACTCGGTTATTCACAGGTCTATTTGACCCGGTTACATAAAATTGTTTTTCTTGGCACATGTACACTGTCTTGGAATGACATAATGATATAATTTTTATAGATAGTCTGTAACATATATATCTTATAGTTCTGACTCTGGAGCTTTCCTAATAGGGACTTTGTGATACACTATTGTTATTCACTGCTCTCAGGCGCCTTCAAGATTTATCACTTTTTTGTCATTTGTGCACAGTCTGTATGAACTAGCTGAATTCTGTGAGTTTGGTCTAAAGAAGAGCAAATCAGAGACAGAATAGTCATAGGAACTGCAGATGCTGAGGTCTCACTGAAGCTACAGTTGGAGGCTGAATTAACGTTAGATGGGACTATTAGGATGGCCACCAGAGTGAACTGGTGAAAAAGCATAGTGCTGATCTGAGGTATGAGAGTATTGTGGATGAAGTGCAACAGTTTAGGAGAGCTGCAGGTGAAAGGCACAGTGTGAGTGGTAGACCAATGGCAACAGATAAGCCCAGAAGTGGTTGGGGTGCAGCAGGCTCGCTGCACGCGGTATAACCGTACCCATGATCAGAATGACGTATGCCCCGCTAAAGATAAAAGATGTAGAAAGTTGGATAGTGACCAGGAGGGTCACTGTTATGTCCCTTGCAGCATTCATAAAACTGCCTTGACAGCCTCAGCTGGTGAAAGTTACAAGAAAAGTTCATAGTCCTGGTGGCCGCATTGATTGTGCGAGGAACTTTCTTGCCAGGTGTGAGTACAAGCAGAATAAATTCACCATGTGGGTACATGTAATTAGAGGTCAGTGTGTTAACAACCTATTGAGCAGGAATGCAGCCTGTGGTTTGGGCCTTGTCACCAGAATGAATGAGATTTCGGAAGACATGTTTGGTGAATTGGGCCTACTGAATTGCAATGCAGTCCGTATATCACTTAAAAGTGATGCAGTCCCAAACAGTATTACCTTTCCTTGTAGAACTCTGTTCCCGCTCATGCCTCAAGTGGAGAAGGAACTTCTGTGTATGAAGAATATGGGAGTTATTGAAGAGATTGTTGAAGCAACTGACTGGTTAGCCCCCATTGTGCCTGTTGTGAAGAAAAATGGGAAAGTATGCATCTGCGTAGACTTGAAAAGACTGTATGAGGAGGTGAAGAGAGAGAGATATGTGCTGCCGATGCTTGAAGACATAGCTCCGAAACTGGCTGGGGCTACATTGGATGCTTCCAGCGGCTTCTGGCAGATACATTTAGATCCACAGTGCCGCAAATTGACTACCTTCATTACACCGGTAGGTCGGGTTTTGCTTCTGCAGACTCCCCTTCGGGATATCCTCTGCTCCTGAAATCTTTCAAAGAGAGATGAGTTCCCTTCTAAGGGACCACGAGGGCACGGCAGTCGTCATGGACGACATATTAGTGTATGGGTCTACATTGGAAGAACATGATCAGTGATTGAGCTTTGTGCTGCAGACCATTAGAGAGTCCGGGCTGAAAATAAATAAAGAGAAATGCCATTTTAGAAAACCTGAGTTATGTTACTTTGGGCATATCATCAATGGAGATGGCATCAAGCCCCGGACCCTGAAAAAATCCTTGCTAATGAACAGATGAAAAGTCCTTCTGATGTACACAAGCTGAGACAAATATTGGGCCTTGGGAATTATGTGGGCAGGTTACTTCCAGATTTATCCACAGTACTATACACAGTACTCTATCACAGAATTGTTGTAGAAGGATGTTGACTGGGTCTGGGGTCCTTCACAGGAAGAAGCTTTGGTACAAGTCAAGTCCTTGCTGGGGTCTGCCCCAGTATTAGGGTTCTGTGACCCTTCTAAAAAGACTGTGGTTAGTGCTGATGTGAGCTGTTATAGGCTAGGGGCCGCCCTCCTGCAGCGGAATGAGAACAAACTACAGCCCATCACCTACTGTTCCTGTACACTGATGGCTGCTGAGTCGAAATACGCCCAAATTGAAAAAGAGTGCCTGGCTGCAGTTTGGGCCTGTGAGCGCTTCCAGCGTTACTTAATGGGTTTAGAGAAATTTAGTCTGGAGACTGACCATAAACTGCTAGTCCCTCTAATCAACTCCTATGGTATTGACAAAACACCCCTAAGATGTCAGAGACTTCCGATGAGGCTGCTCAGGTTCAATATTCAGGCAGTGCATGTGCCGGGGAAACAACTGGTAGGGGCAGATACACTTTCAAGGATTACGCTGGCTGCTGCTGAAGAATCTTCAATGGAATCAGATGTGAAAGTGTATGTGGATTCAGTTCTGGCATCCAAATCCATTTTGTCAGGGAGGCTAGAGCAAATAATAAAGGAGACACGTTTAGATACAGACCTTCAAGAAGTTATTAAGTACATAAAAGAAGGTTGGCCCGAGAGCTGGGCAGCCTGGATATATTTAAGTTCTTACCAGTCATAGAGGTCGCAGCTCACAGAGCTGGATGGGTTGGTGCTGTTCCATGAAAGCATTGTTATTCCTGTTAGCATGCGGCAGGAGATGTTAAGCAGGATTCATGATTGCCACTTGGGCATTACAAAGTGCAGAGAAAAGGCAGCTACGGCAGTATGGTGGCCTGGGATCAGTTCCGACATTGCATGCCACATGGCAAAATGTGCCTTTTGACGGGAACGCTGACCTACTCAGAGAAGGGAGCCCTTTATTTCTACACTGCTGCTGCAGGCCCATGGCAGAAAATAGCTACTGACTTGTGTGAACTGTATGGGAAAAAAATTACCTAGTCGTGATTGACTACTATTCCAGGTATTTGGAGATTGCACCCTTGAATGAGATCACCAGTCAAGCCGTTATCACTCGTCTCAAGAGCTTGTTCGCCCGGAGGGGCATACCAATAAAGTTAGTGAGTGATAACGAAATGCAGTTTGCTTCCATGGAGTTCAGTTCTTTCAGCAGTGAATATTATTTTGTCCATTCTACGTCAAGTCCACATTACCCACAGGCCAATGGAATGGCTGAAAGGGCATTTCAAACAACAAAGTTCATTTTGAAGCAATTTGAGCCGTACCTAGCTCTCTTGGCCTATAGGGCGACTCCCATCCAAGCCACAGGTTTTAGCCCGGCACAGCTGATGCTAGGACGTCAGATTCGCACCACTCTACCCTCTGTGGGTGCCTTCCAGCCGACCAGCTCTGTTCCTTGGGATGAGGTCCTTAGGAGGGATGAAGAGGCTAAAAGGGATTATCGATTCTTCTACAACAGAAAACACTCTGTGAGGCCCTTGCAGGAGCTGAATATGGGGCAAAGTGTCAGAGTTAAACTGGATAATGAGAAGAAATGGAAGATGCCTGCTACGGTAATTGGACGCTCTCCAGAACCAAGGTCTTATGTAGTCCTAACTGATGGAGGGACAATCACATGTCAAAATAGAAGACATCTTCAGCCAGTACCTGAGAGTTTGGGACTGGATGCCTCAGAGCCACTGCCGGTGGGATCCCCTGTTTTAAGAGGGGTGCCTTCGGCTCAGCAAGATCACAGTGGGGATACTTCTTTGCTTCCAGCAGACTCTCAATCACCTTCTTCTGTATCAGAGGACAGTTCATGTAAAATTACGTCAAGTGGAAAAGTGGTGAAACTTTCAGCCCGATATCGGGATTAGCACTAGTAGGAGCAGTGATCAGAAGAATGGGCAGAAAAATCCCATGGTCACTGTGGACTAGGGTAGTCTACCCCGATGTTCAAGTCAGGATTGCATTTCTTTTTGTTCATATATATTCTCTTTAACTTGTTATTTGTTATACACTAAACAAAGCATTTTTTGTATGCTTCTTGTATACCTTATTATTTAAAAAAGGGGAAGATGTGATGAGAGTGGAAGGTGACGTAACCAGATGGGGGCATGGCTTTCAGCTGTTATTGTCTATGTCACAGTTACTAAGTGAGATGTGTTGTGCAAGCTGTATACTTCTATGCTCGGCAATAAAATAGCGTTGTACCTTCTATGCTGTGTCCTGCATCTCGTGACAGTTATGAACCTTGCACATCCTTTTAAAATGAGGAATAAGACATATTCCAATGATTTCTATTAAAGGACCACTCAATGCAGTAAAACTACATAATTAAGTATGTGCATAATAAAAAGACAATGATTTTTTAATGGAAGTAAATTGGAAAGTGTCTTAAAACTGCATGCACTTTCTGAATCATTAAAATTTATTTTGACTTGCGTGTCCCTTTAAGTATAACCCACTGTTCAGTACTTTTTTATTACAATGAGACACACTGTTTTATATCACTTTAAAAAGACAAATCCCCTTTTTCATAAAACTTTGGATCTAGTGCTCTGCTAATAGTTTCTCATGATAAAAATCAAAAAGGGCGGGAGGGGGGGGGGACACTTCTGGGCTCCAGTCAAGATGGATGCTTTACTTTGAGGCTCAAAGGACCTGCAGATAAACCCGTTGATTATCGGCTGATCACGGTTAAATCGGCTCACAACATCACCATATCTCCATTATATAGACTCTGCTAATCTGTTATATGTGAGTTGATATCCCAACTTTTTCCTCAGAGTACTGGAATGGCAAGACCTTCAACAGCAGTCAAATTGATGATAGAGGTGAAATGACATGTTCTTAAGCTATTTATATTTGCTGCCTGGACTGTTTCTCTGTGCTAACAGATTTTGCCCCCATAGAGGTTCAGGATTTGGATAGGATTTATAAGAGATCTTTCAGCTACATGCTTATTTCTACCAGGGTTGATTGTATATATAACATATTATAGCAACATTCAATTAATCCTTATAAGGTGACATGATTAGTTTCCTTATACTCTTGCAACCCTTTTCTGCAGAGACGGAAACAAGAAAACCTATTACATTACTAAGCCTTCCCTCATTGTCCCCTTGATGCCAGGGGCTGAGGCATCATGACATCTTTAAGTATGCAATAGGGAAGCTTATTATGATTACTTGGGGTTTCTGGTGGGGAATATACACAGAGATTAGTTAGGTTACTAGCCAACTATTACCTATAAATGAACCATGTATATGTATTTAAATCATGCAGTAGGTTCCTATCCTATCTATCTATACATAGTTTTTATGACTACATTCTCAGTTAAAATCGCTGATAAAGTAAGAAACCTTGTTATGTATATAGCCATTGACCTTGTACCCAATTGTTATTTCTCTTAACTTATCGATATGTAATAGATGGACTTGGCACACTAAACCAGCACTGTTTCTTTCATGTGTATTCATTGGACTATGCAGAATAGGTCCATAGAAAAACCAAATTAACATTGTCTACCCTTGTAATCTGTACATATCCTTGATTTTAGATTTGAATTTACTATGCTTCACTTCAGAATGCCTGTTATTCTAGTTTATGGGGACTAGATTCTGACTATGCTTGCCCCAAAAACTGTTCTTTGGCACACTCTCCCAATTTACCTAAGGTTTTTTTCACGTCAACTAGAGATTAACATGTTAACGTTTAGGCTTTATTAATATAATTTCTCTCTTACTGTGTTCAGAACTTATCTAGGCCCATAAGTGGCCCTGAGTCATACTAGAAATCCTCCATCTCCTTGTTTATGTTTGTATGGGTCCACAAGTGGCCATGGATCAACAGAAGGATGTAATACCTTAAAATAGAGGTTTAAATTGTATTGTACCATAGTTTTGAACGGCAGACACGCTTGTAGATCAATGATATACTTGATGTTATTTTATAAAAGTTGTCTGTAAAATTGTAACTGATATAATATTGTAAAATTCATTGTAGCAACTGTAAAAAACCTCAATAAAAATGTGTTAAAAAAAAAATCAAAAGGGAAAAAGTTAATTGGTAGGGAAATGTACACTTTCCTTGAGTTTCTGGAAAGGCATGGTCACTTAAAGGGACAGAGTACAGTAAAATCAGTTTCCCGTTAATATGTTTCCAATTACATGTTATACCAGCTGCAGAGTTTAAAATGTATAGGAAATTGTTAATTTAGTTTATTTTTGTACATGAAATAGCTGCTAATAGAAACCACAACTCAATACACGGGCTGAGCTCTGTTTTATCTGTCTGATTATTTACACAAAGTAATCTTAACTATCACTGTTCAGTCATAAACCAATACTGATGCTCAAAAGTTTGCTGTGATTAGGGTGGTTTTACTAGTTTTGTCTTACATTGTTCTATTTTTGTGTAATTTTCTAAAAAGTTGGATGTTCCTCATGATAAAGATGTGTTTTCTATTGTTTTGAATAAGCTTTTTTTGTGAATTAGTTTTTATTCAATTTTAGTTGTGAATGTTATGAGACTGTAAATCTTGGGTTTTCATTGTTTTTTTTTCATACGCATAACCTCTTTTTTTTTAATAAAGATAAAGGAGTAATTTGTAAACTCTCCAGTAGGTAATATGGACCATTGGGAACACATAAAAAAGGGAAAAAATATTAGCGTACACTGTCCCTTTAACTTGACCACATATTCAATTGCTGCTTCTTCAATAAAGGATATCAAGAGAATGAAGCAAAATAGAGTATATATATAAAATGGGAAGTTGTTTACAAATGTATGTTCTATCCAAATACTGAAAGAAAGAAAAATAGTTTCTTGTTCCTTTAACTTCAGTTTTTCAGGATGAAAAATATCAGTAGTTTTAATTTTAAAATTTGAGGTGGTTATGCCATACGTTATTCATGTCAGTGCATAGATTCATCTGGAAATAAGTACCATGCACTTATCTGCCTGGCATACAATATCACAGACAGCTGATTTAGTTAGTTTCGAGAAAACTAGTACTGTAGGTGATCAGGTAATGTAAAACGTCACTTTATAAGACCATGCACAGATCTACAAATGTAGAACTATGTAAAATAACATTTAGCTGCTCTGTAGTAAATGAATCATATTTAACCAAATGTACTTGTTTTAATAGAACATGCACCCAGTAATATGGCTTTTTTTCTTGTCTGTAATGATGAGCAGACCAGTAGTTTTTTTTTGTTTTCTGCCAAATAACTTTTTTTTTTCCTGGCTGGTAATCAATAGCGTTATTTTTCAAGACTGAAATCTGAAAAATACGTTTACCTAGGAATTGATTTCTGGTTTCAGTGATGTTGATGCCCCACACTAGAAGAAAAAAATGTTTTAAACTTTTCTAAAAGTACAATAAATGTATTAGGTGCTCAGTACCCTTTAAAGATTCTAATTTACATGTATACCGAATTATAAAAACCATTTGCTGCATTTAAAACATTGTTTGCACTGGACCTTTGTGAAGAGCGATCATAAACTTCTAGTTAAATTGTGCCGGCTAGTAAAACAATTTTCTGGCCATTAAATTGTTACAAGCCCAGGACATTTAATAGTTTCTCATTTTGCTCTGTTTTCTTTTCACACTTTATGTTTTCCTAACCCTCTAGGCACACAAGGAAATGATCATGTCTTGAAAAACTGGCACGTGCAGAAAACAGACTCCATTTTGTAACTAACTTGGAAAAAAAAAAACACAAAAAAAATAAACAGGTGTCCTCTATAAAAGTGATAGCCATAGCATATTCATTTGGAAATGCTTTATCTAGTTGCAGGTTTCCTATATTTAAAAAAAACAAACAAAGAAATCATTATTTCTTTTTTAATGGTCCATCTTTATAAAATAGAATTTGTCAAGTAAATGTATAAATCTTTACATCCCTTTTTGGGCTAGATTACAAGTGGGGCGCTAAATATCGCTTTTGTGAATATTACAAATAAATATCGCTTTTGTGAATATTACAAATAAATATCGCTTTTGTGAATATTACAAATAAATATCGCTTTTGTGAGTATTACAAGCTGAGCAAAATGCAAACACAAATTCACGTTTGCATTGCTAGGAAGCATTGTGCTCACGAGAGCGAGCTTCCATAGGCTCCAATGGGAGCCTCGTTTTGATGCCGTGAGACACAGCATGAGAACTAGCGCAGCAAAGGGGGTAAGTCATGCAACGATGGCAGCAAATGTAAATATATATATATGCTTATATAAATATATATTTATGTGTTAAGATGTGTATATAACATAAATATATATGTACATAAGATTATATATATATATTTACTAGGAATACACAGTTCCTATAGACCGCAAAGTAAAGGCATTTTTTCAGTGCCATTTTTTTCTAACACCCCACCACTTTTAAACCCATATAACTGATTTTTGCAGTTATTTTATTAAAAAATAAAGATGCTACTATCTTTACTTTTTAATAAAAAAATATATTATACTTGATTTTGGGGGCATTTGGTGGACATTAATAAAATAAACCATAGATCTGATCTCTGGTTAATTTTATAAGCGCTAATTGCTACCGCAAGCTCGCAGTAGCAAAAACCAGCCACTTGTAATGGCTGGTTATTTATTGCGCACCCACAAATGGGCAAATTTGCCCGTTTGCGGGCATGTAATAAATTGGCACTCCACTTGTAATCTAGCCCTTAGTTTTTTTGTGTTAGTAATAATAAATAAGGTGATATAGCCTTGTGCAAACCCTTTTGCAGATCTATATTCCACATATGTAAATGTTCCGTGAAAACATGGGAGATCAAATTTATGTTTTGTAATAACATTTGGTTTTGCGCTCACTAAACAGTGGATGTTTGGATTACATTACAGTTACATTGCAAGATATTAGAAGTATAACACAAATTTGGGCATAAGGGTTGGGAAGCAATTTAAGGCAGAATATGGGCTGTATGGGAATCATGTGATCTGGTCAGGGCTTGGGTAGTCAATTGTGAGTGAGTAAGGTGGTTCCAGGTATCTTGGGCAGAGGAAGGACGTTTATGGAATGTTTGAGGGATTTGCATTTGATATCATTACCATACAATTGTCTTTTTTGTGTGTTTTTCAAGAAAATATGTGAAAAATGGACTCAGATAATATCTTAAATTGCAAAAGCATAGTAAAAAAAGCCATTCATCAACTAATATGAATGGTTCCACAGACACTCACTGTTCTTGAAAATGCCATTTTTGTGTTGAAGACATTGCAGTAGAAACATCTGCCTTCGTGACTAATGTTTTGGGATAGTTATTTACTAATCAAACTATGTTTGATCAATGAACACACAAAACAAAGAGACCAAATAGGTTCAGTTCTCTTCAGTTCAGAAGCAATAGATTTTTTCTAACTTTTTAAAAATTTCCCAGTCCCCTGTATCATGTGACAGCCATCAGCCAATAACAAATTCATATATACATACACTGTGAACCCGTGCACATACTCAGTAGTAACTGGAGCCTTAGAAAATGTACCTATTTAAAGACTGTGTACAATTAGATAATTCTTCAGACAACATAGAAAAATACAAATTTACTCACCAATATATATGTGCTCCCTGCTTTCAAATCCTAATCTCTGCTGGCTGTGTCATTGATCACCCTAGCAACTGCCAGGCCTCGTCCAATGATCTTTGTGTTAAAATCAAATCTTTTTACAACACTGCACTTTGTAAAAATACATTGCATTAACTAACATTAACTAACACAGCTGTATTATTTATTTTCAATACTTGGCACAGATTTATATTACTGTATTGGACTGGGCTCCATTAATAGTATATATATATATATATCTGGCTTTATAATCATCCCCTTTTCATCCACAATGTTTTACTTGATGATATGTTCTCTATGTTTAATGCAATCAAGAACATTTAATTTCTAACTCTATATAATAAGACTTCATTATTAGACAGATTTGAATAATTCACCATTCTAACATAACTATGATATGAACCCTCAAAGTTTCCTAATGAATTCCAGTATAAGTTATCCATTCATAACTGCTCAATAATTAATCAATCATACTATCTAAATTAAGTATCTCAATATTCACAAGAAACAGTGCCAGTCCGGATGTGCATTCAAACCCCTGGGCGCCATGGTTCCCAGGGTGAATATCCACCTGTCCTCACACTTTAGTAGCAGTTTGGACCTATCTCCCCCATACTAACTGGAGGGGTATGGTCAATAATAATGTATTTCAGGTAAGAAACATTGTGCTTGGCTAAGTGCCTAGCCATTGGTTGATCAGAAGTGCCTCTTTCCAGAGATGCCTGAATGGCACCTCTGTAATTGGCCATTTGTTTCCTCAGATTGCCTACCATTTTACCTACATAAAAAATCCACATATGCAATGTAGGAGGTAAACTATATATTTAGTAGTACAGGTGACTCTGTGCCTAATTTAGAATTTCCTGTTGGAATATGGGTGACTGAAGTACTTTCCTGTGGATAACTCTCAACAAGTAATGCAACCCATACATTGATAACAACCAGGTTTGGGTTTCATCTAGATGATGGAGATATAACATTGCCTTGGATCTTTTTATGCAAATTGATGACAGAGGGATTTTGCTCCCCAGAAACCCACCCTCGGGAGTAGTTGGTCCCTAAATAGTAAGCTGTTATCTAATTGCAGTAAAGGCAAATATTTATGTAAGGCTGTTGTAATGACACCTTTTCCAGGTGTAAACATTGTAGTGAATGTAATTCTAGACTCCTGTATGCTGTTTATTTTATAGTTTTTTTTTAACAATAGGTCAGTTGCTCTCTGCAATCACTCAGTAATTTTTTTTTACTGTAACCCTGTTCAAGGAATTGTAACTCCATCTCCTGGAGGGTGACAGCTTCCATCATGGAGGAGGGAGTATTTGTTGGTTTCCTTATTATACAAGGTTGTCAGTAATTTATCACCATCTTTGAAGATGCATAGATCTAGGAATTCAATTGTCCCGGGATCTTAACTGTGATTGTTGGATGTACTGTCTTAAAGGGACACTTAAGTCAAAATTAAACTTTCATTCTTCACATAGAGCATGCAATTTTAAACAACTTTCCAATTTACTACCATTAACAAAATATACAGTCTTCTTATATTTACACTTTTTGATTCACCAGCTCCTACTGAGCATGTATATTCACATAATATACGTATATGCATTTGTGATTGGCTCATGGCTGTCACATAATACAAGAGGAGTAGAAAAAGATATAACTTTGACATTTGTCAAAAAAAAATCTACTACTCATTTGAAGTTCAGACTAATTACTAATACTATTCAAATGTATTGTTATCATTCATGTGTTGATTATGCAAATCTACTGTATTTACTGGTCCCTTATTCTGTAGCTCCTCTTCTGTTCCTTTCCATAGGAGGACCAGATCATCAGTGTATCATTTAAAAAGCATAATTCTGGTTTCTTGAAACAATACAGCCCCATTTGTCTCCAATTCAGCCATGAAAAGATTTTACGTAGGTAGAGGCCATATTTGACCCCATGGCCATTACCAATATTTGCAGATAAAATTATTTTTTGAACCGATATAATTTAGTTCCATACATGGAATCTTTAATCACCTCTGTTGGTGGACCAACATACAGATATTTTGACAATTGCCCAGTTAGTGCTGAGACTCCTTCCGTATGGGGTATAACCATGTAAAATCTGGTTACATCTAAGGTACCAGCAACACCCATCCCCAATCATAGGGAGCAGGTGAAGAATTTTAATCATAGAAGATGAATCCAATAAAAATGATTTTGTGTTACAGACCAAGGTGCGTCCAATTTTTTTTTGCAATGGGCTGTATTAGAGACACTTGGCTCGCTACCATTGAGCCATAAAAAAAAGGAGTCGTAAGCTACTGAAGTGGCCGATAGCTAAAAGTAGTTTACTGCTCCATTTTAGTTCCAGGTTTCCATTTTGTGCATTGCGTGCAATCACTCTTTTCGTGTAGGTGTAAGTTAAAGGGTCATGAAACACAATTTTTTTTTCATGATGTAGAAAGAGCATACAATTTAAACAACTTTCTAATTTACTTCTATTATCTAATTTGCTTCATTCTCTTGATATTCTTTGCTGAAAATCATATCTAGATATGCTCAGAAGCTGCTGATTGGTGGCTGCACATATAGATGCCTTGTGGGATTAGCTCACCCATGTGCATTGCTATTTCTTCAACAAAGGATATCTAAAAAATTAAGCAAATTAGATAATAGAAGTAAATTGGAATGTTGTTTAAAATTGTATTCTCTACCTGAATCATGAAAGAAAAAATTTGGGTTGAGTGTCCCTTTAACGTTGTTTAAACGCTTCCATCCAATGTCTGATTTCTTGAAAATCAATTAATTGCTATGGTAACCTGAACTTACACTATAAAATGTACGTTTAACGTCTGCGCTCCTTACATGTGATCACCTCTAAAGAGAAACAAAAACAAAAACACTTATTTATAATGCATATTTTTAAACTATAAGCAAATACTATTGTTTATTATTATTATAATTATATTTTCCACTTTATTAATATATGCAATATATATTACTGCCCTAGGCATAGGTCTAGTTTGAATTTTGTAGATATGTGCTTGCATATATTTTTATATGTAAATACATACTAATATTTCCATAAGAACAGAAGTGCAACTATTCCTATACATGGGGCAACAATAAATATTACATATTTCAGTTTTTTCTACATTGAAACACTTGCATTATTTGAGAGTTTTAAAATTTCAATGAGGAATTTTTGTCTCAAAAGGCTCTTTTTTCCTCTTTTACGCCTAGTTGAGCTGGGTGTAATTTATTTCAATGTATCGACAGCCTCCGACAGTGTATGAGTGCTATGAGCGAAGAGAAGCAACCAAATAGGAATCTATCTTAATTATAGATAGCGCATCTCTTAGGCTGTAGTAGTATAGAAGGTGAGGGGAGGATGGAATCTAAAAGTGTAATATAAGTTATGAGGGGGGAATTGTATTAATATAAATATAAAGTGGGAATGGTGATGAGAGAAGTGTCATACTTTTAGGACAACTAACACTTGATCATAGTTGAGTGCTGGTGAGAATTCTTGACATAGAATATCCAACATCAATAACATAAAACAGATAAAATACTATTAAGCCAAGGGTGTTAGTACACAACATAAGATATATAGTTAAGGGAAATAGTATGATAATCCACCACTGTGCATAATGAATTGTAGTCACTATAGATATAAGGGTACATATACATAGGGATTGTCCCAAAGGAGTAGGGAGCTATTGGAAACACTTTCATTTCTAGGGACTAGATTGATAGAAGTTTGCTATGGTAAAATGGAAATTAAGCTCAGGGTATCTCCAGAAGATAAGTAAGTACTGCTGGTGGAACTGACCAATGTAAATTTGTAAATATAAGTATTAGCACTATCATAGAATACTGTCTCGGCCGCAGACAGCACTTCCACAATGTGAAGCAAATTGATGTAGCCAGGGAGTGCGTAGTCTAACGAATAGCATATGAAAGTTCTATAATGCATGAGTAATTTGTGTAGCGTATAAGAGTTTTCATAGCAGCAATATAGACATGCCTCATTCTGTGTAAGACTGCAGGAGCACATCACAATAGCTTTTAAGTAACACATATCTTATACTAAATATGGTGTCTACGTAAAAGAGATATAAGGAGTCTCATATGTAGCGAGTGTGTAGCTTAGAATATACAGTATATATAGCTTAAAGACTCTAGCCGAAATAGCTAAAACTACTGTAATAGGCATAAAGAAAGATTAGTGTAGGTTGTATGCATCCCCGAACAGTTGAGTCTTTAGGGAGCGCTTGAAGCTTTCAAAACTAGGGGAGAGTCTTGTGGAGCGAGGCAGAGAGTTCCACAAGATGGGAACCAGTCTGGAGAAGTCCTGTAAACGGGAATGTGATGAGGTAACAAGAGAGGAGGAGAGTAAGAGGTCATGAGCAGAGTGAAGGGGACAGGAGGGAGAGTATCTGGAGACAAGGTCTGAGATATAGGGGGGAGCAGTGCAGTTGAGGGCTTTGTATAACAGAGTGAGAATTTTGTGTTTAATCCTAGAGGCAAGAGGAAGCCAGTGAAGGGATTGGCAGAGAGATGCAGCAGATGGAGAGCGACGTGTAAGGAAGATGAGCCTGGCAGAGGCATTCATTATGGATTGTAATGGAGCTAGGTGGCAGGTGGGGAGACCAGAGAGGACAGAGTTGCAGTAATCGAGGATGAGAGAGTTGATTAAAATCTTTGTTGTGTCTTGTGTAAGGAAATGTCTAATTTTAGAGATGTTTTTGAGGTGGAAGTGACAGACTTTAGCCAAGGACGGAATGTGAGGAGTTAAAGAAAGATCTGAGTCAAATGTGACCCCGAGACATTAGGCATGTGGGGTAGGGGTAATGATGGAGTTGTCGACAGTTATAGAGAGATTAGGGGTGGAGATTTTGGAAGAAGGGGGAAAAATAAGGAGCTCAGTTTTGGAGAGATTTAGCTTGAGGTAGTGAGAGGACATCCAGGAAGAGATGTGAGAAAGACAGTTAGTGACACGGGTTAGTAAGGAAGGAAATAGGTCTGGTGCAGAGAAGTAGATTTGGGTGTCGTTGGCATACAAATGATATTGGAAACCGTGGGACTTTATTAGGGAACCTAATGATGACAGGTAGATTTAGAAGAGAAGGGGACCGAGGACAGAGCCTTGCAGTACTCCGACAGAAAGTGGTGACGGGGCAGAGGAGGCCCCAGAGAAGACTACACTAAAGGTACGGTTTGACAGGTAGGAAGAGAGCCATGAGAGGGCTGTGTCATAGATGCCAAAGGATTGGAGGGTTTTGAGCAAAAGAGGGTAGTCAACAGTATCAAAGGCTGCGGACAGATCAAGGAGGATAAGCAAAGAGAAGTGGCCTTTTGATTTTGCTGTAAGTAGGTCATTGGTAATCTTAACAATTGCTGTCTCTGTGGAGTGATGTGGATGAAATCCAGATTGCAGTGGGTCTAGGAAGGAGTTTAATGTAAGAAAAGGGGATAGGCATGCATATACTAGTTTTTCGAGAAGCTTTGAGGCAAGAGAGGAGGGAAATAGGGCGGTAGTTGGATGGGGAGGTTGGATCAAAGGAAGGTTTTTTGAGGATAGGTGTGACCAGTGCATGTTTCAGAGATGAGAGATATTTACCGGTGCTGAGGGAGAGGTTGAAAATGTGTGTGAGTATAGGGGTAAGGGTAGAAAAGAGGGAGGGGAGTAGCTGTGAGGGAATAGGGTTGAGAGGACAGGTAGTGAGGTGAGAGCGCAGTATAAGTGCCGAAACTTCTTCCTCAGTAACAGGGGAGAAAGAGCTAAGTTTATGGCTATGTGGGTTGTGGTTGATTGAGAGCGTTTGAGGCGGGTGAGAGAATGGAATTATGTTGAGAGCTGATTTCTTTTCTGATGGAGTCGATTTTGTTATTGAAGTGGCTGGCAAAGTCTTGAGCTGACAGAGAAGTTGTATTAGGAGGTGGTGGTGGGCAGAGAAGAGTATTGAAAGTGGAGAACAGACGTTTTTGGTTTGAAGAAAGATTAGAGATAAGAGTAGAGAAGTAGAGTTGCTTATAGAGATTAAGTGCAGAATAGTAGAAGCTCAAGATTAATTTGTAATGAAGAAAATCAGCTGAACTCCGAGTTTTCTCCAGTGCCGCTCAGCAGTACAGGAACATCTGCGTAGGTACCGTGTCAGAGGAGTATGTCAGGACTGAGGATGAGTGTGTGATTTCCGAGCTATGGTAAGAGGGGCCAGATTGTCAAGGACCGATGTAAGGGTGGAATTATAGTGGCAGATAGATTGGTTAGGGCAGGAAAATGAGGAGAAGGATGAGAGGAGAGGTTTGAGGGAATTAGCAAGCTGTTGCTGATCTAATGACATAATGCTTCTGTGAAGTTTGGTGTGAGGAGTAGAAGGAGGGAGAGTTGTAGGGAGGGATGATATGTTGCAAGTAAGGAGATGGTGGTCAGAAAGAGGAAAAGGGGAGTATGTGAAGTTTGAGAGAGTGCATCGATAGCTAAAGATCAGGTCAAGGGAGTGACCGTCTTTGTGAGTGGGAGAATCAGTCTATTGTGACAAACCGAAAGAGGAAGTGAGTTGCAGAAGTTGTTTTGCAGAGGAGGATATGTTGGTTAGTGCAATGTATTTTTATAAAGTGCAGTGTTATGAGAAGAATTAATTGTTTTGTTTTTAACACACAGATCCTCAGATCGGGCGCAGGAGGTGTTTTTCAGAGTGCTTCATCCTTGTGGATTTTGGGGGATATGTTATATATATATATATAGAAAAGGATGCACTTGCCAGGATTTTCAAATTGTTACCTTTATTTCTTGTAACGTTTCGGAATGTTACCCCCTTCGTCAGACACCAACAAAATGGTGCATCCTTTTCTCCACTACCTATACTTTGATCTTGGAAGCACCCTGGGTGGATGTTTGGTTACCGTGAGTGCTGGCCCTTGCATACTTTTATATATATATATATATATATATATATATATATATATATATACAGGTATACCCCGCTCATACAGCGGGTTAGGGACCGGAGCCCCGCTGTAAAGTGAAAACCGCCTTAAAGTGAAACAAGGCAGTTTTAGCTTTCTTTTCAGTGTTTAAATTCTTGAAAACATGTTTGAACTAACATATTTAGGGGTGCAATAGTGCTATGTTTAGTTTAACACTAGCACAGCAAGTATTCAATTAGTATTCAATAAATACTGTACCTGTAAAATTGTGACAATTACTGTAGTACAATTTGCCAGACTATAGCACTGAGACACAGATTGCACTGCAATGCTATAAACAGAGTGAACTAAGCATAAACAAATGGTGCCATTCACTTTTCTACCAATCTCACGATGATTATAGCACTGTTTCAAAATCCTTGGAGGTTGAACTTCAGCTCCACAAAGCGCTGTATTAGCGAATCGCTGTAAAGTGAAGCGCTGTAAAGTGAGGTATACCTGTATATATATATATATATATATATATATAAATATATATATGGTATAAATATATATATGGTATATTTTATTTATTTATTTATTTATATATATATATATATATATATATATATATATATATATATATATAAATAAATAAATAAAATATACCAAGCTGAGAGGAAAAAGGCACTCACTGGACTTAAGTATAAAAAATATAATCTTTATTTAGCACATATTAAAAGGCTCTTTGTCAAATGCCAAAACATGGTTCAGTGAGCTGAGTGCAGCAAATACAAAAATTTGCTGCACTCACCCCATTAGGGGACCGCTGTGTGTTAACACAGTATTTGAAGCAAAAAGTTTGAGATGTTGCATATCTAATTTGCATGTCTTACCCAGAATCCTCTTGTGCATTGGTAACAATGTATATGGAGTTTCAATGGGTAAAGGCAAGCGGGGATACTTGCCTAGATATGCTAATTGCCTGTGCAATAATTTCTATGCAATCTTACCTATCAGACTCCAACTACCACAGTGACAGGATTGTTATAAGAGGGTCCACACTCACTGGCTTATACATAGGTTCTTATGCAAGGCAATACTTTGTTGGAAACATACTCAGAGTATTAATACATTAGAAAGACTTAGATATTTTTAAATGTTGTCTATATATAACAAATAATCATAATTGCCTTAAATTTTACCCCTGCATATTATTAAAATCATAATAAACTTCAAAACATTTTTACTATGGTGCCATTTGTGCTGAAAATAAAGTGCATATCAATGCTGACCTGTAAAAAAATCTTCCCTGTTAACCTCAATACGAGCATGTTTAGCTATATCTTTTTTAATGGCTTGCAATAAATTCTCATCCATTAGCAATTAAAAGAAAACATGGAATAAAGGTCAATGGGAGGGGGTTAATCTTAGAGAATAAGAAAGTGCCTAATTAACACATCACATATTTATTTCTATATAATAAGAAATGCTTTGTTAACATAATTTTCTACTCATCAAGTATGTTTCCTTTTCTATATCTATAATTTAAAATAATAAGGCAGATAGTTTTTGTTCTGTCTCTTTATTAGATTTTTTTAACCACAATTGGTGTCTGATTTCTTAGGGTTGTGTTTCATAGATGGTTAAAATACCTCTCATTTAAAGACCCAGAGGTCAGGCCTCTTGTTGGATGAACAGGGCTCAGGTGTTAAAATTTGGCCTGCGCAGCAGGGGGGGCGCCAAAAGGATTATTCACAGGCTTAAATTTGAGGATTAGTCTGAAGAGACCCCCTCACCCACCCATTCTCTTTCTATTTTTGATAGTTTCCCTGAAGAGAATGCAAAAAACTTAATCAATAAAATAGCAATAAAAACAACAACAAAAAAAGTAAATGTTAACTCATTCTAAAAAGTTAAATAATAAAGAAAGCTCTGGGTAAAGACACCAAATGCTTGAAGGTTTTGGTATTATTTGTTTCCTACTTTGCTAATGTTTGCTAAGTTGGGTCAAGATTTCAATTTTAGATTCCTTTGGCCTAATGGAAACAGAGTGAATGCAAGTTGCTGCTGGTGGTGTCTTTGTAGTAAATCATAGGCTTTTTGTTCTCAGCTTGAAAGGGAGGGTATTTGAAAAGTCATTAAGTAATGATAATTGGCCTAATCAGTATGTCTTAAGCGCTGGGCCACAGCAGAAGGGGAGGAGAACTTATCATTCTTGATTTGTGACCTTAACAGGCCTGCAGTTAACATTTGCTTTACAAAAACAATTTGAGTGACAGCTTTAGTGAAAGTCACCTTTTCTTAAGAATGTTAAAAGAAAAAGAAAAAAGTTAGTTCTCATGTGGTACTCTGTCACTGAGCAATAAAGTATGCCTATGCTTAAGCCTAGTCCCTTTACAAATAATATATGGCCTGAGGACAGCACAAGAAGAAGTAGGACAGATAATTAAGGTATTTTATCTCAATTTGAGGTGTTAAGAAGTATCCTTTTTTTGTGATTTATGGAATTAGGACCTGGCCAGGAGATTTAAACAGGGTCTAGTACAGCAGGCATGGAATGTTCCCAGTGAGACCGCAGTAGGCCTATTACACATAACATAATAGTGGCAGTCTCTGTCTTTCAGCACTTAGACTGTTTGTCTTTGATTGGCTAATGCGTATCAAATGCAATACAGTTTCCCACTGTCTTCCTTGCTGGCCCCCTGATGGTTTTCTTTTACAGATAATACCCTATTTCTTTGAAATTTCTGATTTCATGCTAATGCAAAAAAATAGGCTTCAAGGAAAATTTTAACCTAATTCATTGAAAAATGCCCAATTTACACACCATATATCATTAACCAAATATAATGGCACAACATTTATAGGTATTTATTTTGAGATTGACTGATCTAGCAATGAATGAGAATATAATTCTTCTTATAACAATTTGTGAAATAATGTATTTAATGAGAAAGGAACTATTCTGATATTACTATTTGACATGTAGGAGGTAAGTCATTCTGTATCTATCCATCTATCTATCTATCTATCTATCTATCACATAACCACATTTAGGAGTCAGCTGCTTTCAACAGATTCAAAGGCTTATAGATCCTTTGTACACACAATGCATATGTTTAAATGATAGCATCTTTTGAGATGGGAAATCTGGGTGGGCAAAGAATGCACAGCATGAACATTCTCAAATCTTCTTTGACCTTTTGCACGTTTTTTCACAATATTCGTCCATTTTTTTCTCACCCTCTTTAAGCACAGAGGGTTAGATTGCTCAGTCAAAAACAGAAATAAACTGTAAATATCTGTAAACATTTGCTTTCATTAAATATACATATTTCTAAACTTTGCCTCATGATATTTGAAAAGATATCTGAACATTATGTTCATGATGAAATAAAAACAAACAGTCAAAGTAATTGTATTAGCGAAGAAAGCTAAATATGTTTGTTATAAATTAATTACCACAAAGTATGTAATAACAGGTATGTTTATGTGACCAATGTAATCTTAAATGGACAGGCTTAAAGGGACAGTCTACAATATGATTTTTTATTGTTTTAACAGATAGATAATCCCTTTATTACCCATTCCCCAGTTTTGCATAACCGACACAGTTATATTAATACTAGTCCTAAAGCCTGTGTACACGGGCCATTTTTTGCAGTACAGCTGTCCCACCCTTACTCTCTCTCTATCCCCCATTTCTTTTGCTCTCTCTTTCTCCCCTCTCTTTTGCTCTCTCTTTCTCCCCTCTCTTTTGCTCTCTCTCTCTCCCCTCTCTTTTGCTCTCTCCCCCCCTCTCTTTTGCTCTCTCCCCCCTCTCTTTTGCTCTCTCTCTTCTCCCTCTCTTTTGCTCTCTATCTCCCCCCTCTCTTTTGCTCTTTCTCCCTCTTTTGCTGTCTTTCTCCCTCTCTTTTGCTCTCTCTCTTCCCCCCTCTCGTTTGCTCTCACTCCTCTTGTTTGCTCTCTCTCTCCTCTCTTTTGCTGTCTCTCTCCCTCTCTTTTGCTCTCTTCCCCCTCTCTTTTGTGCTCTCTCCCTCTCTTTTGTGCTCTCTCCCCCTCTCTTTTGTGCTCTCTCCCCCCTCTTTTTTGTGCTCTCTCCCCCCTCTATTTTGGGCTTTCTCCCTCCTCTATTTTGTGCTCTCTGCCCCCTCTCTTTTGTGCTCTCTCCCCCCTCTCTTTTGTGCTCTCTCTCCCCTTTCTTTTGTGCTCTCTCACCCCTCTCTTTTGTGCTCTCGCCCCCTCTCTTTTGTGCTATCTCCCCCGTCTCTTTTGTGCTCTCTCCCCCCTCTATTTTGTGCTCTCTCCCCGCTCTCTTTTGTGCTATCTCCCCCTCTCTTTTGTGCTCTCTTCCCCCTCTATTTTGTGCTCTCTCCCCCTCTATTTTGTGCTCTCTCCCCCTCTCTTTTGTGCTCTCTCCCCCCCTCTCTTTTGTGCTCTCTCCCCCCTCTCTTTTGTGCTCTCTCCCCCTCTCTTTTGTGCTCTCTCCCCCTCTCTTTTGTGCACTCTCCTTCCTCTCTTTTGTGCTCTCTCCCCCCTCTCTTTTGTGCTCTCTCCCCCTCTCTTTTGCTTTCTTTCTCCCCCCTCTCTTTTGCTGTCTCTCTCCCTCTCTTTATCCCCCCTCTTCTGCTCGCTCTATTCCCCCTCTCTAGAGCTCTCTGCCGGCCCCGGTGCGCGGCCCACCCGAGTCCAGTCTGACCCCACCCACATCACACGGGTCCCACCCACATCGAACCCACCCGGCCACGTCCACGTTGCACCCGCCCAGCCACGCCCACTTCACCACACGCCAGGTCAGTTGGAAGGCCAGGTGTGTTTGTCCTTGCGCGCAGTCTCTACTATGCATGACAGCTTCGACAAACACACTTGGCCTTTTATTATATAGGATACTTTTTACCTCTGTGATTACCTTGTATCTAAGCATCTTCTGATAGCCCCCTGATCACATGACTTTTTATTTATTATCTATTGAGTTGTATTTAGTACTGTGTTGTACTAACTCTTAAATAACTCCACGGGCGTGAACACACTGTTATCTATATGGCCCACATGAACTAGCAGTCTCCTGTTGTGAAAAGCTAATATAAAAGAGTGATTAAGAGGCTGTCTGTAGTGGCTTAGAAACAGGCAGAAATTTAGAGGTTTAAATGTTATAAAGTATATTAATATAACAATGTTGGTTGTGCAAAGCTGTGGAATGGGTAGTGAAGGCATTATCTATCTTTTAAAACAATAACAATTTTGGGGTGGAGCTTAGCCACACTGAAAGATGGCTGCACATTAGAAGAGTTCTGTAGTCCCTAGTGTTTTCTTAAAGTGAATGTAAATTTTGATGCTAAAGTGCCCGGTTTTTAAAAAAATTATTAAAACAGGGGCACTTTAATTCATCAAAATTTATATTTCACTCCTGTTGTGTAGAAATACTTACCTTTTAATCTTCACAGCAGCTCCAGCTTCCTCCGGTCGTCACAAGCCATTTCTGATGTCAGAAATGATGGATAGGTCATCCTCCAATCACGGCTTCCCCCCCAGGGGAATCAGTGTGTGATTCAACGCTGTGATTGGAGGAAGCCGGATTCCTCATTTTAGACCCAGGAAGAGGCTTTGCGACGGATGGAGGAAGCTGAAGCTGCTGTGAAGATTAAAAGGTAAGTATTTTTTCACAACATGAGTGAAATGTAAATTTTGATAAATTAAAGTGCCCCTGTTTTTAATCAAAATTTTAAAAACCAGGCACTTTAGCATCAAAATTTGCATTCGCTTTAAGAAATTATATGCATCCAAAAGCTATTTATTAATCAAAATCTGAGTGAAATAATAGTCTGGCATCACCTGATAGCAAAAGCCTAACTACATTGAATTATAACCTGAATGTCTCAGAGGAACTTATCTTGGGAGCCCAGGAACAGATCTCCATCTGAAGGCCCAACCTGACTGGGAGTGAGGAGCAGATGTTTGAATAAGGGACTGAGACTTAACCCATATCAGAAGGATTACGGAGTCTGATCTTCCCTCAGCTGTCTCCTGCAGCTACAGCAGCTCACTTGAGCTCCAGACTACTTTAAGAAACCAGAGCACAGCGGCACTCCAGCCAAAGCAGAGACCCGCAGCGCAACTGAGCGGGTGACATCTGGCAAACGGCTCGTTTCACTGCAGACAAGAGTGGGGAGCATAGAGGGGGCTGTTGGAGGAACCCTAACTGGGGCTGAAACGTGGTGGTGAGTAGCTCTGACCCCCACTACCAGAGCCGGCGCTACCGACATGGCCACAATAAAGGCCTAGTGCAGCACCGTTATCAGTAAAGGCCATAGTTAAGGCCCTCTGGATCAGCTGCAGAAGCGGCAATAAAAAGATATCCTCCATCGAGAGGACAGCTGGTGGTGCCTGAAAAGAAACCGGTGCATAGTGGAGGGTGGTTCCGCCTTGAATCTGGGCCACAGCAGAGCTGCAGCGCAATGAAATACCTCAGCACAGTACCATATCAATACAATAAAAACTATAATAAAAAGTGAAACACCAACTCATCTTTATCCTGACACTTTGTGAAACTGATATGGTAGTAATAGAGGGGCACTATATCCCCAAGACGTGAGGCCTAAAATCATACTAGGCAAGTTACCACAATACAGGAGTTAATAGCCACTTATCAGGGCCCTAACCACCCTTTATATTTCACTAGTTTCAAAGGCTACAGAGGAGAAGATAGCTGAGGCACTCCCAGTATAATCATAACCTAGTGGTATAACTGAAATAAAACTGACCCCCCCCCCCCCGAGTGCTAAAGTGGGGCCAAAACACGCAGACTAAAGGGCTGGGTAACTGGCATTAGTAGAGTGACGGAGTGGTGTTGTGGGACCAAAAACTTGCAGGTAGCACGCCCTCTTAAAAAGAGAATCACAACTTCCCTTACGAATAGCAAGAGAGGTAATGTCAAACAGACGATCTACTAGACCACCTAGAACTATACAATCCACAAGCATGGATAGCTATCTTATCACGTCGAAGTCTGTATCCTCTGCTGCTAAAGATTTGCAAGACCCCCACAAACAAACAATATCAATTTTAGTGTAAACTGTCCCTTTATGGTAAAAACTTATTTCCATGGTTCCCATAGGGAAAGCCGGTTTAATTCACTTTTGTTATCAAATTTCCATCATTCACATGGTATTAGTTTTGAAGAGCATAGTTAGGAAGGTAAGGAGGAGCAATGCACTACTGGTAGCTATCTGCTGATGGTGGCTACTCACATATGCCTCTTCTAACTGGCTCACCAGATGTATTTAGTTATGTGTCAATAGGGCATTACTACTCGGGAGCTGACATTGACTATGTCTTTAACCCATTTGCAGCATTAAGCACACAGTTGTATGCAAGCAATAATACAATAACAAAAAGCTCTAATGCTTCAGACCAATTTTATCTTTAAGCACTCTTACTTTAATTAGCAGAAAGCATCTAGCAACATATAACAATAAATATTCTGTTAATAATGTTTCATAGTAACTATTCTTCATAGCCATAGGTTCACATAATATAATAGCATATAAGCTTTTCAACACATATTCATGAAATAGGTAAGTGACCCACTGATAAAACTCGAGCACCAAAAGCAGAAATTAAATGTTTTATTTATCTATAACCCTATACTTGTAGTGTAATTGGAAATTGCTGGGCTAAAACTTGACACATGGCCCATTGGATTTACTGTTCTCCCAACACTTTTGCCCTTTTGTATATACAGTATAAGATCATAAACATTTAGAAATACATGTGCAATGTATACATATACATTTCTATCACAAACACAGACACACACATATATATACAGGGAGTGCAGAATTATTAGGCAAGTTGTATTTTTGAGGATTAATTTTATTATTGAACAACAACCATGTTCTCAATGAACCCAAAAAACTCATTAATATCAAAGCTGAATATTTTTGGAAGTAGTTTTTAGTTTGTTTTTAGTTTTAGCTATTTTAGGGGGATATCTGTGTGTGCAGGTGACTATTACTGTGCATAATTATTAGGCAACTTAACAAAAAACAAATATATACCCATTTCAATTATTTATTTTTACCAGTGAAACCAATATAACATCTCAACATTCACAAATATACATTTCTGACATTCAAAAACAAAACAAAAACAAATCAGTGACCAATATAGCCACCTTTCTTTGCAAGGACACTCAAAAGCCAGCCATCCATGGATTCTGTCAGTGTTTTGATCTGTTCACCATCAACATTGCGTGCAGCAGCAACCACAGCCTCCCAGACACTGTTCAGAGAGGTGTACTGTTTTCCCTCCTTGTAAATCTCACATTTGATGATGGACCACAGGTTCTCAATGGGGTTCAGATCAGGTGAACAAGGAGGCCATGTCATTAGATTTTCTTCTTTTATACCCTCTCTTGCCAGCCACGCTGTGGAGTACTTGGACGCGTGTGATGGAGCATTGTCCTGCATGAAAATCATGTTTTTCTTGAAGGATGCAGACTTCTTCCTGTACCACTGCTTGAAGAAGGTGTCTTCCAGAAACTGGCAGTAGGACTGGGAGTTGAGCTTGACTCCATCCTCAACCCGAAAAGGCCCCACAAACTCATCTTTGATGATACCAGCCCAAACCAGTACTCCACCTCTACCTTGCTGGCGTCTGAGTCGGACTGGAGCTCTCTGCCCTTTACCAATCCAGCCACGGGCTCATCCATCTGGCCCATCAAGACTCACTCTCATTTCATCAGTCCATAAAACCTTAGAAAAATCAGTCTTGAGATATTTCTTGGCCCAGTCTTGACATTTCAGCTTGTGTGTCTTGTTCAGTGGTGGTCGTCTTTCAGCCTTTCTTACCTTGGCCATGTCTCTGAGTATTGCACACCTTGTGCTTTTGGGCACTCCAGTGATGTTGCAGCTCTGAAATATGGCCAAAACTGGTGGCAAGTGGCATCTTGGCAGCTGCACGCTTGACTTTTCTCAGTTCATGGGCAGTTATTTTGCGCCTTGGTTTTTCCACACGCTTCTTGCGACCCTGTTGACTATTTTGAATGAAACGCTTGATTGTTCGATGATCACGCTTCAGAAGCTTTGCAATTTTAAGAGTGCTGCATCCCTCTGCAAGATATCTCACTATTTTTGACTTTTCTGAGCCTGTCAAGTCCTTCTTTTGACCCATTTTGCTAAAGGAAAGGAAGTTGCCTAATAATTATGCACACCTGATATAGGGTGTTGATGTCATTAGACCACACCCCTTCTCATTACAGAGATGCACATCACCTAATATGCTTAATTGGTAGTAGGCTTTCGAGCCTATACAGTTTGGAGTAAGACAACATGCATAAAGAGGATGATGTGGTCAAAATACTCATTTGCCTAATAATTCTGCACTCCCTGTATATATCCTCTATCTATCTACAGGTATATCACTGGTTTCCAAACCTGTACTCAGGCCTCCCTAACAGGCCATTTTTGAGGATATCTGAACTAGAGCACAGGCAAAATTATCAGCTGATTAATAACCATGATTATTTCAGCTGCTCTCACCCAAGGTAATCCTGAAAATATGTCCTGTTAGGGAGAACAGGTTTGAAAACCAGTGATCTATTTCTTTCTATCTATCTATCTATCTATCTATCTATATATCTATCATCTATCTATCTATCTATCTATCTATCTATTTATATTTACAGCTGCTCGTTGAAACTATTCAGCAAAAATCATGTTTCATGGAAATAATTTAATTCCCATGGACATTATGCAGGAAAAAAACTATTTAAGATGCACATTACAAATCATAATAAAACAACACTGTGCATGGAAGCTTAAAGGGACAGTCTACAAAAGAATTGTTATTGTTTTAAAATATAGATAATCCCTTTATTACCCCTTCCCCAGTTTTGCACAACCAACACAGTTATATTAATATACTTTTTAAAGGGACACTGAACCCACATTTTTTCTTTTGTGATTCAGATAGAGCATGACATTTTAATCAACTTTCTATTTTACTCCTATTATCAATTTTTCTTTATTCTCTTGGTATCTTTATTTGAAATGCAAGAATGTAAGTTTAGATACTGGCCCATTTTTGGTGAACAACCTGGGTTGTCCTTGCTGATTGGTGAATAAATTCATCCACCAATAAAAAAGGGCTGTCTAGAGTCTGAACAAAAAAAAAGCTTATATGCCTTCTTTTTCAAATAAAGATAGTAAGATAATGAAGAAAAAATGATAATAGGAGTAGATTAGAAAGTTGCCTAAAATTGCATGCTCTATCTGATTCACAAAAGAAAAAATTTGGGTTCAGTGTCTCTTTAACTCTGTGATTACCTTGTATCTAAGAATCTTCTGACAGCCCCCATGATCAAATGACTGATCTATTGAGTTGCATTTAGTACTGTGTTGTGCTAAATCTTAAATAACTTCTCGGGCGTGAACACATTGTTATCTATATGGCCCACATGAACTATCAGTCTTCCATTGTGAAAAGCTAATACAAAGCATGTGATTAAGAGGCTGTCAATAGAGTCTTTAAAACAGGCAGAAATGTAGAGGTTTAAATGTTATAAAGTATATTAATCTAACAATGTTGGTTGTGCAAAGCTGGGGAATGGGTAGTAAAGGCATTATCTATCTTTTTAAACAATAACAATTTTTGTGTAGACTGTCCCTTTAAAAATATTGTTTTCCTTATTGTTAAATGAGTTTCCCGCCTCTGCTAGTGCGCTGAACAGGGGCATTCCATGGGTATAGCTGAAATTTCTCCTCCATATCCAGCGTATTATCTTAACATTTTCCACGGCAGATTTCTCAGTTTTTTTTATTGTAAACTAAAATGTTGCAAGACTTCGTCAAAATATTTAAAACACTCTAAAATACTCTAATAGAGAAACACATGCATATGAAAATTGAGGCGACTGTAAGGCACTATACGCTAAAAGCAGCACAATCTGATATGTATTGGCTGCTGGATTTAATTTTTAAAGTGCGCCCCCTGCTCCCTGCTAAGTTTGCTTTTTCCTTTTCCAGCAAGCTCCATTACATTCTAGGGGAGACATCTTGCAACTCGTATGGACAACCCCCTTTTTTTAAATAATTCCACAAATGCTGCCCCTGCAATTGTCATCAGGGTTTTTTCACTTCTTGCACAGGGAAGTTTTGATCATTGGTCCCACTGTGTTAAATTCTACATTATTCATAGTTTCCATTTCAACCGCATGCCACTGTCATATGTGACATTTAAAGGGACACTCAAGTCAAAATAATCTTTATTGACTCAGACAGAGCATGCAGTTTTAAGACACTTTCAAATTTACTTCCATTATGACATTTTGCAGTCTTTTTATATACACACTTTCTGGGGAACAAGCTTCTACTGAGCATGTGCAGAATCTCACAGGGTATACGTATACTAGTCTGTGATTGGATGATGTCTGTCATATGATACAGGGGGCTTAGACCTCAAAATAATGATTAAGTGGGGGCCTATGGTTAAATATAGGGGAGAAATTCCAGGGAGGTTATTGGCATCCCTTGTCCCACTGTGGCAGGATTTATAATTCTTTCAGATTGTATGATTCTTCTGCTGTATTAATTTGCTTTATTTAGTTAGTTTTATGAATCTGCATTTTTTTGATTATGTACCCCATCTCATATACCCACAATTATGACATTTGGTGTCACTTTACAAATAAATAATAATATATTAATAATAATAACAGTTATAAATGATATAGTATAATTCCCAAGCTTCAGTTTGTATGTTTGTTTTGCTCATTCTTTTGTTCTGATAGGTGTTTCCTTTTTTGTGCTGATGAGCTATTTTGGCCCAGGGGCAAGTTAAATGCAATAATTTACTCACCATTGATAGCAAGAAAACAATGTCAGAACACAAGAGATGACTGGATAAGTATTCCAAGCAGTATAAATGAACTGTGATGTGCTATACAAAAACACACAAAGTGCAAGGTTTTGTAGGTCAGTGCTACTCTTTGTCACGCTTGACAGTGTTTTTTATGGCACATCCCAAAAAAAGCAAATAAAAAAATACCCAGCTTGGAATTCTTATCCAGAGATCAGAGTGCAGTTAATATTGTGTTTTGTTAAAGACACCAAAAGTGACATCACACATAAACAAGGAGCTCCAGATACAATGCTTTCTTGACACTCAGTCAAGGCTGTTGATGCAGGTCATCAATCTGGAGAAAGACAAGTGGACTGGAAGCACATTTCCACTCTTCAGGAAAGTAGTTTCCAATTCAAAGCAAAGACTACCAAACTGGTCAAGAACAGACGGTATCATAATGCTGTATCTGCCATTGTCACACTGAAAAATTATAATAGAAAGTGAAGCAATGTGAAGACTCTACAGTGCTTCAAAGTTAAAAAAAATGTGTTGATTATTTTTTAACCATTGAAATAAACTAGCTTTTATCTTTTATTTAATACTTAATTTATTTATTTTAACCTCTTATTCAATACTCTAAAACTACCAAATATATGTTCTAGTACCATTTAGGTGCTGATTTTGAAGACGTGGGGAGACAATAAAAATACAGAAACACCATATTCTTTCTACTCTGATTTGGTGGCGAAAAGCTTTAGAAATGTGGGATGGGTCTTATTGGTTGAAGGATTTTTTTGTACAATATTCTCTTATGATCTTAGTTTGATACTACCTAGAAACATACACTGAATCATATATATTCATGTCAAGTATATTATTTTTATACAGAACTTTATTTAGTTAGTACTCACTGGCTGTATACTACTTGTCAGTGATACATTTTAATAATTATGAGGAAAAGAGACAACCTACTGTGAAAGTATACTAATAGTAGTAATTTTACTTGCAAACCAACATGAGTTTCTTGTGAACCAACTGGTAATTGTAACCAAGGTAATGCAGTAAATAGGATCTGCATGGCTTTTGCAAATGCCTTTGTTACAAGACCTCATAGGAGGTTTGCAACATAAAAGGATGGACTTGGGTGGCATATTATGCACCTGAATAGAGAGTTGTTTAAAGGATAGACAGCTGTCAGTGAATGCTGATTGGATTAATGCTGTAAGTAGTATCACTTGCTTAGTTACTGTGCAATTGCTCTTTTCAACATATGCATTAATTACATGGAAACTGGGATAGGAAGAGAGTATCCCATATCTGATAATCAAGTAGTAACAATGTAGACTATCTGCTTTTTGTGTTTGAGAGAGTAACCTAATGCTTAAAGTCACATCTAAACTACTATTTGTAAATTGATAAATAAATATATATATATAAACAGTATCTCACAAAAGTGAATACATCCCTCACATTTTTGTAAATATTTTATTATATCTTTTCATATGACAACACTGAAGAAATGACACTTTGCTACAATGTAAAGTAGTGAGTGTACAGCCTGTACAACAGTGTAAATTTGCTGTCCCCTCAAAATAACTCAACACACAGCTATTAATGTCTAAACCGTTGGCAACAAAAGAGAGTACACCCCTAAGTGGAAATGTCCACATTGGGCCCAATTAGCCATTTTCCCTCCCTGGTGTCATGTGACTCATTAGTGTTACAAGGTCTCAGGTGCCAATGGTTTAGACATTAATAGCTGTGTGTTGAGTTATTTTGAGAGGACAGCAAATTTACACTGTTATACAGGCTGTATACTCACTACTTTACATTGTAGCAAAGTGTAATTTCTTCAGTGTTGTCACATGAAATATATAATAAAATATTTACAAAATGTGAGGGATGTACTCACTTATGTGAGTAACTGTATATATATATATATATATATATATATATATATATACAGTATATATATATATATATATATATATATATATATATATATATATATATATATATATAAAGGAAGAATTTGTTATGCAGCTAGTGGAGTTTTTACCCAGTTTGCTCTAGATATCTGCCAATGACAGGGCATGGGCACCTAAATTGTTTTGAGAATGCTGCACAGATTATGGGATGTGCATATAATTCATACAGTGAGTACAGTCCATGTCCATCCTTGCATGCTTTCATAGCGACATAGTTGCGGCATAATAACAATCCCGTCGCTATCAATAGCAGCTTGTGTCCATTCAAACTCAAGGCACCAAATGGCAATGGCTCCCACACTATTAGGGCCCCCAAACAATAGTGATAGCAGAGTTACTATAGGATAATGACAGTATCATATGCCAATTACTCTTATGTTTGGCTGATAACAATGTTCCACAGAAACACCAAAAAACTGGTGTAAAATTCTTACTCTGTACACCAGCCTCTAGCTGGTTAATTTGATTAACCAATCAGGATTTTGATGAGTTTGCTCCTGTTAAAATTAAGCACTTGCTATGGTGGAGTTGTGCTGGAGGATTTAGAGTTTATAGAAAATTTCCCTTTTAACCTAAAGGGAGAGGTGGGAAAAAACTGGAGGAGACAACCCACAAACCTAAATCCAAATAAGCCTATGTATAGGATAAGGTAGTGCCTAATGCCAAATATAGTATAATAATTTAGAAGAGAGAAAGAACAGAGGCATTAATTTGGCACACTTGGGGGGATTGTCATCTCATACATGAAGGGTAGGTGATTCTGTTGTGTTGAGAATTGTATTAATTAAAACTTAACATTTATTATATAATTTAGTAAAATAATATCAATGTTGTGGACCATGCCACTTTTAAATAAAAATGAGTTTCATCAAGTAATGTTAGAAAAAAAGAGAAAATAACTGTAAGAAAAATAATAAATAATAAAATATAGTAGCACTGTAAGCTCTCTGATATAGGAGTAACCTCCTATCAACCACAAAATTAAGTAAAGGTATATTGCACCAGGGTAAATAGATAATGCTTCACTATAGATTCAGTTAGGGACTGCAGCGTGCTCAGAGGTAAGTGTAGGAGACATTACTATTATCTGATATACTTCTATTGCCTGTAGTTACTAATTCAATTATTGTCAGTCTCCACACTCCCCTTTTCCCCAGCTAGGCTGCGCAATTCCACCTAAGTAGGTGCCCAATATAAGGGCCAACAAGTTACCTATAGTTATACAACAAGGATTTAGAGTTTGGCTGGGATTACTGGTGGGATTGCTTTGGACATAATCAAATGTAAAGTGTGTTATTTTTTATGGTAAGAGGCTTGTGTTGGATGGTTAATTAGATAAGGATGGGTATGTTGTGGCATGAGATTGTTTTGGACATACTAACATAAATAGGGGAAATTTTAGATACAGTATGTGGGGATTATTAGATAATAGAGAGATATCTTGGTGGAGGGAATGTCATAGGAGATCTGACTCCCTATGGAGCAAATAATTCTCTATTAGGGATAGTAGTGGAAGGGCAGATTAGCCATTAGAATTTATTACAGTGGGACTGGGTCAAATGTTAATAATGGGAAAGACTGTTGTTAGGATTAATGGATAATGATAGTGATATCTATATAATATATGAACTAATGTTATAGTGCCTGATGTTAGAGCTTCCTTGGAGGCTGATCATAGCAATGAACTGCATAGAGTCACTACCACTTAGGGGCAGATTCTAAAATGATTGGTTTCCAGTCCAACAATTTTCTATGAGGGCTGACCCTGCGAATTGCGAGCGGTTTCCCAAAGGAATAATGAGATCTCTCTTTCTATGTAAACGTTCACAATGGAGTTCAAAGTACACAGGGAAAACCTGGCGTATGTTTAAAGTTTAATATTACGCCTAATACAAATCAATTTACGCTGTTTTCAGTGCACTGTACCTTAAAGTCATGGTTATTTACATATGCATATGTTTTTCATTCAGAGTAATAAGTATTTGGACTATTTTAATGAAAACTCACTAGTTTTTAATCTGCAAGAATAAAACAGTGTGATCTGTAGGTCTGTTCAGCCAATTTTATGATAAAAACACAATTACGCTTTGTATTTAGTACCTATAAGTATGATTTCTATCTGTTCTTTGCACATCTAGTGTATTTAAAGGGATATAATATAAAACCAATTTTTCAGATAGAGCATGTACTTTTAAGCAACTTTCTAATTTACTCCTATTATCCACACACATATATATTAGAAAATCAGGAATGTAAGCTTAGGAGCCAGCCCATTTTTGGTTCAGTACCTGGGTAGCACTTGTTGGTTTTTTTTTCATGATTATTTTAAGCAACTTTCTAATTTACTCTGTTTATCAATTTAACTTTTTTTTTATATGATTGGTGGCTTAATATTTTTATTTTTCAAATAAAGATACCAAGAAAAAAAAGATAAATTGAAAAACTGACGGCTAGATTTAGAGTTTTGTCGGTAACGACCCGCGTAGCTAACGCTGGCTTTTTTCTGGCCGCACCTTTAAAATAACTCTGGAATTGAGAGTCCACAGAATGTCTGCGTTAGGCTCCAAAAAGGGAGCGTAGAGGCATATTTAACGCCACTCCAACTCTCGATACCAGAGTTGCTTACGGACGCGGCCAGCCTCAAAAACGTGCTCGTGCACGATTCCCCCATAGAAAACAATGGGGCTGTTTGAGCTGAAAAAAAACCTAACACCTGCAAAAAAGCCGCGTTCAGCTCCTAACGCAGCCCCATTGTTTGCTATGGGGAAACACTTCCTACGTCTGTACCTAACACCCTAACATGTACCCCGAGTCTAAACACCCCTAACCTTACACTTATTAACCTCTAATCTGCCGCCCCCGCTATCGCTGACCCCTGCATATTATTATTAACCCCTAATCTGCCGCTCCGTAAACCGCTGCTACTTACATTATCCCTATGTACCCCTAATCTGCTGCCCCTAACACCGCCGACCCCTATGTTATATTTATTAACCCCTAATCTGCCCCCCACAACGTTGCCGCCAGCTACCTACAATAATTAACCCCTAATCTGCCGACCGCAAAGCGCCGCCACCTACGTTATCCTTATGTACCCCTAATCTGCTGTCCCTAACACTGCCGACCCCTATATTATATTTATTAACTTCTAATCTGCCCCCCACAACGTCGCCGCCAGCTACCTACAATAATTAACCCCTAATCTGCCGACCGGAGCTCACAGCTATTCTAATAAATTGTTTAACCCCTAAAGCTAATTCTAACCCTAACCCTAACACCCCCCTAAGTTAAATATAATTTTATTCTAACTAAATAAATTAACTCTTATTAAATAACTTATTCCTATTTAAAACTAAATACTTACCTGTAAAATAAATCCTAATATAGCTACAATATAAATTATAATTACATTGTAGCTATTTTAGGATTAATATTTATTTTACAGGCAACTTTGTAATTATTTTAACCAGGTACAATAGCTATTAAATAGTTAAGAACTATTTAATAGTTACCTAGTTAAAATAATTACCAAATTACCTGTAAAATAAACCCTAACCTAAGTTACAATTAAACCTAACACTACACTATCAATAAATTAATTAAATAAAATACCTACAATTACCTACAATTAAACCTAACACTACACTATCAATAAATTAATTAAATACAATATCTACAAATAATTACAATGAAATAAACTAACTAAAGTACAAAAAATAAAAAAGAACTAAGTTACAAAAAATAAAAAAATATTTACAAACATAAGAAAAATATTACAACAATTTTCTATATATTACTAAAGTTCAAAGCTCTTTTACCTTACCAGCCCTGAACAGGGCCCTTTGTGGGGCATGCCCCAAAAAATTCAGCTCTTTTTCCTGTAAAAAAACACATACAATACCCCCCCAACATTACAACCCACCACCCACATACCCCTAATCTAACCCAAACCCCCCTTAAATAAACCTAACACTAAGCCCCTGAAGATCTTCCTACCTTGTGTTCACCTCGCCGGGTTCACCGATCGGTCCAGAGTCTTGATCCAAGCCCAAGCGGGGGGCTGAAGAGTGATGTCCATCCTCGGGCTGAAGTCTGGATCCAAGCGGCGGCTGAAGAAATCCATCATCGGGCTGAAGTCGGAAGTCCATCATCGGGATGAAATCTTCTATCAAGCCGCATCTTCAATCTTCTTTCTTCTGGAGCGGAGCGGAGCCATCTTCTTCCAAGCCGATGCGGAACATCCTCTTCAACCGACGACTAGACGACGAATGACGGTTCCTTTAAGGGACGTCATCCAAGATGGCGTCCCTCGAATTCCGATTGGCTGATAGGATTCTATCAGCCAATCGGAATTAAGGTAGGAATATTCTGATTGGCTGAAGGAATCAGCCAATCAGAATCAAGTTCAATCCGATTGGCTGATCCAATCAGCCAATCAGATTGAGCTAGCATTCTATTGGCTGATCGGAACAGCCAATAGAATGCGAGCTCAATCTGATTGGCTGATTGGATCAGCCAATCGGATTGAACTTGATTCTGATTGGCTGATTCCATCAGCCAATCAGAATATTCCTACCTTAATTCCGATTGGCTGATAGAATCCTATCAGCCAATCGGAATTCGAGGGACGCCATCTTGGATGATGTCATTTAAAGGAACCGTCATTCGTCGTTCAGTCGTCGGCCAGGATGGATGTTCCGCGTCGGAGGTCTTCAGGATGCTGCCGCTCCGCTCCGGATGGATGACGATAGAAGATGCCGCTTGGATGAAGACTTCAATCGGATGGAAGACCTCTTGTGCACCGCTTGGATGAAGACTTCTACTGGATGGAGGACCTCTTCTTGCTCCGCTTGGATGAAGAATTTGGCTCGGCTGGGTGAAGACGACTCAAGGTAGGGAGATCTTCAGGGGCTTAGTGTTAGGTTTATTTAAGGGGGGTTTGGGTTAGATTAGGGGTATGTGGGTGGTGGGTTGTAATGTTGGGGGGGGTATTGTATGTTTTTTTTTTACAGGCAAAAGAGCTGAACTTCTTGGGGCATGCCCCGCAAAGGACCCTGTTCAGGGCTGGTAAGGTAAAAGAGCTTTGAACTTTAGTAATTTAGAATAGGGTAGGGCATTTTTTTATTTTGGGGGGCTTTGTTATTTTATTAGGGGGCTTAGAGTAGGTGTAATTAGTTTAAAATTGTTGTAATATTTTTCTTATGTTTGTAAATATTTTTTTATTTTTTGTAACTTAGTTCTTTTTTATTTTTTGTACTTTAGTTAGTTTATTTCATTGTAGTTATTTGTAGGTATTGTATTTAATTAATTTATTGATAGTGTAGTGTTAGGTTTAATTGTAGGTAATTGTAGGTATTTTATTTAATTAATTTAATGATAGTATAGTGTTAGGTTTAATTGTAACTTAGGTTAGGATTTATTTTACAGGTAATTTTGTACTTATTTTAACTAGGTAACTATTAAATAGTTCTTAACTATTTAATAGCTATTGTACCTGGTTAAAATAATTACAAAGTTGCCTGTAAAATAAATATTAATCCTAAAATAGCTACAATATAATTATAATTTATATTGTAGCTATATTAGGATTTATTTTACAGGTAAGTATTTAGTTTTAAATAGGAATAAGTTATTTAATAAGAGTTAATTTATTTTGTTAGAATAAAATTATATTTAATTTAGGGGGGTGTTAGGATTAGGGTTAGAATTAGCTTTAGGGGTTAAAAAATTTATTAGAATAGCGGTGAGCTCCGGTCGGTAGATTAGGGGTTAATTATTGTAGGTAGCTGGCGGCGACGTTGTGGAGGGCAGATTAGAGGTTAATAAATATAATATAGGGGTCGGCGGTGTTAGGGGCAGCAGATTAGGGGTACATAAGGATAACGTAGGTGGCGGCGCTTTGCGGTCGGCAGATTAGGGGTTAATAAGTGTAGGTAGGTAGCGGCGACGTTGTGGGGGGCAGATTAGGGGTTAATAAATATAATATAGGGGTCGGCGGTGTTAGGGGCAGCAGATTAGGGGTACATAGCTATAATGTAGGTGGTGGCTCTTTGCGGTCGGCAGATTAGGGGTTAATTATTGTAGGTAGCTGGCTGCGACGTTGTGGGGGGCAGGTTAGGGGTTAATAAATATAATATAGGGGTCGGCGGTGTTAGGGGCAGCAGATTAGGGGTACATAAGTATAACGTAGGTGGCGGTCGGCAGATTAGGGGTTAAAAAAATTTAATCGAGTGTCGGCGATGTGGGGGGGCCTCGGTTTAGGGGTACATAGGTAGTTTATGGGTGTTAGTGTACTTTAGGGCACAGTAGTTAAGAGCTTTATGAACCGGCGTTAGCCCAGAAAGCTCTTAACTACTGACTTTTTTCTGCGGCTGGAGTTTTGTCGTTAGATTTCTAACGCTCACTTCAGACATGACTCTAAATACCGGAGTTAGAAAGATCCCATTGAAAAGATAGGATACGCAATTGACGTAAGGGGATCTGCGGTATGGAAAAGTCGCGGCTGAAAAGTGAGCGTTAGACCCTTTTTTTAATGACTCCAAATACCGGCGGTAGCCTAAAACCAGCGTTAGGAGCCTCTAACGCTGGTTTTCACGGCTACCGCCAAACTCCAAATCTAGGCCTGAGTAAATTAGAAAGTTGCTTAAAATAATCATGAAAAAAAATTGGGTTTCATATCCCTTTATTTTACGACTTATGCTGTGCATATTGAATACAATTTAATTATGTTTAATTTACATTCAAATGATATATTTTTGATAAAATACAATTTTTCATGAACAATTTTGTTACGATTTTTGATGCACCTTAACTATACAATTTTTTCATGAGAATTTTTGTGTGAATGGTTCAGATATTCATTTTGTATGATTTTAAACTATGATTTTCATTGTGCACTTTTGTAATGTATGAATCTCCTTCCCATACAAAAATGCAGTATATGCCCCTTAGTGTATAGTGGTTTTAATGAATTCCACTAGGAAAATAGAAGTACAGGCGAGTGTTCTCGCAAAATAATATGAGTGTAATAGAAGTCAGTAGAATGGATCTGCCATGAAAATTCTGCAGTCACTAGATTTTACAGACTAGAATTTTCATTGCTTCTGAATTATATATGCTTATTGATTGAATGAGAAATATAAATACTTCTTCCTAAAGTAAGAAATATCATTTTTATTATTTTAATAGAAACCATTATGTAATATAATGCTATTAAAACATTTTAATACTATACAGTAATAATCTAACATACTGTCAGCCGCAAAAGCATGTGACCTATCTTAAAGCCTTTTAAATGCTTGTAGAGATTTGCTTCAAGTGAGTCACAAACCTATGCTCAAGTACACTTACACAGGAGTATTAACAGGCACTTGTTACACAAATTCACATTCACAGGCACTTCATACACACATTAACATTCACTTCCTTAGTGAGTCATGTATATGCACACAGTAAACTACAGAGCCTCTTTATGGGTCTTCTCAGGGTCACAATGTGCAAATTATTTTGACACTAAAATGGACTAAACTTATGGTTGATAACATATGCATTAACTTAAATATGGAATATTTACATAAAATGAAGACGAAACAATTGTGTTAGATTTCAAAACAGAACAATATTAATTTTGAATGTAATATCTTTATAGAAGTTGGTTCATTGTTTGTTTGTTTGCTTTTTTAATAGTTAGGAGAGCTACAAAACAATAATTATTTAAAACAAGAGACAACCAAATCTTAGAGGAAGCCAAAATCATATATTACTACTTATGCAATTTTTTAAATATAGTAAACACTGTATTATGGCACTAAGACAATTTGCTGAGCAATTTACCCCCTTTGCTGCGCTAGGTTCTCTGCCGTGTCTTACAGCATGAGAACAAGGATCCCATTGGAGCCTATGGAAGCGCTCTAGCGTGAGCGCAATGCTTCCCAGCAATGCAAATGCGAGGGCGCATTTGCATTGCACTCAACTTGTAATACCAGTGCACATTTGCGTGCGCTGTTATTACTCAGTGTAGCACAAATATTGTTTTTGCAAAAGCTATATTTTGCGCTCCAGTTGTAATCTAGCCCATAATGTATTAAAATATGTTAAGAAATAGATGTATATTAAACTATTTTTTCTATCACACATAGATAAAAGCCGTACTTAGTTTAGTTACATCAGCAAATATTAAACAGACATCAAATTGCAAAAATAAAATGGTGTAACATTTTAGAGCATTTTATTTTTGCACTGTTGCTGACATAAAACTACGTGTTTAACCCCTACTGGAACCTAGCTGAAGACATCTGGTGAACCTATGCCAAGAGGCATAAGTGTGCTGCCACCAATTACCAGCTAGCTCACAGTAGTAGGATGCTGCTCCTAAGCCTTCCTATGTATGTTTTTCAACAAAGAATCCACAAGAACAATAAACAAAGCGCACCTCCGATTCAAAGTAAAGTATTTGTTTCAACAAAGGATACTGAGAGAAGGAGGATTATTTGATGATAGAAATTACTTGTAATGTCTCGAAAAATTTGCTTCCTCTATCTAAATCATGAAGGTGGAATGTTTAATTTTGACTTTTATGTCCCTTTAAGTCAAAGCAGTTGAACCCTTTAATAACACTGTTATCTCTTATTTTTGGTATTTTTGCAATATATAGAGCACAGTCTATACAGTCTTCCTCATTATTCCAGGGGACAAACCACTGAGCCAATCAGCTCTTTGCAGGTGCACCACGAGCTGGGCTGTGTATCACAGCTCGGGTACAATAAAGATAAGTGTGGTGAGAAGCCTCCATATTTTTAACTATCTTTACATGTATTTAAATCGACAGGACCTTATAATGTAAATAAATGTCCAGATGGCCTTTAAGAGTTTAAACAGATATTGAAACAGGAAGTGTTTGGTGTGCAAAGATTCACTAGCCACTCTGTGATATAGACAGCTGCCACAACTCTATTAGTGGACTTTAATGGACATTGACAAACAACAATCATAAAAACCAAAACATTTCTTTAGCACATAAACATTTGTTTTTCAAAAAACAAAACTGTAATGCATTATAATATACCATCTTTTATATGCAATAAAGAAAACACTAAACTTTATCGTCTCTGTAAAATCATTGAGATTACCAAAAGTTTTACCAAGCTGCTAAGCAGTGCAATGTCTAACGGTCCCCAAAAATCAACCTTATCCCCTCCAGATGGTAATTTAGTTAACTATGCTGACCTTGAATACAAAAGTAAGGTTAAATGAAAGATAATGTACAGAATTTTAATAGGAATTGGTATTGTAGAACCACAATTCAATAATTCAATATAAATAAAGAAACTCAAACACCATTCCTGGATAATGGTTCTAGAAATGAAATAATGTGTAAGGGGTCTGCCAGGTGTAGCCTTTAACAAATTAAATAAAAAAATAAAAAAAGAGAAAAGAAAAGACAATACATTTGGCACATACTAAGCAACAAAGTAAGATAACTTACATATGAGTAAGGCCAATTTATAAAACTTTAACTTTTAGTAATACTTTTAAAAAAACAGTAACAGAATTCTGATACATTAAAAACAATTAAAATAGAAACAGTATTCACTGCCAGGAAACCCTAACGACTAGATTTAGAGTTCTGCGGCCAAAGGGGTGCGTTAGCAACACATGCTTTTTTTCTCCCGCACCTTTTAAATACCGCTGGTATTTAGAGTTCACAGAATGGCTGCGTTAGGCTCCAAAAAGGGAGCGTACAGGCATATTTACCGCCACTACAACTCTAGATACCAGCGTTGCTTACAGACGCGGCCAGCTTCAAAAACGTGCTCGTGCACGATTCCCCCATAGGAAACAATGGGGCTGTTTGAGCTGAAAAAAAACCTAACACCTGCAAAAAAGCAGCGTTCAGCTCCTAACGCAGCTACATTGTTTCCTATGGGGAAACACTTCCTAAGTCTGCACCTAACACCCTAACATGAACCCCGAGTCTAAACACCCCTAACCTTACACTTATTAACCCCTAATCTGCCGCCCCCGCTATCGCTGACCCCTGCATATTATTATTAACCCCTAATCTGCCGCTCCGTACACCACCGCAACCTACATTATAGCTATGTACCCCTAATCTGATGCCCCTAACACCGCCGACCCCTATATTATATTTATTAACCCCTAATCTGCCCCCCCACAACGTCGCCGCCAGCTACCTACAATAATTAACCCCTAATCTGCCAACCGCACCTCACCGCTACTATAATAAAGTTATTAACCCCTATTCCGCCTCACTCCCGCCTCAATAACCCTATAATAAATAGTATTAACCCCTAATCTGCCTTCCCTAACATCGGCGACACCTAACTTCAAGTATTAACCCCTAATCTGCCGACCGAATCTCGCTGCTACTGTAATAAATGGATTAACCCCTAAAGCTAAGTCTAACCCTAACACTAACACCCCCCTAAGTTAAATATAATTGAAATCTAACAAAATAAATTAACTCTTATTAAATAAATTATTCCTATTTAAAGCTAAATACTTACCTGTAAAATAAACCCTAATATAGCTGCAATATAAATAATAATTATATTGTAGCTATTTTAGGATTAATATTTATTTTACAGGCAACTTTGTATTTATTTTAACCAGGTACAATAGCTATTAAATAGTTAATAACTATTTAATAGCTAAAATAGTTAAAATAATTACAAAATTACCTGTAAAATAAATCCTAACCAAAGTTACAATTAAACCTAACACTACACTATCAATAAATTAATTAAATACAATACCTACAATTATCTACAATTAAACCTAACACTACACTATCAATAAATTAATTACATACAATATCTACAAATAAATACAATGAAATAAACTAACTAAAGTACAAAAAATAAAAAAGAACTAAGTTACAAAAAATAAAAAAAATATTTACAAACATTAGAAAAATATTACAACAATTTTAAACTAATTACACCTACTCTAAGCCCCCTAATAAAATAACAAAGACCCCCAAAATAAAAAAATGCCCTACCCTATTCTAAATTAAAAAAGTTCAAAGCTCTTTTACCTTACCAGCCCTGAAAAGGGCCCTTTGCGGGGCATGCCCCAAAGAATTCAGCTCTTTTGCCTGGAAAAAAACCACATACAATACCCCCCCCAACATTACAACCCACCACCCACATATCCCTAATCTAACCCAAACCCCCCTTAAATAAACCTAACACTAAGCCCCTGAAGATCTCCCTACCTTGTCTTCACCTCACCGGGTCCCGATCTGTCCAGAAGAGCCTTCAATGTCTTGATCCAAGCCCAAGCGGGGGGCTGAAGAGTGACGTCCATCCTCGGGCTGAAGTCTGGATCCAAGCGGCGGCTGAAGAAATCCATCATCGGGCTGAAGTCGGAAGTCCATCATCGGGATGAAGTCTTCTATCAAGCGGCATCTTCAATCTTCTTTCTTCCGGAGCGGAGCGGAGCCATCTTCTTCCCAGCCGACGCGGATCTATCCTCTTCTAACGACGCCTACTCGCCGAATGACGGTTCCTTTAAATGACGTCATCCAAGATGGCGTCCCTCGAATTCCGATTGGCTGATAGGATTCTATCAGCCAATCAGAATTAAGGTAGGAATATTCTGATTGGCTGATAGAATCAGCCAATCAGATTCGAGTTCAATCCGATTGGCTGATCCAATCAGCCAATAATATTGAGCTCGCATTCTATTGGCTGTTCCGATCAGCCAATAGAATGCGAGCTCAATATTGATAGTGTAGTGTTAGGTTTAATTGTAGATAATTGTAGGTAGTTTATTTAATTTATTTATTGATAGTGTAGTGTTAGGTTTAATTGTAACTTAGGTTAGGATTTATTTTACAGGTAATTTTATAATTATTTTAACTAGGTAACTATTAAATAGTTCTTAACTATTTAATAGCTATTGTACCTGGTTAAAATAAATACAAAGTTGCCTGTAAAATAAATATTAATCCTAAAATAGCTACAATATAATTATTATTTATATTGTAGCTATATTAGGGTTTATTTTACAGGTAAGTATTTAGCTTTAAATAGGAATAATTTATTTAATAAGAGTTAATTTATTTCATTAGATTTAAATTATATTTAATTTAGGGGGGTGTTAAGGTTAGGGTTAGAATTAGCTTTAGGGGTTAAAAAATTTATTAGAGTAGCGGTGAGCTCCGATCGGCAGATTAGGGGTTAATACTTGAAGTTAGGTGTCGGCGATGTTAGGGAGGGCAGATTAGGGGTTAATACTATTTATTATAGGGTTATTGAGGCGGGAGTGAGGTGGATTAGGGGTTAATAACTTTATTATAATAGCGGCGCGGTCCGGTCGGCAGATTAGGGGTTAATAAGTGTAGGTAGGTAGCGGCGACATTGGGGGCGGCATATTAGGGGTTAATAAATATAATATACGGGTTGGCGGTGTTAGGGGCAGCAGATTAGGGGTTCATAGGGATAACGTAGGTGGCAGCGGTGTGCGGTCGGCAGATTAGGGGTTAGAAAATTTTAATAGAGTGGCGGCGATGTGGGGGGACCTCGGTTTAGGGGTACATAGGTAGTTTATGGGTGTTAGTGTACTTTAGAGCACAGTAGTTAAGAGCTTTATAAACCGGCGTTAGCCCAGAAAGCTCTTAACTACTGACTTTTTTCTGCAGCTGGAGTTTTGTCGTTAGATTTCTAACGCTCACTTCAGCCAAGACTCTAAATACCGGCGTTAGGAAGATCCCATTGAAAAGATAGGATACGCAAATGGCGTAGGGGGATCTGCGGTATGGAAAAGTCGTGGCTGCAAAGTGAGCGTTAGACCCTTTCCTGACTGACTCCAAATACCAGAGGGCGGTAAAAACCAGCGTTAGGAGCCTCTAACGCTGGTTTTGACGGCTACTGCCCAACTCTATATCTAGCCGTTAGAATCTTGACAAATCAGAACCTGCGGCAAAAAATACCATGACAGATCAACAAATTCACATCAACAAAGTAATAGACCCGTTGTGGCCCATTCAGCAAAGATCCCTACTGCCAGTAAACCCTAAGAATCTTGACAAATCAGAAACTACGGCAAAAAATACCATGACAGATCAACAAAATCACATCAACAATGTAATAGAACCGTTGTGGCCCATTCAGCAAAGATCCCTCATATACACAGACTATGTTTTCATTAACCCCACAAAAGTGGGCAGTGTTTGGGCTTAGCCTATTCTCTCACTGAGTGGAATGCTACAAATATTGTGCAAAAAGTCTAGGCTAGGGCATAGTCATACTCTGGATCATAATAAACCATTAAAAAAAAAGAACCTGTATAACATTACATAATTATTCTTAGGGTTTTCGAGCTTTCTAAAAGACACAAGAAGTCTCATCATCATACGCCTATTTATTTCATTCACCAATCAGGTAATATTAATCATTAGAGACAACCTCCGTAGGTGTGGTGAGCCTGAAGACAGAAATTCTGTTCGGCTACCTCGCCGTAACATACAATCCCTTGTTTACAATTAATTGACAAATACACAGATCAGTTATTGTACTTCATCACTCATAATAAAAAATATCCCTTAACTAATAATTCTCTAATTTCATAAGAGGACAACTATGCGCTTTGCACCTCCTAATGGTGTGTACTGTTAAATGGTTACTGTGAAACAGACATGAGCTGGCTTATATTAAAGGGATATGAAACTGTAAAAAAAAAACTTTGCTGCGATAAAAAGAACGTTCCAATATGATATAATTAGTAATTACTCAAGCTTATTCTGTTTTCTTATATTTTTTAATTAAAAAAGCTTGCATTTCCAAACCCAACCCCAACCCCCTTGTAGGACTTATTGTACATACAAATCCTATTAAGGGGGTAGAAACATGGCAAAAAAGTTTACGCATGCGCAGTTGTAGCTGCTTATGTCGTTGATGAAGTCACACTAACCTCTGAGGATTGCTACATTTGACAGTGTGGACCAGCAGCTTCTATAGGTAAATACTAAGTGCTGGCAGGAGTAACAAGTTATGGAATATATATATATATATATATATATATATATATATATATATATGTAGTGGAAGACAGAAAACTAAAAGGGGTAAACCTCCTAGTTAACCCAACAGCGCTCCTATAGGTTTAAGACACGTGTATTATAATTATAAATACCCCTATATACGTAATAAACACCTATTGTTTCATATAAGCTGCCAATCACCAAATAGTCGGAGGATTTTCCAATACCTCCCAAAGAAATAGTGTTACAAAAGGAATATAGAGATGGCGCTATTAGAATTAGGTGATAAAATGAGAGGTAGTGAGTCTCAGTATATAACAGATAATCTAATGATGTAAACACTTCAATGTTAGAGCAAAGAAAAGTGCTGCAATAAATATCAATTGGAACCTTTAAACAAATAAAATTATAAATTTAAAAGGTGGAACATAGTGTAGGGACCTGTGTAAGGTCTATAAAGATACAGTCACTTATAATTTTCACAATGAAATAGATGTTTTTCTTCTTATAATCCGGTAAGATCCCCCTAAGGGTATGCACTTACTTCAAAGACCCTCAATCAAATGAGGTAAGGATGATTCAGAAATGCTGTGCAAAGGTATTGCCTCTTGAATATGCAGTCTCTGGCAGAAGGAACTTTCTTTCTGGATAGGAGCTTGTGCCTGTCTTGGTGTCCTTAAAGGGATACTCAAGTAAACATTAAACTTTCATGATTCAGATAGAGCAACCATTTTTAACACATTAACAAAATGTGTGACTTTTTATATTTACACTTTTTGAGTCACTAGCTCCTACTCCAAGACAGGCACAAGCTCCTATCCAGAAAGAAAGTTCCTTCTGCCAGAGACTGCATATTCAAGAGGCAATACCTTTGCACAGCATTTCTGAATCATCCTTACCTCATTTGATTGAGGGTCTTTGAAGTAAGTGCATACCCTTAGGGGGATCTTACCGGATTATAAGAAGAAAAACATCTATTTCATTGTGAAAATTATAAGTGACTGTATCTTTATAGACCTTACACAGGTCCCTACACTATGTTCCACCTTTTAAATTTATAATTTTATTTGTTTAAAGGTTCCAATTGATATTTATTGCAGCACTTTTCTTTGCTCTAACATTGAAGTGTTTACATCATTAGATTATCTGTTATATACTGAGACTCACTACCTCTCATTTTATCACCTAATTCTAATAGCGCCATCTCTATATTCCTTTTGTAACCCCATATATATATATATATATATATATATATAATATAATGAAGAAAACAAATAAATTTATTTTACATTGAAGCCAAACTTTATTTAAAATAATAGCAATGCTAATAAGTATCCCCCTAGACCAATGGTTCCCAAACTGTGCGCCGTGGTGCCCTGGTGTGCCGTGACTGATCTACAGGGGCGCAACGCCACAAATATATTGGAAACACCCATTTGTTCATAAATGATGTGCCGCGCCACTGAAATCTATGAGCACCGGAGAATGAACTAACCCAGATGCGACTACGCAAGAGGTACTGTTAGTCAGTTCAGGACGCATATATATATATATATATATACATAGGCAGTTTAGCCCTAATATTGTGTGGCAGTGCAGTGGTTTAGCCCAAATATTGTGTGGCAGTTTTTGTGCATTATTGAACTGTGACCAATATGTTTGTTAAGCTACATATTCGGTCTCATACACATCCTGCATTATTGAACTTATCACTGGGAGTTTTTGAGACAGTCTGGTACTTACCCATGTTTACCTACATTCCCACACTTTCATTGTAATTGAGCCCAGACCATTTACTTACCTACGGGTACAATAGTGTTTCTTGAAAAAAGAGACTCCTTTCCTTCTTTGGTATTTGAACAAGTTACTGTTACAGTTATCACGTTAATTATATTAATGTTTTGCAAGTGTATATTATTTATCTTCCTAAAAAATGGACACGTTTTTATTTAATAAGCACGCTAGGTTGAAAATGAAGAGGATGCACCACAAACTAGTGTTGGGGGTGGGAAAAAGCATAAATATTGTAAATATGATTGATTTTGGCTTCACATCAACAAATGTCAATGGTGAAGAGAGACGACAGTGTGTAGTGTGTTTGAAGATCATGGCCCCTAGTTATCAAGCCATCAACCTCAAATACGCTGGAATTCCGCAGCGTATTTGTGGCGAGGCTGATTCGCCTTAGTTATGAAGCCCTAGACACCGGCAAAAGTAGAATTTAGTGACATAAGCTTCGATACGCCGGACCCAGTCCGACACAGATCGATTCTTACGTCACTACAGATGTTCCGTACACAAGTTCGGGACACAATCTGACTACTTTTGCTAGTTATCAAAAAACTAGCAGGTACGCTCAGCACTTTTCCGGCCCAGCATACCTGGTTTTCAAACCGCTGCCCTAGAGGCGGCAGATCCCATAGGAATCAATGGGAGTTCATGTTCGCTGCTGCCAGATATCCCATTGATTCCTATGGGAGCTGTCTACACCTAACACCCTAACATGTACCTCAAGTCTAAACACCCCTAATCTGTCCCCCTACACCGCCGCAATTAAATAAATGTATTACCCCCTAAACCGCCGCTCCCGGACCCCGCCGCCACTATAATAATTATGATAACCCCTAAACCGCCGCTCCCGGACCCCGCCGCCACCTACATAAGACCTATTAACCCCTATCCTGCCCCCCCTACACTGTCGCCACCTATAATAAAGTTATTAACCCCTATCCTGCCCCCCTACACCGTTGCCACCTACATTATACCTAGTAACCCCTATCCTGCCCCCCCCTAAACCGTCGCCACCTATAATAAAAATATTAACCCCAATCCTGCCGATCCCGGACCCCGCCGCAACTAAATAAATAGTTTGGAAACACCCATTTGTTCATAAATGATGTGCCGCGCCACTGAAATCTATGAGCACCGGAGAATGAACTAACCCAGATGCGACTACGCAAGAGGTACTGTTAGTTCAGGACGCATATATATATATATATGTATATATATATATATATATATATATATATATACATAGACAGTTTAGCCCTAATATTGTGTGGCAGTGCAGCGGTTTATCCCAAATATTGTGTGGCAGTTTTTGTGCATTATTGAACTGTGACCAATATGTTTGTTAAGCTACATATTCGGTCTCATACACATCCTGCATTATTGAACTTATCACTGGGAGTTTTTGAGACAGTCTGGTACTTACCCATGTTTACCTACATTCCCACACTTTCATTGTAATTGAGCCCAGACCATTTACTTACCTACGGGTACAATAGTGTTTCTTGAAAAAAGAGACTCCTTTCCTTCTTTGGTATTTGAACAAGTTACTGTTACAGTTATCACGTTAATTATATTAATGTTTTGCAAGTGTATATTATTTATCTTCCTAAAAAATGGACACGTTTTTATTTAATAAGCACGCTAGGTTGAAAATGAAGAGGATGCACCACAAACTAGTGTTGGGGGTGGGAAAAAGCATAAATATTGTAAATATGATTGATTTTGGCTTCACATCAACAAATGTCAATGGTGAAGAGAGACGACAGTGTGTAGTATGTTTGAAGATCATGGCCCCTAGTTATCAAGCCGCCAACCTCAAATACGCTGGAATTCCGCAGCGTATTTGTGGCGAGGCTGATTCGCCTTAGTTATCAAGCCCTAGACACCGGCAAAAGTAGAATTTAGTGACGTAAGCTTCGATACGCCGGACCCAGTCCGACACAGATCGATTCTTACGTCACTACAGATGTTCCGTACACAAGTTCGGCACAATCTGACTACTTTTGCTAGTTATCAAAAAACTAGCAGGTACGCTCAGCACTTTTCCGGCCCAGCGTACCTGGTTTTCAAACCGCTGCCCTAGAGGCGGCAGATCCCATAGGAATCAATGGGAGTTCATGTTCGCTGCTGCCAGATATCCCATTGATTCCTATGGGAGCTGTCTACACCTAACACCCTAACATGTACCTCAAGTCTAAACACCCCTAATCTGTCCCCCTACACCGCCGCAATTAAATAAATGTATTACCCCCTAAACCGCCGCTCCCGGACCCCGCCGCCACTATAATAATTATGTTAACCCCTAAACCGCCGCTCCCGAACCCCCGCCGCCACCTACATAAGACCTATTAACCCCTATCCTGCCCCCCTACACCGTTGCCACCTACATTATACCTAGTAACCCCTATCCTGCCCCCCCCTACACCGTCGCCACCTATAATAAAAATATTAACCCCAATCCTGCCGATCCCGGACCCCGCCGCAACTAAATAAATAGTTTGGAAACACCCATTTGTTCATAAATGATGTGCCGCGCCACTGAAATCTATGAGCACCGGAGAATGAACTAACCCAGATGCGACTACGCAAGAGGTACTGTTAGTCAGTTCAGGACGCATATATATATATGTATATATATATATATATATATATATATATATATATATATATATATATATATACACATATGCAGTTTAGCCCTAATATTGTGTGGCAGTGCAGCGGTTTAGCCCAAATATTGTGTGGCAGTTTTTGTGCATTATTGAACTGTGACCAATATGTTTGTTAAGCTACATATTCGGTCTCATACACATCCTGCATTATTGAACTTATCACTGGGAGTTTTTGAGACAGTCTGGTACTTATCCATGTTTACCTACATTCCCACACTTTCATTGTAATTGAGCCCAGACCATTTACTTACCTACGGGTACAATAGTGTTTCTTGAAAAAAGAGACTCCTTTCCTTCTTTGGTATTTGAACAAGTTACTGTTACAGTTATCACGTTAATTATTTTAATGTTTTGCAAGTGTATATTATTTATCTTCCTAAAAAATGGACATGTTTTTATTTAATAAGCACGCTAGGTTGAAAATGAAGAGGATGCACCACAAACTAGTGTTGGGGGTGTGAAAAAGCATAAATATTGTAAATATGATTGATTTTGGCTTCACATCAACAAATGTCAATGGTGAAGAGAGACGACAGTGTGTAGTTTGTTTGAAGATCATGGCACCTAGTTATCAAGCCGTCAACCTCAAATACGCTGGAATTCCACAGCGTATTTGTGGCGAGGCTGATTCGCCTTAGTTATCAAGCCCTAGACACCGGCAAAAGTAGAATTTAGTGACGTAAGCTTCGATCCGCCGGACCCAGTCCGACACAGATCGATTCTTACGTCACTACAGATGTTCCGCACACAAGTTCGGCACAATCTGACTACTTTTGCTAGTTATAAAAAAACTAGCAGGTACGCTCAGCACTTTTGCGGCCCAGCATACCTGGTTTTCAAACCGCCGCCCTAGAGGAGGCGGATCCCATAGGAATCAATGGGAGTTCATGTTCGCTGCTGCCAGATATCCCATTGATTCCTATGGGAGCTGTCTACACCTAACACCCTAACATGTACCTTGAGTCTAAACACCCCTAATCTGTCCCCCCTACACCGCCGCAATTAAATAAATGTATTACCCCCTAAACCGCCGCTCCCGGACCCCGCCGCCACTATAATAATTATGTTAACCCCTAAACCGCCGCTCCCGGACCCCGCCGCCACCTACATAAGACCTATTAACCCCTATCCTGCCCCCCCTACACCGTCACCACCTATAATAAAGTTATTAACCCCTATCCTGCCCCCCTACACCGTTGCCACCTACATTATACCTAGTAACCCCTATCCTGCCCCACCTACACCGTCGCCACCTATAATAAAAATATTAACCCCAATCCTGCCGATCCCGGACCCCGCCGCAACTAAATAAATAGTTTAACCCCTAAACTGCCCACCCTACACCGTCGCCACCTATAATAAATGTATTAACCCCTATCCTGCCCCCCTACACCGCCGCAACTATAATAAATTTATTAACCCGTAAACCTAAGTCTAACCCTAACCCTAACACCCCCTAACTTAAATATTAATTAAATACATCTAAATAAATTTATCTCTTATTAAATTAATTATTCCTATTTAAAACTAAATACTTACCTTTAAAATAAACCCTAATATAGCTACAATATAAATAGTAATTTTATTCTAGCTATCTTAGGATTTATTTTTATTTTACAGGCAAATTTCAATTTATTTTAACTAGGTACAATAGCTATTAAATAGTTATTAACTATTTAATAGCTACCTAGTTAAAATAAAGAGAAAATTACCTGTAAAATAAAAACTAACCTGTTACAATTACACCTAACACTACACTATACTTAAATAAATTAATCCTATTTAAAACTAAATAAACCCTAAGATAGCTACAATGTAATTAATAATTACATTGTAGCTATTTTAGGATTTATATTTATTTTACAGATAACTTTGTATTTATTTTAGCTAGTTAGAATGCGAGCCAATAGAATGCGAGCTCAATCTGATTGGCTGATTGGATCAGCCAATCCGATTGAACTTCAATCGGATTGGCTGATTTAATCAGCCAATCAGATTTTTCCTACCTTAATTCCGATTGGCTGATAGAATCCTATCAGCCAATCGGAATTCGAGGGACGCCATCTTGGATGACATCACTTAAAGGTACCGTCATTCGTCGTTAGTCATCGGGAAGAAGAGGATGGCTCCGCGTCGGCTCGTCTGAAGATGGCTCCGCTCCGCTCCGGATGGATGAAGATTGAAGACGCCGCTTGGATGAAGACTTCAATTGGATGGAAGACTTCTTCAGCGCTGTCTGGATGTTGACTTCAATCGGATGGAAGACTTCTTCAGCGCCCCTTGGATGATGACTTCAATCGGATGGAAGACTTCTTCAGCGCCCCTTGGATGATGACTTCTGCCGCTCCGGATCTCCTCTTCGGTTCCATCGGTGGTCGGCTGGCTGAAGACGGCTCAAGGAAGGATGATCTTCAAGGGGGTAGTGTTAGGTTTATTTAAGGGGGATTAGGGTTAGATTAGGGGTATGTGGGTTGTGGGTTTTAATGTTGTGGGGGTTGTATTTTTTTTTACAGGCAAAAGAGCTGTTTTCTTTGGGGCATGCCCCGCAAAAGGCCCTTTTAAGGGCTGGTAAGGTAATAGAGCTGGTAACTATTTAATATAGAATAGGGTAGGGATTTTTTTATTTTGGGGGCTTTGTTATTTTATTAGGGGGCTTAGATTAGGTGTAAGTAGCTTAAAATTGTTGTAATATTTTTTAAATGTTTGTAACTTATTTTTTGTATTTTTTGTAACTTAGCTTTTTTTTATTTTTTATACTTTAGTTAGTTTATTTAATTGAATTTAATTGTAGTTAATTGTAGCTAATTTATTTAACTAATTTAATGATAGTGTAGTGTTAGGTTTAATTGTAACTTAGGTTAGGATTTATTTTACAGGTAATTTTGAATTTCTTTTAGCTAGGTAGTTCTTAAATAGTTAATAACTATTTAATAAATATTCTAAGTAGCTAAAATAAATACAAAGTTACCTGTAAAATAAATATAAATCCTAAAATAGCTACAATGTAATTATTAATTAGGGTTTAATTAATTATTAATTAGGGTTTATTTTACAGGTAAGTATTTAGTTTTAAATAGAATCAATTTATTTAGTATAGTGTAGTGTTAGGTGTAATTGTAACTTAGGTTAGTTTTTATTTTACAGGTAGTTTTCTCTTTATTTTAACTAGGTAGCTATTAAATAGTTAATAACTATTTAATAGCTATTGTACCTAGTTAAAATAAATTGAAATTTGCCTGTAAAATAAAAATAAATCCTAAGATAGCTAGAATAAAATTATTATTTATATTGTAGCTATATTAGGGTTTATTTTAAAGGTAAGTATTTAGTTTTAAATAGGAATAATTAATTTAATAAGAGTTAAATTTATTTAGATGTATTTAATTAATATTTAAGTTAGGGGGGTGTTAGGGTTAGTGTTAGACTTAGGTTTAGGGGTTAATAATTGTATTACAGTGGCGGCGGTGTAGGGGGGGCAGGATAGGGGTTAATAAATTTATTATAGGTGGCCACGGTGTAGGGGGGCAGATTAGGGCTTAATAAGTTTAATATAGGTTGCGGCGGGGTCCGGGAGCATTGGTTTAGGGGTTAAACTATTTTTATTAATTGCGGCGAGGTCCGGGATCCGCAGGATAGGGGTTAATAACTTTATTATAGGTGGCGGCGGTATAGGGGGGGCAGGATAGGGGTTACTAGGTATAATGTAGGTGGCGGCGGTGTCCGGGAGTGGCAGTATAGGGGTTAATACATTTATAAGAGTTGCGTCGGGGTCTAGGAGCGGCGGTTTAGGGGTTAATAACTTTATTTAGTTGCGGGGGGCTCCAGGGGCGCCGGTATAGGGGGTAGAACGGTGTAGTTAGTGTGGGTGCTTAGTGACAGCTTGTCAATAAAGCTGTCAAAAAGCCGAAGAGCAGCGAGATCGGATGAGTGATAACTATCACAGTCCGCTGCTCATCGCCCCGTACTTGGTACGCGGCTTTTTGACAGATTTATTGATAACTTTGGCAAAATTTTTCAGGTCTGCAGCGGCGATGGTAGGCGAGCTTAGGCGGGCGTATTGGGCCGGCGAAGGCAGGTAAAGTAGACGGCTTGATAACTAGAGGCCTTTGGCTCCAGAGGGCATGATTCCAAGAAAGCTAAAACACCATTTAGAAACCAATCATTCAAACATGGTTGGTAAATCTGTTGACTACTTTACCAGAAAGGTAAAAGAATTAAAACAGCAACAAGGTACTTTTTCTCTGCATTTGTTAATACCAAACAATGCTATGTTAGCCTCATACAAGGTTGCATATAGAGTTGCAAAGTGTAAAAGCTGCATACCATTGCAGAACAACTAATTCTACCCGCTGCTATAGATTTGGTAAACATTATGATCGGAGAATCTGCTGGAAAACTGCTTTCAAATGTGCCTTTGTCTAACAATACTATCAGTCGCAGATTTCAGCACATGGCAGAGGATCTCAATGATCAATTAATTGAGAAACTGAAAGGAAAGGAATTTGGCTTGCAGCTGGATGAGGCCACAGACAATAACAAGGATGCACATTTGATTTGCTATGTACGGTTTGTAGATGGAAATTACATTGTGGAGGACCTTCTCTTTTGTAAAAGTATCACTGCAAGTACAAAGGTTCAAGACTTGTTCGAGATCCTGGAAACATTTATGGTAGAAAATAACTTGGAATGGACAAACTACGTTGGCTCTGGATGCACTATCGACCCATTGCTTCATTCATAGAGAAGCACTTGCATCAAAGTATTTGAGTCCTCCATTGAATCTGGTTTTAGAATGTGTGGTGAATGTGGTAAACTTTATAAAAACTAGGCCAGTGAAAGCAAGGTTTTTCAAAAAATTATGTGAGGATATGGAAGCCGGTAACACGTCTTTGTTGTACTACTGCCACTAACGATGGCTCTCTTGTGGCAATATATTGTCCTGTACATTTTAATTTACGGCAAGAAATCTACATTTTTCTTGAAGAAGAAAAACAAGAGTATGCCAAACACTTTGTGGAAACAGATTTTGTAGTGAAACTATCATACTTGTGTGATATTTTTGAAAAGTTAAATGCATTGAATATCTCCCTGCAGGGAGGCAACATGCACATTTTGAAATTGGCCGAGAAGATTTCAGCTTTCAGAAAAAAATTACAACTATGGAGAAGAAAAATGAATGAAGACTGTTTCCCCTTGTTGCAGCAGTTTGTGGTCTCCAATGAAGTTGATTTCTCTCGCAATATAAAATCTGTTTTTGAAGAGCACCTATCACTGTTTATAAAGTGGTTTGAAAAATACTTTCAAGACAATAATATTGACAAATTTGCATGGATTCAAGACCCATTCAGAGCCAAAACTCCATCTGAATTTACTTCGGCAGAAGATGAAAATCTTATTGAGCTTTCTTGCAACAATACGCTCAAGGTAAAATTTGCAAGCATGGAACTTACTAACATTTGGCTATCAGTAAAAGATGAATATCCACTGCTAAGTGGTAAAGCTCAGTGAATCTTAATTCCTTTTGCAACATCATATTTATGTGAAGCTGGGTTTTCGGCAGTTGCTGTGATAAAAAGCAAACACCGTGTGAAAATCAACATGGAACAGGAAATGAGATGACGAGAATGATTCCGAGATTTCAAAAGATGTGTAGTGAACAATAGGCTCATCCGTCTAACTAATTATTACCATCCAAATTTTTTTGTGATTTCTGGGATGTTTGTTGTTGAATCTTTTGAAATAAAAGATTATTTTTGCTGGTTCCTTATGATTTTATTATTTTAAAGGGACAGTCTAGTATAAATTAAACTTTCATTATTCAGATAGGACTTTTAATTTTAATCAACTTTCCAATTTACTTTTATCATCAAATTTGCTTTTTTCTCTTGGTATTCTTAGTTTAAACTAAACATAGATAGGCTCATATGCTAATTTCTAAGCCTTTGAGGGTTGCCTCTTATCACATGCTTTTTAAATCTCTTTTCAACACAAAGAGACAGAAAGTACACGTGGGCCATATAGATAACACTGTGTTCAGGCACAGGGGGTTATTTAAGATTTAGCACAAAACAATGCTAAATTTAAGACAATAGATAATAAACAGTCACAGTCATGTGATCAGGGGGCTGGAAGAAGGTTCCCAGATACAAGGTAATTACAGAGGTAAAAAGTATATTAATATAACTGTGTTGGTTATGCAAAACTGGGGAATGGGTAATAAAGGGATTATCTATCTTTTAAAACAATAACAATTCTATGGTAGACTGTCCCTTTAAGTGTAAATGTGTGATAATTTGCGTTTAATACTAATTGCACCAAGTCCCCAACTGTGCACTGCAACTGTCAGGTATGTAATATAGAACTATGGTTTGACTTGGGGTGCCTTGGAAAAATTTTGAAACATTAAGTGCGCCTTGAACCGAAAAAGTTTGGAAACCACTTCCCTAGACTAATGAGCTTAGGAAATAAAGAGGTAAAATTATAAAATACATAATACAGCCCCGTTACCTCTTTCTATTGGGGTACCACAAGGCTCTGTCCTCGGTCCCCTTCTCTTCTCAATCTACACGTCCTCACTAGGTTCCTTAATAAAGTCCCACGGGTTTCATTATCATTTGTATGCCGACGATACCCAAATCTACCTCTCTGCACCAGAATTATCTCCTTCCTTGCTAACCCGTGTCACTAACTGTCTCTCTCATATCTCATCTTGGATGTCCTCTCACTACCTCAAGCTAAATCTTTCCAAAACTGAGCTCCTTATTTTCCCCCTTCTTCAAAAATCTCCACCCCCATGTCTCTATAACCGTTGACAACTCCATCATTACCCCAACCTCACATGCCCGATGTCTTGGGGTCACACTTGACTCAGATCTTTCTTTCACTCCTCACATTCAGTCCTTGGTTAAAGCATGCCGCTTCCACCTTAAAAACAACGCTAAAATTAGACATTTCCTTACACAAGACACAACAAAGATTTTAATCCACTCTCTCATCCTTTCCCACCTCGACTACTGCAACTCTATCCTCTCTGGTCTCCCTAGCTGCTGCCTAGCTCCATTACAATCCATAATGAATGCCTCTGCCAGGCTCATCTTCCTTGCACGTCGCTCTTCATCTGCCGCACCTCTCTGCCAATCCCTTCACTGGCTTCCTCTTGCCTCCAGGATTAAACACAAAATTCTCACTCTGACACACAAAGCCCTCAATTGCACTGCTCCCCCTTACATCTCAGACCTTGTCTCCAGATACTCTCCCTCCCGTCCCTTTCACTCCGCTCATGATCTCCTACTCTCCTCCTCTCTTGTTACCTCCTCACATTCCCGTCTACAAGATTTCTGAAGACTGGCTCCCATCTTATGGAACTCTCTGCCTCGCTCCACAAGAATCTCCCCTAGTTTTAAAAGCTTCAAGTGCTCCCTGAAGACTCTACTATTCAGGGACGCTTACAACCTACACTAACCTTCCTATCTCCACTGCTATCCCCTAAAACCCCTTAGCATGTAAGCCTATGAGCCCAGCTGTTTGTAGTTCACCTTCATAAGAGCCAACTACAACAGTGCAACTCTATGCAGGACCCTTCCCCCATTTGATCCCTGTAATCGTTTTTATATACCACCCATGTTCATAGCGCTGCAGAACCTGTTGGTGCTCTACAACCTGATAATAATAATAATAATACATGTTTAAGTTAAAACAATTTGATAATAATTAATAAATCTTAAAAAAAAGGTTAGGGTCTTCTTAAACCGATAGAATATAAAAAATTAATGGTATTCCAAAATTAGAACATTGGAAAATTACATTTAAACTGTGTTGCTGGCAAGAAGGCAATCACATGCAAAACACATCACTTCAAGAAATCAATCACTGAAGTGTAAGTTATGTTAATTTCTTTAAACGCCAAGATTAACTCGTAATTTTCTTCTATGATCCCAAGAACAATTATAAATCTAACACTTTGACAAGGGGGAGGTTAATAGGCTCTCTCAGCACTAAGCTAGCTAGAGCAAGAGCTGCGAGAGCTCAGATAGCAGCAAGACCCTTTAATTAGTGCGCATGCTCAAATCCAATAGCAATTCCTGGTCGGATGCCTTAACTTAGACTGGTGCGGATGCGAAAATGAATTGCTGGCACTACGCGTGCAGACGTGAGCATAAAGATCATTATTAATATGCAAGTAATTATGCAGATGATTGGCAGCATATATTTCATGCTGAACAGCCCTTTTTGGTGGGCTGTCGATGACATTGAATTGATAATAAAATATCTGATTTTAAACTACAGTGAGGCTTCGTTTTCAAAAGTAAGTTAGTTTTACTCCTCTCATCATGATACATTGAAAAATATATTTAGCTTATTTTAAATTTCGTAAAGTTGTATAATCCTTTATGAAATATCCATAACCCCAGATATACAAGATGTCCTCTTACACCGAGTTTGCTTGAATATTGTATAGAGTAACATACGTCATTCTGGACATATACATAGTAATAATTATATTACCGTAGTATTCAGAGGTGAACGTATGTTATGTCGAGTTAGTTGAACTGAATTCTCGTCTGTGGCCTTACAACGCCTAAGGAACGCGTGTCTAATGATTCATATTTCCTGATTTGTGAATAAAGATATAAATAGGCTTATGATGATGAGGCTGCTCGCACCTTAGTGAAAGCTAAGGAGAAACATATGTTAGGCATTTGCCTGCTGGAAAACCCTGAGGATAATTATGTAATGTTCTTTGTTTAAATGGTTTATTGTGATCTGGTGTATAACTATACCCTAGACCTTTTTGCACAATAATTGTAGCATTCCACTTAGTGAGAGAATAGGCTAAGCCCAAATACTGCCCACTTTTATGGGGTTCACAAAAACATAGTTTGGGTTTATGAGGATTTTTTTTTTAACTCATTGAATGTGCTACAATGGGCCTCTAAGTCAGATGTACATTACTCCTGTGATGTGAATTTGTTGGTCTTATATGTTTTTTTTGCTGTAGGCTCTGATTTGTCAAGAATCCTAGGGTTTCCTGGCAGTGCATACAGTTTCTATTTTAATTTTCTTTAAATGTATTGGTATTCTGATACCATTTTCTAAAGAGTATTATTAAAAATGATGTTTTATTATTTGACCTTACTTATATGTAAATTACACCTGGCACCCCTCTTACACATTATTTAATATCTGGAACCATTATCTAAGGCCTAGATTTGGAGTTCGGCGTTAGCCGTGAAAACCAGCGTTAGAGGCTCCTAACGCTGGTTTCTTACGCACTCCGGTATTTAGAGTTTATTTACCGCCACTCAAAATACACCTAACGCTCACCTTTCTACCGCCACCTCAGACCCAGTAGTAAACATATACCGACAAAAACAACATCCACGAATCACAAAACAAATATTACACAAAGTACACTTACACTCATACAAACACTACACTATCTTTATTTTTCATATTTATTTTGTTTTCGGTAAAATACAAAGGATTAAAGTTGCGAGATCTCGGGTGTTTGAAAAAAATCCACAAAAATCCATTTTCCCATTGACTTACATGGACATACGGGAAAAGACCCTCATATACCTACATCTAACTAATAACATTATCACAAACATACACTCATCGATGCATACAAACAATATACACCACATGACATACACAAAATATTTATTTATTACAAAAAGAACACGATTTAGTTACTTTTTCACACAAGCTCATGACGTCACTCACTTTACGAGGAAAACCAGTCTTAGAAAAAAAAATTATAAATCTTTAGAGCCTCCATTGACTTCTATTGGGAAGACGTGCTCGTGCACGCGAAACCCTCATTTCCCTAACGCACGCAAATAGCGTAGACTGAAAAATTCCAAATACCAGCGCTAGAAAATACATGATTTCATGCGTTAGACACAGCTATGATAAATAGATCAAGAAATGACTATTTCCCTATGGTGGACTTATGGTTTTTAATTATTAAATATTCACAATACCATAAATTTGTTTCACACTTTTAGATTACATCAACTACAAATCCACATCACTAGTAACACATTATTATTTCAATAAAATTACATTTAAAATTAAAATAAAATTCAATACACATTTCTGGATTCACAAACACTACACAATGGGAAACACCTCTCATTTACCTTTATTATTGCATTTCAGTTATTCAACTCATATGCTTGCAGCAACTGCATATTTACATAGGCTTAACACATAATCACTCATGGATGCACATATATTACTTTTAACATTCACTCATACATGTGCATTCAAATGATGGTGGACAAACACATTACATTCTCTACAGGAATCACAAAACACAACATATGGATTTGACGGTACTTGTAACATCATTATTCCATCACAATAAACCATTAGGAATTACCTACAAAAAATACATCATTACACCAGATTACAGATGTCACTTTATGGGAAGGAACAACAATGCCAGACCGCTATATAGAAGTCAGCATATGTGGGACACAATCACAATATATACGTACATGTACATAACACGTATCACACATCACGCAACCACAAAGCACACATTTAGATTTTATTCAGCACACAATAACAATGTAGCACAATACAACAACACAATGAGGATTTCACAACTACATAGGCAGGTTAATAATATCATGACGTCATTAGAAGATTCAACCATACACATCACAGATTCACCACTGTACCGCCCCTTTAGGAACTTTAACACTCAATACTACAATACAACATATACGTAAACCACACTTTTGAACAGCATTATTATTGAGATTTCAATGGGACAATTAAGAAATATTGTCAGATCGCAAATCACTTATATATACAATACTACAGATGGCAGCCGGAAGTTATTCAGTATTAGTGCCATTTTTATGGCACGCATACAATATTGTCAGATCTAAAATCACTTATATATACAATACTACAGATGGCAGACGGGAAGTTCTGAATTATTATTGCGATTTGAAAGGGACGCATACAATATTGACAGCTCGGCAATCACTTATATATACAATACTACAGATGGCAGACGGGAAGTTCTGAATTATTATTGCGATTTGAAAGGGACGCATACAATATTGACAGCTCGGCAATCACTTATATACACAATACTACAGATGGCAGACGGGAAGTTCGGAATTATTATTGCGATTTGAATGGGACGCATACAATATTGACAGCTCGGCAATCACTTATATATACAATACTACAGATGGCAGACGGGAAGTTCAGAATTATTATTGCGATTTGAAAGGGACGCATACAATATTGACAGCTCGGCAATCACTTATATATACAATACTACAGATGACAGCCAGAAGTTATTCAGTATTAGTGCCATTTTAATGGGACGCATACAATATTGACAGCTCGGCAATCACTTATATATACAATACTACAGATGACAGCCGGAAGTTATTCAGTATTAGTGCCATTTTAATGGGACGCATACAATATTGACAGCTCGGCAATCACTTATATATACAATACTACAGATGACAGCCGGAAGTTATTCAGTATTAGTGCCATTTTAATGGGACGCATACAATATTGACAGCTCGGCAATCACTTATATACACAATACTACAGATGGCAGACGGGAAGTTCGGAATTATTATTGCGATTTGAATGGGACGCATACAATATTGACAGCTCGGCAATCACTTATATATACAATACTACAGATGACAGCCGGAAGTTATTCAGTATTAGTGCCATTTTAATGGGACGCATACAATATTGACAGCTCGGCAATCACTTATATATACAATACTACAGATGACAGCCGTAAGTTATTCAGTATTATTGCGATTTTAAAGGGACGCATACAATATTGACAGCTCGGCAATCACTTATATATACAATACTACAGATGGCAGACGGGAAGTTCTGAATTATTATTGCGATTTTAAAGGGACGCATACAATATTGACAGCTCGGCAATCACTTATATATACAATACTACAGATGGCAGATGTTACTTTATCGTTTACAAACAATGTTGCAGCAACATTGATCGATCACATTCGATGCACATTATACACAACTATGCACTTTCATTCATGTTAGCCTGGACGTGTGCTTGTTACTATAAGATCGCGTTTAAGAAATATTGATTACGCATATGAACAAACATTACAAACATGCACTGTATGTGTGATATTTGACACTTTCACATTGAGATTTATTGGCGGAAAACAACATTTCAGCCAAAAAAATACAACGCCCACTTTGAAAGCATTCGCGCCGCTCACATACAAACAAGTGAATACAATCAGCAATCATTACAAACTCAATACCATTGGACTAATCGTACTATAAATCCCCCAAACAACATGGCCAATGCATCACTTGTGATCCACATCAGATCAAGTGCTTACCTTGTTACGCTGTTTTGAAAGATGGATGACGATGACATGGTAGACGCTGCTGGTGCTGCTATTGGCGAACTAGCTGTTGGTCGAATCAGGCAGCCTCGGCGGCTCAGACCGAGACGAAGGGGTCGTCTGGTTCGAGGTCCTCGTGTCTACAGGGTGAGACCCACCTTGGAAAACATGAGCGACTTTGAGGTTTTTGATAAGTATCGGCTCGATCGCGAACAGCTCATTGGCCTTTACGATCTTCTTAAACCTCATTTGGAGCCACGTATACAAATAAGGACTGCTGTTCCCCCCATGAGTAAGATGCTAAGCTGTCTATACGTCCTGGCCTCCGGGAGTTTTCAATCCGGAGAACTGTACATGCATGGCCTGGCTCAAGGTACATTCTCTGTGGTGTTTGATAACTTTCTGGACGCCATGGTACGTATCAGTAAGCAATACATAGGATTCCCACAGAATGATGGTGATTGGAGGCGCCTGAAGCGGGAATTCTTTGATATTGCTCAATTGCCCAATGTCTTGGGAGCCATAGATTGTACCCACATTGCGCTGCGTGCTCCAATTGATGACTTGCCCTTCAGAAATCGCAAACATTTTCATAGCCTCAACGTGCAGTATGTTTGTGACGCACGGATGAGGATTATGCATGTGTATGCGAATTTTGGAGGGGCTTGTCATGATGCCCGCATCCTCTCTCTGTCGTCCCTGTGGAGCCAGTTTGAGGAAAGACAAATGCCCCCTGGTTATCTCGTTGGTGAGTATTTGTGCTCAACATGGTTAATTATTTTGACAATTGGCCCTGTATTTTTTAACTGTTAGCGTCATGTTCAGCTATAGGATTAAATTTAACCATTTGTTATTTACCGACGCTAATGTCTAGTTTTATTTAAATGCAGATATGTAGCATGTCTTACCTTAAGTGTTCAGATAGAGAATGCAATGTAACCATGTAGTTAGCATTTTACACAAGGTTTGTTTTCAGAACAATACGCATATGTAGCATGTCTTAGCTGAAATGGGAAGCTATTATCTCATGCAATTTAACCCTGTCATTGTCTCTTTCTGCTAATGTCTAGTTTTATTTAAATGCAGATATGTAGCATGTCTTACCTTAAGTGTTCAGATAGAGAATGCAATGTAACCATGTAGTTTGCATTTTACACAAGGTTTGTTTTCAGAACAATACGCATATGTAGCATGTCTTAGCTGAAATGGGAAGCTATTATCTCATGCAATTTAACCCTGTCATTGTCTCTTTCTGCTAATGTCTAGTTTTATTTAAATGCAGATATGTAGCATGTCTTACCTTAAGTGTTCAGATAGAGAATGCAATGTAACCATGTAGTTAGCATTTTACACAAGGTTTGTTTTCAGAACAATACGCATATGTAGCATGTCTTAGCTGAAATGGGAAGCTATTATCTCATGCAATTTAACCCTGTCATTGTCTCTTTCTGCTAATGTCTAGTTTTATTTAAATGCAGATATGTAGCATGTCTTACCTTAAGTGTTCAGATAGAGAATGCAATGTAACCATGTAGTTAGCATTTTACACAAGGTTTGTTTTCAGAACAATACGCATATGTAGCATGTCTTAGCTGAAATGGGAAGCTATTATCTCATGCAATTTAACCCTGTCATTGTCTCTTTCTGCTAATGTCTAGTTTTATTTAAATGCAGATATGTAGCATGTCTTACCTTAAGTGTTCAGATTGAGAATGCAATGTAACCATGTAGTTAGCATTTTACACAAGGTTTGTTTTCAGAACAATACGCATATGTAGCATGTCTTAGCTGAAATGGGAAGATACAGAATAATATAGAAATTTTATTTTTTGGATGTTTCTGACAACTTTTAATATGGATTATCATTTTTAACAAAAAAATTTTTATACAACAATATACTAGTTTAAGTATTCTGTTTGAATTATGTTCTGTTCAAAATTTATAGGTGATTCTGGGTACATGAGCCGGCCTTGGCTCATTACCCCCTTGCGTAGCCCGACTGATGTGTCTGAGGAGCGCTACAATAGGGCTCATAAGAGAACCAGGGCGGTGGTTGAAAGGATGTTCGGGCTCCTGAAGATGAGATTCAGGTGCCTGGACCGTTCTGGAGGAGCACTCCAGTACAACCCAAAGAAGGTGGCTAAGATCGTTGTAGCCTGTAGCGTCCTGCATAATATTGCACAGCGGGCTGGGATGCTGCAGGCCGTCCCGGTGGACAGAGACCTCCTCAGAGATGAGGAGGATGATCCTGTTCTAGAGGGGGAATTCCAGGACGAGGGACTTGATGTCAGAGCAGACGTCATCAACCGCCACTTTAGACGGTAAAGAATAGAAGTTACACTGGAGTATTTTCAATAGATGTGAACTCTATGGAAATGACAAGTAGAGAATTGTGCAAACATGTTAGTATTGATCAAATGTTAGAATAATTTTTAATTTTCATAATATAGGTGATGCTCTGGGCATTGGGTCCTATAGCGAGTCTTTGCCACCTGGTTTTTAAAGAGGACATCAGATGGTAAGTAGAAATGTATGGACTGTTGCTGGCATGATTTGTACACAAATACATCATATGGCATACATTTTAAAAAATAGATTTTTGTTTACACATTACTTAAAATGTACATAATCAGAAAGGGATACTCTAGAATGACTATGGTTCAATGTCACACAGAGGTTTTTTCTGCTCAATATGACTCATCTTCACACTTGATAGAAAATAACACAGGTTCATACACAGGCTTAGTAAGCTAGTGACAGATATTTATTATGAAATGGGGGGTGGGAGAGGGGTACAGAACTGATTCACACACTTGTATGAATTTTTTTGTTAAAATTTCTTACATTAGGGAGATGACTTAATCTAAAGACTGAAAGGGAACAATTTGAAGCCTGACAGTGAAGATTGCCCAGACTGACAGTGGGGAAAAAGCCAAGATTGAAATTGAAGTATACCAATGGGATCATGTCTGGCATTATCTTTCAATTCTGCTGACCTTGAAAACCATACAAAGACATGTTCACATGGTAAGTGCAAACTATTTGATAGAATAAGGCTGTGGAGACATCCTATTGGAGACACTTAGATGATTTTCTATTTTGTAGATGGTATTTCCCAGTCCTCTATTTAATGAACTGATGAATAAGACACCTATTGAAGATCAACTGTTTACCCCTGAATTGACTTTCAAAGACCATGCATTATCCAGGTTGGTGCATGCTAGTTAAGAATCACATGAAGAATGTTGATTATTGTTAGCTTACATACATTAGTCATACTTATTTCATCATTAGATATTTAGGGATCACAATCAGAAAAAGGAATACATATTATAGTTGATATAGAGGTATTTGAATGGACATGAAATATTAGATTTATGTTCAGCATACATATATTGTTGAAATGTGATATACATTATTATGTATAATTTGAATTTTGGATATTTAAATAGAATTTTTAATCAACAATATAATGGTGTATGTATTTCATTAATTTTAAATCAATTTAATGATTATCTTTAAAAAATGTTGATCAAAGTTAGAGCATAGACACCATATGATTTTAAATGTATTTTATGAATATTTGACAACGTGTGTATTAACTTTGTTCCATTTTTATTATTTTTCATTTCAGATTGGCATCTGATGACTTCCAGGAATATTTAATTATTTTATATTAAATATATTTTGACATGTTAATACTAAACATTTTATTATTAAATACATTATTTTGAACAGATTCTACTAAATATCAATATAATCTGTAAATAAATAAAACTTGGACTCCCATGACTGGTAGTTGGCTATTTGACAAGCACATGCATAAGATAAAATAATGCATTAATATTAGAAAATAAAATGCTTCCGAGAATATTAAAATATATTTTATAACATTAATTGGGGAGTCAGATTCTTCAATGCTTTTATATTGAAATGTATATATTAAAATTATTTAGGATATGTAGTAAAATTTTAATTGTTTTAACATTTAATAAGGTGAAGTGGTTCAATTACATGAAAGTGACAGTGTTGTTGAATGTAAAAATAATTGTATAAGATCATGTATCTTCCTTAGGTATCTCAAAACATTATTTGAAAAATTATTTAAATTATTACATTTATAAATGGTAGGTCATTTAACTTGATATTTTTCAAAAATTAGTTATTGGATGCCAGGTTAATCTATGTAATTTTCTAGTGGAGTCATTTAACTATACTTAGTAATATTATGTATTTATTACAATCTTACCTCTTGGGTTAGACATCAAATATCTATATAGAATGTAAATTCCCCTTTTGTTTATTTTGTCAATGTTAAATCAAAATACAAAATGTTTGGGTCCTTAAAGGGACATTCACAAAGTATATTTTGTATAGATTTTTAAAAATATCATACAAGAATTTAAACATATTTAGAAAGTACTATAGAATTACATTCAGTCTTTAAATATACTTGTTAAAATAAAAAAAACAATGCACATATCTTAGTCAATGATATAAGGCATCTATATGCAAACAACAATCAGCATCAAAATAGCCTATGTAGAGATGTATTTAATCCAAGAATATATATAATTACAATATAATGATTGAATAACAAAACATATTAAGTTGTTCAAATATAAGAATATTATACAAAATGCATTCATAACATATAGCTTAATGTCCCTCTACGCTGAAGGCTAAAAAAGACCTCATTTAATAAATATATTTCAGTCAGTGTGTAAAACAATCTAGAAGTTAATCTAAATTTGCTTTACTCATATGTTAGACTCATTTAGCAAAAGGAAGGTGCCTAGGTTTATGATATTTTAAGCATTATTGTGAAATGTTTATTTAAAGGGACATGAACTCAAAATATACTTAAAGGTAGACAGTTAAAAAATTAATGATTTATACATTCTGAATGAGTATTCTATTTGAATCAACTTTAAAACGTGTCTCATATTATGAATGCTCATTGTGATGTTGCTATCATTACTTTAAAAATAAGGCAGTAAATAGCTAATTTATTTGCTTCAGTACTCTGGACAGAACTTGATTGTTTGGAATAATTGATGCAACAATCGTCAAGGACAACCCAGGTTTTTATTAAACAATTGTCCGTAATATAAAATATCATTATTGATTTGCAAAGAAACATAACAAGATAACTGTTAACATTTGATAATCGGATTAAAGAATAAAGTTGATTAACATTTCATGCTCAATCACCAATGCTAAATTTGTTTGGACAGTGTCCCTTTAAGAGATTTAAAGAGTGTATTTACTTATCTTGCTATCTTGACATACTTTGCTTGAAAAGCATATCGAGATCGGCTCAGTAGATGAAGATTGGTGGATGCACAGAGATGCCTTATGTGATTGTCTCAACCATGTGCATTTAAATTTCTTCTGTTGAGGATATATAAATACTAATGGAAAATGATTCACATTTTAAAGTCTAAACAATCTTCTATCTCTACAGATCATTTGATACAATTGTTTGTAATGTCTCTTTAAAACTAAAGACGCCATTGCACAATAACATATATGAGCACTTCAGACAAATACAAGCTCGAGGTTTATTTGCGAATAACAAAGCTGTAGTTTAATATTTATAAACAGATTATCCAAGTTACTGACATTCTAACCTGAATTTTAACATTAATAAATATTGCGTGGGAAACGCATCTTGAAACACCAGATTAGCATCTTTAAACATTAGAGTCTAATGTCACGCAATAGCACACAATCAATGTGCATTCTAAAGACATTTAATAGAGCAATGTCAATACTTCACAATAAATGTATTTAAAGAACAATAAAGACATACAATATGAAATGTGTATTTGTATTAAAGAAACAGACCGTTATTAAACCGAGAAATGTCTACAACATTAATAATGTGACAGTATTAGATTTTAAAGAGTATTTAATCATTAATATTTAACGGATCACGGATATTAAATCTGCGTCACACATATCCGCATGACAGGCCCATGAGTTACAAATAAGTCTACATGAAAAATAAAGTAACAGCACCACCAAGCGGTATGTGTAAGGAAGTTACTAAGATATGAAACATTAAGGAACGGCCAATCAGAGTTCATCACACAAACACAACTTGAGTCAGGATGGTCTCACAGACATTATAACAATATTTCTAACTTTTATCCAATCAGATGTACAGATAAATTGTCCCATGGTGCATCTCATGTTTACTTCACCATATAAAAGTCCATTACACGTTGCCATCTTTGTCAGTTCTCTAATGCCTGCAGGCAGTGTTATATATTAATATTATTATAATATATTTAGTAGCCAACCGAGCAGGCATGTCAGTTCCCAGGTTCACCAAGGAGGAGAGCGCTGCACTGGTCCACGCCGTCAAGGACTTTTATCCCCAGCTGTTTGGGAACAAGAGGAGGTTGACAGATGCGCCTGTTAAGAAGGCCCTCTGGGAGTCTATCACCAATGCGGTTAGATTGGTGTGTGACGTCCAGAGGACCCAGGATCAGATCATGAGGAGATTCGGAGATATGAGGTTGCGTTTATCGAAAAAAGTAAACCTCATAAGGGACTGGGTACAAGCCCGTAAAAGAGGGGGCCAAAGAAAGGCCCCGCGGAAACTGTACCTACTCCCTTATGAGGTGACTTTATGCGAGCTCCTCAATCTCCGGGTCCCCAAAAGATTTAGATCCTCGCCATCCTCGGCCTCCTCTTCTTCCCTCCCAGCTGCGGGATCTGAAAGTCCTGACGCGGGGGCCAGGGCAGCTGCTTCTCCGTCCGGTGGCCTGGGAGGAGATGATAGAGAATCTGAACCAGGTAATTATCCAACTTCATATAATATTTTTTTTTTTTTTTTTATAATCAAAAAATGTGTATATAGTCAGATACTAAACCTATACAGATCTCACAACATACACTACATATGATGTTTAGATATCTGATTTTAGATTATTGACACATGAAATAGGAATGATGTTTCTTGCGCTCTACAGAATATGCGTCACAGAGCGGAAATGTAATTTCTCATCCACGTTAACATGGGTTTGCGGAAAGTGGCATTGCTTTATACATGTTGTTCAAATGACGGATGCGTAATTCCGCTTGGAATCATTGCGCAATGATCGCGAAAATGGCATTTCTCATCCACGTTAACATGGGTTTGCGGAAAGTGGCATTGCTTTATACATGTTGTTAAAAATTAAATGGGAATTCTTAGATTAGTGAAGAATACAGTATTGTTATTTTAAATATTATAGCTAATAAAAAACGAATAATACAAAAAAATTATAACATATGGCCATCAATTGATGATTATGTAATAACAAGCAGATATTCTTAAAGATACAGTAAACAACACAACTGATTGAAAATAAGAGTCCAGGATATATTTATAATTAATTTAATTGAGGAAACAATTAACTCATGGGACTACCAAAGGATTAATATTTTTCAATTGATTTGTTATTAATGTAAATTTTTTTGGCATGATTAGTATTAATGATATGCAATCCTCATTTAATATATTACAGATATGGATGTGGCTGCTGGATCCTCAAGCCAGGGCTTGTCACAGTATGGTATGTCTCTTTTTAATTGACATTTGTCTTAGAAACATGAACTGAACATTACATACTAAATACACATTGTTCAATATTTATATGTAATGTCTATTTAATAGATGAAAATTAAATAATTATTCGGATATCCTTAAATAACATATTACATTTTAATTGCATGCTCAATACCATTCAGGACATCAACATATGGAGTAGATAATTCATTAACAACAACATTGTGGAATCAATTTAATTTTAGATTAAAGGGATACTGAGCTACAATTATTAATATTGTCATTCAGATACAGTATGCAATATTAATAAACATAAAAATATAATACTATCATCATATGTGACATATTCTATTGCTAAATGTATTGTATAATAAAGAAAGTACGTTTATGTGCATCTAAATTTTGGTTGACCAACCTGGGTTTTTATTGATGATTGGTGGATACCTTCAACAAACAATATTTATTGAATCCAATATTCCTTATCTGCCTTTAAGATTAATATCGAGCAACATTCTAATTATAATAGGAGTCAATGTTAAATCATTTTTTACAGTTTGAACATAGAAATCAATTATTTAAATTAATCATGTCAGTGTCCCTTTAAGACAAAATAGATTCATTCATCTTTACATTCTTTTTATTAAAAACTATTGATATATAAATCACATTCTCTGTTGGAGTTACTTTATAGATATCTGCATACTCTAACAGCACCATGATTACATATTTGTAATAATCAATTTTGTTTTGTATTGTGATAAATATGTGTTGTGTCCTAAACAAGATTACTGTACATTGCAAAAATGGCTCGATGTGACACATGTGTTTGTTTAGATTTGTCAACAGATGCTCCTCAATATGTGGTTTGTGTGTATTCTTGTAACTTCTTAAGGACATATGACAAAATTATTCTGTCATAAAACAATTGAGCAAAGTGAAAGCTGTGTCCTTAAAGGGTTAAGAACATTGATAATTGGGTATATTTAGATATGCAATAGCAGCATCTGAGATGAATTTGATGTCTAATGTAGTCTGACATTAAACATATGTTCAATACAGATATTTTTACAGAATCCCCTTGATTCAATCAAGCATTTTCTGGTGTAATGACTGCTCTATTCTTCACATTTTAAAGTTGATTAATGTTAAAATTCTAGACAGATGTGATTTAGTGATATCCCAAATGTGTTTAATAATATATATCTATATCATTCATAGAGAGAGTTGGTGTGGTGAGCCCACAGGAATCCAGCAGTGACATAGAGACGCCTTTGCGGTCTCCTGGTAAGTCCATTGACTCATTTATATGTAATTGAAGGTGTATTGCTAATCAATATTATGATCATGATTCTGATGAAGCATAACATTATAAAAATTCAAAATATTTATCTTCTGATTATATATTAATTTATTTTTCATATTGAACGATTAATAATTTCAACTTTATTAGTCTACACATTTGTTATTCATAAGATGTATAACATATGTTTGTTTCCATTAGATTTCTTGACAACAGTCATCAAGTGATACACACATGAGAAATCTTAAATGTTCTATGTACTATGCTTTTATGAATTTAACATTAATACAAACAATACATTAAAATTAAGATTCATTGACAATAACAAATCTATTGTCATTTGTATGCTCCATCAAAATGATGTAAATCATAACTTTGTGTGTGTATATCTTTAATGCAACATTGATGTGCGTATTTGAGCAACAGTAACATATGTTATAATATCTGATCTTAACGTGTACACAACATGTTATGTTTTACAGAGATTGATGTCACATGTGGGACGGAGGAGGAAGAGGCTGCCTTGGAGTCTGATGGTATGTGAAATATATCTATCATGTTTCCAACATGTTTCTTTTTTGGAAATCATTTTATTGAAGACATTAAAAGTCTACAGCTTTTGCCCTTTAAAAAGGAATATTATTTGTCTGTTCAAATACACTACTGCCCCCTTTCTATATCAGGCAGCATGAAATTCTGCTTGTATATTTATTTTTAAAAATTTATAATTCATGCCATCATTATGTCACATGCATATTCCATGCCAAAACACAATAATAAGGTTCAAATTGTACAGACAGTCATTGATATTCATCTGAGTGCCTATATACATACCATATCCTCATTTCATAATTGTTTAAAAATTCAAACACACTTCGAAGTATATTGAAAACATAATCAATTTGAAATGCGTTGATTTGATGTCAGGATGTATGAGATATTAATATATTTTCTTTACATTTTCAGATGGATCCACCACTTCTGGTCATCTGGTTTCCGCCCCTGCCCAGTCACAGACCCCTCCCCATGCACACACCCATGACCATGGCCACACCCCTGCACAGACCCAGAGCCCTTCCCATGACCAAACTCATGACCATGCCCAGACCACTGCCAGCCCTTCCCATATTTCAAATCCTGTCCCTCCCACAAAACGCCCATACACCCCCCTTTGCCGCTCTCCCCGTATTCTGGCCCGTACAGCTGCCCAGACCCAAACTCCCCACTCCCCAGCTGTACGGCCTACCCCGGAGCGGCAGCTCATCCCTCCCCAAGCCATTCACATCCCTCCCCAAGCCAATCCCATCCCTCCCCCCTGTCTCAACCTTCATTGTCCTGGGTGTCAGATTGTCCTTCCCAGGCACAGCTGTAAGTATCATTCTAAATACACTTTATAAGATACTTAAAGGTACAGTGAAGTTAAATTGGTTAAATTGTGATTCAAATCCAGCATGCAATGTTAATCAAATTTATAATTTAATACTCTTATGAATTATTCGTCATTCTCTTGATATATTTTTTGAAAAAAAGTAATTCCTATAATTAGTTTAAACAATAAAATAAATCTGGCCATCATTTCTTTATTGTTGGATGAATGTATCCATCAACCAGCATGCACAAACAAAGTTGATAAACAAATATTGGCTTCCATAAAAAGCAACATTCTTGCATTCAAAATATAGCTTGAGAATTAAAACATATAATGAATATGTGTAATTTATAAAGATTTGTCATGTCATGCTCTATCTGAATGAGTCCATTAAATATTTAGGTTCAGTGTCCCTTTAATTGGATATCGCTACATATACCAAACACCACTACTTGGATCCAAAATTTTATGTACAAATGTGGATACATTATCTCTTGTCTAACCCAGTGGGAATGTAATTTCTTCTGGTTGCTATGTTTACACAGCTTGTCCTCAATGCAAAAATGTTTAAGGATAGGTGTGCCTACCACAGTCTAAATTTAATTTTTAAATTGCTGATGTAAGTACAATGTAAATCCTTTAACAAGATTTGATACACTCAAGCTGTATAAGTGGATCATCTAAAACCAATTAAAGGGGACAACATGTTTGAGTAACATGTCCCTTTAATGATTTCTGTCTGTCTGAATAACCTAATTCATGTGTAAAGAATAAATGTAAACTAATTTATGTAAAGAATTATTTGTCTTTATGATGACAATGTATGTATTAAAATTTTTTAGTCTGTTGTGTAATTATCCTTAATATTTTATTTTATTTTATTTTAGGCTGTGACTCAGCATGGCTCATGCTAGAAGGGATAGCAAGAGTAGAGCAGGCCGTGTTGAGGAATGCAGCTGTCCTGAGAGGGATGAACGACACCATGCAGGCCCAGCTCCGGGTTCAGGACTTGACTCTGCGTGAAATTATGCGATTATGTTCAAGGCCTGAATCTGGAGCTGGACATGCACAGGACAATGAAGAGGATGACCAGTAAGTGGAGGATCTGGATATGCTCCATGGTGGCAGATAAGAATCCTCCGTCCACATGTTGAATTTGTATTTTTAGTGTTGCCATTTGGCCTTTTTTTCTGTTTATTGTTGTGCCTGTTGCACTCTTTTACCTTGTCATATGTCTCCAATGGGGCTATGCTGGCCCTTGGCAACTCTCTTCATGGACTGTGATGCACTGTGTTACCTTGTCATATGTCTCCAATGGGGCTATGCTGGCCCTTGGCAACTCTCTTCATGGACTGTGATGCACTGTGTTACCTTGCCATGTGTCTCCAATGGGGCTATGCTGGCCCTTGGCAACTCTCTTAATGGACTGTGATGCACTGTGTTACCTTGCCATGTGTCTCCAATGGGGCTATGCTGGCCCTTGGCAACTCTCTTCATGGACTGTGATGCACTGTGTTACCTTGTCATATGTCTCCAATGGGGCTATGCTGGCCCTTGGCAACTCTCTTCATGGACTGTGATGCACTGTGTTACCTTGTCATATGTCTCCAATGGGGCTATGCTGGCCCTTGGCAACTCTCTTCATGGACTGTGATGCACTGTGTTACCTTGTCATATGTCTCCAATGGGGCTATGCTGGCCCTTGGCAACTCTCTTCATGGACTGTGATGCACTGTGTTACCTTGTCATATGTCTCCAATGGGGCTATGCTGGCCCTTGGCAACTCTCTTCATGGACTGTGATGCACTGTGTTACCTTGTCATATGTCTCCAATGGGGCTATGCTGGCCCTTGGCAACTCTCTTCATGGACTGTGATGCACTGTGTTACCTTGTCATATGTCTCCAATGGGGCTATGCTGGCCCTTGGCAACTCTCTTCATGGACTGTGATGCACTGTGTTACCTTGTCATATGTCTCCAATGGGGCTATGCTGGCCCTTGGCAACTCTCTTCATGGACTGTGATGCACTGTGTTACCTTGTCATATGGCTCATATATTCCTTATTTTTACAAGATTATTTATAAACGTTGTGTATGTTTTCTTACATACTAATAAAATACATTTTATTTCACAAATCTTTGTCCTCATTCTTCCTGTTATTTTTTGAAAGCTCTAGTTTATGTTGTTGATCCTTAAAGGGACCTACCAAATATATTTGTTATACTGAAATCATATATGTAAGACAATAGTAAATGACTTTAAGATTAACATCTCCAATGTAATCTTATTATTTGTCTTTATATTATTTTCTCTTAGCTCTATCATTGCCTGATTATGATTAGCAGAGTAATTTCTTTATATATGTATATATAGATTGGTATTTGTGTATATATGTATATTTAAATGTTCAGATCCATGTGTGTATTTAGAAAGTCTGCATGAATTGATGCACCTTTACCAAATGATCTGAGTATTGATAAAATGATATAATCCCTGTAAAGTCTTCATTTTATTGAAATAGTATTGACTATGTGTATGCTCTTTTTAAAAACAAAATAATGTCCCTTTAAGTGATGTTGATCACAATTGTTAATGAATGTATTTCCATTTGTAAAGCGTTTTTGTCCTTTTTACAAGAACAAGGACATATAATTTTATTAATAAACAATCTTATTGTAATGTTGACAGCACCTGTATTTCATTTTCAAATCTATATTAGTGTAAAAGTGTAACCAAATAAATCTCTGTGTGTAATGCAAATAATTTAGATGATGAATATTAGTTAACTAATATGTTAACAAAATACATCTCCTCCCATATATGGCTATAGGTAGGCTGACAATAATTAAACCTGAATAAATGACACGTTTAATCAATACATGTATAACTATTGTTATTCAACAACAATCCAAACATATCTTAAAACATCAATGGCATATGTATTTCTCATGTGTATCTTTTAAATGTTAAAGATATACACCATAGCTATAGTTCAAGGGACAGTCAAGTCCGAAAAGATGATTCAGGATTTGTTGTCATTCCTAGATAGCAATCTACACACATACTAGTTCCTAAAATATAAATACGTTTCTTAGTGATATGCCAAGATGTCACTGAGTCCTTGTATTGTCTGCGGTTTTTCTGCGATCTCGGATGCGCCATGTTGCTTAAGACGTCACCTGCCAGGCTGTCCAATGATTCCTTGTATTGACTGACGTTCTTACGTGATCAGGAATATGCCTTTTATTGGATTGCGTTTTGACGCGATCAAGGATGCGCCTTTTTTTTTGGGCGTTCTTACGTGATCAATAATGTGCCTTTCATTGGATGGCGTTCTTACGTGATCAAGGAAGCGCCATGTTAAGACGGCACATGTAAAGGTAAAAAAACGTCTGATTGGATTACGTAGTCACGCAATATTTGTGCACGTTAAAAACGTTTGTGACTGCATCCAATTTTAAAAAGCTTGCGAATATGTATTATTTGCATCATGTTACATTGTTGACCCGTAGCTGATAAAGACCACCACATTCTCTTTTGCTGTATGTCTGGTTGAATCAACGAACGAAAGAAAAATGTTTTCATGCATAGGATATTTCTAGGCAAGTGCAAATCTCTACAGTCCATGTTTAATATGTTTGTCAACAATATGTTCCTTTTTCTGAAAAAATTAATGTTGTGTTTAATGTTGAATATATCTAATTAATAAATATGCGCTATTGTGTTTGAATAAAGTAATCAATATGCATTTATCTTTATCATATGCTAAATATATGATGCCGACTTCTTCTAAATGTAATTTCGTTGTATATTTTATTAAAGGTTCATTAGACACTCACATTATAAATCAAAAGCTTGGATTTTGTCTCTAGTTAGATAGTCCATTGTTTAACCAATACGTTTATTTTTTCTTCTGTTCTAAGAAAATGTAAGTAATTTTCTTACTCCTCGCAAAGCCTCTGAGTTTCATGTGAGTACATTCTCCAGCTTTCTCCAGTTTGTGTAAAGGGTCTTTTCATATGTTAATGATGGGGTATTGTGTTGTTTTACGGTTGTAATGGGGGTTTCGTCTATATTTTCAATATAGCTAACCCTATTTTATTTTCAAGTGTTTGAAGCTTTTTAATATTGATATCAGTATATGTTAATCTTGTTGTTTGTAGTAGTGTCTATTACATACAGTTATGTTAAAAATATAGGATACTGTCCCTTGAATGCAAATGTTGTTTTTTGTATCATGTATGAGATCCACATAGTTTAATCTTCAAATATATTATTGTTAGCATATTTTCACCCCCCCCCCACTCCTAAAAGGACTTTAAACCATATTCATTGTTAAAAAAAAATGTCTTTACAATAAAATATTAGCACAATAATGTCTCTTAAAGAAAATAGACTTTATTTAACACGTCAATATAAATGTGATTTCAAAATTTTTTTTTTTTACAAAGTACATGTAGATATACCAACAAGCTTAAAATATGTGTTAGCATATGTAATGTTGTTAAAGGGACAGTTTAGAAAAAATATAATGTTTTTCATTATTCTAAAAGTCAATTATGTAATATCAAGGATATCAAATGTTTCTCAACAATTGAACATTTGTCTGGGTTTATTTAAATTTGCTATCTAAACCTATGAGGTTGGTGTGCTCATTTCTTCGATCTTGAAGAGTGCTTGTAATCATTATACAATTTGAGCACTAGAGGGCATTTTGATAGCATTTGTATATGTAAAACCTTGTGCTCATACAGCATATTATTGACCATGTATTGATCATTGATATCTAAAATGTTGTTATGTATGAACAACAAATAAGTGGTCATTTTTCATAGTCATAGATACAAGGGTAAGCACATAAGTCACACATGTATTTCTCCATGTTTTGTTGTTTCAAACTTTATAATGCGTAATACAGTGTTTTCTTTGTAATCAATAATTTTCTGACTGTCCCTTTAAGCTGTGTTATTGGCATTCAAACAGTAATATGCCATCATGGATAATTGTTATGGTAATTTAGTTAGCGATTCGGGAAACAGTTTGGACATCACATCACAGAAACCAATCAATATCATGAACAAGGATAGGTATGTGATGATGTGGTTTTCACACACTTATAACCCACACTCTGCAAACAATCTGCCTCCATGGACCCGGTCCCATAGAAGTCGATTATATACAGAGTGTGGTCCACAAGTGTATGAAAACCACATCATCACATACCTATCCATTACACATTAAATTAAAAAAAGCAGTGAAGATGAAAAAAATACTTACTTCCTCTTCCTTCCCCTCTTCCCACGGGGCTGAGGCTCTGGGAGAGGCAACTGCCGACTCCGAAGAGTCCTCCTTGGAGCTGTTGGGGGAGGAGTGGAAGGAAGAGTACTGGGACGACCAAGGTGAGGAGTAGATGGCTGGGGAGGAGAAGATGGATGAGGAGGAGAAGATGGCTGAGGAGGATGAGTAGATGGCTGAGGAGGAGGAGGAGTAGATGGCTGAGGAGGAGGAGGAGTAGATGGCTGAGGAGGATGAGATGGGCCGGCAGGAGGAGATGGCCCAGCAGCAAGAGGCCCAGCAACAAGAGGCACAGCAACAGGAGGTAGACCAGCATGCGCCTCCCGGAAAAAAGTGAACATTTCTTGATGAAGCTGAAATATTCTTGTTTGGCCTTCTTCTATTCGATTCAGTATGTTGATGATTTCATTTTGTCCTTGAATAATTTGATTTTGGCCATCAAGTATTCTGTGTCGTCCTTCTATATTTTCTATCCGGGAGGTACGCATCTGGTCTATGTACTCCAGTAGAACCCGCACCTCCGCTATTTCCTCTTGTTGTGCTTGTTGAACCCGTGCACGGCGGGGTGCCCGTGCACGGCGGAGTGCGGGTCTTTGAGGGACCTCGGGTTCCGCGGGTTCCTCCTGTGCTTCCGGGGCCTCTTCATCATCTCCCGTGCGCTGTTCGTCACGGGGGGCCTCTTCCCTCCGAAGTGGAAATTCCTCACCACCACTCTCATCCCGGGGAGATGCAGGAGGCTGTGCTGCCTCGTCCCCAGACTCTGTATATAAAAAAAATAAAAAAAAATAAAGAAATGTATATATTAGCATATTTGCAAATAAAGGTTTAAATGACTTAGCTTACGATACAATTACAAATGCAGAATCATTAATCCACTTTGAAATCTAACAAACAATCAATACTATTTCCGCTTTTTCTAAACCGTGTTTGTGATATCTGTGGTCAATGGGAATGTTTTTGCGTTTGTTTTCAGTCTGTTTAAATGCACACCTAACCTATAGCCTAGATACTGATGTAACCGCAAAGTAATAGAATGCGTGTAAACAACGTTATAGCATTAATCTGATCCTTAACACATGAAACCCAATGTTTTATCTTTCATGATTTAGAAGCATACATTTTGTATCAACTTTCGAATGTACTTTTCTTATCTAATTCGCTTAATTCTCTGGATATTCTTTGCTGAAAAGCATATCTAAATATGCTTATAAGATGCTGATTGTTAGCTGAATATAGCTGCCTCCTGTGATTGTTTCACTGTGTGCATGGCTATTTCTTCATTAAAATATATCTCAAGAATGAATCAAATTAGGTAATATAAGTACATTTGAATGTTTTGTCAAATTGTATTCGCTACCTCAATCATGAAAGTAAATGTTTGCGTATAGTGTCCCTTGAAATACATTTGTATGTGAAATTATTGTTCAATGAGCTTACCGTCAGATGAGAGTGGCAGGTTCCCGGTATCGATTCCTCCGATACCGACTACTTCCACCTCGGAGATGCTGGGCCGCAACATTTCCTCCCATCGGCAGTACTCCATTTCAATGGCAGGGCCGCCACCGGTCCCTGCGGCATGTCGGGCCTCCAGGCTTAACTTTTTTTTCAGTTCAAGTTTACAGTCCCGGTACCGATGTTTGATAGAATCCATATCTCGGTTCCGGCCACCCACTGCATTGACTGCATTCCTGATCTCGTTCCAGAGCCTCCTCCTGTCAGTCGGGGTGGTCTTTTGGTGCTGCAGCATCCTATGCCTGGCCATATAGGCCTCTACTTGGGCCTCCTTCTCCTCCATCGAAAACCTCGCCTCCCTAGTCGCCTTGGCCTTCCCCTGTGATGATGCCCTCTGTTTCCCGGACTGTGAAGCCCTACTCTGACCGCCACTGGGCCCAGCCACTTGGTCATCTTGAACCAAGTGGCTGGGTCCACCCACCGCTTCCACCCCCGCTTCCTGCCCCCCTTCCTGCCCCCCTTCCTGCCCTGTTCCTCTCCCCCTCCCTCTACTCCCCCCTCTACCTGTCCCCTGCCTGGCCTCCATCTCTTCCCTAAACTAAACCCCAAATAATCAAACAAAAAGTGAGTGTGATGAAATTAAAGGGGGTCAAAATAAAGAACTAAAAAGACAAAAAAGGTGCTTAAAGTGTGAGAGGGATGTAAAAAACAAAGAGGGTAAGGAGTATTTAAATAAACGAAAATAATAAGACTAAAAGGAGGATATGTAAACTAAATGTAACTAGGGGATGGGTATGGGATGGGTATGGGGTATGGGATAAGAGTAAATGGGATGAAAGGGAATGGGACTACAAGGAATGGGGTATGGAGTGTAGTATGAGGGGGTAGGGGGTATGGAGTGTATGTAGTGTTATTGATAAGTGTATGTATGTATTGAATGTGTTTGCGTGTAAATGTGTTAAGTGTACAGAAAAATCACTCGCTCGCTAACTCACACTACTTCTAATTCTCACTAACAAACACTCCCACTAACGCTCACTAACTACCACTAACTGACGCTCCCACTAACAACTCTCACTAATAACTCCCACTAACTCACTCACGCTCCCACTAACAGACTCTCTCCCACTCCCACTAACTACCACTAACTCACTCACTCTCTCACGCTAACACTACCAACTGACTCTCTCACGCTAACACTAACTCTCAAAAATTCTCAAACTCTCTATTCTTAAACCTCCAATCTCCAAAGACCCAACAGCAACACAGTCAAAGAAGCCATGCTTGTGTGGTGCTTATATACCCTGTGTAAATGTTTAATGATGTACCTATTTGCGTTGTAAATTGTGTTCAGGTGTGCTTTATTATCAATTAATATTAGTGCAATGTGTATTAGGTGTGTGAATTTGCGCATGCTCATTTTGAGTTGGTATTTGTGGAATGTGTAGAATGCGATGATGTCATAGTGGTCGTTTTCTCTAACATTGTCCAATAGTATTCTTTTTAAATGTGATTTTGCGATGGTGTGTTCTTCGTGAAGTGTTGTATATGTATGTTTGTCATAATATATAGTGATATTGAATGCGATTTTGTTTCGAGTGTATGTATATCATTTTTAATCCTTGTTGTTATTTAGCGATTTTCCGCATCTTAAAGTATATGCGTATTCCCCGTATAAAATTTTATTAAAACATCCCCCGCTTGTGAATGTGTAATGCTTGTGTGCTTTGTTGATTGATTGTTGTTGTGACATTTGCGGCGTGTTATTGTTGTGCATGATGTGGTATGCGTCATATGACCGAGCTGTACGTATTCTCGCGAGATCGAGTGTTAGGTGAAAAAAGCAATTTTTTGCCTTTCCCATTGATCTCTATGGGAGACTGTCTAACGCGGGCAGTATTACGCGTGTGACATACACCCGTTAGGAGCATCGTTAGATGGTCTTATTTTAACTCTAAATACCGGAGTCAAACAATGACGTGCGTTAGACATAAACACGCGTGGCGTTAACAGCCCTTTTACCGCCGAACTCCAAATCTAGGCCTAGGAATGGTGCTTGGTTTTTTTTATTGTTTGGTGACATTTAATTGTGGTTTTGCAATATAAATTCCTATTATTATATTATTTATTTTACTGCTTTCTTTAGGCAGTGTTATTAGGTATCTGGAACCTGTGCATAATTTAGATATCAGAGGTTGGACACATCCTCACAATGACCAGTATTTATTTAATAGAAGATTGCACTAAAAGACAAACAAAACGTTTAGTGGATAAGTAAGGAGAGAGCATTTGCTGATCTGGGGAATAAGAGTATAAGAGTAAGTGATAATTTAGAGAATTGGGAAGAAGGTTTAAAGGTATTGAGTAATTTAATTAGGAAACACACAAGATCAGTGTGGAACAAGAGCACATATGATAAATATTTGGCTAGGCATATCATACCCCGGGGGTTAATGGACAGACTGTTTCCAAGGTTTGTGTTAGACATGTGCGATTCGATTCGGTCCGAATCGAAATTCGGCCGAATTTGTCGAATTCGGAGATTCGGGTCGATTCGAATTTCCGAATTGTGGTAGTACCAAATCTAACGAATAAATCCGAATTGATTCGAATAAATCCGAATCGATTCGAATTTATTCGGTAGATTTGGATGGCCATGTATTACACTAGTTTTGTACAGTATATTAGGTTTTATCACTCTGCTATGGGTTAAACCTAATATACAGTACATAAACTAGTGTAATACACAGCACATCCCACCTAACACTTACCGAAATTCCCGAATTTCCGAATCGAACCGAACCTAATCAAACCGAATCCAGCCAAATTTTTTCGAATCCAAAAGAATCCGAATAAATCCGAAACTAACTCATTCATTTTTTCCGAATTCAAATTGATCCGAACGAAATTCGAATCGATCCGAATTGATCCGAACCGAATCAAATTTTTCGAAGCTGCACAAGTCTATTTTGTGTTTCACATTAGTGGATACAACAACGTTTTAAATTATGGGGAGGTGAAAAGTTTGCTGCATTAGAAACAGTGTATCCAGAGGTTTTCTGGGAAAAGCAAGCATCCTGACTTGTTTAGATTTGTTAAATAAACTACACAATGAGTTATTTTCTTTATACATTAGTGGATATAAAGAGAGATGGGAGAATGTCCTGATATCCTGCTCTGAAATGTTACTGGCTATACTTTCAGATTATGAGAAGGAATTTATATCAGAATTAGTATAATTGGTTTGGCTATAAAAGCAAGTGTTATTTTGCTAGCATTTTATATTTTAATAAAGTAAGTTGTTATACTTACCACTTGCTGCCAGACCTCTTTATTAGCCACTGAACTATTTTTGGATTGCTGGGAGTTCCTACCTCACCGGGTATCAGTCTACTGCAGGGGTGTCCAAACTTTGCTCTCCAGAGGTTTTGGAACTACATTTCCGATGATGCTCAGCCATCATTTTATCTAGCTGAGCATCATGGGAAATGTAGTTCCAAAACCTCTGGAGAGCAAAGTTTGGACACCCCTGGTCTACTGGGTGACTGTTTGATCCCAGCTTGCGCTAGTGCACCAAGGGAGGTGCTTCACTATATATTGCTGACCAGTCATTGGAGATTAGTCTGCTGAGTGACTGTATTGATCCCAGGCTGCATCTTCTACACCACTAGGGGTGTCTCACCAAATGTGAGTGTGTTTTTCTACTGACATTATCTTACATACCTTTTCATACAATATTGGGCCATGTGGCGCTCTGTCCTCTTATGTTGTCTACAGATTTATGATCCAGGATCTTGACTTTGATTCTTTTACAGACATCTGCCTTGACCCTCATTATCATCCGTACCTGTTTGACATCATCGTGGTTACTTGGGACCTTACACTTTATTATAAAGTTACCGTTGTATTACTCTTTTTATCATATGTTTTTGTATTATTTGTGTTTATATATGTTCTGATTTAATCTGTTCACATCTACCATATTCTCTTTCTCAGTGTTAATATATATATATCGCTGTGTTCAGAATTGTTAACATTTCTAGTTTGCCAAGGGCGCCCCCTATATATTTCTTTCTTATATCAGAATTAGATTCATAAATAAATGAATGTAATAAAAAAACTGGTATGTTTGAATGATTGGAAGCTTTTAAATCTACTTACAAAGAAATGAGGGAGGAGCAAGATAAAAGGGAGGATGAAATATTTAGAACTAAGTGTGAGAAGTTTAGTAGGGGCCTCACATTTTTTTTAGAGGGGTCGATTCGTCACATGGGGTGACAGAAGCTCCAGGAGGAGAGTAAACCCCAAACCATCAATATCTAATTTACCAGCTGCCTCCTCCTTTAGATATGTATAAAAAAAGGCCTTGAGGCAATTGAGACACACTATGCTATAAGAGACTATCAAATGATCTCACTGCATTATTTTTGAAACAATATGATAATTTCATTTTAAATGCAAGGATACAAAATATAATCTTGGCTAATTAATTAAATTAAATAGCAACTTTTTATCTTTTATCTAAAATCCACAAAAAGTAAGAGACACCCCTAGGCCACCTAGTACTGTCAGGGAATGGTACTATGTGTGAGAAAGCCAGTAAATACTTGGATCTAAGATTGAGACCTATAGTGGTAACCTTGCCCTCGTATGTGAGGGATACTATGGAGGTTCTAGGCTGAATTATATCAGGATTGATGATGACACTATGTTAATGACATGCTACGTAGAGTAGCTATATACCTCTATCCAACATGAATTTGGATGTGAGGCAAGAAGTATTTTCTTAGAGATGCAAAGTAATATAAATACCAAATGCATTAATTGTTTAATTGAATTATTGAAATTTGTACTCACACACAATTTTGTATTTGATGACAGATACTTCAACTGAGAGTGACTGTAATGGGCATGGCCTGTGCTCCCGCCTATGCAAATATTTATTTGAGTTGGTGGGAGTGGGAATGAGTCTTAAATTATGTACTTTCTAAGTACACTGACCATTTACTGATGGGGTTACAGTATATCAATTAGACATGTGCGATTCGATTCGGTCCGAATTGAAATTTGGACGAATTTGTCAAATTCGGAGATTCGGATCAATTCGAATTTCCGAATTGCGGTAGTCCCGAATCTACCGAATAAATCCGAATCAATTTGAATTTATTCGGTAGATTCGGATGGCCGTGTATTATACTAGTATTGTACAGTATATTAGGTTTTATCACTCTGCTATGGGTTAAACCTAATATACAGTACATAATGCTAGTGTAATACACAGCACATCCCACCTAACACTTACCGAAAATCCGAATTTCCGAATCGAACCGAACCGAATCGAACCAAATCCAGCCAAATTTTTTCGAATCTGAAAGAATCCGAATGAATCCGAAACGAATTCATTTGATTTTTTCCGAATTCGAATCGATCCGAAACGAACCGAAATGAAACAAATTTTTCGAAGCTGCACAAGTCTAAATCAATGGCTTTGTTCATCTTGTGGAAGGGAAATGTGGATTTAATGAGTAAATTTGTTGAATTTCTTAATACAAATTACTTAAATTTGAAATTAACAATGAAGGTGAGTTATTGTTATGTGCACTTTCTAGATTTGAGGATTACAAGATAAATGAATGGCATCTTGGTTACAGAGCTATATAGAAAAGAAACTTCCACTATTTTTTTATTGAGATTTGAGAGCTGCCACCATTCTGTACCAATTTTTCACATTTCTAAGGGTGAGGAGGAATTGTTCTGAGATTTGAGACTTTAATAGGAGTTAAAAAGAAGTCACCCTAGGGAATTTAAAAAAACCTACTATAGGGCTCTCCACACTCCCAGGAATTATTAGCTTACATCCAAAAATAAAGGCAAAGGGAAATGTAATAATATAATTTGTTTTGTGAGTTAATTCAATTCTAGCTCAGGTGATAATGAAATCATTTTGAATAAACAGATACAGGTATTGGAAACTAACACTACAATTGCTAGGACCCTTGGTGGGAGGATCAGAACTAGTTGGCAATGCTTAGGGATAAATTAATGTGCAGCCATTTTATACACAAAAAGAACATAAGAAAGAAAATTAGGGAACTCATATGAGCGGTTTCTGCTCCTTTTGTGGTTCTTTTGTGTTTATATGCTCAGTGTTAAATCTATAAAAAATATTCCTACATAGTATCAAAAAGATCAAGGGTTGCTTTAATTGTAGAACTAAAAACAAAGTACATGCGACCTAAGGTACATTGGCATGTCCACTAAAGAAATGAGGTTACGGTTGAGTGAGTATATATGCAATATTACATAGACAGTATACACCAATTTTAATATAACTGCATGTAATAGACACTAATAGAAAGACTAACATGCACAGATATTGATCTAAAAATCCAGTAGAAAACCTTTTAAAAACTTGCTTAGAAGCTCCTTATAGAGGTTAGGCTGGGACAACCACTGAAAGGGAATGAGAAAGTAGAAAGAGCAGACACTCCCTCCTCCCCTGCATATAAAAAGATCCATTACTCAAACTGGAGCAAGCAGGGGGTCTGTAGACTTGGGTCTACATCTGGTACTATCGGGCTTGGTTAGAAGTCTGAAAATCAGCGCAATGTTATTAAAAAAATAAGCAAAATTATACATTGCTACAAAAACACTCCCAGATGGGCTATAAATGGATCATCTACAAAACATTTATGCAAAGAAAAATTTAGCATAGAGTGTCCCTTTAAGAACATGCAAACACAAATCCAAGTAGACAGCCATAAGTGTATACAACTTAGCCTTTATTACACAATCATTTAAACCATAATGGTCATTGTGACACTCACTTGTAAGTCAGCAAAAAAGTAGTCCAAGCCTATGCATTCTGTGCCGTGTCCTCGGCACTCAATCAGGACTATTCCATTCTATTGAACAAGAAAGATCAGGCGAAAGGCAAAAACATTGACTTTTATAGCTAGACACTTCTTATTGAAACATAATAGCAAACCTGAGCTAAAATGCATTTTTTTTTGGAAAAAGTACAGCTAGGTATAAGAGGCGTAGATGTTGAAAGTCTCTCCTGCAAGCGGAAAGCTCTCTCTTGCAAGCAGAAAGCAGATGGATCTTTTGGCTCAGCTGCCTATGCCCCAAAGGTTTAAATGAACAGATAGTATATAGTGTCTTTCTAAAACAAATTAGCAACTGTAACCTGGGCTTTTTTTTAAATTGGCTGATTATGGAGCACTATTTGAATTTGGTATGTATAATTATGGTTTGGGCTGAAATACCTATACAACACAAAGCTTGAGTCTTTTGCTCTTTAACTGGGGCTCCTGATTTACTGGTTTGCAACCGGACATAAACTTTAATACAGTTATATGAGGAGCCTGAGTGGGAGGGGGAAATCAATATTTGGCAAGGGATCTGGGAGGGTGGTAGAGTATTGAGGGGGGGGGGGGCAGCTACAATAATTATTTAATTATTAACAAAAAAGGCATTTTTTAAAACAAACTGGGTACTGGCAGACAGCTGCCAGTACCCAAGATGGCGGCAACTAGGTAGAGGGGGGAGGGTTAGAGAGCTGTTTGGGGGGGATCAAGGACATTGGGGGCTAAGGGGAGATCAAACACTGCAGAATAACGCAAAAAAAAAAAAAAAAGCCATTTATTTTAGTACTGGCAGATTTTCATTTCATTTTTACATTTAGCGGCCTTCTAAATACCAAAAGCTATGCCAAAGTCATATATGTCTGCTATTTCTGAACAAAGGGGATCCCAGAGAAGCATTTACAACCATTTGTCCCATGATTGTACTAACTGTTTGTAAATAAGTTTAATGAGAAACCTAAAATTTTGAAAAAGTTAACAATTTTTTTATTTGATTGCATTTGGCAGTGAAATAGTGACATGAAATATACCAAAATGGGCCTAGGTTAGTACTTTGGGTTGTCTACTACACTACACTAAAGCTAAAATTAACCCTACAAGCTCCCTACAAGCTACCTATTTAACCTCTTCACTGCTGGGCATAATACAAGTGTGGTGCGCAGCGGCATTTAGCGGTCTTCTAATTACCAAAAAGCAATGCCAAATCTATATATGTCTGCTATTTCTGAACAAAGGGGATCAAAGAGAAGCATTTACAACCATTTGTGCCATAATTGCACAAGCTGTTTGTAAATAATTTCAGTGAGAAACCTAAAGTTTGTGTAAAGGTTAACGATTTTTTTATTTGATCGCATTTGGCGGTAAAAAGGTGGCATGAAATATACCAAAATGGGCCTAGATCAATACTTTGGGTTGTCTACTAAAAATAAATATATACATGTGAAGAGTTATTCAGGGATTCCTGACAGATATCAGTGTTACAATGTAAATATTGCTAATTTTGAAAAAAAAAAATGGTTTGGAAATAGCAAAGTGCAAGAACATGTAAACATTTCTAAACTCAGGACAAAATTTGAAAACTATTTAGCATGGGTGTTTTTTGGTGGTTGTAGATGTGTAAAAGATTTTGGGGGTCAAAGTTAGAAAAAGTAAATTAGTAAGAGGAAAATTACAGCTAAACACAAACACAGCAGAAATGTAAAAATAGCCCTGGTCCCAAACGGTAAGAAAACTAAGGAGTTAATAAAAGCTTATAAAAACATTCCCCAATTGAAGAGTATATGTTTTGTTATTACAACATTTGTTATTTAGACAATGATATTTCACTAAGAGGATCCCATTTTACTATCTCATTATTGACATGTGCGCTGTAGCAAGCATATAGTATGCATGTTTGGGAATGTATAATATGTATTGTAATGACTCCAGCTATGAATATTTTATTACCTTTTTAGACCTTTCATGAGTGCCATGTGATTGCAGTGCAGGCGGCTATCAGCCACAAAATAAACAAAGCTATCCAAAATAATAAATTTAAACCTAAACTAATAACCCTATAAAAATAAAATATTCCCCCAAAATAAAAACACCCCCTAATCTAATACTAAACTACCAATAGCCCTTAAAAGTTAAACAGCTCTTTTGCCTAAAAAAAATTACCAATTACCCCCAGTAAACCCACCCAACCAACCCACCCAAAATAAAAAAACTAAGTCTAAAAAAACCTAAGCTACCCATTGCCCATAAAGGGGCATTTGTATGGGAATTGTTCTTAAAAGGGCATTCAGCTTTTTACTGCCCTTAAAAGGGCAATCAGCTCTTTTACAGCCCAAAAAAACATAATCTAAAAAAAAAGCTACCCCAAAAAATAAAAAAAGCCTAAGACTAAGCCCCAAATAGGTACATTCCTGAAGTCCTGTGGTGAAGGTCTTCTTCCAGATGGCTCCATCATCCTCTATCTTCATCTAGAGCGAAGGCAGTGGCGGCGGTCCTCAGCACCATGGAGGCTCCTCTTCATCCGATCTCGAAGGTACCGCATTCAAATTGGGGTACCTTGCATTCCTATTGGCTGAAATTTTAAAATCAGCCAATAGGATTAGAGCTACTGAAATCCTATTGGATGTTCAAATCAGCCAATAAGATTTCAGTAGCTCTCATCCTATCGGCTGATTTCAAAATTTCAGCCAATAGGAATGCAAGGTACCCCAATAAAAATGGGGTACCTTGCATTCAATCTTCAGTGTGTGGTGAAAGGTCACATGAAGAGGAGCCTCCACGGCGCTGAGGACCGCCGCTGCTGAAGACCAATACTGAAGACCGCCGCTGAGACCCCCCCGCTGAGGACTGGCTCTGAGGATCCGCACATCGGGGAAGCCAGCTCCGCACCTCCGCTCTGTGCCGCCTTTGCTCCGGATGAAGATAGAAGATGATGGAGCCGCCTGGAGAAGACCTTCTCCGCCAGATTTCAGGAAAAAAAAATCTAACACTAAGCCCAGAATATCTACTCACGGTTCCTGAAGTCTGGACATCCATCTCCATCCAGGTGGCGAGAAGTCTTCATCCAGGCGGCGAGAAGTCTTTATCCAGATGGCGATATCTTCATCCATCGCAGTGCGTCTTCTATCTTCATCCCTGCGGCGTGGAGTGGAGCTATCCAGGACCGGCGATGACATCCTGTACGGAGCGTCCTCTTCATACGATCACCTTCGTAAACTGAAGTTGAATGCAAGTTACCTGTTTAAAAATGGCGTACCTTGCATTTCTATTGGCTGATTTGATTCTTCAAATTCAAATCAGTAAAATAGGATGAGAGCTACTGAAATCCTATTGGCTGTTCAAATCAATTCAGTACCTCTCATCCTATTGGCTGATTTGAATTTGAAGAATCAAATCAGCCAATAGGAATGCAAGTTATGCCATTTTTAAACGGGTACCTTGCATTCAACTTCAGTGTACGCTGGTAATCCTATGAAGAGGACACTCTGCGCCGGTACTGGATAGCTCTGCGCCGCCGGGATGAAGATAGAAGACGCCTCCACGATGGATGAAGATGTCCCCGCCTGGATAAAGACTTCTCGCTGCCTGGATAAAGAATTCTCGCTGCCAGGATGGAGATGGATGTCTGGACTATTTTTTTTATTTTTTGGGGGTGTTTTATTTTTAAGATTAGGGCTTTGGGCTTGTAAAAGAGCTGAATGCCCTTTTTTTTTATATGATTTTTATTGGAGGTTCAAAATAAGGCATACATAAATATCAAACAGTGACAAATGAAAGCAACACAGTGTTTGCATTAAATAAGACAGTGTCAAACTGACAATGAATACATCAAAGAATAAGTTTAAAGAGAATAATATACTAGCAGTGTGCCAAGTAATAAGCGCACCTCCTAAGAAACACAAGAGGCCACTCTTGGGCCCCAGAAATATAGGAAAAAAAATCTCAGGAGGTTACCTTTGATCAAAGGAGACCACTCTTGGGTCCCAGATGACTGACCTCATTTTTCAATTTTTATATATGTACATAAAAAAAAAAAATACACTGAGCAATTGTTACAGAACCTAAAACAATATTAAATATGTATAGTTGTGATTGGGGAGAATCGGTACTATCATTAGCATAGCGTGTAGAAATAACTTTTCTAAGAATTTGACCCTCCCAAAGTACTGTAGAGAGCTTCATATTAGTAATTCTTACATTTCCAGAACCCACCAACAACCTCAAATTTAGGCATCAGACATAGAGTCTTCATTAACAAATCTGGGTAAATTAGGATAGATTGGTGGCCATATAGCCACACCAACCAATGTACAGGGTGAGATCTGGTATGTGGTAGCATTAGCAAGTCAATATATAATTTATGGGGTGGATTATTTATAGGGTATAAGCGTCTCATCTCCTGCAGTGCTAACAGGGCAATATAGCCAACACCCGGTCTTATAGTATGGTAAGCATAACTAGTGTGTCAGAGGATCCTAGGTGCAGTGGGATCTGTGTGCTAGGGCAGTACAGGGGAAGAAGGCCTTGTGTATTAGCACATATACCCACATTCACGCGTACTCCCATACATACGTACCTATGTGTGCACCCCTACCTGCCTCATGTTGGATAAGGGAATTTGCATGTTAGTAACATGTTGGAAAGCAATTGGCGTTCTATAAGGTTACCCCCACACATCATATAAGCGGAGCAAACTGGGTAGCAGCATATGTAAATACAGGGCAGGTGTATGTGTCGGGTAGATGGATCTTAACATGTTGTTTTGTATAAAAACATAACGAGGAGGGAGGGAGATGTACACCTCTATGAGCGGTGCAGTGACTTAGTTAAATGCAACCCAAGACCATTACTGCATATAGAGCATAGTAGGAGCAGAGCGAAATAACTGACATATCTTTTGCATGCAATATTGAAAGAGCTCTAAAAAACAAACAGTTTTGTACATGAAATATGTTAGTCTTGCTACCAGCCTGCAGTCCAAAATGAAATGAGTCCACCGGAGCCAACAAAGCTCAATACAATAACTGCTTACAATTTTGCCCACTCCTGATTTGACTAGAGTCCATGACGAGTGCAGGGAGTTATGGAGTTCAAGAATAGATAACTGTCCATTTGGGTATATGGCACACATCTTACCTCTCGTTACCAGATATCTCCGGTTGTCATAGCCGGAGCAACAATTTTCTCTCGCCCTGTCTCTAGATGAAATCGGGACCCGAGATACGTGAGCCGGAACGGTCCCCCTCCTCAGGTGCGGCCGCTCTAGCCCCGTGGATCCGCCGCTGTTCCGCTGACCCCCAGCGGCTGTAACTCTGTTACTGGGTACGTGGATGGGAATTGACTCCTCTCTTGGATCCGATGCAGCATCCGCCCAGGGCTCTGGTATAGCTGTGCCATATTCACTTGCTGTGCCCTGCTCTGCAGTGTCGGACATGTCTCCTGGGGCCATAGATCTTTCCGCCTGGAGATTTGGGGTAAGCGGAGGTGGTTTAGACGCGGTAGTTTCGGGATCTTTAGGGCCTCTGGTGTTGGGAATCTCTGGATCGATAGCCCCTACCACACTAGTCACAGGACCATCATCCAGTTCTCTATGCAGCTTAGTATTGGATTCCACTGTTACCACATCAATGTGTGGGGCATTCATGAGTAGGCTACACAGATCCCTCTCCAAGGCCCAGAAGTAGTCTGCTATATGCCGGGTCGTTTGGGACTCCCATCTTCTCAGGCCCTCCATTTTCGGCGAATAGTCTAGGCAGGTCGCTACGGAGGCTCTGTGCAGCAGCTTTATTTTGGTAGGTGATTCCCTCTGTATTTTGAGGTGGGTTAAGTAGATAGCTCTCTGGAACTAGTTATAGATGAAGGGCTGCGCACTCAGGCACAGTGAGATTGGGGACAATGTTAAGGCTTCAGGTATAGGAGAAGGCCTCAAGAATAAAAGTCCGGTACTGAGGGCTTTCAAGCCATGTCACAATCCAAGACCCTATAAATCTCAGTTTAGGACGCCAACAGCTAACTTTCTGCACTATTTTGAAAAAAGTATATTCACTTCTGTAACTCAAAATTAGTGTTTTTTAAAGAGAGCTTGAAGGAGCTGAAGCTCAGTGCGACCACTAAGATGGCCGCCACCCGGAAGTCCCGCTGAATGCCCTTTTAAAGGGAAAGGCCCATACAAATGCCCCTTTAGAGGCAATGGGTAGGTTAGTTTTTTTTTTAGACTTAGGTTTTTTATTTTGGGGGGTGTGGTTGGGAGGGGGATTTACTGGTTTTCTAGGTAAAAGAGCTGTTTAACTTAGGGCAATGCCCTGCAAAAGGCTCTTTTAAGGGCTATTGGTAGTTTATTGTAGGTTAGGGGTTGTTTTTATCTTTTTTATTTTTTTATTTTTATAGAGCTATTAGATTAGGTGTAATTGTTTTTATTTTTGATAATTTATTTTATTATTTTTTGTAATCTTAGAGTTTTTTATTTTTTTCGCAGTAATAGGTTTTTTTAAATTTGTAATTTTTTAATTGGTCAATTTTTTAGGGGTTAATAGATTTATTTAATTGTCGCGATGTGGGTGGGCAGCAGGGTTTAATAGGTTTAATATAGTGTTTGCAATGCGGGAGGGTGGCAGTTTAGGGGTTAATAGGTAGTTTATGGGTGTTAGTGTACTCTGTAACATTTTATTTATGAGTTTTGTGAAACATTTTTGTTTTGCAAAATCTAATCATAACTACTGGTCTCAGATGGCAGAATGGATCGTGTCCGTATAGGCTGTAATGCAAGCATTTTAGCCAGACCGCACAACCTGTAATACAGCGCTATGGAAAATCCTGCACTCAAACGTAATTTTTTGAGTGTGGAATGGACATTGCATTACAGGCTAAAATGCTTGCGGTATAGATATACCGCCGCTACTCGTAATATGCGTTACAAGCCATTCCACGCGCAATAGACAATTTTTCAGCGGTATAGCCATAACACAAAACTCGTAATCTAGTCCTTAGTTATTTGCCTTGTGGGGGGTTGGTGATTTAGGAGTTAATAGGTTAATTAGGTTTACTGGGATGTGGGGGTTCGGGGGTTTAGGGGTTAATACGTGTTTTTCTTCGTTAATATTTCGAGCGGGCGGTTGCGTGTTTTTCCCTTAATGCTTTGTTTGCCTACGCTGCCTCCAGGTGGATTCAGAAAATGGCAGGGTGGTGAAAGAATCCACCTGCATCCAGGTGGATTCTTTTGGCTGCCTCGTGCAGCCAACATTCCTTTGAGGGTGCGTGCGCAACTGGCGACTGCGTCAGACACGTTACAAACACGATTATATTATAGATATGTGGCATGTTAAGGGTCCTGAGGACTGGAGTTGGGAAACACTGTTATAGAGGTTCTTGCATTGTTTTGTAGCATTCCACTCAGTGAGAAAATAGGCTAAGGCCAAATGTTTCCCACTTTTGTGGGGTTCACGAAAACATAGTCTGTGTATGTGAGGGATCTTTTTAATTCGCTTATTTTATGCCTCTGAGTCAGATGTGTGTTACTCCGTTGATGTGAATTTGTTAATTTGCTATGGTATTTTTTGCCATAGGTTCTGATTTGTCAAGATTCCTAGGGCTTCCTGGCAGTGAATACTGTTTCTATTTTAATTGTTTTGAATGTATCAGTATTCTGATACTATTTTTAAAGAGTATTATTAAAAGTTATGTTTTATTAATTTGCCTCACTCATATCTACAGTAAGTTTTCTTACTTTGTTGCAAGTATGTGCCAAACGATGTATCTCTTTTCTTTACCTCTCTCTTTTTTTGTTAATGTACAGATTTGAACTTTGTCTTTTTTTCTTTATTTTTTTTGAGACTATAACAATGCTCCATGCATTATTAGGAAATAAAAGATGAGGTTCAAAATCCTGATTAATCTGATAAGGTTAATCAGCTATGAAATTATTTCTGCCAGTGAGATGCAAAATATGGTAAAAGTACCTAATAAGCATCAGTTAAAATGACTAAATTTCAATTAGACATAAAACAAGGACATGTAGAGTGTTTTTAACATACAAGAAAATGAAAATACTAAGCATTAAAATATTTCAATCTAAAAAAGAACAAATATACTAAATATTAAAATTAGTTCATTATGGATATTAAAATAAGTTTACAGTTCTTAAAAAAAGAAAACAAAAAGAGAACAAAGAGAAATTACAGTGCTGCCACTAAAATAGGACATTGTGTTTAGGTACCAGTTGTAATCTATTTATGACCTTGAGATTATTTCATCTGTTTACATGTGGCTACAACAACACACAGCTGATGACACCGCAAATTTGTGAAATGGATCAGCATTAAATGTTTTCTGATCACCATCTAAAGATCCTGCCAGGAATGTAATTTAACAAATCTACACAAAAATAAAGTTGTATGTCTCTATTGTACTCTTCACTATGTCAAGGTCATTTGTGTGACTTAACCTATAACATTTTAGCTCAAAAAGCAAGGTCTAAATCTAGGCAGTTTTTGGAGCTGTACAATAATTTTTCAGTGCATTCATATGAAAACAAATAACAAACTGTCACCTACACAAATTGAAAGAATAATGAATAAAGACATGAAATAAATTCTTTAATACGTTTGTTCATGTGTTATTCTTTCAAACAGTATATTAAAGGGACACTGAACCAAAAAAAAATTCCACCGTGATTCAGATAGAGCATGCAATTTTAAGCAACTTTCTAATTTATTCCTATTATCAATTTTTCTTCGTTCACTTGCTATCTTTATTTGAAAAAGAAGGCATCTAAGCTTCTATTTTGATTCAGACTCTGGACAGCCCTTTTTTATTGGTGGATGAATTTATCCACCAATCAGCAAGAATAACCCAGGTTATACACCAAAAATGGGCCGGCATCTAAACTTACATTCTTGCATTTCAAATAAAGATACTGAGAGAATGAAGAAAATTTGATAATAGGTGTAAATTAGAAAGTTGCTTAAAATTGCATGCTCTATCTGAATAATGAAAGAAAAAATTTGGGTTCAGTGTCCCTTTAAAGTCCCCTAACCACTGGACCCTCACTGCAAATAACACCCTAACCCATGGCCCCATCACAATTAAACCCCAAACCATCAGACTTCCGCAGCAACTAACACCATAACCAATGGCCCCCACAACCCTCTAACAGCTGGTCCCCCCACATACTTAATCCCTAAGCACCAGACCCCCACCGCAAATAAAGCTCTAAACCCCCACCACATTTAAAACCTAAACCATCAGACTCCCCACCACAACTGACACCCTAACTAATGAACCCCTATGCCCAATAACCCCCTAAGATCTGGTCCCCCCACATACTTAATCCCCTCACCTCTAGTACCCCCAGGGCACATCTTGATCCCCGCCGTATTTAAAACCTTGAACCATCAGACTCCCCACCACCATTAACCCCCTCTCTGCCAGACCCCTCACTGCACTCAAAGGGACACTGAAGACAAAATTAAACTTTCATGATTCAGATAGTGCAAATCATTTTTTTACTTTCCATTATCAAAAAGTGCACAATCTTTTAATATCCACACTTTCTGAGACACCATCTCCTACTGAGCAAATGTTCACAATGAATTTCGTCCGGAATTAACAAACTGCCAACAAAATTTAGCCAATTGTTTTTAAAAAATTTGTGACAAATTATTTTTTCTCCCATGCAAATGTCTAATAGTTTTTAAATATATAACGTTTAGAATTACATCAGTTTGAAGCATATTGAATGCTTTTCTGAACTAGTATTTTATGTGATACAGTGAGGATCCCTTAGACATAACACCATCTTTCATTGTCTCATTTTCTATAGTGTATACACTACTTAGCTTTCTAGAAAGTTACCAGATTGGTGCTAGGGACACAAAGATGCTAACGTCCTGGGGTGAATATTTAAATAGCCAGTAAACAAGTTCTTTTCACAACATTTTTTCCAAAGTCTTCCAATAGATTAACACACCAGCAGAGCCTAAACGGTAATGGAACAGCATTAGAACAGGTTAAAATGTGTTTGCTGCAATTGTTTTTTAATGTTCAAACTCCATTAGTCACTTTCCTTATTTTGATTTGCCATTGCCAATTTGAACTTTCATCTGGAGAAGAAAGGGCTTGGCACTGTGTCATTGTGTTAACAAAAGCTCATTTGTTTTGCCTCAGCAGAAATGACGGGATAAAAAACTGAACATTACGGACATATATGCAGCAGGGTTAGGCTTGGGAAGCCTGCAATGTGCTCTTTCATTTTTCAGAACTGGAAAATCCACAATTTTCAGATTTAAAGGGACAATATATTTGAAAATTGTTTTTGTTTAAAAAGATAGATAATCCCCTTATTACCCATTCCCCAGTTTTGCGTAACCAACACTGTTATATTAATATACTTTTAAACTTTATGGTTACCTGTTTCTAAGCCTCTGCAGACTTTTCCATTATCTCAATGCTTTTTACACTCTCACATTTTAGCCAATCAGTGCTCATTCTTGTATAACCATAATCATTCTCCACAGAAGTGAGCACCAATTGAACTAGCACTGTCTGGCTGTTGTGCCAGATTTAAAAAGCTAATAAAAAGCACTGAGATAAGGGACAGCCTGTAGGGGATCAGAAACAGGCAAACTCAGAGTAGTAAAGGCATTATCTACCTTTTTAAACAATACAATAATGAACTAGACTGTCCCTTTAAATTGAAGTAAAAGACGGCTAAATAACTAACACCTAGATTTAGAGTTTTGCTGCCAAAGGGGTGGGTTGGCTACGCGTGTTTTTTTTCCCCTGCACCTTTTAAATAACGCTGGTATTTAAAGTTCTCTGAAGGGCTGTGTTAGGCTCCAAAAAGGGAGCGTAGAGCATAATTTACCGCCACTTCAACTCTAAATACCAGCATTGCTTACGGTAGCGGCCAGCTTGAAAAAAGTGCTAGTGCACGATTCCCCCATAGAAAACAATGGGGCAGTTTGAGCTGATAAAAAACCTAACACCTGCAAAAAAGCAGCGTTCAGCTCCTAACGCAGCCCCATTGTTTCCTATGGGGAAACAGTTTCTAAGTCTGCACCTAACACCCTAACATGAACCCCGAGTCTAAACACCCCTAACATTACACTTATTAACCCCTAATCTGCCGCCCCCGCTATCACTGACCCCTGCATTTTATTATTAACCCCATAATCTGCCGCTCCGTACACCACCGCAACCTACATTATCCCTATGTACCCCTAATCTGCTGCCCCTAACACCGCCGACACCTACATAATATTTATTAACCCCTAATCTGCCCCCCAACCTTACCTACACTTATTAACCCCTAATCTGCCGACCGGACCTCGCCGCCACTATAATAAATGTATTAACCCCTAAACCGCCTCACTCCCGCCTCGCAAACCCTACAATAAATTTTATTAACCCCTAATCTGCCCTCACTAACATCGCCGACACCTAACTTCAAGTATTAACCCCTAATCTGCCGACCGGACCTCACCGCTACTCTAATAAATGCATTAATCCCTAAAGCTAAGTCTAACCCTAACCCTAACACCCCCCTAAATTAAATATAATTTAAATTTAACAAAATAAATTATTTCTTATTAAATAAATTAATCCTATTTAAAGCTAAATACTTACCTGTAAAATAACCCCTAATATAGCTACAATATAACAAATAATTATATTGTAGCTATTTTAGGATTTATATTTATTTTACAGGCAACTTTGTATTTATTTTAACTAGGTACAATAGCTATTAAATAGTTATTAATTAATTTAATTAATTACAAAATTACCTGTAAAATAAATCCTAACCTAAGTTACAATTAAACCTAACACTACACTATCAATAAATTAATTAAATTAACTATCTACAATTACCTACAATTAAATCAACTAAACTAAATTACAAAAAAAAACAAACACTAAATTATACTAAATTACAAAAAATAAAAAAAGATTACAAGAATTTTAAACTAATTACACCTACTCTAAGCCCCCTAAAAAAACTTCAATCTGATTGGCTGATTCAATCAGCCAATCAGATTTTTCCTACCTTAATTCAGATTGGCTGATAGAATCCTATCAGCCAATAGGAATTCGAGGGACGCCATCTTGGATGACATCTTTTAAAGGAACCTTCATTCGTCTTTAGTCCATCGGTGAGGAAGGATGGCTCCGCGTCGGCTGCTTCAAAATGGACCCGCTCCGCTCCGGATGGAAGAAGATAGAAGATGCCGTCTGGATGAAGACTTTGGACCCTCTGGAGGACCTCTTCTTGCCGGATAGGATGAAGACTTCGGACCCTCTTCTGGATGAATCGGTGATACCCGGCTGGGTGAATACAAGGTAGGGAGATCTTCAGGGGCTTAGTGTTAGGTTTTTTAAGGGGGGTTTGGGTGGGTTAGATTAGGGGTATGTGGGTGGTGGGTTGTAATGTTGGGGGGGGGTATTGTATGTTTTTTTTTCAGGCAAAAGAGCTGATTTCTTTGAGGCATGCCCCGCAAAAGGCCCTTTTAAGGGCTGGTAAGGTAATAGAGCTGTTAACTTTTTATTTTAGAATAGGGTAGGGCATTTTTTTATTTTGGGGGGCTTTGTTATTTTTTTAGGGGTCTTAGAGTAGGTGTAATTAGTTTAAAATTCTTGTAATCTTTTTTTATTTTTTGTAATTTAGTGTTTGTTTTTTTTTGTAATTTAGTTTAGGGGTACATAGGTAGTTTATGGGTGTTAGTGTACTTTAGAGCACAGTAGTTAAGAGCTTTATAAACCGGTGTTAGCCCATAAAGCTCTTAACTCCTGACTTTTTTCTGCGGCTGGAGTTTTGTCGTTAGAGTTCTAACGCTCACTTCAGCCAAGACTCTAAATACCAGCGTTAGGAAGATCCCATTGAAAAGATAGGATACGCAATTGGAGTAAGGGGATCTGCGGTATGGAAAAGTCACGGCTGGAAAGTGAGCGTTAGACCCTTTCCTGACTGACTCTAAATACCAGCGGGCGGCCAAAAGCAGCGTTAGGAGCCCTTAACGCTGGTTTTGACGGTTACCGCAGAACTCTAAATCTAGGCGTAACATTTTATATTAACAATCTCAAGCTTTTTTACTGTGCTTTTGAAGGTAAAATGTTTGATTGTTTAATGGATATGTATTCAAAACATAAACATTGGGGCCACATAGCCTAATTTAAAAATATGGTTGCATGCCCCTTTAAGGGGTTATTAAACAGTGCTCCTTTGGTAAAAAAAAAACAAATGTTTTAAATCAAAGCAAATGTAAAATGAAAAAGATTTAGTAAAAAAACACAGCAAATAACTTACTTGTTTTCTTGCAAAATCAGCACTTAGAAGTTCTCAGTGTAGCCGCTGGCCTCAGTGTTTTAAGAGTAGAGGATTTTCAAAACCTAAGTTTTCTTCTGTCAGTTCTGGGCATGAGGACATCTGACTCCCTGTTATCTAGTCTATTCACTAGCCTAGAAGTTTAATGACATCAGGCTAAGATAAAACTTACTGCAAAGACCTCGTCCTCCATTTAGTGCTATGACAGGAAGCAAAGATGTAGTGTAAAGAAAATAAATAAAAACGTAAAACCCATTTAAATAGATGAATATTACATATTGCAGTTATTTCTCTTAAAGGGACAGTCTACACCTTGGTCATCTTAAAGTCTTACCTTAGATTAAGCTGCAAATAGCCTCCTCACCTTTTCTATATCATGCAGCAGGAACAGTAAAAATGTTATTTTAAAATGAATGTTTTTGGCCACTTTGAAAATGGATGCTAAGCTCAGCCCACTGATGACATCACGATCTGGGCTGCATGTGACATCCAATCACAAAAGGCTCACTAGTTGGATTTAACAGACTGTTAATGCTATTCAGCAGAGTTCCTAGATGCAGCCCAGATCACAATGTCATTAGTGGGCTGAGCTTGGCAGCCATTTCAAACTGGCCAGAAACACTATTCTTTTTAAAATACATTTTTTACTGTTCCTGCTAGAAAGGGGTGCAGGAGGCTATTTGCAGCTTAATCTAAGGTAAGACTTTAAGATGACTAAGGTGTAGACTGTCCCTTTAAGTATAAGCAGCTGCCTATGGCTTTTTTTATTACAACAAAGAAACAGACTGTTTAACATCCCTTTAAAGGCAAGTGAGTGAGTATGAAATGGAATGTAAGAAAATTTAACTGTTACGCAGTGTAGAGATCAGGCACCAAAAAAAGAAATCACTTGATATCCCTCTTCAAACAAAGCTGAACTTATTTGACCTCAAGGCTCAAGTAAGTTTATACATTGTCCCAAACAAGAATTCTTTTTTTACACCAGTGATTCTCAGCAAGAGTTTAGGACACCCTAGAGCAGCACGACCCTCAGCTAAAGGTGTCATAAAGAATTAGGGCTGATGGTGAAATGATCTGTGTAGGGAGACTGGCAAGGGACAAAAATAGTTTCTAGAAATAATAAATTAAGAGGGAATTCAGTATTTGCCACCACAGCTTGCTGTGTTATACATATAATTTCAGCAGAACTTATCATTCTATCTATATTATAGACAGTATTTTCTTTAAGAATAAATATTTTTTTTATTGTGAAATCTGTTTTTCTTTAGTATTTTATGTGTTTTTCAGATAAAGTGGATCATAACTTGTTTAGATGTATATTGATAGATGTTTTGTGATGGTTTTATCTTCAATACTTGTCTGAAAAATATAATTTAATGTCTTACCTGCCAATCAGATTTAATGAATCATGATTGATCCTTAATACTATTATAATCATGGAAGTATGTATTGCCAGATGTGTTATGATACGGTATTGGAAAACTGTAAATAGCGGTTTGAAGGGACATAATTTCCATATGCTTTATCACTTGAAAGTAATGCAGTATAACTGTAAAAATCTGACAAGAAAATATCACATAAATATCTCTATGTTAAAAAGGAAGCTATTTAACACCAAAATGCAATCCTGGGACTAGAATCCTGATTGGCTGCTAAAAGTCCCTTTATAATGGGATGTGGCTACTGAAGAAATTTTGAGGTAAAATATCTTCCTTTTTTTACATAGAGATGTTCTGGTGATATTTTCCTGTCAGCTTTTTACAGCTATGCTGCATCACTTTCATGTGCTTCAACATGTCATATCCCTTTAACTGAAAATAAACCTTTGAGATACTCTTCGGAAAATGCATGACACGCCCAGTAAACACAATTAGAGATTGTCTTATAAAATGTTTAATTATGCATAGTAAAAGAACTGTACAGCACACTTTCATTATTTATTTTGTCACTTTTTCCTGTAATTTAAATCAGAAAATTGTGGATTTCCCAGTCCTGAAAACAGAAAGAGCTCATGGCAGGCTTCACAAGCTTAACCTTGCCACATATCTTTATCTAATTTGTAGAGCGTTATCTTATAATTTCCACTTAATCCAAAGAATGCATTTTTTTTAACAAGATATCCCTGTCTTCTCCAGACATAAGTTCAGAATAAGTTCGGATTGACTTACCTAAATAAAGAAAATGGTTGGTGGATTTTAACCATTGAAAGAAATTGCAGCAAACAAGGTATTAATCTATTCTCACATAGTTCAAACCCAATTTTCAGAGAGAACACACATTTTAAAAAATAAATAAATCCATTTTAAAGGGACAGTCTAGTCCAAAATATACTTTCATGATTCACATAGAGAATGTAATTTTAAACAATTTTCCAATTTACTTTTATCACCAAATTTGCTTTGTTCTCTTGGTATTCTTAGTTGAAAGCTAGACATTGGAGGTTCATATGCTAATTTCTAAGTCCTTGAAGGCCGCCTCTTCTTTTAGGGCATTTTGACAGCTTTTCACCACAAGAGGGTGTTAGTTCATGTGTGTCATATAAATAACACTGTGCTCATGCACGTGGAGTTCAGTTGAGCCAGCTCTGATTGGCTAAAATGGATGTCTGTCAAAAGAACTGAAATAAGGGGGCAGTTTGCAAAGGGTTAGATACACGGTAATCACAGAGGTAAAACATGTATTTATATAACTGTGTTGGTTGTGCAAAACTAGAGGATGGATAATAAAGGGACTATCTATCTTTTTAAACAATACAAATTCTGCTGTAGACTTTCCCTTTAATTTATCAAATTTTGCACAGAATTTCATATGTTCTGAGGCACCAGCTGTTACTGAGCATGTGCAAAAGTTCACAGTGTGTACATAGATGAGCCTGTGATTGACTGATGGATGTCACATGATACATGGGGCAGGGAAATGGTGTTTTCTCACTGACTTTTAATTATGTATGTATTTAGATCTACTGTATTTATTAGTATTTTAAGAGGAGAGTATATTATGACTAATAGTTCCTTTAAAATGATCAATATTTTTTTACTAATTTTGAAAATGTTGGAATATTTGACTGTGCTCCTTATGTTATGTTTTTCTCACATTGTTTTGATAATTGGTATGTTTAATCAAAAGACAAGAAAGAGAGTGGTCATACATTTTATCAGCTCCAATGTGTGAGCTCTATGATAATATCAGCCCCAATAAACAATGGCGAGCAGTGTCCCTCTAAGGCCAGTTTGTGTGTGGCACAACAGTGAAACAGTTAATTAGATAATCACACTCTGCAATTAACAAACACTTCACAATGCAGACTGTAAAGTATTATTCTCTTATTAACTGTTGCTGGGTCGCACACTAAACTGGCCTTAGAGGGAACACGGGCGGTGAGAGGCCTTTTTGAGTCTTTTAATTTTATCACAAGACATGAGGCTTCACATTTTGCTTAACTTTCTTTACTCTCAACACAGAGTAATACTATCATTGATATTGCTGTGTGTTTTTCTTTTTGCTTTCCCATTGATTCCAATTTTGGGTTTCTTTTCATATTTTATGGTCTGTTCCTTGTCCATTGGTAGTTCAGTATTGATACTAACCTATCAGACACTCCAGTTGCTCAGTTTGCTGCTAAAGCTGGCTGCTGCCTTCTTGGTTAAGGGCATCTCCCTAAAGCTTTTCTTTGTAGATACGCAAAGTGCGTTCCTCATCTTTGATGGGCGTTGGTAGCCAGTAGCCATGAAGTTCCTGCATTTTCTGTTATCTTCTTGTGTATTTGTGTATTATTTGTCAGATTACTAGAGCTGATTTAATTTATTTTATATTAAAAAGGGGCCATTATTATTTAGCCCTCTTCTGGTTAAGCTGATTATACAGTGCCTTGCCAAAGTATTTACCCGCCTTTGAATTTTCCCTATCTTGTTACACTACAACCTGATTTTGTTGGGGGGTTGTATAATTTTATTTACACAACATGTATACCGCTTTGAAGATGAATTTTTTTTTTATTGTGAAACAAACAAGAAATAAGACAAAAAAACTGAAAACTTGAGTGTGCATAACTATTCACCCCCAAAGTCAATACTTTGTAGAGCCCCTTTTACAGCAATTACTGATGCAAGTCTCTTGGGGTACAACTCTATAAGCTTGGCACATTTAGTCACTGGGATATTTGCCCATTCTTCAAGGCAAAACTGCTTCAGCTCCTTCAAGTTGGATGGGTTCCGCTGATGTACAGCAATCTTTAAGTCATACCACAGATTCTCAATTGGGTTGAGGTCTGGACTTTGACTATGCCATTAAAAGACATTTAAATGTTTCCCCTTAAACCACTCAAGTGTTGATTTAGCAGTATGCTTAGGGTCATTTTCCTGCTGAAAGGTGAACCTCTGTCCCAGTCTCAAATCTATGGAAGACTGAAACAGGTTTCCCTCAAGAATTTCCCTGTATTTAGCACCATCCATCATTACTTCAATTCTGACCAGTTTCCCAGTCCCTGCCGATGAAAAACATCCCCATAGCATGATGCTGCCACCACCATACTTCACTGCGGGGAAAGTGTTTTCGGGGTGATGAGAGATGTTGGGTTTGTGCCAGACATAGTGTTTTCCTTGATGGACAAAAAGCTAAATTTTAGTCTCATCTGACCAGAGTACCTTTTTCACATGTTTGGGGAGTATCCCACATGCCTTTTGGCGAACAACAAATGTTTTTACTTTTTTTTTCTTTAAGCAATGGCTATTTTTCAGGCCACTCTTCCAAAAAACGCCCAGCTCTGTGGAGTGTACAGCTTAAAGTGGTCCTATGGACAGATACTCTAATCTCCGCTGTGGAGCTTTGCAGCTCCTTCAGGGTTATCTTTGGTCTCTTTGCTGCCTCTGTGATTAATGCCCTCCTTACCTGTTCTGTGAGTTTTGGTGGGCAGCCTTATCTTGGCAGATTTGTTGTGATGCCATGTTTCCATTTTATAATAATGGATTTAATGATGCTCTGTGGAACATTCAAAGTTTTCGATATTTTTTTATAACCCAACCCTGATCTGTACTTCTCAACAACTTTGTCCCTGACCTTTTTGGAGAGCTCCTTGGTCTTCATGGTGCTGCTTGCTGGGTAGTGCTCCTTGCTCAGTGGTGTTGCAGACTCTGGGGCCTTTCAGGACAGGTGTATATATATATATATATATACACTGAGATCATGTGACAGATCATGTAACACTTAAATTGCACAAACGTGGACTTTATTTAAATAATTATGTGACTTCTGAAGGTAATTGGTACCAGATCTTATTTAGGGGCTTCATAGCAAAGGGGGTGAATACATATGCACGCACCATTTTTCAGTTTTATATTTTTTATTTCGTTATTTTTTCACTTCACTAATTTGTACTATTTTGTGTATGTCCATTACATGAAATCCAAATGAAAATCCATTTTAATTCCAGGTTGTAATGCAACAAAATAAGGAAAATGTTAAGGGGGGGGGGTGATGAATACTTTGGCAAGGCACTATATATATATATATATATATATATATATATATATATATATACACAGTATATATACTGTATATATATATATATATATATATATATATATACACACGTATACACATTTATACATATGTATATATATTGGAGCCCTTTCCACTTAAATACCTGAGAGGAAAACAAGAAAAATAATTTTTATTAAATTTATATTTTTAGAGCCAGATTACGAGTTGAGCGCAAAATATTGCTTAGGCTAAATCAATATTTGCGCTCAACTGAGTAATACCAGCGCTCGCTAATGTGCGCTGCTATTATGAGTTAGGTGCAATGCAAACATTGTGCTCACGAGAGCACACTTTCACAGGCTCCAATGGGAGTCTCGTTCTGATGCTGCGAGACACAAGTGCAGCAAAGTGGGTAAGTAGAGCAGCGATGGGCAGCAATTTTAAATATATAAGTATATGAATATATACATATATATATTTATGTGTTAATATATAATATATATGCGATTTTTTTTTTAATTTGTTATAAAAGCGCTAACCCGTGCATTAAAATCTACTTCGGGAGGTGTTTGTGCACGAGAGAAAGCGCTAAATAGCATGCCACTAGTAATCTGGCCCATAGTGTTTACATCCTAAATTACACTTGTTTCTTATTGTGTAGTTTTTCTGGTTTATTGATTGAAAACTATACTTTCATTTGGTTATTTTTTTCTCATTTATAACTGCTCTTTATTCATTTGCTTATTGCTTGATTTTATATTTACTGATTAATATTATGGAGTTTTACATTCCTAAAAATGTATTATCTGCCATTTAGAATATGATTGATAATGCTAAATTTCCACTGTTTCTGAAGCTGCCAATCCATTTAGATCTTCGCTAGAGGAATCTCATTCTTAGCAATTCTGATTCTGACTCTGATTCTGATGATTCCTTTTCCTCTGCAGAGGGACCATTCACCTCTCCTACTAACTGCGTGTGGTGGACTTCTCCGGCTAATAGTACAAATGAAGGACTGCTCATAAAGGCTCAAACCTTCTCTCTCTCAAGTTACTAATAGGAATGCTAGAACCTCCAACCCAACGGTTAATAGGTGTAAATAACCCACTGTGTCTTCCTCATGACATACTGTATGTCTGAGGTTAAGTTTGTTACTAATGCGCCTGACTCTGACTCTGATGTTTACTATACAGACTATTATGAGGATAGAAAGTTGCTTCTAATGATAAGCCTTCTCATTCCCACTCTCTTTTTACCTGGTTCCTGTGTGACCCTGACATTCTATATGACGATCAGAGTAAATTGTTGTTTAATCCGTATGTTATCAGGCATCCTAGATAATCTAATTGGCTTCCCCATGATGACATTAATAATGTTATGCAAAAATTGATTTTTTTAGAAAACTGGAAAGGAAAGGGCATAATAATTTGTGGGCTGAATGCCCCTGCCCCTCACTTTCAGGCAAATAATGTCAGACTCTTGTATTTAATAAAATAATGATGGTACAGTTTCTTTCTAGAGATGACAGGGACCCTCGTAAGGGTTTAGAGAAATCTTTAAGGTTCATCCAGGATACGTTGCCAGACATGACCAGTCCTCTGATGCAAATATTTTAATTATCTGGTAATCCTCTTCAGACAGAGGTGCCTTTGGACGCTGTAGCTATTGAAGAGTGGGTACATAGCTATATGCCAAAATTGTAACATTTATGTGTCTATTTCTGTTGAGCAACACATAGCAGCTTTAATGAAATTTGACCCTAAACTGGGAAATTATGCCATTAATAAATTGGGATCTTCAGCCTGAGGTTTACTTTTTGGGGAATATTTCATAACCAAGCTCAGCAATTATGTTTGTACCTTTACAGCCTTAGACAAGGCCCAGACCAATGTCAAAAAGGCACTTCTAAATTGTGTTTTTACCAGGGTCAGTAGAAACTAAGGCAGCTTTCCCAGCTGCTCACCTTTATGGTCTCTAGACCAGTATAAGGTCTTGTCCCTGCACCCTAGTACTAGCCCAGCAGAGCCTTCTTTATTAGAAGAGCTAGAGCTGTGAGAGCTAGAAGCAGCAAAGCTGTAACCATAGCTCAAGTCAGACCAATGAGTCTGTCCTCCATTTCATTCCTATTAATTCCTTGTCCCATGTTATCACAGCGAGACTAGCTCACTTTTCCTGAAAATGGGAAGAGATCTTTCAGGATTGGTTAGTTTTACAGATTGACAAGGGTTTTCATTAGGAATTCGTTGCCCCTCCCTTTCAGGTTCAGGTGCCCAACCCTATACAATGTTTACAAGTCTGATATTGCTGAAGCTCATGTGTGGTTTAAAGTAATTCTCTGGGCCAAAATCCCGTGGGTTTTTGTCAGGTTTTAGACTTCAATGACCTCCTGGTCCACAATATTCTCATTTAGTTCTCACTTTTTTTTTGTCATGGCCTGTCAACTCGAATTTGTTTCTTAAGCAACTTTCAGCTAAGTTGACTGTTTTATTATGTCTCATGACTTTTCTTTGGATCGCTGACATTCAAGCTCAAGGCATATATAATGAGTTTTCTTTTGTTTTCTGTAGATGCACCATTATACATTCTTCTTTTATGACTTATCCAAGATTTTTGGTGGTGCCACAGTTTTTGTTCCACCTTTTCGGCTGGTTTCTTCTTTTACACTAGTCCATTGAGTGTGTTGAGTTCACAGTTGGCAGAGGTGACAGATTATTTTGTAGCTCATTCTGTCAGAGAAGGCCTTTTTTGTCTGGAGGGCCTCTTCAAGAGATCCTGGATGCAGCCGATTTGGCTTCTGACTATTCCATATGTTTCCTTCTGTTTTGTCAGGTTAAAAAAAACAAGATATAAAACCATGTCTTGTAATAAAACTGAGATTTTTTAAGCTTTAGATTTTATTAAAGACAGGAGGTGGATAGTTTCCTTCCCTTTGTTCCCAGTATTACTTAGATACATTTAAAAAAAGGAAACTACATTAACCTGCCTAGGTTATACTAATATTATTATTATCAGTTATTAGTCCCAACAGATTCTGCAGTGCTAAAAACAATGATCTAATATGCAAGGTGGCAATTATGGGAGACAAAGGGCAAAAGGGCCTTGTAAAGAGTTTCACTGTTGTAAAGCAGCTCTCATAAAGGTGTTCTACAAAGCAGCTAGGCTCATAGGCTTACATGCTATGGGGGTTCAAGGGTATAACTTGAGGTGAGGAACTAAGAAAGCAAAATATTAGTGTATATTGTATGAATGCCTGAACATTGCAGTCTTTAAGGAGTGATTGAAAGTTTTAAAACTAGTGGAGAGTCTTGTGGAGCGAGGCAGAGAGTTCCACAAAATAGGGGCCAGTCTGGAGAAGTCTTGTAGATGGGAACGTGAGCAGGTAACAAGAGAGGAGGAGAGAAGGAAGTCATGAGCAGAGTGAAGGAAATAGGAGGGAGAGTATCTGGAGACTAGGTTGGAGATATAGGGTGGAACAGTGTTACTGAGAGCTTTAAAAGTTAGAGTCAGGATTTTGTGTTTTATTCTGGAGGTAGGCGAAAGCCAGTGAAGAGGTGCAGCAGAAGGGAGATAGATGGCAGCTAGGGAGGCTGGAGAGGATAAAGTTGCAATAGTCAAGTGGGAAATGATAAGAGAGTGGATTAAAGTTGTTTTTAAGATGGAGGCAGCAGGAATTGGCCAAGTCTGGATGTGGGGAGTGAAAGAGAGATCTGAGTTAAGTATGACCCCAAGACAACAGGCATGCGGGGTTGTGGATTTGATGTTATTATCAACATTATTATATTATTATTATTAGTTAGAAAAAGTTGATGGGTAGGGATTTTGGAAGAAGGGGGACTGTAAGGAGCTCAGTTTTTGAGAGATTTAGCTTAAGGTAGTAAAAGGACATTGAGGATGAAGTAGTAGAAAGAAAGTTAGTGACACGAGTTAGTAAGGAAAAGGATAGGACTGGTGCAGATATGTAGATTTGTGTATCATCAGCATACAAATGATATTGAAACTCATGGGACTGTATTAAGGAACCTAAGGATGATGTATAAATTGAGAAGAGAAGGGACCCAGGGGATGATGGATCAAGAGAAGTTTTTTTTGAGGATAGGTGTGATTAGTGCATGTGTAAGGGATGAGGGAAATATACCAGTGCTGAGGGAGGGATAAAAAAAATATGTGTGAGGATAGGAGTAAGAGTAGAGGGAGGGCAGTAGTTGTGAGGGAATGACATCAAGGCGACAGGTAGTGAGGTGAGAGGAGGATATAAGGACTGAAACTTCTTCCTCAGTAGCAGGATCAAAAAAGCTGGCTTTGTGAGTTTTGGACATCGATTAAGGGGGTTGGAGACTGGTAGTGTGTTTAGAGATTATTTAATTTCTGATGGAATCTATTTTTTTGGTGAAGGGGTTTGTAAAATATTTAGCTGAAAGAGAAGTGGGAATAGGAGGTGGGGGTGGGAGGAGAAGGGTGTTAAAAGTGGAGAACAGATGTTTTGGGTTTGAAGAAAGAGTAGAGATAATATTAGAAAAGTAATCCTGCTTGGAGAGGTTAAGGGCAGAATAGTAGGAGTTTAAGATGAACTTGTAATGAAGGAAGTCTGCTGAACAACAGGATTTTTTCCAATGTCACTCAGCAGTACGGCAACATCTCCGTAGGTAGAGTGTAAGAAGAGTATGCCAGGGCTGAGGATGAGTGAGTGACTTTTGAGCTATGGTAGAAGGTGCCAAATTGTCAAGGACTGCTGTAAGAGTGGAATTATAGTGACAGGGCAGGAAAAGGAGGAGATGGAAGAGAGTAGAGGTTTGAGAGAGTTTGAAAGGTGTTGCCGATCAAGTGACTTGATGCTCCTGTGTAGTTTGGTGTGAGGGTTAGAAGAAGGGAGGGCAGTAGGAAGTGCTGTGATATTACAAGTGAGGAGATTATGGTCAGAAAGAGGAAAGGGGGAATTTGTGAAGTTCGAGAGAGTGCATCAATAGCTGAAAATCAGATCAAGGGAGCATCCATCTTTGTGAGAGGGAGAGTCAGACCATAGAGACAGACCATAAGAGGAATTGAGCTGGAGAATTTTTTTTGCAGCACGGGCAGCGGGATTGTCGACATGGAGGTTGAAATCCCAAAGAATGAGGGCTGGGATGTCTGAGGAGAGGAAATAAGGTAGCCAGGATGCAAAATGATCGAGAAATTGAGTCAAGGAGCCAGGGGGTGATATATATAATCGCAACATGTATACAGAGAGGAGAGGATAAGCGAATCATGTGGGTTTCGAAGGAAGATGTGAGGGAAGAGATGGGTTATATTTGTTGAAAGGTGCAACGAGAGGAAAGTAAAATACCTACACCACCTCCTTGCCTGTTTCGAGGCCTTGGGGTGTGGCTATAGTGGATAGAAGTGAGCTTGTTGCACACAGAGCTTGAGTTCCAGAATGCACAAGTGAAAGGCGTGTTTGTTTTAGTTACAAGAGGAACTTGGATAAGGTTTCTAAAGTTCTGGTGTTTAGATCGAAGCCCAGGCATACATGGGTGGGTGAGTTTAGGAAGTTGTGGGGCCGGGATTAGGGATATATCACCAGCAGTTAGTATGAGTAAGAGGGAGCGTGACATAAGATGAGATACAGATTTGTAGTATTGAGTGTGTCTTTGGAGGGGGAGAGAAAGAGTTTAGGAATATATGAAATTCATGAAAGCAGAAGTGAGGTGAGGATAAAAGGGATGGGCCAATGAATGTAGTAAGTGGTGAAGGGGAATGAGTGAATGAAAAGTATAGTTTGTTAAATAGACAAGGGGTAGCAAAAAGTAACAATGATATTGAACATTTTGCAAAAATGGAAACAGTGAAGTACATAAAACACAATATTACAACATTACTTGCCTAGTATCTTGTCCTTGTTTATTTCTTCTATAATTCTTAGCTTAATTGCCTCACTTATATAAGTTAATTTGAGAAATTTGAACATATGCAATTGTGAAATTGGACACTGCCCAGTTAATGCACCCCCATTGCAATGCACAGCCCAAGCTAGTGTTAAATATATAGACAGGGCAGTCAGCTGTGCCCATTAAATTAGTTGATTACTAAATTAAAGGCAGTTTAAAAGGCCATTTGCAAACTTAAATTCTGGTCAGGTCAGGGTAAGAAAAGTTAAAATAATCAGACAGTAACATTTAGAGGAGGTTGAAGCTATGCCATATGACAGCTATAAATTAAAAAAAAATAGTAAGTATTGATTGAACATCACATGACAATTGACAAGACATTAGAAATAAGACATTAAAGATAACATTACAATAAATAAGGACTTATTTAACAGTTTATAATAATATGCTCTATTCACATGCCATAAGAGAGTTACACAGGAGAGGAGAAACACCAGAAAGCAGTGAATAGTGTTACAAATGTGCATGGATTGTATTCACAAACTGATTTCTGTGTTGTATATATATTTTAGGTGGTTGACATCAGCATTGTTACCTGTATGTATGTATGTATGTATTGGGTACTTGTAAAGCACGGCTAATCACCCGTAAGGGTCTCAAGGCGCTGCTCATTTTATCAGCCTCGGAAGGATGAAAGGCTGAGTGAACCTCGCCAGGGGTCGAACCTGCAACCCTTGGGCTACTACAGAGCTCAGGCACAGTGCCTTAGCATGCTGAGCTATCTGTCCGGGTTACCTATTTTGCTAATTCTGAGATTTGTTCTTTCTCTTTTTGCTGTTGGTTATCTTGGTTTATTAATCCTGTTTAAAGTTGCGCATTATCTGTTAGTAGTTGTTGTTTGGTGTTTTACTGGTTGGAGTTTCTACAGTTCTTTTTTGAGTTTTGGTGTTTGATCTTTGATGTGTTGAATGTCAATGACCCTCTCCAAATGTTTCAGCAAAGAAAGAGGAGGAGTATTCTGTATACTTATATACTCTGAACTATTAATTCATTGATTCAATTTTGTTAATTTGTAACTTTGCTGCTGTGTCGAGAGTACAGATCACTAGGCAAATCTTTTGCTTATTTTCTTTAGTCGCATGGGAAGGTGGCAGGTCTGCACCAAGGTCTGGTCTATGAAACAGCCGCTGGCTCATGAGTCAATGATGACTGTGACTGGGTGGTTCTCACTTCTCCACTGGAGAGAAAGAGAGACAGATAGGTAAAAGGAGGTGGATAAAGTAGTAGAATTCCAGGAAGAAGGAGTGATAATACCCTTACCAGGTGAGGTGGTGGTTCGGACGGGGCATGTCATCTTTCCCGCAGTAGAGGCAGAGCCCTTGAGAGTGGCGTCTCTTGTGTTTTTCCTCAGTCAGAGGGCAATGAACCAGACCTATTTGCATGTGTTCCTCAGAGAAAGAGGCAGAGGATGATGTAGAAGCCACAGTGCCAGACAGATCCTAAGGCCTGAGAGAAGATGGGATCTGTTGTTTCTCGTTTCTTCATTCACAGAAGTGCCAGTCTAACTGAGTGACTAGCAAAATCATTTCCTCCAAAGAGGTAGGTACTACTATTCTAGCTAGTTTGTCTTTTATGGTCTTGGATAGACCCAATTGATACTGCTCTATCAGACCAGTCTCATTGTAGTCTTCGTCAGAACATTAGAATCTGAAATATTTACAGTAAATATATTGTTAAAAGCTTTAGTAAATAGAAATATTGCATACATATGTTTTTACATGTTTTCATCTACTTAACGGCAAAGGGCTACAATGCAATTATATATATGTCTTACAGTTGTAATCAAAATTATTTAACCCCCCCATTGCATATAAAGTATATTGTCAAAATGTAGACTTTCAGCTGTTTGCAATGAGCAAATCAAACAAAAGCAATTGAAATAGCTCAACATAACAAATGTGTCAAGTGGTTTCCCCAAATTCAACTGAAGATGCAACTTTTAATGAATTCTGCAGTCTCAAAATCATTCAACCCCCTTAATAGAATCCCTCACAACAGCACAAATATGCAAAACAGGTATTGTCTCAAGCACACCTGATGCAACTAATCAAGCTGTTCAAATCAGCCAATAAGATTTAAGCAGCTCTCATCCTATTGGCTGATTTTAAATTTTCAGCCAATAGAAAAGCAAGGTACCCTAATATAAAATGGGTACCTTGCATTCAATCTTCAGAGTGCGGTGGACGATTGCATGAAGAGGAGACTCCATGTCGGATGACCGCGCGGCCACCGATCCGTCTCCGCTCCTTGCCACTTCATCTCCGTGACACCTGGATGAAGATTGAAGATGGCGCTGCCTCCACTCCGCGACACCGGGATGAAGATTGAAGATGGAGCTGCCCGGAAGAAGACTTTCACCCCCAGACTTCAGAAATGATGAGTACCTTCTTCGGGGTTAGAGTTATTATTTTATTTTTTTTGGGTGGGTTTTTTTCTTAGATTAGAGCTTTTTATTTTTTTTTAATGGCCACTAAAAGAGCTGATTGCCCTTTTAAGGGCAATGCTCATACAAATGCCCCTTTAGGGGCAATGGGTAGATTAGTTTTTTTAAAGTTAGGTCTTTTTAATTTGTGGAGGTTTTGTGGGTGGGGGTTGAACTGTTAGGGGGGACTTAGTATTTTCTTTTAAGTAAAAGAGCTGTTAAATTTAAGGCAGTGCCCTAAAAAATGCCCTTTTAAGGGCTATTGGTAGTTTAGTGTTAGATTGGGGGGGTTCTTTGGGGTGGCTTTTTTTGTTTTTATAGGGGTATTACATTAGGTTTAATTTTTTATTTTATATAATCTTGTTTATTTTCTTCTGTAATCTTAGATTTTTTTTTATTTTTTGTAATATTAGATTTTTTATTTTCATGTAATCTTAAGTGTTGTTTTTTTACTGTAACGTTATTTTTTTTTATTTTACTGTAATGTTAGGATTTTTTATTTTAATTTGAAGTTATTTTTTTTTTAGGGAGACTTTATTTTAGGTAATATTTAGTGATATTTTTATTTTATGTAATTGTATTTAATTGGGGTTAACTTAGGGAGTGTTAGGTTAGGGGTCTTAGGTATTAGATTAACCTCTTTGTGACCAGAGCACTTTTCCATTTGTTGACCGTCTGGGACCAAGGCTATTTTTACATTTCTGCGGTGGTTATGTTTAGCTGTAATTTTCCTCTTACTCATTTACTGTACAAACACATATTATATACCGTTTTTCTCGCCATTAAATGAAATTTCTAAAGATATCATTATTTTTATCATATCTTATAATTTACTATAAAAAATATATAAAATATGATGAAAAAATGGAAAAAAACACACTTTTTCTAACTTTGACCACCAAAAAAACTCCTATGCTAAATAGTTTCTAAATTTTGTCATGAGTTTAGAAATACCCAATGTTTACATGTTCTTTCCTTTTTTGCAAGTTATAGGGCCATAAGTACAAGTAAGCACTTTGCTATTTCCAAACCATTTTTTGTTAAAATTAGCGATATTTACATTGGAACACTGATATCTGTCAGAAATCCCTGAATATCCCTTGACATGTATATATTTTTTTAGTAGACAACTTAAAGTATTGATCTAGGCCCATTTTGGTATATTTTATGCCACCATTTTATTACCATTATACCGCCACTGATCCGTCCCCGCTCCGTGCCACTTCATCTCCCTGACACCTTGATGAAGATTGAAGATGGCGCTGCCTCCACTTCACAACACCGGGATTAAGATTGAAGATGGAGCTGCCTGGAAGACTTTCACCGCCAGACTTCAGAAATGATGAGTACCTATTTCGGGGTTAGAGTTAGTTTGGTTTTTCTTGGGTGGGTTATTTTTTTAGATTAGAGCTTTTTATTTTTTTTAATGGCCACTAAAAGAGCTGATTGCCCTTTTAAGGGCAATACTCATACAAATGCCGCTTTAGGGGCAATGGGTAGATTAGGTTTTTTTATAGTTAGGTCTTTTTAATATGTGGAGGTTTGGTGGGTGGGGGTTGCACTGTTAGGGGGGACTTAGTATTTTCCTTAAAGTAAAAGAGCTGTTAAATTTAAGGCAGTGCCCTAAAAAATGTCCTTTTAAGGGCTATTGGTTGTTTAGTGTTAGATTGGGGGGGTTTCTTTGGGGTGGCTTTTTTGTTTTGATGAGGGTATTAGATTAGGTTTAATTTTTTATTTTATATAATCTTGTTTATTTTTTTCTGTAATCTTAGATTTTTTTTATTTTTTGTAATATTAGATTTTTTATTTTCATGTAGTCTTAGGTGTTGTTTTTTTTACTGTAACGTTAGTTTTTTTTATTTTACTGTAATGTTAGGATTTTTTATTTTAATTTGAAGTTATTTTTTTTTATTTTAATTTGAAGTTATTTTTTTTTTTTAGGGAGACTTTATTTTATGTAATATTTAGTGATATTTTTATTTTATGTAATTGTATTTTAATTGGGGTTAACTTAGATTAACCCCTTTGTGACTATAGCACTTTTCCATTTATTGACCGTCTGGGACCAAGGCTATTTTTACATTTCTGCCGTGTTTATGTTTAGCTGTAATTTTTCTCTTACTCATTAAACTGTACAAACACATATTATATACCATTTTTCTCGCCATTAAATTAAATTTCTAAAGATATCATTATTTTTATCATATCTTATAATTTACTATAAAAAATATATAAAATATGATGAAAAAATGGAAAAAAACACGTTTTTTCTAACTTTGACCCCCAAAATCTGTTACACTTCTACAACTACCAAAAAAACTCCTATGCTAAATAGTTTCTAAATTTTGTCATGAGTTTAGAAATACCCAATGTTTACATGTTCTTTCCTTTTTTGCAAGTTATAGGGCAATAAGTACAAGTAAGCACTTTGCTATTTCCAAACCATTTTTTGTCAAAATTAGCGATATTTACATTGGAATACTGATATCTGTCAGAAATCCCTGAATATCCCTTGACATGTATATATTTTTTTTTTTTTTTTTTTTTTTAATTTTTTATTTTATACCAACAATGCCATAAATGTGATCATGGAACAGTCAAAACAGATTTATATGACAGTTACGAAAAAGAAATTAACGTTACAATGAGTGTGTCCAATCTTCCTTATTTATAAATGCAGATTTCGTGAAAATAGGACTATCCACCACCTATCATTTCCATTTTTTATGAAACACTGTTGGGTTTTTTTTTCTTGGTATTTAAGAGGAAGAAAATAAAACAAAAAGAAAAAAGGAAAAGAGGGAAAAGGAAAAAAAAAAAAAAAAAAAAAAGAGAAGAAAGGATCCATCTCTCTCCCCCTCCCCCACCCACACCCACCCCCCACTACCAGGCGCCTAATTGTACTATTTCAGAGTTTTGGAATGGAGTTATCATATAGTCCACTTCTGCTGGAGAGAAACTTTTAATGAATTTGGACCATTTGCTAAAAAAGACTATAATTTCTTGCTCTGAGTTCAGATCTGTAGCCAGTTGTTCGATCCGATATTGTTTTTTAAGATAATTCTTTACTTCATTCGTCGTGGGTATAAATCTAGTTTTCCATTTTTTAAAAATCAAGTTCCTTGCAGCTAAAATCACTAAGTTCACTAATTTGGCGTCTCTGAAGTCTTCCTCATTTTTTGACAGAAAAATTATGGTTAGTAGATTGAATTTAAACAAATCGGTTTTCACCTTCTTTAATAACCAAAATTCTAATCTGTACCAAAATTGTTTGATTTTAGGACATACCCATACCATATGTAATAAGTCTGCGGCTAGCATGCTACATTTTGGACATATATTGAATTCCTTATTGTTCCATCTATGGGCTTTGTCTGGTGTATAATATGTTTGATATAGGACCTTTAGATGGGACTCTCTCCAAGTTTCAGAAATAGTGGAATTATGGAGGAGTGTCAGGGATCTCATAATATGTATTTCCTTGTCTATGTTCGTAGATAATTGATCTGACCATTTCTGAGCTAGTTTCTCTATATTACAACCACCTTCCTTCGAGTTAAGATAGGTGTACCATGGGGAAATCGAACATTGACCCGCCTTAATCAAGGTTGGCCATGCTTCCAGTTTCTCCCAGGTCCATTTCCAGTTGAATTGGGCTCGTAGCTGATTAGTGTAATGTCTGGCTTGCAGGTAGGCAAAGAAGTCTTGGTTATCAAGATTGAATTCCAGTTTCAGCTCGTGGAAAGTTTTAATAATTCCTGAGTCTGAGTGGTAGAGCTGTCTGGTGCATTTAAGCCCCTGTTCCTGCCATCTCTTCAGATGAGGAGCTTGCGAGCCCTCTTGAAATTCTGGGTTCCCTAGGAAGGTTTGGTATCTGGGGATGTTCGTGTTTATACCCATTAATGCTCCAATCTTTTTCCATGCCTGTGTTATTGTATAGATGGTTTTATGAGTCTTCACCTGTTTGGGGAGAAGATGAGCCGGAGTATGGAGTAATGATATTGGCTTCAGGGGGTAGATTATACTGTTCTCTAGTCTATTGTCCGTAAAATAGTCGGCTTCTGCTATCCAGTCTGCCGCAATTCGGCCTAGGAAGACTAAGTTGTAAAGATATAAGTTAGGAAGGGCTAGTCCCGCGAATTGTTTTGCTAGATATAATCTCTGCAGCGAGATTCTAGGTTTCCTTGTCTGCCATATGAATTTGCGGAGCGCCTGGTTGAACTTCTTGATATCTTGTGCTTTTATGAACAATGGGAGATTCTGCAAAATGTATGCTATTTTTTGTATGATTACCATTTTGTATAGAGTGGTACGCCCGGCAAGGGAGAGAGGCAATTTCTGCCAGTCTCTCATTAGTGAGATTGCATTTATAATCGCTGGGGTTATGTTTAAAGTGTACCACTCTCGGGGATTGGATGAGATTATAATCCCTAGATATCTGAATGAGTCCACAACAGTTTTAAATGGATTGTTTATTTGAGAGGTGTCGGTCTTTCTTAGCCAGAGTAGTTCTGTTTTTTGTTTATTCATTCTGTACCCTGCAAAACATCCGAAATGTTCAATTATGTTGAGTACTATAGGAATATTCTTAGCGGTGTTAGAAACATATACTAACAGATCGTCCGCGTATAAAGCCACTTTCAGTTCTTTATTGTGAATTTTGATTCCTTCAACATGTTTTCTGATTTTTATGGCTAGAGGTTCAATCGCCAAGTCAAACAAAAGTGGCGAAAGCGGGCATCCCTGTCTCGTGCCTTGCCCTAGTTGAATACTCTTAGATTCCTGTCCATGAATTACTAGTATAGATGATGCTTGGGAGCAAAGATTCTTTGCTAAATTTAAGAATTTCTGTTGAAATCCATATTGTTTCAGAGTATTTAAAATATGATCATGGCTGACTCGGTCAAATGCTTTCTCAGCATCGATTGCTATTACCGCTGCGTCCTGATTCTGATCAGGCTTGCCTTCATTATTTTTAAAATAATCAATAGATAGGAGCAGTTGTCTAATTTTAGATGAAGAGCTTCTTTTGAGGAGAAAACCTACTTGGTTGTTATGGATCACCTCAGATAAACCTTTTTGCATTCTTTTGGCCAGGATTGAAGCAAAGATCTTATAGTCCGTGTTCATCAGTGCGATGGGTCTATAAGATTCTCTGCATTGTGGATCCTTCCCTGCTTTGGGTATAAGGATCGTATGTGATACTAGGAAACTGGGAGGTATTTGATTATTCTGTTGAAAGAGGTGGTTGTAAAGAATAGTTAAATGAGGAGCGATTACTTTGTCCAGGCTTTTATAGAACTCGTTAGGCAAAGCGTCAGGACCTGGTGCTTTTTCGCCTTTCAGAGCTTGAATTGCCTGCATTACCTCTAGTTCTGATATTGGGGCGTTTAGAGTCGAGTTAAAGTCAGGTGAGATTTTTGTAATATTAATGTCTTCCCAGAAACTGTCCCTTTTGTTTATATTGACTGAGTCAGCCGTATATATTGAATTGTAGTATTGAAAAAATGATTCAATTATTTCTTCTGGGGAGGTAAGTAGTTCGCCGTTAATTTTTATTGCTTCGATTGTTTTCGAAGATTTCGAATTTTTTACTAATTTCGCCAGCATTTTACCTGATTTATTACCGAATTTGTAAAGATTTGATTGGTATCTTAAATTTGCTTGTGTGGCATTCAAAATTAAAAAAGTATCTCTCTCCTCTTTGGCCTTAATGTACCTCTTCCAGTTCTCCTCTGAAGGGGAGTTCAAATATCTATTGTAGGCGTTAGTTACCGTAGCGATTAATTGTGTCTCTCTCAGACGAGTTACCCTTCTGATATTCGCTGTGTATGCAATTATGTCCCCCCTTAGTACCGCTTTTGCTGCTTCCCACAGAGTTACTGGGCTGGAGACTGAATTTTTGTTATTTTGAAAAAAGTCTTCCCATTTTCTTTTAAGCCATTCTCTAAACTTTGCATTTTTAATCAAGTGCTTAGGAAAAAAGAAGCTTTGTTTTTTAGCAGAAATATTTTTATCTGGAATATTTAATGTAATTGGTGCGTGATCGGAGATCAGAATGTCTGTAATTTGTGATTTAACCCCCCTATGATATAAACTATCGTTGATTAACATAAGGTCAATTCTAGATAGCGATTTAGTTGTTTTAGAGTAACATGTGTACTTTTTGCTGTCAGGGTTTTGTGCCCTCCAGACATCTCTGACTGCTATGTTCCGCATGAATGATTTAAGTATTTTGCTTTCCAGTTTGTCTTTCTTATTTATTCTCTGTGCTATTCCAAATCTTAATCTATCTAAGGGTGCTCGCGGGGACATATTAAAGTCCCCTGCGATGACTATATGCCCTTCCGCCATTTCCAAGATTTTTGATTGGAGAGAGTCCCAAAACCCATATTCAATTATGTTGGGTGCATATAAGTTGCAAAAAGTGTATATCGAGTTTGATATCTTTAATTTTAATATTATAAATCTACTGAGCGGGTCGATCCATGTGTCTAGTTTTTCATAATTTAACTTCTTCCCTAAGAGAATGGCCACTCCCTTTTTCCTTTTGATTGAGGGAGCAAAGATACATTCAGCCACCCAGGAAGATTTTAATTTTGACGATTCTTCGGTGTTGAGGTGTGTTTCTTGAATTAGAGCTATATGTGTATTTATTTTCTGTAAATGTGCCAGTATTGTTTTTCGCTTAATTGGTGAGACAATCCCACCTATGTTCCACGAGGTAATTTTAATGTCCTTATTCATAGCTTGAATTTTGTTCTCTATGTGTGAGAGTTAATTTTATGTAGTGGAAAGCGGGCGCCGGAGGGGGGGGGGGGAGGGACAAGCGAGAGAGAGAAGAGAGAGAAAGGAGGAAGAAAAAAAAAAAAAGAAGAGGAGAAAATAAAAATATCCCTAACGACAACATAATAACATAGGATCACTGGTTCCTACTAGTTATCTATCTTATATGAATTTATCCATTAGCCCCATATTCATTTATCTTTTTCTCAGCTTCCTCTGCTGAGTCAAAAAAAGTGTTTGATCTTCTAGTGTGAGTTTAAGTCTGGCTGGGAATATGACAGTCGCTTGCCATCCCAATTTCAGCATTTTGCCACAGACCGAGGAGAGCTCCCTCCTCTTTAGGGAGGTTTCCATAGAAAAATCCTGAAAAAGCAGAATTTTATTTTCATTATAAAAAATGGGTTGATTTTTGCGATAAAATTGCAGAAACGTCACTTTATCTTGAAAATTCAGGAACTTTGCGATAACTGGTCTCGGTCTGATCAAATTGGTTGAGGTGTCAGGAGCTCTCCCCAGTCTGTGAACCCTTTCAATTACAATAGGTGTTTGTGTTGGGGGCATTTTTAACAATTGGGGAAGAACTTGTGTCATCACTTGCATGAGCTCGTCCTGTTTAAATGACTCTGGGAGGCCTATTATCCTGAGGTTGTTCCTCCTTGCTCTATTTTCTAAGTCTTCAATTTTAGCCTGAAGTTTCAAGATCTTAAGTTGATTGACTTCAGTTTTTGCAAAATATGTATTTGTTGTGTCTTCTATATCTGAAATTCTCTGCTCTGCCTCTTGGATTCTTTTTGAGAATTGTCTAATCTCTAGAGTCAGAAGCGAGATGTCCTGTTTGATTTCATCTTTTAGTGAGTCAAATTTTGGGGCAATGGCTTCTAATATATTGGCTACAAGGTTTTGTGTTTCATATGAAGTCAAAGAGTTTTGCAGTTTTGTGGGAGTTATTTCTACAAGAGGCTCTCCTTGTGTCCCTGTAAGGTTTTTATTTCTGCGGTCCTTGTTTTTGGCAGTCATGCCTATATTGGATTTACCCGTGAGTGATGGTGAGGTAATAAATGTATCCATAAACAAGGAGGCACACCCCAATATGGATTAAATGTGAAACGTGCTTTGTGACACTCAGAAGTGTTAAAAAATTAAGTGAGTTTATTTTTAGTGCCAAAAAAAGAGAAAGAGGAGTGAAGGAGGGGGGGGGGAGGTGAAGGTGCAGGGGAGAGTGACGTGAAGAAAATGGGGAAAAGTGGGGAAAAAGTGACAAAAAAAAAAAAAAAAAAAAGGTGAGTCGCGTGCCTTCCGTTAGTGTTGCCTGGTCTGTGACGACTGTGAGATACAATATAGTGATTTACAGCTATGGGCTGATTAAGGTGAAGACCCTCAGTATTTGAACCCCAATCTAGACACGTGCTTGTTGTGACCGAATTCTGAACGTCAAGGACACAGATGTTTACAGGCACTATAACCTTAGAACTATTTTTAAACTAAAGATCCCTTTGTGTTGTCTTTTCAGTTAGAGGATGTGCACTATCTCTATACTCAGTGGCTAGTCTGTCTGTTCCTCTCTTGATGTATTCGCTAGCCTACCTCCTGTCCCAACCTGGGTGGGGGAAATCAATTGTACCCTAATCTAACTGATAACTGAGTGGAGGTTTACACAACAATTTTTATAATCGTCTAAACATGGGCATTTATTTGATGTGTCACAGTAAAACCAGTGTTAGGTCTTGATCCACAAGACATAATTTATTGCTCAGGCTTTTTGAGCCCCCTCTCCCTTCCTCCTTCCCTCCCCCTTTCTTTCTCCTCCTATGGGTCTGTACACAATAATCTGGCTAGTATGTATGTCAAGTTACTATAGTGACAGCTTTCCCTCTTGCAGCTATTACCACATGTAAAAGGCTATTGGCAAACCAACTTCTTAGTAGCTTAAGGTTAGAGCAACAAGTTATTTTTCATAGGAGTGACAATAAGTAATGGTCATGAATTGTGTAAAGCCTATTCCAATGCCCTGTGCTCTAGACCTAGGCAATATAAGTTATTTCATTTGATTAACGGTGCTATATGGCTACCAAGCACCAAGCTTAACTTGTTTCCTAGAACCAACAATTTTTCTAATTTCAGTGCATTTTATGACATTGTGCATAGATGTAAATACAAGTGATAACAATCAGATAGGCTTATCACATCTAGTCGACTTAGTATAACATTCAAGAGTCTGTGTTTTAGGGTTTCATTCCTTAACACCTATGAGTAACTTTATGGTGTTTGCAGTAAAGCCAGTCAAAGAATGAGTCATGCATCCATTTTCAGGCAGCCAAAGGAGGTTTGAAACAATTTGCCATACAACTATAGATGCCTTACAACACCACGGGGGGAGAAAAGAAGACAAACGTCTCTGAGGATGATAATCAGCACATAATAATGCTGCAAAGCCTGTGATTTTATTTTGTTTTCTTCTTTTCTTACTGCGCCTCCTTTCTTTCCTTATCCTCTCCCCCTCTCCTCTTCCTCTGCTGTTGGGGGGCGCAGCTGAGCCTACCATACACTTCTTTTTGGGGAGTGAATTATATGTCCTTTTATGAAGGTGAACAATTTATACACCCATACATTTAGATTCTTTAAGCACCGTTTTTCGTACTCCACCTTTTATGTGTCAGCACCCTCTCGCTTATACTCCACCACAAACACTTTCTATAGTAGCAGTCAAACCAAGAGTTTCAGTGCAAGGAAAAGTTTGTTAACTTACCCCCTCTCTCACGCCGCCCGCTTGAAGCATGTGTAATGGTTCTTTTTTTCTTTTTGAGTGTACCTTGGCCCACAGTGCAACAGCACGGCAACTTTTTCTTTATCCAGGAGTCACACTCCTCCAATAGCCTCACCTCCTCTCGCGCAGCAACAGTGGGAGAGGAGGGGTAGAAATCCGGAGGGGTCTCTCGTGATGGCGAGGTCGGTTCTGGGTATTGCCCCTCGAAACCGTGCAAAGCCCGGCTCGCTCTCACCGCCTCCCACGCAGCACCGGTGGGGGAGGGGGAAGCGACCGCCGCGGGCCGATGACGTTCCCGATGCTGCGCTGTGCACTGCTGGGATCCTTTGCCGGTGCGTTGTTTTGTCCTCAGCGGGGTAGAGTCAGTTGGCGCGGCGGAAATGGGGAGAGGGAGGGGTACGTCCCGAGTCTCAGGATATTTGCAGCCCCGCACCAATGCTGGCTGGGGGAACACTTGCTCTTGGTTTTATGAGGGTAAGTCCCAGTGGCTCCCAGCCACTCTGTTCCGGTCAGGAATGTCTTTGCTTGGGTGTCTAATTACTCAGACAATGGGATGGAGTTCCACTGTCCTTGGGTCCGGTGATGCTGACTTTTCCTATCCGTTGCACAGCCTCCTTTGGGGTTAGGGCGCGGGACTCTCCCCGCCACGAGCTGAAGGGCTGGAGAGCAGAGCTCAGGTGCATGCACTTAGCTCCTCCTCCACCGGAACCCCCAGAGAATGTCCGACATGTATATATTTTTTTAGTAGACAACTTAAAGTATTGATCTAGGCCCATTTTGGTATATTTCATGCCACCATTTTATTACCATTTTACCGCCACCGATCCGTCTCCGCTCCATGCCACTTCATCTCCCTGACACCTTGATGAAGATTGAAGATGGCGCTGCCTCCACTCCACGACACCGGGATTAAGATTGAAGATGGAGCTGCCTGGAAGACTTTCACCGCCAGACTTCAGAAATGATGAGTACCTATTTTGGGGTTAGAGTTAGTTTTTTTTTTTTTGGGTGGGTTTTTTTTTTAGATTAGAGCTTTTTATTTTTTTTAATGGCCACTAAAAGAGCTGATTGCCCTTTTAAGGGCAATACTCATACAAATGCCCCTTTAGGGGCAATGGGTTGATTAGGTTTTTTTTTATAGTTAGGTCTTTTTAATTTGTGGATGTTTGGTGAGTGGGGGTTGCACTGTTAGGGGGGACTTAGTATTTTCTTTTAAGTAAAAGAGCTGTTAAATTTAAGGCAGTGCCCTAAAAAATGCCCTTTTAAGGGCTATTGGTAGTTTAGTGTTAGATTGGGGGGGTTCTTTGGGGTGGCTTTTTATTATTTTAATAGGGGTATTAGATTAGGTTTAATTTTTTATTTTATATAATCTTGTTTATTTTCTTCTGTAATCTTAGATTTTTTTTATTTTTTGTAATATTAGATTTTTTATTTTCATGTAATCTTAAGTGTTGTTTTTTTACTGTAACGTTATTTTTTTTTATTTTACTGTAATGTTAGGATTTTTTATTTTAATTTGAAGTTATTTTTTTTTAGGGAGACTTTATTTTAGGTAATATTTAGTGATATTTTTATTTTATGTAATTGTATTTAATTGGGGTTAACTTAGGGAGTGTTAGGTTAGGGGTCTTAGGTATTAGATTAACCTCTTTGTGACCAGAGCACTTTTCCATTTGTTGACCGTCTGGGACCAAGGCTATTTTTACATTTCTGTGGTGGTTATGTTTAGCTGTAATTTTCCTCTTACTCATTTACTGTACAAACACATATTATATACCGTTTTTCTCGCCATTAAATGACATTTCTAAAGATATCATTATTTTTATCATATCTTATAATTTACTATAAAAAATATATAAAATATGATGAAAAAATGGAAAAAAAACACACTTTTTCTAACTTTGACCCCCAAAATCTGTTACACTTCTACAACTACCAAAAAACTCCTATGCTAAATAGTTTCTAAATTTTGTCATGAGTTTAGAAATACCCAATGTTTACATGTTCTTTCCTTTTTTGCAAGTTATAGGGCTATAAGTACAAGTAAGCACTTTGCTATTTCCAAACCATTTTTTGTTAAAATTAGCGATATTTACATTGGAACACTGATATCTGTCAGAAATCCCTGAATATCCCTTGACATGTATATATTTTTTTAGTAGACAACTTAAAGTATTGATCTAGGCCCATTTTGGTATATTTCATGCCACCATTTTATTACCATTATACCGCCACCGATCCGTCCCCGCTCCGTGCCACTTCATCTCCCTGACACCTTGATGAAGATTGAAGATGGCGCTGCCTCGACTTCACGACACCGGGATTAAGATTGAAGATGGAGCTGCCTGGAAGACTTTCACCGCCAGACTTCAGAAATGATGAGTACCTATTTTGGGGTTAGAGTTAGTTTGGTTTTTTTTGGGTGGGTTTTTTTTTAGATTAGAGCTTTTTATTTTTTTTAATGGCCACTAAAAGAGCTGATTGCCCTTTTAAGGGCAATACTCATACAAATGCCGCTTTAGGGGCAATGGGTAGATTAGTTTTTTTTATAGTTAGGTCTTTTTAATATGTGGAGGTTTGGTGGGTGGGGGTTGCACTGTTAGGGGGGACTTAGTATTTTCTTTAAAGTAAAAGAGCTGTTAAATTTAAGGCAGTGCCCTAAAAAATGTCCTTTTAAGGGCTATTGGTAGTTTAGTGTTAGATTGGGGGGGTTTCTTTGGGGTGGCTTTTTTGTTTTTATAAGGGTATTAGATTAGGTTTAATTTTTTATTTTATATAATCTTGTTTATTTTTTTCTGTAATCTTAGATTTTTTTTATTTTTTGTAATATAAGATTTTTTATTTTCATGTAGTCTTAGGTGTTGTTTTTTTACTGTAACATTAGTTTTTTTTATTTTACCGTAATGTTAGGATTTTTTATTTTAATTTGAAGTTATTTTTTTTTATTTTAATTTGAAGTTATTTTTTTTTTTTAGGGAGACTTTATTTTATGTAATATTTAGTGATATTTTTATTTTATGTAATTGTATTTTAATTGGGGTTAACTTAGGGAGTGTTTGGTTAGGGGTCTTAGGTATTAGATTAACCCCTTTGTGACTATAGCACTTTTCCATTTATTGACCGTCTGGGACCAAGGCTATTTTTACATTTCTGCCGTGTTTATGTTTAGCTGTAATTTTCCTCTTACTCATTTACTGTACAAACACATATTATATACCGTTTTTCTCGCCATTAAATTAAATTTCTAAAGATATCATTATTTTTATCATATCTTATAATTTACTATAAAAAAATATATAAAATATGATGAAAAAATGGAAAAAAACACGCTTTTTCTAACTTTGACCCCCAAAATCTGTTACACTTCTACAACTACCAAAAAAACTCCTATGCTAAATAGTTTCTAAATTTTGTCATGAGTTTAGAAATACCCAATGTTTACATGTTCTTTCCTTTTTTGCAAGTTATAGGGCAATAAGTACAAGTAAGCACTTTGCTATTTCCAAACCATTTTTTTGTCAAAATTAGCGATATTTACATTGGAATACTGATATCTGTCAGAAATCCCTGAATATCCCTTGACATGTATATATTTTTTTAGTAGACAACTTAAAGTATTGATCTAGGCCCATTTTGGTATATTTCATGCCACCATTTTATTACCATTTTACTGCCACCGATCCGTCTCCGCTCCATGCCACTTCATCTCCCTGACACCTTGATGAAGAGTGAAGATGGCGCTGCCTCCACTCCACGACACCGGGATTAAGATTGAAGATGGAGCTGCCTGGAAGACTTTCACCGCCAGACTTCAGAAATGATGAGTACCTATTTCGGGGTTAGAGTTATTTTTTTTTTTTGGGTGTTTTTTTTTTTAGATTAGAGCTTTTTATTTTTTTTAATGGCCACTAAAAGAGCTGATTGCCCTTTTAAGGGCAATACTCATACAAATGCCCCTTTAGGGGCAATGGGTAGATTAGGTTTTTTTATAGTTAGGTCTTTTTAATTTGTGGAGGTTTGGTGAGTGGGGGTTGCACTGTTAGGGGGGACTTAGTATTTTCTTTTAAGTAAAAGAGCTGTTAAATTTAAGGCAGTGCCCTAAAAAATGCCCTTTTAAGGGCTATTGGTAGTTTAGTGTTAGATTGGGGGGGTTCTTTGGGGTGGCTTTTTATTATTTTAATAGGGGTATTAGATTAGGTTTAATTTTTTATTTTATATAATCTTGTTTATTTTCTTCTGTAATCTTAGATTTTTTTTTATTTTTTGTAATATTAGATTTTTTATTTTCATGTAATCTTAAGTGTTGTTTTTTTACTGTAATGTTATTTTTTTTATTTTACTGTAATGTTAGGATTTTTTATTTTAATTTGAAGTTATTTTTTTTTTAGGGAGACTTTATTTTAGGTAATATTTAGTGATATTTTTATTTTATGTAATTGTATTTAATTGGGGTTAACTTAGGGAGTGTTAGGTTAGGGGTCTTAGGTATTAGATTAACCTCTTTGTGACCAGAGCACTTTTCCATTTGTTGACCGTCTGGGACCAAGGCTATTTTTACATTTCTGTGGTGGTTATGTTTAGCTGTAATTTTCCTCTTACTCATTTACTGTACAAACACATATTATATACCGTTTTTCTCGCCATTAAATGACATTTCTAAAGATATCATTATTTTTATCATATCTTATAATTTACTATAAAAAATATATAAAATATGATGAAAAAATGGAAAAAAACACACTTTTTCTAACTTTGACCCCCAAAATCTGTTACACTTCTACAACTACCAAAAAACTCCTATTCTAAATAGTTTCTAAATTTTGTCATGAGTTTAGAAATACCCAATGTTTACATGTTCTTTCCTTTTTTGCAAGTTATAGGGCTATAAGTACAAGTAAGCACTTTGCTATTTCCAAACCATTTTTTGTTAAAATTAGCGATATTTACATTGGAACACTGATATCTGTCAGAAATCCCTGAATATCCCTTGACATGTATATATTTTTTTAGTAGACAACTTAAAGTATTGATCTAGGCCCATTTTGGTATATTTCATGCCACCATTTTATTACCATTATACCGCCACCGATCCGTCCCCGCTCCGTGCCACTTCATCTCCCTGACACCTTGATGAAGATTGAAGATGGCGCTGCCTCGATTTCACGACACCGGGATTAAGATTGAAGATGGAGCTGCCTGGAAGACTTTCACCGCCAGACTTCAGAAATGATGAGTACCTATTTTGGGGTTAGAGTTAGTTTGGTTTTTTTTGGGTGGGTTTTTTTTTAGATTAGAGCTTTTTATTTTTTTTAATGGCCACTAAAAGAGCTGATTGCCCTTTTAAGGGCAATACTCATACAAATGCCGCTTTAGGGGCAATGGGTAGATTAGTTTTTTTTATAGTTAGGTCTTTTTAATATGTGGAGGTTTGGTGGGTGGGGGTTGCACTGTTAGGGGGGACTTAGTATTTTCTTTAAAGTAAAAGAGCTGTTAAATTTAAGGCAGTGCCCTAAAAAATGTCCTTTTAAGGGCTATTGGTAGTTTAGTGTTAGATTGGGGGGGTTTCTTTGGGGTGGCTTTTTTGTTTTTATAAGGGTATTAGATTAGGTTTAATTTTTTATTTTATATAATCTTGTTTATTTTTTTCTGTAATCTTAGATTTTTTTTATTTTTTGTAATATAAGATTTTTTATTTTCATGTAGTCTTAGGTGTTGTTTTTTTACTGTAACATTAGTTTTTTTTATTTTACCGTAATGTTAGGATTTTTTATTTTAATTTGAAGTTATTTTTTTTTATTTTAATTTGAAGTTATTTTTTTTTTTTAGGGAGACTTTATTTTATGTAATATTTAGTGATATTTTTATTTTATGTAATTGTATTTTAATTGGGGTTAACTTAGGGAGTGTTTGGTTAGGGGTCTTAGGTATTAGATTAACCCCTTTGTGACTATAGCACTTTTCCATTTATTGACCGTCTGGGACCAAGGCTATTTTTACATTTCTGCCGTGTTTATGTTTAGCTGTAATTTTCCTCTTACTCATTTACTGTACAAACACATATTATATACCGTTTTTCTCGCCATTAAATTAAATTTCTAAAGATATCATTATTTTTATCATATCTTATAATTTACTATAAAAAAATATATAAAATATGATGAAAAAATGGAAAAAAACACGCTTTTTCTAACTTTGACCCCCAAAATCTGTTACACTTCTACAACTACCAAAAAAACTCCTATGCTAAATAGTTTCTAAATTTTGTCATGAGTTTAGAAATACCCAATGTTTACATGTTCTTTCCTTTTTTGCAAGTTATAGGGCAATAAGTACAAGTAAGCACTTTGCTATTTCCAAACCATTTTTTGTCAAAATTAGCGATATTTACATTGGAATACTGATATCTGTCAGAAATCCCTGAATATCCCTTGACATGTATATATTTTTTTAGTAGACAACTTAAAGTATTGATCTAGGCCCATTTTGGTATATTTCATGCCACCATTTTATTACCAATTTACTGCCACCGATCCGTCTCCGCTCCATGCCACTTCATCTCCCTGACACCTTGATGAAGAGTGAAGATGGCGCTGCCTCCACTCCACAACACCGGGATTAAGATTGAAGATGGAGCTGCCTGGAAGACTTTCACCGCCAGACTTCAGAAATGATGAGTACCTATTTTAGAGTTAGTTTTTTTTTTTGGGTGTTTTTTTTTTTAGATTAGAGCTTTTTATTTTTTTTAATGGCCACTAAAAGAGCTGATTGCCCTTTTAAGGGCAATACTCATACAAATGCCCCTTTAGGGGCAATGGGTAGATTAGGTTTTTTTATAGTTAGGTCTTTTTAATTTGTGGAGGTTTGGTGAGTGGGGGTTGCACTGTTAGGGGGGACTTAGTATTTTCTTTAAAGTAAAATAGCTGTTAAATTTAAGGCAGTGCCTTAAAAAATGCCCTTTTAAGGGCTATTGGTAGTTTAGTGTTAGATTGGGGGGTTTCTTTGGGGTGGCTTTTTTGTTTTTATAAGGGTATTAGATTAGGTTTAATTTTTTATTTTATATAATCTTGTTTATTTTTTTCTGTAATCTTAGATTTTTTTTTTTTTTTCTAATATTAGATTTTTTATTTTCATGTAGTCTTAGGTGTTGTTTTTTTACTGTAATGTTAGTTTTTTTTATTTTACTGTAATGTTAGGATTTTTTATTTTAATTTGAAATTATTTTTTTTATTTTAATTTGAAGTTATTTTTTTTTTAGGGAGACTTTATTTTATGTAATATTTAGTGATATTTTTATTTTATGTAATTGTATTTTAATTGGGGTTAACTTAGGGAGTGTTCGGTTAGGGGTCTTAGGTATTAGATTAACCCCTTTGTGACCAGAGCACTTTTCCATTTGTTGACCGTCTGGGACCAAGGCTATTTTTTACATTTCTGCGGTGTTTATGTTTAGCTGTAATTTTCCTCTTACTCATTTACTGTACAAACACATATTATATACCGTTTTTCCGGCTATTAAATGGAATTTCTAAAGATACCATTATTTTTATCATAGCTTAAAATTTACTATAAAAATATATAAAATATGATGAAAAAATGGAAAAAACACACTTTTTCTAACTTTGACACCCAAAATCTGTTACACTTCTACAACTACCAAAAAAAATCCTATGCTAAATAGTTTCTAAATTTTGTCCTGAGTTTAGAAATACCCAATGTTTACATGTTCTTTCCTTTTTTTTCCAAGTTATAGGGCCATAAGTACAAGTAGAACTTTGCTATTTCCAAACCATTTTTTGTCAAAATTAGCAATATTTACATTGGAACACTGATATCTGTCAGAAATCCCTGAATATCCCTTGACTTGTATATATTTTTTTTAGTAGACAACACAAAGTATTGATCTAGGCCCATTTTGGTATATTTCATGCCACCATTTTACTGCCAATTCACCTTTTCACAAACCTTTTCACAAACTTTAGGTTTCTCACTGAAATTATTTACAAACAGCTTGTGCAATTATGTCAAAAATGGTTGTAAATACTTCTCTGGGATCCCCTTTGTTCAGAAATTGCTTTATGGTAATTAGAAGGCCTCTAAATGCTTCTGCGCACCACACGTTTATTATGCCCAGCAGTGAAGGGGTTAATAAGGGAGCGTGTAGGGTTAATTTTAGCTTTAGTGTAGTATAGTAGACACCCCCAAGTATTGATCTAGGCCCATTTTGGTATATTTCTTGCCACCATTTCACCGCCAAATGTGATCAAATTAAAAAAATCATTAAATTTTTCACAATTTTAGGTTTCTCATCGAAATTATTTACAAACAGCTTGTGCAATTGTGGCACAAATGGTTGTAAATGCTTCTCTGGGATCCCCTTTGTTTAGAAATAGCAGACATATATGGCTTTGGCGTTGCTTTTTGGTAATTAGAAGGCCGTAAATGCCGCTGCACACCACACGTGCATTATGCCCAGCAGAGAAGGGGTTAATCTGCCGGATTCGTTGAGGACTTTGGCCCGGTTGGATGAAGACTTCTCCCGGTAAGGTGATCTTCAAGGGGTTAGTGCTAGGTTTTTTTAAGGGGGTATTGGGTGGGTTGTAGAGTAGGGTTGGTTGTGTGGGTGGTGGGTTTTAATGTTGGGGGGGATTTGTAATTTTTTTTTACAGGTAAAAGAGCTGATTACTTTGGGGCAATGCCCCGCAAAAGGCCCTTTTAAGGGCTATTTGTAATTTAGTGTAGGGTAGGGCTTTTTTCATTTTGGGGGGGCTTTTTTATTTTGTTAGAGTGATTAGATTAGGTGTAATTAGTTTAAAAATCTTGTAATTTGTTTATTATTTTCTGTAATTTAGTGTTTGTTTGTTTTTGTACTTTAGCTAATTTTATTTAATTGTATTTAATTGTATTTAGTTTAGGGAATTAACTTTTATAGTGTAATTTTAGGTGTTAGTGTAACTTAGGTTAGGTTTTATTTTACAGGTAAATTTGTCTTTATTTTAGCTAGGTAGTTTATTAAATAGTTAATAACTATTTAATAACTATTCTGCCTAGTTAAAATAAATACAAACTTGCCTGTAAAATAAAAATAAACCCTAAGCTAGGTACAATGTAACTATTAGTTATATTGTAGCTAGCTTAGGGTTTATTTTACAGGTAAGTATTTAGTTTTAAATAGAAATAATTTAGTTAATTATAGTAATTTTATTTAGATTTATTTAAATTATATTTAAGTTAGGGGGTTAGGGTTAGACTTAGATTTAGGGGTTAATAACTTTAGTATAGTGGCGGCGATGTTGGGGGCGGCAGATTAGGGGCCAACGCTGCTTTTTAAGCCTAACGCAAAATTCGTAATCTTGGTGTAAGTTACTAAAAAAAATAAACACTAGTTACACAAAATAAAAAAGAAATGATCAAAGATTTAAACTAATTACACCTAATCTAAGAGCCCTATGAAAATAAACCCCCCCCCCCAAAATAAAAAACCCCTAGCCTACAATAAACTACCAATGGCCCTTAAAAGGGCCTTTTGCGGGGCATTGCCCCAAAGAAATCAGCTCTTTTACCTGTAAATAAAAAATACAAATATCCCCCCAACAGTAAAACCCACCACCCACACAACCAACCCCCCCAAATAAAAACCTAACTAAAAAACCTAAGCTCCCCATTGCCCTGAAAAGGGTATTTGGATGGGCATTGCCCTTAAAAGGGCATTTAGCACTATTGCAGCCCAAACCCTAATCTAAAAATAAAACCCACCCAATACACCCTTAAAAAATCCTAACACTAACCCCTGAAGATTCACTTACAGTTTTGAAGATCCAACATCCATCCTCCAAGAAGCCAGCAGAAGTCTTCATCCAAGCGGCCGAAGTCTTCATCCAAGCCCGCAGAAGTCTTAACCCAGACGGCATCTTCTATCTTCATCCATCCATCCGGCGCGGAGCGGCTCCATCTTCAAGACATCCGACGTGAAGCATCCTCTTCGTTCGACATCTTCTTCCCGAATGCAGGTTGCTTTAAATGACGTCATCCAAGATGGCGTCCCTTAGATTCCGATTGGCTGATAGAATTCTATCAACCAATTGGAATTAAGGTTGAAAAAATCCTATTGGCTGTTGCAATCAGCCAATAGGATTGAGCTTTCATCCTATTGGCTGATCCAATCAGCCAATAGAATGTGAGCTTAATCCTATTGGCTGATTGGATCAGCCAGTAGGATGAAAGCTCAATCCTATTGGCTGATTGCAACAGCCAATAGGATTTTTTCAACTTTAATTCCGATTGGCTGATAGAATTCTATCAGCCAATCGGAATCTAAGGGACGCCATCTTGGATGACGTCATTTAAAGGAACCTTCATTCGGGAAGAAGACGTCGAACGAAGAGGATGCTCCACGTAGAATGTCTTGAAGATGGAGCCGCTCCGCACCGGATGGATGAAGATAGAAGATGCCGTCTGGGTGAAGACTTCTGCGGGCTTGGATGAAGATTTCAGGCACTTGAATGAAGACTTCTGACGGCTTCTTGGAGGATCTTCAAAACTGTAAGTGAATCTTCAGGGGTTAGTGTTAGGATTTTTAAAGGGTGTATTGGGTGGGTTTTATTTTTAGATTAGGGTTTGGGCTGCAATAGAGCTAAATGCCCTTTAAAGGGCAATGCCCATCCAAATGCCCTTTTCAGGGCAATGGGGAGCTTTGTTTTTTTTTAGTTAGGTTTTTATTTGGGGGGGGTTGACTGTGTGGGTGGTGGGTTTTACTGTTGGCGGGGTATTTGTATCATTTTTTTACAGGTAAAATAGCTGATTTCTTTGGTGCAATGCCCTGCAAAAGGCCCTTTCAAGGGCTATTTGTAGTTTATTGTAGGCTAGGGTTGTTTTTTATTTTGGGGGGGGGGGGGGGCTTTTTTATTTTCATAGGGCCCTTAGATTAGGTGTAATTAGTTTAAATATTTGATAATTTCTTTTTTATTTTGTGTATCTTAGTGTTTATTTTTTTTGTAACTTAGTATTTGTTATTTTTAGTAACTTAGTTGTTAGCTTTTTGTAACTTAGTAATTTTTTAGTTTAATTTAAATTATTTGAGTAGGGTTAGGTTTTTAAATATATAATATAGTTAATTTAATTTGTAGTTTAATGTAATTTTAGTATAACAGTTAGGGTAGATTAATTATTAATTTAATTTAGTTTAATGTAATTTTAGTCTAATAGTTAGGGTAGGTTAATTAGTAGTTTAATATAGTTTAATGTAATGTTAGTATAATAGTTAGGGTAGGTTAATTAGTAGTTTAATATAGTTTAATTTAAATCTAAAGGTAAGTTTAAATTTATTATAAGATAGGGATGAGTTAATATTTAATGTACAGTTAGCGGGTTGTTAGGTTTAGGGGTTAATAGGTTAATTTAGTTTATGGCGATGTGGGGGGCTGGCGGTTTAGGGGTTAATAACTTTATTTAGTTGCTTTGGGCTTCGTGAGCGGTGGGAGAGGGGTTAATAACATAATGTAGGTGGCGGTGGTGGCAGATTAGGGGTTAAGAACATAATGTTGGTGGCGGCGGGGTCCGGGAATGGCGGGATAGGGGTTAATAACTTTATTTAGTTGCGGCGGAGTCCGGGAGCGGCGGCAAAGGGGTTAATAACTTTATTTAGTTGCGGCGGGGTCCGGGGGCGGCGGGATAGGGGTTAAACAGTTTAGTATAGTGGCGGTATTTAGTGACAGGGTACAAATAAAGCTGTGAAAAAGCCGAATAGCAGCGAGATCGATGACTGTTAGTTAACAACAGTCCACTGCTCATCGCCCAGTACTTGGTGCGCGGCTTTTTGACAGCTTTTTATATAAATATGGAGAGCGTATTCAAGGCCTGCGGCCACGATGTTAGGCAATGTCAGACTAGTGTATTGGTGCCGGTGAATGCAGCACAGTTGACGGCTTGATAAGTAGGCCTCTTAGTGTAGTGTAGTAGACAACCCAAAGTATTGATCTAGGCCCCTTTTGGTATATTTCATGCCACCATTTCACCGCCAAATGCGATCAAATAAAAAAAATTGTTTACTTTTTCACAAACTTTTTCACAATCTTTAGGTTTCTCACTGAAATTATTTACAAACAGCTTGTGCAATTATGGCAAAAATGGTTGTAAATTCTTCTCTGGGATCCCCTTTGTTCAGAAATAGCAGACATATATGGCTTTTGCGTTGCTTTTTTTAAATTAGAAGGCCACTAAATGCTGCTGCGCACCACACTTGTATTATGCCCAGCAATGAATGGGTTAATTAGGTAGCTTGTAGGGAGCTTGCAGGGTTAATTTTAGCTGAGTCATCCCACCCCCTGATCCCTCCCAAAGATCTCTCTTCCCTCCCCCACCCCACAATTATCCACGCCATCTTGAGTACTGGCAGAAAGTCTGCCAGTATTAATATAAAAGGCTATTTTTTTTTTTTTTTTTTTTAATAATTATGTAGCTCTGATGGACCCCCCCAAGCCCCCAACCTCCCTGATCTTCCCCAAACAGCCCTCCCCCTGCTACCTATGTGCCACCATCTTGGGTACTGGCATCTGTCTGCCAGTACCCATTTTGCCCCACCAAAAAAGTTTTTTTAATTTTTTAAAAATAAATTAAATTTTTCTGTAGTGTAGCAGGCCCCCCTCAAACCCCCCCTCCCTCTCCCCCTCTCAGATCCTACGATCCTTAGTTTTCCCCCCCTCCCTCTCCCTCCTTCCCATTAACTACTCATTGATGCTGTTCGCGCCCCATGCAGACCCCACCCAGTGTGCACATTGCACATAGACCTGCCAATGCTCCCACCCACCAACGATGATCCGATCGGCACCATCGCTACTGGCGCAGAGAGGGCCACCGAGTGGCTCTCTCTGCATTGGTTTGTAAAAAATTGGTATTGCAGGATGCCTCAATATCGAGGCATCACTGCAATACCATAAAAGCAGCTGGAAGCGATCAGGATCGCTTCCACCGCTTGAAAGACCAGAGGACGTGCCAGGAACGTCCTTGGTCGTTAAGTGTGTTTTTTTGTAGGAAATTCCTGGCACATCCTCAGTCGTGAAGGGGTTAATACTTTCGGTTGTGGGGGGTTGGCAGATTAGGTTTAATATGTAGTTTACAATGTGGGGGGATGGTGGTTTAGAGGTTAATAGGTTAGTTAGGTACTTTGCATTGTGGGGGATGGCGGTTTAGGGGTTATTAGGTTAACTAGGTATTTTTCATTGTGGGGTATGGCGGTTTAGGGGTCAATAGGTTAATTAGGTAATTTGTGTTGTGGGGATGGCGATTTAGGAGTTAATATGTTTATTAGGTACTTTGCGTTGTGGGGGGATGACGGATTAGGGGTTAGTACATTTATTAGCTAGTTTGGGATGTGGGGGTTGGCAGATTAGGGGTTAATAGTTTAAATAGGTAGATTGCGTTGTGGGGGGATAGCGGTTTAGAGGTTTATACATTTGTTATTAGTAGTGGCGATGTGGGGGGATAGTGGCTATAGTGGTTTTGATGTGTTGGGTTCATTCTTTGGAGGCCGGTTTGAGTTTTACGTGCGATTAAACATTTTTTTGTTTTTTACGTAGGCGTAAGCAGTTCATAAACTGCCGTAAGTCCCTACTGACTCCAGAAATTTGTATTTTCGCACATTTCTGAACCTTGCCAGTTTATCCGATTTATGGCATTATATATTCTGCAGGCACTGTATAGGTGATTCACCCGCTGAAACCTACGCCGTATATGTAATCTCGCCCCAAATCCATTTAAATCAATTTGAAAACCCTGCAATAACAATGGTATTCCAATCCATCAGAAATCAATTTTCTGAAATGTTCCCATGATTTCTAGACTTCTCAAATTCTTATAATGGTGTGTATAGAATCACATATCATGGCTATCTGCAGAGCTTTTTTTTGGATGCTAATGTTTTTATGCAGACTCTTTTCACTAATATGCCACTTTACTATGAAACAAATGTTCATTTATGATTAAATGATGTTTCAATGTTTTAAAGATGCTAATTAAAAAATTATAGTTATATTAATTTATCAGTTGTTCAAACATAACAATAATATTAATAGTTAACAGAATTTTTTTTTCATTAAAGGATATTAGGCAGTCACCAATAATACTAAATTACTTGACTCTGTTTTATTTTTGCTTTGGTTACATATAATTTGCTTCTGCAAAGTTTTTAAAAACCGTGGGAAAAGGTACTTGAAATGTCGGTAATATGCCAGTTTCTTATATATTTTTTGCATTTGTCTAACCAGTTTTTCTTGTTATATTGTTTGCTAATTTGAGCAGTTTTACTTATTCAGCTACAGCCCTTCTTACATATTTTAATGGATTGAAATCCAAGCAAAAAGACCTCCCATACAATGATTTTGCACATAAATTCTGATGTATTTGAATGGGGGGCACCAATTCAATTGGTGTGTGTGGGGGATATATATATATCTTAATTAGAGGTAGTAAAAAAACATTGTATATACTTGTATTATTTATTCCCCCCCTTGGAATGTTGCACTGCTGACTTAAAAAGCCTAAACATGCAACGTATATGTCCCTAATTGGCCTTACCAGGAGGTATTAGATAAAATACTGTAAAACAATACATTTTTTTTCAAAAACAATTACAACAAGCTTTGTATAGTCCAGTGTTTAGCCTGGATTTGCTCATCCAATTGCATCCAACAAGGTGCTAAACTGTTAATCTATTTTGATACCTTTCACCTGGGCTGCCATCAGTGGCTGAAAAGCTGCATTTGCATCAGGTGGGTAGGACACCATTAGTGCCTTAAAATTAGGCCCTCAAGGTTTGGGGGCCACATGGGGCCCAACACTTACCCCCAATGCCAGTCGCACCTAAAATTTTGTCTGGTGCGACTGGTGCCTTTGTAGTCTGCACATCTGGGAAGTACAAGTCCAGGCAAGAGGCCTGCAAAACAGAGAGGACTGTACACACAGGGCTGGGGAAGGAAGGGGTTCCCAAAGAGGAGCTGCAGATCCACAAGCTTTCCACAACACCTGATACACCTGAGAGTGCAGTAGGCATCTTTTTTTTTCATTTTATTTAAAAAGATACTAATTTATTTTATGTTAATAAAAGTAATGTTATTGTACAGATTAAAATATTTGTGTCTCAGTGTGTGTCTTTGTGTGTGTCTGCGTGTTTGTCTGTGCCAGTGTGTGCCTGAGTGTGTCTGTGTGTATCAGTCCAAAACACTTTGCACACCAGTAAGTGAAAAAAAATGTAAAAAGCCACTTTATTAATACAAGCTAATTCAAATTAAAAGCAACAATCAACCATAACAACAGTTACAGCAGGTACAGTCAGATGTGTTTCATTTAATCAACCAATGGCCGTGTGTCTGTGTGCGTGTGTCTGAGAGTGTGTATGTGCTTTTGTCTCTGTGTGTGCTTGTGTTGTCTGTGTTAATGTGTGAGTTTGTGTGTCTCTGTGTGTGAGTGTTTCTATGTGTGTCTGTATGAGTGTGTATTTTAGAGTGCCTGTGTGTCTGTGTGTGAGCATTTGTCTGTGTTTGTGTGTGTCTGTGTGAGTGTTTGTGTGTCTGTGTGTGTGAGTGTTTCTGAGGGTGCCTGTGTGTATGTCGTTGTCTGTGTGTGTGAGTGCTTCTATGTTTGTGTATGTATGTTACTACCTTAAAGGGATACTAAACCCACATTTTTTCTTTCATGATGGAGAATACAATTTTAAACAGCATTCCAATTATTTAATTTGCTTCATTCTTTAGATATACTTTGTTGAAGAAATAGCAATGCACAAGGGTGAGCCAATCACATGAGGCATCTACATGAAACCACCTATCAGAAGCTATTGAACCTATCTAGATATGCTTTTCAGCAAAGGAGAAGGAAGAAAATTAGTAAACTATGAAGTTGTTTAAAATCGCATGTTCTTTCTAAATCATGAAAGAAAAAATGTGGGCTTCATGTCCCTTTTACAACATTTTGAAGTTTGACTACACTCAAGAATTAGCGCTGCGGAATCTGTTGGCGCTCTACAAATAACCGATAATAATAATAATAATAATAAGAATTAAGGGCAGACACATTTTAGTCACTTGGTCAAAGGAGTAAGGGGGTCCCGATCAATAGTTAAGAGCGGTGGGACTGCCTTTCATGCTCGTCTGGTAAGCTAATTTATTTTAACACTACACAAATTCTTTTAAATACAATTTTTTTAAAAACCCTGTATTCAAACTGGAGGAACAATTTGAGTAATATTATGTCTATTGAATTAAATTAGCCTCTGCAATATCTAAAACATATTTATTCCCCTTTCAAGTAAATTACCTTCTAGTAACACAACACTTTGCACACTGCAGTCTATTATATTGTGTATTCTGCAGTGACAGCTGATCAAAACAGCTCCATTCAGCCTATGCCTTAAGAAAACAAATAGTTAAATAATAAACCTGGACAAAAGTGAAAGTTTCCATCTGTTACACAGTTTCATTCATTTTGTCAACTAGAACATTGAATGATTCATTATTTGAAACTGTAGGGTGGCTGTTCCAAAAGTAATTTGTAAAAGTGTTGCTGTACATTTATTAAGGTAGGTACATGGAATAGCTTTGTAACAGAAGTGGTAGATGCAGAAAAGGAAATAAACAACACCTGGCGTATACATCAGACTATCAGAGAGAATAAATAAACAACATCTACCTAACCCTAGATAGGAAATCCCTCCTGTTTCCTACCTGTCATCTATTTTGTATGTTTGTAATAAAAATCCCTTTCAAGACCTTTCAAACTCCAGACCTTAGGAATTCTAGGTTAAATCTGTCTTGAGTTTGCCTCTTTTCATCCTTTCATATTTCATTACGCTAGAAAAGTAATAAGCCTTTGCTAGAACAGTGCTTTGTAAGCGTTGCTCGGGCAGGGGTGCATGTACCCCTCAAAATATATACTTGGGATGTTTCTGTCTTCCTCTTGGGTAGGAGAGAAGGTTCCATTTTAACCCCTCACCTATTGTGCTGTCATTTGCCATTATATATCCATTATTTTTAATCCATTATCTTTCTTACCCCTAGTTAATTTTAACACCTTTGCCATTGGTCCACTTTAAGAAATTATTGGTCAGTACTTCTTTTAGAGATATTGATGTCTCAACATGGAATGACAGTAGCTTCTCTTATCTGCCCTAAGGATTTCGCAACAGACCAAAATGTATGGACATCCCTGCATGGGGACAAATTAGTTCATAAAATATCAATTATTATCTGTGCTCACAAGGAACAGACACATCTCATATGAAATACACAGTATCATATTTCAAATGACATTAAAAGCATTTTGATATCGAATTTCTTTTTTTGCAAAAATTCTTCTTTAAAAACTTCTTAGCTTTTGGGATAGCATGTTTTTGCCTGCCACCCGTCAAGTCACTTTTATCTCCCTTTACATACAGCAAGTTCTGGTACTCGCATGTTTGGAACTGAGATCATCATAGGATCACTGTCACAGTAAATGACATTTCCTGAACAGAAATACCGCAACAAGCATGTGAGAAAAGAAATTTAAGAAAAAGAAGACTGACTTATTTCTCATATCTACTTTAAGGGTGTTTAAATATGTTCCCTGTGTTAAGGAATTTAAAATAAAATTAAAGGACCACTAAATGTAGTAGAATTACATCATTAACAATTGCATAATAAAAAGACAATGCAATAACACTTATTTGAATTTCATAAAAGCAGTAGATTCTTTTTTTTTTTTTACATTTGCAGACCCACTCTATCATGTGACAGTCATCAGCCATTCACAGACTAGTATAGGTATACAATATGAACTTGTGCACATGCTCAGTAGGAGCTGGTGCCTCAGAAAATGTGTATATAAAAAGACTGTGCAAAATTTGTTAATAGAAGTAAATTAGAAAGTCTCTTAAAACTGCATGATCTATCTAAATCATGAAAGTTTGATTTTGACAAGAGTGTCCCTTTAAGACACTTTGAATATGTCAACTTTGAGGCCCTCAAAAAAAAGTTTTGGATGTCCAAATTTTGTTCTTGAGACTCTAAACAAGAGAGAGGGAAAGAGAAAAATCAAGAAAATAAAGTGCTAATGAAATCTGCAACCCTCAAACAAAATATGGGCACATTGTGACAACATAGAAAAAACAACAACTTGCAAATAGCTACTTAAACATAACTAAAATTGTGTAACTCTACATGCACATTTAGTAATATAATAGAGCAGGATTTCAGGATATCCCTATTGGAGTACAGGATTAAATAAATCTATGTTTGCTTAATCCTGTGTTAAAATACAATTATGCTAAAATCCTGGACATTTGCTGGCACTTGGGACCTGACATTAACCATCTCGGCGTTAGTCTATTTGTGTTGTATTGCATTTGAAATTGCTTTCCATTATTATTTTGTTTTAAATACTGCAAGCACATTTAGCTAAATGTACAAATGAAATAAAGATATCAATTTTGCCAACAAATTTAACTGGAATCCCCAGAATTGAATTTCCATTTGTCATCTGCATAATTATGATATGGTGTAAGATGTAGGATAGAAAGACATATCATCAGTTTATGCTTGATGTAACCTGACCACACAGTCATTTTATATCCACTTGACTGCTGGACAAAACCACTTGTGTCTGTAAATCTGGAGAAACCCCATTATCCTCACAAGGGGAATTAATGAAAAACTCTTAAAGAGTTGCAAGTCTAACAGACTGCTGCTTTCAATGTGTCGTGTGGGAGTGGCAATTAGCAAGCACTTCTTAATGTCACTTTATTTTTCTTTCTCCATAGCAACAGCACAGTGTTAAATGCAGCAGCTCTTAGCATGCAGTCCAGCCTTACACAGTAAATCTTTCTTTCACCACACTCAAGGGAGCGATTAACATTTTACATGTCAGTACACTCATAACCAACTGTTCAGCTAGATGGCTACAGTTCAGTTATTCCCTGGCTATCTCTCCCAATGACAAGGAAAGGATTAACCAATGTAGTAACCTTTGCCCTGAAGTTGATCTTGCAAGGCATGGAGCTGTTGTTAATCCCATCAAGATTAAATGATGGAATAGTGAAGTAAAACTGGCATGGAAGAAAAACTTTTGTATGGTGCTGCATGGGGCAATACACTGGTATATTTCATGTCTTAATACTAGCTGAGCAACATCCCTGTGTGCTGATGAAATCATTTAGGAATATTTCTTTGTAAACATGACCACATCATTTGGAAGTAGATAACATTGCTGGGTACCCATAACTGTATCATTGTTGTGAAAAGTGTGTATACAGCTATAAAATATTGCTATTAGAATATTATAAATAAATACTTCCCACCATTTTGTTGCACAAAATCCAGACTAGGGTCCAAAGAGGTGAAATAGTGTGGTTCAAGCACCCTGTTGCAGGAATGGAGTAGATTATTTGGAGAGAGTACAGGGATCTTGAGTTTTCTGGGGTGTTGCTTATTGAGTGATGACAACTCTTCCAAACTGTCTATTAAAAGCCAGTGCATGCTGGGAGGAAGGTGGGCCAGCAGGATAAGGTCCCCATTTTGGGAGAGACCTGCAAGAGACAGGACACTTTATATCTTAGTAAATAAGCTTCTTTAGAAAGGTGACAGGCTATTGCTCAAATAAATCTGAACAAAAAACACCTATGTAACTAAAGGTGTATGTGATACTAATTACGGGAACATGCCCCTCTGACAGGGAGGCTAATGTTAGTTTGTATTAAGCAGTAGACATAAAAAGCAGGATAGAAGCAAGGTAAATATTATGCCTGAGGAAACGTCTTATATGCCAAGAAACGCGTTGCATTTATAGGGGACAAGACTGTATACCCCTTATCCACTCTTTTGTACATTTATTTTAATCTGTTTTTATAGTAAATAGTATTTTTTCTCATAAAAATACTCTTGTGAGTGGTTTTAACTACCTGTACCTGCTTGAATGGGAGCCTAACAAACAAGATTTTGCCTTACTTGGATACTGCATATCAAAGAAAAGTTCCCTGGTGGTGAGCTGACACACCATACCTAAATCTGCCAGCTTGTTCCTACTAGCACATAGGTGTGCTCATGTAACATGTGAGTACCCTTATTCTATCTGTGTTAAGCCAATATTATATCCTTAGTGATCTGCACAATTTGGTGTTTGTCTTGTGTTTCATCTTTTCACTGCAGTTAATGACTGATATCCTTTGTGGGTGAGCTGCCACACCTGATAAAATCTGCAGTCTGTTCCTACAAGCACATAGGTGTGCTCCAGAGCCTTGTGAGTACCCATTTGGCTTTTAATATTTTGTGGTTCCTTTCTAACTTGATGATACCACACATGAGGCGCCCCTCTGTTTTGTCTTTTTTATATTGCTCAAATAATCTTTTTCTCAGTATGCTGGATAACTTGACATTTAGGGATGTGCCTTTGGATCATTCATGAGGGTCCGATTGCAGCAGTAAGCAGTGGCTTGTGCCCTTTGGATATTTTTGGGGAAAAAAAATCTTAGAGTGGGGATCTTGTACAAAAATCAATCCTGCTACAAAAATGTCCGAAGGGCACGAGACGCTGCTTATTTCCACATTTGGATCCTCACGAAGGATCCGAATGTACATCCCTATTGTCATTCTCACAGGTGTGACTCTTTGTCCGTTTATGTTGCTGCTTTATAATGATACCTGTAATAATATTTGTTATGTTTACAAAGCTGGCATGGAAAATCTTTTTTTTTTTAATAGTGATGATGAGCTATAGGCTGGCTCTGAAATTACAATATACTTTGATTTGTAAAAATGCTCCTCCTAAATGTTAGAATGCATGCTTTCATTTATATTTGTTTCCTCTGTATACTTCAAGCGCTGGTTATGATGTCACATGACATTTCACCTATGCTTCTCAAGTTATATGCATATTAAAAGTTATCATTTGAGATGTGATTACATTTTACATAAGTATTTTTGCAAACACAACTATATTGGACTTTTTAAATATGACTTGTATGTTCCTTACTTGAACACACATTTCATGTCTTGCTAAATCTATGATGCATCAAAACTTTGATCTCTCAATCACATTATGGGCCAGATTCCAAGTGATGCACTAATGCTAGCACTGGACGCAATAAGCAGTATAGCTTGACCTCAATAATATTAGCTTGCAACTTGATATTACAAGTCCATGGCAAATCAAGTTTACCAGAGAAGGTTTAGTGCTGAGACATCGCTCTAATGCACACATTATTCCCAATGTATAAATACAGGGAGTGCAGAATTATTAGGCAAGTTGTATTTTTGAGGATTAATTTTATTATTGAACAACAACCATGTTCTCAATTAACCCAAAAAAACTCATTAATATCAAAGCTGAATAGTTTTGGAAGTAGTTTTTAGTTTGTTTTTAGTTATAGCTATTTTAGGGGGATATCTGTGTGTGCAGGTGACTATTACTGTGCATAATTATTAGGCAACAAAACAAAAAACAAATATATACCCATTTCAATTATTTATTTTTACCAGTGAAACCAATATAACATCTCAACATTCACAAATATACATTTCTGACATTCAAAAACAAAACAAAAACAAATCAGTGACCAATATAGCCACCTTTCTTTGCAAGGACACTCAAAAGCCTGCCATCCATGGATTCTGTCAGTGTTTTGATCTGTTCACCATCAACATTGCATGCAGCAGCAACCACAGCCTCCCAGACACTGTTCAGAGAGGTGTACTGTTTTCCCTCCTTGTAAATCTCACATTTGATGATGGACCACAGGTTCTCAATGGGGTTCAGATCAGGTGAACAAGGAGGCCATGTCATTAGATTTTCTTCTTTTATACCCTTTCTTGCCAGCCACGCTGTGGAGTACTTGGACGCGTGTGATGGAGCATTGTCCTGCATGAAAATCATGTTTTTCTTGAAGGATGCAGACTTCTTCCTGTACCACTGCTTGAAGAAGGTGTCTTCCAGAAACTGGCAGTAGAACTGGGAGTTGAGCTTGACTCCATCCTCAACCCGAAAAGGCCCCACAAGCTCATCTTTGATGATACCAGCCCAAACCAGTACTCCACCTCCACCTTGCTGGCGTCTGAGTCGGACTGGAGCTCTCTGCCCTTTACCAATCCAGCCACGGGCCCATCCATCTGGCCCATCAAGACTCACTCTCATTTCATCAGTCCATAAAACCTTAGAAAAATCAGTCTTGAGATATTTCTTGGCCCAGTCTTGACGTTTCAGCTTGTGTGTCTTGTTCAGTGGTGGTCGTCTTTCAGCCTTTCTTACCTTGGCCATGTCTCTGAGTATTGCACACCTTGTGCTTTTGGGCACTCCAGTGATGTTGCAGCTCTGAAATATGGCCAAACTGGTGGCAAGTGGCATCTTGGCAGCTGCACGCTTGACTTTTCTCAGTTCATGGGCAGTTATTTTGCGCCTTGGTTTTTCCACACGCTTCTTGCGACCCTGTTGACTATTTTGAATGAAACACTTGATTGTTCGATGATCACGCTTCAGAAGCTTTGCAATTTTAAGAGTGCTGCATCCCTCTGCAAGATATCTCACTATTTTTGACTTTTCTGAGCCTGTCAAGTCCTTCTTTTGACCCATTTTGCCAAAGGAAAGGAAGTTGCCTAATAATTATGCACACCTGATATAGGGTGTTGATGTCATTAGACCACACCCCTTCTCATTACAGAGATGCACATCACCTAATATGCTTAATTGGTAGTAGGCTTTCGAGCCTATACAGCTTGGAGTAAGACAACATGCATAAAGAGGATGATGTGGTCAAAATACTCATTTGCCTAATAATTCTGCACTCCCTGTAATTATGATATTGCAAGGTCAAATTTATGGTGCTATTTTGTGAAAGCCCTAGTAGTGCTGAAAGACTTAGCGGTACCTGAGACCTGAAGTAAAATGTAAGGGTTACAAAAAAGTTTCACAAAACACTTCTAAAACATATTAAAATTTAGTATTACACTCATACATGCATATCTTTAATAAAATACAAAAAATAATAACATTTGTATTGTTAAATAGGATTTAAAATGGATAAAAAGAGATTTGGTGTATGGCAAGGTGTTTGACTGGAAAGGGCTCCAAAGTGTGTATAAGTGTATAAATATGAATGTGTGTATATATGTGTAAAACTTGCAATATAATTTTTAATCAATTGTAATATGTTTTTGTTTATTTAATAGAAATACTTGAAATTTCTATGTTCTTTTTATTTTTAAATATATATATATATATATATATATATATATATATATATATCCTATTATATAAAAGGCCAAGTGTGTTTGTCCGAAGCTGTCATGCACAGTAGAGACAGCACGAGGACAAACACACCTGGCCTTACCTGACAATCCATGCTGTTTGCGGCGAAAGTGGATGTGACCGGGCGGGAGCATGGGCGTGACCGGACGGGACAGGGCATGGTCAGGGCGTGGTCGTGCATAGAAGGGCGTGGCCGGGTGAGATCGGCGCGACAGAAAGGGGAGAGAAATAGAAAAGAGGGGGAGAGACAAAAAGAGATAGGAAATAGCTAAAGAGAGGGGGAAGAGCAGAAGAAAGGGGAAAGTGCAGAAGAGAGGGGGGAGAGAGAGCAAAAGAGAGGAGAGAGAGACAGCAAAAGAGAGGGGGAGAGAAAGAGCAAAAGAGAGGGGGGAGAGAGAGAGCAAAAAAAGAGAGGGGGGAGAGAGAGAGCAAAAGAGAGGGATGGAGAGACAGAGCAAAAGTGAGGGGGGAGAGAGCGCAAAAGAGAGGGGGAGCGAGAGAGTGCAAAAGATGGGGAGAGAGCGCAAAATAGAGGGGGAGAGAGAGAGCGCAAAAGAGAGGGGGAGAGAGAGCGCAAAAGAGGGGAAGAGAGAGAGCACAAAAGAGAGGGGGAGAGAGAGTGCAAAAGAGGGGGAGAGAGAGCACAAAAGAGAGGGGGAGAGAGCGCAAAAGAGAGGGGGAGAGAGAGCGCACAAAAGAGGGTGAGAGAGAGAGCGCAAAACAGAGGGGGAGAGAGAGAGCACAAAAGAGAGGGGAGAGAGAGCGTGCAAAAGAGGGGGGGTGTAATGCTCAGCAATCTTATGTTTGTAATTATCACACTAGTATAAACAAAATGGTTTTGTTGTCACAAATAGATGAGGACAGTACACTATTTTACTTTAGTGAACTGTATATCTCTTGTGATTGTTATTGCCTAATGACTTGTACCCAGAAACCAGAGGTTCTATTAATGGGAGTTAAGTCTGGCAGCAATAGGTGGAAGGTAATATGCAGAGAGTTCAGTACTGCAGAGGTTAATAGAAACTTGAGAATGCAATTAGTAGTGAGAGTTCTCATATAATAATTCAGATGGTAAAACTTGCTGCACACGTTATAGGAGAGTTTATCTGAGTGAGGTATACTTTGAGCAGCGTCCCTATAATACAAGTAACAAGTCTCTATGCAAATACCTCAGTTGTAATTTGTTAGGGCAATGTTCACAACCTATATGCACAATGTCTGTTATTAAGCAAGGTATACGGCACCTGGAGTGAGGTGAACGGAGATTCCTCTTCATGCAGCGTGCAGCTGCTGTCTGTGCGGTCAGTGTTACTCACAGAAATCCGTTCCCGGTGACAGGTTAGTGCGCTGTGTGCAACCTCCGGTCTTGCGCTTCCTGTCGAGTGTGTAGTGTCACACGCCAAGTTGTTAGAAGTGACCGGCAAGCAAACCGGAGTAGATGGAGGTGCAATCTGAGGGTTAGCAGAGGAGATGTAGTGACAGCTCCGGCTTAAGGTATTAAACGGAACAGGTTAATGCCTAATTAGCTATAGTATAGGATAGGACTGGAAACTGTAGCTAGGTCAACTTCAATAAACCAGCAAAGGACAATGGGAGGAGGCTGGTTTATATTGAGTTCAGGTAGGTTGTCAATAAAATTAAAAGGTGGTATGTGATAAGTGGTTCACATGTTAAGGTGGAATAGGAGGATCATGACAGGGGGAGAGAGAGAGAGAGCGCAAAAGAGAGGGAGAGAGTGCAAAAGAGAGGGGGAGAGAACGCAAAAGAGAGGGGAGAGAGAGCAAAAGAGAGGGGGGAGAGAGAGAGCAAAAGAGAGGTGGAGCGAGAGAGAGCGCAAAAGAGAGGGGGAAAGAGCACAAAAGAGAGTGGGAGAGAGCACAAATGAGAGGGGGAGAGAGAGAGCAAGGGGTTGGATTGCTGTACTGCAAAAAATGGCCCATGTAAACGGGCTTCAGGACTAGTATATATATATATATCTCACAAAAGTAAGCACACCCCTCACATTTTTGTAAATATTTTATTAGATCTTTTCATGTGACAACACTAAAGAAATTACACTTTGCTACAATGTAAAGTAGTGAGTCTACAGCCCGTATAACAGTGTACATTTGCTGTACCCTCAAAATAACTCAACACACAGCCATTAATGTTTAAACCATTGGCAACAAAAGTGAGCACACCCCTAAGTGGAAATGTCCAAATTGGGCCCATAGTGTCAATATTTAGTGTGGCCACCGTTATTTTCCAGCACTGCCTTAACCCTCTTGGGCATGGAGTTCACCAGAGCTTTGCAGGTTGCCACTGGAGTCCTCTTCCACTCCTCCATGACGACATCACAGAGCTGGTGGATGTGAGAGACCTTGCACTCCCCCACCTTCCGTTTAAGGATGCCTCACAGATGCTTAATAGGGTTTAGTTCTGGAGACATGCTTGGCCAGTTCATCACCTTTACCCTTGGCTTCTTTAGCAAGGCAGTGGTAGACTTGGAGGTGTGTTTGGGGTCGTTATCATGTTGGAATACTGCCCTGTGACCCAGTCTCCAAAGGGAGGGGATCATTCTCTGCTTCAGTATGTCACAGTACATGTTGGCATTCATGGTTCCCTCAATGAACTGTTGCTCCCCAGTGCTGACATGTGCAATTTTTGACCAAGTGACTAAAACGTATATGCACTTTATTCTTAAGTGTCTATTTAAACTTGGAAATGTTGTAAAGTTAGTAACATACAAACACACAGACACTCATACACTGAAACACACACACACACTCACACATAAGGATTCACATATAGACACTGTAGCAGACACGCAAAGAAACACACTCAGACACAGACACCCAAACAGACACTCAGCACTTGTTTACATTGACCTGACAAGTAATGAGGTAAACTACAGTTTTGTAAAAAAAGGAGATTTAGAAAACAAAATATGGAGTTCTGATTAACTTTTTGTAAAGGAAGATGACAACTAAATTATGACAACAGCATGCAGTGGCTGAAAGGAAGGGACCTGAACTGCCTAAACAATAATTTAAAGGTTAAATGGTGGATTGGTTACTTCCGGAAAGGTCTTGTTAGTCTCAAAGTCTGTAGAAAGATGTGAATAATTAGTAGTAAGGTCAAAATGTCCTAAAAAAGAACAGACAATGGACACACACACACAAACTCAAACTTGCACACACACAGAGACACCCACAGAAAACACACAAAGACATACATACACAGAGAGACAACCACATAAAAAAACACAGAAAGATATACATACACACACTCTCACTGAGACATCCACAGAAAACACACAAAGACACCCACATAAAACACACACCCAAACAGAGACATCCACAGAAAACACAGACATACATACATATACACACACACCCTCACAGAGACATCCACAGAAAACACAGACATACACACCCACCCTCACAGAGGCATCCAAAGAAAATACACAAAGACAAACACACCCACCCTCTCAGAGAGACCCACAGATAAAAAATACATACACACTCAGAGACACAAACCAAAGCACAAAGACAAACACAGACACCCACAGAAACACTCACAGGAGATAACATTTATGCACCTTGCATCCCCTAAATCAACAGTGTGTGACATGCATGATAATTTTTTTTTTAGAAATTAAGAGATCACTTTTTAAAGAATCATATTTGTAAATGTGCAAACAAAAATAATTCTGTGAATTCAAAATTGTACATTAATGAGCTGGGTAGATGGCTAGATGAAGAAAAGTACCTTTAAAAGGTTGACATATGATGTTTGTTTGTTTTTCCCCATTTTCCCCAACCAAGCGCCCCACTTCAAATATAGTGTACACATTTTCCCAGCTGTCAGCTGTACTTATGGATTTTGAAAATGCTGTACTCTATATGGTCTTGGTGGGACCATAAGCTGTGGTACTCATACCATTAGATCTGGATAAATGCAGGATTTAGGCTTGTTGGTATGTATTTCAAAATTAAGCCAGCCTTAGTGTGAACTGAACAGTTTTAAGTTAACCTGTCTCATTTCAAACACTGAGCAATCTTAGTCTGAGAGTGTAACATTTTATGCAGATGTAAAAATCTTAGATAAAATGCCTCCTTGCATCTGGAAAGTCCTTGCATGAAGGGGCAGTAAACTGGAATGTAATATATATATATATATATATATATATATATATATAAAATGCATATCTGCCAAAAGGGCATCTACCATTTGTGTATTGAGGAGGAAACATTTCTGCATGGTTTTAAATATAGATTTTCTACAGCATTGTCAAATAATCATAAATACACTGCTGCTAAAAAATTTTGTTTTTATGGACCCCTAGCCCCAAAAAAACTACTACCACTGACACACACTGTACAAAGTGCCAAGTCTGTCTCACACTGCGCATAGTGGTTTAGTGCACACTAAGAAATCCTCTCAAATGCTAATACTTTACTTCTTGTAATAACATTTCCCATGCTCAATTAGCACTCTGCTGTAGTACCCACTGCACTGGTGGCTGCCCAAATTAAAAAAAAAAAATTTTTTTTTTTAGTTCTTGCCTCATGGGGGCCCCCTGGCTCATTGGGCCCCTGACAGGAGTCACCCCTGTCACCCCCTGATGGCGGCCCTGCTGGCAGCACTCATGCAGGCCCAGACCATGACACTCCCACCACCTTGCTTGAAAGTAGGTAAGACACACTTGTCTTTGTACTCCTCACCTGGTTGCTGCCACACACGCTTGACACCATCTCAACCAAATAAGTTTATCTTGGTCTCATCGGACCACAGGACATGGTCCCAGTAATCCGTGTCCTTAGTCTGCTTGTCTTCAGCAAACTGCAGGCTTTCTTGTGTATCATCTTTAGAAGAGGCTTCCTTCTGGGACGACAGCCATGTGTGTGGAGTATGGTCTGAGCACTGACAGGCTGACCCTCCACCCCTTCAACCTCTGAAGCAATGCTGGCAGCACTCATACATATATTTCCCAAAGACAACCTCTGGATATGACACTGAACACGTGCACTCAACTTCTTTGGTTGACCATGGTGAGGCTTGTTCTGAGTGGAACCTGTCCTGTGAAACTGCTGTATGGTCTTGCCCACTGTGCTGCAGCTCAGTTTCAGGGTCTTGGCAATCATCTTATAGCCTAGGCCATCTTTATGTAGAGCAACAATTCTTTTTTTCAGTTCCTCTAAATTCTTTGCCATGAGGTGCCATGTTGAACTTCCAGTGACCAGTATGAGAGAGTGTGAGAGTGATAACACCAAATTTAACACACCTGCTCCCCATTCACACCTGAGACCTTGTAATACTAACGAGTCCCATGACACTGGGGAGGGAAAATGGATAATTGGGCCCAATTTGGACATTTCCACTTAGGGGTGTACTAACTTTTGTTGCCAACGGTTTAGACATTAATGGCTGTGTGTTGAGTTATTTTGAGGGGACAGCAAATATACACTGTTATACAGGATGTAAACTCACTACTTTACATTGTAGCAAAGTGTAATTTCTTAAGTGTCACATGAATATATATATATATATATATATATATATATATAGACAGTATATATACAGGGAGTGCAGAATTATTAGGCAAATGAGTATTTTGACCACATCATCCTCTTTATGCATGTTGTCTTACTCCAAGCTGTATAGGCTCGAAAGCCTACTACCAATTAAGCATATTAGGTGATGTGCATCTCTGTAATGAGAAGGGGTGTGGTCTAATGACATCAACACCCTATATCAGGTGTGCATAATAATTAGGCAACTTCCTTTGGCAAAATGGGTCAAAAGAAGGACTTGACAGGCTCAGAAAAGTCAAAAATAGTGAGATATCTTGCAGAGGGATGCAGCACTCTTAAAATTGCAGAGCTTCTGAAGTGTGATCATCGAACAATCAAGCGTTTCATTCAAAATAGTCAACAGGGTCGCAAGAAGCGTGTGGAAAAACCAAGGCGCAAAATAACTGCCCATGAACTGAGAAAAGTCAAGCGTGCAGCTGCCAAGATGCCACTTGCCACCAGTTTGGCCATATTTCAGAGCTGCAACATCACTGGAGTGCCCAAAAGCACAAGGTGTGCAATACTCAGAGACATGGCCAAGGTAAGAAAGGCTGAAAGACGACCACCACTGAACAAGACACACAAGCTGAAACGTCAAGACTGGGCCAAGAAATATCTCAAGACTGATTTTTCTAAGGTTTTATGGACTGATGAAATGAGAGTGAGTCTTGATGGGCCAGATGGATGGGCCAGTGGCTGGATTGGTAAAGGGCAGAGAGCTCCAGTCCGACTCAGACACCAGCAAGGTGGAGGTGGAGTACTGGTTTGGGCTGGTATCATCAAAGATGAGCTTGTGGGGCCTTTTCGGGTTGAGGATGGAGTCAAGCTCAACTCCCAGTCCTACTGCCAGTTTCTGGAAGACACCTTCTTCAAGCAGTGGTACAGGAAGAAGTCTGCATCCTTCAAGAAAAGCATTATTTTCATGCAGGACAATGCTCCATCACACGCGTCCAAGTACTCCACAGCGTGGCTGGCAAGAAAGAGTATAAAAGAAGAAAATCTAATGACATGACCTCCTTGTTCACCTGATCTGAACCCCATTGAGAACCTGTGGTCCATCATCAAATGTGAGATTTACAAGGAGGGAAAACAGTACACCTCTCTGAACAGTGTCTGGGAGGCTGTGGTTGCTGCTGCACGCAATGTTGATGGTGAACAGATCAAAACACTGACAGAATCCATGGATGGCAGGCTTTTGAGTGTCCTTGCAAAGAAAGGTGGCTATATTGGTCACTGATTTGTTTTTGTTTTGTTTTGAAAGTCAGAAATGTATATTTGTGAATGTTGAGATGTTATATTGGTTTCACTGGTAAAAATAAATAATTGAAATGGGTATATATTTGTTTTTTGTTAAGTTGCCTAATAATTATGCACAGTAATAGTCACCTGCACACACAGATATCCCCCTAAAATAGCTATAACTAAAAACAAACTAAAAACTACTTCCAAAACTATTCAGCTTTGATATTAATGTGTTTTTTGGGTTCATTGAGAACATGGTTGTTGTTCAGTAATAAAATTAATCCTCAAAAATACAACTTGCCTAATAATTCTGCACTCCCTGTATATATATATATATATATATATATATATATATATATATATATATATATATATATATATATAAAAATATTAAAATAAAAATAACTATTTTCTTTTACTTGAAAAACATAGAAATTTAAAATATTCCTTATGCACCTTCTGTTTTAGCACGGTTGGTCTAGTGCAGTTATCTATCTATCTATCTATATGTGTGTATTTGTTGAATACATGATATACTGTACAGCTAAGGGTATCTGCAGAAAAAGACACATCTACAAATGGAGTGTTTTTAGCACTGGTGTCTTCATAACTGGGTTTTTAAACAGAGATTGCAACTTTTATAGGAGCCTATTGTAATCTGTTTCCATCAACCACTGCTAAACCATCTGAATGCATATTGTATGTTGGCATGATGGGCAGAGTTGGCACGATTTTTCTATCACTATGTGATCACTTTTAAACTTTAAAAAGTATTGCTTTGTTAAAGGAGTGGTTCCATTTTGATGTATTCTTAAAACAAGATGGCGACAGTGAGTTTTTAATGAAAGGACTTATATTATCTTCTTATACAGGATTTTAAAAGAACTGAATCTGTAAAGCGTGAACCCGCTGCCTTGCAACATTGTATCTGCCTAGAAGACCTTTAAACGAGATTGCGTCTTCATGACCGTAGTTTATAGGGGACACGCTTCCATGTACGAAAAGTCCAAATGATAGTGTTTTCAAAGTGCTTGTGTCTATGTTATTGAACTTGTAAACTGGAACACGCCTTTGTGACAGTGAGTTCAATAATGTTGAACTTTTGAAACGTTTAGTAAAATTTTATGGAGAAAATTCATGTGGCTTGCTTCCAGTTACCCTGAAGCACATTGTATAATACATACAGCACTGGCCAGTGTTGTATATTTTGTTACTGTATTTTTGTTACACACTTTGTATAAAGGACATACAGATCACAGATATATTCACATGGATCAGTTTCCATATACAGGGTGTTAGAATGGAAAAATAGGAGCCACCTGTAGATTTCTGTGTATTCTATACATTGTATTTGTAAACTCCAGGTCACTTAAAATACTGAAAATTCCATTCATAGGTTTTATTTTAATTTGTTTGCTTAAGTAACACATTTTTCACTGTGAATAGTTTTCTGCAAAGGCAAATATGCAATTGTCTAGTACGAAAAGTGCTAGGAGGGCATAATTAAAGGAGTGGATGTGAAAGGAATTTGTGATCTGATTGGCTAAACTCTTCTGATGTCAATGCTTAGCTCAATGAATTCTCACACGTTGATTTTTTTTTCTTAGACATATAGCAAATCTATTTTCTATTCACAATGTTTTACTCCAAAATACAGAAACCTGCAAACAATATAATTAAAAGGGTCTAAATACTTTCCGTTTTTTTATCATTCATACATTGGCAAAAATATATAAAGAATAATTGCTTGATTTTTTTTTTTACGATAAATCTTTTTATTGAAATCGCAAATATTACAGTTACATAATCAGTCAGCAAAAGGAAATTTCTTTTACAAGTATAACTCAACAACTAACACAAATAAGAACATTAGTACAAATAGAAAACAGGAGCATATGATCACAGTACATTCTGGCACAATCAATTAACACAACCAGCACCTTAGTACGGGTCAGCTTAGTGTAATTAGCATAGATCTTGTTCCCAAAGAAATATCACATCTGCAATGAAGTCCTTTTTACCAACATAAGTGTAAAGGATTTTCTCCAATTCTAAAATATGATTAACTTCTCTCATCCACATCTCATATGATGGAACTATATCTTTTTTCCAAAACCTGGGTATCAGACGTCTAGCACAGTTAAGCATAATCTGCAAAAGTTTCTTCCTATATAGACATGGGGTTTTTGGTATATCACCCAAAAGGACCATAGTAATTGTAAGTTTGATAGTGTTTCCTATATTTTTCTTGAGTTTATCGCCAACAGCCTTCCAGTATGTCTGTAAGAGTGGACAGGACCACCAAGTATGGGAAAGAGTGCCAATCTCGCCACAATGCCTCCAGCAATAGGGGGAAGAGTTAGGGTAAATGCTGTGAAGACGGCGAGGTGTTAAATACCATCTTGACATTAGCTTGAAGTTCATTTCTATTAAAGTTAGTGAAAGGGAAGCCTTTTTATTTTCCCTGAAAATACGACTCCAATGAGTATCAGGTAGGTTTATGCCAAGTTCTCTTTCCCATTTACCAATAAATGCAGGTTTTTTAGAGGGAAAAGATCCCCTAAGTAATTTGTAAATTATTGAGATATGGGAGCTTTTAATAGAAGGGGACGTACACAGTGACTCAAAGGGGGTTAGGGGTCTGGTAAGGGTTGTTTTGTGTGGGCTATTGAATATGGCATGTCTGACTTGGAAATAGGGGAACCACATATGGAACGGTGGGCCTAACAATTGACCTATCTCTGCTTGTGTACGTATCAACCCGCCATGAAGGAGAATATGTGCTGGTATATTAGAAGGGGAACCTGCAATCAAAGGTGTTTGGATAGTCTGGGATTTTAAGAAAAGGGAGTTATTTAGTAGAGGGGTGAGGGGGGATATCTGCGTAGATATCAGGCTATCTCTAGTCAGTAGTTTATCCCATGTGCGAATAGTGGTTGCTATAAAATAGTTATTCCAAATCTCTAAGGGTCTCAACTTTGGTGGAGTCCAACACTGATCACCCAGGTTAATTCCACCTGCTAGGTAGGTTTCCATTTGCACCCAGGGTTTTTCAGAGGGAGAATGTTTCCAGGCTACAATGCGTGCTAGGTGTGTCGCTCTATAATAGTTTATCAAGTTAGGTGCTCCCAGTCCACCATCTTCTCTATCTAGGAATAGCGTTTCTCTGGCCACTCTAGATCTTTTGTGCGACCAGATAAACTGGTCAAATTTTTTTTGCTGTCGTGTAAGAAATTGTGTAGGGATGTCTATTGGGAGTACTTGAAAAAGGTATAAAAATTTAGGGATAACACTCATTTTTATTGCATTTATACGTCCCATCCAAGAAAGCCGACCCTGTTTGTGCCAGGATTCCAACAATTTATTGGTTTCGTCTTGTAAAGGGGTATAATTAAGGGAGAATAGTTCTGTTTGTGTTGCTGATATGTTGATGCCTAGATACCTTATTTTCTTGGCTAGCTGGAAAGAGGTGTATGTTGTGATAAAGTGTGTTTCTTCATCATTGAGATATAGTGATTGGATCATTGACTTGTTCATATTGACTGAGAAATTAGAAACTGATCCATACTCCTCCAGCTCTCCCAATAGGGCCGGGACTGAGGTGAGGGGTGAGCGCAGGGTAAATATAACATCATCTGCGTATAGGAGACATTTTTGCAATAGTTCACCAAAGGGGACGCCCTGTATATTATGATTACACCGTATTCTAGAGGCAAACGCCTCTACAGCCAAGGCAAATAGCAGGGGCGAGAGAGGGCACCCCTGCCGTGTGCCGTTGTTTATGGGGATTTCTTGGGAGAGTGTGCCGTTGATCATGACAAAAGCTGTTGGGTTACTATAGAGGGCTTGTATACGTGATATCATTGTGCATGAAAACCCAAACTTTGACAGGATGGACCACAGAAAATCCCAGTCCACCCTGTCAAAGGCCTTCTCGGCATCTATAGAGAGAAGTATCAAGGGTGTCTTGGAGGCAGAAGTGCTTGAGAGGGTATGCAGGACTCTAATGGTATTCTCCTTAGCTTCCCTTCCAGGGATGAAACCGACCTGGTCGGGGTGCACCAGAAAGGGAAGGAATTTGCTAATTCTCGTGGCTAACAATTTGGCATATAGTTTGATATCGATATTTATTAACGATATGGGGCGGTAATTAGTTACTTTCTCTGGTGGCTTGCCCGGTTTGGGTATCACCGAGATTGTGGCTTCTAGTAACGTTGTCGGAAGTTGATTAATCTGGTCGATAGAGGTGTACATCTCTAACAGATGGGGGCTAAGAAGGGGTTTGAAGAGGTGATAAAATTTAGGTGTGAACCCGCCTGCGCCGGGTGCTTTTCCCTGTGGCAAATCTTTAATGGCTAGTAATAACTCCTGTAAAGTAAACTGTTTGTCTAGATTTTCTATATCGGTATTAGAAAGCCTAGGAAGCTGGGTCTGATCAAGATACAAATTTATTCGCTGCTGTTTATCTTCTGGACTTAAGGAGGGAATGTTATACAGGGAGGTGTAGTACTGTGCAAACTGATTTGCGATTTCAGTGTTATCAGAATGGGCAACGCCCGAGGAGTCTATAATCTTAGTGATATGTGTTTTATATCGCTTTTTACGTAAGGATCTCGCCAGCAAGCCTTATTATTTTCAATGAAAAACTTGGACTCGGATGTGATAGCTCTCATATGTGCATTTTGTATTAAGTATTGGTTTAAAGCTTCCCTGGCTAGTTGTGATCTCGCTAGTAATGGTTGTGACTGGGGGTTTCTTTTCAGCTCTTTTTCACAGTTATTAAACTCTGAGGTCAGAGAAGCAAATTGAGCAGCACGCTGTTTGCGTTCTCTATGCGTGTGACCCATAATCACCCCCCTTATGAAACACTTATATGCCTCCCAGTTAGTTATTGCAGATGTGTCTAGGTGATTGTTGAAAGAGAAATACTCTGTGGTTTTCTCTGCTACATCGGTGACTATTAAGGGGTCTAAAAAAATCTGATCATTTAGTTTCCAACGTTGTTGGAAGCCTGGCTTAGAGGTCCAAATAAAGGTGGAACAGACCATGCTATGGTCAGACCATGTAGTATGGTATAGTCTAGAGTCAACAAGGGAGGGAAGCATACTTTGTTCACAGAAGATATAATCGATACGTGTGTAAGTGTGTTGTGGGTTTGAAAAAAAGGAGAAATCTTTAGTGGATGGGTGGGTAGTTCTCCAAGAGTCAAAGAGGGGAATAGAGCATATTGCTCGCCAGTTGGCTTTTATCTGAGTGTTCCTGATATATGACCTACCTGAGGACGTGTCTAATGCGGGATTAATAGGGAAGTTTAAGTCGCCCCCTAAGAAGATGGGTCCCTTTGAAATATCAAGTATCTGGTTTATCACCCTATGGAAGAAGGGAGGTTTAGGGCAGTTCGGGGCATAAATGTTAGCTAGAGTTATGGGTCTACCAAAGTATAGCCCCACTAAAACAAGAAAACGACCCTCTTTATCAAGATATTTGGTAAGTAGTTCAAAAGACGTACCCTTTCTAAAAGATATACAAACCCCATTATGTCTAGTCGGGCCTGAGCACACAAAATGCTGGTCATAATGGAGCTTCGAAAGGATGGGTTCATTCGATTTTTTAAAGTGCGTCTCTTGTATCATGATAATGTCCACTCTTTTTTTATAGAAATCGTGGAAGGCTATTGAGCGCTTTTGTGGTGAGAGAAAACCTTTAACATTTTGCGTAGCTAGCCTAAACTGACTAGGTTGTTTTGATATTGACATGTGTATGTTGTCGGGGACTTATAAATAAAGGGAAACCAAGGTGTACTGGTCACGTGTGTCGTGTGTATGGAGGTTTTGGTGTCAGAGAGTACAAATATATAAAACCAAAATATATAACCCTTAAACAAAGGAACAGAACAATTTGTAATAACTATGTCCAAGGATACACTGAAGTGATACAGTAAATAGAGGGAGAGGGGGGGAGAAGGAAGGGGAACAGGGAAAGGAAGGATGGGGGGGGGGAGAGTAAGATTGGTGTAGGGTGAAAGTGGAATGGTATCTGGAGTCCTCTGCCAGCGGGGGCAGAGGGTACGAGGGAAAAGAGGTAGGGGGAACAGACAGCTAGTGAGAAGGTGAGAAAGAGAGGGAAATGGGGGAAGGTACGGCCCGGTGGAGCCGCCCCAACAGACCTGGTATTATCAAGTGCATGTTCGAGACCAAAGACAATAAGAAGAAAAAACAAACATAATTTGAACAGTGAAACATCAAACCTTATGTATGACATACAAACAATAAAACAATAGAACATTGAGCATTGTATATCAAACCATTGTGACATGAGAATAAGCCAACATTTGTAAGCTTTTGTGGGAAATAACTTGATTTTTGCAAGTCAAAAGTCTCAATAAGTTCAAACAGCATAAGCGCGCTCAGAATAGGTTCTGTGGTGCGAGATTATGCATAGTCAGTTTCGTTAAAAGTCAAAGTGAGATAGAACAAGGTATCACCCTGTAGGGTGTGTGTACGGCCATATACTCACAAACTCTTGGGTATCGGGTCACGTAGTGACAGCCACAGCAGAGTCCATCTGAGCTGCAATAGCTGTGCAAATCTTCTTACGCTGTTGTTTACCAATGACTTCAGACCAAAGTCTCCGCTGTGGCCTTGGCAAAGGAGTTGAAGCTTTGGAGGGTCCAGGGGCTGCAGCCTCAGGAGCCGGTATATCCAAAAGTTGGCAGAAATCATTAATATCCTCTGTGGAGGTGCATTTAAATCTTTTGCCATTCTTGATTATTTGTAGTGATACTGGGAATCCCCACCTATAAGGGATTTTTAGTGAGCGCAGATGGGCAGTGAAAAGTGCAAATTCTTTTCTCAATAACAGCGTTCTGGTCGATAAATCTTGAAAAATTTGAATTTTCGCGCCTTGAAAAGAAAATGTAGGTTGTGATCTTGCCATTTGAAATATCTTTTCTCTATCCCTGTAGCTCGAAAAGCACACTATTATATCCCTTGGGGGCTGATTATCATTTGGTTTAGGCCTAAGAGACCTGTGTGCCCTCTCGATAGGTATAACATCAATCACTCTCTGGTTAGAGATGGCTAGAGACTGGAGAAGATTTTGTAGGTGTTCAGATATATCTTCATTTTTCACAGATTCAGGGATTCCTCGAATCCGAAGATTATTTCTCCTTGTTCTATTTTCAATATCGTCTATTTTATTCTCTAGGTCCGAAATCTGCTGCTGCTGACTGTCTATAGTGCGTGACATCTCAGAAACATCTCTAGTGATCTCTTCAGTATGATCCTCAAGGGATTCGACTCTACACCCTAGATCATTTATATCTTTCTTTAGCGCAGCACATTCTGTTTTAATACAGGATTTAACCTGGTTAATGAGGGCCTCCATAACTTTAAGTGTGACTGGGCCATGTTCACTATGGTGCTGAGTGTGAGGGGGGGATGCTGCTGATTGAACTGTATCCGGATTGTCAGATAAATCCTCCTCCTCACTGCAAGCTTGAGATATCTCAGGTTTTTTCTTTTTGTGATCTGAGCTTTTAAAGAAGGTATTCACTGTTCCAGAAACCAAAGTGGTCTTTAGTGTCTTATCGTTCTTGGTGTTTCTGCGTACCGCCATGCTGACAAAACAGGTACAGGCTTTTGCTCTTTTACAATAAAATTGAACTTTCCTGGTGTATAATGTTGCAAGTCTATCTTTTAGATGCCACTGGGATTGAAGTATATCTTGCTTTATGGCATTAAGTCAAAACATAGTCTTTACGGTAGCTAGTGTATACAACACCTCTTGCCCCTGGAGTGCATTAAATTATCTCTTTGTTGGAAGCTGGGGGCGTTTTTTTGGGCCTTCAAGAACTTTAAAGCATTTTGGTATTTGGCATTATGCTGTTATTCACTCGTTTTTGCACTCCATTATCCCAACGTGGCGCTGCTTACCCTGTCACCATGATAATCCTGCAGTCCTCTGAGGAAAGGCTTCTTCCAGCGTTCGTCTCCAGAACGCATGAGCAGGCTTCAGATGCAGCCTCCTTTATGGGTCGGGAGCCCAAACAGCTGTTCTGCCGTAATCACGGCTCAGAAAATCAATCCGGAGGTCCCCGTGTGCTTCACCCTCATGCCACGGTAGAAATCAGATCTCTCCTGGCTGTATGTACTCATCTGTGAGGAAGCTCCACCGCCGCCGTTTCAGGAGCTCTAACAAAGTGCGGCCATTCAGCACACCCGCACGCTCCGCCCCCCTAATTGCTTGATTTTTATAATGTAGTATCTGTCTTTAGCTGCACTACAATAGCCATTATACTTTTTAATATAAAGGAATGCCATATATTAGCAAATTATCTATATCATGGTGTCTTACGGATCTTAAGACTTTTTACCCTGACTGCTTTATTTTGATAGTAATAATAATAATTCACATTTTTACAAAAAATGAACTCAAAATAATGTAAATGGTTTGCAAAAATGACTCTTGCGTATTTATCTTCTCACACCTCAAAGCCTGATGACGTCAGTCAAGAAACACTTCACTGATGGTTCTCAGGTTACAAGAATGTTAAACTTTATCATTCTAGAAGTGGTAACATTTAACATAACCTTTTTTGCAACACAAGTATATTGCTCAGATGTTTCTATCTAAAATGTATTAATGTGCAGTGCAATTATGCCTTTTATGAACTTTGCACAATTAAATATCCCCAATATTGCTAAATCTGTGATGCATTAAAATCTTGTGCTTTGTAAATAGTTATTACATACTAGTGGAATATCTCATTCCACTCACATACTGCTGTACACCTAGCAAACAGTTACACACCAAGTGCAGTTCAGAAATACACATCTTTAAAAGTCTTGTGCAGTTCATATCATTGTAAGCCTTTACACGTGTAAATGAGTTTGTGTTCTCATTTAGGACCTGATTTGTAAAGGTCTCTGGGCTGGTGAGATTATTAAAAACTTCTCACTAGTACTTTTATTTTCCAGGTGGAATTCTACAAAAACACTTTTTACCCTGAAAACAGGGTGTCTCAATAAGGGGCTTATACTGCATTTTCATAATGAAAGGAGATGCATACATTACAAAAGTGCACAATGAAAATCATACAAAATGAATAATTAAACCATTCACACAAAAATACTCAGGAAAAAAATTGTATTAAGGTGTATCAAGAATTGTAAACAAAGTTGTTCACTAACATTTTTTATCAAAAATGTAAAATTTGTATGTAAATTACACAGGAATAAATCGTATTAAATATACACAGCGTAAATCGTAATTAAGTATACTGGACGGGCAAAAAATACATTGAAATTCCTGTTGTTTTATTGTAAAATGGGCTGAACATGTGAGTTACATAAGCGTATATGAAATTGTCTTTGAAACCCCAGCATAATTCTGTGAACAGTTTCACATTACCTATTTTTTCTTGCATACTAAAAGGTGACCAGTTTTTATTAAAATGCTCAAAACACTAATTACTCTGAAAGAAATAAAATATGCATACAAAAATAATGGTGATTTTATGACACAGTTCACTGAAAACAGCGTCATTTGATTTGTATTAAAGGGACACTGGACCCAAATTTTTCCTTTTGTGATTCAGATAGAGCATGCAATTTTAAGCAACTTTCTAATTTACTCCTATTATCAATTTTTCTTTGTTCTCTTGCTATCTATATTTGAAAAAGAAAGCATCTAAGCATTTTTCTAGGTTCAGACTCTGGACAGCCCTTTTTTATTGGTGGATGAATTTATCCACCCATCAGCAAGGACAACCCAGGTTGTTCACCAAAAATGGGCCGGCATCTAAATTTACATTCTTGCATTTCAAGTAAAGATACCAAGAGAATAAAGAAAATTTGATAATAGGAGTAAATTAGAAAGTTGCTTAAAATTTCATGTTCTATCTGAATCACAAAAGAAAAAATGTGGGTTCAGTGTCCCTTTAAGCATAATATGCCTGTTTACTTCATCTTCCATTGCAAACGTTTACATAGTATAAAGCTCTCAATATTTCTATGGGAGAAATCTTGCAACTCGCTGGGACAGACATTTTATTTTCGAATTGGCCCCTTAGCCTCTCACTGTGTAATATACAGTACATGTAGTATAATGTTGCAGGGTCTTCTTTCTCTCTCTGGAAAGGTAAGAGCAAGCACAGATTTTGGAGGTATTTTAATGCAAAAGCAGTCAAAATAAATAATGAATACAAATTGCAGTTATGTATTGTTATACCTAATTAAAAATGTTAGGCTAAATTACAAGTGGAGCAAAATTTAGAGTGCAGGGTTGTTTTTGGCCTTGCACATAGAATAATACACAATCTAGTATTACAAGTGGATAGTTAAACATTTTAATAAGAGCATCTTAAAAACACAGTCTACTCTAGAATTGTTATTGTTCAAAAACATAGATAATCTATTTATTACCCATTCCCTAGTTTTGCATAACCAACGGTTATATTAATATACTTTTACCTCTGTGATTACCTTGTAACTAAGCCTCTGCAGACTCAGTGCTTTTTACAGACTTGGATTTTAGCCAATAAGTGCTGATTGGGAGTGAGTACAATGTTATCTATATGGCACACATGAACTAGGACTGTCTAGCTGTGAAAATTCATTGAGATAAGAGGCAGCCTTCAAGGGCTTATTAATTAGCTAATGAGCCTATCTAGGTTTAGCTTTCAACAAAGAATACCATGAGTACAAAATAAGTTTGATGATAAAAGAAACAAAAGTGAAAGTCAACACAATCCAAAATAGAGCTGTGAAATGTAACTCTTCTGAGACCTGAAGCAAATTACGCACTCGTCTGCATAGCCAAACACATGAAAATGCTATGGAAATAAAGGCTTTAAGTTACATTTAGTCTTAATACTTGAAGCAAACGTTTATCAATTAAATATATAGGTTTTGTGGCAGAATTAAAGGGATATGGTGTATGATAAGAGGCGGGGCTGGGAACAGCTCAAACGTGCATGTGTATGTGTGTGTGTGTAAATAAATATATAACATAAAGCTCAAATAAACAGTTCATAAGGGAAAGTAAAATTAAACTTAAATTTGCATGATTCAGATAGATAGAGTATGTCATTTTAAACATCTTTCCAGTTTACTTCTATTATCTAATGTACATTATTCTCTTGATATCCTTTGTTGAAGAGAATACCTAGATAGACTCAGGACCAGCAATGCACTTCTGAGAACAAACTGTTTATTGGTGTCTGTGTATATAGGCTTCTTATCATTGGTTCAGCCAATGTGCCTAGCTAGCTCCAAGTAGTGCACTGTTGCTCCTTCTACAAAGGATACCAAGAGAATAAACCAAAGCTGGACAAGGGAAGTTTGAACCAAACTGTACTATATTGTCATTTCCTCTACATTCAGGGTAACTTTCATTGAAAAATAAAAAGCAGGCATGCTAATTTGTATATATTTACAGATATAATTATGCAGTATTATTCAGGAATTATGCAAGCGATATTTAGCACTCCACTTGTAATCTGGAGCATTGAGTGATTGCTGTCATTTTGATAAACATCAAACCAGATTTTAAGACAAAGTCATACAAAAATGCAGTCATTTCTAAAGGGTTCACTTACCTTTTTCTTGCCACTGTAATAAACTCAATATTTTGTTTTACACACACACACGCATATATATATATATATATATATATATATATATATATATATATAGTTTTTTTAGAGGGAAAGCACAATCTCACCACTCGTTAAGTGCCACGGTGCTCTGCTGTAAATAATCCAAAATGTCCACAGAATGCAAGCACTCACTGGTCTTAGTAAAATGTAACAATTTTATTTAGAAATCATTAAAATCATACTATTAAAATCATATTAAATTTTAATGATTTCTAAATAAAATTGTTACATTTTACTAAGACCAGTGAGTGCCTGCATTCTGTGGACGTTTTATATATATATATATATATATATATATATATATATATATATATATATATATATATATATATATATATATATATATATATATATATATATATATATATATTTATAAAATATTTTACCAGGAAAGATAAATTGAGATTTCTCTCATTTTCAAGTATGTCCTGGGTCCACAAAACATTGCATTGATACAATAGGGTACAATAAAATAATAATACACAATATATGCACAAAAATTTAACATAGAACAGGTAGGAAATATATAATCAACCATGACAGGTGCATTCTGTTTTGAGATATGCAGAGAGGGATCTCTTAAAGGATATTAGGCTTGGGGAAGGTTTGAAAGTGTGGTCATTCCATAATTGTGGTGCTCTGTAGGAAAAGGAGGATCGAGCTGCTTTCTTTTTGTATTGAGGCAAGCTAAATAATGTGCTGGTACTGGATCTGAGGTTATAGGAGGTGGGAATAGCCGGGGAGAGCATTCTGCTCAGGTAGGGGGGGAGCTTCCCAGAAAGGCTCTTAAACACAAGGTAGGAAAGATGGAGGGTGCGTCTGGATTCCAGCAACAGCCAGTTTAGTTCTTTTAGCATGTCACAATGGTGGGTCCTGTAGTTACATTGTAGCACAAAGCGGCAGAACGAGTTATACAACGTATTAAGTTTATTAAGGTGAGTTTGCGGTGCAGGTGCGTATACTACGTCCCTGTAATCCATAACAGGCATCAGCATTTGCTGTACAATCTTTTCCTTTACAGTAGGGCTGAGGCAGGATTTGTTTCTGTACAGGGCGCCTATTTTTGGATAAAGTTTAGATGCCAGTTTATATATATATATATAGGATTAACTATTTAAAAATACTTATAACATATTCCTTTATGTGAAAACCATTGGAATGTGAAATATTTAAAGTAAATACACAGTTAAACACTTTATTTAATATGAATGTTGCAATGTTTTCATGTTTTCAGCTACGTGACTCCAAAAATGCATATGTATTTGTGTGTTTATATGTGTATATATGTCTGTAAATACATATATTTACATATAAATACATGACTACATATGTGCACACATAGAAACATATATATACAGTATATATATATATATATATATATATATATATATACACATAAATATTTAGACATGCATATGTATGTAACTCTATTTTAAAGCCCTTTGAGATCTCATATGTTTGAGCCCTTATAACTTTTTTATGCAATATGTTTTTTTTTATTAGACTGTTAGTGTAATTGTACTATACAATGTATTTTTATGTTTTTTGTGCAACTTTTTTGTCTCGAGTAGCAGTGAACCAGAGCTCTGAAGTCGCTCTAACCCGATGTGCGTTAAATTTAAATGCACTCAAGCGAACACATTTATTTTAAACTCATAATACGTGCACTATTTCTGATGTGTGCAAAGACCCCGATATACCCCTTATTGCTCGCAAGCAGCAATTAGTGCGCTGCCCGTAATCTAGGTCAAAATCTTTAATTATGCATAAATAAATAAAAAAAACTTTGCAGAACAGTTACATTATGTATATTGCCTACTTAGGGGTCGATTTATCAAAGCCTTTGGCAGGCTTCACCCCCTACGACTGCAGGTTCTCACAAGAGAACCTGTAGTCCGTATTTAAGAAACAGCGGTCATGAGACCGTTGCTTCCCTAACCTTTCGCCACCTCTTAGGTGGTCGAATTTCAATCTCCCCAGTCTCGTCCGCCCAGGGAGATTGACAGCTCAGGGGGCGGGATTGCACGCAAATGTGCGCTGGTATTACATGTTATGTGCAATGCAAATGCATCCTCGCATTTGCATTGCACAGAAGCTTAGCACTCAAAAGAGCACGCTTCCACAGACTCTAATGGGAGCCTTGTTCTCAAGCAGACAGACACGGCGTGAGAACCAAGCGCAGCGAAAGGAGTAAGTCGGGCAGTGATGGGCAACAGATTTAAATATATATGTATATGAATATATACATATATATTTAAGTGTTAATATGTGTATATACACACACACATATATATATATTAACACATAAATATATATGTATATAAGCATATATATCTACAAGGAACACACAGTTCCCCATAGAATGCAAAGTAAAGGCACTTTTCAGTGTAATTTTTTTCTAAAACGCCACTAGGGATGGGCGAATGTGTTTACATTCAATGTTAGAACAAATGTTATTGTAGAAATTTGATTTACATATCGAATGTTGATAAGAACGAATATTCTTAAAAATTCTATTATCGAATGTTATTTACACTTTTCGAATGTCACTTTTCAAATTCGAATGTCACATTCAAATTAAAAAATTACATTTATAAAACACAGTTCTAAACTAGAAATACTATTTTGAATTTGAATGCTACATTCAAATTCGAATGTGACATTGGAATTTGAATATTACATTTAAACAGCACAGTTGTAGACTAGAAATACTATTTCGAATTTGAATGTGACATTCCATTTGAATGTCACATTAAAATTTGAATATTTAATTTCGAAATTGAATGTAATATAAAATACATAGCTTAACATTCTATTATTCTAACAAATATTTTCGAATGTTATTGAAAAATTCAAAAACGAAAATTCGAAAAAAGAATCTTAGAATGTTATGTAAACATTCGAAATTCGATTTGAACAAACTGATTTATCAAAATTTGTTTTAAATTTCTAATTTTTAGAAACATTCACCCATCTCTACAAACCACACCAACTTTAACCCCTAAAAATTGCTTTGTGCAGTTTGTTTTTATTTAATTAATAAAAGCTATTTTTTTTTAAATAAAAACCTACAATATGCTTTATTTTGGTGGCAATTGGGGGTCTGACCTCTGGTTAATTTTCGGAGTGCTAATTGCTAACGCGAGCCAAAGGTATCAATAACCAGACACTTGTGATGGCTGGTTATTTATTGTGCGGCTGTAAATTGGCGATTTTGCCTGTTTACGGGTGCCCGATAAATTAGCTCTACACTTGCAATCTAGCCCTTAACCTGTAATCCTACTCCCTCTTCCTCCAGAGAAGCTGGAGTTTGATTAGTTGATATGGAGTAGATCATTTACATCAGTCCCTCATTGGCTACAGCAAAGGGAGAAATACAAACAACATTTAAGAGGCTTTTCTGGCAAAGTAAAAGTTTTCAATACTTTCTAACATACATTTTTCATGCAGAGCCTTGGCGATGTAGTGCGTAAACAAATAATTAACTTTATTGTCCCTGTAAAAATACTGGGTATGATGATAAAACACTGGTTGGGTGGTAACCCTATCTATACTACGTATATTATTTATATAATCAGGACATGTAAACTAACAAATGTCATAGTGATGTATCAGTGTGACGGTATTTCACTGTGGCTTAAGGAATAGTCATGTATCTAATTACAGTACAACATGCTACATACTATATATGAACCTCTTTTACAGAGTCGGGTCACACGGCTGATGAGTGCATAACTTCATAATGAAGTGCTTCTCCAACAGCTGTCAGAATGTGGCAATAGTTTTATGGAGATGCAGTCCAGATTGTTTTGAATGGAAAAGCAATATGACCTTCGTTTCCTGTTCAGCACTCAGGTATAGGAAGCAATTGTTGCTTGTTAAACCAAAAATAACTAGTTTTGTTTTTTTTCCAGATAGTTACAGACTCATTTAGTTTTAAATTTAAACCTTTATACTGTAGATCCAGCGTCATTTAAAATCATCAGGTATTAGAATGATTAGCGCAATTTTGAGAAAAGTAAATAATACACCTGCACATGTTGTTTGTACTGAAAACCATCTTATCCAATCACGTGTGCAGATAAAAACTTGGATCCTTAACAAAGTAAATGGTGCAAAATCAACTATAGCATTTAAAACTAGTATTGGATTTATAGTAGGGATGCTGAAAAATAAATTGCAAGAGACAAACTTGTTTTTGTTTGAATTTACCCATGTGATAGCAATAACTTACCTTTTAATTAAAGATATAATTTTTTATATATACTGTAAATAAATATATATATATATATATATATACACGCAAACATAGGCTCACACTCACATACCACATACTCACATACATTGAAGGGATATAAAGGTCATAAATTAAATATACATAAGTGCTTTTTAATTTTTAACAGAAGCCTATTTGTAATATACAGGTACAAATCCATATCCGGAATTCCAAATCCAGATTTAGTCAGAAATTCTGACTTTTACTTTAATATAAAAAAAAAAGAAAAAAAAAAAAAGATCAAAACTGACAAAAACAAAATCGCCATTAAGTCACTATCTTCACTGTCCATGTCTGTGCTTTGGTTTTTGTGTTCTAAAATACAAATATTAGTCTATATTTTTTAAATCAACTGCTACCTTTCTGATTAAACTACTGTGCTATCTGTCTAGGGGTACTATGTATACAAATATATTAAAAATTATATAAAACTACCTTTAGATTACATGTATAAGCTCAATTATGACATGTAAATATTGCCTAAATGACATACGATATTGTAATTAATTACATTTGGTGTCATTCCCTTTCTAAACTGTCTTATTTTACAGATGCAAATATAAAACATTCTGAAATAGAAACCTTTTCCAGTCCCAGTCAGTTTAGTTAAAGGGTTTAGTACCTGTACTTGCATTAGTAAAAATGCTCCTAGTAAAAGCTGTCACAATGGCATATACACATATGCTGTGTGTACACCATGCACTGACATTCAGGGGCGCGATCCGATATACGGCGTAGTTTGCGGCGCAAGCGAGGGAACCCGCGTCGCCCGCAGTTTCAGCTCGCAACTCGAGCTATCCAATATACGGCGCCGTCAGATGCTAACGTGCCGTAAGTCGGATAAACCAGCGATGTCCAGAAATCTGCGCAAGTACAAATTTCTGGCGTCGCCAGTGACTTGCACCACGTTAGAAACTGCTGGCGCCTACAAAACCTGACTAAAGTATGAAATCACCCGCACTGTCTAACACGCCTCCTAAACATAGCCCGACATGTCTAACTATCACTATCCTAATAATAAAAAAGTTATTAACCCCTAAACCGCCGCTCCCGGACCCCGCCGCCACCTAATAAAGTTATTAACCCCATAAACCGCCGCTCCCGGACCCCGCCGCCAGCTATATTAAATATATAACCCCCTAAAGTGAGCCCCTAACACCGCTGCCATCTACCTTACCTACCCCCTAAAGTGAACCCCTACCCCATCGCCATCTACCTTACCTACCCCCTAAAGTGAGCCCCTACCCCGCCGCCATCTATTTTAAAATTATTAACCCCTAATCTAATCTCCCTACCCCGCAGCCATCTATATTAAATTATCTAACCCCTAAAATACTAAACTATCCCTACCACTAAAGCTAAGTCTAACCCTACAAATAGCCCTGAAAAGGGCTTTTTGTGTGGCATTACCCCAAAGTAAACTGCTCTTTTGCCAGCCCTTAAAAGGGCTTTTGGCAGGGCTTTGTCACAAAGTAATCAGCTCTTTTGCCTACAATCTAAATCCCCCTACACCGCTGCCACCTATAATAAATGTATTAACCCCTAATCTAATCCCCCTACACCGCCGCCACCTATATTAAACACATTAACCCCTAATCTAATCCCCCTACACCGCCGCCAGCTATATTAACTATATTAACCCTAATTATATTAGGGTTAATATAGTTAATATAATTATTATATTATATATATTAACTATATTAACCCTAATTATATTAGGGTTAATATAGTTAATATCGTTATTATATTATATATATATATATATATATATATATATATATATATATATTAATTATAATAACCCTATCTAACTCTAACATCCCTAACTAAACTCTTATTAAAATAAATCTAATATTAATATTATTAATTAAAATATTCCTATTTAAATCTAAATACTTACCTATAAAATAAACCCTAAGATAGCTACAATGTAATTAATAATTACATTGTAGCTATTTTAGGGTTTATATTTATTTTACAGGTAACTTGGTATTTATTTTAACTAGGTACAATAGCTATTAAATAGTTAACTATTTAATAGCTACCTAGTTAAAATAATTACCAATTTACCTGTAAAATAAATCCTAACGTAAGTTACAAATACACGTACACTATCAATAAATTAAATAAACTACAAATATCTAAACTAAAATACAATTAAATAAACTAAACTAAATTACAAAAAAAAAACACACTAAATTACAAAAAATAAAAAAAAGATTACAAGATTTTTAAGCTAATTACACCTATTCTAAGCTCCCTAATAAAATAATAAAGCCCCCCAAAATAAAAAAAATTCCCTACCCTATTCTAAATTTAAAAAGTTCAAAGCTCGGGGGGCGGAGCTTGGCCGCGCAGGCAAATGGCCGCATGATTTGTTAGCTCCTAGGCCCCACTCCTTAAACCTCACAAAATTAGCCTTGACAGCCAGGGAACTGGGTAAATAACTTCTGCCCATTAGAGGGGAACCCCTCAAGGTACGTTACAGCACCGCGACCGTTTGCCCGACAACAGCAGGAGAGACCTCCGGAGAAAACAAGGTGCCGCATAAGAGCAAGCGGCGCGTACAGCACAGAGTCATAAGCAGAGACCAAGGCTCCGGTTCTCACCTTATTGCGGACTCAACCCGAGTTGCGCAGCGCATACGGCCACTTCATAAAGGGGCAAGTACAGGACCTGACTCGCGGCACGGCGTAGGACTGAGGCCTGCGCGTGACCGCTTTACAAATAAACAGAAGCCATTAAAGACAGCAGCGGGAAACCTGGGCCTGAGCGCGACCGCGTCACAAATAGACTGAGGTGGGTAAAGCCCATGCACATACATGTAAAGACCGGTCTCAGCTATACTATAGCCCCGGAACAAAGACCTGCAATAGAGATCAATAGAAGGGTGAGCTGGCCACAGGGGGAGTAAAAATATATATATAAAAAAAAGAAAAGGATAAATAAAAGGAATATCACAGAAACGCTTGCTGGCAGGCTATCCAGATACACAAGGGAGAGTGAAAACTTGCTACTGTGAAGTCAGCACATTTAACCTAACCAAACACAGAACTATCGCAGGAACACCATATAGATACAGACCCTGGCCATGCCAGGCCGCAAGATAAACAGAACAGAAACCAATATAAAAAACAAACCGATACAGCAATACTTAAAGACACAAGAGAAACCCAGCATTTTGCAAAACATGGATTCTGAGCAGCAACAGAGACAGGCAGACCGACCACAGACCCCAAACACCCCAGCTACACCACAACCTCTCACAAAAGAGGACTTAAACTCACTCTGCACAAAAGAGGATATTAAAGAAATAGTTGGGGAAGTTAAAAATTGGTTTGGGGAATTAAAGAAAGACCTAACAAAAGTAACACACAGAATATCAGCTCTGGAAGAATTCCATAATACCACGTGTAACGACGTGCAACATATCTCAAAACTGGTGTATGATCAGCAAGAAACAATATACCAACTACTGGACAAAGTAGAGGACCTAGACAATAGAGGAAGGCGTAACAACCTTCAAATACGCGGAATCCCTGAATCAATACAACCATCAGCGATCGAGGGCTGCCTGCAAGCACTTTTCAGAACTATCAAGGGTACTAACAGCTCTCCAGACATAAAGATTGAAAGAGCCCACAGGGCACTGCGAGCAAAACCGCCGCCGAAGGCACCCCCTCGTGATATTATCCTAAAACTGCTTAACTTCAAAGATAAGGAGGAGATCCTTCGCCATGCTCGACAAAAACAAAAGATCATGCATGCTGGCAACCACATACAGGTATTTGCTGACTTGAGCCCAACGACACTACAGAAAAGGAGGGAATTGCAGTTCATTACTACAGGGATCAGAGAACAGAGCATCCCATACAGATGGGGCTTCCCCGTTAGCATCATAGCAAGCAGAGGAGGAACCACTGCAGTTTTTAGAAATATGGACGACCTCTCCAACTTTAATGAGGCCTTACAGATCAATATCCCGGACCCCGAAGACAACCAGCATAATGTACAGAAAAAGAAACCGGCTACAAAAGATCCACAGACCACACAGACCAGCAGCACGAGATCCTCTACTTCAACGGACTCCCCAGGGTCTGATCATATAGAAATCTGACGCCCCTTGAACTGCACGAACTGTTCACCTGGCTGCTACCAAAAGGCTAAAGGTCGTATGTTATGTAATTATAAGAAATGTTCTAGTATAGGTTTGGGGGTGGGGATACAATCCCTGTTTTAGTAACTTACTGTTATAATAGTTCTATTTTGTTTAAAGTGAATTAACATAATTTGAAACAAGAATTTTAAGCTCAGGTATATATAGTAAAGGCACAACTGAGCTGAGAGACTCTGAAAGACTTATACCTGGAAACTGTTTGTATTGTTGTTGCATTTCCTGCATATTTACCTAAAAATTCTATTGTACCTTGTTGATTGTTTACAGTTTTTTCTTATATTTTTTTTTATTTCTGAACCTATTGCATTGGTACACATATACAACAACAACACATACTTAACTAGCAAACTAACGATCCTAGAGAAACAAATATAAGATGGCACACAATACACACACACTCACACTGACAACGGTGAACGTGAAAGGACTCAATAGCCCAGAGAAAAGGTCTATGGTTTTTAGGGACTTATACAAAACAATGGGAGACGTCCTGTTTATCCAGGAAACACACTTCAAGAAGGGGAGAGAGCCTAAAGTCTTAAGTCATAAATATAGAACCTCATACTTGGCATCAGGTACCACAAAAAAAGGGGGGGTGGGAATCCTACTCAAAAACAACATACAATTTCAAGCTACTTATATAAAACGAGATAGGGAAGGCAGATACATAATCTTGGTTGGCCTCCTCTTTAATAAACCGGTGACATTTGCGAATGTTTACCTGCCTAACAAAGACCAGCACTTTGTCTTTAGAGCAGTGTTTCAGTCCTTACTCTCTCACACAAAAGGAATACTATTCATAAATGAGGACTTCAACACACCATTAGACCCGACATTAGACACATCTACAGGGGCCTCCTGCACACCCAAGAAGGTGATCAAAACTATAAATAGCTACATTCAGCAACTGGGGCTTCTTGACGTCTGGAGAACGGGTAACCCCACTACTAAAGACTACACGTTCTATTCCCACCCGCACCACACATTTACGAGAATAGACTACATTCTAACTGACCAGACGGGACTCTCTATGATCACAGACTCTAAAATTCTTCAAATTACATGGTCTGACCATGCACCTGTGCAGTGCGAAGTGGAATGGCCAAACATCCCGCACAAACCTTTCATGTGGAAATTGGATGAAAACATACTAGAACACACATTGATTAGCGAAGGGATAAAGCGCACACTAGGGCATTATTTCAGAGAGAGCAACTCAGTCGAGGTAAACCCATCTGTAGTATGGGAAGCACACAAGTGCGTAATGAGAGGGGAGTTCCTCATGTATAAAGCCAGGGAAAAGAAAGAAAAAAGACAATTCCTGAACTCTACTCTTGCACAAATAGGGTACTGGGAGAAGCTACACAAACAAGACCCACAGTATGCTACAGCATTGAGTGAATTGACTAAAGTAAGGCAATCATTAAAGGACCACCTCATTAAGGAACACCAACACAAATCCGCATTACTAAGGCAGAAATACTTTGACGTGCAAGACAAGGCAGGAACCTCATTAGCAAGGGCACTCAAAAGGAAACAGCTTTACACATACGTGCACACTATCTCAGACAGCCAAGGCAATATACACAGAGACAGTAAAAATATTGCAGAAGTTTTCCGGCAATACTACTCGACATTGTATAACATAGAGGACACAACCACATGCCATTCGATAGAATCATACTTAGGTGACATAAACTTTCCCACACTTGAAAAGGAAGAGATGGACAAATTAGAATCCCCTATCACGACAGACGAAATCAAAAAGGCAATTCAGGAGATGCCAGCTGGGAAAAGTCCAGGCCCAGATGGATTTAGCATGAAGTATTACAAAAAATATATAGACCTCCTGGCGATACCCCTAGAAAAGATGTTTAACTCATTCTCCTCCTCCACCGGCTTCCCGCAAAATATGTTAGAGGCCCATATAACTGTCCTGCCAAAACCGGGAAAACAACCTGACAGACCAGAACACTTTCGCCCGATATCACTCTTGAACTCAGACATTAAGATATTCACCAAAATATTGGCGAATAGAATCAATCAATACCTACCCAGGCTGATCCATACGGATCAGGTTGGCTTTATCCCCGGCAGAGAAGCGCTGGATAACACGCTGAAAACACTCCAGATAATAACACATGTCCAAAACAATAAAATACCTACAGTACTAGTTTCCACAGACGCTGAAAAAGCATTTGATAGGGTAAATTGGCAATTTTTAAAAGCGGTCATGCATAAAATGAAATTTGGCGACAAATTTATAGCACAGGTGTTCTCCCTGTACACATCCCCCACAGCCAAAGTTAGGGTAAACGGACTCCTATCAGAAAACTTCCATATAGGCAATGGGACGAGGCAGGGCTGTCCACTATCCCCAGTGCTTTTTGCAATAACCATAGAAGCATTAGCGCAGAAAATTAGAAGCAATAAACAGATAACGGGAGTACAGGTTGGCAACACTGATCACAAGTTAGCGTTATATGCGGATGACGTCCTCCTTACACTCACTAACATAGAGGCATCCCTGCCAGAGGCAATGAAAGAGTTCCAAGATTTTGGAAAGGTATCAAATTTCCTTATAAACAATACTGAAATACTAAATATAACATATGAAGGTGAGACACTAAAACAATTGACAACGGACTGCCCCCTAAAAAAACAAAATATAAAACTCAAATACTTGGGTATTTTCCTAGCGCCAGACGCACAGGTCATATTCCAGGCCAACTATAAAAAAATGGAGGAAAACCTGGCAGCAGATCTCTCTAGTTGGAAAAACAAATCAATCTCATGGGTGGGGAGAATTAATGTAGTAAAGATGAATGTCCTCCCTAGGATCCTATACCTCCTACAGACTACTCCTATCCACCTATCAAATCAATATCTAGACCGTATCCAATCTCTAATAGAACAATTTATATGGCAAGGGGCTAGGCCGCAGATAACAAAACAGACAATGTACTTAACCAGAGAACAGGGAGGATTGGGAGTCCCTAATATACGCACATATAAGGCAGCAATTGCACTACACAGGCTGATAGATTTATGCACCAACAACTTGTATAAGCAATGGACCCAATTGGACAGACAAATCCTACAACTTGACAATGTGGGTGTTATGGCATGGTTACCAACAAAACAAAGGTCACCCATTATACAACAATACCCAATGTTGGCGGAGCTGTTCGCTACATGGGACAAAATGATAAACACTACCACAAACATATCAAACACACTCTCCCCAATGACCCCCTTGTGCAACAATATCACTCTACCATGGAACATTAAAGTCACCCATTCAGAACAAGGAGTACACATAAAAAATAGAGTTATGACAGTATTCTGCCAAGACGGTAAGATGAGGGCCCTAGAGGACATTACGGAAAGTCAACCCGACATACACCTGAACTGGTACTCATACTCACAAATAAAACATTATATAGACACACACCCCTGTAAGCAACAACTGACTAGACGGTTAACACCTTTCGAAAACCTGTGTCAACTAGAAAATACACCCAGGCACACTATATCTATATTGTATAAGCAGCTACTAACCGATGATAAACAACAGCTTCCATCATACACAATAGCGTGGGAGAAAGAAATGGGAATAACGATTCCTTTAAAAGAATGGCAGAGAGCCTTCCTAGCCACCAAAAAATCCTCAATCTCCACGAGGATACTTGAAACAAATTACAAATTCCTCACAAGGTGGTACCTCACTCCCACCAGATTACATAAAATATATAAATCGGCGAGTGACAGATGCTGGAGGGGATGCGGGGAAGTAGGGAACCCCACACACATTTGGTGGAAGTGCGATAGGCTAGACACTTATTGGGTAGAAATACTAAAACAAATTTCAGATATAATCGGGAGTCATCTACCCAACGATCCTCGGATTCTATTCTATATGGCATTCCCCAAAATCGAAAGCGCCACAGCCAGGACCTTACTGACAGTATTAATTAACAGCGCCAAAACACTGATACCAAAATATTGGAAGACGGCAACAGTGCCCACAGTACAGGAGTGGAGGGCACAGGTAGATAACCTATTACACCTAGAGAGATACCATCATTTGAAGGCTGGTACCATAGAGACACATGAACTCATGCTAGAAATGTGGAAACAATATAACAGATAGGCATACAGGGCAAATCTACACGTTGATACACACTTCAGAAGCCAGTCACTTAATATGATCCCTAATCACAGACTAGGAGTGTGGTTTTTATGGTATGCATTGATTTAGTTATAGTGTGTTGTTGTACAGGAAGAAGGACTTTGTGGGGTTATACCCCAGAGCGCATAAGCTCTGACCTTTTCTAAAAGAGGACATTGCATTAGAAAATTCAACGCAAAGTAGACCCACAGGAGTGGGCGGACTTTTAACTGTCGATCTAGATGCCAGAATTGTATATCTGTACTATGTATTTATGGATCGCCGCCTTATCAATATATGTAAATGGACAATTTTTGTTGATAATATGTTTAATACTAAATAAAAAAAACCTTTTAAAAAAAAAAAAAAAAAGTTCAAAGCTCATTTACTTTACCAGCCCTTAAAAGGGCCTTTTGCGGGGCATGCCCCAAAGAAAACTGCTCTTTTGCCTGAAAAAAAAACACAATACCACCCCCCAACATTACAACCCACCACCCAAATACCCCTATTCTAAACCCACCCAAACCCCCCTTAAAAAAACCTAACACTACCCCCCTGAAGATCTCCCTACCTTGTCTTCACCCAACCGGGCCGAACTCCTCATCCGATCCGGGCGATGTCTTTATCCAAGCGGCAAAGAAGAAGTCTTCATCCCGGCGATGTCTTTATCCAAGCGGCAAAGAAGAAGTCTTCATCCCGGCGATGTCTTCATCCAAGCGGCAGCAAAGTCTTCTTCCATCCGGCAGCATCTTCCATCAAACGGCATATTCAATCTTCTTTCTGAACCAATCAGCCAATCGGATTGAACTTGAATCTGATTGGCTGATTCAATCAGCCAATCAGATTTTTCTACCTTAATTCTGATTGGCTGATAGAATCCTATAAGCCAATTGGAATTCGATGGACGCCATCTTGGATGACGTCATTTAAAGGTACCTCATTCGTCGTTCAGTCGTCGGCCGGGATGGAGGCTCTGTGTCGGAGGAGCGAAGAAAGAAGATTGAAGATGCCGCTTGATGGAAGATGCTGCCGGATGGAAGAAGACTTTGCTGCCACTTGGATAAAGACATCGCCGGGATGAAGACTTCTTCTTTGCTGCTTGGATAAAGACATCGCCGGGATGAAGACTTCTTCTTTGCCGCTTGGATAAAGACATCGCCCGGATCGGATGAGGAGTTTGGCCCAGTTGGGTGAAGACAAGGTAGGGAGATCTTCAGGGGGGTAGTGTTAGGTTTTTTTAAGGAGGGTTTGGGTGGGTTTAGAATAGGGGTATGTGGGTGGTGGGTTGTAATGTTGGGGGGGTGTTGTGTTCTTTTTTTTACAGGCAAAAGAGCTGTTAACTTCTGCAAAAAGCCCTTTTAACGGCTGGTACAGAGCTGGGTATTTTATAATTTAGAATAGGGTAGGGAATTTTTTATTTTGGGGGGCTTTATTATTTTATTAGGGGGTTTAGAATAGGTGTAATTAGCTTAAAATTGCTGTAATCTTTTTTTTTTTGTAATTTAGTTTAGTTTATTTAATTGTATTTTTAGATAGATATTTGTAATTTATTTCATTTATTGATAGTGTAGGTGTATTTGTAACTTAGGTTAGGATTTATTTTACAGGTAATTGGGTAATTATTTTAACTAGGTAGCTATTAAATAGTTAATAACTATTTAATAGCTATTATAATTAACAGCGCCAAAACACTAATCCCAAAATATTGGAAGACGGCAACAGTGCCCACAGTACAGGAGTGGAGGGCACAGGTAGATAACCTATTACACCTAGAGAGATACCATCATTTGAAGGCTGGTACCATAGAGACACATGAACTCATGCTAGAAATGTGGAAACAATATAACAGATAGGCATACAGGGCAAATCTACACGATGATACACACTTCAGAAGCCAGTCACTTAATATGATCCCTAATCACAGACTAGGAGTGTGGTTTTTATGGTATGCATTGATTTAGTTATAGTGTGTTGTTGTACAGGAAGAAGGACTTTGTGGGGTTATACCCCAGAGCGCATAAGCTCTGACCTTTTCTAAAAGAGGACATTGCATTAGAAAATTCAACGCAAAGTAGACCCACGGGAGTGGGCGGACTTTTAACTGTCGATCTAGATGCCAGAATTGTATATCTGTACTATGTATTTATGGATCGCCGCCTTATCAATATATGTAAACGGACAATTTTTGTTGATAATATGTTTAATACTAAATAAAAAAAACCTTTTAAAAAAAAAAAAAAAAAAAAAAAAAGTTCAAAGCTCTTTTACTTTACCAGCCCTTAAAAGGGCCTTTTGCGGGGAATGCCCCAAAGAAAACTGCTCTTTTGCCTGAAAAAAAAACACAATACCACCCCCCAACATTACAACCCACCACCCACATACCCCTATTCTAAACCCACCCAAACCCCCCTTAAAAAAACCTAACACTACCCCCCTGAAGATCTCCCTACCTTGTCTTCACCCAACCGGGCCGAACTCCTCATCCGATCCGGGCGATGTCTTTATCCAAGCGGCAAAGAAGAAGTCTTCATCCCGGCGATGTCTTTATCCAAGCGGCAAAGAAGAAGTCTTCATCCCGGCGATGTCTTCATCCAAGCAGCAGCAAAGTCTTCTTCCATCCGGCAGCATCTTCCATCAAACGGCATCTTCAATCTTCTTTCTGAACCAATCAGCCAATCGGATTGAACTTGAATCTGATTGGCTGATTCAATCAGCCAATCAGATTTTTCTACCTTAATTCTGATTGGCTGATAGAATCCTATAAGCCAATTGGAATTCGATGGACGCCATCTTGGATGACATCATTTAAAGGTACCTCATTCGTCGTTCAGTCGTCGGCCGGGATGGAGGCTCTGTGTCGGAGGAGCGAAGAAAGAAGATTGAAGATGCCGCTTGATGGAAGATGCTGCCGGATGGAAGAAGACTTTGCTGCCACTTGGATAAAGACATCGCCGGGATGAAGACTTCTTCTTTGCTGCTTGGATAAAGACATCGCCGGGATGAAGACTTCTTCTTTGCCGCTTGGATAAAGACATCGCCCGGATCGGATGAAGAGTTTGGCCCAGTTGGGTGAAGACAAGGTAGGGAGATCTTCAGGGGGGTAGTGTTAGGTTTTTTTAAGGAGGGTTTGGGTGGGTTTAGAATAGGGGTATGTGGGTGGTGGGTTGTAATGTTGGGGGGGGGGTGTTGTGTTCTTTTTTTTACAGGCAAAAGAGCTGTTAACTTCCGCAAAAAGCCCTTTTAACGGCTGGTACAGAGCTGGGTATTTTATAATTTAGAATAGGGTAGGGAATTTTTTATTTTGGGGGGCTTTATTACTTTATTAGGGGGTTTAGAATAGGTGTAATTAGCTTAAAATTGCTGTAATCTTTTTTTTTTTTGTAATTTAGTGTTTGTTTGTTTTTGTAATTTAGTTTAGTTTATTTAATTGTATTTTTAGATAGATATTTGTAATTTATTTCATTTATTGATAGTGTAGGTGTATTTGTAACTTAGGTTAGGATTTATTTTACAGGTAATTGGGTAATTATTTTAACTAGGTAGCTATTAAATAGTTAATAACTATTTAATAGCTATTATACCTAGTTAAAATAATTTACAATTTACCTGTAAAATAAATATAAACCCTAACATAGCTACAATGTAATTATTAATTATATTGTAGCTATTTTAGGGTTTATTTTATAGGTAAGTATTTAGATTTAAATAGGAATATTTTAGTTTATTATATGAATTAGATTTATTTAATAAGAATTTAGTTAGGGGTGTTAGGGTTAGATAGAGTTAATATAGTTAATATAAATACTATAGTAACTATATTAACTATATTAACCCTAATATAATTAGGGTTAATATAGTTAATATATATAATGTAATATCTATATTAACTATAATATACTTAGGGTTAATATAGATAATATAGCTGGCGGCGGGGTAGGTAGATTAAATTAGGGGTTAATAATTTTAATATAGATGGCGGCAGTGTAAGGGGCTTACATTAGGGGTTAATACTATTAATATAGGTGGCGGCGGTGTAGGGAGGGCAGGTTATAGGGCAAAAGAGCTGTTTACTTTGGGGCAAAGCCCCGCAAAAGACCCTTTTAAGGGCTGGTAATAGAACTTATTACTTTAGGGATATTAGATTAGGGGTTAATAATATTAATATAGCTGGCGGCGGTATAGGGGGATTAGATTAGGGGTTAATAATTTTTATATAGGTGGCGGCGGTATAAGGGGTCAGATTAGGGGATAGATAAGGTAGATGGTGGCGGTGTAAGGGGTTCACATTAGGGGATAGATAAGGTAGATGGCGGCGGTGTAAGGGGTTCACATTAGGGGATAGATCAGTTAGATGGTGGCGGTTTTAGGGGCTCACAGTAGGGGGTTAGTTTATGTACATGGTGGCGGGGTCCGGGAGCGGCGGTTTAGGGTTTAAATACTTTATTAGGGATTGCGGCGGGGGATCGCGGTTGACAGGTAGATAGACATTGCGCATGTGTTAGGTTTTATTTTGCAGGTAGTTTAGGTAGTTACGGGGCACCAATACTCAGCGTAAGGCTTCTTACAGCTGCTTTTTGTGGCAAGGTGAAAATGGAGTAAGATTTCTCCATTTTCGCCACGTAAGTCCTTACGCTGTATATTGAATACCAAACAGCGCGGGTTTGGTATACCTGCCTATGGCCCAAAAAACTACGGGCGACGGCAGAAATATACGCGCGTAACTTTTAGGTTACGCCAAATATAGGATACCAAACCCCCGCAGATTTTGGCGTTGCCGGCTTTTGCGGGCGACGATTTATATCGGATCGGGCCCAGATACTTTGCCTGCTCAAAAAGTATGTGGTGGCTTTCTGAGCAGGTGCAATGTTTGAATAAGGATGCAGAGGGCACACACAGCATATGTGCGTATGCTGCTGAAACAATTACAGCTTTAACTAGAAGTATTTTTGCTAATATATGTACATAGCAAAAAAAGCTTCTACTCAAAACTGAAATGCATTCATGCACATTTAATTTTTAACCATTATGTCCTTTTAATTTAATTACTTTTTTAAAATTTTATTGAACATTAAGCTTTCCCAACCAATCACGTGAGAGCAGGGGCTGTCAATTACCCCAATCAGAACAGACCGGGCTGATTTTAAACCGCTAGCTCAGAGTTGATAGAGAAGAAAAAAAACGTCACTCAAGTCAAAATTAAACTTTTATGATTCAGATAGAGCAAGCAAATTTAAACAACTGTCCAATTTACTTCCATTAACAAAATGTGCACAGTCTGTTTAAATTTATACTTTTTGAGTCACCAGCTCTTACTGAGTATGTGCAAGAATTCACAGAATATATGTATATACATTTGTGATTGGCTGATGGCAGTCACATGATAGAGGAGGAGTGGAAATATACATAAATTTGAAATTTGTCAGAAAAAAAATCTACTACTAATTTGAAGTTCAGACTAAGGGGCTGAATTATCATTGTCTGGCGGACATGATACGCTACCATCGCTGAATGCCGACAGCATACGCTGTTGGCATTTAACAATGCACAAGCCATTATAGTGAACTGCTTGTGCAATGCCATACCCTGCAGATTCATGGCCAATCGGCAGCTAGCAGGGGGGGATTGATGTCCGCGGACCAGTTAAGTCTTAAGACCGCTGCTTCATAATTGCTGTTTCCGGAGAGCCTTAAAGGGACAGTAAACCTTAAAAATAATCACAGGAGCGAGCTGCACTTAGTCTTATGGCGCGGTTGGGCCGGGGTATGACTATACAGCTGGCCCGATGCGCTGAGTAAATATAACAGACCCCCTCAGCAGAGAGCGGGTCTGTGAAACAGCGCTTTTTAAAAAAAAAGAATAGGGGAAATTATGTTTTAATAATGTTTGGCTAATATATAAAGTTTACTGACACTTTAAAGTGCGCACAGAATAAATCGGCCCCTAAGTGCAATTACATTGTATTGTTATCATGCATTTGTTTATTATGCAAATCTACTGTATTTATACTAGATTTTTATTTGCATAAATGTTTTGTAGATTATCCATTTATATAGCCCATACAGTTTTTTTTAAAATGTATAGTTTTGTTTATTTTAAAATAACATTTCACTGATTTTTAGACTCCTAACGTAGCCCCAAAGTTTTAGGAGAATACTGATGTATACCTACTCCAGCTTGCTCCTGTTTGTGTAAAGAGTCTTTTCATATGCAGAGGAAGGGGGAAGGGGAGTGTCTGCTATTTCCCACTTAAAGTGGGTGTTCCAGCTAATCTTTTCAACAGAGCTAAACTGGGAGCTTCTAAGTAAGTTTTTAAACGATTTTATACAGGATTTTTATATCAGTATCTGTGCATCTTATTCTTTATAGTAGTTTTTATTACATGACGTTATATGAAAATTGGTGTGTACTGTCCCTTTAACTACCAGCTGCAGGCTCACTCATGAGGCGCTCCAAAGTTGCATTCGCAGCTTGATAAATAGAGCCGAAAATGAGGATGCTCTCAACTGATGCAGAGCTTTGATGTGTTTTTGCTTTTGTTATATCTTGATATATTGAAGGATAACTTATATGTTACTGCTTTTTGCGCTTCTGTCTTTGCTCTTTATTTTACGGAACACATAGAGGTTGGGTCCCTGTGAGTTGTTTCTGATGTAAATAGAATTATAAAAAATAGCAAACTAGGGCTAACTTGTATTTATAACAGGAAGGTTTTAATTAGAAATTGTGTTAAACAGTTTAAGGAACAAGACTCAAAATCACTGATTTAATTAACCAATCAGAATTCTGCATAACATTCCTATAAACACAAGGGACTCCTGACTTGTCTGAGACGTGACAAGTGAACAAAAGAAGTTGAAATTATAAAAAAAAGCCAAAAATAAGTCTTTATTAAAGTCACAACTTTTAAAAGTAAAAATTCTGGTCAGCTACACTTATCCACATCTATAATGGTGAAGTAGAGTTTCATTCATGTGGCCAGAAATGGCTAAAGACATTGGTGAAACAATGATTAAAACAACTACAGCTTTATTGGGGTGCACATGTTTTAAATAAGCCAGGTATTCATGTTTTGGGGATTTTCTTAAGTGGCAAGTGGTCATTTTGGTGCTAATCCCTTGATTATCTTGGTGTATTGGTTTAGTGCCAGTCTTATTCCCGAGAACCGTGAGACATTTAAAGGCATTGTGAAAGACAGTAAAGGGACATTAAACACTAAATACATTTCAAGCACCTTCCTCTAATTATGGGTGCTGCGGTTTTGGAGCCTAAGTTACCCTGCAGTGTAAAATCAGCACTAAAATGCAGTGAAAATTAGATTTCAAAATGGTGGCACTCATGACTAGAGGGAGGCGGGAAATGATCTTAAATAACATTGGATCTTCTCCATTGTAATGTGTTTTCAATGATCCATTTTTTCCTGCTGAAGTGTATTAAATTGTTTATTTTGACATTTGATAGCTGAGTCTTCCTTTTGAAACTGCCACCTGGCAGATAACAATGTCCATGAACCATGATTTGATCTAGTTAAAGTGGGCATCCAAATGATGAGGGATGCTGCATATGGTCCCACCTCCAGCCAGATTAAATTAGCTGATTTATAGTTATAAAAGCCAGATAAGGAATTTGGGTTCTGCTGGACCCAGATATAACTCGTATATTTAAAGGACCAGTAAATAAAATAGATGTACATAATCAACAAATGCATGATAAAAAGACAATGCAATAGCACTGGTCTGAACTTCAGAAGATTATTAGATTTTTTTTTCTGACAAAGTTCAGTTATGTCTATTTCTACTCCGCCTGTATCATGTGACAACCATCAGCCAATCACAAATGCATATACGTATATTCTGTGAATTCTTGCACATGCACAGTAGGAGCAGGTGAATCTAAAAGTGTAAATATAAAAAGACTGTGCACATTTTATTAATGGAAGTAAATTGGAAAGTTGTTTAAAACTGAATTCTCTGTCTGAATCATGAAAGTTTAATTTTAACTTGAGTGTCCCTTTAAGCCTATTATAAGCCTATCTCAGCTTCCAGGTATTTCAATATTTGTACTAATTCCAGAAATCATGAACATCATCTAAACAAGCATCCTCATAGGTATGCTTACAGAGAGGGCTAAATTATTGTTGTTAAAATTGATTACACAAAAAAAATATTATACTTAAATACAATTAATGTATACTTTAAAACAAGGCAATACCATGTATCATTCTCCATTTTCTATATATCTTGAAACAGCTTGAATGTTGGTATCTTGCAATAATAATTTGAACTCTGTTGTTCTATAAACTCCACAGTTTCCTTTTTAGAAACAGAACAGGAAGCCTGCAAAGAGGCTAAAATAAGGGCAATAAACCACACACTAAATCTCATTACATTGTGAACATAATGGTGCTTAGACATTTACTGTTAATGACGATACTTATTGCATTAGGCATCCAAATCAAACATATTCATTGATTTCAAAACATATATTACTTAATCAGTCTCTTTCCTCATATTCCCTTCATGACTTTATGTTGACTTCCTCTACCTCTCTTCTTCTCTATGTACTTCTCTGGCATTCTTTTCTCTTACCACAAATACCAGGTGTATCTAACCCGATAACTCTATTGGGACATTACTGAGCTTTGATGAACCTTCATCAGATGAATATTGCTTGGTATTTTGCTGCAGGTTTTATTTCAGTTGGTACAAGTAAGCTAGGAGACATTGCAATTTGAGTGGGGAAAAGAAGGAGTTCCATGAAATCTCACCAAACATAGACCACTCCTATTTTTTTTCTAGATTTATTCTACTGTGTACTCACTATACATTTGGATAATTGCTTTTGAAGATTACATAATTTAAATAGAAGGCAAATAATAAGAAATACATCTTTAATAGGATTTAAGAATTAACGCCTTGATTTAGAGTTTTGCGGTAGCCGTCAAAACCAGCGTTAGGGGGTCCTAACGCTGGTTTTTACCACCCGCTGGTATTTGGAGTCAGTCATTAAAGGGTCTAATGCACACTTTGCAGCCGCGACTTTTCCATACCGCAGATCCCCCTACGCCATTTGCGTATCCTATCTTTTCAATGGGATCTTTCTAACGCCGGTATTTAGAGTCTTGGCTGAAGTGAGCATTAGAAATCTAACGACAAAACTCCAGCCGCAGTAAAAAAACCAGGAGTTAAGAGCTTTCTGGGCTAACGCCGGTTCATAAAGCTCTTAACTACTGTGCTCTAAAGTACACTAACACCCATAAACTACCTATGTACCCCTAAACCGAGGTCCCCCCACATCGCCGCCACTATAATAAATTTTTTTAACCCCTAATCTGCCGACCGCACACCGCCGCCACCTACGTTATACTTATGTACCCCTAATCTGCTGCCCCTAACACCGCCGACCCCTATATTATATTTATTAACCCCTAATCTGCCCCCCTCAACGCCGCCGACACCTACCTACACTTATTAACCCCTAATCTGCCGACCGGACCTCGCCGCTACTATAATAAAGTTATTAACCCCTAATCCGCCTCACTCCCGCCTCAATAACTCTATAATAAATAGTATTAACCCCTAATCTGCCCTCCCTAACCTCACCGACACCTAACTTCAAGTATTAACCCCTAATCTGCCAATCGGACCTCACCGCTACTATAATAAATGTATTAACCCCTAAAGCTAAGTCTAACCCTAACACTAACACCCCCCTAAGTTAAATATAATTTAAATCTAACGAAATAAATTAACTCTTATTAAATAAATTATTCCTATTTAAAGCTAAATACTTACCTGTAAAATAAACCCTAATATAGCTACAATATAAATTATAATTATATTGTAGCTATTTTAGGATTTATATTTATTTTACAGGCAACTTTGTATTTCGTATGATGGGAACAGCCAATAGAATGCGAGCTCAATCTGATTGGCTGATTGGATCAGCCAATCGGATTGAACTTGAATCTGATTGGCTGATTCCATCAGCCAATCAGAATTTTCCTACCTTAATTCCGATTGGCTGATAGAATCCTATCAGCCAATCGGAATTCGAGGGACGCCATCTTGGATGACGTCCCTTAAAGGAGTCTTCATTCGTCGGTAGTCCGTCGGGCCAGCAGGATGTTCCGCGTCGGAGGTCTGCAAGATGGATCCTGAAGAAAGAAGATTGAAGACCCCGCTTGGAAGATGACATCACCCGGATGGAAGAGTTCTTCAGCGCCGCTTGGAGGATCACTTCATCGGATGGAAGAGTTCTTCAGCGCCGCTTGGAGGATCACTTCATCGGATGGAAGACTTCTTCAGCGCCCCTTGGAGGATCATTTCTGCCGCTCCGGATCTCCTCTTCAGTTCCATCGGTGGCTCGGCTGAGTGAAGACGACTCAAGGTAGGATGATCTTCAGGGGGGTAGTGTTAGGTTTTTTTAAGGGGGGGTTTGGGTTAGATTAGGGGTATGTGGGTGGTGGGTTTTAATTTTGTGGGGGGGTTGTATTTTTCTTTTACAGGCAAAAGAGCAGTTTTCTTTGGGGCATGCCCCGCAAAAGGCCCTTTTGAGGGCTGGTAAGGTAAAAGAGCTTTGAACTTTTTTAATTTAGAATAGGGTAGGGCATTTTTTTATTTTGGGGGGCTTTGTTATTTTATTAGGGGGCTTAGAGTAGGTGTAATTAGTTTAAAATTGTTGTAATATTTTTCTAATGTTTGTAAATATTTTTTTATTTTTTGTAACTTAGTTCTTTTTTATTTTTTGTACTTTAGTTAGTTTATTTAATTGTATTTATTTGTAGGTATTGAATTTAATTAATTTATTGATAGTGTAGTGTTAGGTTTAATTGTAGATAATTGTAGGTATTTTATTTAATTAATTTATTGATAGTGTAGTGTTAGGTTTAATTGTAACTTAGGTTAGGATTTTTTTTACAGGTAATTTTGTAATTATTTTAACTAGGTAGCTATTAAATAGTTATTAACTATTTAATAGCTATTGTACCTGGTTAAAATAAATACAAAGTTGCCTGTAAAATAAATATTAATCCTAAAATAGCTACAATATAATTATTATTTATATTGTAGCTATATTAGGGTTTATTTTACAGGTAAGTATTTAGCTTTAAATAGGAATAATTTATTTAATAAGAGTTAATTTATTTTGTTAGATTTAAATTATATTTAACTTAGGGGGGTGTTAGGGTTAGGGTTAGACTTAGCTTTAGGGGTTAATACATTTATTAGAGTAGCCGTGAGGTCCGGTCGACAGATTAGGGGTTAATACTTGAAGTTAGGTGTCGGCGATGTTAGGGAGGGCAGATTAGGGGTTAATACTATTTCTTATAGGGTTATTGAGGCGGGAGTGAGGCGGATTAGGGGTTAATAACTTTATTATAGTAGCGGTGAGGTCCGGTCGGCAGATTAGGGGTTAATTATTGTAGGTAGCTGGCGGCGACGTTGTGGGGGGCAGATTAGGGGTTAATAAATATAATATAGGGGTCGGCGGTGTTAGGGACAGCAGATTAGGGGTACATAGGGATACCGTAGGTTGCGGCGGTGTACGGAGCGGCAGATTAGGGGTTAAAAAAAATATGCAGGTGTCAGCAATAGCGGGGGCGGCAGATTAGGGGTTAATAAGTGTAAGGTTAGGGGTGTTTAGACTCGGGGTACATGTTAGGGTGTTAGGTGCAGACTTAGGAAGTGTTTCCCCATAGGAAACAATGGGGCTGCGTTAGGAGCTGAACGCTGCTTTTTTTCAGGTGTTAGGTTTTTTTTCAGCTCAAAATGCCCCATTGTTTTCTATGGGGGAATCGTGCACAAGCACGTTTTTGAAGCTGGCCGCGTCCGTAAGCACCGCTGGTATTGAGAGTTGCAGTGGCGGTAAATATCCTCTACGCTCCCTTTTTGGAGCCTAACGCAGCCCTTCTGTGAACTCTAAATACCAGCGGTATTTAAAAGGTGCGGGAGAAAAAAAGCATGCGTAGCTAACGCACCCCTTTGGCCGCAGAACTCTAAATCTAGCCGTAAGTCATTTAGCCAGTAAAAATATTGACTGCAGAATCAAAATGAAGCGTCAATGATACCTGTAATAGTCAATGATCAAATGTACACTTTCTTATTGAAATGTCATTAGCAACTTGTTAACATGCAACATATAAATAGCAAAGTGTGTCCATATTATGAGCAGGATTTATCAAAGCAATTCTCCAAAAATTGCGCCCATAAATCCACATATTACCGAATCCCCTAATTTATTAATGCAAAGTGCACCTGAAATTTGGCAAGTCCGACTATATGTTCCTCACTTCGTTCAAATTCGCCAAGGCGCACCAGTGTGCTCAAAAAAGGGTTACATATGCTAGTTTTAGTTGCATTTCCTAGAGTCCACCTTAGCATTATGTCCAATTAGCAATTTATCATTGTTTTTATGCCTTTGGAGAACGCAAAGTTCTCCTACAAATACACGCATTTTAGTTCTCCTAGGTTACTGTGGAGAACAGCATTAAAATCATTATGTTTTTGAGCTTGTGTCATGTTCACATCTATTTTTGATGGAGAACTTTCTGATTCTAGCAGTTCTATCTTTGGCTAGATACATATGCCAAATATAGAATGTAAAATTGCCCCACAAAGATCCTAAATTGTATTAACAATTTGAATGTGTTACGGTTATATAGGGTCATTATTATAACAAAGTTAAAATAAAAATGTATTGTGGTAATGTCCAAATTTGCCCCATGTTAAATGCAAATATAACAGATTACTTGAAGAGGGCAAAAAATACAATCTAAAAACACGGGTTAGAAATGAAAAATCAGGAGAACTTTTTTTTTTTCACATGCAGAAATTCATCATAATCCACCCCAGCTCGCCTTCCAAACAGTGCAAATTATTAAGTGCAATTTTTTCATAAATTTGTGCGCACTGGTGCGGCTCTCCAAGGGCAAGCTGCAGAGAACTTGGAGGAGAATACAAAGGAGAATTCTCCTAACCCTTGATAAATCTAGCCCTAAATGTTTACAACTTGCTGTTATGAAATACAACACACAGGGATTGTGTTATTCTATTAATAAGGAGGCAAAATGGGATACCGCAGGAATTAATGTGATTACTGCCTATGCCGGTAGAGGGAAGCAAGAGAGCACTATGATTTAACTGCAGCAATAGATACAGTATATTAGTTTGCCTTTTCAGTTTATCAGTGTATATTACAGGGACGTGTGGTGACAACCAAACATATAAACTTCATTAAGCACAGTACTTAAAGGGACGTTAAACAGAAAATACATGCTAGATATAATGATGTATTCAAAGCAAAGATTTGCCTTAGAATAATATGAAGATGCATTTTTACAATTATATTAATTGTTTAAGTATTGAGAAACAGATAAGGGGCAATTTAAGTTTAAACATGGAGGCACCCATTACTCAGTGGAAATAAGAAAACAACAATTTTCAGAGTTAAATTACAGGGAAAGGGAGCAAAATAAATAATGAAAGTATATTACAAAGTGTTTTAACTACATGTTATATTAAATCTCATATTGTTTAATATTCCTTTAAACACAGGTATTTGTTATACAAAAAATATACTTAAATTTCCTATACAGTTTAAACTCATTGTAAACACATTAAGGGGAAACCAGTGTTACAGTACACTGTCCCTTTAAATCATATCAGTTTATGATCTTTAGCAGTAGGTTCTATTTGGCAAGCTGAGAACACAATTGATCCCTATCTGTGCTAATACCTAATGTTGCATGACCTCAGTAATGACTTGATTTCCATCAGACTTTTTATTGTCTTCCATAAATGTAAATTGATAGTTAAAATAATCAGTTGTGCGGAACTCTCCACTGTCTAATTCCAGGGTCGTACAATTTCCTTTGAACTAAAACAGATACAGTTCCTTCTGAATATCTTTTAGAATTATTCTAGTCAACCAATTTTCATGAAATTATTAAATATATGTTGGCTAATATAACCAACTTGCATTAGATACATTCACCTAGATTACGAGTTGTGCGTTAGGGTTAAAAAGCAGCGCTAAGAGGTCCTAACGCTGCTTTTTTCCTAACGCTGGTATTACGAATCTTGAAATGACAGGCTCACCGCTCACTTTTTTGGTCAGACGCGAAAATCCACTTACGTCAATTGCGTATCCTATATTTTCTATTTCATAACGTCGGTATTACGAGTCTGCAAAAACGTGAGCGGTACAGCCTCTCCTGTCAAGACTGATACCGCATTTAAAAGTCAGTAGTTAAGAGTTTTATGGGCTAACGCCATAGTATAAAACTCTTAACTAAAGTGCTAAAAAGTACACTAACACCCATAAACTACCTATTAACCCCTAAACCGAGCCCCCCCCCCCACATCGTAAACACTAAAAAAATATTTTTTGCCGCCACTATAAAATATATATTAACCCCTAAACCGCCGCCCTCCCGCATTGCAAACACTAGTTTCATTTTATTAACCCCTAATCTGCCGTCCCTAACTTCGCCGACACATACCGACATTTATTAACCCCTAATCTGCCGTCTCCAACATCGCCGCAACTATATTAAATGTATTAACCCCTGAATCTAAGTCTAACCCTAACCCTAACACCCCCCCCTAACTTAAATATAATTTAAATAAATCTAAATAAAATTACTACAATTCACTAAATAATTCCTATTTAAAACTAAATACTTACCTATAAAATAAACCCTAAGATAGCTACAATATAACTAATAGTTACATTGTATCTAGCTTAGGGTTTATTTTTATTTTACAGGCAAGTTTGTATTTATTTTAACTAGGTAGAATAGTTATTAAATAGTTATTAACTATTGAATAGCTACCTAGTTAAAATAAATTCAAATTTACCTGTAAAATAAATCCTAACCTAAGTTACAATTACACCTAACACTACACTATAATTAAATTAATTCCCTAATTTGACTACAATTAAATACAATTAAATACAAAACCTAACATTAACCCCTTGAAGATCACCTTACCGGGAGACGTCTTCACCCAACCGGGCAGAAGTGGTCCTCCAGATGGGCAGAAGTCTTCATCCCACCGGGCAGAAGTGGTCCTCCATACGGGCAGAAATCTTCATCCAGACGGCATCTTCTATCTTCATCTATCCGGCACGGTGCAGGTCCATCTTCAAGACATCCGACGCGGAGCATCCTCTTCATCCGGAGTCTTCTTACTAAATGATGGTACCTTTAAGTGACGTCATCCAAGATGAATTCTATCAGCCAATCGGAATTAAGGTAGAAAAAATCCTATTGGCTGATGCAATCAGCCAATAGGATTGAAGTTCAATCCTATTGGCTGATTGGATCAGCCAATAGGATTGAAGTTCAATCCTATTGGCTGATTGCATCAGCCAATAGGATTTGTTCTACCTTAATTCTGAGTGGCTGATAGAATTATACCAGCCAATCGGAATTCAAAGGACGCCATCTTGGATGACGTAATTTAAAGGAACCTTCATTCTTCAGTTAGACTTCGTTGGAAGAGGATGCTCCGCGTCGGATGTCTTGAAGATGGACCCGCTCCACGCTGGATGGATGAAGATAGAAGATGCCGCCTGGATGAAGACTTCTGCCCACCTGGAGGACCTCTTCTGGACGGCTTCGATGAAGACTTCTGCCCGTCTGGAGGACCACTTCGCCCGGCTTCGTTGAGGACTTCGGCCCGGCTGGGTGAAAACTTCTCAAGGTAGGGTGATCTTCAAGGGGTTAGTGTTAGGTTTTATTAAGGAGGGATTTGGTGGGTTTTAGAGTAAGGTTGGGTGTGTGGGTGGTGGGTTTTAATGTTGGGGGGGTATTGCATTTTTTTTACAGGCAATAGAGCTGATTACTTTGGGGCAATGCCCCAAAGTAGGGCTTTTTATTATTTTGGGGGGCTTTTTTATTTTATTAGGGGGATTAGTTTAGGTGTAATTAGTTTAAAAAACTTGTAATTATTTTATTATTTTCTGTAATTTAGTGTTTTTTTTTCGTACTTTAGATAATTTTTTTCAATTGTATTTAATTGTAGTTAGTTTAGGTAATTAATTTAATTATAGTGTAGTGTTAGGTGTAATTGAAACTTAGGTTAGGATTTATTTTACAGGTAAATTTGAATTTATTTTAGCTAGGTAGCTATTAAATAGTTAATAACTATTTTATAACTATTGTACCTAGTTAAAATAAATACAAAGTTTCCTGTAAAATAAAAATAAACCCTAAGATAGCTACAATGCAACTATTAGTTATATTGTAGCTAGCTTAGGGTTTATTTTGTAGGTAAGAATTTAGTTTTAAAAAGGAATAATTTAGTTAATGATAGTTATTTTATTTAGATTTATTTAAATTATATTTAAGTTAGGGGGTGTTAGGGTTATGGTTAGACTTAGATTTAGGGGTTAATACATTTAATGTAGTGGCGGCGACTTTGGGGGCGGCAGATTAGGGGTTAATAAAAGTAGGTAGGTTGCAGCGACATTGGGGGTGGCATATTAGGGGTTAATAAATATAATGTAGGGTTCGGCGATGTTGGGGCCAGCAGATTAGGCGTTCATAAGTATAATGTAGGTGACGGCGGTGTCCAGAGCGGCAGATTAGGGGTTAATAATATAATGCAGGTGTCGGCGATGTCGGGGGCGGCAGATTAGGGGTTAATAAGTTTAAGATTAGGGGTTTTTAGACTCGGGTTCATGTTAGGGTGTTAGGTGTAGACATAAAAAGTATTTCCCCATAGGAATCAATGGGGCTGCGTTAGGAGAATAAACCAGGCCAAAAAGGATATTTTCAATCTTGCTAACATTAATCTAGATTCAAATGATACCAGTCTTTTACATAAAGGTCTAAACTTTGCACCCAAATCAAAGCCCGATAAATTCGAAATGTACGTAGACATACATAAATATGTCAGGAAGCTCACTCTAAAGAGATATTTCCTAAAAAATCCTGAAAATAGGAATATTGCTAACAATTCACGTATAGAATCAGCCGACCTTGGGACTTTGAGTATTTTAAAAGACTTAGAAAAAGAAAATCATACATTTAGTATCCACAGAAGAAAATATAAATGAGTTAATTGACACTTTGAATCTTTCTCAATATGATATTGAACCAGAAATCCAGCATTCACACTTCAAGGGGAAATCTACATTCAATCCAATAGGGTCTCAAGGGGAATAATTGTCAATGTTCTCGAAATTGGTATTAAAAGAGATAGAGGAACAATTTAAAGATGAAAACAGTACAAATTTTTTGAATAAACATAATGATAATTTAACCATTATGGAGCGGAAATCTTTAAAAAAAACTCATGAACAACGATGAAATCATAATACTCCCCGCCGATAAAGGCGGAGGAATCGTTATTCAGAGAAAGGAGGAATAAAGAGACCTATCAAATTTTAGATAAAGACCCGACTGAAAAGTTCAATAAAGATCTGTATAAAATGTTGAGTAAAGCAAGATCGGAAGGTATAGTTAATGATAATGAATTTAAGTTTATATTTACCACCCAACCAAATATAGCTATTATCTATCACCTACCAAAAGTCCATAAAAGTTCCCAAAATCCACCTAGAAGGCCAATCCTGTCCGGTATAGGATCAATCTGTGATAATTTATCCAAATATGTTGATTTTTATCTTCAACCTATAGTTAAAAACACCAAAGCCTATCTTAAGGATACCACAGAGGTCATAAAAAAGTTTGAAGGGTTAGAATGGGAGGATGATATGCATTGGTTAACTTGCGATGTATCCTCATTATACACCTGCATTCCCCACGACAATGGTATAAAGAAAATCAGAGAAGAACTATTAAAATGGACTATTCCAATAGAGCACATACATTTCATAATTGAATGCATGGATTTTATTCTTCATCATAATTGTTTTATGTTCCAGAATAAATATTATTTACAAATTAGGGGAACAGCGATGGGGACAACATTTGCCCCATCATATGCGAACTTATACGTAAATGCTTTTGAGAACACATATATATGGCATAATAACCCCTATTCAAACAACATACTGTCATATGCTAGATACATAGATGACATTATTATACTCTGGAAAGGGCGAACTGAAGAAATAGATAATTTTATGAGTCATATAAATAATGACAACTTTAATCTAACATTCACTAATTCCCACTCGGAGAAACAGATCAAATTTTTGGATCTAGTTTTGTTTAAAGACATTACATGCAAAGTGGCAGTTAAAAATTATCGCAAGAGTACAGATCGAAATAGCTATATCCAAGCAAAAAGTGCCCACAAAAAATGCTGGATAAATAATGTTCCTTAAAGTCAGTTCTTGTGCATTAAGAGAAATTGCACCCATTCAGCTGACTTTGAAGCAGAAGCACAGATTTTAGAGAAATAATTCTTGGAAAAAGGATACAGTCAGGACATTATATATCAAGCTAAACATAAAGCTATGTCTAAGGATAGAAGTTCTTTTAAAAAAAATGATGATCTAGGGCAGGAACCAATAGGGTCACATATACACAATAAACTTTTGAATTCACATCCAAAAACAATAGACCCTCCAAGGTTGATCACAACATACAATGAGGGTTCTAAGTGCCTAGAGAAGATACTTAATAAACATTGGTCCCTATTAAAATCTGACCCTGTTCTAGGCTATGACTACGACACATTGCCGAAACGCGTAAGCCACTAGTGCCACACCACCTGTTTGTGTGCATGTTGTTGCCATCCTTCTTTGTTTTAAATAGTGTTGAATAAAGGTGATTTTAGAAGAAACCGTGGACTTTTCTCCTATTTTCCTGTTCTAGGACCACACCTAGATACCAAACCTACCATCACATATAGGAAAGGCAAGAGCCTTAAAAATATACTTGCCCCTAGTAAACTTAAATCAGATACAAAAGATAAGCACAAGGAAAATGGAAATATTAAAGCAGGGGCAAACTGTTTAAGGGAATGGAAAGGTACCATGAAATGTGGCAAGACCAGATGCAATATGTGCAAACATATTAACAAAGCTCCAACTTTTTCAAACAGTGGGTCCACAGAAACATTTAACATTACATTTAAAAGTAATTGCGATTCCATTTATGTAGTTTATCTGTTACAATGTGGGTGTGGCCTATTATATGTAGGCCGCAAAAAACTAAAAATTAGACGACGAGTAAATGAACATATCTATAATATTAAAGAAAAAATGACCAATCACAGTATCCCCAAACATTTTTTAGAATATCATGGAAACAATCCCAGTTCTCTAAAGGTACAAGTTATAGATAGTGTGCCATCATCAAAACCAAATCGCCTCTTAGAACTAAGGAAACTGGAAACAAAGTGGATATATAAGCTCCAAACATTACAACCTTTAGGTCTAAATATAGATATTGATGTGGCTGCCTTCATATGAAATAAGTTCCCTAAGTTTTAAAAAAGTTTTTTTAAAAAAAGTTTTTAAAAAAAAGTTTTTAAAAAAACGTTGTTTTAATAAATGATTATTAAATAGATTATTAAAAAGCTTTTTTAAGAATGAATTAAGAGGTCTTATACATTAATTCATAATTTCAGTTATTTTTTATAAATATCAAGTCATTCAAGCCCAGATTAAAAATGTATTTAGCTGTTCTTATATTTAATAAGTTCCCCGAACTTTCTATTTATATAAAGTCCTTCTGAAAAGTATTAGTTAATAGGTTTTATGCTTTTGGTTATATTTTTAAACATGAAGTCAATCAAGCTTAGATTAACTATAGTAATATATCAAGTTTTAAATATAAGATTTTAATTGAATATAAGTTATAAGTATTCTTGTTATTTAGATTAGATGGTACTGATGGTGTATTAGATCAACCATATAGGATGTTCTTTATGCTGTTAATTTTTAGTATTGTGTCATTTATTTATAAGTCATTATTTGCAATGCTTTTATTGTTTATTTGATGTCATCAATTGTTTAAACATAGCCATATACTAATTGTACTACAGTATTGGCTTATAGTATATGTAAATGTACTTTCACACAATGGGTTCACACATAATACCTTACCCTGTCATACATTCAAACGATTAGATTGGGTATATGTTTTCTTTTTATGCCTTTTAATTACTGTTGGATTAATGGTTTATAATTGTTAAACATTAATGCAGTTGTATAAATCACAGGCTTGTATAATGTATAATTTATCGTAACAGAAGTCTTTTGCAACTACAAGTCCCGTCACATACCCCTTTATACAACTAATACTATTGGCAGCAAATGAACACACCCACCAGTTCTGTTTGGCTGTTAGCCCGTTAAACTCTGAGGGCGTATTGTGACATTGGGCGCATTGTTTAAACATAGCCATATACTAATTGTACTGCAGTATTGGCTTATAGTATATGTAATGCAGTATTGGCTTATAGTATATGTAAATGTATTATCACACACTTAGTTCACACATAATATCTTACGCTGTTATGAATTCAAATGATTAGATCAGGTATATATATATCTTTTTATGCCTCTTAATTACTGTTGGATTGATGGTTTATAATTGGTAAACATTAATGCAATGGTATCAATGACAAGCTTGTATAATCAATCGTAACAGAAGTCTTTGGCAATTACAAGTCTTGTTACACACCCCTCTATACAACTAATACTATTGGCAGAAAACGAACACACCCACCAGTTCTGTTTGGCTGTTAGCCCTTTAAACTCTGGGGGCGCATTGTGACAAGCATCCGTTACTTTCACCTTTGAGAAAGCCCGGCCGCTGACTGGGGGAAACGCGTCAGGTACCAGCTGACAGGTCCTGGACGCCACTGTCAAAGCCACTACTTGTCCTCAACAAGCCGAGGAGCAGACAATTAGGGTATCCGGAAAACCCTATTAGACGCTGACGGTTGCAATAGCAGGAGACATTACCATCACAGACTGCACTGTGAGGCAGGTATCGCTGAGGAGTGAGCGCCATACCTGAATGCTTTTTTATTTGTTTTATCCAGTAAGTGCAATATTATTTGCGTGCATATGTTTTAATAAAATCTACACTTGAGTCTTGCTGTGCGCTCTCTCTTTTTCTCTTCATACGTTAGGAGCTTTACGCTGCTTTTTTGCAGGTGTTTTTTTTCAGCCGACTCTCCCCCATTGATTCCTATGGGGAAATCGTGCACGAGCACGTTTTACCAGCTTACCGCTAACTTAAGCAGCGCTGGTATTGAGGTGAGATGTGGAGCTAAATTTTGCTCTACGCTCACTTTTTTGCGGCTAACGCCAGGTTTCTGAAAACCCGTAGTACCAGCGTTACTGTAGGTAAGCGGTGAGCATAAAATGCTCGTTAGCACCGCACAGCCTTACCGACAAAATTCGTAATCTAGGCGATTGTTACTTGTTTGATGATCTAGAAATGATCTGTTTTCTCAAGTATATAGGGATAAAGGCCCATGAAACCCCAAAACATGTCTTTCACAATTTATAAAATGCATAACATTTTAACCCCTTAAGGACCAAGTACGTACGCCACACGTCCTCAAAAAAAATACAGTTAATGACCGAGGACGTGTGGCGTACGTCCTTGGTCTGGAAAGCAGCTGGAAGCGATCCTGCTCGCTTCCAGCTGCTTTCCGGTTATTGCAGTGATGCCTCGATATGGAGGCATCCTGCAATAACCCCCCTTGGCCATCCGATGCAGAGAGAGCCACTCTGTGGCCCTCTCTGCACCGGACATCGGTGGCCGGTATTGTTGGTGGGTGGGAGCAAGTCTGGGAGGCGGGTGGGCGGCCATCGATGTGCCCAGTGGAGTGGAGGGGGGCGGGATCGGGAGCGGGAGGGGCGGGAGCGCGCGCGTGCACGGGGGGCGGCGGGCGGGCGCGTGCACGGGGCGGGAGCGGGAGGGAACCGCTACACTACAGAAAAATAAACTTTCAAAAGTACAACAAAATAAGTTTTTGAAAGCTGTAAATAAACAGCTAAGAGATGTGGAAGGGGTGGGGGGTTGATCTTGGGGGGGGGGGAAGCTACACTACAGAAAAGGGTTTTTTTTTTAAAAAAAGGCACATTTTTTCACTAAACTGGGTACTGGCAGACAGCTGCCAGTACACAAGATGGCGCCCATTAAGGCAGAGGGGGAGGGTTAGAGAGCTCTTTGGTGGGGGATCAGTAAGGCTGGGGGCTAAGGGGGGATCCTACACAGCAGCATATGTAAATATGCTAAAAAAAAACACAAAAAAAGCCCAAATATAGCTTTTATTTTAGTACTGGCAGAGTTTCTGCCAGTACTTAAGATGGCGGGGACAATTGGGGGGTGGGGGAGGGAAGAGGGCTGTTTGGGAGGGATCAGGGGGTCTCATGTTTCAGGTGGGAGGCTGAGATCTACACTAAAGCTAAAATTAACCCTGCAAGCTCCCTACAAGCTACATAATTAACCCCTTCACTGCTAGCCATAATACACGTGTGAAATGCAGCGGCATTTGGCGGCCTTCTAATTACCAAAAAGCAACGCCAAAGCAATATATGTCTGCTATTTCTGAACAAAGGGGATCCCAGAGAAGAATTTACAACCATTTAAGCCATAATTGCACAAGCTGTTTGTAAATAATTTCAGTGAGAAACCAAAAGTTTGTGAAAAAATTTGTAAAAAAGTGAACGATTTTTTGTATTTAATCGCATTTGGCGGTGAAATGGTGGCATGAAATATACCAAAATGGGCCTAGATCAATACTTTGGGATGTCTACTAAAAAAAAATATATACATGTCAATGGATATTCAGAGATTCCTGAAAGATATTAGTGTTCTAATGTAACTAGCGCTAATTTTGAAAAATAATGGTTTGGAAATAGCAAAGTGCTACTTGTATTTATGGCCCTATAACTTACAAAAAAAGCAAAGAAGATGTAAACATTGGGTATTTCTAAACTCAGGACAAAATTTAGAAACTATTTAGCATGGGTGTTTTTTGGTGGTTGTAGATGTGTAACAGATTTTGGGGGTCAAAGTTAGAAAAAGTGTGTTTTTTTCAATTTTTTCCTCATATTTTATAAATTTTTTTATAGTAAATTATAAGATATGATGAAAATAATGGTATCTTTAGAAAGTCCATTTCATGGCGAGAAAAACAGTATATAATATGTGTGGGTACAGTAAATGAGTAAGATGAAAATTACAGCTAAACACAAACACCGCAAAAATGTAAAAATAGCCTTGGTCCCAAACGGACAGAAAATGGAAAAGTGCTGTGGTCATTAAGGGGTTAAACAACTTTCCAATTTTCTTCTATTATCAAATTTCCTTATTTTTTTAATATCCTTTGTTAAAGGAGCAGCAATGCACTACTGGGAACAAGCTGAACACATTGTGCCGGATGATCAAGACTTTGCTGGGCAAAACATGAAAAGCAACGTTGACACTTTCAGGGGCAGCACTCGTGGAGTTAAGTAAAAAAAAAAAGGGCTGTAACTGCCAGTGACAAGATTTCTTCCATAGAATGTAATTGAGCTTGCTAGAAAGAGAACATTAACGCAAGCTACCTTATTAACCTCTAAACTGCCAACCCCCAACAACAAAATCTACCTAATTAACCTTTTAACCCCTAAACCGCCATTCCCCACAACACAAATAACTAATTTATTCACTATGCCTCCTAACCTAACACCCCCTAAGTAAACCCTCATTACATAAAATAAAAAAAGACTACCTTACTAATAAATTAATTAAAAATTACAAAAATAAAAATACTAACATACAATTAAAATAAAAAATACTAACATTACTTAAAAAAAACTAAGATTAAATTAAAATAAAAAAAATCTTATAATACAAAAAATTTATAGAATAATAAATAAACAAAATTATCTAAAATAAAAAAAATTCAACCTAATCTAATACCCCTATAAAAATAAAAAAGCCCCGCCAAAATAAAAACACCCCCTAATCTAACAGTAAACTACCAATAGCCCTTAAAAGGGCCAATTACCCCCTAAAAGTAAACCCCACCCACCAAGCCTCTCAAAATAAGAAAACCTAACACTAAAAAAACCCAAGCTACCCATTGCCCCTAAAGGGGCATTTGTATGGGCATTGCCCTTAAATGGTCACTCAGCTCTTTTGCTGCCCATTAAAATAAAAAATCCCTAATTAAAAAAAAAAAAAAAAACACCCAGAAAATAAAAAAAAATAAAACCCTAAGTCTAACCCAGAAATAGGTACTTACCATTCCTGAAGTCCGGCGGTGAAGGTCTTCTACCAGGCAGCTCCATCTTCATCCAGCGCGGGGACATCTTCTATCTTCATCTGGAGCGCTGGATGAAGAAGGAGCTGCCTTGAAGAAGACATTCACCGCCGGACTTCAGGTTTTGTTAGTGTTAGTTTTTTTTATTTTGGGGGTCTTTTAATTGTATGTTAGGATTTTTTTTATTTTTGTAATTTTTAAATAATTTATTAGTAAGGTAGTCTTTTTTATTTTATGTAATTGGGGTTAATTTAGGGGGTGTTAGGTTTAGTAATTTTAGTGATTAGATTAGTTCTTTGCATTGTGGGGGGATGGCGGTTTAGGGGTTAATTAGGCATATTGCGTTGTGGGCTGTTGACGGTTTAGGGGTTAATAGTGCTAATAGGTAGATTGCGTTGTGGAGGTTTGCTGATTAGGGGTTAATAGTGTAATTAGATACTTTGCGATGTGGAGGTTGGTGATTTAGTGATTAATCACTTTATTAGGTAGATTGCGATGTGGGTGAATGGCGGTTTAGGGGGTTAATAACTTTATTATGTACTTTGCGACATGGGGGTTGGCGGATTAGGAATTCATAGTTTCATTTGGTTTATTGCGTTGTGGTGGGATGGCGGATTAGGGGTTTAAACTTTAATATGTACTTTGCGATGTGGGGGTTGGCGGATTGGGGGTTAATACTTTTATTTAGTTATTGTGGTGTGGGGATGGCGGTTGACAGGTAGATATTGCGCATGTGTTAGGTGTTTGTTGAGACTTCCAGAGAGTTTTGGTTCTTATATATTCAGCGCAAGGCTTGCTCGCCGGCCTATGTGTGGATAGGTGAAACTTGAGTAACATTTCTCAATTTTCGCTGCGTAAGTCCTTGCGCTAAATTTATTATACCGACTTCCGACACCGGTTCTATGTTAGTTTATGGGAGTAAAATTAGTGGGTGACGGGTGAAATATACTTGCCGCAATTATATGCGGCGCCATATATGTGATACCAATACCGGACTAAAAACAGTTGAAGCTAGGGCAAATACCCTGGGTGTCTTTTTTTCCTAACTTTGTCTGCAGTTTCACTTATTGAAAAAGAAAAAAACTCAAACTCTATTACAATACTGTTCTGGGGATAAGGGTCAGTTATATAGATCCATGTTGATATTTAATTTTCAAGTTTCTGGTTCACTTGCATGTTACCTATTTTGTATTTTGTTAAAAAAACAAAAACAAATATAATTTTTCCCACAAGTATATGGTGATCTTTGTTCTTACCCTGCCGAGCAGTACAACTTGTAAACATACATTATTCTGTGGTTACTGGTAGGGGGTTCGCAGACCACAAAGAACAGGCCAAAGAAAGGAAATTTATAATGCAGTTTGGGCTTAGTTTCAATATTTTGGGACAAACACAGTCTAAACAAATAAGAAAACAAATAACAAAAAACGTAATGCCTTTAGGGTTTTCTGTTTAAACAGCAGGCTTCCTAACTAATAGCCAGACAGCTAATCCATTTACTAGCTCTTGTTACACTGCACTTTAATAGAAGACACAAAAGTATTACCTTTCAGTTAGATGTTCTTACTGGAATCCGTACAGGTTTTCACTGCAGTAAAGCTCTTGCAGAAGGCCTTAGGAATGACAGCCAGGAAAGAGATGGTGTCCCGTGAGTGAAACCTCTCTGTGCACAAATTACATGCATAATGCCATTAAAATCATATGATCTTTTGTTTTATTATTGTTGGGGATATAAATAATATCATAAAATACAAAGACACGAACAAATGAATTATCAAAGGAAGACTGTTAGCTTTCAGTTTTAGAGGCAATTTGGTAGAACATTTAATTTTAGCATTAATGATCTTAGCTGTGTGTCTAACCTTCACTTGTGGCTCCTGAGCAGGACTTTAACTGTGTGCTTAACTTCTTTGTTGGGGGGGGAGTAAACACCTAGGACCAGATTAAAAGTGGAGTGGTATTTAATGCTCCCGCTCGTGCTCTAACTCCGCTAGAAGTAAGGTTTTTGCGTGCATCAGGTAGAGTGCACATTACAAAAGTAAAAAGATTTTGCTTGCACATTAACCCAATGCATGCAAAAAGCTAAACTTCGAATATTGCGATTGTAATAACGTTTTCCCCCATAGAAGTCAATGGAGGATAAAAGTGGGGGAAAAAACTAGCACCCTAGTATATATATATATATATATATATATATATACAATTAAATAAAAAGCGTTGTCACTGATGTCTGAAGATCAGCGAGTGCTTTAGTCCACGATTTTATGCTCATTCTCCTTACAGCACCCTGGCAGATATGGTTTGATGGTGGGCACTATACTGCTTTTGTTTTTATATATATATATATATATATATATATATATATACACACACGTATATATATATATATATATATATGTTACGGGTAAAGTTAGATTACCTGGGTAAACGTGACATTACCCAAGCGGTTTTGGGTAAAGCCAGATGCAATGTAATTCCCGCATCTACACTGTTTTTTTTGCCTCTGCCTGGGGAGGTTCAAAAAAGGCGCCCCACCGATCCTCTGCCATCCACCCCAGGTGGAGGCAAAAAAAGTTATTGAAAATGTGTGAATTACAGTACATCGTTTATATGTTTGATGCAGTGACTTGATGCACTCTAAGAAGATTTATCATGTTTCATCTGGCTTTACCCACAGCCACTTGGGTTATGTCAGGTTTTCCCGGGTAATGCTAGGATTACCCAATTTCTTACTTAACCCGCAACATATATATATATATATATAAATATATATATATATATATATATATATATATATATATAAATGATTATATATAGGTATAGATATATACAGATATATACTGTATATATTGAAATATATATTTAAAAATAAATAGAACATATTTTGCTATGTGCAGAACATCGGAATGGGAGATATTTACAGTAAATACACAGTAAAACACTTTATTAAATACTAGTCCTAAAGCCCGTGTACACGGGCCAATTTTTGCAGTACAGCGGTTCCACCCCTTGCTCTCTCTCTACCCCCGCTTCTCTTCTGCTCTCTCTCTCCCCCCTCTCTTTTGCTCTCTCTCTCCCCCCTCTCTTTTCCTCCCTCTTTTGCGCTCTCTCTCCCCCTCTCTTTGCGCTCTCCCCCTCTCTTTTGCTCTCTCTCTCTCCCCCTCTCTTTTGCTCTCTCTCTTCCTCTCTTTTGCTCTCTCTCTCCCTCTCTTTTGCTCTCACTATCCCCCCTCTTTTGCTCTCTCTCTCTCCCCCTTTCTTTTTCTCTCTCCCCCTCTCTTTTGCTGTCTCTCCCCCTCTCTTTTGCTGTCTCCATTCCCCCTATTTGCTCTCTCTCTCCCCCCCTTTTGCTCTCTCTCTCTTTATTTTGCTCTCTTTCCCTTCTCTCTTTTGCTGTCTCTCTCTCCCCTTCCTTTTGCTCTCTTTCCCCCTCTCTTTTGCTCTCTCTCCCCATCTCTTTTACTCTTTCTCTCCCCCCTCTCTTATGCTCTCTCTCTCCCCCTCTCTTTTGCTCTCTCTCGACCCTCTCTTTTGCTCTCTCCCGATCCTCTCTTTTGCTCTCTCTCTCTTTTGCTCTCTCTCTCTCCCCTCTCTTTTGCTCTCTCTCCACTCTTTTGCTCTCTCTCTCTCACCCAACTCTTTTGCTCTCTCTCCCCTCTTTTGCTCTCTCTCCCCCCTCTCTTTTGCTCCTCTCCCCCTCTCTTTTGCTGTCTCTCTCCCCTTTCTTTTGCTGTCTCCCCCTCTCTTTTGCTCTCTCTATCCCCCCTCTTTTCCTTTCTCTATCCCCCCTCTTTTGCTCTCTCTCTCCCCCTCTTTTTTGCTCTCTCTCTTCCCCCTCCCTTTTGCTCTCTCTCTCACCTTTTCTTTTGCTCTCTCTCTCCCCCCTCCCTTTTGCTCTCTCTATCCCCCCTCTTTTTTTCCTCTCTCCCCCCTCTTTTGCTCTCTCTCCCCCCTCTCTTTTGCTCTCTCTATCCCCCCCTCTCTTTTGCTCTCTCTCTCCCCTTTCTTTAACTCTCTTTCCCTCCTCTATTTTGCAGTCTCTCTCTCCCCTTTATTTTGCTCTCTTTCTCCCCTTTTTTTGCTGTCTCTCTCCCCCTCTCTTTTGCATTTTATCTCCCCCTCTCTTGTGCTCTCTCTCCCCCCTCTCTTATGCTCTTTCTCTCTCCCCTCTCTTATGCTCTCTCTCTTCCCTCTTTTGCACTACCCCCCTCTTTTGCTCTCTCTCTCCACTTTCTCCCCCTCTCTTTTGCTGTCTCTCTCCCTCTCTATCTCCCCTCTTTTGCTCTCTCTCTCCCCTTTCTTTCGTTCTCCCTCCCCCTCTCTTTTGCTCTCTCTATCTCCCCTCTTTTGCTCTCTCTCTCCCCTTTCTTTTGCTCTCCCTCCCCCTCTCTATTGCTGTCTCTCTACCTCTCTTTTGCTCTCTCTATCTCCCCTCTTTTGATCTCTCTCTCCCCTTTCTTTTGTTCTACTGCCCTCTCTTTTTTGCTCTCTCTATCTCCCCTCTTTTGCTCTCTCCCCTTTCTTTTTTCTCCCTCGCCCCTCTTTTTTGCTCTCTCTATCTCCTCTGTTTTTGTATCTCTCTCCCCTTTCTTTGCTCTCTCTCCCACTCTCATTTGTTGTCTATCCCTCTCTTTTGCTGTCTCTATCTCCCCTCTTTTGATCTCTCTCTCCCCTTTCTTTTGTTCTACCCCCCCCCTCTCTTTTGCTCTCTCTATCTCCCCTCTTTTGATCTCTCTCTCCCCTTTATTTTGCTCTCCCTCCCCCTCTCTTTTGCTGTCTCTCTCCCTCTCTTTTGTTCTCTCTACTCCCCTCTTGATCTCTCCCATTTCTCATGTTTTCCCTACCCCCTCTCTCCCCTCTTTTGAGCTCTTTTGAGCTCTCTGCATGTCCTTTCATGGCCCCGCCCCGTGTGGCCCCGCCCATGCCCCGTCCAGCCACGCCTACGTCATGCCCGTTGGCCCGGCACGCTACTCAGTCACTCTGAGTCTGCAGTTCAGAAGGCCAGGTGTGTCTGTCCTCGCGCGCAGTCTCTACTGCGCATGACAGCTTCGGACAAACACACTTGGCCTTTTATAGTATAGGATGAATATTGCATAAATATGATTTTACATGTTTTCATCTACTTGACTGCAAAGGGCTCCAATGTACTGTAAATACATATATTCATACATAAATACATATGTACACACATATAAACACACACACACACATATATATATATATATATATATATATATATATATAAATTGTATATACATACATATACATATGTAGAGATGTATATGTACGTATCTCTATGTTAAAGTCCTTTGACTGCCTTTTTTCTTTCTAAAACCTGAGGCCTCATATCATTGAGCCCTTATAACTTTTTTGTGCATTTTTTTAAAAATATTTTGTATTAGTGTTATTATAAGTGTTACTGTATTTTGTATTGTATTTTTGTGGCACTTTTTTGTTTTGTGAAACAGTTAACCAGAACTCTGAGGATGCGGTAATTATTCTAGCATAAATTGCGATTGCGCTCATGCGTTCACTTTCAACTTGTAATATGAGCTCTAAATACCATGTACACAAACACCCACGATAAACTGTTAGCGCGCCATTCATACTCTGGCCCATATTTAGCTAGGTTCAGTAACATGTTGTAGCGATTACAATAGAGTATGTTATTAAGTGGAATTACTTGTATACTACTTGCTTGAAACAATAGATTTATTAATAACATTAGAATCAAACTAAAATTTGCATTTTAAATGATAGTTAATTTTTTTTTAAGTATATTGACTAACAAACCACATTTGATATTAGCTCATTTTTAAGTCAGTAGAGACAAAAACAAAATCATAGTGTTTTAATGTGCTGGGGTTAAAATCCTTTGAGGCAAAAGGTTGAATTAAATATGCAGATGCTTTGTGACTCCTGTGGATACGGAAAAAAGTTAAATGTTTATCATTGAATTTACTTGTTTTTGTTCTGTTACCACAACTCAGTTGGAAATGCGCCTTTTGTTGGAAAAACAGCAGGTCGGCCCTTGGGTAAGATTTAGTGGTTTGTTTTGGGTGTCAACACTTTGTCCAAAGTGATAAATGTGAGCTCCAGCCTAAAATTAGAGCCTTGTTTCAAACACATATAGCTATATGCATTATTCAGTTTACGTACAGATTACAAGACGCAACTGCAGTTAAGCCACCAGGTAATGCATCAATTTATAGCAGCAGAACATTCAGATAAGTATCTCAATGTGCTGATCACTGTTCAGATTCATGGAAAAACTGAATCTCATTGTGATGTTTTTCTAAACTCTTTGCTCTTTTGGGCAACAAGTATTCCCTGTAAACAACTTGCAATATAATATAAAATGTATTTCTTATTTTGTTGCATTTAAAGGGGCTTAGAAGTACATTTTGAAATGTATAACATTGCATTTCATTTATATTATTAAGCATGTATGGAATGTATTTCTTCCTAGGTATTTATTAAAGGGACATAAAAAGCAAAATTAAACTATGATCGGATGAGAACATGCAATTTTAAAATACTATTTAATTATATTGTCAAATGTACTTTGTTCTCTTGGTATCCTTTGTGGAAAAGCATTGTTAGGTAGGCTCAGGAGCTGCAATGCACTACTAGGAACTAGTTGGTGATTGGTGGTTACATACATATTTTTCTTGTCAATGAGTCATTAAAGGGACAGTTCACCCAAAAACTTTCTCCCCTTTAAATTATTCCCAATGATCCTTTTTACCTGCTAGAGTGTATTAAATTGGTTGCAAGTAGCTCCTTTACTCATATTTCAGCATTTGAAATAGCTGATTTAGCTTGTGGTTTCCCAACCTATACTGAAAGTTTTGATACTGGCGTATAAACTATTGACAAGCCTAAGTAAACACAGCCAGCAGAAGAGATTACACCCTCAGTGGGGGCATGATAGTTAAGCAATACAATTATAATTTTCCATTGTTCTCTCTATGTATTGAGCTTTGGTGTTCCAGACAAATATAAGATAAGGAAGCAAGTCTGTGTACATAAAGTGATAACATAATGAGATCTGATATTACCTGAAGCTCAACCCATTGTAATAGGCTGTGGTTTCAAAGCACAAAACCAGCTACTTCAGATACACAAATAAACCCGAAAATGCAATTTCTCAAATATTTTATACTCTGCAGTTGGTATAACAAGTCATTTAAAATACATTTATGGAAAAACAATTTTACAGTGTACTGTCCCTTTAAGGACCAGATTACAAGTGGAGTGCTAATTAAAGGGAAAGTCTACATCAGAATTTGTATTGTTTAAAAAGATAGATAATCCCTTTATTACCCATTCCCCAGTTTTGCACAGCCAACACGGTTATGTAAATACACTTTTATCTCGGTGATTACCTTGTATCTAAGCCTCTGCAGACTGCCCCCTTATTTCAGTTCTTTTGACAGACCTGCAATTTAGCCAATTAGTGCTGACTCCTAAGTAACTCCACAGGCACGAGCACAATGTTATCTATATGGCACACGTGCACTAATGCCCTCTAGTTGTGAAAAACGGTCAAAATGCATTAAAATAAGAGGCGGTCTTCAAGGGCTAAAAAATTTGCATATGAGCCTACCTAGGCTTAGCTTTCAACTAAAAATACAAAGAGAAAAAAGTAAAATTGATGATAAAAGTAAATTGGAAAGCTGTTTAAAATTACATGCCTTATCTGAATTATGAAAGTTTATTTTTGACTAGACTGTCCTTTTACTCTCCTGCTCGAGCATTAAAGGGACAGTCAAGTCCCAAAAAAACTTTCATGATTTAAATATGGAATATCATTTTAAACAACTTTCCCATTTACTTTTATCACCAATTTTGCTTTGTTCTCTTGGTATTCTTAGTTGAACGCTAAACCTAGGAGGTTCATATGCTAATTTCTTAGACCTTGAAGACTGCCTCTAATCTGAATGCATTTTGACCACTAGAGGACATTAGTTCATGTGTTTCATATAGATAACATTGAACTCATGCACGTGAAGTTACCCTGGAGTGAGCACTGGTTGGTAAGTCTGTCAAAAGAACTGAAATAAGGGGGCAGTTTGCAGAAGCATAGATGTAATCACAGAGGTAAAAAGTGTATTTCTATAGCAGTATTGGTCATGCAAAACTGGGGAATGGGTAATAAAGGGATTATCTTTCTTTTTAAACAACAAAAATTCTGGTGTTGACTGTCCCTTTAATTGTGCTAGAAGTAAGCTTTTTGCGCTCGTCGTATTATGAGTTTAAAATAAACTGTTTTCACTCGCGAGCTAACATGACAAGCTCAAAAAGTTAGAATATCTTGTGCACGTTCACATATTCCTCCATAGAAAAAAACAGCAACCTTATTCCTATATGAATATCTATTTAGAAATATATAGAACATATTCCTCTATGTGCAGAACATTGGAATGTGAAATATTTACAGTAGATACTCAGTAGAACACTTTGTTAAAAATGAATATTGCATAAATAAGATTTTCATTGTGCTCATCTATTTAAAGGAATGTGAAACCCAAAATTTTTCTTTCATGATTCACATAGAGAATACAATTTTAAACAGCATTCCAATTTACTTCTAATTTGCTTCATTCTTTAGATATCCTTTGTTGAAGAAATAGCAGTGCACATGTATGAGCCAATCCCATGAGGTATCTATGTGCAGCCACCAATCAGCAGCTACTGAGCTTATTTAGATATGCTTCTCAACAAAGGAATTGACATAATAAAAGTAAATTGGAAAGTTTTTTTAAAATTGCTTGCTCTTTCTAAATCATGTGTGTTTCATGTCCCTATAACTGCAAATGACTCCAATGCACTTCTATATATGTGCACATATATATTTATGTGTTTATATATGTATATTTATCTGTAAATACATATATACACTTATAAATACATAAATACATATATACACAAATAAATACATAAATACATATGTACACATACATAGACAAATGTATATATATATATATATATATATATATATATATATATATATATATATATATACATATACATATTTAGACATGTATATGTATGTATCTCTATGTTAAAGCACTTTGTCTGTGAGACCTCATATCTTTGAGCCCTTATAACTTTTTGGTTCAATATATATATATTAATTTTATTAGATAGTGCTATTATGAGTGTAACTATACTTTTTAATGTATCTTTGATGTGATTTGTGCAACTTTTTAGTTTCACAAAAAAGTTAACCACAACTCTGAAGTCGCAGTAATCATTCTAGCATAAATTGCGGTTGTGCTCAAGCGATTGCATTTACTTTCAACTCCTAATACGAGTGATAAGCCCGAAGAGCGCAAACATCCACGATAAACCCCTTATCGCTTGCGCACAAATGTTTGCGCTTCACCTGTAATCTGGCCCTAAATGTTCAGCTTGGTCCCAGTAGTACTTTGCTGTCCTGGATATGACTTTAATTATGAAATAAACCCTTTGAATATTAATTTCCTTTTTGCACTTTGATGTCATTTTCAAAGAAACATTGTATTGTTCATGCAACCAAATACTGATATGGCAGTAGGTCAGTTAAAGGGACAGTCTACTTGAAAATTGTTATTGTTTACAAAGATAGGTAATCCCTATATTACCCATAACCCAGTTTTTCATAACTAACACTGTTATATTAATATACTTTTTATGTCTAGGAGTATCTGCATCTAAGCCCCTGCAGACTGTCCCTTATCTCAGTGCTTTTTACAATCTTGCATTTCAGCCAATCAGTGCTGGTTCTTGCATAACCATTATCATTCTTCACTGGAGTGAACACAATGTTACCTATATGGTAGACTGTCCCTTTAAGTGTGTATTTACCCCTTTCCCATTTGCACTGGCCTAGGGAATCTTTTCTGTAAAGGCAAGTGACATGTGATGTGTATATTGTATACATCTATGTATGTACATGCAGAAACACACACCTGCTCACACACATACATCTCACATTTTGATTTACATATGTTGCTTATAATTTAATTTAAATGTGCCTACTTAGACATACAATGAAAAATATATACAGATTTATTATTGTTTTAAAATTAATGTAATACAAATAAGACTATAATTACTTTATATTTTTTTTATTTTAAATATGTTGAAAATATTGATATTTTTAATGTATGAATGCAAAAAATAATGAAAAAGCTCTTTTTGTTTGCTGAGAAATGATAAAATGATATGATATTAGCACAAACAAGAATTTCAGTATAACAAAAGCATATCACTATTGTGAAAAAATATTTGGTATTTAACATGCAAACTAATCCCAATTTGTTCAAAGGGAGATAAAACCCACATTTCCCCCTCCCCCACAATTTAGATAGAGCATACATTCCAAAGTACTTCTATTATAAAGTGTGCTTCATTCTTTTGATATCCTTTCTTGAAGAAACAGCTATGCACTACTGGCAGCTAGCTGATCACATTGGTAAGCCAATCACAAGAGGCATATATGTGCACCCACCAATCAGCAGCCAGCTCCCAAGGCTAACTAGATATGCTTTTCAACAAAGGATATCAAAAGTACAAAGCAAAAAAGATAAAAGAAGTAAATTGGAAAGTTGTTTAAAATAGTATGCTTGGCCTGAATCATGGAAGAGAAATGAAATAGAAACATATGTTCAAGTTTTACTTTTAAGTGTTCAAGTATTATTTTTTTTTAATAACTCTAAATTACACTTAGAGTATCTGATTATTTTGGTCATTACTACTAATTAGTGATTTGTAAAGAAACCAAATGATCAATGCATTGTTTTTAATGGAGGTTTGAAAAACAGTCATTGATTCTTTAGGGTTTAGATTTACATTCCTTAGATCAATCAAATAATGTGGGCATTTAAAAACAATGGACTTGAAAGCCATATGTCTTTGTTGTGCAATGTAGCTGCTGTATGTAATGGCATTCAGCACTGCCATAATTGTTCATTGTTTAGAACAGTGGTTTCCAAATGTATCTAATCAAAATGAATGAAGAAGCTGTGTCTTTGTTTAAATACCCTCAAATCCTGACACATTAGGATTCTCTGAGGACAGGTTTTGGAAACAGTGGTTTAGAGGGATTCCACTTGTTTGCATGTTTAGTGGCTGTTTAGATATAAGTGATTGATGTCACTGGTGGTCTGCCAGCATCAAAGTCATTAACTGCTTTGTTGCCAACATATTTGGATATCACTCATGTATAGGACCATGCTGGCAGTAATTAAGGTGTTAATCACTTCTAGGACAGGGTGTCAAGTGTACTAATGACAGTGGCATATTTTTGAAATGTCAAATGAATATTAAATGAATATTCAGTCAATACAACATGTATTATATATATATATATTTTTAAATGCAAGTTGTATGCACAAAAAATAATCAAATATATATATATATATAAAATAGCTATTGTTTCTGAGGCCTTGTAATGGGTAGTTATACCCTGGTACAATGTTATTATATTAAGAACAGTGTTCTAGATCAAATATATGACATCCAAAAAAGGGTAAGTTTCCCATTTTGCAATTTAGTGTAAAGTCAAAATTAAACCTTTACGACTCACATAAAGCATGCAATTTCACTTGGAGAAATTGTTTGTTTAGTTGTTGGAGTCTGACAGAAGCCTATGGGGCCGATTTATCAAAGCGTCAATCTTGGCGCATTCGCTGGAGTAAATACGCTCAATGTCACGGATATTCTGTTTTTTCCCAACAGTATTTATACAATTTCATTACTGTCCATGAACAAGCACATTTCTCTAAAGCTAATATTTTATTTTTTATCTGTTAATGTCCAAGAAATAGCTAGATTTATACCTGAACAAACAATACCTCATAGAAAGTTATTTTTCTATTTATTTGTTATACAAAAAATCTGATATTTGATATTTTCACATAAATTAATGTGTATTTGTATTTCTAGAAATCATGATATGCCTATCTCATGTTTTATTCTTTTTTCTTTAAACGATTATTAATGCTAGAATTTGTACATATATCTTTGCACATACTTGTGTGTGTGTGTGTATATATATATATATATATATATATACATATGTTTTATGTCAGAAATATTTTGCAAACATATTTACATGTCCCTAAATTCCTTTTTTCGATCTAAACAATGTAGTCTTTCATATCTCTGTTTTTTTATTTATACCACTATATGTATATAGTGTAAATATATTATTATCCTGAGCAAGAATAATTGCGAATATAACATGTAATCAGGTTATCATATGTATTTATTTGCACTCAATGGATATTTTAAGAGCTTGGCCAGTTTTCTCACTGCACCTGTGTAATCCTTCCTGATTGCAGTCTAGTTTTAAACACCATCCCTACACAGGTGTTAAAAAATGGGCTGGCATATAAGATGACATTTCTTAATGAAAATTAAGTTCAAAAGAAGGAAGACACTGAAAATAGCATGACAGTAAAGAGGTGATTTTAATTTCTGCTGTATCTGATTCATGACAGTTTAATGTTAGGTAGACTATCCCTTTGATCATTTTAAGATTATATTGAATCAAACATTATTCAATTATTAAAATCATTGTCAAAAATATTACACTGTGTGGACTAATGTCATCATCAATGTTTATCTTTAATACTAATTTCACATATAAATACTTTCAAAGTATAATACACAATGTAACAAATGGCACTTACAAGTTCTGATGAGTGATCAATGACTCAAGTATAGAGCAATTTGATTAGTTAGTGATAGTAGAAAATGTATATTTCAATTACATTGGCTGATTTCATTAATCACGTGATTATGCATTTACCAATAAGAAGTTCTGGAAAACTTTACTAGTTTGTGGGTTGTTTAGGAGTTTGAGTATTGCATCAAATTTGGTGCGAAGTAGAGAGTGGGAATTGTATTACATGCGTTAAACATGGTGCAAATAGATTTATCCAAAAAAGGAAGTTAGCTATATTACGTAATGTATTTATTTCATTTTTATTCCTATATCTACTAGTTCACCAAATTTGAAGCAATAAAATTGTCCCCTTGCTTTGTAATGAGAAACAAAGATGTAACATAATCCATAAGTAGGGTAAAATCTCCCTACTTGATTTTATTTAGTAATAAGGGCTAAATAAAATCAACTTGAAAGGACATGAACCCATATTTTGTCTTTTGATTTAGAAAGAGTATCCAATTTTAATAAAGTTTCTAATTTACTTTTATTATCTAATATGCTTCATTATCTAGCAGCATCGAACATAACATTTATGTGTTTTCAGACTCCCATTGATTTCTATGGCTTTCGCGGCCTCAAGGGTGGTGGTTTGAACAATAGGTACACTGCTTTGGAATAGACGCGAGCGTACCTGTTGAATGTTTGATAAATTGTCAAGAGGGTCAAATATAGTCAAATGTGACAACGGATGATCAGTATTCCTCTCAAATAACACAAGCATTGATCTGCATCGGATTGATATTGCAGGAACGTATATATGACGTCACACATTTCAACATTTGACGATCTTGACGCTTTAACTACGGCGGATCAACTCTGCGTCTAATTTGATGTGGAATTACAGCGTATTATCAGTTGAAGCATTGATAAATTGGCCCCTTTGTCTGTATAAAAGGCACCAACTCACATAGTATATATATATATATATATACTGTGTATATATATATATATATATATATATATATAGCCAAAGTCAATAGAAAGCACTCACCGGGTCGAGTGCTTTCTATTGACTTTGGCTGTTGTACTTTTTAATGCACCCTGGGCAGTTGCTATAAGCAAAGTGAGTGCGGAGCCCTACGTGGGATTTATATATATATATATATATATATACATGTATTATATACATATATTAGTAATTGGCTGATGGCATGGGATACAGGCATCAGGGAAATAAAAAGAATCTTTGAAATTCCTCAGAAGAAAAACTATTGCTTGTTTGAAATTTAAAGTAACTGCTATTGCATTGACTTTTTTTTTATCAGGCATTTGCTGATTATGGAACTCTACTGTATTCAATAGTCCTTTAAAGTGTCTCATACTTCTGATGATCAAGCTGATATATTTCTGATGATCATGCTGATATATTTATGATATTAAGTCTGATATATTTATGATGATCAAGATGAGACATAAACCTCATGATTAAGCTGATATATCTCTGACGGTCAAGCTGATATATTTCTGACGGTCAAGCAGATATATCTCTGATGGTCAAGCTGATATATCTCTGACAATCAAGCTGATATATTTCTGATGATCATGGCTATATATTTCTGATGGTCAATCTGATATATTTATGATGGTCAAGCTGATATACAGCATTTCTGATTATCAAGATTATGCATTTCTGATGATCATGCTGATATATTTATGATGGTAAGTCTGATATATTTCTGATGATCAAGATGAGACATAAACCTCTATAAAACATTATTACCTAGATTATCATGCTGATCTATTTCTGATGGTCAAGCTGATATATTTCTGATGATCATGCTAATATATTTCTGATGGTCAAGCTGATATATTTCTGATGATCATGTTAATATATTTCTGATGGTCAAGCTGATATATTTCTGATGATCATGCTAATATATTTCTGATGGTCAAGTTGATATATTTCTGATGATCATGCTAATATATTTCTGATGGTCAAGCTGATATATTTCTGATGATCATGCTAATATATTTCTGATGGTCAAGCTGATATATTTCTGATGATCATGCTAATATATTTCTGATGGTCAAGCTGATATATTTCTGATGGTCATGCTAATATATTTCTGATGGTCAAGCTGATATATTTCTGGTGAGCATGATGATATATTTCTGATGGTCAAGATGATATATTTCTTATAGTCAAGCTGATATATTTCTGATACAAACCTCTAAAAAACATTGTTACCTAGAATATCAAGCTGATCTATTTCTGAAGGTCAAGCTGATATATTTCTGATGATCATGCTGATCTATTTCTGATGGTCAAGCTGAAATATTTCTGATGATCATGCTGATATATTTCTGATGGTAAAGCTGATATATTTCTGATGATCATGCTAATATATTTCTGATGGTCAAGCTGATATATTTCTGATGATCATGCTAATATATTTCTGATGGTCAAACTGATATATTTCTGGTGAGCATGATGATATATTTCTGATGATTAAGCTGATATATTTCTGAAGTTCAAGATGATATATTTCTGATGGTCAAGATGATATATTTCTGATGGTCAAGCTGATATATTTCTGACACAAACCTCTAAAAAACATTGTTACCTAGAATATCAAGCTGATCAATTTCTGAAGGTCAAGCTGAAATATTTCTGATGATCATGCTGATATATTTCTGATGGTCATGCTAAAATATATCTGAAGGTCAAGCTGATATATTTCTGATGTTCATGCTGATATACAGTATTTCTGATGATCAAGTTAATATATTTATGAAAATAAGTCTGATATATTTCTGATGTTAAAAAACACTACTACCTAGAATATGCTGGTTATTGGGCATATTTGTAAATACCATGTAAATTAAAATAGTTTAGGGGGTTGAGCAGCTCAGTGGATGGAACAGGGGACAGAAGTTATAAGTCTGAGGTAATAAGTCTGATATATTTATGATGATCAAGATGACACATAAACCTCATGATCAAGCTGATATATCTCTGACAGACAAGCTGATATATTTCTGATGGTCAAGCTAATATAATTCCAGAGATCAAGCTGAAATATTTCTGATGATCAAGTGTATATATTTCTAAAGATCAGGCTGATATATTACTGATGATCATGCTGATATATTTCTGATGGTCAAGCTGACATATTTCTGATGCTCATGGATATATTTCTGTTGATTATGCATATATTTCTGATGGTCAAGCTGATGTATGTTTGATGGTCAAGCTGATATATTTATGATAATCATGCTGATATATTTTTGATAATAAGTCTGATATATTTCTGATGATCAAGATGAGACATAAACCTCTAAAAAACATTATTACCTAGATTATCATGCTGATCTATTTCTGATGGTCAAGCTGAAATATTTCTGATGATCATGCTGATCTATTTCTTATGGTCAAACTGAAATATTTTATGATAATCCTGCTGATATACAGTATTTCTGATGATCAAGTTAATATATTTATTAAAATAAGTCTGATATATTTCTGATGATCAAGATGAGACATAGACCTACTAAAAACACTACTACCTAGAATATGCTGGTTATTGGGCATATTTGTACATACCATGTAAATTAAAATAGTTTAGGGGGTTGAGCAGCTCAGTGGATGGGACAGGGAATAGAGGCCCAATTCATGAGTATTGGGAGCTCTGCTTACTAACTCTCTCTCTCTCTCTCTCTCTCTCTCTCTCTCTCTATCTCTCTTGTCTTTATTGTTTAACCAGTTGATCTTTTGTCCAATAAATGCACAAAAATACTCTGCTCTCATGGATATCAAACAACTGCAAACACAACACAGGTTTATCCAAAATAAAAAAATAATCATCTTTGTTAAATATAGTGTGGCACAATTATTGACACCCTTTTAGTTAATACTTTGTGCTACCTCCCTTTGCAAAGATGACAGCTCTGAGTCTTCTCCTATAATTCCTGATAAGGTTAGAGAATGCATGGCAAGGGACCTGAGACCATTCCTTCATACTGAATCTCTCCAGATTCTTCAAATTTTGAGATAAATGCTGGTGGACTCTCCTCTTCAGTTAACCCCACAGGTTTTCTATGGGGTTCAAGTCAGGGGACTGGGATAGTCATGGCAGGGCCTTGATTTTGTGGTCAGTAAACAATTTTTGTTGTTGATTTTGATGTACGTTTTGGATCATTGTCCTGCTGAAAGATTCAACCACAAAATGTACAGGTCCTCTGGTAGAAAAACAGCCCCAAAACATTAAAGAGCCACCACCATATTTAACTGTGGACATGAGGTACTTTTCTAAATGGCTACCTCTCTGTGTGCGCCAAACGCACCGCTGGTGTTTATTGCCAAAAATCTCTATTTTGGTTTCATCTGACCATAGAACATGCTTAAATTTGTTTTTGGATGAGAGTAGAGGATTTTTTTTTTCTTGAAACCCTTTCAAACAACTAGTGGTGATGTAGGTGACATCAGTTTGTAGTTTTGGAGAATTTCTGACCCCAATACGCAACTAACCTCTGCACTTCTCCAGCTGTGATCCTTGGAGATATTTTGCCCACTCAAACCATCCTTTTCACAGTATGTTGAGGAAAAAAAAGTCAAACATCCTCTTCCAGGTTGATTCAAAATCAACTTAAAAATATTTTTATCATATGAATTCATAGGGGTGCCAATAATTGTGCCACACATTTTTTTTTTTAAATAAACCTGTGTTGTGTTTACAAATGGTTTATATCTATGAGAATAGAGTATTTTTTTGAACAAAAGATCAAAAGGTTAAACAATAAAGACAATTTTTCACAGCCTTCTTTGCTGATATTTACCAAGGGTGCCAATATTAGTGGAGGGCACTGTACATGGGGTGTCTATTTTAAGCCATAATATAAATGTTAATTTCGGTTGTCAACTCCACTTTTACCCGTCTGTATCTGCCATTAAATAGAACTGAATTCTCTATGTAGTTACCAACTATTGTCTTAATTATAAAATAAATATCTACTATGACCTATGACTGCAAAAAATAATCTTCTAGCTCCTGTTTTGTGTTATTAAGCAATGCTATGGCAACCCACATGGCTATAATTATTCAATAAAGAAAGAATGACCTTTGTATTCTGAAAGGAGGAAAACCCATAAAATTAAAGAGAACGTGATATTTGAAGATATCCCAAAACACACAAAATGCATATATCTGGTTACTTAACATGCACATGTTACTAATTTGTCATGTACACACAAAAGGTGTGATTTATGGCTGTGTCATGATGAACATTATAGATATGCAAATGATCTGGTAAATCTGTGACCTACTGTGTTTCAGAAAGATTTGGGCATCCGTGGAATTTCAGAGGCAATATGGCAGGTCAAATGTAGCACAGTACACAAGGGATGCTGGACAGCATTGCCAAAAGTCAGCATTCCATTTCAATGTGTTGTACATTCTGTGAAAAGGTAATGAGATGCATACATTCTACCTAAAGGGACAGTAAACACCTTGAGATTTCAATGTTTAGTTATGGGTACTAAAACAACTTTCCAATATACTTTCATTATTTATATTGCCCCATTTTCATGTAGTTTAGCTCTGAAAACTGTGGATTTTCTAACTCAGAACTTAAAAAGCACCCTGCAGACGTATCAAGGCTAACTGTGCTACATAACAATCCATCATTGTTTTCAATTGCTAATAAATGCAAAGCAATGCACTTTATACTAACATTATTAAAGTGTCTTGCCTTTTTGTCTGTAGACTCAGTCCTGAATTTTCTCCTCTAAATGAGGCAAATGGTGGGTGGAGGTTGGCTTTTGAAAAACAATTGCAGCAAACAGGATGTTAATTTGGCTTATATATAGTAACACAGGAGAGATGTCTTGACTCTCAGCTCCTCCATCTACTTCTTTTAGCATATAAGTTCACAAATCCATCAGTGACACACAGACAGGGTCATCTACCCTTTAGGGTATATGTAATTGTCCTTTGCTTATTTCACTTTGCAGTTGGATAGCTAATGTCATAGCACTGGGTACTATGCTCAAGCTTTATAAATACATGCTAATAATAATAGGTCTCAAATAACATTACTACTGTGTTCAAACATATAGATGCCATAACATTTATATTGTCTCACCAGTGAAATCATATTTGGAGAGGAAAAACAGCTGATAAAACACAGACAGACATGGACTTGAATATTATAGAGGCAGTATGGGGTCACCTGGACAGAGAAAGAAATAAAAGACAACCTAAATCTAAAGAAGAACTTTGTGAAGTGTTGAAAGAAGCCTTGTATAATATACCAGAAGACTTCAGGACATTCTCCCCAAAAGAGTTTAAGATGTGCTTAGTGCCAAGGGAAGTGACAATGAATACTGACTTTTGCCTGAAGAAGCTTTTTTTTCTGAAAATTGTTTTTTCCTTATATTTTGTGTTTCCTGTATTTTCTGTTTGTATCTTTATAAAAAGACCAAAATATAAATATAGATGGTCATTAAAACTATGCTAAAACAACAGAGCTTATATTTTATCTGTTATTTTGTGTAAATATATATATATATATATATATATTAGTATATATATATATATATATATATATATATATATATTAGTAAATAGGCCCCATTGTGTGTACATATATATATATACAAGCAAAGTCCAGAACACACACTTGACAAAGTGTGTATAGTGTATCCAGAAAAAAGCAGGCAGCACAGGGAGCTTGGTAAAAAAAGCCTTTTAATCCACAAGCATATAAACAGGAGGGCCTTAACCTATAACATTTCGGTTATGGGTTTCCCACCACGCTGCCAACACTCCATGCGTCTATGTGCATACTAATGACGTCATACGCCACAGCCAGCCGAAGCGGGCTGTGAGAAGGATGTCATGGTAACGGTAAACAGACCATTCAAAACAAAAGCGGTGTGGGAGAAAAAACGGCCAGCTAGGAAGTGTACACCACAAAAGCTGTGTACAAAGGCATTACATCTAAGTGATAACATACAAATATAAAAACACAATTATCAATATATGCAAGAAAATACTATGCACTAAGTGACAATCCTGATAAACAGGGAACAACAACAACAACTTAGATTCAGCTAAATAGTGGTGCTACATTTATGGGTGTAGTAAATTACTCTAAAGCGGGCACACATTTGTTAGTGTGTCAATAAGAGACCAATCTATACCCCTTTGGTATCAATGGAGAGCTACACCTAATGCACACACATATTATGCTATAAGTACCATCATGCCCATGGAGTTAGTAGAAACATATTTGTTTATAGTCCCAAGGAGGAGATTCCCGTAAGAGATTCATTTGTAACAACATCCAAAGAGAAGGGGGGGCAGAGAGCCAAAGAGAAGGAGGGGGCAGAGAGCCAAAGAGAAGGGGGGGGCAGAGAGCCAAAGAGAAGGGGGGGGGGGGCAGAGAGCCAAAGAGAAGGGGGGGGGGCAGAGAGCCAAAGAGAAGGGGGGGGCAGAGAGCCAAAGAGAAGGGGGGGGCAGAGAGCCAAAGAGAAGGGGGGGGCAGAGAGCCAAAGAGAAGGGGGGGGCAGAGAGCCAAAGAGAAGGCGGGGGGGCAGAGAGCCAAAGAGAAGGTGGGGGGGCAGAGAGCCAAAGAGGGGGGGGGGGGAGAGCCAAAGAGGGGGGGGGGAGCCAAAGAGGGGGGGGGAGAGCCAAAGGGGGGGGAGAGCCAAAGAGGGGGGAGAGAGAGCAAAAGAAAGGATGGAGAGAGCCAAAGAGGGGAGAGAGAGAGCAAAAGAGGGGAGAGAGAGAGCAAAAGAGGGGAGAGAGAGAGCAAAAGAGGGGAGAGAGAGAACAAAGGAGAGGGGGGAGAGAAAGCAAAAGAGAGGGGGGAAAGAAAGCAAAAGAGAGGGGGGAAGAGAGAGCAAAAGAAAGGGGGGAGAGAGCAAGGGGTGGGACCGCTGTTCTGAAAAAAATGGCCCGTGTACACGGGCTTTAGTACTAGTATAATATAAGGAACACTGACAGATGATTGCGTAGACTACGAAATCCGATGTGCACGTTAATCTATGTTGAATCTTGTATTGCTTATTAGTATGTGGGTGATGGAAACTGTTACAGGTCACCATATTGTTACAGGTGACACAGTTGCCGCATCTGTAGCAACCCAATTTTGCTTTTGGTAACAAAGTTCGATGTTCATAACAGTGCACTGGGTCATTCAAGACTAAAAGATCTCTTAGGTTTACAGACCTCTTATAGACCATCCTAGGTGGAGGTAGATCGTAGAAGGGCAGACTCGTGTCTTTAATCACAATTTTCCAATTATCCTTGATAGTGGATGCTACCATTTCCGAGAATGGAGTGTAGGTAGTCACAAAGTTCAGTCTTGGGTCTTCTTTTTTCTCAATATTCCTCACAGTGAGGCTGTCCTGGGTTTGTTGCTCCTCAACCAGAAGTTGTCGTTCTATGAGTTGTGGGGGATATCCTCGTTGTAAAAACTTCTGGGCCATATCTCGTAATTGAAGGTCCTTACGGGAATCCTCAGTGTTATTTCTGACTACTCTCAGGAACTGCGAGGAACTGACATCATTGTTTTGTGTATAAGGATGAAAACCGTCAAAATGTAAGATGGAATTATTGTCTGTATCCTTACTGTACAGAGTAGTGTGGAGTTTATCAGTACCTGTTAGCTTTGCTTTATATATCTCCAAATCAAGAAAATGAATTTTTTCTTGATTCCATTCAATCTTAAACTTGATTGTGAAATCTAATCCATTAAGCGAATTGAACCATTTAATAAGAGATTCAGATGTGCCCCTCCAAATGAGGAACATGTTGTCTATATAGCGATGGTAGAATCTGATGGAGCTGTGCTGTTGACTAAAAAAATGATGTTGTTCAAATTGTGCCATGTATAGGTTGGCATATGATGGGGCCATTCTTGACCCCATGGCCGTACCTAATATTTGCAAAAAAATTTGTTTTCAATGGTCGTGCACTAAGGTTGAATACTATGGTTTCAGTTTTTTGTTTGTTGCTCTTTTTCTTGCTACCCCTCCTGATGTGTCGGCGTCGAGGGCTTGCTGTAAAGGGAGCTTCTGAGAAAACCTAGTGCTGACACCTGTTTGTAAGTTTGTTTGTGTAGAAGTAGTATGGGATAACATATAATAAACTCTCAGGTAATCCCACTATAGGTTTTAAGAAGGAGGTTGATGAACTTTTATGTTTAGCACACACTGCCAATATTATAGATGATGGCAATTGGTCATTTCTGACTGTGGACAAACCCATTTTTCCGATCTTATTTTTGCTCCCCAAGGTACACAAGACAATGGATAACCCGCCCAGCAGACCTATTCTTTCTGCCAGGAGTTCTCTTTTTCAGCCTCTCGCTGAATATATAGACTTCTACCTTCAGCCTGTAGTACAAGCGACATAATCTTACCTAAGAGACTCATTTGAGCTCATTAACCTTTTGAAAACATTTAATATTTACAATAATATGGACTTAATTGTCACTATGGATGTAGTGAGTCTATATACGGTCATTCCCCATAAACATGGGATACAAATGATCAAGGAGCGATTGATCAGTAGTGAGCATTACACTGGCCCCCCAATATAATTTTATTGAATCTGATGGAGCTGTGCTTGGAAAATAATTTTTTTCGTTTTGAAAACGATTTTTTTTTGCAAATATTAGGTACGGCCATGGGGTCAAGTATGGCCCCGTCATATGCCAACCTATACATGGCACAATTTGAACAACATCATGTTTTTAGTCCACAGCACAGCTCCATCAGATTCAACCGTCGCTATATAGACAACGTGTTTCTCATTTGGAGGGCCACGTCTGAATCTCTTATTGAATGGTTCAATGTGCTTAATGGATTAGATTCCACAATCAAGTTTAAGATTGAATGGAATCAAGAAATAATTCATTTTCTTGATTTGGAGATATATAAAGCAAAGCTAACAGGTACTGATAAACTCCACACTGCTCTGTACAATAAGGATACAGACAATAGTTCCATCTTACAATTTTGACAGTTTTCATCCTTATACACAAAAGAATGGTGTCAGTTCCTCGCAGCTCTTGAGAGTAGTTAGAAATAACACAGAGGATTCCCATAAGGACCTTCAATTATGAGATATGCCCCAGAAGATTTTACAACAAGGATATCCCCCACAACTCATAGAACGACAACTTCTGGTTGCGGAGCAACAAACCCAGGACGGCCTCACTGTGAGGAATATTGAGAAAAAAGAAGACCCAGACTGAACTTTGTGACTACCTACACTCCATTCTCGGAAATGGTAGCATCCACTATCAAGGATAATTGGAAAATTGTGGCTAAAGACACGGGTCTGCCCTTCTACGATCTACCTCCACCTTGGATGGTCTATAAGAGGTCTAAAAACCTACAAGAACATGTTCCTCATTTGGAGGGGCACATCTGAATCTCTTATTAAATGGTTCAATTCGCTTAATGGATTAGATTTCACAATCAAGTTTAAGATTGAATGGAATCAAGAAAAAATTCATTTTCTTGATTTGGAGATATATAAAGCAAAGCTAACAGGTACTGATAAACTCCACACTACTCTGTACAATAAGGATACAGACAATAATTCCATCTTACATTTTGACGGTTTTCATCCTTATACACAAAACAATGATGTCAGTTCCTCGCAGTTCCTGAGAGTAGTCAGAAATAACACTGAGGATTCCCGTAAGGACCTTCAATTACGAGATATGGCCCAGAAGTTTTTACAACGAGGATATCCCCCACAACTCATAGAACGACAACTTCTGGTTGAGGAGCAACAAACCCAGGACAGCCTCACTGTGAGGAATATTGAGAAAAAAGAAGACCCAAGACTGAACTTTGTGACTACCTACACTCCATTCTCGGAAATGGTAGCATCCACTATCAAGGATAATTGGAAAATTGTGATTAAAGACACGAGTCTGCCCTTCTACGATCTACCTCCACCTAGGATGGTCTATAAGAGGTCTGTAAACCTACGAGATCTTTTAGTCTTGAATGACCCAGTGCACTGTTATGAACATCGAACTTGGTTACCAAAAGCAAAATTGGGTTGCTACAGATGCGGCAACTGTGTCACCTGTAACAATATGGTGACCTGTAACAGTTTCCATCACCCAAATACTAATAAGCGATACAAGATTCAACATAGATTAACGTGTACATCGGATTTCGTAGTCTACGCAATCATCTGTCCATGTTCCTTATATTAAATTGGAAAAACAGTGACAACCTTCAGAGAATGGCTAGCGAATCATAAATCTGCTATATGCCAGGCCATCAACAAGGGTAGCTCCGATCAACCAGTCGCAAGACATTTCTTACAAGCAGGACATTCGGTATCCATGCTAAGAGTAATACTCATTGATCATGTTCCACGTTTGAGACATGGGGGATAGAGCGTTGGCTCTATTATGATTGGAGGCAAGGTGGATCTTTGATCTTAATACCGTTGCCCCTAGGGGGCCTAAACACAATTACTGATTTCGGATGTTGTTACAAATAAATCTCTTACGGGAATCTCCTCCTTGGGACTATAAACAAATATGTTTCTACTAACTCCATGGGCATGATGGTACTTATAGCATAATATGTGTGTGCATTAGGTGTAGCTCTCCATTGATACCAAAGGGGTATAGATTGTTCTCTTATTGACACACTAACAAACTTGTGCCCGCTTTAGAGTAATTTACTACACCCATAAATGTAGCACCACTATTTAGCTGAATCTAAGTTGTTGTTGTTCCCTGTTTATCAGGATTGTCACTTAGCGCATAGTATTTTCTTGCATATATTGATAATTGTGTTTTTATATTTGTATGTTATCACTTAGATGTAATGCCTTTGTACACAGCTTTTGTGGTGTACACTTCCTAGCTGGCCACTTTTTCTCCCACACCGCTTTTGTTTTGAATGGTCTGTTTACCGTTACCATGACATCCTTCTCACAGCCCGCTTCGGCTGGCTGTGGCGTATGACGTCATCAGTATGCACATAGACGCATGGAGTTTTGGCAGCGTGGTGAGAGGTCAGCTGCAGAGAGAGAAGGCTGGTATCAGGGTAACTATTCATAGTTTGTACCTTCACTGGGTATATAGGTTGGGTTTATGTGTGTTTTTTTTATGTCCTTTCATGGGCTCCATTTGAAAAAGGTTTGCATCTGAACTGAAACAATATGGGTTAAGGCCCTCCTGTTTATATGTTTGTGGATTAAAAGGCTTTTTTACCAAGCTCCCTGTGCTGCCTGCTTTTTTTCTGGATACACTATACACACTTTGCCAGGTGTGTGTTCTGGAGTTTGCTTGTATTTAAAATTTACTGCAGTGCACCAGGCAGATGTATGGATGGTGTGTGCCACTTCTCCACTTACTTATATATATATATATATATATACACACACACAATGGGGCCTATTTACTAATGTGCGAGCGGACATGATAAGATATTGTGGATCATGTCCGCTACACATCGATAAATGCCGACAGCATATGTTGTCGGCATTTATCATTGCACCAGCAGTTCTTGTGAACTGCTGGTGCAATACCGACCCGTGCAGATTTTCAGCCAATCGGCCACTAGCAGGGGTGTCAATTAACCAGATCGTATTGGATTGGGTTGATTTCCGGCGATCTCTGTCCGCCACCTCAGAGCAGGAGGACAGGTTATGGAGCAGCAGTCTTTAGACCGCTGCTTCATAACTTGTGTTTCTGGCAAACCTGAAGGCTCACCAAAAAAACAAAGGGAGGCCCATTTATCAATCTCTGTATGACCGCTGCTCCATAACCCTGTCAGCCTGCTCTGAGCCACAATTCAACTCGATCGAGTACAATCGGGTTGATTGACACTCCCTGCTGGCGGCCGATTGTCCGTGAGTCTGCAGGGCGCAGCGTTGCACCAGCAGCTCTTGTGAGCTGCTGGTGCAATGCTGAATACAGAGAGCGTATCGCTCTCCGCATTCAGCGAGCTCTTGCGGACCAGATCTGCACTGTCGGATCAGGTCCGCAAGGCCTTTGATACATAGGCCTCTTGGCATCAAGCTCCATACGGAGCTTGATAAATAGGCCCCAATATATATATACACAATATATATATATATATATATATATATATACACATACAAAATAATACAGCAATATACAAAACAATATACAAAATAATACAGCAATATACAAAACAATATACAAAATAACAGATACAATATAAGCAATCACAGCACAAATGAAGTGAAATACAATGAATATTTTTTCTTCACTTTCTTGCACTTTCAGGTGCAAAGTGATATGAATAATAAGGAGGCAAGTCTAGTAAGACACAAAACATTGTACTTTGGTATCTATGTAACTGACATTATCTGGATAAGCAATGAGCTAAATATTACCTTTGTGTCAAGCATGCAGCAGAAATCATGGAGTACTTTATATTGTCAATCAGATAAGAGTATATATACATTACACCAAGGACCTACAGCTGACAATTATGATGGATAAATGTTAGAACACCTCTGCTTCTATAAACTAGGCCTAGCTCCTATATGAGATCATGCAAAAGTGAATCAACTATATTTCAGTTTCTGGGAACAGATAAACCTTTCTATATATATTTTCTCCATGTGCAGAATAGTTATATTTCTATTTTGTGTGTTTGTACACTTAAAGGGACATGAATCTTTCATGATTCATCTAGAACATACATTTTAACCCCCTCCACTTTTTGGATGTACCATTAAGTTTCAAAAACAATCGGCTAGATTTAGAGTTTTGTCGGTAAAGACCCGCATAGCTAACGCTGCTTTTTTTCCCAACGCACCATTCCAACAACGCTGGTATTTAGAGTTGTCTGAGGGGCTGCGTTAGGCTCAAAAAAGGGTGCGTTGAGCCTAATGTACCGCCACTTCAACCCTCAATACCAGCGTTGCTTACAGTAGCGTTAAGCTGGAAAAACTTGCTCATGCACGATTCCCCCATAGAAAACAATGGGGCAGTTTGGGCTGAAAAAAACCTAACACCTGCAAAAAAGCAGCGTTCAGCTCCTAACGCAGCCCCATTGTTTCCTATGGGGAAACACTCTCTAAGTCTGCACCTAACACCCTAACATGTACCGCAAGTCTAAACACCCCTAACCTTACACTTATTAACCCCAAATCTGCCGCCCCCGCTATCGCTGACACCTGCATTATACTATTAACCCCTAATCTGCCGCTCCGGACACCGCCGCCACCTACATTAACCTTATGAACCCCTAATCTGCTGGCCCTAACATCGCCGACACCTACATAATATTTATTAACCCCTAATCTGCCGCCCCCCCAACGTCGCCGCTACCTACCTACACTTATAAAGCCCTAATCTGCTGACCGGACCTCGCCGCTACTCTAATAAATGTATTAACCCCTAAACCACTGCACTCCCGCCTCGCAAACCCTAGAATAAATTGTATTAATCCCTAATATGCCCTCCCTAACATCGCCGCCACCTAACTTCAAGTATTAACCCCTAATATACCGACCAGACCTCGCCGCTACTATAATAAATGTATTAACCCCTAAAGCTAAGTCTAACCCTAACCCTAACACCCCCCCTAAGTTAAATATAATTTTAATGTAACTAAATAAATTAACTCTTATTAACTAAAGTATTCCTATTTAAAGCTAAATACATACCTGTAAAATAAACCCTAATATAGCTACAATATAACAAATAATTATATTGTAGCTATTTTAGGTTTTATATTTATTTTACAGGCAACTTTGTATTTATTTTTACTAGGTACAATAGCTATTAAATAGTTAATAACTATTTATAGCTACCTAGTTGAAATAATTACCAAATTACCTGTAAAATAAATCCTAACCTAAGTTACAATTAAACCTGACACTACACTATCAATAAATTAATTAAATTAATTAACTACCAGTACCTACAATTACCTACAATTAAATAAACTAAACTAAATTACCAAAAACAAACAAACACTAAATTACAAAAGATAAAAAAAGATTACAATAATTTTAAGCTAATTACACCCACTCTAAGCCCCCTAATAAAATAAAAAAGGTCCCCAAAATAAAAAAATGTCTCTACCCTAATCTAAATTAAAAAACTTAACAGCTCTATTACCAGCCCTTAAAAGGGCTTTTTGCGGGGGATGCCCCAAAGAAATCAGCTCTTTTGCCTGTAAAAAACCCCACAGTACCACCCCCCAACATTACAACCCAACACCCACATACCCCTACTCTAACCCAAACCCCCCTTAAATAAACCTAACACTACCCCCCTGAAGATCTCCCTATCTTGAGTCGTGTTCACCCAGCCGGGCACCGATGGACCAAAAGAGGACATCCGGAGCAGCAGAAGTCTTCATCCTATCCGGGCAGAAGAGGACATCCGGACCGGCAGACATCTTCATCCAAGCAGCATCTTCTATCTTCATCCATCCGACGAGGAGCGGCTCCATCTTCAAGACCTCTGGCGTGGAACATCCTCTTCCTTCCGACGACTACCGACGAATGAAGGTTGCTTAAAGTGACGTCATCCAAGATGGCGTCCCTCGAATTCCGATTGGCTGATAGGATTCTATCAGCCAATCGGAATTAAGGTAGGAAAAATCTGATTGGCTGATTGAATCAGCCAATCAGATTCAAGTTCAATCGGATTGGCTGATCCAATCAGCCAATCAGATTGATCTCGCATTCTATTGGCTGATCTTGGATGACGTCACTTAAAGCAACCTTCATTCGTCGGTAGTCGTCGGAAGGAAGAGGATGTTCCGTGCCGGAGGTCTTGAAGATGGAGCCGCTCCTCGTCGGATGGATGAAGATAGAAGATGCCGCTTGGATGAAGATGTCTGCCGGTCCGGATGTCCTCTTCTGCCCGGATAGGATGAAGACTTCTGCCGCTCCGCATGTCCTCTTTTGGTCCATCAGTGCCCGGCTGGGTGAACACGACTCAAGGTAGGGAGATCTTTTGGGGGTTAGTGTTAGGTTTATTAAAGGGGGGTTTGGGTTAGAGTAGGGGTATGTGGGTGGTGAGTTGTAATGTTGGGGGGTGGTATTGTGTTTTTTTTTACTGGCAAAAGAGCTGATTTCTTAGGGGCATGCCCCGCAAAAAGCCCTTTTAAGGGCTGGTAATAGAGCTGTTAACTTTTTTAATTTAGATTAGGATAGGGAATTTTTTTTTATTTTGGGGGGCTTTGTTATTTTATTAGGGGGCTTAGAGTAGGTGTAATTAGCTTAAAATTCTTGTATTTTTTTGTAATTTAGTGGGGTTTTTTTTTTGGTAATTTAGTTTAGTTTATTTAAATGTAGGTAATTGTAGGTACTTGTAGTTAATTAATTTAATTTATTTATTGATAGTGTAGTGTTAGGTTTAGTTGTAACTTAGGCTAGGATTTATTTTACAGGTAATTTGGTAATTATTTTAACTAGGTAGCTATTAAATAGTTATTAACTATTTAATAGCTATTGTACCTAGTTAAAATAAATACAAAGTTGCCTGTAAAATAAATATAAATCCTAAAATAGCTACAATGTAATTATTCGTTATATTGTAGCTATATTAGGGTTTATTTTACAGGTAAGTATTTAGCTTTAAATAGGAATACTTTAGTTAATAAGAGTTAATTTATTTCGTTAGATTAAAATTATATTTAACTTAGGGGAGTGTTAGTGTTAGGGTTAGACTTAGCTTTAGGGGTTAATACATTTATTATAGTAGCGGCGAGGTCCGGTCGGTAGATTAGGAGTTAATACTTGAAGTTAGGTGGCGGCGATGTTAGGGAGGGCATATTAGGGGTTAATACAATTTATTCTAGGGTTTGCGAGGCGGGAGTGCTGCGGTTTAGGGGTTAATACATTAGAGTAGCGGCGAGGTCCGGTTGGCAGATTAGGGGTTAATAAGTGTAGGTAGGTAGCGGCGACGTTGGGGGGGGCAGATTAGGGGTTAATAAATATTATGTAGGTGTCGGCGATGTTAGGGCCAGCAGATTAGGGGTTCATAAGGATAATGTAGGTGGTGGCGGTGTGCGGTCGGCAGATTAGGGGTTAAAAAAATTATTATAGTGGCGGCGATGTGGGGGACCTCGGTTTAGGGATTCATAGGTAGTTTATGGATGTTAGTGTACTTTAGAGCACAGTAGTTAAGAGCTTTAAAAACCGGCGTTAGCCCAGAAAGCTCTTAACTACTGACTTTTTTCTGCGGCTGGAGTCTTGTCGGTAGAGGGTCTACCGCTCACTTCAGCCAAAACTCTAAATACCGGCGTTTGGAAGATCCCATTGAAAAGATAGGATACGCAATTGACGTAAGGGGATCTGCGGTATGGAAAAGTCGTGGCTTGAAAGTGAGCGTTAGACCCTTTCCTGCCTGACTCTAAATACCAGCGTCCGGCCAAAAGCAGCGTTAGGACCCCTTAACGCTGCTTTTGACGGCTAACGCAGAACTCTAAATCTAGCCGAATGGGTCTTAAGAACCCTAGTGACATAATGGTATGTCCGCCAGTTTGAGTAAGATTAAAAGAAGATTGCAGGCTTCCCACACCCCTGAAACCAATCCTCTGGAACTTGCCTCGCAACTGAGGCAGTGTGTCTAGGGTCAGGCGGAGCCCAGGAGGTCATGTGATAGCGAATTACAGCGTTCACTGATTACTGTATCCATCCAACGCACCATTCCAACAACGCTGGTATTTAGAGTTGTCTGAGGGGCTGCGTTAGGCTCAAAAAAGGGTGCGTTGAGCCTAATGTACCGCCACTTCAACCCTCAATACCAGCGTTGCTTACAGTAGCGTTAAGCTGGAAAAACTTGCTCATGCACGATTCCCCCATAGAAAACAATGGGGCAGTTTGGGCTGAAAAAAACCTAACACCTGCAAAAAAGCAGCGTTCAGCTCCTAACGCAGCCCCATTGTTTCCTATGGGGAAACACTCTCTAAGTCTGCACCTAACACCCTAACATGTACCGCAAGTCTAAACACCCCTAACCTTACACTTATTAACCCCAAATCTGCCGCCCCCGCTATCGCTGACACCTGCATTATACTATTAACCCCTAATCTGCCGCTCCGGACACCGCCGCCACCTACATTAACCTTATGAACCCCTAATCTGCTGGCCCTAACATTGCCGACACCTACATAATATTTATTAACCCCTAATCTGCCGCCCCCCCAACGTCGCCGCTACCTACCTACACTTATTAAGCCCTAATCTGCTGACCGGACCTTGCCGCTACTCTAATAAATGTATTAACCCCTAAACCACTGCACTCCCGCCTCGCAAACCCTAGAATAAATTGTATTAATCCCTAATATGCCCTCCCTAACATCGCCGCCACCTAACTTCAAGTATTAACCCCTAATATACCGACCAGACCTCGCCGCTACTATAATAAATGTATTAACCCCTAAAGCTAAGTCTAACCCTAACCCTAACACCCCCCCTAAGTTAAATATAATTTTAATGTAACTAAATAAATTAACTCTTATTAACTAAAGTATTCCTATTTAAAGCTAAATACATACCTGTAAAATAAACCCTAATATAGCTACAATATAACAAATAATTATATTGTAGCTATTTTAGGTTTTATATTTATTTTACAGGCAACTTTGTATTTATTTTTACTAGGTACAATAGCTATTAAATAGTTAATAACTATTTATAGCTACCTAGTTGAAATAATTACCAAATTACCTGTAAAATAAATCCTAACCTAAGTTACAATTAAACCTGACACTACACTATCAATAAATTAATTAAATTAATTAACTACCAGTACCTACAATTACCTACAATTAAATAAACTAAACTAAATTACCAAAAACAAACAAACACTAAATTACAAAAGATAAAAAAAGATTACAATAATTTTAAGCTAATTACACCCACTCTAAGCCCCCTAATAAAATAAAAAAGCCCCCCAAAATAAAAAAATGTCTCTACCCTAATCTAAATTAAAAAACTTAACAGCTCTATTACCAGCCCTTAAAAGGGCTTTTTGCGGGGGATGCCCCAAAGAAATCAGCTCTTTTGCCTGTAAAAAAACCCACAGTACCACCCCCCAACATTACAACCCAACACCCACATACCCCTACTCTAACCCAAACCCCCCTTAAATAAACCTAACACTACCCCCCTGAAGATCTCCCTATCTTGAGTCGTGTTCACCCAGCCGGACACCGATGGACCAAAAGAGGACATCCGGAGCAGCAGAAGTCTTCATCCTATCTGGGCAGAAGAGGACATCCGGACCGGCAGACATCTTCATCCAAGCAGCATCTTCTATCTTCATCCATCCGACGAGGAGCGGCTCCATCTTCAAGACCTCTGGCGTGGGACATCCTCTTCCTTCCGACGACTACCGACGAATGAAGGTTGCTTAAAGTGACGTCATCCAAGATGGCGTCCCTCGAATTCCGATTGGCTGATAGGATTCTATCAGCCAATCGGAATTAAGGTAGGAAAAATCTGATTGGCTGATTGAATCAGCCAATCAGATTCAAGTTCAATCGGATTGGCTGATCCAATCAGCCAATCAGATTGATCTCGCATTCTATTGGCTGATCTTGGATGACGTCACTTAAAGCAACCTTCATTCGTCGGTAGTCGTCGGAAGGAAGAGGATGTTCCGCGCCGGAGGTCTTGAAGATGGAGCCGCTCCTCGTCGGATGGATGAAGATAGAAGATGCCGCTTGGATGAAGATGTCTGCCGGTCTGGATGTCCTCTTCTGCCCGGATAGGATGAAGACTTCTGCCGCTCCGCATGTCCTCTTTTGGTCCATCAGTGCCCGGCTGGGTGAACACGACTCAAGGTAGGGAGATCTTTTGGGGGTTAGTGTTAGGTTTATTAAAGGGGGGTTTGGGTTAGAGTAGGGGTATGTGGGTGGTGAGTTGTAATGTTGGGGGGTGGTATTGTGTTTTTTTTTACTGGCAAAAGAGCTGATTTCTTAGGGGCATGCCCCGCAAAAAGCCCTTTTAAGGGCTGGTAATAGAGCTGTTAACTTTTTTAATTTAGATTAGGATAGGGAATTTTTTTTTATTTTGGGGGGCTTTGTTATTTTATTAGGGGGCTTAGAGTAGGTGTAATTAGCTTAAAATTCTTGTATTTTTTTGTAATTTAGTGGGGTTTTTTTTTGGTAATTTAGTTTAGTTTATTTAATTGTAGGTAATTGTAGGTACTTGTAGTTAATTAATTTAATTTATTTATTGATAGTGTAGTGTTAGGTTTAGTTGTAACTTAGGCTAGGATTTATTTTACAGGTAATTTGGTAATTATTTTAACTAGGTAGCTATTAAATAGTTATTAACTATTTAATAGCTATTGTACCTAGTTAAAATAAATACAAAGTTGCCTGTAAAATAAATATAAATCCTAAAATAGCTACAATGTAATTATTCGTTATATTGTAGCTATATTAGGGTTTATTTTACAGGTAAGTATTTAGCTTTAAATAGGAATACTTTAGTTAATAAGAGTTAATTTATTTCGTTAGATTAAAATTATATTTAATTTAGGGGAGTGTTAGTGTTAGGGTTAGACTTAGCTTTAGGGGTTAATACATTTATTATAGTAGCGGCGAGGTCCGGTCGGTAGATTAGGAGTTAATACTTGAAGTTAGGTGGCGGCGATGTTAGGGAGGGCATATTAGGGGTTAATACAATTTATTCTAGGGTTTGCGAGGCGGGAGTGCTGCGGTTTAGGGGTTAATACATTAGAGTAGCGGCGAGGTCCGGTTGGCAGATTAGGGGTTAATAAGTGTAGGTAGGTAGCGGCGACGTTGGGGGGGCAGATTAGGGGTTAATAAATATTATGTAGGTGTCGGCGATGTTAGGGCCAGCAGATTAGGGGTTCATAAGGATAATGTAGGTGGTGGCGGTGTGCGGTCGGCAGATTAGGGGTTAAAAAAATTATTATAGTGGCGGCGATGTGGGGGACCTCGGTTTAGGGATTCATAGGTAGTTTATGGATGTTAGTGTACTTTAGAGCACAGTAGTTAAGAGCTTTAAAAACCGGCGTTAGCCCAGAAAGCTCTTAACTACTGACTTTTTTCTGCGGCTGGAGTCTTGTCAGTAGAGGGTCTACCGCTCACTTCAGCCAAAACTCTAAATACCGGCGTTTGGAAGATCCCATTGAAAAGATAGGATACGCAATTGACGTAAGGGGATCTGCGGTATGGAAAAGTCGTGGCTTGAAAGTGAGCGTTAGACCCTTTCCTGCCTGACTCTAAATACCAGCGTCCGGCCAAAAGCAGCGTTAGGACCCCTTAACGCTGCTTTTGACGGCTAACGCAGAACTCTAAATCTAGCCGAATGGGTCTTAAGAACCCTAGTGACATAATGGTATGTCCGCCAGTTTGAGTAAGATTAAAAGAAGATTGCAGGCTTCCCACACCCCTGAAACCAATCCTCTGGAACTTGCCTCGCAACTGAGGCAGTGTGTCTAGGGTCAGGCGGAGCCCAGGAGGTCATGTGATAGCGAATTACAGCGTTCACTGATTACTGTATCCAAAACAGTAACAAAAGTGCAGAGCTGTTTTACACATTGCTTTAAAAGCTGTGTTAAAGCTTGGTGCTGCATAATCTGAGTCACACACACAAATTCTTCTGTGACAGTCATCTGTGGGGATCAGGGCTGATTTTTATCCCTTTAAAAATAGTTAATGATAATTTTAATAACACATTAACAAGTAAATTATACTTTATTTAGTATAAGGGTAAGTCTTATATAGTCAGCATTGTGATCTGTGGTGAACAGGGCTTTAAATAGTTAAAATACTTTTAATAGTATCTTAAATAGTTAATAAAACTGTATTAAGTGTGAGGGAAAAGATTTGGGGTTTTGCAATAATGTCAGCTCTTTGATCAACGACCCTTCACTGTGATCACTAAAGTCAGCATTGTGATCTGTAGTGGTCAGAGTTGATTTTTTTTCTTTTTTTCTCTTTAAATAGTTAATAATACTTTTAATGGGACACTGAACCCACTTTTTTTCTTTTGTGATTCAGATAGAGCATGACATTTTAAGCAACTTTCTAATTTACTCCTATTATCACATTTTCTTCATTCTCTTGGTATCTTTATTTCAAATGCAAGAATGTAAGTTTAGATGCTGGCCTATTTTTGGTGAACAACCTGAGTTGTTCTTGCTGATTGGTGGATAAATTCATCCACCAATAAAAAAGTGCAGTCCAGAGTACTGAACCAAAAAAAAACCTTAGATGCATTCTTTTTCAAATAAAGATAGCAAGAGAACGAAGAAAAAATGATAATAGGAGTAAATTCGAAAGTTGCTTAAAATTGCATGCTCTATCTGAATCATGAAAGAAAAAAATTGGGGTTCAGTGTCCCTATGAGTTTTAGAGTAATGTTAACCCTTTGATCAAAGGAATCTTCACTGTGGTCATTTGTGATCAGGCCTGACTTTTTAAAATTAACTTTTAAGTTTATGTGACCATTTTTAATTTAATAATTCATTGGGGGTAATTTTAAGGGTTTGGATTAGTGTCAAACCTGGTCGCAGCCTGTCACAGCCCTAAAGTCTTTTGGGGTTCTTGTATGGGTTTTGATTTTGCGGGTTTTAATTAGGATTAAGGTTGGGTAAAGGTTTAGTGAAAGGGAGAACTTTAAAAAAAAAAAAAAATGTGTACATATTTACATTTAGGAAGTAAAAAAAAAAAAAAAAAAGTACCAAAAAAAAATAATGTTATACCAGTAAAAAATGGCCCATTTATATAATGAAGAGGAGGCTTACAGGATACTTGCAGAGTCAGATAGTAAAGCAGCTGATGAGACGCTGACTGCGTCTGATGTGGAAATGACTTATCTAGCCTCTCTGATGTCTCCGTAGCTTCCCAAGAGCTTGCATCAGAGGAATCCGTGTGGGTACCTCCAAATTCGAAAGTTCCTAATGTGCCTCCTTTTATTGTAAATCTGGCTTCACCTGCGACATGCCTTCTGGTGAGTCAATTGATTATTTGAAACTGTTTCTGCCAGACAGCTTCTTTCAAAATCTGGCAGAACAAACAAATCTTTATGCCCAACAGTTCTTAGAAGCTAAGCCAGAATCCAGCTATGCCAAACTTAAGCTATGGCAAAGCACTGACATGGCAGAGATGAAAAGATTTTGGGTGCTGTTGCTTGTTATGGGCATTATAAAAAAAAACTAACATTAAAATCTATTGGAGTAAAACCCCCATTCTAACTACCCCCTTTCCCCAGCTATCATGCCTAGGATCAGATACCAGATGCTCCTCTGGATTTACATTTTACTAACAATGCGTGCCCCCCAAAAAGTGATGAAATTTATTACAGGGTTGTCAAAATTCATTGCCTTTAAACATATTTATTTAAAAGATTTTCCAAAGTGTATGTTCCCAAGCAACACATTTCTATTCATGAGTCGCTAATGCAATTTAAGGGGAGGCTACAGTTCAAGCAGTACATACCCTCAAAAAGGGCTCACTATGGGGTGAAACTTTAAAAATTGTGTGAAAGTACAACAGGATATATTTGTGCCTTAAGAATACATACAGGAAGAGACAACATGTTAGACCCCCAGGTTATGAATGGGGCGCTAACTGTTGCGCGCAAACTATAATGGGTTTATCGAGCTTTGCGCACATCAGAAGTAATGCAATTAAATTTAACGCATATAGGGAGAGTGCAACTTCAGAGCTCTGGTTAACTGTTATGCTTGACTAAAAAGTTGCACAAAACATGTTAAAATTACATTTAAATGTACCTAATAAAATAAAAATTATTAAAAAAGAAAATTCCAATAAAAAGTTAAAAAGGCTCAAAAATATAAGGAATCAGGTGTTTTATATATATACAGACTGACAAAGGCACTATATAGGCAAGCTCCTCCTTTGTTATAATTGTATAAGTTCCAGAGTGTATAATTTAAATATATAGGCCTCTAGTTATCAAGCCGTCAACTGCAAATACGCTGGAATTCAGCAGCGTATTTATGGCGAGGCTGATTCGCCATAGTTATCAAGCCCTACAGACTGGCAAAAGTAGAATCTAGTGACGTAACTTACGATCCGGCGGACTCAGATTGATGCTTACGTCACTACAGATGTTCCGAACGCAAGTTCGGCACAATCTTACTATTTTGGAAGTTATCAAACTACAACCAGGTACGCTCGGCACTATTCCGGCCCAGCGTACCTGGTTTTCAATCCGCCGCCCTGGAGGCGGCGGATCCCATAGGAATCAATGGGAGTCTGACAGCAGTGAGAGCTTATGTTCGCTGCTGCCTGATATCCCATTAATTCCTAGGGGAAGTGTCTGCACCTAACACCCTAACATGTACCCCAAGTCTAAACACCCCTAATCTGCACCCCCTACACCGCTGCCACCTACTTTATACTTATTAACCCCTAAATTGCCACTCCCAGACCCCGCCGCCACCTACATTATACCTATTAACCCCTAATCTGCCGCCCCTATACCGCCACCACCTTCATAAAGTTATTAACCCCTATCCTACCGATCCCAGACCCCGCCGCAAATAAATTTATTGTTTAACCCCTAAACCGTTGCTCCAGGAGCCCACCGCCACCTACATTACATTTATTGACCCCTAATCTGCCCCCCCTACACCACCGCCACCTACATTATATCTATTAACCCCTAAACCTAAGTCTAACCCTAACCCCCCTAGCTTAAATATTATTTAAATTAATCTAAATAAATATTCCTATCATTAAATAAATTATTCCTATTTAAAACTAAATACTTACCTATAAAATAAACCCTAAGATAGCTACAATATAATTAATACTTATATTGTAGCTATTTTAGGGTTTATTTTTATTTTACAGGCAACTTTGTATTTATTTTAACTAGGTACAATAGCTATTAAATAGTTATTAACTATTTAATAACTACCTAGTTAAAATAAAGACAAATTTACCTGTAAAATAAATTATAACCTAAGTTACAATTACACCTAACATTATACTACCATTAAATAAATTAAATTAATTAAATACAATTACCTACAATTAAATAAAAATACCTAAAATTAACTAAAGTACAAAAAAAAAAAATCTAAATGACAGAAAATAAAAAAAATTACAAGAAGTTTAAACTAATTACACCTAATCTAAGCCCCCTAATAAAATAAAAAATCCTGCCAAAATAATAAAAGTCCCTACCCTAAACTAAATTACAAATAGCCCTTAAAAGGGCTTTTTGCGGGGTATTGTCCCAAAGTAATCAGCTCTTTTACCTGTAAAAAAAGATATGCAACAACCCCAACATTAAAACCCACCACCCACACCCAACCTAACTCTTAAACCCACCCAAACCCCCCTTAAAAAAACCTAACACTACCCCATTGAAGATCACCCTACCTTGAGCTGTCTTCACCCAACCGGGCCTAAGTCCTCAACGAATCCGGATGAAGTGGTCCTCCAGATGGGCAGAAGTCTTCATCCAATGCGGCCAGAAGAGGTCTAGGGGTTAAACATTTTAAACGGTTTAGGGGTTAAACATTTTATTTAGTTGCGACGGGGTCCGGGAGCGATGGTTAAGGGGTTAAACATTTTATTTAGTTGCGGCGGGGTCCGGGATCGGCAGGATAGGGCTTAATAACTTTATGTAGGTGGCGGCGGTATATGGGGCGGAAGATTAGGGGTTAATATGTATAATGTAGGTGGCGGCAGGGTCCAGGAGCGGTGGTTTATGGGTTCATATATTTATTATAGTTGCGGCGGGGTCCGGGAGCGGCGGTTTAGTGGTTAATAACTTTATTTAGTTGCGGGGGGCTCTGGGAGTGGCGGTATAGGGGGTAAAACAGTATAGTTTAGTGTGGGTGTTTATTGACAGGCTAGCAAGAAAGCTGTAAAAAAGCCGAAGAGCAGCGAGATCGATGACTGTTAGTTAAATTAGTGGCTATCGGGCCTTATATAATTTCTTTATTACTCCAGGAAATACACATCATCATTAATTAGTCATAAGTGTTATCACCATAATTTATACTCAGTATTCCTACATTGAGTGTGGCTATGAGCAAACGTCTATAATGCGAATATAACTTCTGTGACCAATAATAAAAGGGTTAGATGTTTGGTTGTGATTCCACATGTATCAACTGTGTGATCATAATTACACCTGTATATTAATATCTGGTATTCAGATTTCACATATATATTGGTATCTGTTGTCATGTGCTATTCACAACTTGTTATTAATACCTTTGTGTGATGGTATTAGTTTTTGCGATCTCCCTGTACAAATGCCCAAAGCCCTAAAAAAAAACACCCCAAAAAATGAAAAAAAAAACCTAACACTAACTCCAGAATATCTACTCACGGTTCCTGAAGTCCGTTCTCCATATTCAGCATTGCACCAGCAGCTCACAAGAGCTGCTGGTGCAACGCCGTCCCCTGCAGACTCGCAGCCAATCGGCCACCAGCAGGGAGTTGTCAATCAACCCGATCGTACTCGATCAGGTTGAATTGTGCCGATTTCTGTCCGCCTCATCAGAGCAGGCGGACAGGGTTATGGAGCAACGGTCTTTAGACCGCTGCTTCATAACTGGTGTTTCTGGCGAGCCTGCAGGCTCACCAGAAACACAGGGCCTCAAGCTCCATTTGGAGCTTGATAGATAGGCCCCAAAGGCTTAAATATCCCTCCCACTTCCCCCATCCTCCCAGTCATTCTTTGCCTTTTGTCACTAGAGGAGGATGGCAGAGAAGTGTCAGAAAATTTGGATAGTCCTTAAATGGGTATTTTCCATTCAAAAGAGGACTGGAGTTTTAAGTAATCATATAATTCTCTTAGTGAGATTATTGATGAACGTTAGAGTCTGGAGAATCAGGAAAAGTTTTTCTGCAAAGCAATCCAGACTGTCTATTTAACTACAGCTCCTGGGCAATCAGTGTTAACAAGTTACACTGCTTGCCTTTACACACGGCAAAGCTGTCACACTTAAGAGGCTGTATGTGTTCCACAGCATAGATCCTGGGGGGTAAATCCACTTTATTTACGATTTAGCAGGGACTCCTATTATTAGGGTCACAGTGTGACTCCTCATAACCTTAATATGATCAAAAGGTTAATATCTCATTTAATTTAGAGATTGATTTGGAACAGTTTGGGGAATATATGTACTGATTTGTTCTCTAAGGAAAACTTGTGAAGGTTTGGGCTCAAATAGACTGCATACTTTTGGCAATGGAACAGACAGGTTTCACTTTCATTTTTGTGAGCTGTGCAGCTCTTAATAGCTTTGCACGCTTTTCTCATAGCAGGGGAGTTCTCTTCGTGATCGAGTGTGGCTACATTAGTTTTCCTTTCAATCCTGTTGCAGGAACTATGGCAATCCTCCGGAGAGTGTTTTCTATAGCTTGTCTGGGTCTAGGAGGTGGTGAGTGCCCAAGCCATTGAGGTTATAAAAATGCTTTTTTTATTTATAAACCGTTGTTGTTTGAAACTGTTTTCTTACTGTGGGATTGCATCTCCAGCAATGGAGGACTCTGATAATACATTAGAAGGTTCTGCACCTTCTATATTAAATAATAATAATAATAATAATAATAATACCTGTTTATATTGTGAGGAGGCTGTGGTTTATCCACTTGCTCAATTTTGTTCCAATTGCCTGGGTACTGTACTAAAGTCTAAGAAGGGAGATAAATCTGCTAAACCCCTTAGCATAATTAGTCCCTCTGAGCCGTCAACCTCTCAGGACTCTGTGGTCTGGGAGATGCTTACCCTATCTCCTCAAACCGCTTCACAAACCTAATACTCCGACCAATCTTCAATGCACTGCAAGCTTGGCCCCTTCGGAGTTCATCCCAGTTTATCAGATTCCAATCAGACAATATAACTACAGTTGCCTACATCAACCATCAGGAAGAAGCGAAAAGTTCTTTAGCGATGAGGGAGGTGTCTCAAATCTTAGAATGGGTAGAAGCCCCCAACTGTATGCTGTCAGCGATCCACATTCTGGGCATGGACAACTGGGAAGCAAACTTCCTCAGCAGACAATCTTTTCACCCGAGGGAATGGTCCCTCCACCTCAAGGTGTTTGCAGAGATTTGCAGCAGATGGGGGATGCTGGAGATAGATCTCATGGCCTCTCATCTCAATGCCAAACTACCCAGGTAAGGGTCGAGATTGAGGGAGTTAATAGACGCTCTAGCAGTTCCAAGGAGGTTCAGACTCATATGTCTCTTTCCTCCATTGCCTCTTCTCCCTCGTGTGGTGGCCTGCATCAAACAGGAGCAAGCATCAGTGATTATAATTGCTCCATTCTGGCCGTGAAGGACCTGGTTCGCGGATCTGCTGAGAATGTCCCCATCTCCTCCTTGGAGGTTACCTTGTCGCATGGACCTGCTGATACAGGGTCCCTTCCTACATCAAAATCTAGATTCTCTGAGGCTGACTGCGTGGAGATTGAATGCTTAGTCTTAGTCAATAGACACTTTGATTCAAGCTCGTAAGCTGGTTACTCAGCACATCTACCATAAGGTGTGGCAGACTTACCTGCACTGGTGTGAGGAACGTGGTTTTTCTTGGCATAAGGTTAAGGTTACCACAATTTTATCTTTTCTCCAAGATGGATTGGAGAAGGGTCTATCTGCCAGCTCTCTGAAGGGACAGATATCAGAACTGTCGGTATTGTTGCACAAGAGATTAGCTGAGCTTCCAGATGTGCAGTCCTTTGTTAAGGCTCTGACTAGGATTAGACCTGTGTTTAGACCTGTGGCTCCACCTTGGAGTCTCAATCTTGTTCTTCAAGTTTTGCAACAGACTCTGTTTGAGCCCATGTATATTGTTGACATTAAACTGTTATCTTGAAAGATTTTATTTCTATTAGCCATTGCCTCTGCTCGAAGAGTCTCTGAGATTTTGGCTTTACAGTGCGACCCCCTTACCTTGTTTTTCATGCTGATAAGGCTGTTTTACGTACTAGGTTAGGCTTCCTTCCTAAGGTGGTGTCAGATGGTAATATTAATCCAGAGATTGTTGTTCTTTCCTTGTGTCCCAATCCTTCTTCAGCGAAGGAACGTTTGCTTCACAGTCTGGATGTGGTTTGTGCTTTGAAGTTTTACCTTCAGGCTACTAAGGAGTTCAGACAATCTTCATCTTGTTTGTTGTTTATGCAGGTAGACGTAAGGTTCAGAAGGCAACTACTACTTCCTTGTCTTTCCGGTTGAGGAGAATCATCCGCTTGGCTTATGAGAAAGCATGACAGCAGCCTTCTGAGAGGATTATGGCTCATTCCACTAGAGCAGTTGCTTCTTTCTGGGCTTTTAAGAATGAATCCTCTATGGATCAGATTTGTATGGTGGCTACCTGGTCCTCCTTTTTCTAAATTTTACAAATTTGATGTGTTAGCTTTGGCCGAAGCAGCTTTTGAGAGAAAGGTTTTGCAGGCTGTGGTGCCCTCAGATTAGTGTCCGCCCCTTTTCTTGTTCCCTCCCATTATTTCTTCAGTGTCCTCTGGATCTTGGGTATTGTTTCCCAACATTAAGGAATTAAATCGTGAACTCTCTCTGCCTTTGGAAAGAAAACAACATTTATGCTTACCAGATAAATTCCTTTCTTTCCTGGCAGGGAGAGTCCATGACCACGCCCATAAGAAGTTTTTGTGCGGCTGCCTTTTTGTTTTTCTTCTGGCACCTTTATACCCTGTTGTTTCTTCTACTTTTCCTTGTTCCCTTGGCTGAATGACTGGGGTGATGGGGGAAGTGGGAGGGATATTTAAGCCTTTGGCTGGGTGTCTTTGCCTCCTCCTGGTGGTCAGGTGTTGTATTCTCAACAGTAAGGAATGAAGTTGTGGACTCACCCTGCCAGGAAAGAAAGTAATTTATATATATATATACAGTATCCCACAAAAGTGAGTATACCCCTCATGTTTTTTTAAATATTTTATTATATCTTTTCATGTGACAAAGCTGAAGAAATGACACTTTGCTACAATGTAAAGTAGTGAGTGTACAGCCTGTATAATAGTGTAAATTTGCTGTCCCCTCAAAATAGCTCAACACACAGCCATTAATGTCTAAACCATTGGCAACAAAAGTGAGTACACCCCTAAGTGGAAATGTCCAAATTTGGCCCAATTAGCCATTTTCCCTCCCCAGTTTCATGTGACTCGTTAGTGTTACAAGGTTTAAGGTGTGAATGGGGAGCAGGTGTGTTAAATTTGGTGTTATCGCTCTCACACTCACTCATACTGGTCGCTGGAAGTTGAAAATGACACTTCATGTCAAAAAACTCTCTGAGGATCTGAAAAAAAGAACTGTTGCAAAGATGTCCTAGGGTATAAGAAGATTGCCAAGACCCTGAAACTGAGTTGCAGCACGGTGGGCAAGACCATACAGTGGTTTACCAGAAAAGGTTGCACTCAGAACAGGCATCGCCATGGTTGACCAAAGAAGTTGAGTGCATGTGCTCAGAGTCATATCCAGAGGTTGTCTTTGGGAAATAGATGTATGAGTGCTGCCAGCATTACTGCAGAGGTTGTAGGGGTGGGGGGTCAGCCTGTCAGTGCTCAGACCATACCCCGCAAACTGCATCAAATTGGTCTACATGGCTGTCATCCCAGAAGGAAGCCTCTTCTAAAGATGATGCACAAGAAAGTCTGCAAACAGTTTGCTAAAGACAAGCAGACTAAGGACATGGATTACTGGAACCATGTCCTGTGGTGCGATGAGATCAAGATAAACTTATTTGGTTCAGATGGTGTCAAGCATGTGTGGCGGCAACCAGGTGAGGAGTACAAAGACAAGTGTGTCTTGCCTACAGTCAAGCATGGTGGTTGGAGTGTCATGGTCTGGGCCTGCATGAGTGCTGCCGGCACTGGGGAGCTACAGTTCATTGAGAGAACCATGAATGCCAACATGTACTGTGACATACTAAATCAGAACATGATAATGACCCTAAACACACCTCCAAGACGACCACTGCCTTGCTAAAGAAGCTGAGGGTAAAGGTGATGGACTGGCCAAGCATGTATCCAGACCTAAACCCTATTGATCATCTGTGGGGCATTCTCAAATGGAAGGTGGGGGAGCGCAAGGTCTCTAACATTCACTAGCTCTGTGATGTCGTCATGGAGGAGTGGAAGAGAACTCCAGTGGAAACCTGTGAAGCTCTGGTGAACTCCATGCCCAAGAGGGTTAAGGCAGTGCTGGAAAATAATGGTGGCCACACAAAATATTGACACTTTGGGCCCAATTTGGACATTTCCACTTAGGGGTGTACTCACTATTGTTGCCAACCGTTTAGACATTAATGGCTGTGAGTTGAGTTATTCTGAGGGGACAGCAAATTTACACTATTAAACAGGCTGTACACTCACTACTTTACATTTCAGCAAAGTGTTGTCACATAAAAATATATAATAAAATATTTACAAAAATGTGAGAAACTGTGTATATTTTTTTAAGTTGTTTTTTTGGGGGGTTATTTTGGGGTTTTAGAATAGGCATAATTATTTTTTTAAAAGGGTTAAACAATGGCACCACTTTGTGGAATAGCTATAGGCCCATTTACTATATTGTATAATTTTAGATTATCTTCTTGGCCTTGAGGTGATGTGAATGAATGTAATTTTTTTTTTACAAACAATCAGATGAAGGGCCCCTGATTGCAAAATAATACACTTATTAGGACTCTCTTATTCCATTGTTTTTGTAGTAATTAGGTGTATATGTTGTGTTTGGCGTAATCTTTTTTTTTCACAGTCATTTAAATCAAATTATCAACCTTTATTATTAATATTAAAACATGGGGAAATTTAAATATCCCCATGTTTTAACATGAATAATAAAGATTGATATTTTTATTTAAATGACTGTGAACTAAAGTTACATCAAACACAGCATATACAGTACACCAAATTTAAGATTAAAAAGACAAAAAAAACTGACATAAAAAACTTTTTTTTATGTATTGCAAAGAAAAACCTGCACATTGCCACAAATATTCTGACTGTAAATTAAAAAAGACACAAAAAAACGTCAAAACATTAAAATTTTCACTTGTATTAACAAGGTTAGTGGAACGCTACGTAGCACTCCGACTCGAGCATAAACATTGCTGTAAGTAGTCTTTTGGTGCACAGGGGGTATCGCGAGCATTACAAGCAAAAAGTAAAAGTTTTGCACGCAAGCAAAACCCGACGTGTGCTAACTAAAGGACTTTGGATATCGTGACCACGCTAATTTATTCTCCCCTCAGACTTCAATGGAGAGCGTGGAAGAAAATAACTAATATGTATCGCTTGTGTGCTAACCCAACAGGAGTTAGTAATATGTCACATTCCAATGTTCTTCAGTACAAGAACATTTTATTTTTCTTATTTAAATATAAGAAACCCAATTGTGTTTTTCATGATTCAGACAGAGCATGCAATTTTAAATAACTTTCTTATTTACTTATATTATCAATTTTTCTTTGTTCTATGTGTATTCTTTTGTTGAAAAGCAGGGATGTAGGCTTAGGAGCCGGCAGTGGCGTCACTAGGGTTGGTGTCACCCGGTGCGGTAAGTCATGGTGTCACCCCCCCCCCCAGAAAGAAGACACACACAAAAACACAGGCAAACACACATACAAACACTCAGACACACTTAAACACATACTCAGATGCACACACAAACACTCGGAAACACACTCAGACACACACACAAAAACACACAGACAAAAACACTGAGACGCACAAAAACTCAGACACACACATACAAAATATGTAAACTGCACTGCATTAATTAGGAAGCTCATGCCTAGAGCTGCTCCCTGGCTCAACAGAACATCAAATGAAAGATAAACAGAGCACTCTAAAATAAATCACTGAAGAAAAGGTTTAGGCGCGCAAACTATGAAAATTCTGCTCTCTGACTCTGTTCCAAGTCTGTCAGTGCACAGCCCTGGGCCGCATGTCACTGAGCACAGATAGGCAGGCAGGTTTAGGCTAGCAGCGCAACTTTGCAAGCCCCACGGCACACCCACAACATTCATAGTGAAATTGGGCAGGGGAGGAGCAAAGTACAAACAAGCAAAAGCAGCCAGGAAAACTATTTGTTGAAATTGCAGCACTGGCTCAAGGGGCAAAAAAATTGTGTGTCTACAACTTCCCCAGTCCCACTAATGTTCACAAATGCCAGCCTCTAATAAAATAATCTATGCATATCAACATTGTATTTCTTTGAATTTCAATAATTTTTTTTTTTTTGGTGTCACCCCCTGGAGGGTGTCACCCGGGTGCGGCCCGCCCCCCCCCCCCGCCCCCCCCTAGTGACGCCACTGGGAGCCGGCCTACTTCTGGAGCACTATATGGCAGCAGTTTTGCAAGAATGTTATCTATTTGCAATAGCACTAGAGGGCAGCACTATTTCCTGCCATGTAGAGCTCTAGATGCCTACCTAGGTATCTCTTCAACACAGAATATCATGGAAACTAAGCAAATTTGATAATAGAAGTAAACTGGATTTTATTTTTAAATGGTGTGCTCTGTCTGAATAACAAAAGAAAATGTTTGGGTTTCATATCACTTTAATGCACTGTGACCATTTTTATCATAATAAATATTTCTTATTATAGTTTTGGCTTTAGCATTCAAATTCATGTTACTTGAGAGACTGGTAACAATTAGTAAGGTGTAACAGTAAGACTTTCACCTAGATTACGAGTTTTGCGGTACGGCTATACCGCTGAGAAATTGGCCATTGTGCGTGGAATGGCCAGTAATGCATATTACGAGTCGCGGTGGTATAGCTATACCGCAAGCATTTAAGCCTGTAACTCTTGCATTACAGCCTATACCGACACGATCCATTCCGCGATCTGAGACCAGTAGTTATGGATTTTGCAAAACAAAAATGTTTTACAAAACTCATAACTAAAATGTTACAAAGTACACTAACACCCATAAACTACCTATTAACCCCTAAACAGCGACCCTCCCGCATCGCAAATACTAAATTAAACTTATTAACCCCTAATCCTCCACCCACCCACATTGCCGACACTAGAATAAACCTATTAACCCCTAAACCGCCGACCCCCACATTGTCAACACTATATAAACCTATTAACCCCTAAACCAGCAGCCCCCCACATCGTAACTAATAAACTAAACCTGTTAACCCCTAAACTGCCGGCCCCCACATTAAAACTAATAAACTAAACCTATTAACCCCTAAACTGCCGGCCTCCACATCATAAAACACTAAATTAAACTATTAACCCCTAAACCTAACACCCCCTAACTTTAAATTAAAAGTTACAATAAAACTATCTTTAAATAAATAAAAACTTTTTTGTGAAATAAAAAAAGAATAACATTAAACAATAAATTAACCTAACAATGCTATTCTAATAAAATAAATAAAAACTACCAATTAAAAAAACCTAAATTACAAATTTAAATAAACCTAATACTATGAAAAAAGGGCATTTGTATGGGCATTGCCCTTAAAAGGGCATTCAACTCTTTTTCTTGCCCTTAAAATCCTCTTTTAAGAACGCCCAAACCATAATTAAAAAAAAAAACACCCCAAAAAAGTTTAAAAAAAACCTAACACTAACCCCCGACGATCAACTTACAGTTTTTGAAGTCCAGACATCCAGGCGGCGAAGTCTTCATCCAGGCGGCAAAGTCTTCATCCAGTCGGCGAGGTCTTCATCCATCCAGGCGGCATCTTCTATCTTCATCCAGACGGCATCTTCTATCTTCATCCCAGCGGCGCGGAGCGGGTCCATCCGGAAGACATCCGGCATGGAGCATCCTCTTCATACGGTCGCTGCCGTATACTGAATCTTCAATGCAAGGGAGCCTTTTCAAAATGGCATCCCTTGCATTCCTATTGGATGATTTGATTTTTGAAATTCAAATCAGCCAATAGGATGAGAGCTACTGAAATCCTATTGGCTGTTCAAATCAGCCAATAGGATGAGAGCTACTGAAATTCTATTGACTGACTTGAATAGCCAATAGAATTTCAGTAGCTCTCCTCCTATTGGCTTATTTGATTTTTGAAATTCAAAATCAGCCAATAGAATGAGAAATACTGAAATCCTATAGGCTGTTGAAATCAGCCAATAAGATGACAGCTAATGAAATTCTATTGGCTGATTTGAATAGGCCATAGAATTTCAATAGCTCTCATCCTATTGGCTGATTTAAACAGCCAATAGGATTTCAAAAATCAAATCAGCCAATAGGAATGCAAGGGACACCATTTTGAAAAGGCTCCCTTGCATTGAAGATTCAGTATACAGCGGCGACTGTATGAAGAGGATTCTCCACGCCGGATGTCTTCAGGATGGACCCGCTCTGCACCGCCGGGATGAAGATAGAAGATGCCCCTGGATGAAGATAGAAGATGCCACCTGGATGGATGAAGACCTCGCCGCCTGGATAAAGACTTCACCGCCTGGATGAAGACTTCGCCACCTTGATGTCCGGACTTCAGAAACTGTAAGTGGATTGTAAGGGGTTAGTGTTAGGTTTTTTAAAACTTTTTTTGGGTGTTTTTTTTTTTTAGATTAGGGTTTGGGCGTTTTTAAAAGAGCTAAATGCCCTTTCAGGGCAAGTAAAAGAGCTAAATGCCATTTTAAGGGCAATGCCTATACAAATACAGGGCAATGGGTAGCTTAGGTTTTTGTTAGTTGGTTTTTTTATTTTGGGTGGTTGGTTGGGTGGTGGGTTTTACTGTTGGGGGTCTTTTTATTTTTTTCAGGTAAAAGAGCAGATTTCTTTAGGGCAATGCCCTACAAAAGACCCTTTTAAGGGCTATTGCTAGTTTATTGTTGGCTAGGGTTTTTTTTATTTTGGGGGGGGGGCTTTTTTATTTTTTTAGGGCTATTAGATTAGGTGTAATTGTTTTTATTTTGGATAAGTTTGTTTGTTATTTTTCGTAATTTAGTGTTTGTATTTGTTGTAATATAGTATTTTTTATTTTTTGTAATTGTAGATTTAATTTTTTTTAGTAGTGTTAGTTTTTTTTTAATGTGTAATTTATTTTATTTAATTGATAGTTATTTTAATTTTTGTATAATAGTAATTATTAGTTTAATTTATAGTTTAAACTTAGGTTTTTTTAATTTCCCAGGTAAGTTTTTATTTATTTTAAGATAGGGCTCTTGTAATTTTAATTTAAAGTTAGGAGGTTGTTAGGTTTAGGGGTTAATAGTATAAATTAGTTTTTTGCAATGTGGGGGGCTGTCGGTTTAGGGGTTAATAGGTTTATTAATAGGATTATTTAGTGGCAGTGATGTGGGAGGCCAGAGGTTTAGGGGTTAATAACTTTATTTAGTGGCAGCGATGTAGGGGAGTGACGGAATAGGGGTTAATCTCTTTATTGTAGTGTGGCCGATGTTGGGGTGCGGGGGAATAGGGGTTAATAACTTTATTATAGTGGTGACAATGTCAGGGAGTGTCAGAAATGGGGATTAATACATTTTATTAGTGGTCGCGATTTCGGGAGAGGCAAATTAGGGGTTAATAGTTTTAATATAGTGTTTGCGATGCCGGAGGGCCTCATTTTAGGGGTTAATAGGTAGTTTATGGTATGGGTGTTAGTGTATCTTGTAACACTTTAGTTATGAGTTTTGTGTAACATTTTTGTGGCGCAAAACTCATAACTACTACGCAAAATTTGTAATGGAAGCGCTATGGAAATCCCACGCAAAACGTCATTTTTTGAGTGCAGGACTGACGTTGCGTTACAGGCTAAAATACTTGCAGTATAGCTATACCAACAAGACTCGTAATGGCTGCGTTCCGGTTTTTACGCTGAAATGGCCATTTTTTTCAGCGTTAAAACACGAATGCAAATCTTGTAATCTAGGTGATTATTAAATATTATTATAGAATTCTTATTTAGATACATTTATATTATAACCCTTTACAATCAAATGCATGGCCATATACCATATGCCTTTTAAGTTTTATAAATAAATGTTATGAATATTTCTATAATACATTTTTATTAGATAGTGTTTATACAAGTTTAACAGTATATTTTAATGTATTTATCTTGTGTTTGGTGCAACTTTTATTTAATCCCTAATCCTTTACGTCAGGTCTTCAGTCGCTCTAAAGCGACACACATGAAATTAGATTGCGCTGAAGCGTGTGTTTACTTTCAACTTGTAATTGAGCTCAAATTAGCCCAGGCGCAACATTCCTATATCGATTGTGCACAAACATTAGCGCACCCCTTGAAATCTAGCCCCAAGATTGTTATCTTGACATTGATTATTGATCTTGCATATTTCTGGTCTAACAAATTATAAGAGTGATGCTAATTTTTGGTGTTGGGTTTTTATGGTGTAATAACTGTTTACAAAGCAAATCATGTTATGTACCTGATTTTATTGTTATTTCTCTGTTACTTATCTGACTGACAAATCAGACTCTATTGATTTTTGTTTTAACTTCTTTGCAGATTTCAAGACTATATATATATGTAAATGGAGACACGTTCACCAAAGCTTGCATTACAAAAGCATTACTTTTCTTTGAAACAGAACTCTAATTTGATTTTTTTTTTCTAAATTGAAGTCTTTTGCTTCAGAGTGGTGAGGTCAGTCTCCTAGGGGGATTCTCTCATACATCGCAAATTACCACTGTTAAACTAAAGCCATGCTAAATAACCTATATCCATGCAAATGAGCACTTTGCAATCTGATTCCTTTAATTTAGTGGGGTCATCTGATTATAGTTAGAGGTGACTTCAGCTCAGTATCTGTTCATTTAGTTTACAACACAACTTTGAACACTAAATTATTCAATTCAAAAACATTATATATATATATATATATATATATATATATGAAAATATATGTGTGTGTGTATATATATATATATATATATATATATTTATATATAAATACAAAATTTGGCTTAGCAAACCTTACAACAAGTTTACATACACATCTTTGGAGGTGCGCCAATACCTTTTTGTTTGTGTAATTACTGGGTCATATTGGCAGCACTCCCAAAGATGTGTATATAAACTTGTTGTAAGGTGTGCTAACCCAAATTTTGTATTTGTATTAAAACATAATCAGGGAGACTGACCATCTCCCATTGGTTAAAGCACCCCACCCAAGCTCAGGGAGTCTCATTCTATTATAAAGAGTAAAAGCAGGAATGATTCAGCCCTCTGAGGCAAAGGACTGTAGTGTTAGGACCAATCTATATTGGGGCACCTTGTAAGTGGTGACTGGCTAAGCAAAATATGGCCATATTGTGTGACTAAGATCCCAATTTTATTTAAAAAGAATAGTTGTCTCTTGATGTTGCAGTTCAAAAAATATGTTATGCTTTTGCAAATGGATGTGCGCCAATACCTTTTTGTTTGTATATATATATATATATATATATATATATATATATATATATATATATATATATATATTGGTGAACAAAGGTAGCACTCACTGGTCTTTTTTAAAATGTGCAGTTTATTTTGTGACGTTTCGGGGACCGTATCCCCTTCCTCAGACGTCTGAGGAAGGGGATACGGTCCCCGAAATGTCACAAAATAAACTGCACATTTTAAAAAAGACCAGTGAGTGCTGCCTTTGTTCACCAATATTATTCAACCCCTGCATGCACCCTGGCAGAGTGACCTGAGAAGTGAGAGTGCTCTGCAGCTAACTATATATATATATATATATATATATATATATATATATATATATATATATATACAAACAGACATATGCAAAAACAATGGGGTTCAAAATGTATACTTTGCCCAGGATTAGTAAAAAAAATTGTAGCGGAGTAGGAGGGAATTATGATTTTCCCTATATTTAATATAAAGTGGGCTAGCAAAACTTTCTGAATAATATCTTTTCCTACTGATTATGATGATATTGTTCCAGCCCATGAAATGTATAGCTATCCTACAACAGATAAAATAAACAATAATGAGCTTCAATTAAGGAATATTTCATCCAGTAAAAATATAAAAAATTCTGATAGACATGTGCAAGGACAAAAAATAATTTCAGACAAATCGTTCATCATAAAAATAATAGTATTTTGCTTCATCCGATATTTGGTTGTGGAATTTGTTAAATGTTCATTATAGTGATAAAATAACATGCTCTAATTTGTCAGTGAATGTGATTTTATCACTAGCAAGTACCACTTGGGAGCCATGAAGTGACTGGTGGAAATAGCGAGGTTGATTGGATCACCGGCAGTTTCTGCTTGGGACCTGCTGTGCTCTGTGCTCTAAGTAGTACTTTAAATATGTGTTTAACCCCCTGTGTTCAGTATTAGCAGATATTTATGGGTATACCTTTGCTTTTGGTAATCAGAAGGTCGCTATTTGCACATTTACACCGCACTTCTGAAAGAGGATTTTTAGACACGTTATGGCAAAGGGTGCAGGGCCCATTTAGAATTATATAGGACTGGAATTCTCTAAATTAACCCCCAAAACAGTAGGTAGGGCCCCCACCCAAACATTTTTCTTATCGTAGGGTCCCTTCCCATCCCTCCCATCCAAATTTCTTTCCTGTACTGAGGGTCTCTCCCACACAAGCATCAGTGTACTAAGGGTCCCTCCCTCCCATCCAAACATCAGTGTGAGGGGCAATCCTTCTCCCTCCCTCGCATCCAAACATCAGTGTGAGGGTTCGTCCCTCCCACCCAAACTTCACGGGGAGGGCTATCCCTCCCCTCCCTTCCATCCAAACATCAGTGTAAGGATCCCTCCCAACCACTGCATCAGATCAGAAGGCATGGTTCCTCCTTGCCACCCTCCCACCACATCAGATCAGAGGGCTGGTGCCTCCTCCCACCACATCCGATCAGAGGGCTGGTCCCTACCTGCCACCCCCCCCCCCACTGCATCAGATCAAAGGGCTGGTCCCTCCCTCCCCCCTCCCAAGCATCATATGAGGGCATGGTCCCTATCCCCTACCAAACATCGTATGAGAGCATGATCCCTCCCTCCCCCTCACAAGCATAAGGATTTCCCTCCCTCCCCTACATCCCAAGCATCATATGATGGCATGGTCCCTCCCTCCCCCTCCCAGTCATCATAATAGGGCACGGTTCTTCCCTCCCCTCATTCCCAAGCATCATATGAGGGCATGATCCCTCCCACCCCCTCCTTAGCATCATATAAGGGCATTGTCCCTCCCTCCCTCCCCTCCTTCCCAAGTATCATATGAGGGCATGGTCCCTCCCTCCTCCTCCCTCCCAAACATCATATGAGGGCATGTTCCCTCCCAACAACTGCATCAGATCAGAGGGCATGGTTCATCCCTGCCACCCTCCCACCACATCAGATCAGAGGGATAATCCCTAACTGCCAATCCCAACAACTGCATCAGATAAAAGGGCTGGTCCCTCCTTCCACCCTCCAACTGCATCACATCAGAGAGTTGGTCCCTCCCTGCCACCCTCCCATCACATCAAATCAGAATGCTGGTCCCTCCTCCCCCCTTATAAGATCAGAGGGCTGGTCCCTCCCTGCACCCTCCCAATGCATCAGATCAGGGGACTGGTCCATCCTTGATACCACCCACTGCATCAGATCAGAGGGCTGGTCCCTCTGCCTACCCTCCCACCGCATCAGAGCAGAGGGCTGCTCCCTCCTCCATCCCTCCACTGCTGTGCCGATCACCCGCCTCCTTTTTTCCCTCCCAAACCTCCTTCCGGCACCAGCAGATGATCGCTACACACAGAGACACAGACATTGTTACTGTGTGTAACAATCTTGCATCGTCTTCAAATGGAACCGGAGCAGCAATCATGCTCTGGTAAGTTTAAGCCAAGACTGCTGGAGCTTTCTGCAGCTCGGACGTAAATATACATCATGTGGTACCATGGGTGTCCGGAGGGGGGGGGGGGGCTCTTGCACCCCCTGATATTTTGGTCCAGATAAAAAGCCAAGTACCCTTTTGCAATTCCACAGCTATATTAAACTTTAATCTTCCTTTTTGCTTTTAAAATAAACCATACTCTTCTAGCTGTGTTCTTGCTAGAGAGTGCCAGGCTTTCTATGTTTTGTGTTAATATTTTTGTTTTATAATTTTCTCTATGGGCTCTACATCCATACTAGTCTGAGGTTAACTGCCTGAGTTGCTGGGAGCTGTGAAGCTATCTGTGAGTGATATGAGTACCCAAGGCTGTGAGTTTTGCAGTGGCATGGAATGTGCACCCAGTCCAGTTTGAAAGTGTAGTCCATTTCCGTATTTTGTACGTCTCTAGGGCTGCATTCAGCAAGCGCTCCAAGCAAACACAGCATTTGCTAGGAATGTTCAGAGTACACTTCCAAGTGAGGCACTGGGTGCTTGCTGTGAAGAATTTGTACGGGCAGTGTGGTGTCGGGAGACGTTGCGCTGGGAATGGTTTTTTATGAGCTCCCTTACTTGTGAAGTCTCCATAGCACCACGTCATTGCTAAAGCAGATGTGCGGGTGCTGGTGCTGAGCATTTGCCGAACGTGGCCTAGGTAAATTACAAAAAGCCTTTGTCACCCTTATTTGTTGCACAGTCTGCATTGTGTAGCTGTATGTTAGGGACCCAGGGAGGAAGAGACTCTGATGCCTTTCTGGGCTAGTACCATTTGGTTGTAACTAACTCTTCCATTTTGCTTTTAATCTAGCTGTGTGCTTGCAAGAGAGAGACAGACTTTCTATGTTATGTGTGCGTGTGTGTTGTAAATAAAATATTTTCTTATAATATTGCAGCACCAAAAATTGATATTTTGAAATCATATTTGTCAAGCCCTGCCTTATATCTAAGCATAAGCACTCACTTTAATCAGTCTTTTGACGCCAATGAGTACCATGTTTAAAATGATGTGCAGCTCATGCATACAACAAGCTTCTCATCTTGCCACTGATATTATTATGCTTAGGGTATTTTTTTGCCCTTTGCAGTTAAGTAGATGAAAACATGTAAAAGCATATTTATATAACATTCATTTTTAATAAAGTGTTATATTGTGTATTTAATGCAAATAATTCACATTCCAATGTTCTGCACATAGCAGAATATGTTCTATGAATTTTAAACAGATATTCCTATATATATCTGTATATATCTATAACTATATATAATCATGTATATATATATATATATAGGCATAGATATATACAGTAGTGTACCAAAATACCATCAGATATATGTAGAAATAGAGGCATATTTATAAAGCTCCGTATGGAGCTTGATGCCCCGTATTTCTGGCGAGCTTGCAGGCTTTCCAGAAACAGCAGTTATGAAGCAGTGGACACAAAGACCGCTGTTCTATAACCTGTCAACCTGCTCTGAGTAGACGGACAGACATCGCCGGAAATCAACCCGAGTACGATCGGGTTGATTGACACCCCCCTGCTGGTGGCCTATTGGCCGCGAGTCTGCAGGGGGCGGCGTTGCACCAGCAACACTTGTGAGCTGCTGGTGAAATGCTGAATACGGCGAGCGTATTGCTCGCCGTATTCAGCGAGGTCTTGCGGACCTGATCTGCACTGTCGGATCAGGTCCGCCAGACCTTGATAAATTGGGGCCATAATATTTATCTATGAATAAATAGAACATATTCTTCTATGTGAAGAACATTGGAATGTGAAATATTCATATTTTCATGTTGGATTTGGGCACATGAGAATATGCGATTGGGTTTGCACGCAAAAAGGTTTCCCCCCCCCCACTTTTTATACTCCATTGACTTCTTTGGGGGAATACATGAATGCACACGTGACATTCTAACTTTGGCTTTTTGTGCTCGCCGGGTAAGTGCGAGAGCAAAAACAGTTTACTTTCAAATCATAATACTAGCGCAAACCCGACAAACGCAAAAAGCTTACTTCAAGAGCAGTTAACTCTTGAACAGAACAGTTAAATAGCGCTCCACTCGTAATCTGGCCCAAAATTAGAAGCACAGTGTTAATGTTTTTTTTTCTATCAGATGGCATCTCATATTTATTACAAGACTTCTTGTCATGGAATTACAAAGTGTTTCTTGTCCCTTAAAGGGACAGTAAACACTGTGAGTTTTTAATATAACATGTTTATATGCAAAGTAGAACTACTTTGCAATATTCTCTAGAAATTTAGCACTGAAAATGATGGCTTTTCTAATTCTCAGACCTGGAAAAGCACCCTGCAGACTTTGCCAAGGCTAACCCTGCTACAAAAATTAGCTTTAATTGATAAGTGCACATTATACTAGAAATATGACTTTAGCTAGCTTTTTTGTCTGCCATCTCACACCCATATTGACTCTTTCAAATAAGGCAATTGGTTGGTGGAGTTTGTCTATTAAATACAAATAAAGCAAAGAATATGTTAATGTTTTTAATAATCTTTATACTTGGCTATGTTATTCTTTAGCAAAATAACAGAAATAACTTTAAAGGCAAAAAAATAATAATCTTCATTGTGCCCACAACATGTCAAGCACATAGTATTGCAGACAACATAAGAACTAAATGCAACCATGCTTCGATAATAACCTTGTTTCCTCTGTCTTTCTAAACTTTGAGATTTATTTCAGATTACTGCAGTTTAGCAGCTGGCAGAGAATTTTTCCTGACACAGCAGTCAGTGGAAGTCAAGTAATTTTTATTGATCAAGGCCAAGTGCAGGAAAATATGGAAAGAGGCAACTCATTAAGAATACTGGAGATGGGCTTAAAATCACTTAACTCCCCAGGTAGCTTAAAATGTGTTTATTATGAAGCCCTAATGCTTTCTTTTAACAGTGAAGAGCATGGCTACTTATTTCATGGATCTATTCATAAATCTGTCTACACCTTAAATAAATTGTAATCTCAGTGTATATGTTCTCATTTCCTTTATGTTCCTGTTTTGTGTTTACTAAATAACAATGCTGTGTTTGTGCAGTTTTAGCTATAAAAATAAATCATACTAACGCACTCAATGTTTGTTTGTTTTTAAATCCTTTAAAGCATGAAACTGATTGTTGATCACCAAAGCTAAGGTCCCCCATTTATCAACATACAGGCACACAATGCTTACAGCTCAGGAAAAGGTCTGCCCATTTTGGGGTGAGGGAGGCAGCATCTATTGATTCCACAAGCAATCACTTGCGCAATCCCACCCCCTGCCCTCACTCACCTATAACCTGAGGCTGAGAGTGAACAACGCTTATCATCCAGTACTAATATGTCAGTACTTTTTAGCGTGTGGTTGCAGGCTAGTGGGAGTGAGACTGCACTGCAAGTGCTCCCAAGCTAGGTGTGCAGCTTAATAAATAGAGCCTTATGCGTTTGATACTTCAAACATTTTTATTGCTTAGTTTATTTATTCCAGAACTAATAATGCTCCCTTATAGAATTTATTCATTTAAATTTTGCAAAAACAAGTGAAGACCACTTCCCTTACATGAGACAGGTTCGTTTACCAATCATAGTTTTAAAATTGGGTTAAAAAGGTTATGTGTAGAGCATAACAGGACATTAAAGTCAAAATGAAACTTCCATGATTCAGATAGAGCATGCAGTTTTGTATTCACTTTCTCATTTCCTTCCATTATCAAACTATGCACAGATTGTTTTATGCACACTTTCTGAGGCACCAGCTCCAACTGAGCATGTGCAAAAGTGTTGAGAGGTGTCAGGTGGGAGGATAATTTCTACACTATAGCTATAATTAACTTTACAAGCTATCTGATTAACTCCTTAACTGCCGGGAATATTAGACGCGTGGTACTCAGCTTCAATTAGCTGCCTTCTAATTACTAAAAAGCAATCGCAAAGCCTTGAATGTCTGCTATTTCTGGACAAAGGAGGTCCCAGAGAAGCTTTAAAGGGACAGTCAACACCAAAATTGTTATTGTTTAAGAAGATAGATAACAGCTTTACTACCCATTCTCCAGCTTTGCACAACCAACATTGTTATATTAATATACTTTATAACATTTAAATCTATAAACTTCTGCCTGTTTCTAAGCCACTACAGACAGCCTCTTATCACATGCTTTGTATTTGCTTTTCACAACAGGAGACTGCTAGTTCATGTGTACCATATAGATAACATTGTGCTTATGCCTGTGGAGTTATTTATGAGTAATTGGCAAAAAATGCAAATGAATAGCCATGTGATCAGGGAGCTTTCAAAAAAGGCTTAGATACAAGGCAATCACAGAGGTAAAAAGTATCTTATACTATAATTCCGTTTGTAACGCATCCGTTGCCATTTTCAGTTGCGGGCGCAGCCAAAAGAATGCCTGATTGGAGCAGGCTGCCGTGGGCGGCCACCTTAGGCACACCCCGCTACAAATAGCTGCCACTATTCCAACATAGTTTTTCTTCAGTTATGTGCTTTATGTGGGCTATCAATATATTATAATAGTAATTCAATATAAATATTAATATAAATATTCTACGAAGGGGGTGTTGTGCAAAGAAATCTACTCAAAGTAGACAGAATCACAAAACCACAATTAAAACAAATGGGCCACAATGCAGAAGGGGGTCCACATCCCCTTCCATGGGTGGATTTTTATTTCCTGCGAACGCTTCTGCAAACCTCACTCTATAACAGTAGACTGCTCTCCGGGCAGGCTTACCGCCTCGTATTAATATAACCATGTTTGCTGTGCAAAACTGGGGAATGGATAATAAAGGGATTAGCTATCTTTTTAAACAATAACATTTTTAGAGTAGACTGTCCCTTTAAAAACCATTTGTGTTATGACTGCACAAGCGGAATGTAAATAATTTCAATGAGAAACCCAGATTTTAATTTTTTTTATATTCTTTATATTATATTTCGTGCCTTTTTCAGTTAAACAGTGGCATAAAATATACCAAAATTGGCCTAGATCAATTCCTTGGGTTGTCTACTAAAAAAAATACATAGTTAAATAAAAAAAAAGTTATATTCTTATTCTACATAAATAGCAAATATCCAAAAAAATTCTCTTGTACTTTGGGCACATTTTTCTCTAAAATTCCAAGTCCCAAAAGGGTTAAATATAAGATAATGAAAGTTTCACTTAAATGAATTGGAAACAGCATTACATTTTCAGCAACTTTCCATTTTACTTTATTATCAATTTTGATTAATTTCTCTTGGTATCCTTTGTTAAAGAAAACCCTATGGGAGCTTAGGAGTATGCACACGTCTTTAGCCACCTGGCAGCAGTGTTTGCATCAATGTTTATAGCAATATTATACAAAGTTACAAACACTGCTGCCATACAATGCTAAAAACTTGTGCACGGACACTTCTGAGCTTCTATTTGCTTTACACTTTAAAAAAGGATACCAAAAAAAAAACAAAGCAAACTTTATAATAGAAGTAAAATGGAAAGTTGGTTAAAATGACATTCCCTATATAAATAATAAATGTTTAATTTGTCAGAGAGGGCTGTTCTGCCTATCAATCTAGTGAACAATCCTCCAGTCACAGAAGAGGAGCATACAAGTCTGGACCCAAGACAGATGTTGGTCATAGGAGATTCTATTATAAGGAAGGTAGACAGGGTAATTGACCATCAAGATCCTTTAAATAGTTTTCAGCCTACCAAGGGCTTGTGTTAGACATATTGTGGTGCATACTGATATATTATTAGAGGTATCTGGATCTGATTCTGCAGTCATGGGGCAAATTAGTACTAATGATGCCAGAATTGGGAGGTGGAATGTCCTAAAAAATGACTTCATGGAGTAAGGAAGCAAGTTCAAAGCAAGGGCCTCTACTTTTCTATCTTCTGAGATACAACCAGTGCCATGTGCTATCCCAGTAAGGTGGAATGAGCTATGGGCAGTTAATTCCTGGTTAAAAACATTGTTGACTTTTTAGAGCACTGCCTAACTTTTCAGTTGGGTACAATTTGTACAGTAAGGATGGATTGCACCTAAATGACATGGGTGTAGGTGTGTTAGAGGGAGAGGATGGAAGGATAGTTAGAGAATCTTTTAAACTAGGAAATGGGGGGGGGCAGTCCAAACATAACATAATTTACAGATTAGTAATATGATACATCTGGGATATCACAAAGCATGGGTGACACAAGGGTACACTTGTCTCATTACAAGGTTTGGAGGGCAAGAGCACCAAGTAGCAACAAAAAACAAAAGAAAATTAAATGTATGACAGCTAATGCAAGAAGCATGACTGGCAAAACAGGGGAACTGGAGGTTCTAGCAGCAGAAGAGGACTATGAAATTATAAGCATAACTGAAACCTGGTGGGATGATTCACATGACTGGGACGTTTATTTAGGAGCTTATACTTTTTTTAGGAGGTATCAGGGTAATAAAAGGGGAGGAGTAATTTGCAAATATATTGAACCTGACCGTAAGACCTACAATAAGGGAAGAGATATATATATATATATATATATATATATATATATATATATATATATATATATATATATATATATATATGATACAGGTGTTAATTTGGAGACACTGGGGCTTAAAATAATTAGGCCTAGATTTGGAGTTTGGTGGTAGCCGTGAAAACCAGCGTTAGAGGCGCCTAACGCTGGTTTTAGGCTACCTCCGATATTTGGAGTCACTCAAAAAAGGGTCTAACGCTCACTTTTCAGCCGCAACTTTTCCATACCGCAGATCCCCTTACGTAAATTGTGTATCCTATCTTTTTAATGGGATTTTTCTAACTCCGGTATTTAGAGTCGTGTCTGAAGTGAGCGTTAGAAATCTAACGACAAAACTCCAGCCGCAGAAAAAAGTCAGTAGTTAAGAGCTTTCTGGGCTCTACCTATGTACCCCTAAACCGAGGTCCCCCCACATCGCCGCAACTCGATTACATTTTTTTAACCCCTAATCTGCCGACCGCCACCTACGTTATCCTTATGTACCCCTAATCTGCTGCCCCTAACACCGCCAACCCCTATATTATATTTATTAACCCCTAACCTGCCCCCCACAACATCGCAGCCAGCTACCTACAATAATTAACCCCTAATCTGCCGACCGCAAAGCGCAGCTACTTAAGTTATCCTTATGTACCCCTAATCTGCTGCCCCTAACACCGCCGACCCCTATATTATATTTATTAACCCCTAATCTGCCCCCCTCAACGTCGCCTCCACCTGCCTACACTTATTAACCCCTAATCTGCCGAGCGGACCGCACCGCTACTATAATAAAGTTATTAACCCCTAATCCGCCTCACTAACCCTATAATAAATAGTATTAACCCCTAATCTGCCCTCCCTAACATCGCCGACACCTAACTTCAATTATTAACCCCTAATCTGCCGACCGGAGCTCACCGCTATTCTAATAAATGTATTAACCCCTAAAGCTAAGTCTAACCCTAACACTAACACCCCCCTAACTTAAATATAATTTAAATCTAACGAAATTAATTAACTCTTATTAAATAAATTATTCCTATTTAAAGCTAAATACTTACCTGTAAAATAAATCCTAATATAGCTACAATATAAATTATAATTATATTATAGCTATTTTAGGATTAATATTTATTTTACAGGTAACTTTGTATTTATTTTAACCAGGTACAATAGCTATTAAATAGTTAAGAACTATTTAATAGCTAAAATAGTTAAAATAATTACAAAATTACCTGTAAAATAAATCCTAACCTAAGTTACAATTAAACCTAACACTATACTATCATTAAATTAATTAAATAAAATACCTACAATTACCTACAATTAAACCTAACACTACACTCTCAATACATTAATTAAATACAATACCTACAAATAACTACAATGAAATAAACTAACTAAAGTACAAAAAATAAAAAAGAACTAAGTTACAAAAAATAAAAAAATATTTACAAACATAAGAAAAATATTACAACAATTTTAAACTAATTACACCTACTCTAAGCCCCCTAATAAAATAACAAAGACCCCCAAAATAAAAAATGCCCTACCCTATTCTAAATTACTAAAGTTCAAAGCTCTTTTACCTTACCAGCCCTGAACAGGGCCCTTTGCGGGGCATGCCCCAAGAAGTTCAGCTCTTTTGCCTGTAAAAAAAAAAACCATACAATACCCCCCCCCAACATTACAACCCGCCACCCACATACCCCTAATCTAACCCAAACCCCCCTTAAATAAACCTAACACTAAGCCCCTGAAGATCATCCTACCTTGTCTTCACCTCACCGGGTATCACCGATCGGTCCTGGCTCCAAAATCTTCATCCAACCCAAGCGGGGGCTGGCGATCCATCATCCGGTGGCTGAAGAGGTCCAGAAGAGGCTCCAATGTCTGCATCCTAGGATTCTATCAGCCAATCGGAATTAAGGTAGGAATATTCTGATTGGCTGATGGAATCAGCCAATCAGAATCAAGTTCAATCCGATTGGCTGTTCCGATCAGCCAATAGAATGCGAGCTCAATCTGATTGGCTGATTGGATCAGCCAATCGGATTGAACTTGATTCTGATTGGCTGATTCCATCAGCCAATCAGAATATTCCTACCTTAATTCCGATTGGCTGATAGAATCCTATCAGCCAATCGGAATTCAAGGGACGCCATCTTGTATGACGTCCCTTAAAGGAACCGTCATTCTTCAGTTGGACGTCGCCGGATGAAGATGGGTCCGCGGTGGGGTCTTCAGGATGGAGCCGGTCCTCATCGGATGAAGATAGAAGATGCCGCTTGGAAGATGATGGTTGCCGGTCCGGATCTACTCTTCTTCCCGGATAGGATGAAGACTTTGGAGCCTCTTCTGGACCTCTTCAGCCACCGGATGATGGATCGCCAGCCCCCGCTTGGGTTGGATGAAGATTTTGGAACCAGGACCGATCGGTGATACCCGGTGAGGTGAAGACAAGGTAGGATGATCTTCAGGGGCTTAGTGTTAGGTTTATTTAAGGGGGGTTTGGGTTAGATTAGGGGTATGTGGGTGGTGGGTTGTAATGTTGGGGGGGGGTATTGTATGTGTTTTTTTTACAGGCAAAAGAGCTGAACTTCTTGGGGCATGCCCCGCAAAGGGCCCTGTTCAGGGCCGGTAAGGTAAAAGAGCTTTGAACTTTAGTAATTTAGAATAGGGTAGGGCATTTTTTATTTTGGGGGTCTTTGTTATTTTATTAGGGGGCTTAGAGTAGGTGTAATTAGTTTAAAATTGTTGTAATATTTTTCTTATGTTTGTAAATATTGTTTTATTTTTTGTAACTTAGTTCTTTTTTATTTTTTGTACTTTAGTTAGTTTATTTCATTGTAGTTATTTGTAGGTATTGTATTTAATTAATGTATTGATAGTGTAGTGTTAGGTTTAATTGTAGGTAATTGTAGGTATTTTATTTAATTAATTTAATGATAGTATAGTGTTAGGTTTAATTGTAACTTAGGTTAGGATTTATTTTACAGGTAATTTTGTAATTATTTTAACTATTTTAGCTATTAAATAGTTCTTAACTATTTAATAGCTATTGTACCTGGTTAAAATAAATACAAAGTTACCTGTAAAATAAATATTAATCCTAAAATAGCTATAATATAATTATAATTTATATTGTAGCTATATTAGGATTTATTTTACAGGTAAGTATTTAGCTTTAAATAGGAATAATTTATTTAATAAGAGTTAATTAATTTCGTTAGATTTAAATTATATTTAAGTTAGGGGGGTGTTAGTGTTAGGGTTAGACTTAGCTTTAGGGGTTAATACATTTATTAGAATAGCGGTGAGCTCCGGTCGGCAGATTAGGGGTTAATAATTGAAGTTAGGTGTCGGCGATGTTAGGGAGGGCAGATTAGGGGTTAATACTATTTATTATAGGGTTAGTGAGGCGGTTTAGGGGTTAATAACTTTATTATGATAGCGGTGCGGTCCGCTCGGCAGATTAGGGGTTAATAAGTGTAGGCAGGTGGAGGCGACGTTGAGGGGGGCAGATTAGGGGTTAATAAATATAATATAGGGGTCGGCGGTGTTAGGGGCAGCAGATTAGGGGTACATAAGGATAATGTAAGTAGCGGCGGTTTACGGAGCGGCAGATTAGGGGTTAAAAATAATATGCAGGGGTCAGCGATAGCGGGGGCAGCAGATTAGGGGTTAATAAGTGTAAGGCTAGGGGTGTTTAGACTCGGGGTACATGTTAGGGTGTTAGGTGCAGACGTAGGAAGTGTTTCCACATAGCAAACAATGGAGCTGCGTTAGGAGCTGAACGCGGCTTTTTTGCAGGTGTTAGGTTTTTTTCAGCTCAAACAGCCCCATTGTTTCCTATGGGGGAATCATGCACGAGCACGTTTTTGAGGCTGGCCGCGTCCGTAAGCAACTCTGGTATCGAGAGTTGAAGCTGCGTTAAATATGCTATACGCTCCTTTTTTTGGAGCCTAACGCAGCCTTTATGTGGACTCTTAATACCAGAGTTATTTTTATGGTGCGGCCAGAAAAAAGCCGGCGTTAGCTACACGGGTCCTTAACTACAAAACTCTAAATCTAGCCGATAGTGTGTAAAAATATTATTATGAACATAATACAAGCTCTGAAACATTAGTAGCATTACAAGTTGCTGGTTATTGCTACTGCAAGCTTGTGGTAGCAATTAGCGCTCCGAAAATTAACCAGAGATCAGATCTAAAATAAAAACTTCTAGCATCTTTATTTATTTATTTTTTTAAACTGCATGCAGCAGTTTTTAGGGGTTGAATATGGTGAGTGTGGGGGTTAGAAAAATACGGCACTGAAAAGTGCCTTTACATTCCGGTCTATGGGGAACTTTGTGTATATGTATATGCTTATAAATATATATATATATATATATATATATATATAAAGTCCAGAAATGAGCACTCTCACCCAATCTGACTCCTGAGCCGTTGGTCTGTTTCAACACACAAGCAGGACTGTGAAACGTACAGAGGTCCGGTAAGAGGAGGAGTGGGGGCGAATCTTCAATCGAAGCTATTAATAATACTGAATAAGAGGAACTGCTCTTATTCTGCTTCATTAACCTTATCCCTCTATCAATTGTACGTTTGCTAGTAAAGGTGAACGCTGGACTCCATTCACATTACAACTTTTTCCACGCTCATTTAGTGATCGTATTGTTTTTTAGCGCTTTTTTTAACTGTGGCCAAAGTATCTTTATTTATATGTTATGGCTTTTATATGATGTGTTATTTTTTATGCCTTCCTAGTATTATGTATCCTGCATTTTAATTATATGCACTTTAATGTATGCACTTTATGAAATCATTTTCATTTTTGTTTCTTATAACTAATAACCTTATATTGTGAAAAAATATATATATTTATTTAATCTCAAGCTTACTTTGTTTGCCTAGCTGATCAGCGCTCCCTACTTGTTTACTATCTATTTTTTATCTGAGTTTGGGAGATATCAGAGATTTTTTGGGGTAGCATTTAGGTATTTTTATTGGGTTGTGTATTTACTTCTTTTATTTTTTCACTCTCACCCAATCCACAACTGCCAGGGTGCCAGCGGGTCACATACACAGGATATAAGAAGGCACTTATTGGTCTTTTCAAGAAGTATTTAATAATAAGTGTGACGTTTCGGGGTCTGAGGAAGGGGAGTGTGTCCCCGAAACGTCACGCTTATTATTAAATACTTCTTGAAAAGACCAGTGAGTGCTTTCTTATATCCTGTGTGCGTATATATATATATATATATATATATATGTTAATATGTGTATTGCCCATATAAACACATAACAATATACAGTATCTCACAAAAGTGAGTACAGCTCTCACATTTTTGTAAATATTTTATTTTATCTTTTCATGTGACAACACTAAAGAAACGGCACTTTGCTACAATGTAAATTAGTGAGTGTACAGCCTGTATAACAGTGTAAATTTTCTGTCCACTCAAAATAACTCAACACACAAACATTAAAGTCTAAACCGTTGGCAACAAAAGTGAGTAAACCCCTAAGTGGGAAATGTCCAAATTGGGCCCAAAGTGTCAATAGTTTGTGAGACCACCATTATTTTCCAGCACTGCCTTAACCCTCTTGGGCATGGAGTTCACCAGAGTTTCACAGGTTGCCACTGGAGTCCTCTTCCACTCCTTCATGATGACATCACAGAGCTGGTGGATGTTAGAGACCTTGCGCTCCCCCAACTTCTGTTTGAGGATGCCCCACAGATGCTCAATAGGGTTTAGGTCTGGAGACATGCTTGGCCAGTCCATCGCCTTTACCCTAAGCTTCTTTAGCAAGGCAGTGGTCGTCTTGGAGGTGTGTTTGGGGTCATTATAATGTTGGAATACTGCCCTGCGGTCCAGTCTCCAAAAGGAGGGGCTACTGCTCTGCTTCAGTATGTCACAGTACATGTTGGCATTCATGGTTCCCTCAATGAACTGTAGCTCCCCAGTGCTGGCAACACTAATGCAGGCCCAGACCATGACACTCCCACCACCATGCTTGACTGTAGGCAAGACACACTTGTCTTTGTACTCCTCACCTGGTTGCCACCACACACGCTTGATACCATCTGAACCAAATAACTTTATCCTGGTCTCATCAGACCACAGGACATGGTTCCAGTTATCCATGTCCTTAGTCTGCTTGTCTTCAGCAAACTGTTTGCGTGCTTTCTTGTGCATCATCTTTAGAAGAGGCTTACTTCTAGGATGACATCCATGCAGACCAATTTGATGCAGTGTGCGGCATATGGTCTGAGCACTGACAGGCTGACCCTGTACTCCTTTAACCTCTGCAGCAATGCTGGCAGCACTCATATGTCTATTTCCCAAAGACAACCTCTGGATATGACGCTGAGCATGTGCACTCAACTTCTTTGGTCGACCATGGCGAGGCCTGCTCTGAGGGGAACCTGTCATGTGAAACTGCTGTATGGTCTTGCCAACCATGCTGCAGCTCAGTTTCAGGGTCTTGGCAATCTTCTTATAGCCTAGGCCATCTTTATGTAGAGCAACAATTCTTTTCTCCAGATCCTCAGAGAGTTATTTGCCATGAAGTGCCATGTTGAACTTCCAGTAACCAGTATGAGAGAGTGTGAGAGCGATAACACCAAATTTAACACACCTGCTCCCTATTCACACCTATGACCTTTTAACACTAATGAGTCACATGACACCGGGGATGGAAATTGCTAATTGGGCCCAATTTGCACATTTCCACTTAGGTGTGTACTCACTTTTGTTGCCAATGGTTTAGACATTAATGGCTGTGTGTTGAGTTATTTTGAGGGGACAGCAAATTTACACTGTTATACAGGCTGTACACTCACTACTTTACATTGTAGCCAGGGCCTCCACTAGAAATTTTGGGGCCCCTTACTTAACTATTGATCAGGGCCTTTCCCCCCACCCATTTGACATGCAATTTTTGACCAAGTGACTAAAACGTATATGCACTTTATTCTTAAGTGAAGTCAAATTTGGAAATGTTGTAAAGGTAGTAACACACAAACACAGAAACACAGAAACACACAGACAGACACACAGATAAGGATTCACATATAGACACTCTAGCAGACACGCAAAAAACACATAAACTTTTTCAGAGACAGACACACACCCACACAGACACTCAGCACTTGTTTACATTGACCTGACAAGTAATGAGGTAGACTACAGTTTTGTCAAAAAAGGAGATTTACAAGACAAAATATAGAATTCTGATTATCTTTTTGTCAAGGAAGATGCCAACTATATGATGACAACAGCCTGCAGTGGCTGAAAGGAAGGGTCCTGAACTGCCTAAACAATAATGTAAAGGTTAAGTAGTGGATTGGTGACTTCCAGAAAGGTCTCATTAGTCTCAAAGTCTTTAGAAAGATGTGAATAATCAGTAGTAAGGTCAAAATGTCCTAAGAAGGAGCAGACAATAGACACACACAAACTCAAACACAAACTTGCACATACACCCAAGGAAACACCCACAGAGACAGCCTCAGAAAACACACAAAGACATACACACACAAAGACATACATACACACCCTCACAAAGACATCCACAGAAAATGTACAAAGACAGACACACAAACCCTTACAGAAGAGATCCACAGAAAAAAATACATACACACTCATAGAGACACCAACAAAAGCACAAAGACATAAACACAGACACCCACAGAAACACTCAAAAGAGGCAAAATGTCTGCACATTGCCATCCCCTAATTCCCCCCCATTTCCCCAACCAAGAGCACCACTTCAAATCTGGTGTACAAATGTTCCCATCTGTCAGCTGTACTTATGAATTTTGAAAATGCTGTACTCTACATGGTCTTGGTGGAACCATAAGCTGTGGCAGTAGTTCTCATACCATTAAATTTGGTTAAATGCAGGATTTAGGCTTGCTTGTATGTATTTCAAAATTAAGTCAGCTGTAGTTTAAACTGAACAGTGTTAAGTTAACCTGTCTCATTTTAAACACTAAGCTATTTTAGCCCAAGACTATAACATTTTATGCAGATGTAGAAATCTTTGATAAAATGCCTCCTGGCATCTTGAAAGTCCTTGCATAAAGGGGCAGTAAACTGGCATGTAATTAAAATATATATTAAAAATCATATCTGCCAAAAGGGCACCTACCATTTGTGTATTGAGAAGGAAACATTTCTACATGGATTTAAATATAGAATTTCTGCAGCATTGTCAAATAATAATAAATGCACTGCTGCATATTGCTAAAAAAATGTGTTTTTATGGACCCCTGGCCCCACCACACAACTACCATACTGAAGTTACAATCTGAAATTGCACAATAAATAAAAAAAACATTTACTAAGTAAGTCCTACATACTCTGCAAATGAAAGTGATCTGCCGTCTGACTCTGGCACACACTGTACAAACTGAAGTGCCAAGTCTGTCTCACACTGTGCATTTAGTGCACACTCAGAAATCCTCTCAAATGCTAATGCTTTATTCCTTGTAATGACATTTCCCACACTCAATAGCACTCTGCTGTAGCGCCCCCTGGTGGCTGCCAAAATTTAAAAATAAAACTTTTTTTTTAAATAATAATTGTGCTTGCCTCATGGTCCCCACTGGCCCCCTGACAGGAGTCACCCTATTCACCCCCTGATGGCGGCCCTGATTTTAGCAAAATGTCATTTCTTAAGTGTTGTCACATGAAAAGATATAATGAAATATTTACAAAAATATGAGGGGTGTACTTACTTTTGTGAGATACTGTTTGTATATAAGCATATACATATATTTCAATCTGCTGTCCATTGATGCACAAATTACCCCCTTCACTGCTCTAAGTTCTCATGCCGTGTCTCACAAAGCTCCCATTGGAACCTATGTAAGTGTGCTCTTGTGAGTGCAAAGGTTCTGTGCAATGCGAATGCAAGATCATGTTCGAATTGCACCTAACTTGTAATACCAGCACACATTAGCGTGCACTGGTATTACTAAGTGGAGCGCACATATCGCTTTTGCAAAAGAGATATTTTGCGCTCCACTTGTAATCTAGCCCAATATGGGGAATACATGTTTATTGTAATGTCCTGTTATTTTATATTAGGTTTAGTGAGCCTATGTGATTTAGAAATGTTAAATAAAATGCAAACATAATCAAACTATGCCTTTGAAAACCTATAGAAAAAAAGGTGTCAATTATCAAAGGGGGTGTTTAAAAAAATGAAATCAGTTTGTAGCACCTTTAACTAAAATAGCAATTTTAATGTTAAGATAATGCTATAAAAATGATGTAACCAGGAAAGTCAAGCAAAAGATAGCGCTTAAGGTACAACTATCTAAATATCACTGGATGTCAACGACTACACAGAAATTCCACTAAATGTCTGACATTCATTCTGTATGTGACATTTAATTATTCTGCGAATGCCTGACATTCATTTATATTTCGGTGCATACGACTGTTCCACAGACCGGAGCTTGAGGCTTGAAAAGCCTTAATATATCTGTAAATTACAAGGCCTCTATCAATCAAGGTGTGCAAAATTGAAAAAATGATGGATCTGTGGACTGAAGACATCATTAGAGAGCTTTAGGACATGTAATTGAAAAACACAAACACTATGGGTGTGCCAAGCTGTTGGTAAATAATGTAAGTTACTCAATTCAAAGTGATTCTTAGGATGATGAAAATTACAGAATATACTTCAGTTATTTCTCTGGTTCTCTTTATGACAATAATTGAGAATATTTTCATTTTTGGTTAGAAAGGTCAGGTACAGTGAGTTATTTTCTTGTGGATTATTTAACTAAATCAAACCAAATAGAAAATATTCTCTTTCTAAGCATAGAATATTTTCCAGGGGAGGCAGAAAATAAAATATACTGAACAGCTGCAAATAGGACTGAGAAACACAGGGTGATGCTTTTAGTTTTGGGTTAAAGGTACTGAAAATATGTACACGTACCTGCTGTATTTTGCCCCTGAGCTGGCACTTCAACTCAAAAAATGGTGACAATCCAGGGGGGCGTTTGCTCCTCTTGCCCTCATCCAGGCATCAATTATTCTATCTATCTATCTATCTATCTATCTATCTATCTATCTAAGGTGCCTAATACACAATATCCCACAAATCAAATAAGAACTGCTAGCAATGTAGAAAAACAATAACTACAATCACAGACACTTGTTAAACACTCAAGCAAAACAGTTTATGTAAATGTTTGTAATTGTAAAGTATTCACATTACTGTTTTGTTATGGAGAGAATGAAAAGTGTCTCCAGGGACCGATTGTGTGTGCTCTAGGGTATTATTATTATTATTATTAATATTAATATTATTATTATCATTTATTTGTAGAGTATCAACAGGTTACGCAATGCTAAAGACATGGGTCTAATATGCAAGTTGACAGTTATGGGAGACAAAGGGATAGAGGGCCCTGCCAAGAGTTTCGCTGTTGTAAATCAGCTCTCATGAAGGTGATCTACAAAGCACCTTATCTCGTAGGCTTAAATGCTAAGGGAGTTCAAGTGGATAGCTAAAGGAGGAGAGGAACTAAGATAGAAAAATGTTAGTGTATATTATATGTATCCCTGAACAGTAGAGTCTTTAAGGAGTGCTTCAAAGTTTGAAAACTAGGGAAGAGTCGTGTAGAGCGAGGCAGAGAGTTCCACAAAATAGGTGCCAGTCTGGAGAAGTCATGAGCAGAGTGAAGCGAATAGGAGGGCGAGTATCTGGAGACTAGGTCGGAGATAAAGGGTGGAGCAGTGTTACTGAGAGCTTTAAAAGTTAGAGTCCGGATTTAATGTTTTATTCTGGAGGTTAGAGGAAGCCAGTGAAGGGACCGGCAGAGAGGTGCAGCAGATGAGGATCAATATGTAAGGAAGATTAGCCTGGCAGAGGCATTTATTATGGATTGTAAGGGAGATAGATGGCAGCTAGGGAGGCGGGAGAGGATGGAGTTGCAATAGTCAAGACGGGAAATGATGAGAGAGTGGATTAAAGTCTTAGTTGTGTCTTGTGTGAGGAAGTGGCAAATTTTGGAGATGTTTTTAAGGTCGAGGCGGCAAGAATTGGCCAAAGACTGGATGTGGGGAGTGAAAGAGAGATCTGAGTCAATTATTCAAGAAATGTTAGTAAAAAAGCGGCTTGAATGGACAGTTTGTAGTTCATATGTACAAAAAGTTACTGTTAAGGGAATATGAAACCCAAAACATTTTTTTCATGATTCCAATGATAGCAAGCGATTTTAAACAACTTTCCAATTTACTTCTATTATCACATTTGCTTTATTCTTTTGTATCCTTTGTTGACTTAACAGCAGTGCACTATTGGTACCTTGCTGAACACCTCTGGTGGTGAACCAATAACAAGAGGCATATATGTGGAGCCACCAGTCAACAGTACTCCCAGTACTGCATTGCTGCCCCTGAGCCTACCTAGGGATACATTTCAACAAAGGATACCAAGAGATAGTAGAAGCAAATTGGAAATTTGTTTTATTCCATGCTCTATCTGAACAATGAAAATTAAATTTTGACTTTACATTCCCTTTAATGCACATAAGCAAATGGAATTATACTTACATTTTTGTTTGTCAGTGTTTTCAGAATTTCATATTTTCCCAAAAGCTACAAGAAACCTCTAGTTGCCTATCACCTAGATTACGAGTTTTGAGCGCTATAAGGAAAGTAAAGAATGCAACAAAAGTTGCGTTATTTAACCCCCTATAGCGCTGCCATTACAAGTTTAAAAAAACCCGGCTTGCGTGGGCGATATGGAGATTTTGAGCTCCATACCTCACCAAAAATAAGCAGTGTTTTAACGTGCTTGTGCACGCTTTCCCCATAGACATCAATGGGGAGAGCCAGCAAAAAAAAGTCTAACACCTGCGATCGCGGAAACAAAAGCTCCATAACGCAGCCCCATTGATGTCTATGGGGAAAAAGAAAATGCAGTTTAAACCTAACACCCTAACATAAACCCTGAGTCATAACACCCCTAATCTGCTGCCCCTGACATCAACGACGACTGCCTACAGTTATTAAACTCCTAATCTGCCGCTCCCGATATCGCCACCCCTAAATAAAATTATTAACCACTAATGTGCCGCTCCCGATATCGGCACCACTATACTTAAGTTATTAACCCCTATTCCACCGCTCCCCAACATCGCCACAACTAAATAAAGCTATTAACTCCTAAACCTCTGGCCTCCCACATCACTGCCACTAAATAAACATATTAACCCCTAAACCGCCAGCCCCCCACATCACAACAACCTAAATTAAACTATATTAACCCCTAAACCTAACCCTAATGTAACCCTAACACCCCCTAACTTTAACATAATTAAATTAGATCTAAATTAAATTAACAATTATTAACTAAATAATTTCATTTAAAACTAAATGCATACTTTTCTGTGAAATTAAACCTAAGCTAGCTACAATATAACTAATAGTTATATTGTAGCTAGCTTCCGTTTTTTTTTTTTGATGTTTTTTTTTTAAACAATCTTTCTTGGTACAGAAACGTCAGTGAAATAACATAACAAGTAATATACATGAACAATTAAAGTTATCTCTTCTCAGTGGATGGATAATTGACCATCAAGTCTCATACATCAGCAGGTAATAGTTGTATATTACATAGTTATCAATAATTTGAGAATCTCATTTTGTAATATATATAGCATTTAACAGTGGTTAGTACGATGGTAATACGTGAACCAACTGATATAGGAAACAATATTTCTCTGAAAATGATAACCACAGAAGTGATGTATTCACAGTGAAATATATCAGGATGAAGCGGAAATGGTTAGAGAAATGTTCAGCGGGTAAACACTGCTATAAGTATAGGGTGAGGGACGGAGAGGGGAATGTTGAGAGCGAAAGGGAGCAAACAAAATAATAGTCTATCTTGAGGTGATAGTGTATCACTTAAGCTGTAATAGTACAGAGAGTGAAGGATGGGCTAAATTTAGAAGTGTAGGTAATAAGGAATTATTATACAGTGGAAATAGTAATGAGAGAAACCTCATACCTCTAGGAGATCTAACACCGAAACATAGTGGAGTGCTGGTTATTAGTTTTTTGACATAGAATATCTTGGCACACTTTTTTACCTAAAAAAATCCTGTGTCACACCACCATCCCAAAATGTAAAAAAAAATCACACATTGTAGCCTAATACAGTATATATATATATATATATATATATATATATATATATATATATACACACATACTGTATGTATTGTGCTGTGATGCCATGCCTCCTACAAACTATACGTGACATATTGACATTCATTCACAAACAATCATAATGATTGTCTGTGAATGAATGTCAATATGTCATGGTTGTACATGATGCCTGCCTGTCTGCCTGATGAGCCTGTCACATACCTCTCAATATTTAAAAATTTGAAAGAGGGACAACCCTGCATTGGGAATCAAAAAACAAGCAAAATTTAAAAAAAATGTCACACTGTTGTCAGTCTGCCGTGGCACACCTGAGGATCTCTCACGGCACACTAGTGTGCCGCGGCACACTGGTTGAAAAACACTGTCTTACATTATTAACACTAAACCAGGAAACCTATTATTAAACCAAAGGTGTTGGTGCACAAATTAAGGAACTTAAATCATAAGATATATACTTTTATAGCTGCAAGTCATATACATCTTTGCCCGTGCATGTCCAAAACATTATATCTCCACTAGTCTCCCACCACATGCTGAATATAGCAGACATACAGTAGCTAGCTCTAACCTCAAGAGGAGAAAGTGAAACAAGGCATATATATAACATAAAGAAACACATGTTAGTTATATAATATCACTCATGTAACCCACGTCCTTATAGGAAATAGGAGATAGCATAGACAGGTTAACTTGTAAACTAATCTAGGAGGAGCTGTATATACATGACCTCAGGAATAAGGTATAGTAAGCTAAATTTAGGCCAATTATGGTAGGATGCTATAGCACTGATGAAAAGTTACATATCTATTATTATGAGAATATCTAGTTAGATAGAGTGACCCCCCCCCCCTGTCCCGGTCGCAGACAGGCGATCCCATATATATTTGTTCAAAGTAACCAAGAGTGCCTAACTCCCACCATTTTAATGTAAACAGCACCTACTATAGCAGAATTAAAACATTATAGGGAATTTTACAGTGTAGCTGAGGGGGAAGGTATAGTTATAGGACCACTAAAGATCATACAACAAAGATGGGCTACATAATGGTCTCTGTTTACCTCGCTCCAAATCCGGGTTGAGGCAATGAGGAATCTGCTGTAAATCACAAATACTTGGGGAGAATTAAAATAAATCTGGTCATATGTTTGTAATAATTCCTAATGGACTTAAATATAAAAAGAGGACCATAATCTGCTTAACTGATTGTAAGTATCAACTAAGAGAAGTAAAGTGTTGTAATGAGGTAAATAACTATCTTCAAGAACTGTAATATCAGAATCATACTTAAACATTATTCCACAAGAGTAGTATATAAACAAATTAACCTCTATACAGAGACAAGTAACTAGGTTGTACCTTTTGGAGTCAAAACCAACAATAAACAATACAAATTGAGATGAGTTTTACAATGTTACTATAGATATAGAGTTGACTATTAGGGAAAGCAGAGTAACTGTGTTAAGGTCTCACTCCCCTATTTTTCCTAGCAACAACCCAGTAGCTCAGGAAATTGTTCACATGAGGTAAACTTATCGTCCAGACTTTTGTAGATCATACATGCAACTTCATGTTGCCCAACAGGTACCTCACACTGGGTTGTAGAAACATTCAGAAGGCGCAACCTCCAGGATCCCAATGTGGTTGCATAGTCACCATGAACTTTAAGCCAGGGATTACCCCTTTCTGTCGCTCTAGTGTCAGTAGGAGTCAGAGGCGGGTTAGCAGGGCTAGATATGACTTTTAAATTAGGTAAGTTCGCTTTTCAGTTTCTTGAAGTCAGATGCCACAATAGCATATGAGTCGCGGGCAGAAGCCTTCACCCCCACATCATGGGTATTGTTTTGTAAAGTCTCAGTATCAAGCTGATGTAACTGCTTACTGGAGCTCTCTCAGGTGTCACAATGTCTCCTCCTATGTCCAGGGGCTCAGCAGGATTGCTGTGTGTTGACAATTTTGTAAGATCAACATCCTGGGAACTAACACTATATAGCAGGGTATACTCCTCATAGCTCTGACAATATTTTGCCTTCCGCCGTTTGCGCCATGTTGCAAGCACCCTACAGGGTTCAGGATATTTTCTGAAGCTCACAGGTCTATCATATGCTGCCATACGAACACTTGATCCCTGGAGTGTATTTAGCCCTGAATCGTTATCTCCACACGAGACCCATTCAGTTGCGAGGGCAGATCGAAGCTCACAGAAGTGCATAGCACTGCGACTTGTTGTAAGTTGCGTATAACCTCTGCCTCCATGTTTGTTAAAGCCTTGTATTGTGTTTTGTCTTCGATGCTGGTGGAATCCCTCCTGAACTGAACACGGTATATAGCTGTATGTGGTGCTTGCGATCCTTGTCGCATGGTCTATGTGCCATGATGCAGTTGTCGATTTTGCAGCTATCTGGAACTCTTATTCTGGTGTTGTTCCCCCTGTGCACAGCGTGGTTTAATTCTTATCAGTCAGAGTCTTGGAGGTTATGTTTTGATAATCTAAGGCATTAGTTGCAGCCATGTGACACCGGTGGCAGAGAAGGCCTCAGACCACGTCTTTCAGTTGAGCTTGTTGCCGCTGAGATAAAGTTGGCTCAGGTGCTCCATGGTATGCTGAGGTATTAACACACATTGATTACCCTTCTAGGATGTGTATCTAGGCTGTTTTTATAACATTTAAGCCAGCTTGGAACAGGAGCCTCAGTAAGATGCGACAGGTAAGTTTGTATTTATTTTAACTAGGTAAACTAGTTAGTAAATAGTTATTAACTATTTACTAGCTACCTAATTAAAATAAATACAAACTTACCTGTGAAATAAAACCTAACTACCTTACACTAAAACCTACCATTACAAAAAATAAAAAAATAGCATTACAAAAAATAAAAAAACCTTCCATTACAAAAAAAACTAAGGGCCTTTTGTAGGGCATTGCCCTAAGTTAAACAGCTATTTTGCTAAAAAAAAAAAAAATACATTACACAAAATAACAAACAAATTATCAAAAATAAAAAAAATATGGGGGGCGTGTCTGACCAGGGCTGAGATGGCTGCTTTTTTACATGGCTGAAAAAAAAAATCCACTATTTATCACTCAGAAGATCTGTAATCTGAGGCAATTCTTAACAATAAAATGGAGCCCAAGACATGCTGAGCAGATCACAATGCTTTTTAAGAGAGATTTCAGCCTGGGACACCTTAATTGATGAAGTGCGTAGCGGAGGCCATCTAACGGCCTAGGCCTTCATCCAGCCCTCGCCATATTCCTGAGGACACATGATCAACAGCTGTATATTCTGTACACTTTTTAACAATCAATACAAGCTACAACCCCTTCTCAGTAATTTACTTTATGGGGTATACAGAGCAATCCTTGTTATCTGTTTTAGACCGCATGCTGTGTGATCACTTTACCCACATGGCAACCCATCTGAAGGCAGCGTGGGGAAGCACCGACAAGTGTGAGATGGTAGACCCTGCAATAGAATCCCATACGGAGCTACAGTTGGAGAGGGGATCCATGGAACCGGAATATATAGAGACTCCTGAAATGTCCGAAATCCCACTAACTTGCTTACTGATATTTATGTCAGAAGTGCTGCCCTCTGAGGTTGCAGGTGGAGTGGATGCGATGAGAAAAGATCTGGAGCAAGAGGTGGGGCGTGGTGTTATACTGTGCGACATGACTGGAGACGCGACTGGAGGCCTTACTTTGACCAGATATGTGAAGGTGGATGGTGGAACAGAAGAGATGTTGTTCAGGCTACATTTTTTTGCCCACGGCCGGTACTGCAAGCTATTGTTTAGCTGATCAGCAAAAGGAACAGTTGAAGATTGCCAGTGCTTCAGCTGTAGCCCTGAGCTGCCTTCTTGTGAGTTCCCTAGCTTTGATTATTCTGAGCCATCAATGATTTTGGGACAGATCCAGCATTGGATAAAATCTACAGCAGCGGGGTCTATGAGAACCCTATCTAACATTGAAGTACAGAGTGGGTTTAAGCCTAAACAGTCTACATTGCATAGTCCCTTAAAACACACAGTACTCCTCTTGGTCCTGCTTACCTCTATCAGAATTGTGGCTACAAGCTTATGCGTTCTGTTCTCCTTTGAATTATATATGCAAACATTTGCCCTGCTAGTAATGCATAGAGACTTCACTGTGTAGCTGCTATGTTTGCACTGTATGGGTGGTATTTCTGTTTTCATATATAGACTGTCTGGTGCTCCTATTATGTGCTTTATTGAATTCGCTTGTTCCAGGTGTTCTGATCAATGAGATATGGTTTGGGTGGTATTTCTGTTTTCATATATAGACTGAACTGCCTTTTATTAAGCTACATCACCAATTTAGTTTGATACCATGGATATAGCAGAGATAAATAATAGTGTGAGTATTCAGCAGTTTTTTTACTATATCGCTTGTTCCAGGTGTTCTGATCAATGAGATATGGTTTACACACCTATATTTCTTGAAAGCCTCTCCCTCTGATACTATAGATTAACATTGTGCTGTCGGCGGCTGGGACAGCATAAAACACCTTCTCTGTAAAAGTTAGAGGGAGCTTTACTAACTATGCACAAATAGGACTCTATTCAGAACAAATATACAGCCAGATTGCGAGTTTTGCGTTAGAAGCTGTGCGGTGCTAATGAGCAGTTTTGTCTCACCGCTCACTTACCTACAGCGCTGGTATTACGGGTTTTTACAAAACCGGCATTAAAAGGCAAGAAGTGAGCGTTGAGCAAAATTGTGCTCCATACTGCACTTCAATACCAGTGCTTCATAAGTCAGCGGTGAGCTGGTCGTATGTGCTTGTGCACGATTTCCCCATAGGTATCAACGGGGAGAGCCGGCTGAGAAAAAAGTCTAACACCTGCAAAAAAGCAGCGTAAAACTCAGTAACGCAGCCCCATTGATTCCTATGGGGAAATAAAATTTATGTTTACACCTAACATCCTAACATGAACCCCGAGTCTAAACACCCCTAATCTTATACTTATTAACCCCTAATCCGCAGCCCCCGACATCGCTGACACCTACATTATATTTTTTAACCCCTACCGCTCCGGACATCGCCACCACTTTAATAAACATATTAACCCCTAAACCGCTGCACTCCCACCTCGCAAACATTAGTTAAATATTATTAACCCCTAATCTGCTGTCCCTAACATCGCCGCCACCTACCTACATTTATTAACACCTAACCTGCTGCCCCCAACGTCGCCGCCACTATACTAAATGTATTAACCCCTAAACCTAAGTCTAACCCTAACACCCCCTAACTTTAATATAATTACAATTAATCTAAATAAAAATTAAAATTATGACCTAAATAATTCCTATTTGAAACAAAATACTTACCTGTAAAATAAACCCTAAGATAGCTACAATATAACTAATAGTTACATTGTAGCTAGCTTAGGGTTTATTTTTATTTTACAGGCAAGTTTGTATTTATTTTAACTAGGAAGACTAGTTATTGAATAGTTATTAACTATTAAATAACTACCTAGCTAAAATAAATACAAAAGTACCTGTAAAATAAAACCTAACCTAAGTTACACTAACACCTAACATTACACTACAATTAACTAAATGACCTAAATTAAATACAATTAAATAAATTAAATACAATTAGCTAAAGTACAAAAACAAACAAACACTAAACTACAGAAAATAAAAACAAATTACAGATCTTTAAACTAATTACACCTAGTCTAATAGCCCTATAAAAATAAAAAAGCCCCCAAAAAAAAAAAAAAAAACCCTAGCCTAAACTAAACTATCAAAACTGGCCTTTTGCGGGGCACTGCTCTTTTACCTGTAAAAAATAAATAATACAAACACCCCCCCAACAGTAAAACCCACCACCCACACAACAAACCCCTGAAATAAAAACCTAACTAAAAAACCTAAGCTTCCCATTGCCCTGAAAAGGGCACTTGGATGGGCATTGCCCTTAAAAGGGCAGTTAGCTCTTTTGCGGCCCAAAGCCCTAACCTAAAAATAAAACCCACCCAATAAACCCTTAAAAAAACCTAACACTAACCCCCTGAAGATCGACTAACTGTTCTGAAGACCGGACATCCATCCTCAAGGAAGCGGCAGAAGTCTTCATGCAACCAGGCCGAAGTCTTCAACGAAGCCGGGAGAAGTCTTCATCCAAGCCAGGCAAAGTGGTCCTCCAGACGGGCAGAAGTCTTCATCCAGACGGCATCTTCTATCTTCATCCATCCGAAGCGGAGCGGCTCCATCTTCAAGACATCCGACGCGGAGCACCCTCTTCATCCGGAGTCTTCTTACTGAATGAAGATAGCTTTAAGTGATGTCATCCAAGATGGCGTCCCTTAGATTCCGATTGGCTGATAGAATTCTTTCAGCCAATTGGAATTAAGGTAGAAAAAATCCTATTGGCTGATGCAATCAGCCAATAGGATTGAGCTTGCATTCTTTTGGCTGTTCCAATCAGCCAATAGAATGCAAGCTCAATCCTATTGGCTGATTGGATCAGCCAATAGGATTGAACTTCAATCCTATTGGCTGATTGCCTCAGCCAATAGGATTTTTTCTAACTCAATTCCAGCCAATCGGAATCTAAGGGATGCCATCTTGGATGATGTCACCTAATGATGTACCTTCATTCAGTAAGAAGACTCCGGATGAAGAGGATGCTCCGCGTCGGATGTCTTGAAGATGGAGCCGCTCCGCGTCAGATGGATGAAGATAGAAGATGCCGTCTGGAGGACCACTTCTGCCCGTCTGGAGGACCACATCTCCCAGCTTTGTTGAGGTCATCTTGCCGCTTGGATGAAGACTTCTCCCGGTAAGTGAATCTTCGGGGGTTGGTGTTAAGATTTTTTTACGGGTGTATTGGGTGGGTTTATTTTTTAGGTTAGGGCTTTGGGCTGCAATAGAGCTAAATTCCCTTTTTAGGGCAATGCCCATACAAATGCCCTTTTCAGGGCAATGGGGAGCTTTGATTTTTTTAGTTAGGTTTTTATTTGGGGGGTTTGTTGTGTGGGTGGTGGGTTTTACTGTTGGGGGGGGTTGTATTTATTTTTTACAGGTAAAAGAGCTGATTACTTTGGGGCAATGCCCCACAGAAGGCCCTTTTAAGGGCTATTGATAGTTAAGTTTAGGCTAGGTTTTTTTTTTTGGGGGGGGGGCTTTTTTGTAATTTTATAGGGCTATTAGATTAGGTGTAATTAGTTTAAAGATCTGTAATATGTTTTTTAATTTAGTGTTTGTTTTTTTGTACTTTAGCTAATTGTATTTAATGTATTTAATTGTATTTAATTTAGGTCATTTATTTAATGGTAGTGTAGTGTTAGGCGTTAGTGTAACTTAGGTTAGGTTTTATTTTACAGGTACTTTTGTATTTATTTTAGCTAGGTAGTTATTAAATAGTTAATAATTATTTAATAACTATTCTACCTAGTTAAAATAAATACAAACTTGCCTGTAAAATAAAAATAAACCCTAAGCTAGATACAATGTAATTATTAGTTATATTGTAGCTAGCTTAGGGTTTATTTTATAGGTATTTAGTTTTAAATATGAATTATTTAGTTAATGATAGTAATTTTATTTAGATTTATTTAAATTATATTTAAGTTAGGGGGTGTTAGGGTTAGGGTTAGACTTAGGTTTAGGGGTTAATAAATTTAGAATAGTGGCGGCGACGTTGGGGTCGGCAGATTAGGGATTAATAAGTGTAGGTAGGTTGCGGCGACATTGGGGGTGGCAGATTAGGGGTTAATAAAAATGTAGGTGTCGGCGATGTTGGGGGCAGCAGATTAGGGGTTAATAAGTATAATGTAGATGGCGGCGATGTCCAGAATGGCAGATTAGGGGTTAATAATTTTATTTTAGTGTTTGCGATGCGGGAGGGCCTCGGTTTAGGGGTAAATATGTAGTTTTTGGGTGTTTAGTGTACTTTTTAGCACTTTAGTTATGAGTTTTATGCTACAGTGTTGTTCCATAAAACTCTTAACTACTGACTCTAAAATGCGTTATGGATCTTGGAGGTAGAGGCTGTACCGCTCACTTTTTTGCCTCCCAGGACAGACTCGTAATACCAGCGCTATGGAAATCCCATAGAAAAAAGGTATGGCCAAAGAAGTGAGCGGTGCTCCTAAACCTGCAAGACTTGTAATAGCAGCGCTAGTGAAAAAGCAGCGTTAGGACTAGTGATGTCGCGAACAGTTCGCCGGAGAACAGTTCCCGGTGACCTTAGCTTGTTCGCGTTCGCTGCGGTGGGCGAACATATGCAATGTTCGATCCGCCCCCTATTCGTCATCAGTGAGTAAACTTTGACCCTGTATCTCACAGTCTGCAGACACATTACAGCCAATCAGCAGCAGACACTGCCTCCCAGACCCTCCCAGCTCCTGGGCAGCAGCCATTTTAGATTCATTCTGATCCTGCATTCTTAGTGAGAGGAGTGATAGTGCTGCTGCTGCTGATTTTTTAGGGAAATTGATAGCTAGGCTAGTGTATTCAGTGTCCACTACAGTCCTGAAGGACTCATCTGATCTCTGCTGTAAGGACAGCACCCCAAAAAGCTAGAACTTCAGTCATTTTTTTTTTTTTTTTGTAATCTAATTGCATTTGCCTGCCTCTCAGCCTGTGTGTGAGGCTCACAGCATATACTGTGCCTACTTGCTCACTGCCACCACTCATATCTGGTGTAACATTAGTGTAACTTTAAAAAAAAAAAAACTTTTACATTAGTTTGCTAGTGTAATCTAATTTCAGTTGCCAGCAGGCCTGTGTATCAGGCTCACAGCATATACTGTGCCTAATTGCTCTGTGCCACCACTCATATCTGTTGTAACAGTAGTGTAATTTTTTTTTAAAAAAAACTTTTACATCAGTCTGCTAGTGTTATTTAATTTTAGTTGACAGGCCAGCCTGCCACTAGTGCCAGCCTGTGTATCAGGCTCACAGCATATACTGTGCCTAATTGCTCTGTGCCACCACTCATATCTGGTGTAACATTAGTATAATTTTTTTTAAAAAAAACTTTTACATCAGTCTGCTAGTGTAATCTAATTTCAGTTGACAGGCCAGCCTGCCACTGCCAGCCTCAGTGCCACCATTCATATCTGGTGTAACATTAGTGTAAAAATTTTTTAAAAAAACTTTTACATCAGTCTGCTAGTGTTATTTAATTGTAGTTGCCAGGCCAGCCTGCCACTAGTGCCAGCCTGTGTGTCAGACTCACAGCATATACTGTGCCTACTTCCATCCTCAGTGCCACCACTCATATCTGTTGTAACATTAGTGTAACTTTAAAAAAAACAAAAAAACTTTTACATCAGTCTGCTAGTGTTATTTAATTTTAGTTGCCAGGCCAGCCTGCCACTAGTGCCAGCCTGTGTGTCAGGCTCACAGCATATACTGTGCCTACTTCCATCCTCATTGCCACCACTCATATCTGTTGTAACATTAGTGTACATTTTTTTTTAAAAAAACTTTTACATCAGTCTGCTAGTGTTATTTTATTTTAGTTGCCAGGCCAGCCTGCCACTAGTGCCAGCCTGTGTGTCAGGCTCACAGCATATACTGTGCCTACTTCCATCCTCAGTGCCACCACTCATATCTGTTGTAACATTAGTGTAATTTTTTTTTTAAAAAACTTTTACATCAGTCTGCTAGTGTTATTTAATTTTAGTTGCCAGGCCAGCCTGCCACTAGTGCCAGCCTAAAATCAGACTCTGCATCAACTATGTAATATTCCGTGGGAGTTTTGTCATGGATCCCCCTCCGGCATGCCACAGTCCAGGTGTTAGTCCCCTTGAAACAACTTTTCCATCACTATTGTGGCCAGAAAGAGTTCCTGTGGGTTTTAAAGTTTGCCTGCCTATTGAAGTCAATGGCGGTTCGCCTGGTTTGCCGGTTCGTTAACAGTAGCGGATGTTCGAGTCCGCCATCCGCAAACCGAAATTTTTAGGTTTGCGCCATCACTAGTTAGGACCTGTTAACGCTGCATTTTCAGCCTAATGCACAACTCGTAATCTATCTGATAGCCTTTCATCAAGCTAACCTGGAAAAATTGTTTCTCACATTAGAGTAAAACACTCCTAACCAGTTATTATAAAGCTTTTTATAGATAACAAATGTGTTGCTGCAAATCCCTAAATGCCTCTCAACCTTAAGCAACCCTAAATGCTGTCCAATTGGGAAAAGCAATAATCAGAGTTCCCCTCATATGTTGCCCTGAGATACCCCCGATAAGAGATTTTTCCAACCAGCAACTTTGATTCAGCTAGCATTGAATTCCCTGAGAACGTATTATCAGCTAATAATTCCTAAACTACCTGGTGCATCCCCTGATTATATGGGACCTATATGTTATACTTTCTTTTTAATACTATGGTCTCTAGCTACTGATTACTTATATATAGTGATGAAGGCTTAAATATGAATAAGACACTCTCCATATTTTTAATCACACACTTAATTAAACTACCAGTGAAGACTACTTAGCCTGAAGAACATAGCCCTTTGTTTTATGTGCGTGACAAATATTATGAAGGTAAATGGCTGAGCATTCAATATATTTGTAATGTATTCATTTTTTTTTATTGTGAGCATTCAAAGCATCATACTTCATCAACTTGCAGGTTTAACTAGCCATACTACTTTTAATATGTTCTAAATATAAGTAAAGAAAAAATAGTCACATAACCTTACAAGTGAAAGCAGCCAATTAATCAGTTTATTCTACTTCTGTGCTCAGTGATGATTATATTATCGAGATAGGTGTCAACTTTATACTTGTCTACCAGTTGTTATTGAGTTTATATATTACTCCAAGCTTTACTACTACTGTTTTGATCCAAAAGTGATCCCCTATGTTCCAGTTACCTTACTTAAAGTTCTCTAGAGTAAGTTTGGGTTCAAAAGTGACCCAGTGAGCCAGCTATAAGGTTTTGTTATAAATATTATATTATAAAATTGTAAAACTGAGGTTTCTGATATCAAATGTTACCTAGTAATTGCAGGTTTAACATTTTGTATAAATTGAAACTTACCTATCTGTATCATACTAATTGAATATCCACTATTACATGCAATATTATAAAACCTGCTGCATATATATATATATGAGTGTATGTTTGTGTAACATTTGAATATTTGTCTATATGTCTTAACAATGACCAACCTCAATAAATTTTTTTATAAAAAATAAAATAAAAAATGATTCCTATTCTAATACTCATAAAAACCCCTACCGCAAAATAAAAAACCTAATCTAGAATAAGCTACCAATGGCCCTTAAAAGGGCCTTTTGTAGGGTATTGCCCTAAAGAAATCAGCTCTGTTTATGAAATAAAAATATACCCACTAACATTACAAACCCCAACCCACAAAATAAAAAAAAAACTATCTAAAACGCCTAAGCTACCCATTGCTCTGAAAAGAGCATTTGTATGGGCATTGCCCTTAAAAGGGCATTTAGTTCTTTTACTGCCCAGACCCTTAAATAAAAAATAAAACCCACCAAATAAACCCTTAAAAAAGCCTAACACTAACCCCCGACGATTCATTTACAGTTTTTGAAGCCCCGCTTGAACGATCTTCATCCCAGCGTTGAAGTCCTCATCCAGGCGGCGAGAAGTCTTCATCCTGGCGGCGAAGTCCTGATCCAAGCGGCGAGAAGTCTTCCTCCAGACGGCCTCTTCAATCTTCATCTAGGCGGCATCTTCTATCTTGATCACAGAGGTGCGGAGCGGGTCCACCCTGAAGACATCCTGCGCCGATCATCCTCTTCATACAGTCGCCGCCGTACACTGAATCTTCAATGTAAGGGACGCGATTCAAGATGGCGTCCCTTGCATTACTATTGACTGAAAAATTTGAATCAGCCAATAGGAATTAGGGATGCCAAAATCCTATTGACTGTTCAAATCATTGAAGATTCAGGGGGGTAGTTATCAAGCCGTCTACTTTTCTGCCTTCGCCGGCCCAATACACCCGCCTAAGCTCGCCTACCTTCGCCACCACGGACCTTGAATACGTTCGCCTAAGTTATCAAAAAAAGCTGTCAAAAAGCCGCGGGGCGATGAGCAGCGGACTGTGAGAGTTATCACTCATCCGATCTCGCTGCCCTTCGGCTTTTTCCCAGCTTTATTGCTAGCCTGTCACTAAGCACTCACACTAAACTACACTGTTCTATCCCTATACCGGCGCCCCCGGAGCCCCCCGCAACTAAATAAAGTTACTAACCCCTAAACCGCCGCTCCTAGACCCTGCCGCAACTCTTATAAATGTATTAACCCCTAAACCGCCGCTCCTAGACCCTGCCGCAACTCTTATAAATGTATTAACCCCTAAACCGCCGCTCCTAGACCCTGCCGCAACTCTTATAAATGTATTAACCCCTAAACCGCCACTCCCGGACACCGCTGCCACCTACATTATACCTAGTAACCCCTATCCTGCCCCCCCTACACCGTCGCCCTCTATAATAAAGTTATTAACCCCTCTCCTGCTGATCCCGCACCTCTCCGCAACTAAATAAATAGTTTAACCCCTAAACCGCTGCTCCCTGAACCTGCCGCAACCTATATTAAACCTATTAACCCCTATCCTGCCCCCCCTACACCGTCGCCACCTATAATAAATTTATTAACCCCTATCCTGCCCCCCACTACGCCGCCGCCACTGTAATAAAATTATTAACCCATAAACCTAAGTCTAACCCTAACGCCCCCCTAACTTAAATATTAATTAAATCAATCTAAATAATATTTTTATTATTAACTAAATTAATCCTATTTAAAACTAAATACTTACCTATAAAATAAACCCTAATATAGCTACAATATAAATAATAATTATATTCTAGCTATCTTAGGATTTATTTTTATTTTACAGGTACCTTTCAATTTATTTTAACTAGGTACAATAGCTATTAAATAATTATTAACTATTTAATAGCTTACCTAGCTAAAATAAACTGAAATTTACCTGTAAAATAAATCCTAACCTAAGTTACAATTACACCTAACACTACACTATACTGTAATAAATTATTCCTATTTAAAACTAAATACTTACCTGTAAAATAAACCCTAATATAGCTACAATATAAATAATAATTATATTGTAGCTATCTTAGGATTTATATTTATTTTACAGGTAACTTTGTATTTATTTTAGCTAGTTTGAATAGTTATTAAATAGTTATTAACTATTTAATAACTACCTAGCTAAAAGAAATACAAAATTACCGGTAAAATAAATCCTAACCTAACTTACAATTAAACCTAATACTACACTATCATTAAATTAATTAAATAAATTACCTACAAATAACTACAATTAAATACAATTACATAAACTAACTAAAGTACAAAAAATAAAAAAAGCTAAGTTACAAAAAATAAAAAAATAAGTTACAAACATTTTAAAAATATTACAACAATTTTACTTACACCTAATCTAAGCCCCCTAATAAAATAACAAACCCCCCAAAATAAAAAAATGCCCTACCCTATTCTAAATTAAATAAAGTTCAAAGCTCTTTTACCTTACCAGCCCTTAAAAGGGCCATTTGTGGGGGCATGCCCCCAAAAGTTCAGCTCTTTTGCCTGTAAAAGAAAAATACAACCCCCCCCAACATTAAAACCCACCACCCACATACCCCTAATCTAACCCAAACCCCCCTTACAAAAACCTAACACTAATCCCCTGAAGATCATCCTACCTTGTCTTCACTCAGCCGAGCAGCGATGGAACCGAAGTGGACATCCGGAGCGGAAGAAGTTAATCCTCCAAGCTGCGCTGAAGAAATCTTCCATCCGATGAAGTCATCATCCAGGCGGCGCTGAAGAAGTCTTTGATCCGGTCGATGTCATCTTCCAAGAGGCGCTGAAGAGGTCTTCTATCCGGGCTATGTCATCTTCCAAGCTGGGTCTTGAATCTTCCCACCGCCGACGCGGAACCTCCTTCTTCACCGACGGACTACGACGAATGAAGGCTCCTTTAAGGGACGTCATCCAAGATGGCGTCCCCTCAATTCCGATTGGCTGATAGGATTCTATCAGCCAATCGGAATTAAGATAGGAAAAATCTGATTGGCTGATGGAATCAGCCAATCAGATTGAGCTCGCATTCTATTGGCTGTTCCGATCAGCCAATAGAATGCAAGCTCAATCTGATTGGCTGATTCCATCAGCCAATCAGATTTTTCCTACCTTAATTCCGATTGGCTGATAGAATCCTATCAGCCAATCGGAATTGAGGGGACGCCATCTTGGATGACGTCCCTTAAAGGAGCCTTCATTCGTTGTAGTCCGTCGGTGAAGAAGGAGGTTCCGCGTCGGCGGGAGGAAGATTCAAGACCCGGCTTGGAAGATGACATCGCCCGGATAGAAGACCTCTTCAGCGCCTCTTGGAAGATGACATCGGCCGGATCAAAGACTTCTTCAGCGCCGCCTGGATGATGACTTCATCGGATGGAAGATTTCTTCAGCGCCGCTTGGAGGATTAACTTCTTCCGCTCCGGATGTCCACTTCGGTTCCATCGCTGCTTGGCTGAGTGAAGACAAGGTAGGATGATCTTCAGGGGATTAGTGTTAGGTTTTTGTAAGGGGGGTTTGGGTTAGATTAGGGGTATGTGGGTGGTGGGTTTTAATGTTGGGGGGGTTGTATTTTTCTTTTACAGGCAAAAGAGCTGAACTTTTGGGGGCATGCCCCCACAAATGGCCCTTTTAAGGGCTGGTAAGGTAAAAGAGCTTTGAACTTTATTTAATTTAGAATAGGGTAGGGCATTTTTTTATTTTGGGGGGTTTGTTATTTTATTAGGGGGCTTAGATTAGGTGTAAGTAGCTTAAAATTGTTGTAATATTTTTAAAATGTTTGTAACTTATTTTTTTATTTTTTGTAACTTAGCTTTTTTTATTTTTTGTACTTTAGTTAGTTTATGTAATTGTATTTAATTGTAGTTATTTGTAGGTAGTTTATTTAATTAATTTAATGATAGTGTAGTATTAGGTTTAATTGTAACTTAGGTTAGGATTTATTTTACAGGTAATTTTGTATTTCTTTTAGCTAGGTAGTTATTAAATAGTTAATAACTATTTAATAACTATTCTAACTAGCTAAAATAAATACAAAGTTACCTGTAAAATAAATATAAATCCTAAAATAGCTAGAATATAATTATTATTTATATTGTAGCTATCTTAGGGTTTATTTTACAGGTAAGTATTTAGTTTTAAATAGGAATAATTTATTAAAGTATAGTGTAGTGTTAGGTGTAATTATAACTTAGGTTAGGATTTATTTTACAGGTAAATTTCAGTTTATTTTAGCTAGGTAAGTTATTAAATAGTTAATAACTATTTAATAGCTATTGTACCTAGTTAAAATAAGTTGAAAGGTACCTGTAAAATAAAAATAAATCCTAAGATAGCTAGAATATAATTATTATTTATATTGTAGCTATATTAGGGTTTATTTTAAATGTAAGTTTTTAGTTTTAAATAGGATTAATTTAGTTAATAATAAAAATATTATTTAGATTGATTTAATTAATATTTAAGTTAGGGGGGCGTTAGGGTTAGACTTAGGTTTATGGGTTAATAATTTTATTACAGTGGCGGCGGCGTAGTGGGGGGCAGGATAGGGGTTAATAAATTTATTATAGGTGGCGACGGTGTAGGGGGGGCAGGATAGGGGTTAATACATTTAATATAGGTTGCGGCGGGTTCAGGGAGCGGCGGTTTAGGGGTTAATGCATTTATTATAGTTGCGGTGGGTTCCGGAAGCGGCGGTTTAGGGGTTAATATGTATAGAGTAGCTTGCGGTGGGCTCCGGGAGCGGCGGTTTAGGGGGTAATAATTTTATTTAGTTGCGGCGGTGTAGGGGGGGACAGATAAGTGGTGTTTAGACTCGGGGTACATGTTAGGGTGTTAGGTGCAGACAGCTCCCATAGAAATCAATGGGATGTCTGTCAGCAGCGAACTTGTACTTTCGCTATGGTCAGACTCCCATTGATTCCTATGGGATCCGCCGCCTCCAGGGGTGGCGGTTTGAAAACCAGGTACGCTGGGCCGTAAAAGTGCCGAGCGTACCTGCTAGTCATTTGATAACTAGCAAAAGTAGTGAGAATGTGCCGCACTTGTGTGCGGAACATCTGGAGTGACGTAAGAATCGATCTGTGTCGGACTGAGTCCGGCGGATCGAAGCTTACGTCACAAAATTCTACTTTTGCCGGTCTCGAGCCTTTGATAACTAAGGCGAATCAGCCTCGCCACAAATATGCTGCGGAATTCCAGCGTATTTGAGGTTGACGGCTTGATAACTACCCCCCTCAGTGTACGGCGGCGACTGTATGAAGAGGATGCTCCAAGCCAGATGTCTTCCGGATGGACTCGCTCTGCACCTCCGGAATCAAGATAGAAGATGCCGCCTTGATGAAGATTGAAGAGGCCGCCTGGATGAAGACTTCTCGCCGCCTGGATCAGGACTTCAACTCCGGGATGAAGAGCGTTTAAGCGGGACTTCAAAAACTGTAAGTGGATCATCAGGGGGTTAGTGTTTTTTTGGGGTGTTTTTTTTTTATTAGTTTAGGGTCTGGGCAGTAAAAGAGCTAAATGCCCTTTTAAGGGCAATGCCCATACAAATGCCCTTTTCAGGGCAATGGGTAGCTTAGATTTTTTTAGAATTAGTTTTTTTTTATTTTGGGGGGTTGGTTGGGTGGTGGGTTTTACTGTTGGGGGGGTCTTTGTGTTTTTTTTTAAGCTAGGGAAACTGTAATTTTAATCTAAAGTTAGGGGGTTGTTAGGTTTAGGGGTAAATAGTTTAATTTAGTTTATTTCGATGTGGGGCGCTTTCAGTTTAGGGGTTAATAGTTTAGTTTAGTATATTTCTTTGTGGGGGGGCTTGTGGTTTAGGAGTTAATTGGTTTAGTATAGTGGAGAAGGTGTAGGGCTTGGGCGGATGGCAGATTAGGGGTTAATAATATTTATATAGTGTTTGCAATGCTGGAGGGTGGTGGTTTTATGGGTTAATAACTTTAGTATAGTGGTGAGGATGTCAGGGAGTGGCGGAATAGGGGTTAATATTTTTTTAAAGTGGAGGCGATATCGGGAGCGGCAGATTAGGGGTTAATAAATGTAATATAGTGTTTGTGATGCAGGAGGGCCTTGGTTTAGGGGTTAATAGGTAGTTTATGGGTGTTAGTGTACTTTGTAGTAGTTTAGTTATGAGTTTTATGTTATAGCTTTGTAGCATAAAACTCATAACTATTGACTTCAGATGGCGTTACAGATTTTGTCGTTTTAGGCTGTAACGCTAGCTTTTTAACCAGAACGTAAAACTCGTAATACCGGCACTATGGGAATCTCATTAAAAACTTAATTTTTAGGAGTGCGGTGCTGACGTTGCATTACAGGCTAATAGACTTGCGGTACACCTTTACCGACAAGACTTGTAATGGCTACGTTAGGGAAAATTATGCGTTATGGGCCACAACACTGCTGTTTGACTCATAACACACAACTCGTAATCTACGTGTATATTTCTAGGCCTCAGCCCAATTTTTTTTTATGTTCTAGATCTTTACAATGTGCTATACAATTTAACATCGTCTTTCCAAAGGATATTAAAATATCAGAATGGTTGGCTTGCGTGATTTTATATTGCCTATATAGTTAATATGTAAATATTTTATATTTAGTAATAAATGTGCTGTAGCATTTTACCTTGACATTTAGATTTTATGATCAAATCAACTCAAGATTTTTCACAAATAATGTCCAAAATCCATAACATTGGTTACATACTAATATTAGCAAACAAAAACTAGTCCAGAACTAAATTTACTTATAAAATATGTACATGCATGGACTTATTGGTTATAAAACCAATGAACAAAATAGCAAGACCATTGTTATTTTATAAGCAAAATACTACATATTTTAATAAACCAATCCATCGACTGACCATTTGATGATCTATTTTTCTTTGGTTTACAAGATGATTAGATCCATGTTCATTATTGAGTTTGAAAACTGACAACATATCACTAAACCATGGTACAGGCTTGTGGACCAGACATGCAGAAATGGTCTAAAACCTAGAGAAATGCATATATTACAGTATTTTTCACAGTCAGGTTATAATTTTGTCAAACTTTATTAGAGATGGTAATTAATGAGCTGTAAAGCCTGCTAGTGCATAACCAGTAAAGGAGCTAGTCTTCTTCAAATCCGCAGTTCATAAATTTATTGCTATTTCTTGCTTCCTTTATTAGTATGGAGAGTTCTCCGACAGCATATTAACTACAAAGTACTGAAACCATCAATGCATAAAAGAAGAAGATACTCAATGCCTAAGAAGTGTAAAAAAAACATATTAAATGGTAGGTTGGGCAAGATATTCTATAGGGCTTTGTATATATTGTTTTGGAATCCTTTTTTATGTAAAGGTATTTAATTTCAAATCCTATTTACTTGCAGTGTAGAGGAGATTTTGGAAGAGCTTAAGAATAAAATTAAACATTTGCCTTGGTGTTAAATGATATAGAGCTTCAGAAAAAATTAAACTATATTTAGAATTGAGTTGAGAATTATATATTCTTAACATAAACATTAGAGTACCAACATCATATTCCTATATCCATTAAAGGGTTAGCCTAGACCCAATACATAATTTTGATTACTTATTGTTACATACCAGAAAAGCATCCTGCAAATGGTTCTCCAGCTATAAGCTTGTAAGAAGTACATGAAATATTTAAATATTAATCATTTGTTAGGATTCGAAAATTGCGCCAAGCTCCGCCCACCTAATGGATGTATATTTGGGTATTTTACATTTCTCCAATTACTAATAAACTGCTAAACAGTCATACAAGAAAACAGCTAAATGGACAAAAAGAAAAATGTGGACAGAGCTTTTCCGCCATTTTCAGCTGCTAACAAACGATGATTATTTATAGTTTCATGTATTTCTTACAAGCTTATAGATGTGGAACCCATTGCAAGATGCTTGGCTGGTATGTACAGTGCCCTTCACTAATATTGGCACCCTTAGAAGGTTGTGAAAAATTGACTTTATTATTTAACCTTTTGATCTTTTGTTAAACAAATACACAAAAATACCTGGATATCAAACAATTGCAAACACAACCCAGGTTTATAAAAAAAGTTTTTATTTGTTATGGCACAATTATTGGCACCCTTTTAGTCAATACTTTGTGCTACCTCTCTTTGCCAAGATAACAGTTCTGCGTATTCTCCTATAATGCCTGATGAGGTTGGAGAATACATGGCAAAGGATCTGAGACCATTCCAGTATACAGAATCTCTCCAGATCCTTCAAATTTTGAGGTTGACGCTGGTGGACTCTCCTCTTCAGTTCACCCCATAGGGTTTTCCATAGGGTTCAGTCAGGGGACTGGGATGACCTTGGCAGGACCTTGATTTTGTGGATCAGTAAACAATTTTTGTGCTGATTTTGATGTATGTTTTGGATCATTGTCCTGCTGGAAGATCCAACCATGGCCCATTTTAAGCTTTCTGGCAGAGGCAGTCAGGTGCTCATTTAATATCTGTTAATATGATGCCATAAATCCAAACAAAATGTCTAGGTCCTCTGGCAGAAAAATAGCCCCAAAACAATAAAAATCCATCACCATATTAAAACGTGGGCCTGAGGTACTTTTCGATATGGTTTCCTCTCTGTTTGCGCTAAACTCACCACTGGTTTTTATTGCCAAAAAGCTCTATTTTGGTTTAATCTGACCATAGAATCTGATCCCATTTGAAGTTCCAGTAGTGTCTGGCAAACTGAAGACACTTGAGCTTGCTTTTGGATGAGAGTAGAGGCTTTCTTCTTGACACCCTAACAAACAATTTGTGGGGATACAGGTGATGTTGGATTATAATTTTAGAAACTTTCTGATCCCAAGATGCTACTAACCTGCAATTCTCCAGCTGTGATCCTTAGAGATATTTTGGCCACTCGAAAACATCCTCTTCACAGTGCGTTGAGACAATATAGACATACATCCTCATCCAGGTTGATTCATAACATTTACAGTTGACTGAAACTTCTTAATTATTGCCCTGATGGTGGAAATGGGCATTTTCAATGCTTTTGATGTTTTCTAATAGCCACTTCCCATTTTGTGAAGCTCAGCAACATTTTGCTGCACATCACAGCTATATTCCTTGGTCTTACTCATTGTGACAATTGACTAAGGGAATTTGGCCTATGTGTTACTTCATATTTATACCCTTATGAAACAGAAAATCATGGTTGAACAATTTCCTTTTCCTAGTCACTCTGGTATACTAAAAAATGTAAAATACCAATGGGAATATACTTCAAATATATTTTTCTCATATAAATTCATAAGGGTACCAATAATTGTGCCACACATATATTTAAGAAAGAGTTATGTTTTTTTTAGATAAACCTGTGTTATATTTGCAATTGTTTGGTATCCATGAGAGCAGAGTATTTTTGTGCATTTTTTTTATAAAAGATCAAAGGTTAAACAATAAAGACAAATTTTCACAACCTTCTTTGCTCATATTTACCAAGGTTACCAATATTAGAAGAGGACACTGTAACAATGAGTAAAAAAAAATTTGAGGCTAGACTGTCCATTTAAGTTTTGTTTCCCATGAATGTCTTGCCTTAGATCTAAACACCAGAACTTTAGAAACCTTATCTAAGCTCCTTTTGTATCTAAGACCAACATCCCTTTCACTTGTTCCCAGTGAAACTCTCGCTCTGGGTGCAACAAGCTCACTTCTATCTACAACCTCTTCATCTCCCACTCCCTCATCCTTCGGCTCTCACAGAAACCTGACTCTCTCCCTCAGACACAGCTTCCCCTTCTGCACTGTTACATGGAAACAGGCAAGAAGGTGATGTTGGTATTACTTTCCCCTTGTTGCACCGTTCAACAAATAAAACCCATCTCTTCCCTCACATTTTCTTCCTTCCTAACCCACATGAATCGCTTATTATCTCCTCTCTATACTTGTTGCAGTTTTATATCACACCCCCCCCACCTGGTTCCTCAACTCAATATCTCGATCATTTTGCATCCCTGCCCTCATTCTTAGGGATTTTAACCTACCTGTTGACAATCCCTCTGCCCCTGCTGCAAAAAACTTTCTTCAACTCACTTCCTCTTATGGTCTGCCACAATGGTCTGACTCTCCCACTCACAAAGAAGGATGCTACCTTGATCTGATTTTCAGCTATCGATGCACATTCTTAAACTTCACAAATTCTACTTTTCCACAGCAACATCTTTCAAACTCTCTCAAACCTCTGCTCTCTTCCATCTCCTCCTTTTCATGCCCTGATCAATCTACCTGTCAATATAATTCCACTCTTACAGTGATCCTTGACATAATAATAATAATAATAATAATAATAATAATAAAATGTAATAATATAATATTAATGATATTAATATAATAATAATAAAAGGGAAAAAATAGGCTAATGCGTTAAAGCACATTATGAATGCACTTGTTGCTTATAACAATGTGCTTAACCCCTGCAAATGGGTTCAACATGTAGTTAAATTCAGTTCCAGAGCAATAATGCACTACTGGGAGCTAGCTGAACACACCTGCTGAGCTAATGACAAGATGCATATGTGTGTAGCCACCAATCACTGGTCAGCTCCTAATGGTTCATTATTGCTCCTGGGCCTCAAAAAAGGAAATGAATAGAAAGTAAATTAGATAATATATATACTCAAAATAAGGGCACTCTTTGAAACCGGCCTATAACTGAAACGAATATGATAAAACTTTCATGATTCAGACAGAGCAAGCAATTTTAAGAGACTTTTAATTTTACTTCTTTTATGTCAATTGCTTCATTACCTTGGTATCCTTTGTGGAAAAGTATTCCCAGGTAGGCTCAGGAGCAGCAATGCACTACTGGTAGCTAGCTGGTGAATGGTGGCTGCACGTATATGTCTCTTATTATTGGCTTACTCAGTCTGTTCTGCTATCTCTCAGTAGTGTATTGCTGCTCCCTTAACAAAGGATATGAAGAGAATTAAGCACATTTTTATAATATAAGTAAATTGAAAAGTTGTTTTATACTGTATCTGAATGGAAAGAAATACGTTGGGTTTCATGTCCCTTTAAATAAAGTTAACATACTAGCTACTGCAAAAGCTACCAGCCAGAAATTGCAAAAAACAAACAATATTTGTTTTTTTATTTATTTATTGTTAACCCCTAGACGCTATTAGGACGGCACTGGGCTTTAACGATGTTAGGACAGCATGGCACTGCCTACCTTTTTTGGCATTGTGCACCCTCCTACTTTTAATCAATGATAAGTCCAAATGGGGGGGGGGTGCCTAGCATCATCGGCAGTCCCCCATGATCCGATCCGGACATTGAAATCACATGATCGCACCAACAATCTTGTCATTTCCTTTTCCAAGCAAGTGTCAGAACTTTGTTCCAATCTTCAGCACTCCTCCCTCCCCTCCCCACCCCGGCATGAAGGGGTTAATGGGGGTCATGAATGGCCAAGAACAAAAGTAAAGCTTACACAAAGCACAGATAAAGCTTTGCAAGGCTCTTGGATAATACATTTACTGGATTAGAATATAAATTAATAAAATTGCGCATTTTGTCTAGACTACCTTGTTGCCTGCCTTTTTTTTTTTTTTTTTTTTTCCATTTCTATATTTTTTAGGTACCCATCTAGAAAAAAAAACATACTTATTTTACATTAGAAATGATCTTTTTTTCCAGTAAAATCCTTTCATTTTGTGCTGCCTAATAGTTTCCTTTTGCTTTTGTTTTAGAAATAATGGTATTCACATGTATTCAGAATAGTTAAAAGCAGAAACACAATCCAGATGTATGAATAAAGAAATGAACTCTGCAGGTTTACAAGGAAAATAAAGGTTCTTAATAATTTTATAAATCACTAAGGATTTTAAAATGGTGATTCTGCAAATCCAGACTACTAACCCTCAACATACTTAAGATTCCAGTTAACAAATCTTAAATCACTGCATGTTACAGAAATTATGTACACATATATTTGATGGTAAAGGGAGAAAATGTATATATGTGTGATTTAAAGGGATTTTAAAAAAGGTTTATGATGCATACAAAAGGGCACTATTTAAACATTTTAAATCCTTTTTTGTATTATAAAAGGTTTATTTAAAAGCTATTTATTTTGATACTAAAGCTATGAAAGGAGTGCATGTCTGTGGAACTGGTCCTTAAAGACTGAGTGCTTATTGGTTGATTAAAATGACTCCCAATGCACATTGCCACCTAATTAAAATTGCTTTTACTTTATCTTTTTCATACAGAAAATTATTTTATTTTGTTTAATTGCTTCTCTTTCATTTGAATGATTTTGACATATACAGGGAGGGTTATATTACAAGTGGAGTGCAGTTGAGAATGCAGGGCGTGTTATCCTGCATTCGGCCAACGCTACGAATAGTGCAAAATCTGGTATTACATGGGGATAGCAAAAATAATTAACTAGAGAATCTTAACGCAGCAGGCATTTTTTTTAGAGTGCCCTTTATTTTAATTTCAATAGAACAGTGGTCAATTAAAGGACCATTCAATATAGTAGAATTGCATAATCAACAAATCACACCTGAGAACACAAATCTTTGAGCCCTAATAACTTTTTGTGCAATATTTTTTTGAATAATTTTATTAGTGTTATTATTAGTGTAACTGTACTTTTTAATTGATTTTTGATGTGTTTAGTGACACTATTTTTTGTTTCGTGTAACAGTTAGCCAGAGCTCTGAGGGCGCAGTAATCATTCTAGCGTAAATTGTAATTGCGCTCAAGCATTTCCTTTCAAGTTGTAATAGGAGCGCTAAACCCGACATGTGCAAACACTCGCGATAAACCCTTTTCACTTGTGTGTAATTGTTAGCGAGCCACATGTAATCTGGCACTTATTTGGAGCAATGTTACAGCACAAGAGTGCTAATATTTTTTTTCTCCACTTTTAATCTAGTCCACAATGTCTTATTCAATTTAAAGAAATGACAGCAAAAGGGGATTAATCCACAGAAAGTACTGGAAACAGCACTAATTATACTTTAGAATAGACCTGTAAGTGATTCATAAATGCTTATAAGCCTATTGGGTGTATTTAACTTATCTCATTTGCTGTGGGCTGTCATTGACAGATAAAAAACAAAAACTCCTGTACTGACCAAGCAATTACTGTGTAGAATGACCCCACATTTTTAAATAACAAGTATAGCAGTAACATTTTTATATTCATAATTAAACCTTGTATGGCAAATGCAATAATACCTTTTATCTTTATCACGTTTGTCCCTTTAACAATTTTTGCTGTATTACCCAACACTTACTCAATTGACCTCAACCTCTAAGTAAATAATCAAAGACAATCTACATAGCTGAATCATTGAAGAGAAGAATAAAATAAATAAGGGTGCAGAATGCACCATCATATATGAGAAGAGTTTTGCAGTGGATAATGCGGCAGACTGCACCCAGAACGAAACACAAGAAGAAGATTTGACCTTGCAGAGTGGGGGTACCCAAAGAGGAGGTTGCTAAGGGGTGGATCCGGAAGTGAGGTAGTTTGGAGTTCAAGTAGCGGAAGTGAAGTAAGTTGTCACAGTCAACAGTGGGTGAATGTCTATTAATGGTAGAAGACTTCTTATGGGACAAAAACAGGGAAAGCACTTAGGACATGGGGTTCCTAGGTTGCTGAGTTGTTTACAGCTGTGTCAGCCAATTCGTTATTTTATAGTGTGCTACCTGTTTAAATTTCACAAATGTTTGAAATTGTTTACATTTTATGAGAAGAAGATTTTGTAAGTTATGAATATTGCCAGGCCCAGACTCACCATAAGGCATACAGGGCATTTGCCCAGTGGTGGGTTTTTACTGGTTTCCATAGCCATTCCCAGGCACCAGCATTTTTTATATACAAGGCTAGCCCTGCACGGTGAGCTAGGTCCCCACTTTCACCCCCTCCTGTGAGTTGGCCCAGGGATGTGTTCTGCCCCCCAACCCATTATTACATCAAAATGATCCTCCTCACAATGGTGTTCCTTGTGTTCTGCCCTTTGGGCAGGGCATGACTACAGGGGTCTTAGAATTTCCAATCAAGATCAAACCAAAACATCTATGGGCATCTTCTGGCCCTTTAGTAAGTAGTGTCATTCCTACAAGGGGGCCCAGTGGTGCCTGGCTTCCACCTGTAAAATGCCTGTCCCCTCAGAAAAAGATAGTATATGGAAAGTGTACACATTTGCCTTTATGGTGGCAGGATTTCTAAGTTGGCCATCACAGTGATGTACAGACAAACCTGCCACCGTATTTGTACTGGAAGGCTGTGAAAGTGAATATTCTCTGGTGTAGACTAATCAAAGGGGAATAAAGACAGTCACAGAGGAGCAGTTCATATTGATGGTGCCTTTTGATGTCTATTGGTGCTTGTTTATATGTGACGGTGGATGTCTGGTGTACTTTGTGTGTGCATTAGATGCTTGAGGATTCCAATAAACAGTTATTCTCTATTTAAAGGGACACTATACCCAAACATTTTCTTTCATGAATAAGGTAGAGAATATAATTTTAAACAGCATTTCAATTTACTTCTATTACCTAATTTGTTTTATTCTTTAGATATACTTTAATTAAGAAATAGCAATGCACACAGTAAACCAATCACAGGAGGCATCTACAGGGAGTGCAGAATTATTAGGCAAATGAGTATTTTGACCACATCATCCTCTTTATGCATGTTGTCTTACTCCAAGCTGTATAGGCTCAAAAGCCTACTACCAATTAAGCATATTAGGTGATGTGCATCTCTGTAATGAGAAGGGGTGTGGTCTAATGACATCAACACCCTATATCAGGTGTGCATAATTATTAGGCAACTTCCTTTCCTTTGGCAAAATGGGTCAAAAGAAGGACTTGACAGGCTCAGAAAAGTCAAAAATAGTGAGATATCTTGCAGAGGGATGCAGCACTCTTAAAATTGCAAAGCTTCTGAAGCGTGATCATCGAACAATCAAGCGTTTCATTCAAAATAGTCAACAGGGTCGCAAGAAGCGTGTGGAAAAACCAAGGCGCAAAATAACTGCCCATGAACTGAGAAAAGTCAAGCGTGCAGCTGCCAAGATGCCACTTGCCACCAGTTTGGCCATATTTCAGAGCTGCAACATCACTGGAGTGCCCAAAAGCACAAGGTGTGCAATACTCAGAGACATGGCCAAGGTAAGAAAGGCTGAAAGATGACCACCACTGAACAAGACACACAAGCTGAAACGTCAAGACTGGGCCAAGAAATATCTCAAGACTGATTTTTCTAAGGTTTTATGGACTGATGAAATGAGAGTGAGTCTTGATGGGCCAGATGGATGGGCCCGTGGCTGGATTGGTAAAGGGCAGAGAGCTCCAGTCTGACTCAGACGCCAGCAAGGTGGAGGTGGAGTACTGGTTTGGGCTGGTATCATCAAAGATGAGCTTGTGGGGCCTTTTCGGGTTGAGGATAGAGTCAAGCTCAACTCCCAGTCCTACTGCCAGTTTCTGGAAGACACCTTCTTCAAGCAGTGGTACAGGAAGAAGTCTGCATCCTTCAAGAAAAACATGATTTTCATGCAGGACAATGCTCCATCACACGCGTCCAAGTACTCCACAGCGTGGCTGGCAAGAAAGGGTATAAAAGAAGAAAATCTAATGACATGGCCTCCTTGTTCACCTGATCTGAACCCCATTGAGAACCTGTGGTCCATCATCAAATGTGAGATTTACAAGGAGGGAAAACAGCACACCTCTCTGAACAGTGTCTGGGAGGCTGTGGTTGCTGCTGCACGCAATGTTGATGGTGAACAGATCAAAACACTGACAGAATCCATGGATGGCCCCGCATTGTACACAACTTATAAATAAAGGGATAAAAGCACGGATGATCTATCCTGCTCGAATCATAGTTGAAAATCGAGGTATTAGACGCTCATTTGACGAGGTCTCAGAGGTAAAAAAATACATAGAATCCCTGTGAGCAGAGGCTAGATGTGGTTTGGTACTCAAATAAGATGTTAGATGAATAATATTTTTGAAGGTGTGATAATGTTCAAGCTAAACTTAATGTCAATTTTTATGATTAGCGCATTTGTTATTTGTTATATGTATTTGGTGTTTTGTTGCTTCTTTTCTCTTTTTTCCTTTTTTTTTTTTTTTTTTTTTTTTTCTCTCCCTCTCTCCTTCTCCTCTCCCTTCCTCCTGGCCCTCCCCTTTTGTCTCATTGCATTTTTTTTTTTTTTTTAAAAAAAAGGTATTTTATATGGCCATTCCGGTCAGCTCTCTTTTTCTTGATAGATTGATGCTGAATGGGTGAGGGACTCAAAGTACTCTCTTGGAATATAGGAGGAATAACTTCCCCTATTAAGCGTAAATTAGTTATTAAAAAATTAGCTACCCATAAACCGGATATAGTTCTCCTACAGGAGACACATCTCAGTCAACAAGAAGCAGCGAAACTGAAAATAAAGTGGGTAGGGGAAGTTATTTCAACAGCAAGCCGAGCTAGAAAATGTGGGTTAGCTATCCTTCTTCATAAGGATCTCGATTATAAAATAATTAAAGTAGAAGTGGACGAAGCGGCTAGGTATATCCTTCTTCAAATTCATCTAAAAAACGTCAAACTGGTGATTTTTAATGTATACGCCCCAAATAATTTTTCCAGAGAATTCTGGGAAAATATAAAGCTAAAACTATTTCCTTATGTCTCTGAGAACGTAATTCTTGGGGGAGATTTTAATGCAACTCTTTGTCCTACTCTAGATAGATTCTCAAAAAAAAATATTGCAGTCCATAATAGATATGCGAAATTTTTAAAACAATGGTGCTCAAGGTTAAAATTAGTAGATGTTTGGCGGCTAAAAAATCCTGACAAGCTGCTATATTCTTGTGAGTCTTTAGCACATGGAACATTTTCAAGAATAGACTTCATTTTAATTTCAGAAACATTAGCCTTACAAGAAATAGAGAGAAATTAGTATATCAGATCATGCCATCATCTCATTATCTTTTATAGCAGGTAACAAAGAAAGGATCAAAACACTTAGATTTATCTTTCCTCGCTATTTATGTAATAACCCTAAATTTGTTAATTTTATGAAAGCCTCTTGGCAGCGCTATTATGCTGAAAATTCAAGTTACTCTCACAAGATTGAAATCTGTTGGGAAGCTTTTAAAGCTGTATTACGAGGTGAAATCCAGGTTTTTGTAAGTATAGGTAAGAAGAAGAGCAGAATAAGAGAAACTCAAATTTTAAATCAGGTTAGGAATGCTTTCACAATGTATTGTGCAAATCCTACAGTGGGGAATTGGGGGAAATATAGAGATAAGAGAAAGGAAAGAGATCTCTTCTTGAAACAAAAATTAGTAGAGGAAGAAACTAAAATAAATCTTCACTTTAAAGGTATTCATGGGTACTCGGCCAAATTTTTGGCCAAACTTACTAAAAGTAGAAAAAAGAAAAATCTTATATTGGCAATCCAAACGGATAAAGGTAGAGTTACAGAAACTAAGGAGATCTTAGAAATTTTCTATACTTATTACCAACAGCTCTACTCCGATACTGCAATAAACAATGTCAATCATAACAATTTTTGGGATATGATAAAGGCCCCTAAAATATCTAATGAGGATTTGTTAGTGATAAATGCCCCGATTTCAATACAAGAAATCAGAAAAGCTATAGATAATTTAAAAATGAACAAAGCAGCGGGTCCTGATGGATTCCCCGCTGAATTCTATAAATGTATGAGTGAAGAGGTATCAGTGATACTAGAAAAACTTTTCAATTCTTATTTTTGTACAATGAATCCTATATCCAATTATTTCTCTGCGGCGAATATTTCTCTCATTCTAAAGAAAGGTAAAAACCCGGAAGATCTGGCTTCCTACAGACCAATTTCTGTCTTAAATATAGATTATAAAATATTAATGGCAATTATTGCGGGAAGAATCTCTAAATGTTTACATAATATTATCCATCCAGATCAAACTGGATTTATGATAGACAGAAATCCAACAAAAAATATACGTAAAGTAATTAATCTGTTGGATTACGCGTGGAATGTAGATCAGGGTAGGAAGAAACCGGTCTGGCAAGATGCGGCTATTCTTTCCCTGGATGCCATTAAAGCCTTTGATTCAATTATTTGGGAATATTTATTCAGAACATTAGAGCAATTTGGGTTTAAGGGAGAATTTTTACACTTCATTCATAGAATTTATTATAATCCAATATCTTTTTTACTTATTAATGGGACCTTGTCATCCAAAATAACTTTACAAAGGGGCACTAGGCAGGGGTGTCCGTTGTCCCCCTTGCTTTTTAATATTGCATTAGAACCTCTAGCAATTCGGTTCAGGGAAGTGTTAATGGGATGCCAGTTTGGTATACATTCCCTGAAAATCTTGTTGTATGCGGATGACGTGTTATTATTTTTAGCCAATGTTCAGCAGTCTATCTTATTAGTGTTACAAACTCTGAAACTTTTCAGTTCATTCTCTGGGTATAAGATAAACTTAGAGAAGAGTGAATTATTGTGCCTTAATGATAGAATGATAGTAACTCCTAGTATTCCCTTTAAACAGGTCGATGCTATTAAATATCTAGGCCTGGTTCTGCACAGGAATCCTAGTTGCTGGTATAAAGCTAATTTTGAACCACTGTTCCAAAAGATTGCTGATGACTTACAACTATGGGTTGCATTCCCACTGTCTTTGACAGCACGCGTTAGGCTAATTAAATCTATCATTTTCCCACGTTTGTTATACCCGCTTCAGAATTTACCGTTGTTTATCTTAAATAAGGATCTTAAGCGAATTAACTCCTTATTTACTAAATTTATTTGGAATAATAAAAAATCACGATTGGCCTTAGGGAGACTTATGCAAACTCCTGGAGGGGCTGGTTTAGCGTTACCTGATCTTAAACTCTACAATTTGGCGGCGCTGGTTAAGATAGCAATGGATTGGATTGCTGGCTCCAATATCGTTTCTTCTGAAGAGATAGAATCATTTGTAATTGCACCATTTTCATTAAAAGCGATCTTGCACTGCAAAGTACAGAAATTGCCGCAGAATATTAGCTGCCTTATCTCTATAAAGAATGTAGTATATGCATGGCAAAAAACCTGTGCAATTTTAGATCTGGATTATTCTTTTTCTGATTTCTTACCTATTGTAAGTAACCCGAGTTTTCTTCCAGGGATACATCAAAAAGTATTTAGAGACTGGGCAGAAAAAGGTTTACTTTATGTGAAACAATTTCTTGACGAAAATTATCATATAGTACCTGCTGAAGATATTTTCAGTAATTACAATATACCTAGATCCAATTTATTCGCGTATTTTCAAATCCGTCATTTTATTTTAGATCAGAAGTGGCGGCCTACATCCACAATAGTTTGGCCCGATATTAAACTTTGTATACAAAAATTCACTACAGGTGATGCCTCGATCTCTCTGTTGTATGATATCATGCTGAATAAGCAGAGTCTGCCCATTAGGGATAATCTAGGTAAATTTTGGTCTGCAAAAATTCCCGTGATAGATTTTGAAAATATTTCTCAAAGCTTTAATTTGCTGCAGAAATGCAAAGTACCAATGGCCTGGAAAGAATCACATATGAAGCTGATTAATGACTTCTATATTTCACCATGGAAGATGAAAAAGTTTTACCCTTTATCAGTCAATATCTGCCCACGTTGCGCATATTATAAGGCAGATATACTCCATATGTTTTGGTCTTGCCCTATGGTCAGACAATTATGGCTGAAGATAATTTATTGGTTTAATAAATTATACAAAGTTACAATATTGCTAGCAGTAGAGGATATTTTCTTTCTATACCCTTTCAATGATGATTTTAATAGGAACACCATAGAAAGCTTAAATACAGTTATATTAGCAGTTAGATTCTGTATACTTAAAAATTGGAAAAGTAAGCGTTTATTAGGACTAGCTGAGGTCTTTAAAATATTTCAGGAGCAGATTGTCTTTGAATCTTTCCATCTCCATGATGCCTCTGAGAAAAGAATTAAGAAGTTCTTATGGAAATGGTCACCGGTTATATTAACCTATCCAAGTGTTATTCAAAAAATGATTCTCTCCCCCTTTCTAGCATCAGTAAGTTTTGCAGAATTGACTCTATTAAATGTTTTTCCACATAATTGGATTAAGTAGCCTGGATGGGTCAATATGGAGATATGGAGGGACAGTTGGAGGGGGGGAGAGGAGGAGAGGATTGTCCCTTTTTTTCCCCTCTTTTTTTTTTTTTTTTTTCTCTCTCTCTCTCTTTCTTTTCTGTCTATATTTATGTGTATATTTATATGATTCGGTTATGTGTTGAATCTGTAAACAAGGTGATGTAAAAACCCTTTAAAAGTTCAGCAGTGTATATTAATAATGACAAATCTTGAGCAGGGTATTAGGTATTGATGATCATTTTATATATTGAAGTAATTATTTCCTCATGTGATCATTTTCTTTTTTTTTGTCTTTCTGTATGCAGCGCTGCTTTGTTTTGTTTTGTTATGTTATTTTTCTTGATCTTCGCCCTGCGTGGTATAAAGATTTGTAATTTGATTTGCTTTTGTTTGATATACGCTGTTGGTTATCTATAAATAAAAGTTTTAAAAAAAAGAATCCATGGATGGCAGGCTATATTGGTCACTGATTTGTTTTTGTTTTGTTTTTGAATGTCAGAAATGTATATTTGTGAATGTTGAGATGTTATATTGGTTTCACTGCTAAAAATAAATAATTGAAATGGGTATATATTTGTTTTTTGTTAAGTTGCCTAATAATTATGCACAGTAATAGTCACCTGCACACACAGATATCCCCCTAAAATAGCTATAACTAAAATCAAACTAAAAACTACTTCCAAAACTATTCAGCTTTGATATTAATGAGTTTTTTGGGTTCATTGAGAACATGGTTGTTGTTCAATAATAAAATTAATCCTCAAAAATACAACTTGCCTAATAATTCTGCACTCCCTGTATGTGCAGCTACCAATCAGCAGCTACTAAGCATATCTAGATATGCTTTTCAGCAAAGAATATCAAGAGAATGAAGCAAAATAGATAATAGAAGTAAATTAGAAAGTTGTTTATAATTGTATGCTCTTTCTAAATCATAAAAGAAAAAATGTGGGTTTCATGTCCCTTTAAATATGAAGTTCAATACATTCTATCTTTTTTAGCTTGCATTTCACTACTATTTAATGATACCAGTTTAGACAATACAATGACAGAAGGGTGTTATAAACTAATGTATTATACTTGTCAGTTTTGGGTATGGTTTTAACAAAAGGGGGGGGGGGAGTGGGCTGCTCTGCCTTGAAATGCCTGGCCCTGTATTTGGTCACAGTCAGGCCGTGAATATTGCTTATTATTTAAAAATGTAATCAATGCTGCGTCCAATTTATTTAGCACAAGTATGTGTTGGTCTGCTATTGTGCGTAAGGGTTGTGACAAATTTGAATTATTTAAAGTAAAGGAAGAAGGTTTTGAATTTTAAGTTTTACTGGGTATAACAGGAAGGTTATTTGGCATTGGGCTTAGATAGAATGATTGCAGGGGTAATTTATTTTGTTAAATGAACATGTTGTTTTATGTGTTTTGTTTTCACTGATTTCCCTGTTCCTCAGAACAAAACAACCCTTGATAACCACAAATCACAAATGAATAAACAGATATAGGGGCATATTTATCAAGCTCCGAATGGAGCTTGATGCCCCGTGTTTCTGGCGAGACCGCTGCTCCATAACCTGTCCGTCTGCTCTGAGCAGACGGACAGACATCGTCAGAAATCAACCCGATCGAGTACGTTAAGCTTGGTAATAAGTGTTTATAATTGATGTTTGTAATTAGTCACTTCTCTGGTGAATAAAATCAAAGTCTTTAGCGTGTCTCCAAAGTTCTTTACAGTCGCGTGTTTTTTCTATGTCCCAGATGGGATCGTACTCACCGGAATCCAAAACCTATGTTTCTCTACTGCTTTTTCTGACTTTCTCCTCCTGTGTATTGAATTCACGTTCAGTTTGGTATCCTCTCTGCCGACACTGATCTCAGCTTGTGATTAGTGATGTCGCAAACCTAAAAAATTGGGTTCGCGAACAGCAAACACGAACTTCCACAAAAGTTTGCGAACGGGCGAACCGGGCGAACCGCCATAGACTTCAATAGGCAGGCGAATTTTAAAACCCATAGGGACTCTTTCTGGCCACAATAGTGATGGAAAAGTTGTTTCAAGGGCACTAACACCTGGACTGTGGCATGCCGCAGGGGATCCATGGCAAAACTCCCATGGAAAATTACACAGTTGATGCAGAGTCTGGTTTTAATCCATAAAGGGCAAAAATCACCTAACATTCCTAAATTGTTTGGAATAACGTGCTTTAAAACATCAGGTATGATGCTGTATCGATCAGGTAGTGTAAGGGTTACGCCCGCTTCACAGTGCGCAGTGTAGGTGATATACCTGCCCTGACCATGCTTTGCAGACCAGGTATCAGTGGTCAGATGGACCCTTGCCCCAACACTGTGTGCCAGACATGCCATTATAGCAGACTTATATGGCTTTGGCGTTGCTTTTTGGTAATTAGAAGGCTGCTAAATGCCACTGCGCACCACACGTGTTTTATGCCCAGCAGTGAAGGGGTTAATTAGGGAGCATGTAGGCAGCTTGCAGAGTTAATTTTACCTTAAGTGTAGTGTAGTAGACAACCCAAAGTATTGATCTAGGCCCATTTTGGTATATTTCATGCCACCATTTCACCGCCAAATGCGATCAAATAAAAAAAAATTGTTCACTTTTTCACAAACTTTAGGTTTCTCACAGAAATTATTTACAAACAACTTATGCAATTATGGCATAAATGGTTGTAAATGCTTCTCTGGGATCCCCTTTGTTCAGAAATAGCAGACTTATATGGCTTTGGCGTTGCTTTTTGGTAATTAGAAGACTGCTAAATGCCACTGCGCATCACACGTGTTTTATGCCCAGCAGTGAAGGGGTTAATTAGGGAGCATGTCGGCAGCTTGTAAAGTTAATTTTATCTTAAGTGTAGTGTAGTAGACAACCCAAAGTATTGATCTAGGCCCATTTTGGTATGTTTCATGCCACCATTTCACCGCCAAATGCGATCAAATAAAAAAAATTGTTCACTTTTTCACAAACTTTAGGTTTCTCACAGAAATTATTTACAAACAACTTATGCAATTATGGCATAAATGGTTGTAAATGCTTCTCTGGGATCCCCTTTGTTCAGAAATAACAGACTTATATGGCTTTGGCGTTGCTTTTTGGTAATTAGAAGGCTGCTAAATGCCACTGCGCACCACACGTGTTTTATGCCCAGCAGTGAAGGGGTTAATTAGGGAGCAGGTAGGGAGCTTGTAGAGTTAATTTTAGCTTAAGTGTAGTGTAGTAGACAACCCAAAGTATTGATCTAGGCCCATTTTGGTATATTTCATGCCACCATTTCACCGCCAAATGCGATCAAATAAAAAAAATTGTTCACTTTTTCACAAACTTTAGGTTTCTCACAGAAATTATTTATAAACAACTTATGCAATTATGGCATAAATGGTTGTAAATGCTTCTCTGGGATCCCCTTTGTTCAGAAATAGCAGACTTATATGGCTTTGGCGTTGCTTTTTGGTAATTAGAAGGCTGCTAAATGCCACTGCGCACCACACGTGTTTTATGCCCAGCAGTGAAGAGGTTAATTAGGGAGCATGTAGGCAGTTTGTAGAGTTAATTTTAGCTTAAGTGTAGTGTAGTAGACAGCCCAAAGTATTGATCTAGGCCCATTTTGGTATATTTCATGCCACCATTTCACCGCCAAATGCGATCAAATAAAAAAAATGGTTCACTTTTTCACAAACTTTAGGCTTCTCACAGAAATTATTTACAAACAACTTATGCAATTATGGCATAAATGGTTGTAAATGCTTCTCTGGGATCCCCTTTGTTCAGAAATAGCAGACATATATGACTTTGGCGTTGCTTTCTGGTAATTAGAAGACTGCTAAATGCTGCTGCGCATCACACGTGTATTATGGCTAGCAGTGAAGGGGTTAATTAGTTAGTTTGTAGGGAGCTTGCAGGGTTAATTTTAGCTTTAGTGTAGAGATCAGCCTCCCACCTGACACATCAGACCCCCTGATCCCTCCCAAACAGCTCCCTTCCCTCCCCCACCTCACAATTGTCTCCGCCATCTTAAGTACTGGCAGAAAGTCTGCTAGTACTAAAATAAAAGGTTTTTTAAATGTTTTTATTTTTTTAAGCATATTTACATATGCTGTGGTGTAGCATCCCCCCTTAGCCCCCAACCTCACTGATCCCCCCCAAAACAGCTCTCTAACCCTCCCCATCTGCCTTATTGGCGGCCATCTTGGGTACTGGCAGCTGTCTGCTATTATTTCACAGTCAAAAAAGTGTTGTTTTTTTAAATGTACACTACTGTTACACCAGATATGAGTGGTGGCACTGGGCAAGTGGGCACAGTATACGTTATGAGCCTGACACACATGCTGGCAGGCAGGCAACTGCAATTAGATTACACAGGAAAAAAAAAAAAAGCAGACTGATGTTCTAGCCCTAAAAAGGGATTTTTGGGGTGCTGTCCTTACAGCAGAGATCAGATGAGTCCTTCAGGACTGTAGTGGACACTGAATACACTAGCCTAGCTATCGATTTCCCTATTAAATCAGCAGCAGCTACACTGTCCCTCCTCTCACTAAGAATGCAGCTTCCAAATTAATCTAAAATGGATGCTGTCCAGGAGGTGGTAGGGTCTGGGAGGGAGGTTCTGCTGCTGATTGGCTGTAATGTGTATTCTAACTGTGAGGTACAGGGTCAAATTTACTCAATGATGACGAATAGGGGCGGAACGAACATCGCATATGTTCGCCCGCCGATGCGAACGCGAACATGCTATGTTCACCGGGAACTATTCGCCGGCGAACTATTTGTGACATCACTACTTGTGATGTGTACCAATCATGCGTTAGGTGTTGTCCAATGGGGAAGTCAAATTACCGGTAGTGTCGTAGGAAACTTTCGGTGCTTCAATTTCAAAAGCTTGTTATACAGTCTTATTTATCCAAACATGTATTACTTAGAGAGCTCATGAGATATCATATTCTTGATGGTCTTACTCACAAATAGAAAATCTCCATTCCCTTGGTTGCAGTATAGTACGTACACTGAATAGTTCACTTCAAACAAGGGGTTCTGGCTGGCACAGGCAGCTCATCAACGCATTTCAGCAGATTGCTTTTATCAAGATAAACCTACTTTGATTGTTATTGCTATAAAATTTCAGTTTCGGTATTAACTGCCACAAGGTATACACACCATTCTTATGCTTTTAAGTAAACTATCGGTGGATAACAATTGAAGTTTTTTATTTGTTCAATATATTTGATAATTTCATTTGATGCATTAATTCGTGGAAAAAAAATGTATGTGACTTTTTATGTGATTTTTACTTATGATTTAATATTTCTTAGTTGATATATATTTTTTGAAATACCTTAATTTGTTCTTAGTTATAGTAAGCTTATAGTGCCCTCTTTGTTTGCTAATTTTGTATTGTGTGATATAAGGATATATCACATCAAATAGTTGTTTTCTAATATCAGAGGGTACCTTTTATTATTGTTTTTACTATGAACTCTGCTTGCACATGCGCTGTAAAAGAAAGACTGGAAATAGCCTGTCCTCTTGTCTTCCCTAAAGTGACTGACTCAGTATTTATACAGAAATATGTTAGTGGAAGAATTAAACCTGCATATTGATACAGTAGTTTCATTTTCATCAGTTCATTTACCAGGAATTGCATTTTAAATACAATGCCCCTTTAACTATCACAACAATAAAAAGACAATTAGTGGTGAACCTCTTTTAGGTGAAAACCCTTTAAATACTGTAAAAAACACATTCTCTCCTCATTTTGAGAAGTTTTTTTTTTGGGGGGGGGGTTAAGGGATATAGAAGTCCTGGGTATTGTTGCAAGGCATACTGAAAAGTAAAGTGTGCAATAAAAACAGAATCCTCCAAAAATGTTGTGTACAGCACAAGGGCTCTTGTAGATGGTCACAACAGGCAATAGTAACCAGGAAAAGAGGAAGCAGCAGTTAGACAAGGTGATGAGTTTAGCTTTCATTAATAAAATGTTTCAGCTTGTTCATAAAATTTGGTAAGCTTCAGATACCAGTTTGTGAATAAAATGTAGAAGGTTTCAGATACCAGTTTGTGATGAATACAAATTTCTAAAACGATGCAATGTTCATCAGAATATTTTTGTTAATTTTAGCTTTTTTTAATAAAATGTTTCAGTTTATTCATAAAATTTGGTAGGTTTAAGACATCAGTTCCTTAATTCAATTTTCTCATCTTTGTATGTTATAACAGGCACTTGACTAGAAGAGTGATTTTTGTCTCGGCTGCAGTTAGTTTTACTGTACCTTTAAGGAGTCTAGACGATCAATTCAATGAGGCCTTAATTGAAGCTTAAACATTAGCTCTGTGTTTGTAGCATGTGGTTGCTTATTTATTGTGTAACAAACATCAAACTGATTTAGTTTATGTAACAAACAGCAAACTGTTTTTCTATCCAAGCAAATGTCTTCTCAGTGTCAAGTGGAGTGCTGTTGTATTGAATGTAACAATTTGGAGTCAATGGCTAAGAGACTCAGCTCACCACAAGCGGTTACGGAAACAATGTGTTGTTAATGTTCAGTGCATCACTAAGGGATTGTGATGAGCTGAGTCTCTCAGCCATTGATTCTACTTTGTTACATTCAAAGCAACAGCATTCCACCTGGCACTGAAAAGACGCATGCTCAGGCAGGAAAGTGGTTTGCTAATTGTTACAGTGTAAAATGTAATTCAAGTACAGAGTGCTGCATTGAATAGAAGACAATGTCCGTTAGAATATACTTTTGTTGAGTTTAGCTTTTGTTAATAAAATGTTCTTATCTGAAAAGACTGAAACGATGATGCAATGTTCATCAAAAGATTTTTCTTTCATTTAGGTTTCAGATACCAGATCGTTCATCAAATTTTCTCATCTGTGTTTTCTTTTCTATTCAAAAAGAGTTTGAGTTTCACAGGTTTCAATTCATTCATTAAGTGCCCCCCCCCCCCCCCCCCCCCCCCCCCGTTGTCTATATTATACTTTGCCTACTATTCTATAAGGTAAAGTATGTAAGATCAGGTTGAAATAAGCTAATTTCATACTTTAAATAAATGTGGTAGGCACTCTATAGAATGTCTGAATTTCACACTTTGGGCCAATTTACTAATGTGTGGGCGGACATGATCCGCTGTAGCAGATCATGTCCACCGTACATCGATAAAGGCTGTCGGCATTTATCATTGCACAAGCATTTCTATTGAAATGCTTGTGCAATGCTGCCCCCTGCACATTTGCAGCCAATTGGCCGCTAGAAGGGGGTGTCAATCAACCCGATCGTATCCGATCGGGCTGATTTCTGTCCGCTGCCTCAGGCGAACCTGAAGAGGAGTGGGTCATAAGCAGCATCCACTGCTTCATAAATCGCCCCCTTTGCCTGTAACATATATAAAGTATATAATATCAGAGTGAAATAAACTCATTTCACAAAAACTTGCTAGGCCTTCTATAGAATGCCTGTAACACACAGTGTGTGTGTATATATATATATATATATATATATATATAAACAGAAATGGCGGAGAAGGCCTTCAATGGGATCAACTGGTCTTATCTACAATTGGCACTGAGAGGGTTGGAATTGGTCCACAAATGATTAAACTAATTTTAAGCTTATATAAGTTAATGGCACCTACTCAGACCCATTTCCCATAAACAACAGCACACGTCAGGGATGCCCGCTTTTCCCCTTACTATTCACCATGGCAATAGAACCATTTGCAGGACACATTACACTAAACCAAGATATTAAAGAGATCAGTATTGGACCCAACGACTATAAAATTAGCTTATACGCGGATGATGTCCTGTTGACATTAACAGACCCCACCAAGTCTATTCTGGACTTTTTTGAATGAGTTTCACAGATTTGGTAAATTATCACATTTCCATATCAACAACCAAAAATTGAACATCTTAAATATAAACATGAATCCCCAAAAATGCAAAGGTCTTACTAAGATATGTCCCTACCAGCTGCAAACACATCATATAAAATACCTAGGGGTTAGCCTAACCCCAAAAATCTCCTCAATATTCAAATCCGACTACTTCCCCCTGCTCAGAATTATTCAAAAAGATTGCCAAACCTGGCAACAAAACCCCTTCTTCTGGTGGGGGGAAATTCAAATTACTAAAATGTCCACTACCAATTAACCTACCAGGTTCATATAAAGCACAACTTTATCGGAACAGCCAATAGAATGCGAGCTCAATCTGATTGGCTGATTGGATCAGCCAATCGGATTGAACTTGATTCTGATTGGCTGATACCATCAGCCAATCAGAATATTCCTACCTTAATTCGGATTGGCTGATAGAATCCTATCAGCCAATCGGAATTCGAGGGATGCCATCTTGGATGACGTCCCTTAAAGGAACCGTCATTCGGCTAGTAGGCGTCGGGAGAAGAGGATGTTCCACGACGGAGGTCTGCAAGATGGATCCGGAAGAAAGAAGATTGAAGATGCCGTTGATAGAAGACTTCATCCGGATCATGGACCTCTTCAGCTCCCGCTTGGATGAAGACTTCAGCCGGATCATGGACCTCTTCAGCTCCCGCTTGGATGAAGACTTCAGCCGGATCATGGACCTCTTCAGCCCCCCACTTGGGCTTGGATCAGGACATCGGAGGAGCTCTTCAGGACGGATCGGTGAACCTGGCAGGGTGAAGATAAGGTAGGAAGATCTTCAGGGGCTTAGTGTTAGGTTTATTTAAGGGGGGTTTGGGTTAGATTAGGGGTATGTGGGTGGTGGGTTGAAATGTTGGGGGAGGGGTATTGTATGTTTTTTTTTACAGGCAAAAGAGCTGAATTCTTTGGGGCATGCCCCGCAAAGGGCCCTGTTCAGGGCTGGTAAGGTAAAAGAGCTTTGAACTTTTGTAATTTAGAATAGGGTAGGGCATTTTTTTTATTTTGGGGGTCTTTGTTATTTTATTAGGGGGCTTAGAGTAGGTGTAATTAGTTTAAAATTGTTGTAATATTTTTCTTATGTTTGTAAAAAAAAAATTATTTTTTGTAACTTAGTTCTTTTTTATTTTTTGTACTTTAGCTAGTTTATTTAATTGTATTTATTTGTAGGAATTGTATTTAATTAATTTATTGATAGTGTAGTGTTAGGTTAATTGTAGGTAGTTTATTTAATTAATTTATTGATAGTGTAGTGTTAGGTTTAATTGTAACTTAGGTTAGGATTTATTTTACAGGTAAATTTGTAATTATTTTAACTATTTTAGCTATTAAATAGTTCTTAACTATTTAATAGCTATTGTACCTGGTTAAAATAAATACAAAGTTACCTGTAAAATAAATATTAATCCTAAAATAGCTATAATATAATTATAATTTATATTGTAGCTATATTAGGATTTATTTTACAGGTAAGTATTTATCTTTAAATAGGAATAATTTATTTCATAAGAGTTAATTAATTTCGTTAGATGTAAATTATATTTAACTTAGGGGGGTGTTAGTGTTAGGGTTAGACTTAGCTTTAGGGGTTAATACATTTATTAGAATAGCGGTGAGCTCCAGTCGGCAGATTAGGGGTTAATAATTGAAGTTAGGTGTCGGCGATGTTAGGGAGGGCAGATTAGGGGTTAATACTATTTATTATAGGGTTAGTGAGGCGGATTAGGGGTTAATAACTTTATTATAGTAGCGCTCAGGTCCGGTCGGCAGATTAGGGGTTAATAAGTGTAGGCAGGTGGAGGCGACGTTGTGGGGGGCAGATTAGGGGTTAATAAATATAATATAGGGGTCGGCGATGTTAGGGCAGCAGATTAGGGGTACATAGGGATAATGTAAGTAGCGGTGGTTTACGGAGCGGCAGATTAGGGGTTAATAATAATATGCAGGGGTCAGCGATAGCGGGGGCGGCAGATCAGGGGTTAATAAGTGTAAGGTTAGGGGTGTTTAGACTCGGGGTACATGTTAGAGTGTTAGGTGCAGACGTAGGAAGTGTTACCGCATAGCAAACAATGGGGCTGTGTTAGGAGCTGAGCGCTGCTTTTTTGCAGGTGTTAGGTTTTTTTTCAGCTCAAACAGCTCCATTGTTTCCTATGGGGGAATCGTGCACGAGCACGTTTTTGAGGCTGGCCGCTTGCGTAAGCAACTCTGGTATCGAGAGTTGAAGCTGCGTTAAAAATGCTCTACGCTCCTTTTTTGGAGCCTAACGCAGCCTTTATGTGGACTCTCAATACCAGAGTTATTTTTATGGTGCGGCCAGAAAAAAGCCGGCGTTAGTTTTTCTGGTCGTTACCGACAAAACTCCAAATCTAGCCGAAAGTTTTTGGGTGCTCAGCAGCACTCACAGCAAGCTGCACAGCTTTCAGTGACTAAGTTAACTCCAGGCCACAATAATAATATTCACAATAATAATCAAGCTTAAACTATCTAGTATGCCCATTGCTATTGGAACAAACTAATGAACAACTCAAAAGCAAGTTCAGTAGTGAAGTTTATTGTTAAAAACCAACAACATATGCATGAGGTTCACAAGACGAAAAACCTGACATGCTTTGAGCATACAATTATGCACTTCATTATAACCCACTGCTATTGCAAATAATGCTTTTCCTATCATTATTGTTGATGCAAAATGGATAATCCACCTTGAAAGTGCAAATGACTACAGAGAAGGTGAGGGAGGAAGGGAGGTAAACAGAATCTCACAGAAAATTAGCTAACCCTTGCCTACCTGGGAGAAAGGGGAACAATATTCAGTTGCATTTTACAACAAAATAAGTAATGAATGTACATTATATTGCAAAAATGTTTCACTTTTTGTCGAGTTAAATGGTCCCTTAAGGATAAATTTATATTTTTTTTTATTTTGACTTACCATAGCTTCTTTTTCCCCCTTATTTTGTGCTCTTAAAGGGACAGTCTACCATAGAATTGTTATTGTTTTAAAAGATAGATAATCCCTTTTTTACCCATTCCCCAGTTTTGCATAACCAACACAGTTATATTAATATACTTTTTACCTCTGTGATTACTTTGTATCTAGGAACCTTCTTCCAGCCCCCTGATCACATGACTGTGACTATTTATTATCTATTCAGCAAGGAAAAAACGGAAGGCTGCTGAGCAACAGGTAGAAAAAAGACTTTATTCCATTAAAATAGGAGAGACACAAAAATGACAAGGAGGGTAGTTAGCTATCTAACATGTTCCGCGCTGGTATGCGCTTACTCATAGATGCTAAGTGCAAGTAATGGAAGCTAATGTATTTAAAGTGGCAGGAACCAATAGGAGAATGATCTTTAAATTTTGTAATTTGATCAGTTTCACACATGAAGTTTCTCCTTGTTAATTTAATACCTAGCCCCTTCAGAATGCATTAGATTGTGTGCTTAAAAACAAAAGAACATATTACTTGTGAAAGTATTGCAATACTTGGCTTATTAGAAAATTGCATCACTATTTACATAAAAAAAAAATATTATTATTCCAGATTACCTAGAAAACAGTTTTTATGAAAGAAAGAAAATAGACAAAAAATAAACAGATAATATGAAAAATTTGAAAATAAAAAATGAAATAAAAAATAAATAAGAAAAATGAAGGCACTTTGAAAATAATCATTTCCAAAAAAGATATGGTATATTGCCCAATTAAGTGTTAAAACACAATTGATACTGGTCATTCTTATATGTAAAACAATGTGAAACCACTAAGGGCATAGAACACATTTGAACAAGATGACCATATGTTACAAAGAGATGGAATATGGCCATATTGCAATTGTTATTTATCCATTTATATAATTCTAAGGTTTGCATTAGTGGACACAATACATAAAAAAAAAAGTAAAAATAAATATAGAAATAAAAATAATAATAAATGAAACGTGTGTATAAACACACACATACATAAAGAATATTTGCATACGTACATATAAGAAAAACATATATGCAGAAACATGTATATGAATGTCAACAAGGACCAAATAAGTATTATAATCATTTTACATGTGACAACTGCAAACATGTCTCATATCAAAAATGAAATTATAATAGTACATGTATGTGTCACCACACGTGTGATTCCTCACAAATACCTTTTCCTGTAGTTAAGTGTATATATATACTTTGAGTTACATGGAACCAGACTAAAGTGTTGTTTGAATAAATAGGTAAACAAATGCTGAAAACATACTAATATGAAAATATATGTATGAGTGTACAGTAATGAGTATATAAAGTCGTGTTTACCTAATCAACAAAGTATCTCATGTCCCATTCTAGGTTCATGCCCAATGGTGATTTAGATCTTAACTTATAGATCCAATATAGTTCCTTCTTGTCAAGTATTTTTAACACATTGCCACCACGTAGGGGAACTCTCGCTATATCTATGATCTTAATTTTAAACCTAGGTACATTTGTGAAATGAAAAGAGTTAAAATGTCTGGCAACTGCAGAGTCCTTATTAAAGTTTTTCACATCTGTCAAATGTTCCCTTGTGCGATCCCTAAGGCTCCTAGTTGATTGGCCAACATATTGGGCCTTGCAAAGTTGGCAATCAAGTAAGTACCTAGAATGGGACATGAGATACTTTGTTGATTAAAACACAACTTTATATACTCATTACTGTACACTCATACATATATTTTCATATTAGTATGTTTTCAGCATTTGTTTACCTATTTATTCAAACAACACTTTAGTCTGGTTCCATGTAACTCAAAGTATATATATATACACTTAACTACAGGAAAAGGTATTTGTGAGGAATCACACGTGTGGTGACACATACATGTACTATTATAATTTCATTTTTGATATGAGACATGTTTGCAGTTGTCACATGTAAAATGATTATAAAACTTATTTGGTCCTTGTTGACATTCATATACATGTTTCTGCATATATGTTTTTCTTATATGTACGTATGCAAATATTCTTTATGTATGTGTGTGTTTATGCACACGTTTCATTTATTATTATTTTTATTTCTATATTTATTTTTACTTTTTTTTTATGTATTGTGTCCACTAATGCAAACCTTAGAATTATATAAATGGATAAATAACAATTGCAATATGGCCATATTCCATCTCTTTGTAACATATGGTCATCTTGTTCAAATGTGTTCTATGCCCTTAGTGGTTTCACATTGTTTTACATATAAGAATGACCAGTATCAATTGTGTTTTAACACTTAATTGGGCAATATGGCCCCTCTTGTTCATTACCATATCTTTTTTGTAAATGATTATTTTCAAAGTGCCTTCATTTTTCTCATTATTTATTTTTAATTACATTTTTTATTTTCTAATTTTTCATATTATCTGTTTATTTTTTGTCTATTTTCTTTCTTTCATAAAAACTGTTTTCTAGGTAATCTGGAATAATAATAATTTTTTTTTTATGTAAATAGTGATGCAATTTTCTAATAAACCAAGTATTGCAATACTTTCACAAGTAATATGTTCTTTTGTTTTTAAGCACACAATCTAATGCATTCTGAAGGGGCTAGGTATTAAATTAACAAGGAGAAACTTCATGTGTGAAACTGATCAAATTACAAAATTTAAAGATCATTCTCCTATTGGTTCCTGCCACTTTAAATACATTAGCTTCCATTACTTGCACTTAGCATCTATGAGTAAGCGCATACCAGCGCAAAACATGTTAGATAGCTAACTACCCTCCTTGTCATTTTTGTGTCTCTCCTATTTTAATGGAATAAAGTCTCTTTTCTACCTGTTGCTCAGCAGCCTTCCGTTTTTTCCTTGCTGAGTCTTTTTGCGGTTGTCCGCTGTTTTTTGGTTGGCTCCACACATACCCCGCTCTCCCAGCCTTGGTTTAACCCACTCACCCCTCCGGTCCTAAGCGGAAGTAACCTGTAGCAGCTCCGCTCCCTCCCTACTCTATTTATTATCTATTGTCTTAAATGTAGCATTGTTTTGTGCTAGATCTTAAATAACCCCCTGTGCCTGAACACAGTGTTATCTATATGACCCATGTGTACTTTCTGTCTCTTTGTGTTGAAAAGACATTTAAAAATCATGTGATAAGAGGCAGCCATCAAAGGCTTAGAAATTAGCATATGAGCCTACCTCATACTAAGAATACCAAGAGAAAAAAGCAAATTTGATGATAAAAGTAAATTGGAAAGTTGATTAAAATAAAAAGTCCTATCTGAATAATGAAAGTTTAATTTATACTAGGAAATTCCTCTGCCTCTGGGTACTTCCTCATTGCATTTAACGTGCAACATGATGATTCATAATATAAAGACAGATGTATCAATGGCCCTTACTCATTCCATTACTAGGAAACGAGGCAAAGATATTTGTGCTAGAGGACAACACAGTGTCATTTTCCTCACAGGGGGAATAAAATGGACGACAATGCCATTCTTCACACTCAATGTTAAAGGCCCGTTATAGTGTTAAAATTACAAGCTCTAATCCAATGGAACATGTCATTTTAGAACTAGTAGCACTTTAATGCCATGTGTTTAAACCCTACAAAGGGGTTAAACACATACCTAAAGACATGCTTGGGACCTGCAGTGCTTTGCAGGTCCCGAGTGGAAACTGACATTTATCCAATCAGCAATAATAGTTATACAACTGGGTTGGGCATCTAACAGACTTTAAGCATATGTTTAATCCCTTTGTGTGGGGGATAAAAACTTAGCATTAAGTTGTTTCTAATGTTAAAATTACATATCACTCAGATTAGAACATGTCATGTTAACATGGCTATTCAAACATACTAAAAATATTTTTAAATGGAAAAGGTAAAATTTATTTGAAACTAGCATAAAATGCATTCATGTGCAGTATTAATATTTTTTAATGCTCACTTGCTAATAGGGATATTTATCTTGTTGTATATGCAAAAAAGAGTACACCTTCACAAGCCTGGAAAGAAAACATGGTTAATTTAGCACAACATTAATAATAATAATAATAATAATTAAAAAAAAACACAATTACATTGTGAAATGCCATCTTTTAAATGGAATAAAGAAAGGGTCAGTCAAGTCCAAAATAAACTTTCATGATTCAGATAGGGCATGTAATTTTAAACAACTTTCCAATTTACTTTTATCACCAATTTTGCTTTGTTCTGTTGGTATTCTTAGTTGAAAGCTAAACCTAGGAAGGCTCATATGCTAATTTCTTAGACCTTGAAGGCCTCCTCTTATAAGAATGCATTTTGACAGTTTTTCACCACTAGAGCTCGTTAGTTCATGTGTGTCATATAGATAACACTGTGCTCACGCACTTGGAGTTACCTTGGAGTCAGCACTGATTGGCTAAAATGCAAGAATGTCAAAAGAATTGAAATAAGGGGCAGTTTGCAGAGGCTTAGATACAAGGTAATTACAGAGGTAAAAGGTGTATTATTATAACTGTGTTGGTTATGCAATACTGGGAATGAGTAATAAAGGGATTATCTATCTTTTTAAACAACAAAAATTCTGGTGTTGACTGTCCCTTTAAATTGAATATATCTATTAATTGTATCATAGCTCATGCTATGTGGAAAGGGAATGCATATGTGAGAAACTTTAAATATGTTTGAGATTAAATTATTATTTGGGGGTGGAGTTAGTTATTCTAAAATCATCCTTCGAAGAGCTATTCATACATATTTCTTCATTATTGTCAAAATATATTATATTGTTTAACAGTAAATTTACTTTAGCATTACTTGGATTGCAACACTATATGTCTTTCACAGCATCATATATCTTATATATTTGATATAAGGTTACAGAAATATGACTGGGTCACATGGCCAATGGGCAAAACACAAACGGTAGATTACAAATAGCAAAATATATCAAAAGGAAGAACTAAACGACAAACATAGAGGGTTATAAAAACGGAAGAGACATTGCTCTAAGTAAGTGTCAAATTTGAGATAAGAAGCAAAGCAATAGTTTCTGAAAATCTGGCACCATAATTGCATTTAATTGTTATCAAAATCTAATTAAGTAGAATGGATTAGCAGCTCTGAATTCAAGGCAACAGCTCCTTAAAAAATTAAAAAAATGTGATGAGTAACAACATTTAGGTTTTATTCTTAAAATCATGTTAAGAATTGTTTAGGCAATAATACTGAGTATTTTTTTTAAATACATGCCTGTTGCATAATGTTGTTCAGTAAACATCTGACAAGGACCAGTTTATAAATTCTTTTTTTTTTTTAATTTAGATATTAGAAATAAAACCGTTCAGTACAGTGTGAACTTGTAGTAGCTAAAAAATACAACATTAAAAAACCAACTTCTTTTAAAAACATGTTTTACATAGTGCAATGTTCAAAAAACACACTATTGTTAATCAAAAACATTTCAGCTACTGTCTTAAATGGAATATTAATATCCAGTAAACAAAATAATGTTACCGAAAACAAAAAAACATGTGACTCATTCATAGAGAATATAAGGCATGCCATGGGTGTTCCATGGGAGTTACCTGTATAACAATGGGGAAACTTATAAGGTAAGTTCTAATGTTCTAAGCAATAGCATTTTGCTTAGGTGAACACCATCACACATACATGTCTCGTCACCCTTTCAGTGATGAGATGAGCAAAATAAATATACTGCATTTACTGTTATGGGTGTTATGTTTAGTTTATATGCTTCTCTATGATTCATTTCTATTGCCCTTGTTTCCCGTGTTGCGTTTCCTGTTCTGCTGGTTCTCTTCTAAGATCATGGGTTCTCTACACTAATGCCTTGTACTGTTATTGTATACGCCACATGAAACATGGTGTCAGAAGTATCTGAATCTGCACTGTTTCTACACATTTTATGCTAAGAGCTTTCCAGTCTTGCAGTGAGAGACCTTTAAACCGATTGTGCATCCTGTAGTAAAAACAGTCCTGCCCTGGAAGCTGAGCACTGGAAGCAAGAAAACCAGCATCATGGCAGCTGCTAACAGCATTCCACTGCCTGAGGCAATGAGGGTGAGTGGGGATTGCAGCAGTAACCGGGACAACTTTAAGGATTACTCTCTAGCCACAGGGTTAAATGAGAAGCCTGCAGCAGTGCAAGTGACCACACTGAGGAGGGTCATGGGCAGCAGATACCACCATGTTTACAAATTACAAGCACAATTTAAATCTCACAGAGGAGCAGAAGAGTGGCACTAAAGCCATCCTGGATGCATTAGAAGCTTTTTTATGACCTTCTAAAAATGTCATATATGAAAGATATATATTTGGCAGCTGCAAGCAAGAAGAATGTGAAGCAATAGACAACTTTGTCACATGGCTAAAAGAGAAAGCTGCAAGCTGTGAGTATGGTTTTCTGAGAGATTAACAAATTTATGACAAAATAGTTCTAGGTTTCAATAGTGAAAGCACACGCCGCTGCCTATTGCGGGAACATGATTTAAACCTACAAGCAGCATATATTGTACTACAGAACTGAAAACATATGAGAGATATGGAGCAGAATAAACAGACAGACCATTTCATTGCAGCCTCCAAGCAACTACTAAGCTTGAAGAACCACCAGCACAAGCTTCAGCACAAAAATTACCTACGCAACACACCTGGGAGCAAGCTTGTATCATGCAAGTACTGTAGAAGTGTGCACGTACGAGAGAAAGAACAGTGCCCTGTTTATGGGAAACTCTGTAGAGCATGTGGTAGACTAAATCATTTTTCTGGAGTGTGTCTGTCAAGTTATATGAAAATAAGGAAGCTGCACACAATTGAGAAAATGTCAGATTCTGAGGATGTACAATAACTAAGCACTGATGGTATTTACTCAAAATATTGCATTGTGCTGTAAAAAACTAAGGGCCAAAAATGGTTAGTAAATCTCAGACTAAATAATATATGCCAACCCTGCCAGCTGGACAGGGGTGCAAAGTATGATGTCATGAGTTTAAAAGACAAGATGAAACTGGCAACTAGGGTACCTCTTCAACCTAATAGCACCAAACTGAAGTTATATTTACTGGAACTAATAGAAACATTTGGACTTTTCCAAACAGAATGAATATATGCACAAGCCTGAATTAGAGATTGTTGAAGCCAATCAGAAACCGTTGTTGTCTGGTTCAACATGTGAGCACCTGGGTCTGATGCAGTTCACCATTCCTGCTGAGCTACACAATGTTGATAATCACCCTGCAAAATCCCTTACTAAGTCACCGACAAAACAACAAATCTTTAATGTCTATAGTGATGTTTGATAGCCCAGTAGTATCTGTTCCAGGAGACATTAATTTTAAACTTGATCCTACAATTCCACCAGTACAATGTGCCCCACACAATGTGCCAGAAGCCATTAAGCTGCAGCTCAAAGTGCAACTGGATAAGTATGAAGCTGAAGGACATCTTACTTCAGTATCAGAGACTATGGATTGGATAAGCAACATGGTCGTTATTAGGAAGCCTGAGAAGATCTGAATTTGCATTTATCCCAAGTTTCTGAACATGGTCCTGAAACGTCACACTACTTAATGCCAACATTGCATATGTTTTTCACAAACTACCCAAAGCACGGGGTTTTATGCTTGTTGATGCTAGAGATGCTTTTTTACAGTGCAAACTGGATAAAAAGAGTAACTACATGACAACCTTCTGGACTCTTTGGGGCTCAAACTGCCATTTGGAGTCTCTGTAGCACCGGAGGTGTATAAGCGTAAACAGCATAAACTATTATGTGGGTTCCACGGAATTGAGCCAATAGCTGATGACATTCTTATAGTTGGCTGTGGTAATACAGATGAAGAAGCTGAGACTCAATGTAAAAAAAATTGCAGTTCAAGGTGCAAGAAACCAGTTTCCATGGACATATCCTGTCCTCAAAAGACTTAAAAGCTGACCCAGATAAGATTAAAGCCATTGTGGATATGCTATGGCTTGGTGACGCCAAAGCGGTACAGCATTTTATTGGCTTTGTCACATACCTATCTAAATTCATGACGCACTTGTCTGAGGTGTGTCAGCCATTGAAAAGACTGCTGAACAAATATGCAGTTTAGCACTGGCTTCCCAAACATGACCAGGCAGTGGAGGAGATAAAAGGCTCAGTCGCTGCTGCCCCGGTGTTGAAATATTATGATGTCACAAAGCCTGTTACAATACATAGTTACTCAAGCAAAAATGGCCTAGGATTCTGTCTCTTGCAAGAAGGTCAACCAGTTGCATATGTATCCAAAGCTATTTTGTCAGACAAGCAAAATTATACTCAAATTGAATGGAATGTTTAAGCAATGTTTTTGTTTGCCAGCGTTTCCATCATTACCTTTATGGTGGGGATACTATCAGAGCTGTAACTGATCATAAACTGCTAATAGCCATATTCAAGAAGCCCCTTTTGTGTGTTGCTATGCACTGAGCATGATGCTTACATTGCAGCATTACAAAATCAATGTTGTCTACAAGCCAGGATGTGAAATGTATATTTGTGATACCCTGAGCAGAGCTACAATGGATCATGTGGCACCCAGAGGTGAGGATGAGCATCTTACAGTTTGTTTGCTGCAGCAGGAACAAAACTTCTTTGCCCAAGTCAATCAAGCAGACTATTAATGTCACAGATCAGCAACTACATCAGCTCATACAGCACACAGAGATGCAACTGAGAGATGCACTGAAGTTTATTGTTATGAATGGGTGGCTGGATGAAAAGGATACAGCACTTGCAATTGTAAAGGAATATTGGTCCTTCAGAGATGAGCTCAGTGTACAAAATGGTATCTTGTACAAAGGTCCAAGAGTCATAGTGCCGAAGTCACTAAGAGCAGAGATGTTATTACACATACACTCAAGCCACATTGGAGGTGAGACATGATACAGACAAGCTTGTTATACTCTTTACTGGCCCAACATGCAAGGGGAAATAAAAGAATTTGTCAGCAATAGTCCCACTTGCAATGAATATGGACACTTGCAACAAAAAGAAACCATGATGTCACATGAGATACCTACACGTCCTTGGTATATTGTCAGTATAGAAAAGTCAGGGGTTTTAAACAGCCCTCATTCTTACTCAGCAGTGTAAGGAAATATAAAATCAATTATACTTTAATGTAAATATTAATGTAAATATTTAAAATGGGGATAAACACCCCTATTATTACCAACAACTACCCAACACAAACTGTGAGACTCTAAAAAACCGTCCGTCACTTCTCTGTTTCCTGGTCAATAACCGGAAAAATCGGCATCAGGTGACTAAAGTGACAGGACAGCTCTAAAGCCTATTTTAAAACCCCTGACTTTTCTGTCTCTCCAATCTCCCTCATATTACCTTTTAAAGGGGTAGCACCGGAACCTGCAACAGGGTTCTTTTTCTTACTATTTATATAGTGTAGTGCCAGTTCATAATTTTGGTCTATAGATCGTCAGTATAGACATATTCAACTACACAGGAAAAAGAGTACCTGATATTAGTAGATCATTACTCAACATCTGGGAAATTGAACTTCTTCCTGACTTATCCACTGAAACTACAGTTAAGAGGTGCAAGGCTCAGTTTGCACGTCATGGCCAACCAGATAACCAGATAAAGTGATCTCTGATAATGGCCATCTTATATTGGAGAAACACTCCAAACGAGGGCATGGATAGTAGTCCGGCTCAGAGACTAATGTCAAGGAGATTAAATACCTTCTTACCAGTAGCTAACAAGCTACTTAAACCCTCTGTGATACAAGGTATACCAGACAAGTTATGATTTAAGAGGCAAATGTTTAAGGCACGAGATGACACAACTGCTAGAGATTTGCCTGAATTGAATATTGGGGAATGAATCTGTATGAAACCAATGCCTGGGTATTGAACAAGTCGCTGGAGAATAGGTACATGTCTGCAAAAGTTTGCATTGAAGGAAACCTCTATCACCACAATTGTGTGGATCTGCAAGTGGCTGAGAGGCCTGATTCACAATATCCAGTTTACAGGCCAGACTTGCCTGGTATTACAAGGGCACACTCACCCATTGACAGTAAGGAATGTACAGAAGTGATGCTAATATTAATGACAGTCCTGAGCAAGCAGGTATACCTGATAGCATTCAAGCACAGAGCATGCCAGCAAGTGGTGAGAAGTGCCCAGTAACCTCTGAGAGGGCCAGTCTTCACCTGCAGTGGCAGACATTCACAACCATTCAAGAAACTTAGAATGTGTTATTACGACTCATCCAAATTTCACAATGTTGATTTATTACCACTAAAAGAGGGAGATGTTATGGATGTTATATTTAGTTTAAATGCAACTCTATGATTAATTTCTATTGCACTTGTTTCTCGTGTTGTGTATCCTGTTCTGCTGGTTCTCTTCTAAGATCATGGCCAAAACCTGTGTCCCTAATACAGCCATACAATGCAAACTCTTAATCAACCAATCTGGGAACAAGTCAAGGGTTCATAGACTTATGTAATCACCCTAAACATATACAAAATATTGAAGGGGACTGCACTCTCAGACTTGACTGGGTACATATCCTATGACCCTGCAAATGCACAGGTAGCTGTACCATCCCCAGAGTCCCAGGCAGTTAACCAGACAAGTCTGGGTGCAAGGCCCATAGGGAACATTACAAAACAAATTAATAGAACACACAAAGAAAGTCCTGCACTCACTCGCAAGCACTCAGCTAAGATTAAAAGCTGGAAAGTGAGTGCTTGACTTTCTCTGTGTGTTGTATTAGTTTATTTCATAAATAAATATTTCTACATATACAGTAGCTGATGGTATTTTGGTACAATATATAGCTATACCTATATAAATATACATGATATATGATGATTTATAGGTATATATATATATATATATATATATATATATATATATATATAAATATTTATATAGGAATATCTATTTAGAAATACTTAGAACAGGGTTTCTCAACAGCCGGGGCAGGGCCATGGTGGTTCTGCTGGTGGGCTGCAATTCAACACACATTTTTTTAATTTTTTATTGCATGCACAATATTTGCATGCAATAGCCATTTAGTGGGAAGACAGCACAGTTCCTCAGTAAATGGGTTAATCACCTCAAGAGATGTGATCGTGTAGTCACCTGTACCCTCTATTCTTTCTGCATCACCTTTGTATAGGTCTCCAGAGATTCCAGTGTTTGATAAGGGATGTCGCGTAAAAAAGCCTGGTTGGGTCTTCACTTGGATGCTTTACCTCTTCTCCTACTAATCCAGCACCGTTAGTGATGAATGGATCAGTACATTACTGTTGCGTGTCAGTCTGTAGCAGATCACTTGATAGGTGTTGTGCAGCCTCTATTAATATGCAAAATTAATATTTTAGTGTTGCAAAGTAGGTGTCAAGCAGTCGCAGGGTTTCAGACTCCCACCTCCTGAGAGACTCCATATTAAATTGTTAACAGCAGTTTTCTGTAGGTCTCAGTGTCTCATGACAGATTGAAAGGCTAATTGGGGTATATAGCAACGTGGTATGAACTGCTTTACCCAACAAACCGAGGGGGGTGCTAGAAGCCCGAAAAGTAGGCTGCCACCATGACTTCCAACGGCCCAGTTTTAGGACTCCAGCATGATCATAATTTACAAATGAAAGTTTCCTCGCAACTGCCAACTGTTCTTGCTCATAAATTTGGTGCTTGTGAATGAGGGTGGTTGGAACAAATATAGGTAATTGATGGATTATCCTTTTTAAACATGGAGCCACTAGTATATGCGACCAAACATGGCCGCTGCCCAGGCATGCCCCCTCAACACACATTTTTGCTGCCCCTTTGCTGTGAACTTATCAACACTTAGAATTCCATATGTATAGAGCGGCGGGCCTGTCAGAGTACCACTGTGCATGCACGGTATTTGCATGCAACAGCCATTTGGTGGGAAGACAGCACAGGACAAGAAACAGAAAAGTCCAGCCATGGGCACCACAGGTAAGTACCTTTGGTGCTACCAGCCTCCCACTGATATATCAACTGACATATTATATATATATATATATATATATATATATATATATATATACATATTCCACTACTAACCCCCTCCCTATGACTACCGGGCCCTGGACACATCCAGCTAAAATTTCCCAGGCCTTGGAGCCACAGACTTAGAACATATTCCGTTATGTACAGAATCCTGGAATGTGAAATATTTACAGTAAATACACAGTTAAAACCTTTATTAAAATGAAAATTGCATAAATATGTTTTCATCTACTTAACTGGAAAGGACTCCAATGCACTTACATATATATCTATATATATATATGTATACATATGTATTAAAGTGTTTATATGTTTATATACAGTATCTCACAAAAGTGAGTACACGCCTCACATTTTTGTAAATATTTTATTATATCTTTTCATGTGACAACACTGAAAAAATGACACTTTGCTACAATGTAAAGTAGTGAGTGTACAGCCTGTATAACAGTGTAAATTTGCTGTTCCCTCAAAATAACTCAACACACAGCCATTAATGTCTAAATCGTTGGCAACAAAAGTGAGTACACCCCTAAGTGGAAATGTCCAAATTTGCTCTAAAGTGGTCCAAAGTTTCTGTGGCCACCATTATTTTCCAGCACTGCCTTAACCCTCTTGGGCATGGAGTTCACCCGAGCTTCACAGGTTGCCACTAGAGTCCTCTTCCACTCCTCCATGATGACATCACGGAGCTGGTGGGTGTTAGAGACCTTGCGCTTCACCACCTTCGGTTTGAGGATGCCCCACAGATGCTCAATAGGGTTTTAGGTCTGGAGACATGCTTGGCCAGTCCATCACCTTTACCCTCAGCTTCTTTAGCAAGGCAGTCGTCTTCTTGGAGGTGAGTTTGGGGTTGTTATCATGTTGGAATACTGCCCTGTTGCCCAGTCTATGAAGGGAGGGGATCATGCTCTGCTTCAGTATGTCATAGTACATGTTTGCATTCATGGTTCCCTCAATAAACTGTAGCTCCCCAGTGCTGGCAGCACTCATGCAGGCCCAGACCATGACACTCCCACCACCATGTTTTACTGTAAGCAAGACACACTTGTCTTTGTACTCATCACCTGGTTGCCGCCACATATGCTTGACACCATCTGAAACAAATCTTATCGGCCCATAGGACATGGTTCCAGTAATCCATGTCCTTAGTCTGCTTGTCTTCAGCAAGCTGTTTGCGGGCTTTCTTGTGCATCATCTTTAGAAGAGGCTTCCTTCTGGGAGGACAGCCATGCAGACCAATTTGATGCAGTGTATGGTGTGAGCACTGGAAGGCTGACCCCCCACCCCTTCATCCTCTGCAGTAATACTGGCAGCACTCATATGTCTATTTCCCAAAGACAACCTCTGGATATGACGCTGAGCACGTACACTCAACTTCTTTAGTCGATCATGGCGAGGCCTGTTCTGAGTGGAACCTGTCCTGTGAAACCGCTGTATGGTCTTGCCCACCGTGCTGCATCTCAGTTTCAGGGTCTTGGCAATATTCTTATAACCTAGGCCATCTTTATGTAGAGCAACAATTCTTTTTTTTCAGATCCTCAGAGAGTTCTTTGCCAAGAGGTGCCATGCTGAACTTCCAGTGACCAGTATGAGATAGTGTGAGAGTGATAACACCAAATTTAACACACCTGAGACCTTGTAGCACTAACGAGTCGCATGACACCGGGGAGGAAAAATGGCTAATTGGGCCCAATTTGGACATTTCCACTTAGGGGTGTACTCACTTTTGTTGCCAACGGTTTAGACATTAATGGCTGTGTGTTGAGTTATTTTGAGGGGACAGCAAATTTTCACTGTTATACATGCTGCACACTCACTACTTTACATTGAAGCAAAGTGTCATTTCTTCAGTGTTATCACATGAAAAGATATAATAAAATATTTACAAAAATGTGAGGGGTGTTTTCACTTTTGTGAAATACATAAATACATATGTACAGACACACATATACAGTCATGGCCAAAAATATTGTCACCCCTGCATTTCTGTCAGATAATGCACCACTTCGCCCAGAAAATTGTTACAATTACAAATGTTTAGGCATTCTCATGTTTATTTCTTTTATTTGTATTGGTATGACACAAAAAAAGTGGAGAAAAAAAGCCAAATCTGAAACATTCCACGCAAAACTTGAGTAATGAACTGGACAACATTATTGTCACCTTCTAAAATTGTAAGAAATAATTACATTCCAAGTTTGTGATGCTCCTGTAATTTATAATAAAACTCACCTGTATCAATTAACAGGTACTGACAATATAGAAATCACACCGGCAATCAGTTAAAATGGTGAAAAATGTACTCAACCTTTCTGTTGTGTGTCACACTGAGCATGGAGTAGAGAAAGAGCAGCAAAGAATTGTCTGAGGATTTAAGAACAAAAATTGTGGAAAAGCATGGACAATCTCAAGGTTACAAGTCCATCTCCAGAGATCTTAATGTTCCTGTGTCCACTGTGCACAACATTGTCGAGAAGTTTACAGCCCATGGCACTGTATCTAATCTCCCTGGACATGGACAAAAGAGAAAAATTGTCCAAAGATTGCATTGAAGGATTGTTTGAATGGTTGAAAAAGAACCTTGATCAAAATCCAGACAAATGCAAGCTGACCTTCAGGCACAGGGTACAAATGTGTCAGCTGGCACTATACATTGCCATCTGAATGAAAAGGGACGCTATAGTAGGAGACCCAGGAGGACCCCACTGCTGACACTGAAACATAAAAATGCCAGATTTGAGTTTGCCAAAACTTACCTGAGGAATGCAAAATCCTTTTGGGAGAATGTGCTTTGGACAGATGAAATTACAGCTTTTTGGTAAAGCCCAGCATTCTATTGTTTTCATAAAAAGAAATTATGGCTAGATTTATAGTTTGGCGTTAGCCGTCAAAACCAGCGTTAGAGGCTCCTAACGCTGGTTTTGGGCTACCGCTGGTATTTAGAGACAGTCAGGAAAGGGTCTAACGCTCACTTTGCAGCCGCGACTTTTCCATACCGCAGATCCCCTTACGTCAATTGCGTATCCTATCTTTTCAATGGGATCTTTCTAACGCCGGTATTTAGAGTCGTGGCTGAAGTGAGCGTTAGAAATCTAACGACAAAACTCCAGCCGCAGAAAAAAGTCAGTAGTTAAGAGCTTTTTGGGCTAACGCCGGTTTATAAAGCTCTTAACTACTGTGCTCTAAAGTACACTAACACCCAAAAACTACCTATGTACCCCTAAACCGAGGCCCCCCCCACATCGCCGCCACTCTATTAAATTTTTTTAACCCCTAATCTGCCGACCGCACACCGCCGCCACCTACGTTATCCCTATGTACCCCTAATCTGCTGCCCCTAATACCGCCGACACCTACATAATATTTATTAACCCCTAATCTGCTGCCCCTGCTATCGCTGACACCTGCATATTTTTTTAACCCCTAATCTGCTGCTCCGTACACCGCCACAACCTACATTATACCTATGTACCCCTAATCTGCTGCCCCTAACACAGCTGACCCCTATATTATATTTATTAACCCCTAATCTGCCGCCCCCAACGTCGCCTCCACCTACCTACAATTATTAACCCCTAATCTGCCGACCGGACCACACCGCTACTATAATAAATGTATTAACCCCTAAAGTTAAGTCTAACCCTAACACTAACACCCCCCTAACTTAAATATAATTTAAATCTAATTAAATAAATTAACTCTTATTAAATAAATTATTCCTATTTAAAGCTAAATACTTACCTGTAAAATAAACCCTAATATAGCTACAATATAAATTATAATTATATTGTAGCTATTTTAGGATTAATATTTATTTTACAGGCAACTTTGTAATTATTTTAACCAGGTACAATAGCTATTAAATAGTTAATAACTATTTAATAGTTACCTAGTTAAAATAATTACAAAATTACCTGTAAAATATATCCTAACCTAAGTTACAATTAAACCTAACACTACACTATCAATAAATAAATTAAATAAAATACCTACAGTTATCTACAATTAAACCTAACACTGCACTATCAATAAATTAATTAAAACCCTAGCCAGACCAAATCTTAACCTTAAAACTAATCCCTGATTCCACTCCCTAACCTTGCCATAGTATTGAAATTGTTGGCCTAAATATTCTTGCATGGGTATGTCAAGGGAGCTTAATATTTGACCATAATATTGCAAATGGATAATATAATGACAGCCTATAAGTGTTACTACACATTTATTCAACAGGTTTAATAATATATATTAGCATGTTTAGATTTTTGTAAAACACATTATATGATTTTGATATTTCTGTATTATAGATTACTTGCATATTTGGAAACTCATCTTGAAAGATATGAAAACTTTAATTATTAAGACAAAAACAATATATTGCTTTCACAAAGGAAAAACTTATGTTAGTAATATTTTGCAGAAATGTGTTCATTTAAAGGCTGAATTATACCGTAATTGCTATTACAATTAATTTTTATATTACTGTAATAAAACTAGCAAATTTAAGGTATCTCTAAACTGGCAAACGGATACTTCTAAACAGCCAAATTATGTTAAATTTTTATTTCTACATAATTTGTGTATTGGCAGAATAAGAAAGTCTTATCGATTTATCCATCGTTTGCAAGCTCTGGACAGGTTTAATGAGATAAACATTGATTTTGAAACAAAACTGTTAATTTGGTTATGAAAATAATATTGAAGCTCATAAAATACAAATTTGCTATTTCTCAAGTAAATTATAACATAGTGTAACAAATAAATATCGCTGAATTATATTTCACTTTTGCTACTCAAGTATTAATTAAATAAGCTTTGGTTCTCTTCCCCCGTCTACTGGTTTCACCTTTGAGACCAAAAAAGATTACTCCCACATCCCATCCACTTTATCAAAACTATCAATTCTACCCTCTAATAACATTGGGCTTGCTAACTAAAATTTTTGCTCAGGCACTAAATTCAGGACTTCAGATATCATGACTTAAATGGGGTGCACTGTCCAAAAAAACACCCAAAAAACTAACACTTATTGCTTGTGAGCTAACCTGACACCTCATTACACCAACTGTTTTAAAGCTAAAGTGAGATATGAATATTTTACATTCCAATGTTCTTCACTTAGAAGAAATGTTCTTTTTTTATTTTTAAATATATATATATATATCCTTGCATCTTCTACCATCTCCTCCTCCTAGACTATAGGACTTCTCTCGTGCGGCACCAACCCTCTGGAATGCACTTCCTCAAGCTGTCAGACTTTCTCCTAACCTCTCCTCCTTTAAACGCTCCCTAAGGACCTATTTGTTCAGGGAAGCCTATCACCAAATCAGTAACAAATGAATTTCACTTGCCTAATAGTTGCCCCCTTCTAACTCCACACTAACATCATTATCACCTTTGCAGTCCCCACCTCCTGTTTCTCACCCTCCTACCCATCTAGATTGTAAGTTCCCACGGGAACAGGGCCTTCAATTCCCACTGTACTTTTATCTTTGTACCCATGGACAGCGCTGCAGAATCTGTTGGTGCTTCATAAATAAATAATAATAATATAATACAACATCTCTAGGGCTTACAGAGAATGGTCAAAAAAAGAGAAAATATCCAGTGAGCGGCAGTTGTGTGGATGACAATGCCTTGTTGATGTCAGAGGTCAGAAGAGAATGGGCAGACTAGTTTGAGATGATAGAATGGCAACAATAACTCAAATAACCGTTACAACCAAGGTATGCAAAATACCACCTCTGAACGCACAACAGATCGAACCGTGATGCAGATGGGCTACAGCAGCAGAAGACCACACTGGGTGCAACGTTGCCTGGTCGGAAGAGTCTCGATTTCACCAGAAATGCTTGTGCATTTAAATGCTGATAGCGTATGCTGTCCGTCCGACATTTGATAAATCGGCCCCTAAGCATCAAAATAAATTCCAATTAAATTATGTAGTTAATTGAGAATAGTCAATAGTTGCAATGTATCTTTATTTATTAAATACCCGAATCTGGAATTCCAATATTTAGAATTATTCTAAAATCCATGCTTTAATATTTTTTTTTTAAATGATTAAAAACTACATTTTTCTCCGACAGTAAATCACATCCTTCTCTGCCTGCATCTTTGGTATTTGTGTGCTAAAATGCAAAAAACAAAAAAAACTATTATCTTTCTAATTATAAGTACTGTACTATCATTCGAATGGTACTATGTATGCAGACGTATTAAAGATGATATTATCTACCTTTAGGTTGCACAAATAAGCTGTATTATGACACATAAATATTGCCTAAATTACATAATATTGTTGTGTACATTGGTCCCATCTCCTCTCCAAGCTATCCCATTTAACATATGCAAATAAACAAATATTTCAAAATTCAAACTATTTTAAAATCCAAACGATTTCTGTCCCCAAGCAGTTTGGATAAACAATTATGTACCTGCTTTTCCTGTAATATATCTTTGCATTTTTTTTTTTACTAAGGGACGTGTATGAATCTCCCTATAAAAAATAATGCAAAACTTTTTCTTATTCTTTCTTTAAATTTTAGAATTCAACACACTGATCTGTAGGCATTGGGGCATATGATCTGTAGGCATATGATGCCCCGTGTTTCTGGCAAGCCTGCAGGCTCGCCAGAAACAGCAGTTATGAAGCAGCGGTCACAAAGACCGCTGCTCCATAGCCTGTCCGTCTCCGTCTCTCTCTCTCTCCGTCTCTCTCTCTCTCTCCGTCTCTCTCTCTCCGTCTCTCTCTCTCTCTCCGTCTCTCTCTCTCTCTCCGTCTCTCTCTCTCTCTCCGTCTCTCTCTCTCTCTCTCCGTCTCTCTCTCTCTCTCTCCGTCTCTCTCTCCGTCTCTCTCTCCGTCTCTCTCTCCGTCTCTCTCTCTCTCTCTCTCTCTCTCTTGCGGACCTGATCCGCACTATCAGATCAGGTCCGCAAGACCTTTAATAAATAGGCCCCATTGTGTGTTATATAATAGTGGCACTCAAGTATGTTTGTCTGGGTAGGCACTTACCTCTTTTTGGGTTTTATATTTTATGGTGCTACCTCCTGCTTGGTAATTATGTGAGAGATCTTGTATAAGTGAGCGTGCCTTGCACGTGGTAGATTTGGGTCAAGCACTTTTGGGTTTCAGTATTTATTTGTTAATAAAGTGTGCTGCAGCCTTTTCTACCCAAGTGTTCTGTGGTGGGGTTTAAATTATACTTTGCATCTTCTTTCTGTGTCAGGTTCTCCTCCTAGTTGCCTCTTTAATTCTCCTTTACCTGTATGTGTTTTTCTGTTTGCACACTCTGACAGAGCTTCCAGTCATCACGGAAAATACAGAACTGTCCAGAATCAGGAACTCAATCTCATAATTCTTCTTTCCACTAAACTCTGCCCAAATGCATTTTTTTTTTACATTCATGCCTCCTGCCCTCATTTAGGATTAGGCCCAAAAATTTGTGACAGTGGTCTAATTGCAGGGTGAAAAGGATACATTAATTTTTAAAGAAACTTTAGGAATGTGTTTGATTTGGTATGACACAAAAAAGTGGAGAAAACCCCCCACATCTGACACATTCCATGCAAAACTCCAAAAATGGACTGGACAAAATTATTGGCACCTTCTCAAAATTGTAAGAAATAATTGCATTCCAAGTTTGTGATGTTCCTGTAATTTGTAATTAAACTCACCTTTATCAATTAACAGGTGCTGATAATATAGAAATCACACCGGCAACCAGTTAAAATGGTGAAAAATTGATTCAACCTTTCTGTTGTCTGTCTCTGTGTGCCATGACTTGGCCTCAAGTTGAAGGGTGTCACCTGTTGTGACGTCAGACACCAGACTGAAGCCGATGCAAGCGGGCTTGTTTGAAACTACCCGTGGAAGTACTGTATTCTTTGTGCCTTATCCTTTCGTCACTGTGTTGTTGGATTTCCAGACAAGTGTGCATTACATCAGCGGGATTGCTGCCAAGTAACACCCTTTTATGGACGGATTGGGTGAGATCGCTCACTGAGCGTAATTGAAGTGCATTTCCCATGTTCTACTAGCGGACTTCGGTCCTGGAGTGCCGGTGATGTCTAATCCTTTTAACACACATTTTTAAGGCACATGCATGACAAGAACTGCCAATTCACAAGCTAATACTTCTCTACTTATCCCGCTGCTATGGGCAAGAATCATATTGCATTAATTACTTCTTTACTTTCAAGTTGCTATAAATTGCGACATAGCATGTTGATATATATGCATGAACTGCTTTACATTACCGCTTGCATCCAACTTTGCTACAGTTTCTGCTTTGCTTTTAAGCTTACATATTCCAACACAGTCTGGACTGACTCCATATATTTATTTTGCTAACTGGGGACACCCAGGAGATCTTTTGTTTTATGTTTTGTATTTATTTATGTCTGATTATGTATTAGATTTAGGGATTTTCTTTATGTTACTCTTTAAATTGCTTATTTATGTTTTGATGCAACATTTTTTGTGTCTTTAGTTTGCTTCCATATCCTTCTTAGATAATTAGTGCGGAGACACTTATTTCTATCTATCTATCTATCTATCTACACAGTATATATATATATATATATATATATATATATATATACACACATATATATATATATATATATATATATATATATATATATATATATGGTATATATATATATATATATATATATATATATATATATTTACTGTTGGTTTGTTTTATGGGTATTTTGCATAATACATATTATGCCAGATTACTATTGGAGCGCAACCATTATCGGGTTTTCACGTTTGTTAAAGTTCGTTAAAGTTAAATTTCGCTCATATTACAAGTTGAAAGTAAATGCAATCACTTGAGCGCAATTGAAGTTAATGCTCCTCAAAGCTGGGGTTAACTGTTTTGCAAAACAAAAAAATGAATCAAAATATATCAAATATAATCAAATCAAATATACATTACACTACACAGTTACACTCATAATAACACTATCTAATATAAATTATTAAAAAAAATATTGCACACAAAAGTTATAAGGGTTTAAAGATATGAGATCTTAGGTGTTAGAAAAAGATAGGCAAAGATTTAACATATACATGTTTAGACATGTGTATATATATGTATGTATGTATATTCACAGACATAAATACACATATAAATACAAAATACATATGTACACATACACAGACATATACATATAAGTGCATTGGAGCCCTTTACAGTTAAGTAGATGAAAACTTAAAAAAGCATATTTAAGCAATATTTATATTTAACAAACTGTTATACTGTGTATTAACTGTAAATATTTCAAATTCCAATGTTCTGCACATAGCAGAATATGTTCTACTAGTCCTAAAGCCCGTTCACACAGGCCAATTTCTGCAGTACAGCGGTCCCACCCCTTGCTCTCTCTCCCCCCTCTCTTTTGTGCTCTCTCCTCCTCTCTTTTGTGCTCTCTCCCCCTCTCTTTTGTGCTCTCTCTCGCTCCCCCTCTCTTTTGCTCTCTCTCTCCCCCCTCTCTTTTGCTCTCTCTCTCCCCCCTCTATTTTGCGCTCTCTCTCCACCCTCTCTTTTGCTCTCTCTCTCCCCCCTCTCTTTTGTGCTCTCTCTCGCTCCACCTCTCTTTTGCTCCCTCTCTCCCCCTCTCTTTTGCTTTCTCTCCCCCCTCTCTTTTGCTCTCTCTCCCCCTCTCTTTTGCGCTCTCACTCCCCCCTCTCTTTTATGCTCTCTCCCCCCTCTCTTTTGCAATCTCTCTCTCTTTTGCGCTCACTCTCTCCCCCTCTCTTTTGTGCTCTCTCTCTCCCACTCTCTTTTGCGCTCTCTCTCACCCCCTCTCTTTTGCGCTCTCTCTCCCCCTCTCTTTTGCGCTCTCTCTCTCCCCTCTCTTTTGCGCTCTCTCTCCCCCTCTCTTTTGCGCTCTCTCTCTCCCCTCTCTTTTGCGCTCTTTCTCTCCCCCTCTCTTTTCCGCTCTCTCTCTCCCCCTCTCTTTTGTCTCTCTCTCCTTTTTTTGCTCTCTCTCTCTCCCTCTCTTTTTCTCTTTCTCTCCATCCCTCTCTTTTGCTCTCTCTCTCCGCCCTCTCTTTTGCTCTCTCTCTCCCCTCTCTTTTTCTCTCTCTCCCCCTCTCTATTGCTCTCTTTCCCCCTCTCTTTTTCTCTCTCTTCCCTCTATTTGCTCTTTCCCCTCTCTTTTGCTCTTTCCCCTCTATTTTGCTCTCTTTCCCCCTCTCCTGCACTTTCCCCTCTCTTCTGCTCTTCCCCCTCTCTTTAGCTCTTTCCTATCTCTTTTTGTCTCTCCCCCTCTCTTTCTATTTTTCTCCCTTCTCTCTTGTGCCGACCGCGGCAGGCCACGCCCCCGCCACGCCCGGACACGTCGGTCACGCCCGGCCTCGCCCCCGCTCCCGCCCAGCCATGCCCGTGCTCCCACACAGCCACGCCCACTTTTGCTGCAAACAGCAACAGCATGTCAGGTAAGGCCAGGTGTGTTTGTCCTCGTGCTGTCTCTACTGCGCATGACAGCTTCGGACAAACACACTTGGCCTTTTATATTATAGGATGTATTTATAAATTGATATTCCTATATATACTGTATATCTGTATATATCTATACTGCCATGTGAAGAACATTGGAATGTGAGATATTCGTTTTTCATGTCAGGTTAGCATACATGAGAATGTGAGATCGGGGTTGCGCTCAAGTATTTTTTCTCTTTTGACTTCTATTGGGCAATAGGTTATCGCATGCGCAGTATTTTAATTTCAGCTTTTTGTGTGCATCGGGTTAGCTCAAGAGTGGTAACTTTTTACTTTCAACTCATAATTTGAGCGCAACCTGACGTACGCAAAATGTTTACTTCTAATGCAATTAGCCCCCATTATCTCCAGATAGGGAGAGTCCTGCTAATAAAATGTCATTATGTATTCATGTTAAATACTCAGTTTACAGGTTCCCTTCCAATGGTGGTTATGGCTGTGCCATGTATTACCTAAGACTATAATAAAGCTTCACTTATGCTTCAAAAATTAGACTGTAATATTTATCTATTTCACTTTCTATATCAGTTTTCATAGGTAAATTTAAAGTAAATAAAGTTTTGGAGATGTTTATAGAAAAAAAAGTTAGGCAAAAAAATTATTATTAGTATCTAAAAATCTCAAAAATAAAACATTCATACTGGTAGAAATAAATACATTTTTCTTACAGAATACACAAATCTACATTTCTTAAAAATGCAAGATGCATGTAATTGTGTCTAAGAATACTGTAATTAATTATTAAAGAGATAGGAGATATTAAAAAATTCCCAGTTGATGCACTTACTTGTCATGTTTATATGCAATCATTGGAACATTGCCAGGAGAATCTTACATATCTCCCAACAGTGCTGTGCCAACAGTATTCAAATCTGCATATTTATTTCTAATATTGAGATGCTCTTAACACATTGTGTTACAGAGAGCAATTCCTCTGACAATAATGACAGGTAAACATATTATTCAAAGAATGCTTTAGAAAATTACTAACTTCAGCTGCAAAAGTAACAGAACATTAGCTAATTTATTATTCTAGGGACATATTGTTTAATAGTTTATTGAAAGTAAATCTATAAATATAGAAATATATCTACAGATGGATATATCATTGAAGTGAATGATTGCTGGTGCAATTTATATTAAATGGTTAACAAAAGTAAAAAATATATACTGGGATTTAAAATACAGAAAAGCACTGATATTATTAAACCCAAATATTTCCCCTGTTGACTAGTTCAGTGGTACATCTTTTATTAATAAATGTTTTATTTCAAATTTTGTTGCACCAATTATATATAGAAATAATGATAGAAAGGTAATTCAACTTTTATTAATTTAAGTAGCACCACTAAATGTAAGAATAATAGTGAACCAATGTACAGTCACACCCAATTGCCTAAAACTTTATTATAAATTCAATCCATACTATAATAGGATTTTAGAGGTTATGTTTGATGTAATTAGTTGTATTTTTTTTCATAATATTACTTCATACAGTATATACATTTGAATCTCACCTTTAAACTCTGATGTAGAAATTCTCACATTTATTTCAAATGCCAGTTCACCATTTACCAAACTAGCTTTGTAAAGGATATATAACATATGTATAATTATGTAAAATATATAAATACAGTATCTTTGAGTTGCTGCTGCCTTTAGTATATGACAACTTTTTTTCAGTGTTTTATCTAAAAGAAGACATTTGCAAATTATTATTAAAGTTTTTTAAAAACCCATGTTTATGGACTTCCGGTGGGCGGCTCTCCAAGATGGCTGCAGGACTCTTCTGTTCTGCAGAAACTCTCTCCTAAACTTTATTTTGCCGCCCTGCAAAAAGCCCTTTTAAGGGCTGGTAAGGTAATAGAGCTGTTAACTTTTTTAATTTAGATTAGGGTAGGGAATTTTTTTTATTTTGGGGGGCTTTGTTATTTTATTAGGGGGCTTAGAGTACATGTAATTAGCTTAAAATTCTTGTAATCTTTTTTTTTGTAATTTAGTGGGGGGTTTTGTGTAATTTAGTTTAGTTTATTTAATTGTAGGTAATTGTAGTTAATTGATTTAATTTATTTATTGATAGTGTAGTGTTAGGTTTAATTGTAACTTAGGTTAGGATTTATTTTACAGGTAATTTTGTAATTATTTTAACTAGGTAGCTAAGAAATAGTAAATAACTATTTAATAGCTATTGTACCTAGTTTAAATAAATACAAAGTTGCCTGTAAAATAAATATAAATCCAAAAATAGCTACAATATAATTATTCTTTATATTGTAGCTATATTAGGGTTTATTTTACAGGTAAGTATTTAGTTTTAAATAGGAATACTTTAGTTAATAAGAGTTAATTTATTTTGTTAGATTAAAATTATATTTAATTTAGGGGGGTGTTATGGTTAGGGTTAGACTTAGCTTTAGGGGTTAATACATTTATTAGAGTAGCGGTGAGGTCCGGTCAGCAGATTAAGGGTTAATAAGTGTAGTTAGGTAGCGGCAACGTTGGGGGAGGCAGATTAGGGGTTAATAAATATTATGTAGGTGTCAGCGATGTTAAGGGCAGTAGATTAGGGGTTCATAGGGATAATGTAGGTGGCGGCGGTGTGCGGTCGGCAGATTAGGGGTTAAAAATATTTATTATAGTGGCGGCGATGTGGGGGGACCTCGGTTTAGGGGTACATAGGTAGTTTATGGGTGTTAGTGTACTTTAGAGCACAGTAGTTAAGAGCTTTATAAACCGGTGTTAGCCCATAAAGCTCTTAACTACTGACTTTTTTCTGTGGCTGGAGTGTTGTCGGTAGAGGGTCTACTGCTCACTTCAGCCAAGACTCTAAATACCGGCGTTAGGAAGATCCCATTGAAAAGACAGGATATGCAATTGGCGTAAGGGGATCTGCGGTATGGAAAAGTCACGGCTGAAAAGTGAGCGTTAGACCCTTTCCTGGCTGATTCTAAATACCAGCGGGCGGCCAAAAGCAGCGTTAGGACCCCTTAACGCTGCTTTTGATGGCTACCGCAGAACTCTAAATCTAGGCGTTAGTATTATTGTAGTTTATTTTGTGTTTGATGTTATTAATAAAATTGAGACACATTAGTTCTTTCCCTCAGATTAAGAAACATCATAATACTCCCAGATTTATTGTTCTCTTCGTGGATAAAATCCCTTCATGAAGAACAAGCTTAATAGCTTGAAAAATAACACTTTTGATACTGTGTGTTGATATGGGGGGATATTTATCAAGCCGTTAACCGCAAATACGCTGGAATTCTGCAGCGTAATTGTGGCGAGCTTGATTTCACCTAGTTATCAAAGCCTACAGACCGGCACAATTTGAAATCTGTGACGTAACATACGATCCGCCGGTCTCAATCCGACACAGATCGATGCTTACATCATTACAGATGTTCCGAATACACATTTGGCACTATTTGACAGTTTTTAAAATTTATCAAATAGTTAACCGGTACGCTCGAGGCTATTCCGGCCCAGCATACCTGGTTTTCAATTCGCCACCCTGGAGCCCACGGATGCCATAGGAATCAATGGGATTCTGAAAGCAGTGAAAGCTTATGTTCGATGCTGCCAGATATCCCATTGATTTCTATGGTAGAAAACCAGTTACGTTTACACCTAACACCCTAACATAAACTCTGAGTCTAAACACCCCTAATCTGCCGCCCCCGACATCACAGCAACCTAAATAAAGGTATTAACCCCATCCACCACTCCCGGACCCCGCCGCCACTAAATTAATGTATTCACCCCTATCCCGTTGCTCCAGGACCCCGCCGCCACTAAATAAATGTATTAACCCCTAAACCCCTGGCCTCCCACATAACTACCATTAACTAAACCTATTAACCTCTAAACTGCTAGCCCCCCACATCTCCATAAACTAAATTAAGCTAACAACCCGCTGACTTTACATTAAAATTACAACATCCCTATATTATAATAAATTAAAACTTACCTTTAGAATTAAAATAAACTATATTAAACTATTAATTAACCTACCCTAACTATTATACTACAAATACATTAAACTAGCAATTAAATTAATTATATTACATATTAAAAAACCCTAACCCTACTCAAATTATTTAAATATATCTAATAACAATTACTAAATTACAAAAAAACAAACACTAAGTTAAAAAACAAACAAACCACAGTATCAAAAATAAAAACGAATTGAAAATAATTAATTTAATACTGCCTGTGCATTGTTTGTGATCTTTGAATCACACTTGTATATCATGGACTACCATAGGGGAAATAATTGTACAATGTAACCACTCTATGTCTCTGAATAAAATCAATTAAAAAAAACCCCCAAAAAAACCCATGTTTCTGTCATAACTGAACCAACGTTTTGGATTATTAAGAAGTAAAAAAACAATATTGTAGTAGTATTTTCGGTTTTAATTTAAACAAACACGTAACATTTTTCATATGTATTTTGTATAAAGAAACCACAAACATTTAGCGGTAAAATGTTTCATTTATATTTTTAAATAAATAGTGCTAGATCACCAATGGCACGCTATTGATAGCACGGATCATGATAAGCAATAATATGACCGCGTAACTTGATATTATTAGTCCATAGTTAATTGCAATACTATGGACTGCATCAACAATATTGGAACAATGTTAAATTGCACTGGTGTTAAAAGTAGTTAAAAGTTATAAAATACACTATTGCACTCATATATACTGTACAGTACACGTTTTAATAAAAATAAATATTGATAAAAAGATTTTAAAAGGTTTAAAAGGAGTATAGTATATGGCAAGTTGCTTGACTGGACATTACTCCATTGAATATATATATCTGTCACTATAATTCCACCCTTACATCCGTTCTTGACAATCTCACCCCTCTTACCATAGCTCGGAAATCACACACTCATCCTCAGCCCTGGCATACTCCTCTGACACAGTACCTACGCAGATGTTCCTGTACTGCTGAGTGGCACTGGAGAAAATCTCGGAGTTCAGCTAATTTTCTTCATTACAAATTCATCTTTAACTCCTACTATTCTGTCCTTAATCTCCATAAGCAACACCACTTCTCTACTCTCTAATCTTTCTTCAAACCCAAAACGTCTGTTCTCCACATTCAATTCTCTCCTCCGCCCTCCCCCACCTCCTAATACAACTTCACTGTCAGCTCAAGACTTTGCCAGCCACTTCAATAACAAAATCGACTCCATCAGAAATGAAATAAGCTCTCAACATAATTCCATTCTCTCACCCCCTCAAATGCTCTGAATCAACCACAACCCACATAACCTTAAACTTAGCTCATTCTCCCCTGTTACTGAGGAAGAAGTTTTGGCACTTATACTGCATGCTCACCTCACTACCTGTCCCTTTGACCCTATCCCCTCACAGCTACTCCCCTCCCTCTCTGCTTCCCTTACCCCTATACTAACACACATTTTCAACCTCTCCCTCAGCACCGGTATATTTCCCTCATCGCTGAAATATGTACTGGTCACACCTATCCTCAAAAAACATTCCCTTTATCCTACCTCCCCATGCAACTACCACTCTATTTCCCTCCTCTGTCTTGCCTCAAGGCTTCTCAAAAAACTAGTATATGCACGCCTATCCCATTTCCTTATGTTAAACTCCCTTCTTGACCCACTGCAATCTGGATTTCATCCCCATCACTCCACAGAGACAGCAATTGTTAAGGTTACCAATGACCTACTTACAGCAAAATCAAAAGGCCACTTCTCTCTGCTTATCCTCCTTGATCTGTATGCAGCCTTTGACACACTCTCTCGTGACTCTCTTCCTACCTGTCAAACCATACCTTTAGTGTAGCCTTTTCTGGGGCCTCCTCTGCCCCGTCACCACTTTCTGTCGGAGTACCGCAAGGCTCTGTCCTTGGTCCCCTTCTCTTCTCAATCTACACATCATCACTAGGTTCCCTAATAAAGTCCCACAGTTTCCAATATAATTTGTATGCCGACGACACCCAAATCTACTTCTCTGCACCAGACCTATCTCCTTCCTTGCTAACCCATGTCACTAACTGTCTTTCTCATATCTCTTCCTGGATGTCCTCTCACTACCTCAAGCTAAATATCTTCAAAACTGAGCTCCTCATTTTCCCCCTTCTTCCAAAATCTCCACCCCCAATCTCTCTATAACTGTCAACAACTCCATCATTACCCCTACCCCGCATGCCCGATGTCTTGGGGTCACATTTGACTCAGATCTTTCTTTCACTCCTCACATTCAGTCCTTGGCTAAAGCCACTTCCACATTAAAAACATCTCTAAAATTAGACACTTCCATATACAAGACACAACTAAGATTTGAATCCACTCTCTCATTCTTTCTTGCCTCGATTACTGAAACTCTGTCCTCTCTGTTCTCCCCACCTGCCGCCTAGCTCCTTTACAATACATAATGAATGCCTCTGCCAGACTCATCTTCCTTACACTTCGCTCTTCATCTGCTGCACCTCTCTGACATACAAAGCCCTCAACTGCACTGCTCCCCCCTATATCTCAGACCGTGTCTCAAGATACTCTCCCTCCCATCCCCTTCGCTCTGCTCATGACCTCCTATTCTCCTCCTCACTTGTTACCTCATCACACTCCCATTTATAGAACTTCTACAGACTAGCTCCCATCTTGTGGAACTTTCTGCCTCACTCTACAAGACCCTCCCCTAGTTTTGAAAGCTTCAAGCGCTCCCTAAAGACTCTACTGTAAAGGGATGCATACAACCTATGCTAACCTTACTTTATACCAGTTCCTCTCCTCCATTGCTATCCCCTGAACCCCCTTAGCATGTAAGCCTTAGAGTCCAGCTGTTTGTAGATCACTTTCTTAGAAGCTGACTACAAGAGTGCAACTCTTGGCAGGGCCCTCTACCCATTTGATCCCTATAATTGTTTTGTTGTACTCCGCATTTGTTTATAGCGCATCAGAATCTGTTGGCGCTCTACAAATAACCGATAATAATATATATATATATATATATATATATATATATGCTGAGGAACACGGCTATGTACAGCATACCCTATGCTACACTTGATGCTTTTACGATTTTGGAAATAAATATTTTTACTTTTACAACTTTTTAAACCTCCCTACGGATTTGTGCTTTGGACCTACCTGTAATATATATATATATATATATATATATATATATATATATATATATATATATATATATATATATATATAACAGAATAACAAGAGTATTGCATTGAGCAATGATACTTTTTATTGGACTAACTATACATTTAAAAGTTTACAAGCTTTCGGAAATATTCTTCCTCTTTCAAGTCTGAAGCAATACTAACTAATTCAATGGAAAAGGGAAGGAATACTTCCGGAAGTTTGTCAATTTATAAATGTATAGGTAGTCCAATAAAAAAGTATCATTGCTCAATGCAATACTCTTGTTATTCTGTTATATAAATCACTGGATTAACACGGCTACTCCAATCAAAGTGTATATATACATACATATATATATATATATATATATATATATTTATATGTCTAAATATGTGTATGTGTGTATGTATACATGTCTATATATGTGTATATAAGTGTATACATGCTTATTTATGTAAATAAAAAGAGAGAAGCGCTCAACCTGGGAACCAACAATAGCATAATAGCTTGTTCTATGGCAAGTTACCACCCTAGAAGCAGCCTCTTTTTGCTCAATATGTGCCTTTCACAGAGAAGAACTTTCCTGTAGCATATCAGTCTGATCCTGACTTCACAGTACAGTCCAGCCCCGAAATACCAGGCAATCCCTCTCTGAACAAGAGAAACAGCAAAACCCCAGACGTACGTTTCGGCCTATAGTGGGCCTCGTCAGTGAGGTGCAGCCATATCCCTCTAGGCACACTGAGCAACGGGTCCACGTCTGGATTCCCGCATCACACTTAGGGAGACTTCCCCAAGTGTCATAATTTACATAAATAAAAAGAGAGAAGCACTCAACCTGGGAACGAACAATAGCATAATAGCTTGTTCTATGGCAAGTTACCACCCTAGAAGCAGCCTCTTTTTGCTCAATATGTGCCTTTCACAGAGAAGAACTTTCCTGTAGCATATCAGTCTGATCCTGACTTCACAGTACAGTCCAGCCCCGAAATACCAGGCAATCCCTCTCTGAACAAGAGAAACAGCAAAACCCCAGACGTACGTTTCGGCCTATAGTGGGCCTCGTCAGTGAGGTGCAGCCATATCCCTCTAGGCACACTGAGCAACGGGTCCACGTCTGGATTCCCGCATCACACTTAGGGAGACTTCCCCAAGTGTCATAATTTACATAAATAAAAAGAGAGAAGCGCTCAACCTGGGAACGAACAATAGCATAATAGCTTGTTCTATGGCAAGTTACCACCCTAGAAGCAGCCTCTTTTTGCTCAATATGTGCCTTTCACAGAGAAGAACTTTCCTGTAGCATATCAGTCTGATCCTGACTTCACAGTACAGTCCAGCCCCGAAATACCAGGCAATCCCTCTCTGAACAAGAGAAACAGCAAAACCCCAGACGTACGTTTCGGCCTATAGTGGGCCTCGTCAGTGAGGTGCAGCCATATCCCTCTAGGCACACTGAGCAACGGGTCCACGTCTGGATTCCCGCATCACACTTAGGGAGACTTCCCCAAGTGTCATAATTTACATAAATAAAAAGAGAGAAGCGCTCAACCTGGGAACGAACAATAGCATAATAGCTTGTTCTATGGCAAGTTACCACCCTAGAAGCAGCCTCTTTTTGCTCAATATGTGCCTTTCACAGAGAAGAACTTTCCTGTAGCATATCAGTCTGATCCTGACTTCACAGTACAGTCCAGCCCCGAAATACCAGGCAATCCCTCTCTGAACAAGAGAAACAGCAAAACCCCAGACGTACGTTTCGGCCTATAGTGGGCCTCGTCAGTGAGGTGCAGCCATATCCATCTAGGCACACTGAGCAACGGGTCCACGTCTGGATTCCCGCATCACACTTAGGGAGACTTCCCCAAGTGTCATAATTTACATAAATAAAAAGAGAGAAGCGCTCAACCTGGGAACGAACAATAGCATAATAGCTTGTTCTATGGCAAGTTACCACCCTAGAAGCAGCCTCTTTTTGCTCAATATGTGCCTTTCACAGAGAAGAACTTTCCTGTAGCATATCAGTCTGATCCTGACTTCACAGTACAGTCCAGCCCCGAAATACCCCGAAATACCAGGCAATCCCTCTCTGAACAAGAGAAACAGCAAAACCCCAGACGTACGTTTCGGCCTATAGTGGGCCTCGTCAGTGAGGTGCAGCACCTCACTGACGAGGCCCATAGGAGGCCGAAACGATCGTCTGGGGTTGTCATGTTCCTTGTTCAGAGGAGAATTGCCTGGTATTTCGGGGCTGGACTGACCTTACTTGGCGGGATCAGACTGATATACTTCAGGAAAGTTTTCTTCTGTGAAAAGCACACTGGTCTAAAAGAGGCTGCTTCCGGGTGGTAAATCGCCATAGAACAAGCCACTGAGCTGTTGTTCGTTCCTGGTAGAGCGCTTCTCTCTTTGTATGCAAATTATTATGACCCTGGGGAAGTCTCCCTATGGGTGATGGGGGAAACCAGACGTGGACTCCTTGCTCAGTGTGCTTAGAGGAATGTGGCTGCACCTCACTGACGAAGCCCATAGGAGGCCGAAACGATCGTCTGGGGTTGTCATGTTCCTTGTTCAGAGGAGAATTGCCTGGTATTTCGGGGCTGGACTGACCTTACTTGGTGGGATCAGACTGATATACTTCAGGAAAGTTTTCTTCTGTGAAAAGCACACTGGTCTAAAAGAGGCTGCTTCCGGGTGGTAAATCGCCATAGAACAAGCCACTGAGCTGTTGTTCGTTCCTGGTAGAGCGCTTCTCTCTTTGTATGCAAATTATTATGACCCTGGGGAAGTCTCCCTATGGGTGATGGGGGAAACCAGACGTGGACTCCTTGCTCAGTGTGCTTAGAGGAATGTGGCTGCACCTCACTGACGAGGCCCATAGGAGGCCGAAACGATCGTCTGGGGTTGTCATGTTCCTTGTTCAGAGGAGAATTGCCTGGTATTTCGGGGCTGGACTGACCTTACTTGGCGGGATCAGACTGATATACTTCAGGAAAGTTTTCTTCTGTGAAAAGCACACTGGTCTAAAAGAGGCTGCTTCCGGGTGGTAAATCGCCATAGAACAAGCCACTGAGCTGTTGTTCGTTCCTGGTAGAGCGCTTCTCTCTTTGTATGCAAATTATTATGACCCTGGGGAAGTCTCCCTATGGGTGATGGGGGAAACCAGACGTGGACTCCTTGCTCAGTGTGCTTAGAGGAATGTGGCTGCACCTCACTGACGAGGCCCATAGGAGGCCGAAACGATCGTCTGGGGTTGTCATGTTCCTTGTTCAGAGGAGAATTGCCTGGTATTTCGGGGCTGGACTGACCTTACTTGGCGGGATCAGACTGATATACTTCAGGAAAGTTTTCTTCTGTGAAAAGCACACTGGTCTAAAAGAGGCTGCTTCCGGGTGGTAAATCGCCATAGAACAAGCCACTGAGCTGTTGTTCATTCCTGGTAGAGCGCTTCTCTCTTTGTATGCAAATTATTATGACCCTGGGGAAGTCTCCCTATGGGTGATGGGGGAAACCAGACGTGGACTCCTTGCTCAGTGTGCTTAGAGGAATGTGGCTGCACCTCACTGACGAGGCCCATAGGAGGCCGAAACGATCGTCTGGGGTTGTCATGTTCCTTGTTCAGAGGAGAATTGCCTGGTATTTCGGGGCTGGACTGACCTTACTTGGCGGGATCAGACTGATATACTTCAGGAAAGTTTTCTTCTGTGAAAAGCACACTGGTCTAAAAGAGGCTGCTTCCGGGTGGTAAATCGCCATAGAACAAGCCACTGAGCTGTTGTTCGTTCCTGGTAGAGCGCTTCTCTCTTTGTATGCAAATTATTATGACCCTGGGGAAGTCTCCCTATGGGTGATGGGGGAAACCAGACGTGGACTCCTTGCTCAGTGTGCTTAGAGGAATGTGGCTGCACCTCACTGACGAGGCCCATAGGAGGCCGAAACGATCGTCTGGGGTTGTCATGTTCCTTGTTCAGAGGAGAATTGCCTGGTATTTCGGGGCTGGACTGACCTTACTTGGCGGGATCAGACTGATATACTTCAGGAAAGTTTTCTTCTGTGAAAAGCACACTGGTCTAAAAGAGGCTGCTTCCGGGTGGTAAATCGCCATAGAACAAGCCACTGAGCTGTTGTTCGTTCCTGGTAGAGCGCTTCTCTCTTTGTATGCAAATTATTATGACCCTGGGGAAGTCTCCCTATGGGTGATGGGGGAAACCAGACGTGGACTCCTTGCTCAGTGTGCTTAGAGGAATGTGGCTGCACCTCACTGACGAGGCCCATAGGAGGCCGAAACGATCGTCTGGGGTTGTCATGTTCCTTGTTCAGAGGAGAATTGCCTGGTATTTCGGGGCTGGACTGACCTTACTTGGCGGGATCAGACTGATATACTTCAGGAAAGTTTTCTTCTGTGAAAAGCACACTGGTCTAAAAGAGGCTGCTTCCGGGTGGTAAATCGCCATAGAACAAGCCACTGAGCTGTTGTTCGTTCCTGGTAGAGCGCTTCTCTCTTTGTATGCTTATTTATGTGTTTAAATATGTAAATATATATGTGTACACATATATATATATACATACACAAATAAACATATATATATATATATATATGTTTTTTTGCCTTTCCCAGTCAAATGCCTTGAAACATGCAATATCATGTTTAATATGTTTTAATGTGTTTTTTTATTGACTTAAATAAAAATTTCTATTAGAAAGCAGCACCAAAAAAATTGTTTCATCCGAATCTTTCAGAACGACTATTTGTGAGAATTTAACAACTAGATAAACTAATTGTACAGGAATTACAATATAGTTTGTAGCCAAGAATTCTGTATATCCAAATATCTTAAGTAAGCTAAGCCCTTACAATCCGAGGGCTGAATTACTTTTAAGTATTAGCTATGAGTTGGTGGGTACCAAGATTATATATAGTTATTGAGGCATAAATTCTATTTGTAACTTAGGTAAGCACTTTAAAAAACGGAAGACAGGAAGACAGGAGAGACAGAGCTGCTCCTGCTGGACCCCTAAGCTTACTTAAGATATTTGGATGGTGGGTCCAGATATATCATTACTAGTAAAAATTTGAGCGCAATAGTACTCAATGACTAACTGGGTTTAAGTGGTTTTAACATTTTTTCTGCTACTGAGTGAATGTATGTTCCAAATTTAAGTAATAAAGATTTAAAGTATGAATGATATGGAACCCTTTTTTTTAGAAAACTCTAAGCAATTCTTCAAATCTATCATATATATTGGAGTTTAAATTACTGCACTTTGTGGAATTCTTTGCTACAAACTATATTGTAATTCCTGTACAATTAGTTTATCTAGTTGTTTTGTTCTATTTTCTTAGAATCCACATCAGACACCAATCCCTGGGAGTGTAAATCAATAATATGATGTATTAATTGTAAGATACATTTTGATACATATATATATGGGATAAGTGTCTGTTACTGCTTAACTCCATAATCCCCCAATCCTACATATTCTAAAATTTGTGAGAATTTGTTTCCATAAATATTTTTGGCTGCTATTTGGTATTTGTTACATTTTAAATTAACAAATACTGAATATTCATAGAACATTAACATTATTTTTCATTAAACAAATGTAAATGTTCCAAACCTATAGGTTGAAATTTTCACCTGTAGCTTTTTACTTACCTTTAGCGAGCTGGGGAGCTGCGCTAACCCGCTCCTCTTCTTCACAGAGCCTTAACTGCTCTAACAGGAAGCTTAGAGCGACGACTCCCAGGGCCTGCACTAAAGGACCTTTCCCTTTAACCAGGCCCTGGGAGTTATCATGCTAAACCTCCTATTAGTGCGGCCGGGGCTCTCTGAAGTAGCGACCAGGTTAGTGTGGCTCTCCAGCATGCTAGAGGTAATTATTTAGCCCCTTAATGGTAATTTAAAGAATACAAATGAATACTGACAAATTTAATCAATATTTTTTTTGTTTTCTTTGAATTTTGTTGCCGCATTCATTAGGATATTCATTTTGTGAAATAGAAGGGGGAGAGAGGAGAACAGGTCCCAACCAGAGGTCTCTGGAGGATACACTGAAGAGATACTGTTCCAGCCGGTGTGGTTTCTAAAGTTCTATATGGTACAAAACACGTAGGAAAAGAGGGCACACACACACTTTGTTCCAGAATTCCTCCCCTTAGAGTCAGTTCTACTTTCAATAGATGCCCTCAATCTAATGAGGTAAGTGGGAGCCTGTCAACAAAGAGGTGTATCAGAGTCTCCTATAGGAACACCACTGCACCGCCAGAGATTATAAGTCCAGACAGGGAATCTTCAGTCAGGATACAGATCTTATACTTCACGTAATGTTCCGATACAGCTGGTGCTCCCCAACAGAAAAAAAGGAAAACGGACAAGTTACACACTAATAGTGCATTACCATTTATTTAAAACCAGGTTCTAAAACAACAGTCGGCCCCTTACATAAAACGACCACAATCAAAATGAGGTAAGTGTACAGTTTGGCAGAAAACTCCGTCTGCAGCTCGCAAGGTGAAAACGGGATGCCCACCACGAACCATACGTGTTTCGAAGATCCAAGTCTTTTTCGTCAGAGTGTCCAGAGTGTATATATATATATATATATATATATATATATATATATATATATATATATATATATATATAATGTGCAGATGTTAGACAGCGCTCTCAGGTATTTAGTGTAATCGCCGTTTAGCCAGAAGGATTATATTGAAAAGCAGGGAACAACAAGAAAAAGAGAAAAAAAGAAAAAATCATAGTGTAGTATGATCACCACTCGATATCAGTATTGTGAGAATAATTATGATCACCTGGTAAATCCTCATAAATATGAGGTATATAATAGGCTCTCATGAGATATATATCCCCACTGTGTTAAAGATGAAGGCAGCCCATGAATCTTTAGTATTTAAATCATGACAAGCTTGATAAAAATAATAATATTTTTGTTGTTTTAAAAGATAGATAATCCCTTTATTACCAATTCCCCAGTTTTGCATAACCAACACAGTTATAATTATACACATTCTACCTCTGTAATTACCTTGCATCTAAGCCTCAGCAGACTGCCCCCTTATTTCAGTTCTTTTGACAGACTTGCATTTTAGCCAATCAGAGCTGTCTCCATGGTAAATTCATGTGCATGAGCTCAATGTTATCTATATGAAACACGTGAACTAATGCCCTCTAGTGGTAAAAAACTATCAAAATGCATTTAGATTAGAGGCGGCCTTCAAGGTCTAAGAAATTAGCATATAAACCTCCTAGGTTTAGCTTTCAACTAAGAATACCAAGAGAACAAAACAAAATTGGTGATAAAAGTAAATTGGAAAGTTTTTTAAAATTGCATGCCCTATTTGAAACATGAAAGTTTTTTTTGTACTTGACTGTCCCTTTAAATGCTGTGACAGATGAGGAGAGGCCAGGACACGGAACGTGGTGGCTGAAGTGTATAAAGGACCCATGGTGGAGGAACAGATTGCTTTCTGATAAAGTGAAAAAAGTTTCAGGAAATGCGTAAGGGCGGAGCTACGCAGCGGTGACGTTACATCCGGTTTTGCAGTCCAGGAGCACAGAGATCCTTGATGGAACTGTTTGTTTGTATCCTGAACGGATTCGCCAGACTCTCCTTCAAAGAGAGTTAACTTACTCCGGACTTCACAGCTGATACATATTTGTATAGTATACTTCCGCACTATGCTCCGTTTGGAGATATTGAACTAACTCTCATATACATCTAGGAGCTTTGTGAAGTCCTGTTTGACTACTTTTATTCAAACATATTGTCTTGTTCATTTTTAAGTTAATATATCCGGAGCATGTCCCGTGGAGGAACTTTATATAATTTTTAACAATAAATTGGCTTTTATACTCACAGTACTTCATTTATTATTATGTTTATCAAGCTTGTCATGATTTAAATACACACAGTGGGGATATATATCCCATCAGAGCGATTACATTAAATACCTGAGAGTGCTGTCTAACATCTGCTCATCATATAGACTTTTTCATACAGACTTCCTTTATCCTATTTTAAGTGTAAGGCCAAAATATAAAAACCTGCAACTCTGTAGCAGAAGGTGATGTATTTAAATCATATGAGACCAATAGAGAATATAATATCAAATGTATTCTCAATTGTAAGTCCACACACGTCATTTATCTTTTGACCTGTAGAGCGTGCCAAATTCAATATACTGGCAAAACTAAAAGGCCCCAAAAGGAGAGAGTTCTTGAGCACGTCAGAGATATTGAGGATCCAGAAGTTTTTACCTCAGTGACCACTCATTTTAAAAATGAGCATGAGGGTGCCTCCTCATTAGTCTCTGTCCAAGCTATTGATCATGTGCCTTTCTTTAAAAGGGGAGGGGATAGAGAGTACCTACTGAGTAAAAAAGAAGTTAAATGGATTTTCTACTGGTTTAAATTTGGAAGCTTTTGTTAACTTTTTTATATAAAATAAGTGTAACATACATCTTAAGTGTCACATTGAAATATTGGTCTTACAATTTCTCTTAGTTTGAATACAAAGGAAATATTGGTTTTCTAAATCTCTGTCCTCTATCTAGTTAATAAATCTGCTTTTTAGGATTTATATTGTTTATACGAATTGTCTTAATTTTTGACATTTCTCTTTTAGTATAATGTAATAATTTTTCTAATAGTCAGGTTTTGTAATGCTATTCTATTTCTATTTTTACGTATACTTAACTTGAGTGTGTTTTCACATCTTTCTAGAGTCCATTATAGGGTTAAATTATTAGCACATGTTTGTAATTAGAACATTATTTTCCCTTTAAATGGACTAGGAACAGTGTTAGCTGTATAGCAGTGATCAAGTGCGGTAGCCCCGCATGAAACGCGTATGCTGATGCATTGCTGTTTGTTCTGGTTACTCTTACCCTTGGGTGATCAGATATCTGTTTTGCCTTCTTTTTTGTTTTTACTTTGTTTGCAATAAACACTATGCTTTATGAAGAGACCGGCTGAGGATTCTTTTCTTCTCCCAGTGCAGCTGGATACACTGTTGTTTATGTGCTGCACGGCTTGTTGCCGACTTTTTGTCTTTGCAGAGGCACTTACTCCTTGGCTCCTGAGAAAGGCCGGTGAACACAAGTATTGGGCAGGGGGCATGACCAGCTGCACACATTGAAGATACGGTGGATCACGGTAGATGCACACGGAGGCTGGTAAGCACCGCTAAGTTCTTTGTTGCCATATATTCCTTTTTCCTAGTGACCTTAAAGTTTCAATCTTTTCTCAGATAGCAGAATTCAGGGATTTGGATTGCTATACATTTGACATTGCTTCATGGAATAATTTCTATTGTTATTAAAGTCATCCTTATTATTGAATTAATGGGGAATTATAGTGCTTACACATATCTCTTTGCTACAATATATATATATATATATATATATATATATATATATATATGCATATATATATATATATATATATATATATATATATATATATATAATATCTATCTATCTATCTATCTGTAAATATTCATATACATATACATATAGGTATACATTTATATACGTGAAGAACGTAGGAATTTAAAATATTGTTAACACACCTTTGGCTTTAATGCAGTTGATCTAGTGCAGTGTCAGGTTATTGCTCTAGTGATAACTTATAGGGATTTTTTTTATTGCTCCCCTTTGAAGTCCACGGGTAGGAGTTACTGTGGTTGTTATATCCAAAGTCCTGAAGTTAGCGCCTGAGTCTTTCCCTCAAGCGCTAACTCTAATGGTACAGGGGTGACTGGTCCCTGCCTTGGGATCCAGACCTGTGCCGCTAAGTGGTCCGGCCCTTCATCTCCACTACCAGGGACCACCAATGCTCTCCAGGCAGGTATGAATCCCTTGCCAGATCCAGATGCAGTATTTACAAAGATGCTTTTGACTCTCTCAGGCCAGCTCTTGATGCCAACTTTACAAAGATGCTTTTGGATCTAAGGCCAGCTCTTTATCTACAGTTCCTTAGATTCTGTAACGGGTCCCCCACAATCAGGGAATTCGGTGGCCAGAAAGCAGATCCATAATCTCTGCCACTGGTATCCCTTAAAGAACCAGACAAGACCAACTGCTCCAAAAAGAACTACTCATGCTTGATCTTTATTTCAACCAGGACTAGCCCTACAAAATCTACACTTAGCTTGGGGTGACACACTGAACTTAAATCATAACAACATGGTAAGTAGGCAACAATACAATCATGGAATATGACTCTGATGAAAAAGAAGAGGAGTCTGGGGAGCCTATGTCAACATATACCAACTCAAAATATTTTATCACATCACATCATGCAAAATATATACAAAATATATGCAAACATATTGGTGACTATGAACGTTTATGCAATAGATAGTGCTGTGCCACACCATGTCCCTGGGGATGTTTGTAATTCTGTCACACTAACTTTTTTACTTTCAATTTGTAAAACAGACATTAATTAATCTAGCAACTTGTAATCTGAGCCATAGTGTTTTTATTTATATGTTATGGACTTTGTTTTTGTTTCTTACTACTTTTTAAAGATTATGAGCTTGATGCCCCTGTTTCCACGGGAAACAGCAGTTATGAAGCAGTGGTCTAAAGATCGCTGTTCCTTAACTGATCCACTGCCTCTGAGGCTGCGGTCTTCAATCCACTCAATCCTATATGATCGGGTTGATTGACACCCCCTGCTAGCTGCCACAAAGCTGCAGGGGGCAGCATTGCACAAGCAGTTCACAAGAACTGCGTGTGCAATGATAAATGCAGACAGCGTATCCTGTCTGTATTTATCGATGTACGGCGGACATGATACGTTACATCGTATCATGTCCGTCTGCACTTTAATAAATTTGGCCCATAAATGCCCAGTACATAATATCTTGTGCATGGAGCTAGAACCTATTGCTAAGTGATTAAAACAATAGAAAATATAAAAATCTTTTTAAGAAGGCGCTGGGTAAGCTCTAAGCATTAAAGACAGGGATATAGAATGATGTTGCAATAGGGATATAAATTATACAAACGGGTATTTCCTTATTTATATGCTTAATCTAAAAACCTTTTTCAGGGTAGTTTATTTTATAGTTTACGTTAGTTACGGCTCCTTTATAAAAGAATCCTATTTCTTTATATAGTTATTGTACCTAATATCAAATCGATCCTAAATATTATATTTTTTATTTCGGCTTAGAAAAAATAAATAGATATTTTAATCAATCTTTTTGTAAAATATCTTCTTTACTGATAATGCTTTTAAAACAAAAATAAAAATAAAAATAACAATCTTAAATCTAAAACAATTATATCACTTAAAATAATATAGTAACAACTATATGAACAGTGATTAAAATCAGGTTTACAATTGGATATTTACTTTTTAAACCTTCAATTTTAAAAAGCTTAGCATATATTATTGCCAGAAACAAATATATGTATCAATGTTGCGGTACCTCCTTTAAACAAAATCTCTCCTGGTATATTGTCTTGATTATAATTAGACAATGCCCCCTCTCCTTGATAGGTATAATATTGTTTGGTAACAAAGTCTCTCTTGGTGCGCTCTGTTGAAACAATAGGAAACAGTAGTGGCCAACTACTTTTTATCTTGTTTGTCTCTCCAAATCGCTACAATGTAAGTAGTATTAGTGTCTATTTGAATACTGACAGTGTTTTAAAAAGGGAAAGCACTGTACCTTTGGTAGACTTTGTAGGAGTCCTGCTGTGCAGGTAGTCTTACCCTTCTGATAGGTGGTTTCCTCCGAAGGATATTTTGCTTATTCTGCCGCTCCGACAACTCGGCAGTTTAACCCCTTAATGACCGGACCATTTTTCAATTTTCTTACCCTTAATGACAATGGCTATTTTTACATTTCTGCAGTGTTTGTGTTTAGCTGTAATTTTCCTCTTACTCATTTACTGTACCCACACATATTATATACCGTTTTTCTCGCCATTAAATGGAATTTCTAAAGATACCATTATTTTCATTATATCTTATAATTTACTATAAAAAAAATTATAAAATATGAGGAAAAAATTGAAAAAAAACACACTTTTTTTAACTTTGACCCCAAAAATCTGTTACACATCTACGACCACCAAAAAACACCCATGCTAAATAGTTTCTAAATTTTGTCCTGAGTTTAGAAATACCCAATGTTTACATGATCTTTGCTTTTTTTTGCAAGTTATAGGGCAATAAATACAAGTAGCACTTTGCTATTTCCAAACCACTTTTTTTCAAAATTAGCGCTAGTTACATTGGAACACTGATATCTGTCCGGAATCTCTGAATATCCCTTGACATGTATATATATTTTTTTAGAAGACAACCCAAAGTATTGATTTATGCCATTTTGGTATATTTCATGCCACCATTTCACTGCCAAATGCGAGCAAATAAAAAAAAATCGTTCACTTTTTCACAAATTTTGTCACAAACTTTAGGTTTCTCACTAAAATTATTTACAAACAGTTTGTGCAATTATGGCACAAATGGTTTTAAATGCTTCTCTGGGATCCTCTTTGTTCAGAAATAGCAGACATATATGGCTTTGGCATTGCTTTTTGGTAATTAGAAGGCCACTAAATGCCGCTGTGCACCACACGTGTATTATGCCCAGCAGTGAAGGGGTTAATTTGGGAGCTTGTAGAGACCTTGAAGGGTTAATTTTAGCTTTAGTGTAGTGTAGTAGACAACCAAAAGTATTGACCTAGGCCCATTTTGGTACATTTCATGCCACCATTTCACCGCCAAATGCGAGCAAATAAAAAAAAAAAGTAAAATTTTTCACAATTTTAGGTTTCTCACTGAAATTATTTACAAACAGCTTGTGCAATTATGTCACAAATGGTTGTAAATGCTTCTCTGGGATCTCCTTTGTTCATAAATAGCAGACATATATGGCTTTGGCGTTGCTTTTTGGCAATTAGGAGGCCACTAATTGCTGCTGCGCACCACACTTGTATTATGCCCAGCAGTTAAGGACCCCTGCCTTAGCCCCCAACTTCCCTGATCCCCCCCAAACAGCTCTCTAACCCTCCCAACCTACCTATTTGCCACCATCTTGGGTACTGGCAGCTGTCTGCCAGTACCCAGTTTTCCCCAAAAAAGAAAGGTTGGGTTTTTTTTGTTTTTTTTCCCTTAAACAGCGGTTTTCTGTAGTGTAGCTTCCCCCCCCACCTAACCCCATCCCCCTACCCTAGCAGATCCTATTTTTTTTTTTAAAAGAAAAACGTTTTCTGCCCCCCTCTCTCTTTGATGATCATTGGTAGTAGTGGTTCCTGCGCGCGCGCGTGCGCACACACACATGCACGCGCGCGTGCCCGCAGGCCCCCCCTTTGCACGCTCCCAGCATCCGGCGTGCACAAAGCACTTGAAGGAACTGGATGCCGGGGAGCGATGGGCCGATCACCCGCCTCCCTTGTAAGCTCCCACCCACCAACGGCACCATCGCTACCGGTGCAGAGAGGGCCACAGAGTGGCTCTCTCTGCATCGGATGCTTTTAAAAGGTATTGCAGGATGCCTCAATATCGAGGCATCACTGCAATACCCTGAGAGCTGCTGGAAGCGATTGCGATCGCTTCCAGCACTCTCTTAGACAACTGACGTACCAGGTACGTCCATTGTCACTAACTGAAAGTTTTTGCAGGACGTACCTGGTACGTCAATTGTCATTAAGGGGTTAAAGGTGTTTTTTTCTTTCAATTATTTCTGAACTTGCGCAAGTTTCTTCTGGACTTCTTTCCCTGCACTTAGTACTGGATGTACGCAAGAGAATGTATGTTAACAATCTTTTACTCTCACAGGTGTTTGCTCCTGACTCCGTTTGTGGGTAGTCACCAGCCATCCTTTCTCACAGATGGAACTCCAGGCTACACAATCCCAACGGACATCGACAGTCCACCTAGCTATTCAGTGGTAATCACAGCTTCTAGCTGTTATTTTTATTTTTGTTTTAAAAGCATGATCAGTAAAGAAGATATTTTACAAAAAGATTGATTCAAATATCTATTTATTTTTTCTAAGCCGAAATAAGAAATATAATATTTAGGATCGATTTGATATTAGGTACAATAACTATATAAAGAAATAGGATTCTTTTACAAAGGAGCCGTAACTAACATAAACTATAAAATAAACTACCCTGAAAAAGGTTTTTAGATTAAGCATATAAATAAGGAAATACCCGTTTGTATAATTTATATCCCTATTGCAACATCATTCTATATCCCTGTCTTTAATGCTTAGAGCTTACCCAGCGCCTTCTTAAAAAGATTTTTGTATTTTCTATTGTAATTTTCAGTCTAGGAGGAGGACAGAAATTAAGGAGGCTTAAGCATTTTAAGTCCAGCGCTATATACACTTAAAAATCCCTTCAGAAATTCAAGTGATTAGAACAAATAATGTAATAACTTTGTAAACACACTTGAAACACATTAAATATAAACGTTTGTTAGTGTAACATATCTGCATGTTTAATTTGTTATAGATAAGTAATCTTGTTAGATAAAACGAGAGATATATTGTAGAACTTTCACACACAAATGATGGGCTATCCATAGACATTTTGGGGTCTTGTTGGGATTTTTTTTTTATTTACAGGAATGCTAAGCAAAAAAAATAATGTTCTTTCTTTCTTTTTTTTTTTTTACTTCTTTATATTTTGCGCCTATGCTAGAAAGTACTGCTTTATCAAGAATGTTTTTCCTTGTTTTAATTTGTTTGTTCTGTAATGTTTTTTAAGATGATTTTGTAATGCTGTTATCCTTGTTGTATGCTGCGAGAGAAGAATAGTTAGACTATGCTCCATTGATTATAATGAAGAGTCACTCACAATTTGCAGATGTGATGAGGAAGGTACAGATCTCTTTGTATTGTGCAATTTTCTTTGGTGCAATAGTTTTGCAAACATGTTTTATTGAATATAGGCCAATATCTAGTGATTTTAGGTTTGTAATGAGCCGTTTATAATTCTGAAAGTTGCAGAGCCAGTGAGAACCAAGACAATGCTATTATATTTTAAAAAACTAACCTTCAGGAAAAATACTGAGCTTTGTGCATGGTTTATTTAAAAAAAATAATCTTTGTTAAAGGGACACTGAACCCAATTTTTTTCTTTTGTGATAGAGCATGCAATTTTAAGCAACTTTCTAATTTACTCCTATTATTAATTTTTCTTCGTTCTCTTGCTATTTTTAATTGAAAAATAAGGCATCTAAGATTTTTTTTTTTTGGTTCAGATGTCTGGACAGCACATTTTTATTGGTGGTTGTATTTATCCACCAATCAGCAAGAACAACCCAGGTTGTTCACCAAAAATGGGCCGACATCTAAACTTACATTCTTGCATTTCAAATAAAGATACCAAGAGAATGAAGAAAATTTTATTATAGGAGTAAATGAGAAAGTTGTTTAAAATTTCATGCTCTATCTGAATTCCGAAAGAAAAAATTTGGGTTGTTTCCTAACTCATTCCATCTATATCTGTAGTGGACCAAAACTTGATTTTTCTATATGATGTCATTATAAAATGCAAATTAATGTATTACGTTTCAAAATAAAAGAAAAGTAAGAGCCCCTTGTTTCTATACTGAACCTCAAATGTTCAGGACCCATATAAATAAATTTGATTTTATTTGTTTTAAAATTGTATTAGTTATACAAAATCTCACACTGAAATGTCTTATTGTACAATTTAAGCATAGCTTTCAAATAAAATCATAATTAAAAGTGAAGTAAACCATTATTTGACCTTTGGCTTAGCGCTCGAGTTATAGCCTTCTTGAGTTTTCAGCGTAACTCTATAGAAGCTTATTATGTGAAAGATTTAGCGCATCTGCACTATCCGACATCCAGATAATATTGTGCCCTCAACTGTTTGTAATATGAGGGCAAAAATACAAGTGCTATTGATTTAACTTGAGTGATGTTAGCACATGAATATATTGAAAGCTGAACAGTGACATGGTTTTTAAGAAGTATTTAATGTATTTTGTACATTGCAGCGCTAGTGAGAACCAGGAGAATGTCATTATTTTTTAAAGTGCTAACGTTCAGGAATAGCATTGTTTTTTGCATGGTTTATAAAAAAAAAAAAAAAAAAATCTGTGTCGATGATACTTTCCATAGACAGCTTGTTTCGTAAAAAAAATTAATCTATGTCTGTGGTGAACCAAAACTTGACTTTTCTATATGATGTCATTATAAATTGCAAATTAATGTATTAAGAGTTAGAGTACATTGTTGCTGTACTGAACCTCACACACAAACCCCACATAAATAAATTAGATTTTATTTATTAGTTATACATGAGATCTCACACTGAAAATGTCTTTTTGTAGAATTTAAGCAAAGCTTTCAACTTGGTATATTACCGCAAAGACAAAATTTCTATTGATTTAACTTGAGTGATGTTAGCACACAATAGCACTAATATGTGCTCCACTTGTAATCTAGCCCATTATGTTTATGTTAAAATTCCAAACAAATATTTTTATTTTGTAATCAATGCACCAGTTGTTACTTTTTATATGTGCTACGTAGCACAATCTATAACTCTATGTTATGTGCACAGTATAAACAAACATATGAATTACTACTATTTGCAAATCAAATACATATTAAATTAGAATCCTTTTGGTTCTTACATCTATTAATTATTCTGAGACTGGAATGATAATCAAACTAGTTTATTAAAGTATTATTGATAAGAAATAATAAGATAAACAATAAATGGAATAATAAAAATCAATACTTACAAATAACTACAATACTTTCATAGGGCAAGATTACAAGTCGCGCATTATGATTTTTGTGCATGCGATATGGTCTTTTCAAAATCGATTTCCATTGCTCAGGTATTATAAGTCTTAAAAAATTGCGATTGTGCGCGCATATGCCTTTAACGCAACAATCCTTTCTGCGGTCAAAGATCTGTAGTTAATGGTTTTGTGCAACATAAAAGTTTCACAAAACACTTCCGGCTAGATTTGGAGTTTTGTCGGTAACGACCCGAAAAACTAACGCCCGCGTTTTACTGGCCGCACCATAAAAATAACTCTGGTATCGAGAGTCCACATAAAGGCTGCGTTAGGCTCCAAAAAAGGAGCGTAGAGCATTTTTAACGCAGCTTCAACTCTCGATACCAGAGTTGCTTACGGACGCGGCCAGCCTAAAAAACGTGCTCGTGCACGATTCTCCCATAGGAAACAATGGGACTGTTTGAGCTGAAAAAAAAACCTAACACCTGCAAAAAAGCTGCGTTCAGCTCCTAACGCAGCCCCATTGTTTGCTATGCGGTAACCCTTCCGACGTCTGCACTTAACACTCTAACATGTACCCCGAGTCTAAACACCCCTAACCTTACACTTATTAACCCCTAATCTGCCGCCCCCGCTATTGCTGACCCCTGCATATTATTTTTAACCCCTAATCTGCCGCTCCGTAAACCGCCGCTACTTACATTATCCCTATGTACCCCTAATCTGCTGCCCCTAACACCGCCGACCCCTATATTATATTTATTAACCCCTAATCTGCCCCCCACAACGTCGCCTCCACCTGCCTACACTTATTAACCCCTAATCTGCCTACCGGACCTGAGCGCTACTATAATAAAGTTATTAACCCCTAATCCACCTCACTAACTCTATAATAAATAGTATTAACCCCTAATCTGCCCTCCCTAACATCGCCGACACCTAACTTCAAACATTAACCCCTAATCTGCCGACCGAATCTCGCCGCTATTCTAATAAATGTATTAACCCCTAAAGCTAAGTCTAACCCTAATACTAACACCCCCCTAAGTTAAATATAATTGAAATCTAACGAAATTAATTAACTCTTATTAAATAAATTATTCATATTTAAAGCTAAATACTTACCTGTAAAATAAATCCTAATATAGCTACAATATAAATTATAATTATATTATAGCTATTTTAGGATTTATATTTATTTTACAGGTAACTTTGTATTTATTTTAACCAGGTACAATAGCTATTAAATAGTTAAGAACTATTTAATAGCTAAAATAGTTAAAATAATTGCAAATTTACCTGTAAAAGAAATCGTAACCTAAGTTACAAATAAACCTAACACTAGACTATCAATAAATTAATTAAATAAACTACCTACAATTACCTACAATTAACCTAACACTACACTATCAATATATTAATTAAATACAATTGCTACAAATAAATACAATTAAATAAACTAGCTAAAGTACAAAAAAATAAAAAAGAACTAAGTTACAAAAAATAAAAAAATATTTACAAACATAAGAAAAATATTACAACAATTTTAAACTAATTACACCTACTCTAAGCCCCCTAATAAAATAACAAAGCCCCCCAAAATAAAAAAATGCCCTACCCTATTCTAAATTACTACAGTTCAAAGCTCTTTTACCTTACCAGCCCTGAACAGGGCCATTTGCGGGGCATGCCCCAAGAAGTTCAGCTCTTTTGCCTGTAAAAAAAAACATACAATACCCAAGCCCCCCAACATTACAATCCACCACCCACATACCCCTAATCTAACCCAAACCCCCCTTAAATAAACCTAACACTAAGCCCCTGAAGATCATCCTACCTTGTCTTCACCATACCAGGTTCACCGATCGGTCCAGAAGAGCTCCTCCGATGTCCTGATCCAAGCCCAAGCAGGGGGCTGAAGAGGTCCATGATCCGGCTGAAGTCTTCATCCAAGCGGGGCAGAAGAGTTCTTCCATCCGATTGAAGTCTTCATCCAAGCGGCATCCATCCGGAGCGAAGCGGCAGCATCCTGAAGACCTCCACCGCGGAACATCCATCCTGGCCGACGACTGAACGACGAATGACGGTTCCTTTAAATGACGTCATCCAAGATGGCGTCCCTCGAATTCCGATTGGCTGATAGGATTCTATCAGCCAATCGGAATTAAGGTAGGAATATTCTGATTGGCTGATGGAATCAGCCAATCAGAATCAAGTTCAATCCGATTGGCTGATCCAATCAGCCAATCAGATTGAGCTTGCATTCTATTGGCTGTTCCGATCTTTTACAGGTAAATTTGTAATTATTTTAACTATTTTAGCTATTAAATAGTTCTTAACTATTTAATAGCTATTGTACCTGGTTAAAATAAATACAAAGTTACCTGTAAAATAAATATAAATCCTAAAATAGCTATAATATAAATATAATTTATATTGTAGCTATATTAGGATTTATTTTACAGGTAAGTATTTAGCTTTAAATAGGAATAATTTATTTAATAAGAGTTAATTTATTTCGTTAGATTAAAATTATATTTAACTTAGGGGGGTGTTAGTGTTAGGGTTAGACTTAGCTTTAGGGGTTAATACATTTATTAGAATAGCGGTGAGCTCCGGTCGGCAGATTAGGGGTTAATAATTGAAGTTAGGTGTCGGCGATGTTAGGGAGGGCAAATTAGGGGTTAATACTATTTATTATAGGGTTAGTGATGCGGATTAGGGGTTAATAACTTTATTATAGTAGCGCTCAGGTCCGCTCGGCAGATTAGGGGTTAATAAGTGTAGGCAGGTGGAGGCGACGTTGTGGGGGGCAGATTAGGGGTTAATAAATATAATATAGGGGTCGGCGGTGTTAGGGGCAGCAGATTAGGGGTACATAGGGATAATGTAGCTGGCGGCGGCGTGCGGACGGCAGATTAGGGGTTAATAAGTGTAGGTAGCTGGCGGCGACGTTGTGGGGGGCAGATTAGGGGTTAATAAATATAATACAGGGGTCGGCTGTGTTAGGGGCAGCAGATTAGGGGTACATAAGGATAACGTAGGTGGCGATCGGCAGATTAGGGGTTAAAAAAATTTAATCGAGTTGCGGCGATGTGGGGGGACCTCGGTTTAGGGGTACATAGGTAGTTTATGGGTGTTAGTGTACTTTAGAGTACAGTAGTTAAGAGATTTATGAACCGGCGTTAGCCCAGAAAGCTCTTAACTACTGACTTTTTTCCTGCGGCTGGAGTTTTGTCGTTAGATGTCTAACGCTCACTTCAGAAACGACTCTAAATACCGGAGTTAGGAAGATCCCATTGAAAAGATAGGATACGCAATTGACGTAAGGGGATCTGCGGTATGGAAAAGTCGCGGCTGAAAAGTGAGCGTTAGACCCTATTTTGAGTGACTCTAAATACCGGCGGTAGCCTAAAACCAGCGTTAGGAGCCTCTAACGCTGGTTTTCACGGCTACCGCCAAACTCCAAATCTAGGTCTATAAAAATACATTACAAAGTACAGTTACACTCATATTAACACTGTCTAATAAAACTTTTGAAAATGATTGCAGTTGCACACAAAAGTTAAAGGGCTCAAAGATATGCAATCTCGGTTGTTAGAAAAAAAGCTGATGCAGGGATTTTACATTGCCATACATACACATACATAGAGAAACATGGATTTATATTTATACAGATATGTTTAACTATGGAGATAATGAAATGATTTTACATTACAATCTTATGCACATTAAACATTTTGCACATTTTCAATGAGATATAGATATAGATCTCGAGATATCTAGACATATACTGTATATATTAATATATATAGTCATATACATATCTCACTATAAATAGATATATCATTCCGAAAATCATCACCTATATAGAGAAATATTTATTTATAAATAAATAGAACATATTCTGTCACAAAAACATTTTTGCAATATGAACATATTCACATTTTCATGTACACTTTTCCAGGAGAATATGTCATCGGCTTTGCGCAATAGATTAGGATTTTAGTGGGTTTTTTTTTTCTATTTCTCTTCTCCATTGACTTCTATGCTTAATACTTGAACACACCCATGTGCTTTGGCTGTTTTGATTATGCGCCATAACGCATGCTCAAAATAAGTTATTTTGCAACTTGTAATAGCTGCACAACCCCATATGCGAAAAAGCCATAACGCGCTCAGTATTAGCAGTCTAGAACTAATGAAAACAACTATTTTATTATATTATACACAAATCAGAATAAATGTATCTTTAATTATTAAATACAAATTTTTACTAAATTATTTTTATTTGCAGAAGTTTGTGTTTAAGAGAAATTGAAACACTTTGACCCCATTTATTAAAGGCTGGACATACAATATCGTGTAAGCTAATAATCATGTCAATCCATAAAAAATGTTTAATTTTATTATAATATTCCTGATTGACCCAGCGTTATTGTAAATATCCCAGTGTTTTTTGTGGTTTTTTTTGGTTTTTTTAAACATAATTTTTATAATTGTATCTGATTCACAATACAGAACATAAAAACATAGCAAAGTACAAAGCATTATCATACTATAAGGAAAAATAATAATAAAAAAAAATAACATTTTGAATCCAGAAATTATTTCAAATATGACATTAATATTCAATGAATCTTGAACAAATAAGACATAAAATACAAGTTAAATAATCTATAACAGATATATTATGAAACACTGTAAAGATATACTGGGTCCGAACCTCATTGATGCATAGCACGGTATCAAATAGTGATACTTCTTATTCTACTCATTTATATGCTCCGAATAATGATATATAAAATATCCAAAAGAGAACAAAATGAAAAAGAAGGAGGGATCAGTCCAATCCCCTACTCCTCACTTCCATAACTTCCCAGCCATTCCCATGAAATCGTCCAATGCTCCCTAGATTGTATCAACTAATGAGAGTTCGCCTCTAAGGGTTGCGCTCTGTACCAATTCTGAATTTTGAAATGGATAAATTAACATTTGTTGAATCTTGCAGGGCTTTGAGAAGATGTTATTACCCCATTTTTTTAAAAAACACATTGATTTCTCGCTCAGAGGTTATTGAAGTTTAAAACTGTTCTAACACTAGTTTAGTGTTTATATTATTGAGGAGTTGAGAGAAGCTAGGACTCTTTTTTGTTTTCCAAGAAGAAAATATAATATTTCTTGCACATAATATTATGAAATTAATAAAATTTGTATTATCTTCCCTGTTCAAATAGTCTCTAAGAAAAATTATTTCCTTCTTTTTCGAAGGTTAATTACTTGTCCTAAAGTCTTGGACAGCCAGTATGACACATTACCCCAAACGTTGCTCACTTTCGGGTATTGCCAGATACAGTGTACTAAGCTAGCCTGAGGAAGTCTACAACGGGCACATTCAAAAGATTGAGCCCTAGTGAATATCCCAGCATTATTGTGAATATCACCAGGAGATAGATTCATAGACATTTGTGAAGTTGTGGAAGGACTTTATCTTAAATGCAAGATCATATCTAAAATTCATTGGGCATCATCGGAAATGTATTTTCCATTACTTCATTAGTGTGCCATTCGTGCTATTAACAATTATAGTTACATGAAACACCCAGTACATGATAGCATGCATATAAAATGTGCAGTAAAGAAATAATTACAACCGCGGCAACACTACAAAAACAAGCTTGCAAAGCGTTTTATGTAAATATCTGTGAAGGTAAAATATGTACATGTCTATTTTAAAGGGCAAATTAGTCCAGATGGATAAAGCAAAAGCTGTTTTTGAAATCTTAAAACTGCAAACAAGGGACAGGCTGGGGCCATTCTGGAACATTCTAGAGGAACGGCCCTGCAAATGGCAATCACAAGACTATATTGCCCTTGTGAAGTATCTTACTACATGTGTCTCGTGATTTTAAAGCTGACAAGATTTGTTATTTTATTCCTCTTTTATTTATCATCATTTTCGAGCTGCTTATTTTGCTTATGTGAACTTTTTTATAAAGCAAGGCCAGGGGGTGAATAGATAGATGCAGCTAGATGCAGCACAACTGATTATAATGGACAGTCACTTGTGACTTGCGGGTGTAACAAAAAGTGGGCACAATCTTTTTGAATTCTGCAATTTTCAAATTACTGTTTGCTGTGGGTTTTTTTTGCTACATATTAGTTTAAAGAATAAATGTTATTGAATTTAGTCAGAGAATTATTACAATTACCTAAAAAAAAAAAAATGTGTGACTATAAAAGGTAATTTATAACTAAATAGTTGACCTGATCAAAAAAAAGAACCTTCATTTTAAATTCAATAGTGTCATTTATACCAACTGTATTATTTTAAGTGGGTTAGGTCCATATCCATAAATAGGTTGGACTCCTCTGGGGGTTTAATTTGAATAGTCCCTTACAGGTTATCCTTGGTTTCACTCACTTCAATATGTTAACTTTGACTTTAAAGGGCCACTTTAAGTACATATTTTCTATGCCTGTTACTAACTAACTACCCCAAATACGCTTTTTATCAATAACATTTCATTAACATATCTCTACCGTATGTCGGGAATCTTGTCTGCAAATTTAATTGTTTTCCAAACCCACTCCGTGGGTATCCTTTGCTCTGTACCAATCCGTTTACAATACCTAGGTTTCAAAATGGCGCTTTAAACACAAAGTTATTGGTTTAAGTATTTTGAACATGCAGTGCTGAAAATAGTGGGCAGGATAACGTGACATCATCGGCGAATAAAAGATATAACTTTTAGAACGTTATGAAACTTCGTTTTGGAGAAAATATAGGTCAGTAGGTTTTAATTAATGTTTATTAACTTTAATATGTTAGTTGTTTAGCTTAAAAATTATAACAGAAAGTAATCCTTTAAGGTAGGTCAGCATCTCAATTAATTTAAAGATTGTGAATGTTGCGCAATACTGAGTATATAGTCTTTGAAAGACAATCATACTTCCTTTTTACAAGATTTAAGGACAAATAAAGTTCAGTAAACATCTTTTGCACAGACAGTTTGCTTGTAAATCTAGTCTACAATGGTCTGTCTACATCTGTATGTGATGTCATTATGAAATGTAACACTACTAGAGGATTTATCAAGGGTCAAGATAGCTCAGAAGATAGTGTACCCTACAGCTATGTCATTGTTTACAAGTGCAAAGCAGCCAATATATATATTTTAATTTTCATGTCTTTTAGTACATACATACAAAAAAAATCTTAGAAAAATATATTCAGCTACTAGCAGCTCATGCAGAGCAGTTGTAGATGTGTACATGTATATATTGAAAGCTCTGGTTTCAAATAACCTTAACTGCTTGTTTGCAATGCATTGTAGTTAAATGACCACTAAATGCAGTAGAATTGCATAATTAACAAGTGCATAATAAAAAGACAATGATTTAACACTTGCTTTGAATTTTAAATAAGCAGTAGATTTTATTCTGTCAAATTTATTTTTCCCACCATTTTCCGGCCCCCTGTATCATGTGACAGAGATCAGCCAAATACAGACAGTATACCTATACCCCATAAGCTTGTGCACATGCTCAGTAGGATCTTCCCCAGAAAGTATGAATATAAAAATATGATATTGGAAGTAAATTGAAAAGTGTCTTAAAACTGCATGATCTATCAGAATCAAAAATGTTTATTTTCACTTGAGTGTCCCTTTAAGAACATTTTTGTTTTAATCACACTCCTGTAGAAAAGTTTATCAAATGACTTATCTATAAAAATCCACTTTAATGGGGAATTTTGTAGAAGGATTGTGATTGACACCTTTATGTTTTACATATTTTATTTAAAAAACTAGCAAAATTAAATAGCAAAAATCGTAAGATCATCATAGAGTTTACATTCTCACACCACTGCAAAAAAAAAAAAAAAGAACAAATTCAAAATATTTGGATCTTCATAATTGAGACTGCATGCTGGATGTTGCAGGGTGCAGAATTTAATTTCCATTAACACACAAGTGAACCATGGTATTTCTCTGCTTTTTATGATGTGTTAGAAAGTAACCTCTGTCATAAATGATTTTTTTGCTATTTAATGCACCATATAGTAAAATAACTGAAAAAGTTGATGAATGTTTCCATGAACAACATTGTTGTGAAAATGCCCCAGAGAATGTCACTATTAGGCACATCCAATGGGTTAAACCAACTTTTCACTACCTGAAAACATTTTATATATGCTCACATTTACAATGCAGCAGACATGTGTCTGAAATTCCCATGGTATGAATTCCATAAAATTGACTTTCTGGGAAAGAACCGTATTCTTTTAATAAAATAATTTTACTTTTCTTTATTTTGACATAAATTAAAATATTATTTTTACATTTAAGTTCAAAATTCAGAGTCATAGCCATTAAAATCCCAGTATCGCTGGGATCAAAGTTAAAGCCTTCTCTTGTTGTTTTTAAGTGCCAGAAGGACTTTATGATATTGAGAAGCAGATAAACAGTATAAAACTATTTGCTGAGAATTACTGGTTATAAAATTGTTAATCTTTGCCATGTGGTTCGGAGGTTAGATGAAAAATAGGTAGTCTCTGTAGTAACTGTGGTATTTTGTTAAAATGTTCTCTGAATTGATAGATTTTTTTTTGTGTTGTGCTTTAGCGAAAAGAAAAAAAAAATCAATGTTTTGCTGACACAGGCTGTACCGGGAAAGACAGTCAATAGATCAAAAAAATATTGGAATATTGATTCTTCAGATTTCCAGACAGGGGCTTAAAAATCTTTGAATTAAGGGAAACGCCAGTGGTGACAGGTAGGAGAAGCCAAGTGGAAAGACCAGTTATCTTCTGCCGAAAAGATATTATTTAAAAATTCAGTCACGTGCAACCATGATTTGCTCATTACTGTTACTTCTGTGTTTTGGTGCTGAGGCACATGCAATGATAAATTCCCACAGCTAAAAAAACTGGAAGATGATAAGTATAAAAAATAATAAAATATGCTTTGTTTGCAAAGCATTTTTACGCTATTTTAGAAGCATGATTTGGTTTCTTTAAAAAAAAAAAAAATTTTCAATGGAAATATTTTACCCATATATTTCTACAGAAATTGCATCTTTAACTAAGATCTTCACTGGTTGTATTTCCAGCATGCTATCCCTTTTGTTATGTAATATTTAAATAGACTAAACTTCTTTGCATTAGAAAAGGTGATGTTAAAGGGACATTTAACTCAAAATGCAATTCCCTATCTATGCCCAGATTAAAAGTGAAATGCTATCATTATTGTGGGTCATGCAAATGATATTGTGGAAGAAGTAAAGTTTTTGTACGTGTGGGTTATCGGTCGTATAACTAGTTGAAAGTAAAAATTTTGCATCCAAGTGATACCTGACACGCGTGCGCTAAAGGACTTCATATATCAAGACCGTGTTAACTTATTCTCCCCATAGTCTTTAATGGAGTGCACTTAAAAAAAACAACTAACATATCTCTCAAGCGCTAACCCAACACCATAATAAACCCACAGTGCTATACACAACAGGAGTTAATATTTCACATTCCAACGTTCTTCACATACAGGAAAATTTAATTTTTATTTTTGTATACATCTATGCATACCTATACCTGTATATATTCATATAGAAATATAGGTATATATATTTATTTCACATTAACATAATCAGATAAATATAGAAATATATATTTTAAAATAAAAATAAAAAGAATTTCTTTGTGAAGAACATTTGAATGTAAAATATGCTTAACGCGCTTCGGGTTTCTTATTATGTTAATGTAAAATATATATCTATACCTATATATATGAATATATACAGGTATAAGTTTATAAATATATAAATAGGAATATCAAATTAAAAATACAAAGAACATTTTCCCCTATAGTCAGCTAGATTATAAGTGGAGCATAAAATATCGCTTCCGCAAAAGTGATATTTGCACTCCACTTAGTAATACCAGTGCACACAAATGTCTGCTGGTATTACAAGTTAGGTGCAATGCGAACACAACCTTGCATTAACATTGCACGGAAACTTTGCACTTACGAGAGCGTGCTTCCATAGGCTCGCTTCCATAGGCTCCAATGGGAGCCTCGTACTCATGCCTTCTCATGCAGCGAAGGGGATAAGTCGTGCATCGATGGGCAGCAGATTGTAATTATATATGTATATGTTTATATACATATATATTTATGTGTTAAAGGTATAGTAAACAAAAAATATTTCAAGATTCAGATAGAGCATGCAATTTTAAGCAACTTTCTAATTTACTCCTTTTCTATTTTTTTATTTGTTCTCTTGAAAAAGCAGGAATCTAAGCTAAGGAGCCATTTTTAGTTATAAATGTAGCCACCAAACAGCAAGCACTATCCAGGGTTCTGAACCAAAAATGGGCCGGCTCCATAGCTTAGATTCCTGCTTTTTCAAATAAAGATAGCAAGAGAATGAAGAAAAAATTAGAATAGGAGTAAATTAGAAAGTTGCTTAAAATTGCATGTTCTATCTGAATCATGAAAGAGACAAATTGGGTTTACTATCCCTTTAATATGTGTATATACACATATTAAAATAGAAATAGAGGGACAAAATTGTGTATGTGTTCGTTGTTTAATTGATGCACACGCTTCAGTGCTCTGGTGGAAAGTTACCCTTGCTCCCCATAGAAAAAGGGTTATTGCTAGTACTTACCCCAATCCTTGCTTTCAATTGTCTGTCCGCTGTGGCTGTGTGCTGCAGTGTAGAGAGGCTCCAATATCCAGGGTCCACGGCCCGTATGACTATCTCTCACTATGTCAGCGTCTCAGCTGGGAATCCTTCCTGTGTAGTAAACTTGCATGCCCGGAACAGCGTCAACGTCAGGGGGAAGGGTTAACGTAACACACTGGATGTACACGGAGCTCTGTATGAGGAATCCAGTCCGCTGGATACAGGTTCAGAGAAAAAAGAAATGATGGACTCCTCTTGTAAGAATAAAAAATGATATCTTTATTTTCCAAAGTTTAAAAACACATAAGGAAGCTCCATAGGATGACACATAGCAGGCGCAGCACCAGGGCTTACGCGTTTCAGCTGGTTAGCCGTAATCATAGCCTGGTGGTGCTGTGCCTTGCAAGTAATTTAAAACACATGCAAAATAGCAATTAAAACCAAACAACGCCCACTGCATTAATTGAGCCAGCCATTAACAGAGAACAATTTGAGACATATTTTCAAATAATAATGCAAGATGGATAAGATATTAATCCACATAATACACAATGTAAATATGCAAAAAGAAAAAGAGATGGAAATAGTTATGGTGTGTCTGGTATATGTGAATGGAAATCGATTAGCTTGAAAAGTGAATCCTCTTAATGTGAACTAAGAATTGAGACCCTGAGACAGATTATCTTTCCAATAATACAAACATATATATGCTCCATGAGTGAGTTTACTCCCCAGTTTTTATGTCAATCAATTATTATCTGACTAATAGGAACCTCAAATTCGTATTAGAGATGTAACTGGAGGACCGCCACAAATAGCATCATACAGGATTCAATAATACGATACAAAATGCAGGGCAACTAGACAATTGTAAATGCTCTAATATATGTATATAGGTAAATAAGTGATGTTAAAGGCAGATGTTGGATAACTTATACTCTATCAACCTACAATCAAAAGTTTCAATTAAATTATCATACATACAGTACAAGATACTAGCAAAAGGAAGCCTGATGTAGCGATGTGGGCAAAATGTGTTAGAATGAACAGAATGTGTTCAATTCGTCAAGTTAAAGTTAAAATAATAATAACAAAAATAATTATCACAATAATCTTGTTTGGTTTTGTTTTTGTATTTGTAAGTACTTGTCACAGGGGAGTACTATTCCCAATAATTGATCAGGTCAAATTTAGAGTTAAGACCTTTTGGTATTTTAGTGTCTAGTTTAAATATCCAGTAAACCTCCCTTTTTTGCTAGAAGCTGGTCTAGATTCCCACCCCTGGTTTGGTAGTACCACTTTTTCAATTACACACCATCTAAAAGTATTCAGATTGCCTTCATGTTTGCCATTGAAATGTTGGACCAATGGTGTGGAGGCCTTTCCCACATTAAAGGTAGATAGGTGTTCCCTTATTCTTGATTTCATGTCCCTGGAAGTGAGACCTACGTACTGTAGATTGCATTGTATGCAAGTAATGAGATAAATTACATTGCTGGCAATACAGTTGAGGCATGTCTGGATGTTAAAGCTTTGACCGGTGACTGAAGAAACAAAATTCTTAGTGATTTGTACATAATCACATGGTTTACAGCGACTGCTGCTACATTTATACATACCAACATGCCTCAACCAAGAGCTATTACTGCTCTTTATCTGTTTCAGTTCCGTGGGTGCCAGAATTCCACCTAGAGTTCTACTCTTCTTATACGAACATCTTATACCCATTTTTACAGTGTCCACCAAACGGTCATCTGCCGCAAGAAGGGGAAAATGTCTCCTGACTATCCCACATATTTGCTGGTATTCTGCACTATACTCTGTTACAAAGTGTACCCCCTGTGATGTTCTAGGGACTATAGTCTTACATCTTTACTGTAAGAGAACCTCTCTTTCGGGGTGTTCCACTATCCTTCTAGCTCTTATTATATCATGGTTTGGGTATTTTCTCTCCCTCAATATATCAGTCAGGAACTTTGCTTCTCTTTCAAAATCGGGTGGACTGGAACAATTTCTTTTAATTCTTGTAAATTGCCCCTTAGCAACTGCACATCTGATTTGTTTTAGATGGCTGCTGTTACCATGCAACAATGTATTGCCCGAGATGGGTTTGCGGTACACACTCATAGATCCATTAGATCCATTAACTCCCTTGAGGGTTAAATCCAAAAAATTAATCTGTGCACAATTCATTTCAAAAGTCAAACCCAAACCAATCTCATTGCAATTTAAATACTGTAGGAAATTAGGGACATCACCAGGATCACCAGACCACACAAACAGGAGGTCATCAATGTACCTCCTGTACAGTTTAATGTCCTTATTGAAGAGGTTTTCATCCCCAAAGATGTGGCACAGCTCCCACCAACCCAAATACAGGTTGGCATAGGATGGGGCAAACTTTGCCCCCATTGCTGTGCCACATCTCTGGAGATAGAATTCCCCCTCAAACTTGAAAAAATTGTGAGTGAGAAGGAATTTAATCACTCTGACAACATATGCCTGAAAGGCAGGGGAAAAAAATCACTAAATACTTGTAAAAAGAAGGAGATTGCTTGCATTCCTTTATCGTGTGGTATTGATGAATATAGGGCAACGGCATCCACTGTGAGCCAGATATAACCTTTTCTCCACTTAAAACCTTCCAGAATGTTAATCACATGTTTAGTGTCTCTGATATATGAAACTAATGAAAGCACCATTGGTTGGAGAATAGAGTCGACCCATTGTGACAGATGTTCTAATAGGGATTTAATCCCACTCACAATGAGCCTGCCCTGAACATTGTGAATACTCTTATGAACCTTTGGGAGATGGTGGAACCAGGGGGTCCTGGGAAATTTAACATCCATATAATCAACTGTCTGGTCATCCAGGAACCCCTGCTCCCTACCATCATCCAAATAAGTTTCAGTTCATGCTTAAAAATGTTAGTGGGATCCCTATGTAACACTTCATAATCATGGATATTATGTAGTTGGCGTTTCGCCTCTGTCACGTAGTCTTCTCTATTCATAACAACAACCGCTCCACCCTTATCTGCGGAGCGGATCACTATTTGATTATTATTCTTTAGTTGTACCAGGGCTTCTTTTTGTTTCAATGTGAGATTCTGTTTATCTTTATTACCCTCATTTTGTAGTTTGGTAAGATCAATTTCTATCCTGTGTTGAAACGTTTCCACAGCTGTGTATAGGATAGAATTTAGATTTTTCTTTTAACGTCATTATCTTATTTCTTGTACCAGGGGTCATACTTGACTCTTTGGTCAAAGATTGCAAAGTGACAATATCAAACATTTCCTCAAAATCTACCACAGGATAAAGGAATGCAAGCAATCTCCTTCTTTTTACAAGATTTTAGTGATTTTTAGTGATTTTTCCCCTGCCTTTCAGGCATATGTTGTCAGAGTGATTAAATTCCTTCTCACTCACAATTTTTTCAAGTTTGAGGAGGAATTCTATCTCCAGAGATGTGACACAGAAATGAGGGCAAAGTTTGCCTCATCCTATGCCAACCTGTATTTGGGTTGGTGGGAGCTGTGCCTCATCTTTGGGGATGAAAACCTCTTCAAAAAGGACATTAAACTGTACAGGAGGTACATTGATGACCTCCTGTTTGTGTGGTCTGGTGATCCTGGTGATGTCCCTAATTTCCTATAGTATTGAAATGCAAACCCATCTCATTGCAATTTAACTATTTAAATGAATTGTGCACAAATTAGTTTTTTGGATTTAACCCTCAAGGGAGTTGATGGATATAATGTATCTATGAGTGTGTACCGCAAACCCATCTCGGGCAATACATTGTTGCATGGCAACAGCAGCCATCCAAAACAAATCAGATTTGCAGTTGCTAAGGGGCAATTTACAAGAATTAAAAGAAATTGTTCCAGTCCAGCCGATTTTGAAAGAGAAGCAAAGTTCCTGACTGATAGATTGAGGGAGAGAAAATACCCAAACCATGATATAATAAGAGCTAGAAGGATAGTGGAACACACCGAAAGACAGGTTCTCTTACAGGAAAGATGTAAGACTATGGTCCCTAGAACATCACAGGGGGGTACACTTTGTAACAGAGTATAGTGCAGAATACCAGCAAATATGTGGGATAGTCAGGAGACATTTTCCCCTTCTTGCGGCAGATGACCGTTTGGTGGACACTGTAAAAATGGGTATAAGATGTTCGTATAAGAGAGTAGAACTCTAGGTGGAATTCTGGCACCCACGGAACTGAAACAGATAAAGAGCAGTAATAGCTCTTGGTTGAGGCATGTCGGTATGTATAAATGTAGCAGCAGTCTACCTTTAATGTGGGAAAGGAATCCACACCATTGGTCCAACATTTCAATGGCAAACTTGAAGGCAATCTGAATACTTTCAGATGGTGTTTAATTGAAAAAGTGGTACTAGCAAACAGGGGTGGGAATCTAGACCAGCTTCTAGCAAAAAGGGAGGTTTACTGGATGCTTAAACTAGACACTAGAATACCAAAAGGTCTTAACTCTAAATTTGACCTGATCAATTATTTGGAATAGTACTCCCCTGTGACAAGTACTTACAAAGAAAAAAACAAAAGCAAACAAGATTATTGTGATAATTATTTTTGTTATTATTATTTTAACTTGACGAATTGAACACATCGGCCCCTATTTATGAAAGGTCTTGCGGACCTAATCCGATAGTGCGGATCAGGTCCGCAAGACCTCGCTAAATGCGGAGAGCAATACGCTCTCTGCATTTAACATTGCACCAGCAGCTCACAAGAGCTGCTGGTGCAACGCCGCCCCTGCTGACTCGCGGCCAATTGGCCGTCAGCAGGGAGGTTTCAATCAAGTCGATCGTATTCGATCGGGTTGATTTCCGGTGATTCCTGTCCGCCTGCTCAGAGCAGATTGACAGGGTTATGGATCAGCGGTCTTTAGACCGCTGCTTCATAACTTGTGTTTCTGGCGAGTCTGAAGACTCGCCAGAAACACGGCCCTTCAAGCTCCGTACGGAGCTTGATAAATATGAGCCATACTATTCATTCTAACACATTTTGCCCACATCGCTATCAGGCTTCCTTTGACTAGTATCTTGTATGTATAATAAGTTGATTGAAACTTTTGATTGTAGTTGATAGAGTATAAGTTTTCCAACATCTGCCTTTAACATCACTTATTTACCTATATACATATATTAGAGCATTTACAATTGTCTAGTTGCCCTGCATTTTGTATCGTATTATTGAATCCTGTATGATGCTATTTGTGGAGGTCCTCCAGTTACATCTCTAACACGAATTTGAGGTTAGAGATGTTTGTATTTACAATATTTTTCAGCCCAAAGTCCCTAACCTAAATAATCTATTCCAATCAGCCAATAGAATGCAAGCTCAATCCTATTGGCTGATTGGATCAGCCAATAGGATAAAAGCTCAATCCTATTGGCTAATTACAAAAGCGAATAGGATTTTTTCCCCTTTAATTCCGATTGGCTGATAGAATTCTATCAGCCAATTGGAATGTAAGAGACGCCATCTTGGGTGACGTCATTTAAAGGAAACTTCATTCTTCAAGAGACGTCGTAAGAAGAGGATGCTCTGTGCCGGATTTCTTGAAGATGGAGCTGCTCTGCCCGGATGGATGAAGATAGAAGATGCCGTCTGGATGAAGAATTCTGCCCGCTTGGATGAAGACTTCTGCCGGCTTCACTGAGGACTTCTGCAGCTTAGATGAGGATGTATGTCCAGTCTTCGAAAACTGTAAGTGGATCTTCAGGGGTTAGTGTTAGGTGTTTTTTAAGGATTTATTGGGTGGGTTTTAATTTTAGGTTAGGGACTTTGGGCAGAAAAAGTGCTAAATGCCCTTTTAAGGGCAATGCCCATACAAATGCCCTTTTCAGGGCAATGGGGAGCTTAGGTTTTTTAGATAGGTTTTTATTTGGCGGGTTTGGTTGTGGGGGTGGTGGGTTTTACTGTTGGGGGGGTGTTTGTATTTTATTTTACAGGTAAAAGAACTGATTTCTTTGGGGCAATTTAGTTGTTATTTTTTTGTAACTTAGTAAAGTAATTTTATTTTTTTTATATATTTTTATTGAGTGTAATAAAAATACCAGACATACAGGTTGCTCAATGAAATAGGTACATACATAGATTGTTGAGTGAAATATATATATCTCTAGGTACAGCAATCAATTTGAGTAGCAATCCCAGAAGCCACCCTCTATTTTTATCCCTCAACAATAACAAAGGTCACGTTTGGACATTCAATTGCACAGCTCACTAACTGAGGTTTTTTTGCAGAAGATAGACCGCTCTTGGGTCTATATCTTTAAATCATAGAAGATACACAAATACAGTCACATATGGCAAACATAGCTCACAATTAGGTAACAAGCAGTGTATAGAAATCTGAGGCATTACCAGTCCATAGGATTACATCAAAACAATACAGGTATCTAAACTATAAAAAAAGGCTAATAACATAAAGCATAGAGTAATACAGGGTTAGGTATCCCTAGAAGACAATGCAGAGAATCCTCTATAGTGTGGCTTGTATAATCTATTAGTTATGAAAGATTAGCATAAAGTATGACTTAAACCAGGGCCCTCATTAGTAATAATGTAATACTTATATTAAGACAGTGCTGCCCAAAGATAAACAAACAATTAGACCCATCATTGGATGCTATGATATCAGAGATATAAGAACAATTTCCAGGGGTACCCATTATGTAGATGGAGTTCTCTTAGAGAAAGCTAAGCAATAGAGTTGGCAGCCCAGTCTACTTACCAATAGGGGGCGGGTTCACTAGATTAATGCAGGTTCATAAGGAGTGCCTTTGAGGCATATAAATTTTATAAAGATTATTACCAAACCCTCACAAGCACTGTGTAGATATGTTGATATTGACAAGTGATGATGAACCAATTATAGGACACCTCAGGTCCTTACTATATAAGCTGGTATGTATCTGTTGAGAAATGAGCTTACCGCTGTTGCAATAGTCTCTAAACAAACTCTATAATCTAGTAAATAAAAAGGAGACCTATAGGACATACATAGACACTGTGTGAATATTATTTCTAGGTAATGATGGGTTCTATGCTTCCAATATTAAATGCAGTAATTCTCTATTGCAAGAGGCACATATTAACTTTTAAGTTATCTAGGAGGTGGTAAAAACAGCTATAGTACACTAATATTGCATGGCTATGGACTCTGAACTAAGTATTAAGGACAACAATAAAAAAAAACCTTCATGGGGCAAAGCATCGCACAACAACGAGGGAGTAATAACTGACTTTGAATGTATAACTAAATCTACAGTGCAGGTATTACCCCCTGAAAGGGAATATAAAGTTAACAGAATAAAAAGTTAGCCCATTTATGCGCTATAGATCTACTCTGGAAACAAAATACGAGTCTCACAAGTCCAATGCCTGTAGAAGTCCATCGATCCTCTTCTGAGCTATGAAGCCCCAAGACAGCTCCTGCACTATTCAAAGGAAGGAAACTTGACACCAATAGCGTTATCCCGGTGCATAGGTTCTCTGATGACAGCACCTCAGAATGCACACCGCCTCCGACCCCCTCCAGAGAGTCGGCCGCATCTCCCCGGCTAGAAATCAAGGTAGGTATTAAGCTCTCAAAGGTACTCATCTGATCGCAGCTCAGCACTTTCACAGCAGCAGGAAGGTTTGTGTCAACTTGTGCTTCACCACTCACTCTAGAAGACTCTGCCGTCATCTCTCTCTTGCCCTCAGATGCTTCTAATTCAGAATGGGTGCGTTCCATGCAGGACAGGAGACGATCAAATCTGGCACACAATGTGTGCTCATATTCGGTCACCAAATTTCGTATGGTCGTAATTATGTCCACCATTTTCAAAGTTGCAACAATTGCATTGATAATAAGTAGGAAAGGAGAATTTACTTTATTATTATTCTCCCTATTACCCGGTTGCCCGGGGGGGGGGGGGTTGCTAAGGTTTTCCTCCACAAGGCCGCCTAAAACCTCAACGGTCCAGTCTGCGAGACTCCCCAAAACTAATATTAGTATTGCCCAGTCCAGCAAAATTAGCTCTTTTGCACATTATGAAATCCTGTGCTGGATGGCGTCTGAAAAGTTAGATATCTTGGCGGAAAGCATATCTTTTAGATGGAGCTCCCAGATTAGCAGCAATCTTCAGCTAGAGCCTGGACACACCCCCAACTTAGTCATTTTTAATTGTAGTAATTTGAGTAGGGTTAGGTTTTTAAATATGTAATATAGTTAATTTAATTGTTAGTTTAATGTAATTTTAGTATAATAGTTAGGGTAGGTTAATTAATAGTTTAATATAGTTTAATATAATTTTAGTATAATAGTTAGGATAGGTTAATTAGTAGTTTAATATTGTTTAATGTAATTTTAGTATAATAGCTAGGGTAGGTTATTTAGTAGTTTAATATAGTTTATTTTAATTCCAAAGGTAAGTTTAAATTTATTATAAGATAGGGATGAGTTACTATTTAATGTAAAGTTAGCGGGTTGTTAGGTTTAGGGGTTAATAGCTTAATTTAGTTTATGGCGATGTGGGGGGCTGGCGGTTTAGGGGTTAATAGGTTTAGTAAGTGGTAGTGATGTGGGAGGCCAGGGGTTTAGGGGTTAATACATTTATTTAGTTGCGGAGGGGTCCGGGAGAGGAGGGATGGGGTTAATAACTTTATTAGAGTTACGGTGGGCTCCGGGAGCAGAGAGATAGGGGTTAATAACTTTATTAGAGTTGCGGTTGGCTCCGGGAGCAGCAGGATGGGGGTTAATAACTTTATTTAGTTGTGGCGGGGTCGGGGAGCGGTGTGATAGGTGTTAAACATTTTAGTATAGTGGCGGTGTTTAGTGACAGGATATAAATAAATTTGGGAAAAATCTGAATAGCACAAATCGATGACTGTTAGTTAACAACAGTCTGCGGCTCATCGCCCCATACTTGGTGCGTGGCTTTTTGACAGCTTTTTTTTATAAATAAGGAGAGCGTATTCAGGTCCGCGGCTGTGATGTTAGGCGTGTGTATTGGTGCCGTTGAATGCAGCATAGTTGGCGGCTTGAAAAGATAGGCCTCCATGTGTCATCATCTAGGGAGTGGTGTGCTGTTGGAGCTAATTACAGTCCCTACAAGTTTGCCATGTAGTCTGGCATCACTGGGGGAATCTGAGTATGTTGGTGACTTCACCACTGTCTGAACTTTAAGGGATCTGGATGGGGAGGTAAGTATTCAAACCTCTCCATATCAGCTCCCTTAAGTCCTAGAAAACCCCAAGACACACAGGTTGAAAGGCAATCACATGCTCTTTCAAATGGTAAGTGCTTTGGGGTATAATAAACGTATAAGGTTTATTTTTTAGAAGAATAAAATTAACAATACACATTTTTAAATGAGGTCGCTGCCTGAAACAATGGGTGTAGAATGCAGCATTCACTGCTTAATAAATAGACCCCTAAATGTAGCCAATTCCAAATAAATTCTTTGCAATAGCCACTAAAGGTCCATGAAATTGATATACCAGGGTTGTAATCTGAACAAACTTTATAAAATGAATAACAAAAACTGCAACAATCGAATCTATTTTTGACACAATACAGTCTTCGTATCTCTGCATCAGTGACATTTGTTTTCCGTTAAAAATTATTCTACATCTTGCAGCATAAAACAAATGCTTTGTTAATCTACTTAAGTCAATTGGTAAGTTGATCGCCTTACTTAGTCAGATTAAACTGTCTATTCAAATTTGTATATCTGCAATTGCTTTTATTAGATCGATCATTTTACAGAACTATTTATTTTCACTATTTATTTTCACTGAATATGAAACAAGGTAATTTCTGTCACTGCCATTTTCACAATAAAGCAGCCACAAGTATGCAAAAGAATTAATTAATCTAACGAAGGGGCGATTCTCTAAAGCACTTTGCCCATGTGAAACTCTCTAGATATCTATTAGTATTACAATGTACTTCATGTGATTCTCATATTTAATGTACATAGTAAAAAAAAATTAGTGTTTAAATCAAAATGTACAAAATTGAAAGTGTACTTTTTTTTCTTGTTGTTCTTAAAGGGACACTGAACCCACATTTTTTTATTTTGTGATTCAGACAGAGCATGCACTTTTAAGCAACTTTCTAATTCACTCCTATTATCAATTTTCTTCATTCTCTTGGTATCTTTATTTGAAATGCAAGAATGCCGGACCATTTTTGGTGAACAACCTGGGTTGTCCTTGCTGATTGGTGGATTAATTCATTCACCAATAAAAAAGTGCTGTCCAGAGTTCTGAACCAAAAAACTTAGATGCCTTCTTTTTCAAATAAAGATAGCAAGAGAGCAAAGAAAAAAATGATAATAGGAGTAAATGAGAAAGTTGCTTAAAATTGCATGCTCTATCTGAATCACAAAAGAAAAAAATTTGGGGTCAGTGTCCCTTTAATTAAATATCACAGCCTTATAAGAGGACTAAATAGGAATATTCCTTAGGTGTGTTTGAAGTTTTCTTACAGGTCAAATTGTGTACTCTATGTATATTACACTTACACCTTTTGCTTTTGTATTCTTGTACGCTGAAGCAACAGAATTTGTAGGTTATCAGTGCTCCCTGTTACGTTCCCTCTCTCCTCTGTGAGATTCTCCATTCTAGAGTTATTTATTACTTTGTATGGGAAGCAACTAAACACTCACTGGCACTTCCAGGTTCAGCTCCTCTTGTTTAGAGAATTAAGAAAAGGCTGCTGATGCAAGAGTTGATGAGAGGATCTTACTTTGTGTTTGTGAACTTTAGAGAATCTAGCCCATAAGGTCAGCAAAGTTGAAATTGCATTAAAATGTAAAAAACATATATGCACTGAATACGTATAAATGACAATTTAAAAAAGTCATCCCTAGATATTTAGAATGTGGTGCATGGCAGTGCTGTGAACAGATACTACAGATGCCCTTCATTTATTGTAGTTATTAAATGGATATTTCCCCAAAAATGTATCATCCTTATTAAAGGGTGGTATTTATACATCTTGAAAAAATAAATGGAAACTAATACAGATGCATTAGTTCTCTACTTCCTGTTCATTAGCTGATATAAACTCCCTACTATTGCTCTCATTATACTCAGCCAATGAAGTATACAACTGATATTGCATTTGTTTAATATTTAAAAAGATTTTACTTCACTTTTTTTTTTTAGGCAAAACAGAATGAAACATATTTAAATGCTTTTCTTTCATATGATTTTTAATTTTTTTACTTATTTATTATTACATTTAAAGGGCATCATGATCCAAAATAAGTTGTGTTTGTTAATAATTGATTCTCAAAGCAGTAAAGAAAATTGTATGCAATTGTAAAATTTATAACTAAGACTTATATTTCTTACTAATGTTAGAACTGGTATCTTTTAAATATTATTACCATATGTTTTATGTTAAGAGCTACCAATGATTATGAGTGGAGCGCAATATTGCGCTTTCACGAGCACGATATTTGCGTTCCACTCAGTATTACCAGTGCAGTTAAATGTGCGCTGGTATTACAAGTCAGGCAAGGCGAATGCAAGTGGAGTGCTATTTTAATGTGCACCCGTAAAGGGTAAAATTGCTTTGTAGCTGACTAAATTAAAAGACAGGATACCCATAAACCCTGTGCAGTACCCCCTAAATATGTTTTGCCTTGTGGCTTTTTCAAAAGTGGAGGTGCCGCCCATTCCACGGTTTTATATACACAAATCACATTCCCATATGGCTCAGGTACATAGATTACATCTTTTTTATGTGGGAGATTCCCCCTGACCTTTTAGATGAATTCTTAAATGATTTAAATAACAATAATCTAAACATCAAACTTACCTGGCAAATTGAAAACACAGAGGTAACATTTCTGAACTTAAATATCATTAAAAAATTAATGGAGAGATCCACATGGATCTCATTAGGAAGGAAACAGCCACAAATACTATTCTACGCCATTCCAGGGCTTACTCCCCTCAGACAGTCAAAGCTCTCCCTATGGGAGAATTTCTAAGGATAGAGGAATTGCACAGACTTGGAAATGTACAAAATATGAGCTAAAGAACTGGAAAAAAAGATTACTGCAGAGAGGATACACCAAGAGATCCCATTAACAACCAAGAGAATCACTCTGCTGAAACCCAAGACTAAAAACAAAGATGAAGAGACTAGACTAATCCAAAGGTATAACTCACAGATGAAGTTCTACAAATAATCAACAAGCATTCGCACATTCTTAAAGGAGACCCTGTATTCAAAGAGGTTATAGAAGAAAAAATCCAAGTGGTTTATAAAATAACTAGGAATCTGAAGGAGCTGATTAGTTGTAGTCACTGTGACAATACAAAAAGAACACTTAAGCTCACACCGGGCAATTTCATCTGTAGATCTTGCTCCATGTGTAACAATGTAGATAAAATAAAATCTATCAAGGACAGATTTGGCTATCTACATTATAGTCATGATTACATACACCTAGATTACAAGTTTTGCGTTAGAGATTGTGCTGTGCTAACGAGCTCACTGCTCACTTACAGACAGCGCTGGTATTACGAGTTTTTAAAAACCAGACAAGAAGTGAGCGTTGAGCAAAATTTTGCTCATTACCGCACTCCAATACCAGCGCTGCTTACGTTAGCGGTGAGTTGGTGTAATGTGCTCGTGCACGATTTCCCCATAGGAATCAACGGGGAAAGCCGGCTGAAAAAAAGTCTAACACCTGCAAAAAAGCAGAGTAAAGCTCCTTAATGCAGCCCCATTGATTCCTATGGGGAAATACATTTTATGTCTACAACTAACACCCTAACATGAACCCCAAGCCTAAACACCCCTAATTTTACGCTTATTAACCCCTAATCTGCCGCCCCCAACATCGCCGCCACTATAATAAACATATTAACCCCTAAACCGCTGCACTCCCGCCTCGCAAACATTAGTTAAATATTATTAACCCCTAATCTGCCGGCCCTAACCTCCCCGCCACCTACCTACATTTATTAACCCCTAATCTGCCGCCCCCAATGTCGCCGCCACTATACTAAATGTATTAACCCCTAAACCTAAGTCTAACCCTAACACCCCCTAACTTAAATATAATTAAAATAAATCTAAATAAAAATTTCTATTATTAACTAAATAATAAACAAATTACAAGATTTTTAAACTAATTACACCTAATCTAATCCCCCTAACAAAATAAAAAGCCCCCCCCCCAAAATAAAAAAAAGCCCTACCCTACACTAAATTACAAATAGCCCTTAAAAGGGCCTTTTGCAGGGCATTGCCCCAAAGTAATCAGCTCTTTTACCTGTAAAAAAAAAATGCAAATCCCCCCCAACATTAAAACCCACCACCCACACAACCAACCCTACTCTAAAACCCACCCAATACCCCCTTAAAAAAACCTAACACTAACCCCTTGAAGATCACCTTACCGGGAGAAGTCTTCATCCAACCGAGCCGAAGTCCTCAACGAAGCCAGGAGAAGTCTTCATCCAAGCCTGGCGAAGAGGTTCTCCAGACAGGCAGAAGTCTTCATCCAGATGGCATCTTCTATCTTCATTCATCTGGCACGGAGCGGGTCCATCTTCAAGACATCCGACGTGGAGCATCCTCTTCATAGGATTGAGCTGGCATTCTATTGGCTGTTCCAATCAGCCAATAGAATGCGAGCTCAATCCTATTGGCTGATTGCATCAGCCAATAGGATGTTTTCTACCTTAATTCCGATTGGCTGATAGAATTCTATCAGCCAATCGGAATTGAAGGGACACCATCTTGGATGACATCATTTAAAGGAACCTTCATTCAGTCTTAGCCTTTGGATGAAGAGGATGCTCCACGTCGGATGTCTTGAAGATGGACCCGCTCCGCGCCGGATGGATGAAGATAGAAGATGCCGTCTGGATGAAGACTTCTGCCCGTCTGGAGCACCCCTTCGCTCGGCTTGGATGAAGACTTCTCCCGGCTTTGTTGAGGACTTCGGCTCGGTTGGATGAAGACTTCTCCTGGTAAGGTGATCTTCAAGGGGTTAGTGTTTTTTAAGGGGGTATTGGGTGGGTTTTAGAGTAGGGTTGGTTGTGTGGGTGGTGTGTTTTAATGTTGGGGGGGATTTGTGATTTTTTTACAGGTAAAATAGCTGATTACTTTGGGGCAATGCCCCGCAAAAGGCCCTTTTAAGGGCTATTTGTAATTTATTTTGTTAGGGGGATTAGATTAGGTGTAATTAAAAATCTTGTAATTTGTTTATTATTTTCTGTAATTTAGTGGGGGTTTTTTTTGTACTTTAGATAATTTTATTTAATTGTATTTAATTTAGGGAAATAATTTAATTATAGTGTAGTGTTAGGTGTAATTGTAACTTAGGTTAGGTTTTATTTTACAGGTAACTTTGTATTTATTTTAGCTAGGTAGTTATAACTTCTACCTAGTTAAAATAAATACAAACTTGCCTTTTCCTGATTGGTTAATCTGAATAATTATTTTGGAATCAACTAATCAGGATTGTGGTGAGCAGGTTCACTTTTGACTGCTTTCACTTTAACTAATTGTTTTGTTATTGGTGTGTGTGGGGGACTCATGATGGAGATTATTAGATATAGGTAGTTTACCAGTTGGGAGATTTTGTTGAGGGGGTACTAAGATATAAGGGGGAGTAGAAAGTAATTGAAATAAGGTTTGTGTAGAGGAGCCCAGTCAAGGTTAATTGCGGGTGGGATGGGTCATGTTTAAATTTAATTGCCAGTGGGAAGGTCACAGCTAGGTTAATTGCAGTGGGGGAGGTAACAGTTAAGTATTAGTGATATAGCAGCTGGGGTCTTGGCAACTGATCATAGTGACCAGCTGTAAGGAGCAACTATTATTTAATGGTACACAAACAGCTTTATGCAATTAAATAATAGATATATGAATGTGATCAAGTCACTAAAGTGGAGCTGCTATAAAACATCTGCTATTGATAGATTTTTATTATTATTATTATTATTATTATTATTATTATTATTAAAACCGCTCTATAATATGGACTTTCATAGGATCTGGCCAAAAATGTTTAATAAAAGGAGGGAATGAGTAGTGAAGGCAGCTTGACAAACACCCTACTGCAATTATATTAAGTTGTAAAGAGGTAAACAACCCATCAAGAAAACAATAAAGAAGCATTATTTATTTATTTATTTATTTATTTATTTATTTATTTATTTAAGTCAAATGTATGTAATAATTGCAATATTATCTAATTTCCTAACATCTCTAGTATAAGCACTATGATCACACCAATTGAATACTTACCTTACAGCAAAAACATTGGTGTCACCGTCTCACCCCAATTCAGCAGCAGTCTAATTTAAGATAGTTAATCACTGCTACTAGGGAGCTTGTGAGAATCAAGAGATTATAATAGCAAGAATATTGCTTAATTCTATGGTATCACTTTCTAAAAAAGTTGAAAAAATATATTTTATTTCTAGATTTTAAAAATATTAAACAAAAAAAATTAATATTTTAAACATGTTAAACATTGTGAGCTTCATGTATTATAGTTATAGCAGAGTAGGTAACCTGTCTGCTCGAGATTGCAGTAAGTGTGCAGAATCTCACTGTTCATGATTTAAATTGCAGAAACAATTGCTCATGCAACACCTTGGTTGCATCAGTTTGGAGTGATTTTATTCTGTCATCTCTGTGGTGGTGGCGAGGTTAAGAAACAGTGTCTTAAAGGGACATTATACACTCAAAAAAATATGGGCTATTTAAATAAAGCACTCAAAGAAGATAAAGTTTGTAATTGACATGTATTATCAATTTTGCTTCTAAACTGCCTAAAAATGATGATAAAGTTTATATTGCTCTGACTATATTTGAATACGTCCGTAATACCCACTAGCTACAGACAAAGGATTTTTTCCTCAGTCCCTAGCTAGTCCTTACAGCCAGCCCCCATGCTGTGTAATGTGCAATCCCCTCACCTCTCACTTTACAAACACAGTAATCACAACAGTATGTATGGTAAATAGAATGTACTGCATATGCCAGTACTAAGCAGTTTATTACATATATATAAAAATCTCATTTACATAACATATGCTATGTTGAGAATGCCAGCTACATACAGAGACCGGAGGTGCTGCTATCTACAATGGAGTTTTTTTCCATACTATTGTACTAATAGGGCTAAACTTCCACTTGACCCGTAACAGACATCACCGATCCAGCTTGTCTTTACAACCACTCTGGAAGTTTAGCCCTATTAGTACAATAGTATGGAAAAAAACTCTATTGTAGATAGCAGCACCTCCGGTCTCTGTATGTAGCTGGCGTTCTCAACATAGCACCCCCCACCACTTACACCCGGTGTGACAGGCTCAGCTGCATAATCAGTGAAGGCAGACGCCGCTTGCTCCTTTACTACGCGGTCTATCACACTTATAGACTGCCGCTCCAGTGACTGTCTGTCCTCTTACTCCGGTTTTAAAACCAGTGCTGTAGACTGAACCCTTGTAAAGAAATCTGCAAGGGTTTACGTTTCAGGCCATATTATTACCAAAAATATCACGTGCCTGCTAAAAAATAAATAAACTTACCAGCCTGCAAGAAACGTTAACTCACTGGTGTCTGCATTTTTCAATTTAATACACGCAAAGTAAACCTTGTAAATTCCATGTTGTATCAAAGTCATGGCATACGCTACACAGTATAACCTGTTTTGAGTTGTCATACAACAGCCACACTTTTTTCTCCCCTTTGCCATTTATCCTCTAGTTTATTTTGAAAGGTCTCTTTTTTCAGCGTCTGTCCCTACCTTTCTACTTTATTAAGGGTACACGGACCATAAGATATCTCCACATTGCATATAACCACTCATGAAATGAGAGCATTGTTAGTAACTTAGCAAAGTAGCCTTACTTTAGAAATACAAATCTGGGAAATATATCTACTGCAAAACTGAGCAATTTTCAAATGTCCATGGCTAATAACTATCCATGGTCAGATAGAAAAAAAAAAAGTCAGATTGACAGCCGGGTAAGGCAGCTTTAAAGTTTTACATGTCTGCAAGACATTTTTAATGAATTTGGTAACTAGACTGGTCTATTCATATGCACTGAATACTGGCGATTCCTTCACTATCTTTCTTTACCTTGGCACCTCAATCGGCATCCTTCTCCAAACAGAAGCCAATGAACACAGGATCTGCTACCTTCACCAGGATGTTGTCCACACAGTATACATGTATGTACTCTACTCCTCTATGTTCCATGTCGCCCAGCACACCATGCACACCAAGCGCTCTATACATTCCACCGTTACCATGTGCACATAAAACACAGACCATATTGACAGCGGGTCAGCGGCACTGAAGGTAGACCGCTGCTCGCTATTGAATCTTTGCTTCATTTATTTTTTTCTAATTAGAGTGCTTGATGCCAACGTTTTACTGCCTTCTTTGAGGGATGGACAACTGTGGATGGTTGGCTGGAATATATGTTATGTAAATGAGATTTTTTATATATATATATATATATATATATATATATATATATATATATATATATATATATATAATAAACTGCTTAGTACTGGCATATGCAGTACATTCTATTTACCATACATACAGTTGTGATTACTGTGTTTGTAAAGTGAGAGGTGAGGGGATTGCACATTACACAGCATGGGGGCTGGCAGTAAGGACTAGCTAGGGACTGAGGAAAAAATCCTTTGTCTGTAGCTAGTGGGTATTACGGACGTATTCAAATATAGTCAGAGCAATATAAACTTTATCATCATTTTTAGGCACTTTAGAAGCAAAATTGATAATACATGTCAATTACAAACTTTATCTTCTTTGAGTGCTTTATTTAAATAGCCCATATTTTTTTGAGTGTATAATGTCCCTTTAAGACCGAAGCTTCTTAACAATAGAGAGCTGCAAAGCTGCCTATGCTTATAGAAAAATGGAGCCCTATGTGTAAGCAATAATACAATACAATACAAATCTTCTTGTCTCTAATTCTGAATCCCATTTCAATCCATCATGGTGAACGACCATCATTCTTACACACACACACACATAGCGGGGCTCTAGCACTGACTCAAATGGAGTGAACATTTTAGGACTGGCCAGAAATAACATAGTTGCTGCACAAAGTTAGGGTGCCCGCTCTATTTCTGGATCATGCAAGAGGCACACTAACCCCTCTTGGAGAAGTAAGACAATTACAATTGTCAGTGTTAAATTACAGGAATAGCAGCCAAAATGAATTATGAAAGTATATAACAAAGTTGTTTGCTATACATAATTAAACATTGTGGGCCAGATTACAAGTGGAGCAGTATTTAATGCTCCTGATCAGCGTTAACTTCGCTAGAAGTAAGCTTTTTGTGCATGTCAGGTAGCACTCATATTACAAGTTGAAAGTAAAATGTTTTCACTCGTGCACTAACCCGACGCATGTAAAAGCCGTATTCCCTCATAGAATTCAATGGAGCAAAAAGGGGGAAAAATCTAACACCCTACTCCTATTCGTAAATACATATTTCTATAAGTATCTGATAGTATTTTGGTACAATATATATCTATATATATATATATATATATATATATATATATATATATATATATATACCAATTTGATGACCAATTCCATCAAATTTCTCAGTATTGCTTCAGACTTGAAAAAGGAAGACATTCTTCCGAAAGCTTGTCATCTTATAAATGTATAGTTAGTCCAATAAAAAAAGTATCATTGCTCAATGCATTACTCTTGTTATTTTGATATCTAAATCTCTGGACCTATAAATTGTACAACTCAATTGAAAAACAAACTGAAATGTTTTAGGTAGAGAGAAAAAAATAAAAATAAATAAATAATATGGTTGCATAAGTGTGCACACCCTTAAATTAATACTTTGTTGAAGCACCTTTTGATTTTATTACAGCACTCAGTCTTTTTGGGTATGAGTCTATCAGCCTGGCACATTTTGACTTGTCAGATTGCGAGGGCATCTCCTGTGCATAGCTGTCTTCAGATCACCTCAAAGATTTTATATTGGATTCAGGTCTGGGCTCTGGCTGGGTCATTCCAAAACTTTAATCTTCTTCTGGTAAAGTCATTCCTTTGTTGATTTGGATGTATGCTTTGGGTCGTTGTCATGCTGAAAGATGAAGTTCCTCTTCATGTTCAGCTTTCTAGCAGAAGCCTGAAGGTTCCTAATTCCCTCTAGCTTAACTAAGGCCCCAGTTCCAGCTGAAGAAAAACAGCCCCAAAGCATGATGCTGCCACCACCATGCTTCACTGTGGGTATCGTGTTCTTTTGGTTATGTGCAGTGTTGTTTTTGTGCCAAACATATCTTTTGAAATTATGGCCAAAAAGTTCAACCTTGGTTTCATCAGACCAGAACACCTTTTCCCACATGCTTTTGGGAGACTTCAGATGTGTTTTTAAAAAATGTAGCCTGGCTTGGATGTTTTTCTTTGTAAGAAAAGGCTTTCGTCTCGCCACTCTACCCCATAGCCCAGACATATGAAGAATACGTGAGATTGTTGTCACATGTACCACACTGTCAGTACTTGCCAGATATTCCTGCAGCTCTTTTAATGTTGCCTTAGGCCTCTTGGTAGCCTCCCAGACCAGTTTTCTTCTCGTCTTTTCATCAATTTTGGAGGGACGTCCAGTTCTTGGTAATGTCACTGTTGTGCCATATTTTCTCCACTTGATGATGACTGTCTTCACTGTGTTCCATGGTATATCTAATGCCTTGGAAATTCTTTTGTACCCTTCTCCTGACTGATACCTTTTAACAATGAGATCCCTCTGATGCTTTGGAAGCTCTCTGTGGACCATGGCTTTTGATGTGGGATGCGACTAAGAAAATTTCAGGAAAGACCAACTAGAGCAGCTGAACTTTATTTGGGGTTAATCAGAGGCACTTTAAATGATGGCAGGTGTATGCTGACTCCTATTTAACATGATTTTGAATGTGATTGCTTAATTCTGAACACAGCTACATCCCCAGTTATAAGCAACCACATTATTTTAGGTTTTTTTTGTTTTCTTCCCTCCACCTAAAAGTTTTCAGTTTGTTTTTCAATTAAGTTGTTCAGTTTATAGGTCACATTAAAGGTGGAAAAAGTTCTGAAATGATTTATCTTTGTCTCGTTTTTTTACATCACAGAAACATGACATTTTATCCGGGGTGTGTAGACTTTTTATATCCACTGTATATATATATATATATATATATATATATACACATATTAAATACATAGGTATAGATACATACAGATATATATACAGTATATATATATATAAAAAAAAAATATTTATAGTAAATACACTTTATTAAAAATGAATATTGCATAAACATGTTTTTACTTGTTTTCATCTTTTTGCCTGCAAAGGGCTCCAATGCACTTCTATAGATGTATTATGGGTATTCATATGTATTTATGTGTCTGTAAATACATATGTCACATGTAAACATGTAAATGTACGTATCTCAATGATAAAGCCCTTTGCAATCTTTTCTTTTCATTCTTTCACCTGATATCTCATATCTTTGAGCCCTTATAACCTTTGGTGCAATATTTTTTTTAAATAATTTCTATTAGATTGTGTTATTATGAGTGTATGTGTACTTTGTAACGCATTTTTGATGTGTTTTATAAAACCTTTTTGTTTTACAAAACAGTTAACCAGAGCTCTGAGGTCTCTCTATCCCAACGAGAGCTAACTTCAATTGTGCTAAAACGTTCATGTTTACTCTCAACTTGTAATCTGAGCAAAATACCTGATGCACGCAAAAAAACACGATAAACCCCTGTTTGCTTTCTCGTAATTGTTAGCGCTTCACTCATAATCTATCCCTGTATGGGTAAATAAATGTTAAATTAATTTGCCCCTTTAAGATAATGTTGCATAAAAAGTCAGTAAATAGTTTTCCTTTTTTTAATTGCATTTATTAAAATCCTGTAATGCAACATTCAAAGGCTAATATTTGTCTTCAAGAGATGCCACCCACGCATCTCACTTAAAGCTTTGAACTTGAAAATGCATATTGTAAATTATATGAAAAGTTTCTGTGACCTTTTTAATTGTATAATTCTGTATCTATTTTCTTCTGAGAAGCTTAAAATTATGCAAGCCCTGAAAAAAATATATCTTCTGTCAAAGATCAGATACATATACTAAATGTGTGAACTCAAGCAAAAAAATAAAAAACAATATTCCCTGAGCTCAAATTGCAAGTCAGATTCTTTATTTTAATACCACATATCATATAAACATAACAGCATACATAGTTACTATGTTGAGTTAAGTGTTTAATTTTTTTTAATAGTTTATGCTTTCACAAAACATATTCAGAAACCAAAGTTACAGTAAACACCTGGAGATTTTAAAGGACCATTATATACAGTAGAAATACAAAATCAATAAATGAGGCTCCGATATTCAAAGTTTCGGTCTGTCAAAATATTCAAAGAAAAGGGGCGTGTCCGAGCAATGCCGGCGAGCAGCGATGTTGCTCCCATAATGTTAATTAGAGCATGACGTCACCACGACATCACAGACAACTCTGCTTGTCAGCATTTAGCTGCGGAGGGGGGCTCTATTTGAAGTGTGCCTACGCAGTGCCTACACAGTGCAGACAGTGCGCTCACTGAAACTAAGTGTAGGCACACTTCAAATGTTACCATGGGGACCTAAGTTTAATTACAGCTACACTAACTAGCTCAGGCAATTTAGTCTCAGCAGCTGATAGCTAGCAAGACAAAAATGGCCTGCTACCCCCCTCGCAACTTGTACTTCGTTGCTTTGAACACATCGATCTTGTGTCAATGTGTCAGAAGCAAAGTGCAGCTAGTCTTCTTAATAGCATACCCAGATAACTCCCCCTCAATGTTTATAACTACGTCATGCCTAAGCTACACTCCCCCTGCTCTGCCTTGCTAGTGCCTACCGACTGCCTACACCTACGTCACAGCTAACCTACATTCCCCAGCACCTCCCAGCTAATTCCCACTGACTGCCTACACCTAAGTAGCACCTAACATACACACACCTGGAACGCCCATCTAAATCTCTAATACTGCCTACACTGATGTCATGTCCAACCTACACACCACTGGAGCGCTCAGATAACTGCTTACTGTAAAAAAAAATAACTCACTATAATAAACTATAATATAAATAATAAACCTTCCCATTATAACTATAAATCAATGTTGCTAAAGCTATCATCAATGTTTACATAATGTGTCACAGAGATGCACTATTCAAGAGCTGGGAAAACCTCTCCAGCCTAGCCGGGCTCCTAGAACTCAGCACTAGACCGGGGCCCTGGTCTGCCACTTCTTAAAAGGGGTGTCGATTGAGTAGGGTGCAAGGGATCAAGTTGAACTTTTAGTATGTTGTCTGCAATTTGATGAGGCATCTAGACATACCACTTGTTTGGGGGTGTTACCTTCAAATCTGGTCCCCTATTCCTCCAAGAAGGTAGCACCCCTAAGCACCCTACTCGATTGACAGTGCTTTTAAGTAGCTGCAGACGGGGGCTCAATTCTTGTCCGGCGCTCAGTTCCAGGAATCCAGCTAAGCTGGTGAGGTTTTGCTGGCCCTCTAGCGTTTATCTCTCCTTGCCAAAATATGCATTGTCATGTAAAATGTAGATTATTTAAATGATTGTAGATATCTTAACAGGGGTTTAATAGTTGCTTGCTATTATTTCAAACATAAATATATATTTGAATATATATGTTTATGTTTCAAATAATAATAAGCAACCATTAAATTCCTTGTAAGATATCTACAATACTTTAAACAATATGCATTGTACATGACAAAGCATGTCATTTAAACATTGACCCCTAATCTGCCATATCCTAAAACTAACTGTAGAAGCTAAGGCTCTACACATAAATATTCAATATTTAAAATGATGCATTGTTATATAAAATGCATAACATTTAAATATGTGCATATAAATTAAAATGTAATTAATGTTGCTTTTTGTGTTTATTTCTAATTAAAAACAGTATAATTAATATTATAGGTCTACATAACTGCATGTCTGTTATGTAAAATGTAATGATACTGACTACCATAAAATAAATATATATTAACCAATATATCTATAATGACGTATAATGTCTGGCAAAAAAAATGGTTATTAATAATTTTATGTCTAATGTTTTAACTGGAGGGGTGGGGATTTGCCCTATAAAAACACGCCCTTGAAATGAGAGAAGTAACTCTATGATTAATGCCAACAGGGCTAAAATACATAAGACCATGTTTATCACTGTATACTTCACGCTGTGTTATTTTTGCATAAGAGTAAAATACAGTCTTATTCTTTAAATACATTTTTGGATGCTGGAATATCCTTTTTGCTTTGATATATATCTATGTTATCACTAACAAACACAACAAGCTTACATAAATACATTTTTAATGCATATGCAATACTTAAAACCATTATGCAATATACATGCATAACTGTTTAAATATTGAATATCAATGCAAGGCCCTAATACATTATATCTACAATCTTTGAAATAAAATGCATGGTTATGTATAATTCAAATTAGTTTAAGTATTGGATATTTAAATTAAAATGTAGATATTCTTGCTTGATGCATTTATTATTGTAATTATAAATATATTTTTAAAATAGATATTTATATTTATGTATATACAGTTGCATTATAATTATAGTATTACATAACTACATGCCTGTTATGTAATAAAACAATTGTAGTACTAATACCTTTTGTAACATGAATATAAATTTTAAAATAACATAATTTATGTAAGAACTTACCTGATAAATTAATTTCTTTCATATTGGCAAGAGTCCATGACCTAGTGACGTATGGGATATACAATCCTACCAGGAGGGGCAAAGTTTCCCAAACCTCAAAATGCCTATAAATACACCCCTCACCACACCCACAAATCAGTTTAATAAATAGCCAAGCAGTGGGGTGATAAAGAAAGGAGTAGAAAGCATCAACAAAAGAAATTTGGAAATAATTGTGCTTTATACAAAAAATCATAACCTCCATAAAAAGGGTGGGCCTCATGGACTCTTGCCAATATGAAAGAAATTAATTTATCAGGTAAGTTCTTACATAAATTATGTTTTCTTTCATGTAATTGGCAAGAGTCCATGAGCTAGTGACGTATGGGATAGCAATACCCAAGATGTGGAACTCCACGCAAGAGTCACTAGAGAGGGAGGGATAAAAATAGAAATAGCCATTTTCCGCTGAAAAAATTAATCCACAACCCAAAAAATAAGTTTATTCTCATAAATGAAAGAAAAAAACTTAAATCAAAAGCAGAAGAATCAAACTGAAACAGCTGCCTGAAGAACTTTTCTACCAAAAACTGATTCTGAAGAAGCAAATACATCAAAACGGTAGAATTTAGTAAATGTATGCAAAGAGGACCAAGTTGCCGCTTTGCAAATCTGATCAACTGAAGCTTCATTCTTAAAGGCCCACGAAATGGAGACTGATCTAGTAGAATGAGCTGTAATTCTCTGAGGCGGGGCCTGATCCGACTCCAAATATGCTTGATGAATCAAAACTTTCAACCAAGAAGCCAAGGAAATAGCAGAAGCCTTCTGACCTTTCCTAGGACTAGAAAATAAAACAAATAGACTGAAAGTCTTCCTGAAATCTTTAGTAGCTTCCACATAATATTTCAAAGCTCTTACCACATCCAAAGAATGTAAGGATCTTTCCAAAGAATTCTTAGGATTAGGACACAAGGAAGGGACAACAATTCCCTCTAGTAATGTTGTTAGAATTCACAACCTTAGGTAAAAATTGAAAAGAAGTCCGCAAAACTGCCTTATCCTAATGAAAAATCAGAAAAGGAGACTCAAAAAAAGAGCAGATAGCTCAGAAACTCTTCTAGCAGAAGAGATAGCCAAAAGGAACAACACTTTCCAAGAAAGTAGTTTAATGTCCAAAGAATGCATAGGCTCAAATGGAGGAGCCTGTAAAGCCTTCAGAACCAAATTAAGACCCCAAGGAGGAGAAATTGATTTAATGACAGGCTTAATACGAACTAAAGCCTGTACAAAACAGTGAATATCAGGAAGTAAAGCAATCTTTCTGTGAAATAAAACAGAAAGAGCAAAGATTTGTCCCTTCAAGGAACTTGCAGACAAACCCTTATCCAAACCATCCTGAAGAAACTGTAAAATTCTAGGAATTCTAAAAGAATGCCAAGAGAATTTATGAGAAGAACACCATGAAATGTAAGTCTTCCAAACTCTATAATAAATCTTTCTAGAGACAGATTTACAAGCTTGTAACATAGTATTAATCACTGAGTCAGAGAAACCTCTATGACTTAGTACTAACAGGCCCATTTATCAAAGGGCTTGCGGACCTGATCCGACACTGCGGATCAGGCCCGCAAGACCTCGCTAAATGCGGAGAGCAATACGCTCTCCGCATTTAACATTGCACCAGCAGCTCACAAGAGCTGCTGGTGCAACGCCGCCCCCTGCTGACTCGCGGCCAATCGGCCGCCAGCAGGGAGCTGTCAATCAACCCGATCGTATTCGATCGGGTTGATGTCCGGCGATTCCTGTCCGCCTGTTCAGAGCAGGCGGACAGGGTTATGGAGCAGCGGTCTTTAGACCGCTGCTTCATAAGTTGTGTTTCTAGCGAGTCTGAAGACTCGCCAGAAACAGGGGCCCACAAGCTCCGTACGGAGCTTGATAAATGGGCCTGTAAGTGTTCAATTTCCATACCTTCAAATCTAATGATTTGAGATCCTGATGAAAAGACGAACCTTAAGACAGTAGGTCTGGCCTTAACGGATGTGGCCAAGGCTGGCAACTGGACATCCGAACCAGATCCGCATACCAAAATCTGTGTGGCCATGCTGGAGCCACCAGCAACACAAATGATTGTTCCATGATGATTTTGGAGATCACTCTTGGAAGGAGAACTAGAGGCGGGAAAATGTAAGCAGGATGATAACACCAAGGAAGTGTCAGCGCATCCACTGCTTCGGCCTGAACATCCCTGGACCTGGACAGGTATCTGGGAAGTTTCTTGTTTAGATGAAAGGCCATGAGATCTATCTCTGGAAGACCCCACATCTGAACAATCTGAGAAAACACATCTGGATGGAGAGACCACTCCCCTGGATGTAAAGTCTGACGGCTGAGATAATCCGCCTCCCAATTGTCTACACCTGGGATATGCACTGCAGAGATTAGACAGGAGCTGGATTCCGCCCAAGCAAGTATCCGAGATACTTTTTTCATAGCTTGGGGACTGTGAGTCCCACCCTGATGATTGACATACGCCACTGTTGTGATATTGTCTGTCTGAAAATAAATGAACGGTTCTCTCTTTAACAGAGGCCAAAACTGAAGAGCTCTGAGAATTGCACAGAGTTCTAAAATATTTATTGGTAATCTCTGGGGATCTCTGACAGCACAAGGGGTTTGGAAATCTCAAAACAGCTCCCCAACCTGAAAGACTCACATCTGTTGTGATCACAGTCCAGGTTGCCCGAACAAAAGAAGCCCCTTGAACTAAACAATGGTGATCTATCCACCATGTCAGAGAGTGTCGTACATTGGGATTTAAGGATATTAATTGTGATATTGTTGTATAATCCCTGCACCATTAGTTCAGCATACAAAGCTGTAGAGGTCTCATGTGAAAACGAGCAAAGGGGATCGCGTCCGATGCTGCAGTCATGAGACCTAAAACTTCCATGCACATAGCCACTGAAGGGAATGACTGAGACTGAAGGTACCGGAAGGCTGCAACCAATTTTAAATGTCTCTTGTCTGTTAGAGACAGAGTCATGGACACTGAATCTATCTGGAAGCCTAAAAAGGTGACCCTTGTCTGAGGAATCAAGAAACTTTTTGGTAAATTGATCCTCCAACCATGTTTCCAAAGAAACAACACTAGTTGATTCATGTGAGATTCTGCAGAATGTAAAGACTGAGCTAGTACCAAGATATCGTCCAAATAAGGAAACACCGCAATACCCTGTTCTCTGATTACAGAGAGTAGGGCACCTAAAAACTTTGAAAAGATTCTTGGTGCGTTTGCTAGGCCAAATGGAAGAGCAACAAATTGGTAATGCTTGTCTAGAAAAGAGAATCTCAGAAACTGATAATGTTCTGGATGAATCGGAATAGGAAGGTATGCATCCTGCAAGTCTATTGTGGACATATAATGTCCTCGCTGAACAAAAGGCAGAATAGTCCTTATATTCACCATCTTGAAAGTTGGTACTCTCACATAACAATTCAAAATTTTCAGATCCAGAACTGGTCTGAATAAATTTTCCTTCTTTGGGACAATGAATAGATTTGAATAAAACCCCAAACCTTGTTCCTGAAAAGGAACTGGCATGATTACCCCTGAAGACTCCAGGTCTGAAACACGCTTCAGGAAAGCCTGAGCTTTTACTGGATTTGCTGGGATACGCAAGAGAAAACATCTTCTCACAGGAGGTCTTACTCTGAATCCTATTCGATACCCTTGAGAGACAATGCTCTGAATCCATTGATTTTGGACAGAATTTATCCAAATATCCTTGAAAAACCTTAATCTGCCCCCTACCAGCTGAGCTGGAATGAGGGCCGCACCTTCATGCGGACTTAGGGGCTGACTTTGGTTTCTTAAATGGCTTGGATTTATTCCAATTTGAGGAAGGCTTCCAATTGGAAACATATTCCTTGGGGGAAGGATTAATTTTTTGTTCCTTATTTTGACGAAAGGAACGAAAACGGTTAGAAGCCTTATATTTATCCTTAGGTTTTTTATCCTGAGGCAGAAAAACTCCCTTTCCCCCAGTGACAGTTGAAACAATAGAATCCAACTGAGAACCAAATAAATTATTACCTTGGAAAGAAAGAGATAGTAATCTAGATTTATATGTCATATCAGCATTCCAAGATTCAAGCCACAAAGCTCTTCTAGCTAATATAGCTAAAGACATGGATCTAACATCAATTTTGATAATATCAAAAATGGCATCACAAATAAAATGATTAGCATATTGCAGTAAGCGAATAATGCTAGATATGTCAGAATCCAATTCTTGTTGCGCTAAATTCTCCAACCAGAAAGTTGATGCAGCCGCAACATCAGCCAAAGAAATTGCAGGTCTGAGAAGATGACCTGAATATAAATAGGCCTTCCTTAGATAAGATTCAAGCTTCCTATCTAAAGGATCCTTAAAGGAAGTACTATCTTCCATAGGAATAGTGGAACGTTTAGCAAGAGTAGACATAGCCCCATCAACTTTGGGGATTTTTTCCCAAAACTCTATAGAATTTGCTGGTAAAGGATACAATTTTTTAAACCTTGAAGAAGGAAAAAAAGAAGTACCTGGCTTATTCCATTCATTAGAAATCATATCAGAAATAGCCCCAGGAATGGGAAAAACCCCTGGAGAAACCACAGGAGGTTTAAAAACAGCATTTAAACATTTATTAGACTGAATGTCAAGAGGGCTGGTTACCTCAATATCCAAAGTAATTAACACTTCTTTTAATAAAGAACGCATATATAGTGATGTTGCAAACATAAAATTTTGCGTTCGCGAACGGCGAACGCGAACTTCTGCAAATGTTCATGAACGGGCGAACCGGGCGAACCGCCATAGACTTCAATAGGCAGGCGAATTTTAAAACCCACAGGGACTCTTTCTGGCCACAATAGTGATGGAAAAGTTGTTTCAAGGGGACTAACACCTGGACTGTGGCATGCCGGAGGGGGATCCATGGCAAAACTCCCATGGAAAATTACATAGTTGATGCAGAGTCTGGTTTTAATCCATAAAGGGCATAAATCACCTAACATTCCTAAATTGTTTGGAATAACGTGCTTTAAAACATCAGGTATGATGTTGTATCGATCAGGTAGTGTAAGGGTTACGCCCGCTTCACAGTGACAGACCAAACTCCCCGTTTAACGCACCGCAAACAACCGCAAACAGTCCATTTGCACAACCGCAAACTCCCCATTTGCACAAGGTTGGATACCAAGCTAGCCATGTCCCGTTCCTTGTCCTCACTGATGTCATTGAAGGTCTCTTCCTCCACCCAGCCAAGTACAACACCAAGGGTCCCCGAAAGGTGACAACAAGCCCCCTGGGATGCCTGCTGTGTTTGGTCTTCCACCTCCTCAAAGCCACCTTCCTCCTCTGACTCATCTTCTTCAGACTCCTCTCTCTGCATTGCCTCTCTCTGCGTTATTATAAGGTGTGTTAAGTAGTACTATTCCTATCAGTTTAATCCCTGTTATGTGCCTTTTTTTTTGGTTTGGTTTTTGAAGCCACAGTGCAGCACCAGAGGCCAGAAAAATTAGGCTGTAGCAGCGGCCAGAAAAATTGATGTTTGTTTCCCAGGCAGAAAGTGCCCTAAAACATTGCGGCTTGAACCCTAGTTGGTGGCGGATAAGTCACGCAAGTCATCCGGCTGTCAGAGATAAAATACAGCAGCGTGTGGACCATTTTTAGCCCAAGGCAGCTCATCTCATCAGGCCTTTTTTAGTCGAATGTATCGCCCACTGTCAGTCCCTTCGGGGTCCATCCCTCATTCATCTTAATAAAGGTGAGGTAATCTAGACTTTTTTGACCTAGGCAACTTCTCCTCAGTGACAATACCTCCTGCTGCACTGAAGGTCCTTTCTGACAGGACACTTGAAGCGGGGCAGGCCAGAAGTTCTATCGTAAATTGGGATAGCTCAGGCCACAGGTCAAGCCTGCACACCCAGTAGTCAAGGAGTTCATTGCTCCTCAGAGTGTCGATATCTGCAGTTAAGGCAAGGTAGTCTGCTACCTGTCGGTCGAGTTGTTCTCTGAGGGTGGACCCCGAAGGGCTGTGGCGATGCGTAGGACTTAAAAAGCTCTGCATGTCCTCCATCAACAACACATCTGTAAAGCGTCCTGTCCTTGCCGGCGTGGTCGTGGGAGGAGGAGGATTACTTTCACCTCTTCCCCTGTTAGATTCCTGTTGTGCTGTGACATCACCCTTATACGCTGTTTAAAGCATACTTTTTAATTTATTTTTGAACTGCTGCATCCTTTCCGACTTGCAGTAATTGAGTAACATTTCAGGCACTTAATGCTTATACCGGGGGTCTAGTAGCGTGGACACCCAGTACAGGTCATTCTCCTTCAGCCTTTTTATACGAGGGTCCCTCAACAGGCACGACAGCATGAAAGACCCCATTTGCACAAGGTTGGATGCCAAGCTACTCATGTCCCGTTCCTCGTCCTCAGTGATCTCATTGAAGGTATCTTCTTCCCCCCAGCCATGTACAACACCACGGGTACCAGATAGGTGACAACGAGCACCCTGGGATGCCTGTTGTGGTTGGTCTTCCTCCTCCTCCTCAAAGCCACATTCCTCCTCTGACTCCTCTTCCTCACAATCCTCTTCCAGCATTGCTGCAGGTCCAAGCAAGCGATGCTGATAAGGCTGTTTCTGGTGGTGATGGTGACCACAACACTTCCTCTTCCTCTTCACGCTCATCTACGGCCTGATCCAGCACTCTTCGCAGGGTACGCTCCAGGAAGAAAACAAATGGTATGATGTCGCTGATGGGGCCTTCGGTGCGACTGACTAGGTTTGTCACCTCCTCAAAAAGACGCATGAGCCTACAGGCATTGCGCATGAGCGTCCAGTAACGTGGCAAAAAAATTCCCAGTTCCGCAGAGGCTGTCCTAGCACCCTGGTCATACAAATAGTCATTAACGGCTTTTTCTTGTTGGATCAGGCGGTCGAACATTAGGAGTGTTGAATTCCAATGTGTCGGGCTGTCGCAAATCAAGCGCCTCACTGGCATGTTGTATCACCACTGGATATCTGAAAAGTGCGCCATGGCCATGTAGGAATGCCTGAAATGGCCACACACCTTCCTGGCCTGCTTCAGGACGTCCTGTAAGCCTGGGTACTTATGCACAAAGCATTGTACGATCAGATTACACACATGTGCCATGCACGGCATATGTGTCAACTTGCCCAAATTCAATGCCGCCAACAAATTTCTTTCATTGTCACAAACCACTTTACTGATCTCCAGTTGGTGCGGAGTCAGCCACTGATCCACCTGTGTGTTCAGGGCGCACAGGAGTGCTGGTCCGGTGTGACTCTCTGCTTTCAGGCAAGTCAACCCCAAGACGGAATGACACTGTCGTATCCGGGATGTGGAATAGTACCTGGGGAGCTGGGGGGGGTGCCGTTGATGTGGAGCAAGATGCAGCAGCAGAAGAGGACTCAGCGGAGAAGGTTATGGAAGAGGATGGAGTAGGAGGAGTAGAGGAGGTGGCAGCAGGCCTGCCTGCAAGTCGTGGCGGTGTCACCAACTCCTCTGCAGAGCCACGCATTCTATGATTGGCAGCCGTCAACAGGTTTACCCAATGCGCAGTGTAGGTGATATACCTGCCCTGACCATGCTTTGCAGACCAGGTATCAATGGTCAGATGGACCCTTGCCCCAACACTGTGTGCCAAACATGCCATTACTTCCTTTTGCACAATCGAGTACAGGTTGAGGATTGCCTTTTGTGCAAAGAAATTTCGACCGGGTACCTTCCACTGCGGTGTCCCAATAGCTACAAATTTTTGGAACGCCTCAGACTCCACCAGCTTGTATGGTAAAAGCTGGCGGGCTAAGAGTTCAGACAAGCCAGCTGTCAGATGCCGGGCAAGGGGCTGACTTTGTGACATTGGCTTCTTACGCTCAAACATGTCCTTGACAGACACCTGACTGTGGGCAGATGAGCAGGAACTGCTCAAGGCGAGAGACGGAGTGGCGGATGGTTGAGAGGGGGCAAGGAGGACAGCAGTGGTTGATGTGGCTGAAGATGCTGGACCAGGAGGAGGATGGCGGCTTTGAGTTTGTGTGCTGCTTGTACTCATGTGTTGATCCCATAGGCGTTTGTGATGTGCGATCATGTGCCTTCGCAAAGCAGTTGTACCTAGGTGGGTGTTGTACTTCCCACGACTCAGTTTCTTTTGGCACAGGTTGCAAATGGCATCACTGTTGTCAGAGGCAGACACACAAAAAAAATGCCACACTGCTGAGCTCTGCAATGACGGCATTCTGGTGGTGGCAACAGCATGCGTTGATTGGCGTGCTGTCTGGCTGACCCTGGGTGCCGATGCATGCTGTCTGACTGTGCCACTAGGTTCTTGCGACGACCTCCCCCTGCTCCAACTCATCTCCTCCTCCTCTCTGTCTCCCCATCTGAACTTTCCCCCTGTTCTTCTTCTCTTCTAGCAGGCACCCACGTGACATCCACGGACGCATCGTCATCATCAACAGCTTCAATTGTATCTGACAACTCAGCAAAGGAAGCAGCAGTGGGTACAACATCATCATCATCACACCGTACGTCCATGTGTGTAATGCTGCCTGACTGAGACATATCCCTGTTATCTACATCCTCTGTTAATAATGGTTGCGCATCACTATAACTCATTTCTTCTAACTGATGTGTAAATAACTCCTCTGACAGATCAAGTGAAGCGGCTGTGGTGCTAGTGTTGGTGGTGGCAGCAGGCGGGCGAGTGGTAACTTGAGAGGTGCCCCAAGCTAAGCTGGAGGAGAATGGTGCATCAAGGTTCCGAGCGGCAGCTGTAGAAGATTGGGTGTCCTGTGTTAGCCAGTCAACTATGTCCTCAGAACTGTTCGTGGCCTCTGAACACTGGGCATTATTCTAGGGCCAAAGGGAATCACAGCACCACAACCACGACGGCCCCTGCGGGGTGGCCTGCCTCTGCCTGTCATTTTTTTGTCGATTAGTGGTACTATGCATGCAAGCTACTGTGACAACAAATATGAGTGGCACTGTGCACTGGCAGAAGTTGGCAGAGTAGACGCTGTAGGCCTGACACACACGCTTGCAGACAACTAACTTCTATTCAATCTATTACAGTCAAAAAATTTTTTTTTTTTAAATGTACACTACTGTTACACCAGATATGAGTTGCACTGGTGTGACACTGTGCCCTGGCAGGCACTGAAACGCACACGCGTGAAGGAAACTGACTGCTATTATTTCAGTCAAAAAAGTGTTGTTTTTTTTAAATGTACACTACTATTACACCAGATATGAGTTGCACTGGGGTGACACTGTGCCCTGGCACGCCCTGAAACGCACACACGTGAAGGAAACTGACTGCTATTATTTCACAGTCAAAAAAGTGTTGTTTTTTTTTAAATGTACACTACTGTTACACCAGATATGAGTTGCACTGGGGTGACACTGTGCCCTGGCAGGCACTGAAACGCACACGTGTGAAGGAAACTGACTGCTATTATTTCACTGTCAAAAAAGTGTTGTTGTTTTTTAAATGTACACTACTGTTACACCAGATATGAGTTGCACTGGGGTGACACTGTGCCCTGGCAGGCACTGAAAAGCACACGTGGGAAGGAAACTGACTGCTATTATTTCACAGTCAAAAAAGTGTTGCTTTTTTTAAATGTGCACTACTGTTACACCAGATATGAGTTGCACTGGGGTGACACTGTGCCCTGGCCAGCACTGAAACGCACACGTGTGAAGGAAACTGACTGCTATTATTTCACAGTCAAAAAAGTGTTGTTTTTCTTAAATGTACACTACTGTTACACCAGATATGTGTTAAACTGGGGTGACACTGTGCCCTGGCAGGCACTGAAACGCACACGTGTGAAGGAAACTGACTGCTATTATTTCACAGTCAAAAAAGTGTTGTTTTTCTTAAATGTACACTACTGTTACACCAGATATGAGTTGCACTGGGGTGACACTGTGCCCTGGCAGGCACTGAAACGCACACGTGTGAAGGAAACTGACTGCTATTATTTCACAGTCAAAAAAGTGTTGTTTTTTTAAATGTACACTACTGTTACATCAGATATGAGTTGCACTGGGGTGACACTGTGCCCTGGCAGGCACTGAAAAGCACACGTGGGAAGGAAACTGACTGCTATTATTTCACAGTCAAAAAAGTGTTTTTTTTTTTTTAAATGTGCACTACTGTTACACCAGATATGAGTTGCACTGGGGTGACACTGTGCCCTGGCAGGCACTGAAACGCACACGCGTGAAGGAAACTGACTGCTATTATTTCAGTCAAAAAAGTGTTTTTTTTTTAAATGTACACTACTGTTACACCAGATATGTGTTGCACTGGGGTGACACTGTGCCCTGGCAGGCACTGAAACGCACACGTGTGAAGGAAACTGACTGCTATTATTTCACAGTCAAAAAAGTGTTGTTGTTTTTTAAATGTACACTACTGTTACACCAGATATGAGTTGCACTGGGGTGACACTGTGCCCTGGCAGGCACTGAAACGCACACGTGTGAAGGAAACTGACTGCTATTATTTCACAGTCAAAAAAGTGTTGTTTTTTTAAATGTACACTACTGTTACATCAGATATGAGTTGCACTGGGGTGACACTGTGCCCTGGCAGGCACTGAAAAGCAAAACCCTGTATGAACAAAATTGAAGGAAGGGTTGTATGACCCCAATAGGAAGAGGACAAGGGGTGAATGTGAGGACAAGGGGATGGGCTCTAAAACAAGTTATAACAATAACACAGGAAGTAGCAGGCACACTTTTGTATCAGGAGCAATACGGTGGAAGCTGAATTGTCTTGCACTTACCAGAATGGAGGTCTTGTTGGCTGAATTGATGTCTGTAGCCAAGGAGAAGGGAGCTGCCTGGATTAGAGAGAGGCTGGCAGCAACAGGGGGAGCAGGAACCGGAGAGGTGGTGGAGAAGTCGGTTGCTGAAGGTCCAGCTTCCAGGAGCAGTGTGCGGCCGGCAAGGAGGTCTAGGCCTCCTGTGAGATTGAGCCCTACAGTGGACACTGGCAGAAGGGGGAAGGCGACTGGCAGGCCCCAGGCAGTGGAGCAGAGTCAGGAGCAGCTGGGTTCAGGAGCGGTTAGCACGGCCAGGCCCAGACCGGGCTTGAGGCCTCAGGAGGCGGAGACCAGGAAGAGTACGGCCCGGCGGTCGCAGCCGGGGCCTCAGGTACAGAAGAGGAGAGGAAGGTCAGCAGGAGGTTGCCGAGAAGAGGAGCGACAGGACCCAGGACCCGGTGATACGGCCAGAGAGGGCCTGCGACGCGGAGCAGCGGTGCCGGATGACGTCACGGCCCGGCGGTCGCAACCGGGCCCTGGAGCTGGCAGAGGCAAGCGGAGGAGCGGCATGTCGGAGGGGCGGATCGCAGGTAAGGCGGGCAGGGCTGAGGGACCGGCAGTGATGAGGATGGTGGGACCGGTGGAGGCCCATATCAAGCAAGCGGGGGGCGGGGCCGCGGGGGGCCGACGTCAACGGAGGCCAGGGGCTGCAGAGGCAGCAAGGTGAGAGGCGGAGGCCTGCAGCAAGGGGCGGCTTGAGGGATCACGCAGGGGGGCCGGAGTCTCCAGGGCAATAAACCGCTGGGAGGATAGGTCTGAATAACGGGCGGGGGGGCGGGGGGAGGGCAGTGGTTACGGTGGCTGTCCTTAGACTAGGAGGTAGCGAGTTAGTCCCACAACAAGTTACAGGCGGCCTGAGGGAGGTTACAGGGGCTCTGGAGGCGCAGGTGTACATAAACCTGTTAGCCTGGGTGGGGATATGTGTCAGAGCAGCGGGGGGAAGGGGGGACAGTTTTTGACATGCGAGTAGGGCAATGATGGAGCAGCACTCCGGCATTTTGTGTGCCCATAGGAGGGGATAGGTAGGGTTAGCGGGGGGGGCCCCAGTAAGGGAGACACTTAACGGGGTAGGGTTTTTTTACATGGGGCAGCTGGGGAGGCAGGTACAGGCAGGTTAGCACTGGGCGGAGTGGGGGTGCTCCCTAAGGTGGGGTAGCAAGGAGCAGCATGGTAGGCAGTAGCTGAAGGTCCAGTACAGGGGCCCTCAGGCAGTGGAGAAGGGGACACCGGAAAGGGGGGGGGGGCCCGGGCTCAGGGAGGAGCAGAGCAGCAGCAGGGGGGGATTGGAAAGGGAAAAAGGGAGAGGGGCAGTAAAAGGGGTGCATATGTAACCATAGGGAGCCCAGTGGGAGGGAGGCTGATGGGGGGAGCTGGACGGTGGGAAGGCTAGGCAGGGCTGGTAAACGGGGGGGGCAAGTGGTGGAGAGGAAGTGGGAGTACAAAGGGGGAGGGGCTGGACTATAAGAGTGGGGAATGATTGGAAGCGAGGAGAGGGGGACAGGGGAAAGTGGAGGTATTAATGGTTTATTTGTCTTGCAGGGGTCGGGGCCAGCACGGCCAGGGCGGAGGAGGCAGTAGAAGCCTGCAGGGAGGCGGAGAACTTGGATGATCTGGAGCTGTGGACGGAGCCACCACTGGAACTGGACGTTAGTGGTGACTTTGATGAGGAAGAGGACCCGATGGAGGGGACTTCAGCGGGAGCAGTTACGGCTGGCCAGGTAGGGGGCATGACTGCCCTGGCGGAGCTTTTGCAATTGTTGACCCCACCACGGGGAGGTGAAAGGGAGGGCAACAGGGTGGGGAGTGGGAGGATGGAGAGGGGGGGTGAATTGATTGGTTCCTCTTCCTCACAGGCAACAGGATCTGGACCTGGGACGGGGAGGGCTCGCACCCCCCCGAGGAGACGGGAGTCCCCCAGAGGACGGAGGAGATCTAGGTCACCTCGGAGCAGGGGGCCGGGAAGGACGGAGATCGGTTCGCCAACCTGGGCCAGGGTGGACAGGTCCAGAGAAAGGAGCAGACACGGCAGGGGGAGGTCCCCTGCCAGGAGAGGCCCGGCGCGGCGCCTTCTGGAGACGGACAGGGAGGAGATAAGGAGGTCAAGGGCATCCAGCCGGCAGGTGGACCGCAGGCCTAGTACGGCAGTAAGAGAAGAAAGAAGTGACGGACCGGACGTGACGGCTCGGGCATCAGGTGAGTCGGCTGTGCAGCCAAACAGGGTGACTGACGGAGTGGCTGGGGAGAGAGAGGTGTTGATGGCGGGTTTAAAAGGACTAATTGCAACTTTAGAGAAGGCAGGAGGGGTGGGGTCGCCAGCGACGGCGTGGATCCAACCGGTAGGAGAGGGGCAGGCGACGGGAGCGCAGGCGGGAGGGACTACGGCAGCTGCAGTGTCTGCGGCAGCCAGTGGAGGAGAGACGCTGAGGGTTCCGGAGGACGCATTGAGGAGACCATACCTATGTTCGGTGGGGCCGTTGGGGATACACTTAACCAGTGAGGTAAAGGAGAGGATTTGGAAGAGGGAGTTTATAGAGATCTTGTCGCTTCTGCCGTTGGACCAGGTGCTGGAAGTGAAGGAGGACGATAAGGAGAAAGGTAAGAAGGAAGAGGAGGAGAGGAAGAAGAGATGGAGGAAACTTCCTAAAACCTTTGGAAATTGGTCAAGGGCTTTCCGTATCCTAGCTAGTGTGATGGGAGAGAAGTTTCCGGAGCACGGGTCGTCATTGTTTTGCTATTACGACGAGATTGCGAACGCGTACGGGACGTATGGGGGGATGGCGTGGTGGCGGTATGATGAGCGTTTTAGGCAGAGAATGGCGGTGCGACCGGAGATGCGGTGGGACGATAGGGAAATGGGCATCTGGTTAGAGATTATGACACCCCTCAGGGGGCAGTCCTTTCGGTCGGCGGGCCAAGGGAGCGGTAGCGGGGGTGGATCAGGTAGCACATCGACGGTTATCCGGAAGGGCCTCTGCTTCCAGTTTAATGAGGGACAATGCCGTTTCGGGGCGTCGTGCAAGTACAAGCACGAATGTTCAGGGTGTGGAGGGATCCATTCTTTCGCAAAATGCTTCAAGAAAGCGAGGCAGGGAGGAAAGCCCATCGAAGTGGGTAATACGGGCTCGGACCCCGGTGAGAGTAGGAAGGATGGTCCCTTGGCTAAAGGAATACGCCAATAAGAGGGGGCGTTCGGCGGACGCCGAATTGCTATTGACGGGGTTTAGTACAGGTTTTATTATCCCGTTCAGGGACCAGGAGATGGGGCGGTTTGGGGGTAACTTAAAGTCGGCGAGGGAGTTTCCACAGGTGGTGAGGGACAAGTTGTACAAGGAGGTTGCTTTGGGCAGGATGGCGGGGCCGTTTGAGAGACCACCGTTGAAGGGTTTGCGGATTTCTCCGCTGGGGGTGGTACCGAAAAAAGGGTCAGGGCAGTTTAGGATGATCCATCACCTTTCGCACCCGAAAGGATTGTCAGTCAATGATGGGATTGATCCGGAATTGGTGTCAGTAAACTACGCGTCTTTTGACAGGGCGGTAGCCATGGTAAGAAAGGCGGGGAGGGGAGCATTGCTGGCTAAGGCAGATGTGGAAGCAGCCTTCAGGCTGTTGCCGGTGCACCCCAGATGTCATCACCTTCTGGGGTGTTATTTTGAGAATTCCTTTTTTGTGGATCTGTGTCTTCCCATGGGCTGTTCCATCTCCTGCGCGTACTTTGAAAAGTTCAGTTCTTTTGTAGAATGGGTAGTCAGGCAGAAAGCGGGAATCCCTTCGGTGGTTCACTACCTGGATGATTTCCTGTTCGTGGGGGAGGCTGGTACGGGTGATTGCGAGCGGTTGGTGGAGGTTTTCGGGGAGGTGTCACAAGATTTCGGGATCCCGGTCGCGGCAGAGAAATCAGAAGGGCCGGTAACGTCTCTGAGTTTCTTAGGCATTCAGTTAGATTCGGTCCGGATGGAATGCAGGCTCCCTGAGGACAAGCTGACAGACCTGAGGAGCTTGCTGGGGGAGGCGTTGGCTGCACGGAAGGTGACGTTGCGGCAGCTGCAGTCATTGCTGGGGAAGTTGAACTTCGCCTGCCGGATCATTCCGATTGGCAGGGCATTCTGCCGACGTCTGTCCTTGGCAACGGCCGGGGTGCCCGGGCCAAGGCACCATGTCAGAATGACGAGTGAAATGAAGGAGGACTTGAGGGTATGGCTTACCTTCTTGGATGAATTCAACGGGAAACTGATTATTCAGGAAACAGGTTGGTCGGATGATGACCTGGGTTTGTACACAGATGCGTCCGGGGCACAGGGGTTTGGAGCTTACCTGGGGGGCAGGTGGTGCGCGGACAGATGGCCGGAGGGTTGGTCTGAGTCAGGTCTTACCAAGAACCTTACGTTCCTGGAATTCTTTCCGCTGGTGGTTGCGTTGAGGGTGTGGTCCCACGTATTGAGGGACAAAAGAGTTACTTTCCATTCGGACAATATGGGGGTGGTGTTGGCTATTAACAAATTGACGGCGAATTCCCCCCCGGTGGTAAGGTTGTTGAGAGCGTTTGTGCTGGAATGCCTGCGAAATAACATATCTTTCAGAGCAGTCCATGTTCCGGGCAAGTTGAATGTTATTGCTGACGCTTTGTCCCGTTTCCAGTGGGACAGGTTCTTTGCAGCGGCGCCAGAAGCGGACGAAGTAGGGGTGCCCTGCCCCGAGGACCTGTGGAGTTTGGGCAGGGTGTGATTGAACTGGTTCGAGGATCTTTGGCAGCGGCAACATGGAGGGCATACGCCCGGGTGTGGAAACAGTGGCGGGGGCTGAACGAGGGACAGCATTTGGGGGAAGTAGAAGGAAGACAACTGCAGGTATTGTTGTCGTGGGTGATGAGGTGGGGGGATGAAAGGCTGTCGCCTTCAGAAATCCGAAAAAGGTTGGCGGCCATGGCGTTTTGGTTCCAATTGGTGGGGATGGAGGACCTGACGAAGGTATTTGTGGTGCGCATGGCGGTGAGGGGTTTGTGCAGGGGGCAGAAGAAGCAGGATGGCAGGAGACCAGTGACTTTTGCCATCCTGGAAAAAGTGGTGGGTTGTTTGAAGGGTTTGTGTTTCTCGGAAGGGGAAGAAGTTCTATTTAAGGCAGCTTTTGTGTTAGCATTTTTTGGGGCTTTCAGGGTGTCTGAGCTGGTGGGACGCAACAGGAAGGATACGGGGGGCCTACAAGGAGGGGAGGTCATTGTGAAGAACAGGAAGGTAGAGGTTTGGTTGAAGAAGTCTAAGACGGACCAAGCGGGGAAAGGTTGCTTGATAAGCCTGAGGGAGATAAAGGGGGTGTGTTGCCCAGTGGCGGCAACGCAAGATTACCTCAGTCGGCGCCCAGAAAGGAATGGTCCATTCTTCCTTCATGCGGACGGTTCAGCTTTGTCAAGGTACCAATTTATTGCGGTGTTTAGGAAGGCCTTGGGGGGTCTTGGGATAGAGGGGAAGGAGTTTGGGTCCCATTCCTTCAGAATAGGGGCGGCGACTGAGGCGGCAGGGCTAGGATTGGATGAAAGGGTGATTAAAAGGATTGGGAGGTGGAGATCAGAGAGGTTCAGGGAGTATGTTAGACCAGGTCTGAGGGTTTAAGAGAAGGGTGCGGCAGCTGATACGGCTCTATTTGTTTTGACAGGTCCGGCGAGGTGCTGGGTGATCGGGCATTCATACATCCATTGGGCCAGGAAGGCTGCCGCAGTGAAGGACAATGGGTTGCAGCTGGGACTGGACAGGGAGAAGGTGGAGATAAAGTGGCTGGGGGTCCGGGGCATGAAATGGGGTCAGATAGTATTGAAAGTAGTGGAATTTGCAAGATTATTTTCAACCCCTCAAATTCTGGTGATCCATGTAGGGGGGAATGACTTGGGGTTCATGTCACAAAAGGATCTGGTGGAGGACATGAAAAAGGGGATAGACCGGCTAAGCCAGCTCTTCCCGGGGGTAATTATAGTGTGGTCCGAGATAGAGAGCCGGTTGGTGTGGAGGTCAGCTTGGGATGTGGGGAGATTGGAGGCTTCCAGACGGAAGATCAATAGAATGGTGAGTGGGCATGTGAGACGGTGCGGAGGGGTGAGTTTGAGGCACGTGGAATTTGAGGGTGAATCGGGGAGTTGCTTTTACCTGAAAGATGGGGTACATCTCAATGAGGTGGGGTTACACTTGTTTAATTACACTTTGAAGGAGGGGATTGAGAAGGCCTTAGCTCTGGTTGGCGGTTCTCACTTGGAGGGTGAGAGGTGGCGGGGTGCTTGCCCTATTTGGTAGAGGCTTACGCCTGTTATGAGGTGGATGGACTTCCTGTTTCAGTAACAGGGGTTGGTTTAATGGTGATAGCCCCGCCCGTGGGTAGGGCGGGGGTTTGCAAGTTGGACAAGTGGGGGGCAAGCACTGTGGTTGATAAGTTATTGTTATTTATGTTTATTTATGTTTATTTACTATGTTAATAAATGAGCTGCGGCCTTTGAATCCCAACAAACGAGTGTTGTGTGTTTTGTAGGTAAGGTGGGTGGCAACTTGACTATGTGGGGTCAAGCACACGTGGGAAGGAAACTGACTGCTATTATTTCACAGTCAAAAAAGTGTTGTTTTTTTTAAATGTACACTACTGTTACACCAGATATGTGTTGCACTGGGGTGACACTGTGCCCTGGCAGGCACTGAAACGCACACGTGTGAAGGAAACTGACTGCTATTATTTCACAGTCAAAAAAGTGTTGTTTTTTTTAAATGTACACTACTGTTACACCAGATATGAGTTGCACTGGGGTGACACTGTGCCCTGGCAGGCACTGAAACGCACACGCGTGAAGGAAACTGACTGCTATTATTTCAGTCAAAAAAGTGTTTTTTTTTTAAATGTACACTACTGTTACACCAGATATGTGTTGCACTGGGGTGACACTGTGCCCTGGCAGGCACTGAAACGCACACGTGTGAAGGAAACTGACTGCTATTATTTCACAGTCAAAAAAGTGTTGTTGTTTTTTAAATGTACACTACTGTTACACCAGATATGAGTTGCACTGGGGTGACACTGTGCCCTGGCAGGCACTGAAACGCACACGTGTGAAGGAAACTGACTGCTATTATTTCACAGTCAAAAAAGTGTTGTTTTTTTTAAATGTACACTACTGTTACACCAGATATGTGTTGCACTGGGGTGACACTGTGCCCTGGCAGGCACTGAAACGCACACGCGTGAAGGAAACTGACTGCTATTATTTCAGTCAAAAAAGTGTTTTTTTTTTAAATGTACACTACTGTTACACCAGATATGTGTTGCACTGGGGTGACACTGTGCCCTGGCAGGCACTGAAACGCACACGTGTGAAGGAAACTGACTGCTATTATTTCACAGTCAAAAAAGTGTTGTTGTTTTTTAAATGTACACTACTGTTACACCAGATATGAGTTGCACTGGGGTGACACTGTGCCCTGGCAGGCACTGAAACGCACACGTGTGAAGGATACTGACTGCTATTATTTCACAGTCAAAAAAGTGTTGTTTTTTTAAATGTACACTACTGTTACATCAGATATGAGTTGCACTGGGGTGACACTGTGCCCTGGCAGGCACTGAAAAGCACACGTGGGAAGGAAACTGACTGCTATTATTTCACAGTCAAAAAAGTGTTGCTTTTTTTAAATGTGCACTACTGTTACACCAGATATGAGTTGCACTGGGGTGACACTGTGCCCTGGCCAGCACTGAAACGCACACGTGTGAAGGAAACTGACTGCTATTATTTCACAGTCAAAAAAGTGTTGTTTTTTTAAATGTACACTACTGTTACACCAGATATGAGTTGCACTGGTGTGACACTGTGCCCTGGCACGCCCTGAAACGCACACACGTGAAGGAAACTGACTGCTATTATTTCACAGTCAAAAAAGTGTTGCTTTTTTTAAATGTGCACTACTGTTACACCAGATATGAGTTGCACTGGGGTGACACTGTGCCCTGGCCAGCACTGAAACGCACACGTCTGAAGGAAACTGACTGCTATTATTTCACAGTCAAAAAAGTGTTTTTTTTTTTAAATGTACACTACTGTTACACCAGATATGAGTTGCACTGGGGTGACACTGTGCCCTGGCAGGCACTGAAACGCACACGTGTGAAGGAAACTGACTGCTATTATTTCACAGTCAAAAAAGTGTTGTTTTTCTTAAATGTACACTACTGTTACACCAGATATGTGTTGCACTGGGGTGACACTGTGCCCTGGCAGGCACTGAAACGCACACGTGTGAAGGAAACTGACTGCTATTATTTCACAGTCAAAAAAGTGTTGTTTTTCTTAAATGTACACTACTGTTACACCAGATATGAGTTGCACTGGGGTGACACTGTGCCCTGGCAGGCACTGAAACGCACACGTGTGAAGGAAACTGACTGCTATTATTTCACAGTCAAAAAAGTGTTGTTGTTTTTTAAATGTACACTACTGTTACACCAGATATGAGTTGCACTGGGGTGACACTGTGCCCTGGCGGGCACTGAAACGCACACGTGTGAAGGAAACTGACTGCTATTATTTCACAGTCAAAAAAGTGTTGTTGTTTTTTAAATGTACACTACTGTTACACCAGATATGAGTTGCACTGGGGTGACACTGTGCCCTGGCGGGCACTGAAACGCACACGTGTGAAGGAAACTGACTGCTATTATTTCACAGTCAAAAAAGTGTTTTTTTTTTTAAATGTACACTACTGTTACACCAGATATGAGTTGCACTGGGGTGACACTGTGCCCTGGCAGGCACTGAAACGCACACGTGTGAAGGAAACTGACTGCTATTATTTCACAGTCAAAAAAGTGTTGTTTTTTTTAAATGTACACTACTGTTACACCAGATATGAGTTGCACTGGGGTGACATTGTGCCCTGGCAGGCACTGAAACGCACACGCGTGAAGGAAACTGACTGCTATTATTTCACAGTCAAAAAAGTGTTGTTTTTTTAAATGTACACTACTGTTACATCAGATATGAGTTGCACTGGGGTGACATTGTGCCCTGGCAGGCACTGAAAAGCACACGTGGGAAGGAAACTGACTGCTATTATTTCACAGTCAAAAAAGTGTTGCTTTTTTTAAATGTGCACTACTGTTACACCAGATATGAGTTGCACTGGGGTGACACTGTGCCCTGGCCAGCACTGAAACGCACACGTGTGAAGGAAACTGACTGCTATTATTTCACAGTCAAAAAAGTGTTGTTTTTTTAAATGTACACTACTGTTACATCAGATATGAGTTGCACTGGGGTGACATTGTGCCCTGGCAGGCACTGAAAAGCACACGTGGGAAGGAAACTGACTGCTATTATTTCACAGTCAAAAAAGTGTTGCTTTTTTTAAATGTGCACTACTGTTACACCAGATATGAGTTGCACTGGGGTGACACTGTGCCCTGGCCAGCACTGAAACGCACACGTGTGAAGGAAACTGACTGCTATTATTTCACAGTCAAAAAAGTGTTGTTTTTTTAAATGTACACTACTGTTACACCAGATATGAGTTGCACTGGGGTGACACTGTGCCCTGGCAGGCACTGAAACGCACACGTGTGAAGGAAACTGACTGCTATTATTTCACAGTCAAAAAAGTGTTGTTTTTTTAAATGTACACTACTGTTACACCAGATATGAGTTGCACTGGGGTGACACTGTGCCCTGGCAGGCACTGAAACGCACACGCGTGAAGGAAACTGACGGCTATTATTTCAGTCAAAAAAGTGTTGTTTTTCTTAAATGTACACTACTGTTACACCAGATATGAGTTGCACTGGGGTGACACTGTGCCCTGGCAGGCACTGAAACGCACACGTGTGAAGGAAACTGACTGCTATTATTTCACAGTCAAAAAAGTGTTGTTTTTGTTTAAATTTACACTACTGTTATACCAGATATGAGTTGCACTGGGGTGACACTGTGCCCTGGCAGGCACTGAAACGCACACGTGTGAAGGAAACTGACTGCTATTATTTCACAGTCAAAAAAGTGTTGTTGTTTTTTAAATGTACACTACTGTTACACCAGATATGAGTTGCACTGGGGTGACACTGTGCCCTGGCGGGCACTGAAACGCACACGTGTGAAGGAAACTGACTGCTATTATTTCACAGTCAAAAAAGTGTTTTTTTTTTTTAAATGTACACTACTGTTACACCAGATATGAGTTGCACTGGGGTGACACTGTGCCCTGGCAGGCACTGAAACGCACACGTGTGAAGGAAACTGACTGCTATTATTTCACAGTCAAAAAAGTGTTGTTTTTTTAAATGTACACTACTGTTACATCAGATATGAGTTGCACTGGGGTGACATTGTGCCCTGGCAGGCACTGAAAAGCACACGTGGGAAGGAAACTGACTGCTATTATTTCACAGTCAAAAAAGTGTTGCTTTTTTTAAATGTGCACTACTGTTACACCAGATATGAGTTGCACTGGGGTGACACTGTGCCCTGGCAGGCACTGAAACGCACACGTGTGAAGGAAACTGACTGCTATTATTTCACAGTCAAAAAAGTGTTGTTTTTTTTAAATGTACACTACTGTTACACCAGATATGAGTTGCACTGGGGTGACACTGTGCCCTGGCAGGCACTGAAACGCACACGCGTGAAGGAAACTGACTGCTATTATTTCACAGTCAAAAAAGTGTTGTTTTTTTTAAATGTACACTACTGTTACACCAGATATGAGTTGCACTGGGCAAGTGGGCACAGTATACGCCGTGAGCCTGACACACACACTGGCAGGCAGGCAACTGCAATTAGATCACACAGGAAAAAAAAAAAAGCAGACATGTTCTAGCCCTAAAAAGGGCTTTTTGGGGTGCTGTCCTTACAGCAGAGATCAGATGAGTCCTTCAGGACTGTAGTGGACACTGAATACACTAGCCTAGCTATCGATTTCCCTATTAAATCAGCAGCAGATACACTGTCCCTCCTCTCACTAAGAATGCAGCTTCCGAATGAATCTAAAATGGATGCTGTCCATGCTATGTTCGCCGGGAACTATTCGCCGGTGAACTATTCGCGACATCACTACGCATATACTCTATTTTAAAAAAATAAGTAGATTTGTCAGTGTCAATGTCTGAGGAAGGATCTTCTGTATCAGATAGATCCTCATCAGAAGAGGATAAATTATTATGTTGTTGGACATTTGAAATTTCATCAGCTAAATGAGAAGTTTTAAAAGACCTTTTACGTTTATTAGAAGGTGGAAATGCAGACAAAGCCTTCAAGATAGAATCAGAAACAAATTCTTTCAAATTCATAGGTATATCATGTACATTAGAAGTTGAAGGAACTGCAACTGGCAATGTACTATTACTGATGGACACACTATCTGCATGTAAAAGTTTATCATGACAACTATTACAAATGACATTCGGCGAAATAATTTCCGCAATTTTACAACAAATGCACTTAGCTTTGGTAGAACCGATGTCAGGCAGCAATGTTCCAGCAGAAACTTCTGAGGCAGGATCAGATTGAGACATCTTGCAAAATGTAAAAGAAAAAACAACATATAAAGCAAAATTATCAATTTCCTTATATGACAGTTTCAGGAATGGGAAAAAAAGCAAATAGCATAGCCCTCTGATAGAGAAAAAGGCAAGAGGCAAACATCAATGGGGTATTGAAATAATGAAAAAGTTTGGCGCCAAGTATGACGCACAGTGTAACTGAAAACTTTTTGGGCGCCAATAATAACCGGAAATGACACACTCGCGTCACTAATGACGAAACCGTGTGTAAGGCTTCGGCGTCAACTATGACGCCGGAAATGACGAAGTTGCGTCATAGATGTATTTTTTGCGCCAAAAAAATTCTCTTGCCAAGAATGATGCAATAAAGTTTAGCATTTGACGCACCCGTGGGCCTAATACCGCCCGCAATTTGCAAGAAGTAGTCAATTGAAAAAAAGACTAAACCCCAGGTAAGAAAGAAATTTCTTAAATAATGTTTATATTCCCCAAATATGAAACTGACAGTCTGCAGAAGGAAATACATGAACCTGACTCATGGCAAATATAAGTACAATACATATATTTAGAACTTTATATAAATGCATAAAGTGCCAAATCATAGCTGAGGTATCTTAAGTAATAAAAATATACTTACCAAAAGACACCCATCCACATATAGCAGATAGCCAAACCAGTACTAAAACAGTTATCAGTAGAGATAATAGTAAATTGAGAGTATATCGTCGATCTGAAAAGGAAGGTAGGAGATGAATCTCTACGACCGATAACTGAGAACCTATGAAATAGACCCCCGTTAGGGAAATCATTGTATTCAATAAGTGATACTCCCTTCACGTCCCTCTGACATTCGCTGTACTCTGAGAGGAATCAGGCTTCAACAATGCTGAGAAGCGCATATCAGCGTAGAAATCTTAGCACAAACTTACTTCACCACCTCCATAGGAGGCAGAGTTTGTAAAACTGAATTGTGGGTGTGGTGGGGGGTGTATTTATAGGCATTTTGAGGTTTGGGAAACTTTGCCCCTCCTGGCAGGATTGTATATCCCATACGTCACTAGCTCATACACTTTTGCCAATTACATGAAAGAAATATATTTATGTTTAAAATAAAAAAACACAAGAAAAAATAAATACATATTAATTTATATGCAATAGTTAAAAGAATATGCATCATACATAAGAATGCATTTTTTTTTTTTTTAAAATGTAGATAAATAAACGTAATCACCTAATCAACCTCCATTCAGGTATGAGGGGTAGTTAGTTGATTAAGGCCTAATAAATGGTAACCAACAATAAACACCTAATCAACCCCTATACAGGTATAGGGGTGGTTAGGAGATTAAGGGCTAAAAAATATTAACTAACAATGATCACCTAATCAACCCACATACAAATATAGGGGGTGGTTAGGAGATTAAGGCCTAATAAATTCTACTTAACAACAATCACCTAATTAACCCCAATACAGGTATGGGGGGGTGGTTAAGAGATTAATGCCTAAACCACCACCTCCCAATGTAAACTAGAACTACACTAACATTTAATCCCCCTCTAAACTAAACCCCCCTCTAAACTAACTCCACTAAGTTACAAAACCCCCCCCAAAAAAATAAGCTACAAAAAAAAAACTACAGTATCCAAAATAAAAAAAACATTATACCTTACACTAAACTACATTCCCCATAAAATAAAAACCCCACCCAAAACAACCCCCCCTAAACCATAACAATAAAATAAATTATAATAGCTCTTAAAAGGGCCTTTTGTAGGACATTGCCCTAAAGTGACTTTAGCTCTTTTGCAAAAAAATGTTTTTTACAAAGTTCCCCACCTACAATAAAGTAACCCACACACCCAAAATATCAAAACCTAGACTACAAAATAAAATAAAAAACAACAAACCCTATTCTAAAAATTAAAAAAACTCACCAACAGTGGCATATTTAGGTTTTGTGCTGCCCTAGGTACTCAAAATCATTCCTATAAACACACAGTGCATATGTTTAACCCCTTTATTGCCAATAACACATAGTAGTTGATTTAACCCTATTATTGCCATGCCAGTTGACCTCACAAAAAAGTGATTTAACTCCCATAGGCAGCGGCTTCCTCTATCACTGACAGTCATCCACCCGTGACCAAGACACTGACTTGACTAGTGATCACTAAGTACAGAGCAGACAGTAGTAGTACTGTGTCTGACAAGTGACTCTGTGGCAGAGACTGAGTGCTCTACCTGAGTTTGTTGTTGCCCCACTCCAGTCCTCACATGGCTCCACCGCTCCATGGCATGCAAACAGATAGTGGAAGCTGGCTGGTCGAAAACGTCACATGACCGCAGCAAAAAGTCGGTCACGTGACCGCACGGTGGTAAGCTACCCATGTACATTTTTTTATTTTTTTTAAAAGCAGCCAGATATTCAAGTGCAGTGGACAGGTGTTGCCCACCCAAAAATTTAACACACTAGGCACCGGCCTTGTTGGCCTATCCATTAATAAGCCCCTGCCACCCGAAGAAAGCCCTAACTAACCCCAAAAGTGTTACTCACAGTTGATGGGGAATCCAGCTCCTCTTGATCCGATGTTGGGCCCTCTTCATCCAGGCTCCAGGTGCCGGGGACCCATCTTCACAGCGGCGGAGGTGGACTTCCATTGCCTCTTCCACCTCCTCAACTCCGCAATCTTTTTCTGCGCTGGGGCCCTCTTCATCCAAGCTCTAGGCACCGGGGGCCCATCTTTGCAGAGGCAAACTTCTGCAGTCTCTTCCGCTGCCTCTGCTCCGCAATCTTCGGCTCTTTTTCGGGGAACCCTGCTCTTCATGCGGTCGCCACCGCGTACTGAAATTCCATAAGCGCAGACTAAATAGGGGTGCCACTTAATTCCGATTGGCTAATTTTAAATCAGTCAATGCCTATTGGCTGATTTGAATCAACCAATAGCAAGAATGTTTTTAAATTTAAATTCTAATTATCCAAAATGTCAAAACACACACATTTAAATAACTTTAAATAATTAAGGGCTAGATTACGAGTGGCGCATTAACAGTTATGCACAAACTCATGAGCACAATCGCAATTTACGCTAGAATGATTTTGTGTTCTCAGAACTCTGGTTAACTATTTTGCAAAACAAAAATTTTTTTTTGTAAAGGGACATAAAAATGCAATAAATAAATAAATAATAATCTGCAAAGAGGTTATTGCATAATTAAAATCATATCCAGAACAACAAAGCACTACTGGGACCTAGCTGAACATTTGGTGAGACAATGACAAGATGCATATTTGTGCATACACCAATCAGCAGCTAGCTCCCAGTGGTGCATTGCTGCTTCTGAGCCTACCTAGGTATGCTTTTCAACAAAGGATAACAAGAGAAAAAGGCACATTATATAATAAAAGTAAATTTGAAAGTTGTTTAAAATTGCATGCTCTAGCTGAATCATGAAAGTTTAATTATGTCTTTCTACATATACATTTAAATTATTATTTTTGTATACACTTGTATATACAAATATCAATTATTCAGTTTCCGCAATGTTTACATATATTGATGTTAAAGGGACAGTTCACCCAAAAACTTTCTCCCTTTTAAATTATTCCCAATGTTTCTTTTTACCTGCTAGAGTGTAATAAATTGGTTACAAGTAGCTCCTTTACTCATATTTCAGCATTTGAAATAGCTGATTTAGCTTGAGGTTTCCCAACCTATACTGAAAGTTTTGATACTGGAGTATATGCTATTGACAAGCCTACGTAAACAAAGCCAGCAGAAGAAGTTACACTCTCAGTGGGATGCAGGATAGTTAAGTAATAAAATGATAATTTTCCATTGTTCTCTCTATGTATTGAGCTTGGGTGTTCCAGACAAATATAAGATAAGGAAGTAAGTCTGTGCACATAAAAGTGATAAGATAATGAGATCTGATATTACCTTAAGTTCAACCCCTTGTAATAGGCTGTGGTTTCAAAGCACAAAACCAGCTACTTCATATACACAAATAAACCCGAAAATGCAATTTCTTAGATATTTTATACTCTGCAGTTGGTATAACAAGTCATTTAAAATACATTAATGGAAAAACAATTTTACAGTGTACTGTCCCTTTAATGGTTTACCCATGCAAAAATGTACAATGCAGTTATTCCCATAACCTTGTTGTAAGTGGAAGTAATTTGTTTATAAATTAAATATAGTATTAACCATGATAATAGAAAGCTTATATCAGCTGTTTTAAAAAACATTTTTAAAGATGCCCTCAAAGTAAATAGAAGACCAGTTGTAGGTAGATTTGTCTCTTATTCATCTAAAATTGGATTTAACTCTGATGGCCTGGTGGCATCTCCAAGGCTTGACTAAACCAATTCACTATTCCTTTCAAAAGTGAACATTTTTGCCTGACTCTGTTTTTCTTTGTTATCCCTAACTAGGGATTATTCACACTCCTTGGCTAGGGCATAACTAAAGCAACATAACTCTATGTTAGACTTATTCTCTCTTTTCTTTTCCACTATTATAGCTCACAATTTGATCATTCTCTTAATCCATGAAAGAGGGTGAACACCCCAAGGTAAAGTACTTGTTTCTCAACCTGCATAAAGTACTTACAGTTGCTCTTTTTAATCAGCGTTTTTTTTTTTTTTTTTTACCCAAGTGAATATTACATGCAGCCTACTCATCGGTGTAGAGATACTCACATCATTATACTGTGCCGCGTGTTTACTATTAGTGTATATATATTCTGTCATTATACAGCACAGCATATTCATCAAAGTATACTTATTAATTACATTTATACAGAGCAGTGTACTCATCAGAGTAGTGTATAGAAATTCAGTGTGCTCATTATCAGTGTGTGTGTGTTTATATATATATATATATATACATATATATACATATATATACATATATACACACACATAAATATACTCAAAATCATTATGAAGAGAACAATGTGTATAATTACTATTGCTTATAACCAAGTTACCTTTGGGGGTACTATGGACCTCTATTGAGTAGGTCTGCTACTGGTGAAAATGTCACTCTCAGCAAGTCTGAGAAATTAAACTACTGACAGATAATGAAAAAGAGGTCAGCTTTTGGACTACTGAACATCCTTTAGAGAATCCTTACACCTACATTTGTGTGCGCTGGTATTCCTGAGTGAAGCGCAAATATCGTGGTCGCATAAGCGATATTTTGGGTTCCACTCGTAATCTGACCCTTATTGTTTTCAGACAAAATTAAGTAATAACACCATTTTTTTTTTCTACATTCGACTGAATCTGAATGCACATGTCTTGTTAGGAATAAACTTAGAGTTCCACCAAAACATCTAACATTTAAAAATGAAAGATTTACTTTACCCATACATAAAATCTGGCTGCGCTAGAGTTATAACTGTAAACAAATCTGGCTGTGCTAGAGTTATAACTGTAAACAAATCTGGCTGTGCTAGAGTTATAACTGTAAACAAATCTGGCTGTGCTAGAGTTATAACTAAACAAATTTGGCTGCGCTAGAGTTATAACTGTAAACAAATTTGGCTGCGCTAGAGTAATAACTGTAAACAAATTTGGCTGCGCTAGAGTTATAACTGTAAACAAATTTGGCTGCACTAGAGTTATAACTGTAAACAAATATAGCAATTTTAGAATAAAATTCAAATTCAGACTATTATGTGTTTCCCAAATCCCTATAAACATGATTTGTAAGTTTTAAATAACTTTCCCAATTTGCTTCGTTCATCTAATTAGCTTTGTTCCATTGGTAATTGGTATCCTTTGCTGAAAAGTATACCTAGATAGACCCAGGAGCTTGAAGTTAGCTGCTGATTGGTGGCTGCACATATATGTCTCTTGTGATTGGCTTACAGATGTGTTCAACTAGCTCCTAGTAGTGTATTGCTGCTCTTTTAAGAAAGGATAACAAAAAAATGAAGCAAAATTGATAATAGAAGTAAACTGGAAAGTTGTTCACAAATGCATGCTCTATCTGAATCATGAAAGAAAATGTTTGGAGTTCATGTCCCTTTAAAGAGTTATACATTTAGTACAGTTTATATTACTAAGGGCCAAATCATGACTGGGGTGCAAGCGTTTGCGCCCAAGCAATAAACGGTTTATTGCGGAGGTTTGCGCTGGTATTACAAGTTGAAAGTAAACACGATCGCTTCAGCGCATTCACGATTTATGCTAGAATGATTACCTTGACTTCAGAGCTCTGGCTAACTGTTTTGCGACACATAAAAGTTGTACAATACACATAAAAAATACATTAAAAAGTAGTTACAGTTACACTCATAAAAACACCATCTAATAAAAATGATTTATAAGCAATATTGCCCACAAAAGTTATAAAGGTTCAAAGATATGAGGTCTCAGGTGTTAGAAAAAAAAGCAGGCAAAGGGTTTTAGCATAGACATGCATACATATACATGTCTAAATATATATATATATATATATATATATATATATATATATATATATATACAGTATATATATATATGTGTGTGTGTACATATGTGTATATGTATTTACAGACATATAAATACATAAATACATATGTACACAAATATAGACATATACACAAGTGCATTGGAGCCCTTTGCAGTTAAGTAGATAACAACATATCAAAGCATATTCATGCAATATTCATACTTATTAAAGGTTTTAAAGTGATGGTAAACTCTCCCCTTTTTAAAATCAGATCTGGAATGTAAGCCCTATTTTAGATGGAGTTTAATTCATTAGCTGTAATGAAGATGCAGTATAACTTAGTTATTAATATAGATATGAAATTCAAATACTGCATTGTCCTCCGCCCACTTTAAAAGTAAACTTTTCTGTGAGCTAACAGATTGAATTGTTGTCCAATCAGCGCTCTCCCCATATGGCACTTTTGTTGTAGCTAGAGCATTGATTGGAGAGTAATTTAATCATTTAGCTGACAGAAAAGTTTACTTTTGAAGTGGGCGGAGGAGCATGCAGTATTTGAATTTCATATCTATATTAATAACTAAGTTATACTGCATCTTCATTACAGCTAATGAATTAAACTCCATCTAAAATAGCGCTTACATTCCAGATCTGATTTTATAAAGGGGAGAGTTTACCATCACTTTAACTATGTATTTACTGTAAATACTTGATATTCCAATGTTTTTCACAGAGCAAAATATGTACTATGTATTTCTAAGAAGGTATACCTATATTTATCTGTATATATCTATACCTATATATAATCATGTATGTGTATATATATATATATATGGTATCACTGTATTCCACAATTCCACATGAGGAAGGCCTAAAAGCTCTGTCTCATATGTTGGAAAACTTATCAGATTTGGACAGTGATTTTGTGAAGTATGTGGTGAGGGCAACTGGTTTTGCCTTGACACACAACTATTTCCGTTTTGGTGAGCAGTACTATCTCCAGAGATGTGGGACAGCTATGGGGGCCAAATTTGCGCCCTCATATGCCAACATCTTTATGGGTTGGTGGGAGCTGTCCCACATCTATGGAGATAGAAATACACATAGACACAATATCGCCTTTTATAGGCGGTATATTGACGATCTGCTCTTCATATGGCAGGGATCTGGGGACTCTTTGTCTGAATTTGTGGGTTTTCTAAATTCCAATAATGTTGGCCTGAGTTTCACATTTGAGACTAACTCTAGAATCATTAACTACTTAGACCTCACTTTGACTGCAGGGGATGATGGACAGATTATAAGCAATATGTTTAGGAAACCTATATCGAAAAATACATTGCTTCATGCAAAGAGCTGTCACCCCGCACATGTCCCTATGGCAGTAGCCAAGGGACAGCTCATAAGGGTCAAACGGAACTGCAGCAATAGCGATCACTACAAAGTGCAAAGTAGAGACATGCAAAAAAGACTCAGAGAAAGAGGATATCCTGGGCATCTGGTAGACAGAGCTCAGAGACAGGTCGACCTTTTGGATCGACAGTCCCTTTTGAATAGATCCAATTGTACCAAGACTGGTGTGGGTACTGATACCTCACATAAAATAACATTTGTGACGGATTTTAGTACTGACTACAGAGAAATATGTAAGATTGTCAAAAAACACTTCAGTCTACTTTCTGCAGATGACAGCCTTGCTAGCTGTGTGGAGGGAGGTTTACGTTGCTCCTATAGGAAGAACAGAACTCTAGGCAATATACTGGCCCCCTCCGAAGTTTCTACTAAGAAACCAGACAGACAAAGCTCTTGGTTGCAACATAGGGGGATGTACAGGTGTGGCAAATCGAGATGTAGACCTTGTGAGTTTATCATCATTTCTGATGAATTTAGGTCAGAGGTCACTGGAGATATTTTTAAGATATCCACTTGCCTAAACTGTACATCTTCCTATGTTATCTATTTACTTTACTGTATAGAGTGCCATCTACAGTATGTAGGACTCACTACTACGGATGTAAACACTAGAATTAGAAACCACCTTTCTACAATCAAACTAGGCGAAGCTAGTACCCCTTTGGTTAAGCATTTTCGGAATTTTCACAACAAAAGTAACGCCACATTCAGATGGCAGGCTATAGAACATGTTAAGGCACCACCTAGAGGAGGTGACAGGAATCAAATGCTGGGCAAGCGTGAAATGTTTTGGATTTTTAAATTACGTACTAGAGTACCAGAGGGTTTAAACTCTGAATTTGATTTGATTAACTATTGGAAATAATCCACTTACCTTGCACGCTTGCCCACCTTTTTCCCAGATGGTCTATACCCTCTAAGCCTCCACTCGTTTCTAAATACATCTCTTCTAATTACATCTCTTCTTCATTACATCCCTTTAAGATAGGGTCCCTTTTATCTACTCTTTAACACATATCTCCTATGCAGTATATTTGTACTGCTCTGTACATTTCATACCATACTACACTCATTTAGCGGCATCTACTGAGTATATTATTTTAGTGCAGTTGTATTTCTCTATTTCCCTATATAGGTTACTGTTACCCGTGTACATTGATACACATTTGAGGTCTTATACTCATATTGGATAGGGTTTTTATGTTATAACAACTGCGATATACGACAAGGATATAGCAGAGCACAGTTATTTATTTGAGTTGTAGTTATTTCAGCAGGTTACATTTAACAAGCTTCAAACTGTTTTAGCAATATAATATATATATACAGTATAGGCATGTTGAGAGATACACTTTCATCGTCTCCATATATACATGTAAATTTTTGTATATAAGATTATACACTAGTTTATTTATTTATATTGCTATACTCTTTTGGTTTGAGTTTTACTTTTACTTTTTCCATATTTTGTGTATTCTTTTACACTTCTAGATCTATTTGAGTATTTTATGCCCCTAAGGATTACCCTTTATCATTCATTCATTTGTTCATTTGTTCATTTCATCTTTAGACCTTTTTATTTTTATCATTACCTTATGCAGAATACACATTAATGTCTATATCTGATGTTTTGTAATATGCTAGGTTAGTGTACATACACATGTACTAATATGTCAGGATGTATTAGTTCTTTCTATATTTTTTACGTTTCTTACGTTTTATGCCCAACAGTGTACCTTTTCTATTGGTCTTATTTTTGTCCAATGAGTGTGGATTTTGTCTTTTATATAGCCAGCACACCTGTTTCCAATCAGCTATGATTACGGTCTTTACCGAAACATGTTAGCGGAATAACTTTGGTAACACTGTTATGCTGGATCCCCCTTTCTTATTGCAATTTTATCCCAAGTGGAATTTAATAAAGACATTGGTTTTTAACGCAGCCTGGATATCAATTCTTTTCGCTTGATATATATATATATATATATATATATATATATATATATATATATATATATATATATATATATATATATAATAGCAAGTGGTGAAGGATCTAAACGGATGGGTTCCGTAACCTGGTTATTTACACATTAAACGGATTATATATTCCTGCTGTGCCAAGTTTTTGCTGGATACGGAACCCATCCGTTTGGCTCCTTCACCACTTGCTATTGTTTTTTTATTTAGCAGTGCACCAGGTTGTTGCTGTTCTGAGGAGTGCCATTTCCACTACGCTCTTTATATATATATATATATATATATATATATATATATATATATATATATATATATATATATATATATATATATATATATATATATATATATATATATAGGTATAGATATATATTGTACCAATAAAAACATCAGATATATGTAGAAATATGTATTCTGTTATGTGAAGAACTTTGGAATGTGAAACATTCATATTTTCATGTTGGATTAGTGCAAATGAGAATATGTGATCGGGTTTGCGAGAGAGTGTTGGCCCCCCCCCCCCCCCCACACACTTTTTTTCTCCATTGACTTTTATGGCAGAATACGTGAATGCACACGCAATATTCTAACTTCAGCTTTTAGCGATTTTTGGGTTAGCGCGAGAGTGAAAACAATTTACTTTCAACTCATAACATGAGCGCAACCCGACAAGCACAAAAAAGATTCTTTCTAACTGAAGCGTTAAGTTGCGCTCCACTCGTAATCTGGCCCTAAATGTTTCCATCCTATTTCTAATTGGAAATAGATGTTGTTCAATTAAGTATCTCCAGCTGAATAATTGAACATACAAAATGGATTGACATTAAAGATTATTAGGCTGTCAGCTTTAGAAGTGGATAGTATAATACAAGCCTTGGATTAACCATGGGGTTATAAGAGATCTTTGTCAATAGTTAGTTCACTTAGAAAAAAAGCAGTCCAGGAGATTCCGCTTCTCTTGTTTTCACTAAAAGTCCAAATCTAGCATTTTTTCAATAAAATGGACAGTTTTGTAAATGGCTGTATTTTCCCAGTTTCTTGGGTGGTCTATTTATGTAAGTTTTACTCTTTCTGTGGTAGGTTCAGGTTTCTTCAGGAAGACAAAGAAAACTACATTTAACATAACTGAAATACAATTAAACCAATTTCCCTATGTGGACCATTAAATCACATTATTACAAAATACCCATACTTCTGATTTAATAATATTTTCATTATTTAGGGAATAACAGATTCTGACAACATTTTTATTGAAAACTTTTAGTTAAATTTATTTTAAGACAACATAATACACAGAGTATGGAATATAAAAAAAATATATTTTAAAGGGAGAGTCTATTTGATTTTTTTATTGTTTAAATAGATAGAAAATGCCTTTATTATCCATTCCCCAGCTTTGCTCAACCAACATTGTTATATTAATATACTTAATAACCTCTAAATAACTGCCTGTTTCTACGCCCCTGCAGGCCGACCCTTAGCTCAGTGCATTTATTTGTTTTTCACAGCCAGATAATGCTAGTTCGTGTGTGCCATACAGATAACTTTGTGCTCATTCCTGTAGAGTTCTGCAGGAACCAGTACTGATTAGCTAAAATGAAAGTTTTTTTAAAAGCACTGTCACAAGGGGGCAGTCTGCAGAGGCTTAGATACAGGTAATCACAGAGGTAAAAAGTATAATAATATAACAGTGTTGGCTATGAAAAACTGGGGAATGGGTAATAAAGGGATTATTGAACTTGTTAAACAATAAATATTTTCAAGTAGATTGTCCCTTTAATAGTGAGTTAAATTATCCATCCTTTTATCTTTTTTACGTATCATACAGTTGTGAACTATACAAGGGCATTGTATTTCTTTATGATTGAGTGAATTCCTTAAAGGTACACAAAACACAATGATTTAGATAGATCATACAGATTTAAATAACTTTTCCGTTTACTTCCATTATCTAAATTTGCTTCATTCGCTTGGTATCCTTTGTTGAAGGAGCAACAATGTACTACTGGGAGCTAGCTGAAAGCCAATGACAAGTGGCATATATATGCAGCCACTAATGCAGTTTCTGATCCTAGCTAGGTATACTTTTCAATAAAGGATATATAGAGAACAAAACAAATTAGATAATAGAAATACATTTTATAAAGTTATTTAAAATTGCATGCTCTATCTCAAATGTAAAAGAACAATGTTGTGTTTCATGTCCCTTTAAAGGCACATTGTAGAATACATATTAGTACAAATATATAAGAATAAATATACATTTTTAATATTAAAGGGGCATTAAACTGTCGGGTACAATTACAGTAGACTGGTTACTACTACTTTCTATTAAATAGTTTTTCCTCCTGTGCCTGCACTATTCTCTTATTTTATCCTGCCAATGTGCTGGTTAGTGAAGTTATGCATCTTCACACTGGGCGCCACCATCTTAGAATTGAAGTATTCTAGTACCATGTGACAAAAGCGATGCACATGCACAGATCAGTGTTGTCTTTTTTTCTCCAACATTGGTGTGTCCGGTCCACGGCGTCATCCTTACTTGTGGGATATTCTCTTCCCCAACAGGAAATGGCAAAGAGTCCCAGCAAAGCTGGTCACATGGTCCCTCCTAGGCTCCGCCCACCCCAGTCATTCTCTTTGCCGTTGCACAGGCAACATCTCCACGGAGATGGTTAAAAGCTTTTTTTGGTGTTTAAATGTAGTTTTTATTCTTCTATCAAGTGTTTGTTATTTTAAAATAGTGCTGGTATGTACTATTTACTCTGAAACAGAAAAGGATGAAGATTTCTGTTTGTAAGAGGAAGATGATTTTAGCAGACAGTAACTAAAATCGGTTGCTGTTTCCACACAGGACTGTTGAGATGAAGTAACTTCAGTTGGGGGAAACAGTTAGCAGACTTTTCTGCTTAAGGTATGACTAGCCATATTTCTAACAAGACTGTGTAATGCTGGAAGGCTGTCATTTCCCCTCATGGGGATCGGTAAGCCATTTTCTTAGTCAAACAAACAGAATAAAGGGCTTATTATGGGCTAAAAAACTGGTATTATTTATTTATAGACCAACAGCATGATAATAGAGAGAAAAAAAGAAAACAATTCAGAAAACCAAAATAGATTACATTAGTTTCACATAATCTTTTCACCTCGCAGGGTGAATGTAAACATAATAAACAATACATTCATTTTGCAGTTTATCAAGTTTCCAACCAAAAAAAACAAAACAAATTCATATGGAAAGAACGAAATCCCTAGATACACTATCCTCTATACTCTGTTAGTGTAACCATAGGGTATTTATTTAAGAATATAACTGAAATGAAAACATCCTCATAAACCCTGCGCTTAAATCTATCAATAATCTATTTCATATGGTCTTATGCTCTTGAGTGTTTTTAAATTTTCCTAAATAACCAGACAAACAAAACACTAAAACAAGGAAAAACCTAACAAATAAACACACAAACAGGCAGACACACAAAAAAAAAAGGGATGGGGGGGAAAGAGCTAGGAAAGGGAAAGATTACGCCTCTCCTTACTGTTCTAACCATGTTCTTGGGAGAACTCCACTAAAAATCCAAGCGTGTAAGAGATTCAGTCTCTTAAGTGGAGCTATTACTTGCAACTGTATCATTATAGGGAATGTTATATTTACCAATAGTAATGCCCGACATCTCCTGGCGTAAGAGTATTGCAAATGGTTCCAGAGAGATATTAAAAAGTAAAGGTGACAAAGGGCATCCTTGTCGGGTGCCTCTCTCGAGTATAAAATTATCAGTAAAATGATTATTGATTTTTATATTAGATCTCGGTTGATTATAGAATAGTTGTATGAGTTTTAAAAAGTTTCCCTGAAATTCGAATATTTCTAATGTGTGCACAAGATGATCCCAGCTAATTAGGTCGAATGCTTTTCAGCGTTGACCGAAAGAATCGCTAGATCAGGTCAAATTCAATTCCTTTTTATGCTCTTTTTATTCCAAAAAACTCTGTAATAGTGAGGACCCTATGAATTATTCTAGTAATGTTTCTCCCCTTCATGAAAGCCACTTGATCTTCGTGGATCAATGGACTTAGGAGGAGTTTTTTAACCCTATCTGCCAATATAGACATAAAGATTTTGTAGTCATTATTGAGGTGAGCAATCGGTCTGTATGAACTTATACTTTCAGGATCTTTGTTTTTTTTAAGTATCAGTGTAATTGTGGAGGCAGTGAAATATTTTGACTGCATTCTATTTTCTATATAGTATTGGTTATATAGATTAACAAGAATAGGGGCAATCTCATCCTTCAGAGATTTATAAAATTCTGCCGGTAAAAAGTCCGGTCCGGGTGCTTTGCCCCCCTTGGCCTCCTGGATATGGATAATTACCTCCTCTAGGGAGATCGGGAGATTTAAATCTGCTAGATCTTGTAAGTTAAGCTGTAGGGTAGGGCATCTTTCCCAGAATCTCTCTTTATTCTGCCAATTGGTCTCTGTTTTTGTGTATAATTCTTGAAAATGTTTAAGGAAAGCATCTCTTATTTTTTGATCTATAATTCTATGCGTTTTAACTTTAAGGGATGAGATAGGATTATAGCTGGTATTATTTTTAGTTAACCTAGATAGAAATTTTGCCGATCTTCCATAGTTACTTCTAAACTTGTACATTTTTTTTATCTTCTTGGATATCTCTTTGCTTTAAAAATAGTTCTTGTTGTCTTATTGCACTTCAGTTTAGTGTGCACAATACAGAGCAGGAGCTGTACATTTTTGCAGTGACTCTTCTTCTTTATATTATTACTAAGGCTTTTTAATATGTGTTATGTCATTTTTAAAGTGTGTAAAAAATTGCAAAAATGTGTTTTGCTTTTTATTGTGCAAGCTAATCAAAAGTACAAAGTACAGTTGTCAAAAAGCCGGCAATGTCACTGATCTGTGAGAGTGTGCTGCTTCTGTCACAGGGTGCAACAAAATGTATGCAGGGCTCAGTATAAAGATGCAGAACTTTACCAATTAGTTTCTGTAATTAGTTAAAATAAGAGAATGGTGTTAACGAAACGTGCAGGTACAGGAAGTAAAGCAATAGCATGGGGAATACATAGTAACCATGTGACTGCAGTCTGCAGATGTACTCGGAAGCTACAACAGGCATTTTAATACTAATTATGACTCAGTACTGAGTAAAGTATTATTGAATACTGAGTAAAGTTTTACAAATGTTTCATACAGTTACAAACTACCCAATGTCGATATTGCATTGCTTAATGATATAGCGAATGTCTTAAAGGCACGTTATAGACTATACATTTTACTTTCATGATTCAGATAAAGCATGCAATTTTACACAACTTTCCAATGTACTCTATTACCCAATTTTCTTCATTCTCTTGGTAACCTTTAGTTGAAAATAATACCTGTGTAAGCTCAGGAACAGTAATGTATTACTGGGAGCTAGTTGCTAATTTATGGCTGCACATATATGCCTCTTCTCATTGGCTTACCAGATGTGTTCAGCTAAATCCCAGTAGTGTATTTCTGATCCTTCAACAAACAATACCAAGTGAACAAAGCAAATTAGATATTAGAAGTAAATGGTAAAGTTGTTTAGAATTGCATGTTCTATCTGACACATGAAAGAAAAAAAATTGGGTTATAAAATTCCTTTAAAATACTATGAAGTCAATTTACTAATGTGTGGGCAGACATGATCCGCTGTAGCTGATCATGTCCGCCGCACATCGATAAATACTGAGAGCATACGCTGTTGGCATTTATCATTGCACAAGCATTTCTAGTGAAATGCTTGTGCAATGCCACCCCCTTGCACATTCGCGGCCGCTAGCAGGGGGTGTCAATCAACCCAATTGTATCTGATCAGGCAAATTGATGTCTGTCGCCTCAGAGGTGTCAGACGAGTTAAAGGACCAGTCAACACATTAGATTTGCATAATCAACAAATGCAAGATAACAAGACAATGCAATAGCACTTAGTCTGAATTTCAAATGAGTAGTAGATTTTTTTATAACAAATTTCAAAGTTATGTATATTTCCACTGCCCTTGTACCATGTGATAGCAATCAGCCAATCACAAATGCATATACGTATAGTCTGTGAATTCTTGCACATGCTCAGTAGGATCTGGTGACTCAAAAATTGTAAATATAAAAGACTGTGCACATTTTTTTAATGGAAGTAAATTGGAAAGTTGTTTAAAATTACATGCTGTAGGGAGGAGCTTCCGGAGGAGGAGCACAGGTGTGTGTTCAGGTGCTGCACCTGTCCTGATTTCTCCTACCTACAAGCTGTTGGTGTGGAACCACGCCTAAAAACCCTCTAGTTTAGGGTGGCTTGTATTGCTGAATATCACCGCTGCTGGAAACTCCATAGTGCCATGACATTGCACTAAATAGCTGCAGGTAGCAGCCCTGAAAAAGGACCTTTTATCATAGTAAAACTAATATTTGTTAAGAAGGAAATAGAAAGAAAATGCCTGCTGTCTCACAGCCCCCTTATTGACCCGGGGTAACCCAAGAAAAAGTGCTTAGTTAAACCAACAGGCAAGCTAAATCCCCGATCACTGCCGAATAAATTGTAGCGGAGGACGGAGCTGAGAGCCGCTGCACTTGTCATGAGCTGTGTGGTCTCTGAGAACTTGCTGCTTTCCTGAGTGCAGCTTTGCTGAATGCCTGGGAGTGGGAACTGGAGTTACCCGTGTGTCGTCCCCGCATTGTGCCTGGTCCAGAGGGTGTGGATGGTGTAGCCCGTTGTTTTTCTTTTCTCCATTTCTGCGCTGAAGTGGCGCTCCCCCTCCCACCGGTGCTGCGTGAGGGGGGGCCACTGCTGGAGGAGACGGGTCGATCCTTGGTGCAGGGCTGGTTCCGGGAAGGATAACGGTGAGCTGTTGGAGCGGTAATTGTGGATGCCTTCCCCCCCGCCTCTGCCTTCTTTCCTCTGCCACTTGCCAAGGTGTTGAGACTCAGGAGTATTGTGGATGTCGGCCGATAAGAGTGATTGTGGCAGCATTTGAGTCACACCCTTGAAAGTAGCTGACCGGCTTTTCTGAAAAAGTCGCAGGAGGCGAGGTTATTGGTTTCTGTGTAGCACAGCCTGCTGACTTGTTTCCCGGCAATTGTTGTCCCCCTAACCTGGAAGACGCTCCCCTTCCCACCGATGCTGCGTGAGGGGGGGCTGAGGTTGATGACCGCTGGCTATCTCCTGCTCAAACCTTGGGCTAATGGTTCTGGGTAACGTAGAACTCCTGGGATAAAATCTGCAGTTTTGCTCTCCTTTTCAGCCGCCTCTACCCTGGAATGACTTGGCTCAGTATTGGACCCTTAATAATTATTTCTTTTTTCCTTTGCTGGGGTTTGCACATAAGAGTTTATAAGCGGTGATAGCAGGCCTGACTTTGTTAGAAATAACGGCTATGTGTTTCCAAGCACTGTATAACATCTAAACTTGTTAGACCTGTTTTCTTTAGCTGCTACTTATGATAAGTTAAAACTTAGAACACCTTAGTTTCTAAATGGCATTTATTTTCTCTTGAAAGTGCATGTTGTTAACTTATAGCAGCAAAATGTGAAACACTGTATTATCTTATTTCCTGAACCACTTAGTTTGTTACTAATCGACTGGGGGTGTTTGCTTGTCTCTCTCTCAGGCCCATAGCAAGTGTATCTTGACACCGGACCACTCTATGTAGCTATGTTTAAGCTTTGAAGTCACATCCAGCGGTGTTAAGATATACTATGAGTATTGGCCTTAAAGAAGTAAATTATATTTAGCTCAGGGGTGTGTTTGACCCTGACATAAGTCACGGCTATTGGCCTATAAGTGCATTATAATACCTAAATTTGTTAGGTTTCTCTTCCTTAAATTTTGTATTCTTGACAACTTTAAACCTAGAACCCCCTAGTTTCTAACTGGAATATATCTCTTCTGGAAATGGTATGTTGTTAATCTGCAGCAGCAAAATGTGAAACACTGTATTATCATATTTTTTGAACCATTCAGAATGTTACTGATTGACTGGGGGTTTCTTCTGTTTTTTTTCTCAGACCCACAGCAAACGTAGTATAATATTAGATTACCTTATATAGTTTTGCTTAACTCTTAAAGTCACATCAAGTTCTGCTAAAACATATTATGAGAACTGGTCTTATAGCAGTAAATTATACTTAGTTTAAAGGTGTGCTAATAGCCTACAAGTAATCTGGTGTGCCAGATACATACAGGCGAAATAATCTGAGTACCAATTAGTTTAAAAGTACCTTAAAAGCCGAGTTCCTCTTAAAAATTACAAAACATTGATCTGATGGCCTAGGACTGGAGACTTGAGTGGTTAAACACTGTCTCTTCTGTTCTCAATTTAAAATTTAAAACGGTATATTAATTTCTATTGAGGGCTTTTCTAAAGTTTGTGGGCTCTACAGCAGGACCCCTTTTCTGTGATATGATATATCTTATCTTGTCACCAGCATGACTGAACCTGACTCACTTAGTTCACGGTTAATTTTTCTTGGTTCTCTCTCCTTTCAGAGGAGAAGATAACATTAACAATACACAAAAGTCTGCACTTTTCTTTTTTCACACATCCCTCACATCTCCCTCCCCTTCTTAGTAGATTACTCTGCCTTTTTTTTTTTTCCCTGTTCCCTATCACAATCCTTTCCCACTATCTTATGGATAAATTTTTACACACACAATCTCGCACATCACCTTCAATCATGTCGGCCAGACAGAGGGATAAAAAACATAAATCTAATATAGAGCCTGTGGGTGAGCCACAAATGGTAATCCAAGAATCCTCAAATTTACCTGATTCTGCTGATACACAGTCCCTAGTTTTAAATATTTCTGCTGCTCTTGCACCCAAGTTTGATTCACTTAGAATAGAAATCAAACAAGATATTGCGCAGCTAGCTGCAGAAGTCAAACAATTCTCCGAAAGGTTCTCCGAAATTGAACAGAGAGTCTCTGACTTAGAAGATCTCACTTTAGCTCAAAATAGTAAACTAGAAGCTACTTCCTCAGCCCTTGCTAAATTGCAAAATAAAGTAGAAGATTTGGAAAATCGCGCTAGGCGCAATAACTTGAAAGTAGTGGGGGTACCTGAGGGGAAGCAGTTTGAGGATTTAAATAAATTCATAACACAAACACTACCAACATTGTTGAACATACCTCAAACGCAGCCAGTCATAGAAAGGGTGCATAGGATAGGGCCATCACTTCTACCTAAGGAAAATATGAGGCCAAGACCAATCATAGTTAAATTCTTGAATTACCAGGACAAGATTACATTTTTACAAGCCTTTCGTAAAAATCAACCTATATTACTAGAAGGTACGAAAATCCTTTTATTTCAAGACTATGCAGCTGAAACTGCCTCAAAAAGAAGGCAGTTGGCTCCGGTATGCACTAAGTTTATACAGCAGGGGCTGCGAGCGACAATCTTACATCCTACCAGGTTACGTCTTGTGTGTAACAACACTCTGCACTTTTTTGATTCTGCCCATACGGCAGAAGCTTTTTTCACCAAAAACTGCACACCTGAGCAGTTGAGGTGATATACTATTTAGTTTTTTTTCCCCTTGGTAAATATTAGAATAGATCTGTTATTTCTTATTTATTCTCTAAGATGGGCCCTTTTCAGCAAATGGGCAGCATACGGCTCAGGTGGATTAGTCGTATGTTTTGGGGTTCTCTTTTTCTTCTTTTTCCTTTCCCTTTTTTTTTTTTTTTTTTTCTCTCTTCACCACCTTCCCTTCTGGAACATAGATCTTTATTATAATGACTGGGATTAAGTTTACCTCATGGAATATAGGAGGGCTAACTTCTCCTATTAAGAGAAAAACGATAATTTCCTATTTGAAGAAAATAGGTTCTGCTATTGCTTTTCTACAAGAAACCCACTTAAAGACTCAAGAAATTCTTAAATTAAAATCTTCTTGGTTTAAGGAGGTCTTTTTTTCACCTAGTTCTAGCCGAAAAGGTGGAGTTGCTATTCTTCTGGGTAAAAAACTTAAATATGAGATAATACAAAGTGAATCAGATGAGGAGGGGAGATATATCATATTGAAAATTAAGATTGTTAATGTTTTGTATACTTTATGCAATGTATATGCTCCAAATGTTTTTAGTCTCCCATTTTGGGATACACTTCAGGCTAGGCTCATGACATGTGCAGAGGGTTTTTTAATTTTAGCTGGTGACTTTAACATGGCTCCCCAATACCCAATTGATAGAATGAGGCAGCAGCCATTAGTTAAAAAAAACAAAAGAGATAATCTTGAGGCAAAGTTGTTTTCCAGAATCTTTTCTAATTTGAGAGTTAAGGATATTTGGAGGATATTGAATCCGGATACACGTGATTTTACATGTCTCTCAAAAGCACATAAATCACTGTCACGGATTGATTTATTTTTGGTTGACGAAAGACTTTGTAAACACAAAGTATCAGCTCAAATCTTGCCTATTGTGGTATCTGACCATGCTCCAATCTGCTTTGAGATTTATGCGACTGGCCTTTCACATATAAATAATCGGTTTTTCTTTCCTAAATATTTGTCTGCTGATTCTGGATTCAGAGGCTTCCTCGAAACTAAGTTTCAGGACTTTGCCTTGTTTAATGCGGAGGCTAGAGCCCGTCCTTCTTTGTTCTGGGAAACTGCTAAAGCAGTGCTGAGGGGGGAAATTCTGGCATACACTATTAGGCGTACCAAGAAATTTAAAAAACGTGAAAATGAACTTCTTCGTGCAGTTACAAATGCTTATAACTCATATCTATTAGAAAAGACGCCCCAGAAATGGGTTAAATATATTGCTGCATTAGAAGAGAGAGATTCATTCTTACTATATAAATCTACCCAGCAGGAAGTTCGGTTTTCTGCGAAATTCTACAAATATGGGAACAAGACGGGAAAACTTTTGGCTAGAATGTTAAGGCAGGACTTAGGTTCTCAGTTAGATTCCCTAGAAAAAGAGGGACGGTTGTTTAGTTCCTCTCAGGATCTTGTTCAAATTTTCTATGACTACTATAAGGGAATATATTCCCCCAGGACCTCTGACTTCATAGAACGTCGGAAATTCTGGGGAGAAATCTTCTTCCCAACATTAACACCTAGTCTAATTAAGGAACTTGAATCCCCCATTACGGAAATAGAAGTTGCAAAGGCAATTAATAATTTGGCACATAACAAAGCACCCGGTCCGGACGGAATACCTAATGAGTTTTATAAAATGATACCCTCCACGGTAATACCTGATTTGACCTTATTATTCAATCATATATATATATATATATATATATAGAGGGAAATGAACCCTCATCTAATTTTACAGCCTCATATACGTCTTTAATTTTAAAAAAGGGTAAAGATGCAAGAATGGTCGAGTCATATAGACCCATAGCTTTGATGAACACCGATTATAAATTGTTGACTTCGATTCTCGCCCAGAGACTCCAGTCCCTTCTTCCCTTGATTATTAGCCCAGATCAGGCTGGTTTTATGAAGAATAGGAACTCTGTGGCTAAAATAAGGGAACTCCTGCTTACCTTGGATTATTTTTCGAATGGTACGGATGCTGATCATTTAGAGGAGGGAGGTAATTCAGACTTGGCAATTTTGGCTATCGACGCCGAAAAAGCCTTTGATTCAGTTTACCATGATCATCTTCTATTTTCATTAGAACAATTTGGGCTAAAAGGTAAATTTGCTAAGTTTATTGAAAAACTTTATCGTACAGCCTCCACAAGAATGATAGTAAATGGCCAGTTATCCCCAGAAATAATTCTGCATAGGGGGACTAGGCAAGGGTGTCCCCTTTCCCCGCTTCTTTTTAATATTGCTATAGAACCTTTTGCTATAATGATAAGACAAAGACTAGAGGGGATTGGGGTGGCTGGGTGGGAGTTGAAAATAGCATTGTATGCTGATGATATTCTTATTTATCTTTCTAATTTACGTAGAAATTTACCTATTCTCCTATCAACTATACATCAGTTTGGTTCCTTCTCAGGATATAAGGTAAATTTAAAGAAATCTGAACTTCTCTGGATAAGGCACACTGACTGTTCTCCTATAGATGTACCCTTCTCCATAGTGAATGACTCATTTAGATATTTAGGTATAAATATCTCAAGTAACCCTGATTCCTGGTATTCTTTGAATATTCTTCCTGTGTTGAATAAGGTCAAATCAGTTTTTAAGAACTGGCAGACTCTACCCTTGTCCTTGTCTGGACGAATAGCAGCTTATAAGATGATCTTATTACCAAAAATTCTATATGTCCTTCAAAATATTCCTCTGATTTTGAGAAAGAACGATTTGAGTTTATTTAACTCACAACTCCGGTTTTTTCTGTGGCAAGGTAGGAAATCCAGAATATCACTTGCAAAACTCTCCTTTCCAATAGGATCCGGTGGCCTGGCTTTACCTGATTTACGAGTATATAATTATGTATTCTTGGTCCGTATTCTAGCAGATTGGCTTTTTGCTCATAATTATGTTACAAATAATGACTTAGAGACCAGTATGTTGTACCCTTTTTCACCCATTGCGTTGATTCATCTCGACACTACTCATATCCCACCCCAAGTTAAACGCTATAGATCTATTTATAATATAATTTTAGCTTGGAGAAAGATATGTACTTTGCTAGGAATAGAACATCGGGTGTCGAGTTTCCTAGGTTTTCTGGGGAACCCACAATTTCAGTCAGGAACACCATCTTCAATCTTTTTAGAGTGGAAGACCCAAGGGCTTGTGAATGTTCTTCAGATACTTGATATAAAAAAAAGATGTGTGAAATCATTTGATGCTATTAGGGTGGAATTTAATATCTCCCAGAAATTTTTTTTTTGCCTATCTCCAGGCTAGACACTATGCTATGAAGTTAGTGAATGAGTATGGCTGGAATTGGTCATTGGGGCGCATAGAAAACTGTTTTTTTCTGGCAAAAAATAGACTCATGTCAATTTCTCCATGCTATCTGATTATTGTCTCCGATAAGGGCACAATTAATCTTGATAAAATTGCTATTAATTGGGCCACATTGATATCTCAGGAAGTAGAATCTAAAATACCTTCTCTCTCAATTCGAAAGGTTACTCAAACAACCCTTTCTGCCACATGGAGAGAATCTCATCTGAAGTTGTTACACATGACATATTTTACACCAGAAAAAGGAACGAAATGCGGCAGCACGAACTTTATTATATGTCCCAAATGTTCGTTTCCCTCCGCAAACCTCCTGCACATGTTATGGACCTGCCCTAAAATTAAAAACGTATGGTCCAAAGTCCAATTTTGGCTTTGCAAGATACTAAAGCTCTCATCATTAAATTTGATAGGCAGACATATAATTTTTCTCTTTCCTGACCCAGAAGATAGACAACTCAATGTGAAGTTTATTAATATAACTATATTGGCTGTTAGATATCTTATCTTTAAAAAATGGAAAACGCTTACGGTCCCTAGTATATCAGAAATTAAAAACTGTTTAAAAAAACAATGTATTCTTGAACAATATAATATTAGTGCTGACAATGATGTCCATGTTGTTAAATTCTTTCTCAAATGGTCAGCATTTATAAAAGTTTTTTCTTCCACGGAAATTGAATATTTGATACATCCTTTACGTAATTCTGAACTGGTTCTGCTAGGGAGATGGTGAAGGGGTGCTTCCCCTTTCTTTTTTTTTTTTTTTTTTTTCTCTCTTCTCCTTTCTTTTTTGTTGTTGTGTTTATTTTGTTTATTTTGTTGTTCGGGGGTATTGTGCTGTTTTCCTATGTAAAAATAAAAACCCAACAAGGTATAGAATATCACGAAGCATAATATTATTATCTGGGTTATTATCTTTCTTTGTATAAATCACATCCAAAGAGTTGATGGGTATCTATAACATAGTATTGAATGTGGAATAATTTATATACTATTTGCACACTTGTTATACCCAAGCTATGGTTTGGAAAAAGTTCTACTTTTGTTCTTATTTAATGGCTATGTTTCTTTTATTACTTTATGATTGTTATGGGTCCTTGTTGGATATAAATAAATATTTGAAAAAAAAAAAAATTACATGCTGTATCTGAATCATGAAAATTTAATTTAACCTGAGTGTCCCTTTAAGGAGCAGCGGTCTTACAACAGCTGCTTCTCAACTTCCGCTTCAGGCAGACCTGAAACGGAGTGGGTCGAAAGCAGCATCCGCTGCTTCATAAATCAACCCCCAAAAATGAAGTCAATGGATTCAACCAGTATGGTGGTAGCCCAGAGATAACTTGCCAGCAACAGTGACACAGTTATTCATGCCATAGATTCATCATCCCTGGCATCTGACTATGTAGAAAGATATAACTTCACAAGGCACATGTTCCGAATTCTTGTGTCTAATATTCTGTACTTCCTTTGCAATTTATGATGTTTAATCTTAGGTTTCCTACTTAACTTTTTTTTTGCTATTGGTACATCCTATTGAAGAGACATCCTCTTCATCACCTACTTTATTATCTTTTTCCCTGGCGCCTCCAGATTTCTTAAATAGCTTGTGCACAACCAGTTGATTTGCTTAAAGTTGCCACTTAACCCTTGTAATCAGCAACTGGCTTCTGCCCTCAACATTCCACTGAAACCATATAACTGCAGGCCAATGACTTACTTGACCTAGATGAATTTTCCTTTTGTCACTATTATTTTTTCACCTCTTATTAATTAGCCAGTATTCCTTTTCTATCCATTTATGGTAATTTTCTGATTGACTCTAGCTTTATTTATTACCTAGACAATGGAATAGTTAGTTTAATGCTGCTCACTAATTATATTTGTCTCTTGGATAACATATTTAATAACTACTTCTCATGGTCCAGTTTTTAAGAATTTGGTATACAATATTACAAATATTAGTAGTTCCACATATTTGTAACTTTTTTATTATTGTTAATATATAGTACACAACTGATTTTGCAGTGTGAGGGTACAAGGTACATGGTGTACAGTGCAATGAGAATGCTTTGTAGAAAGTTGAAGGTGTGTCCATTGACAACACAGTGGTGGTTATTTTCTATAGGGCCACTAAGCAATAAATCAATAGGAATAGATTTATCATAAATGGAGAGAGTGTCCTTTCTGAATAGTCCTTCCTGCCCTTAAAGGTGCAGTGTACATACATTTTCATTTAACTGCACGTAATAGACACTACTATACAGAATAATATGCACAGATACTGATATAAAAATCCAGTGTAAAACCTTTTAAAAACTTACTTAGAAGCTCTTAATTAAACACTGTTAATGAGATAAGCCTGGGACACCCACTGAAAGGGACTGATAGCAGAACCTCCCCCTCCCTTGCATATAAAAAGACCCATTATACAAACAGAAGCAGTTTGAAGTCTGTATACATCTGTATACATCTAAAACTTTGGGGCTTGGTTTGGAGCCTGAAAATCAGCACAATGTTATTTAAAAAATAAGCAAAACTATACATGTTTACAAAAACACACCCAGGTGGGCTATATAAATGGATCATCTACAAAACATTTATGCAAAGAAAAATCTAGTGTACAATGTCCCTTTAACAGAATAATTCCCAATCTCACAATGGAGCTCAAAGAACATAGTTTTACTTCTATACAGATGCTCAGTTCTTCCTTTCAGAATCCTACAATAAAAGGAGAAAAAAAACATATAAAAATAGGTATTATATTATATAGCCATCCTACATCACAGATCTTAAGATGACTTAGTAATTATGTTTATGGTAAACAAAGACCTTAATTCCTTTTTTTAATTCAATAAATTCTAAAACCGGGGAAGTAAATGTATTTATCAAAATAGCTTGTGCACAATAATTTTTCAGTCTTAATCCACTCATCTTTGTTAGTGATTTTTATTATTTTCCTCCAGACCCAGAAGTCTTTATAAACTCTGCCTCAGTATTCATTAAGGACACTTAATCTTACTAATGCTAAAAAAGTGAAATAAGCCAGTACTGTTAAAGGGACACTAAACACATTCTAATTACAAGACATTTCTGTTGCCTTGCTATAGAATAACATACCAGCCAAGTCTAAAAATTTGAAAACAAATAAACATCTTGTTTGCTGTCATTATTTTAAATACTCAAATTCCAGCTACCACTTGCCTCACTTGGAGAAGCTGCGTCAGGCTTGATTCCACAGCTGACAAGGCTAGCCACAGCCATATTTGTTGAATCAAAGGTCGGTCCACAACACTATTATAAAAGTTCACTTTATTGGAAACAGTTTAACATGAAAAAAGTGACGTTTCGGAGTTACATCCTTAATCATGGTATGAGTAAGGAGGCAACTCCGAAACGTCACTTTTTTTCGTATTAAACTGTTTCCAATAAAGTGAACTTTATAATAGTGCTGTGGACCAACCTTTGATTCATTGAATTGCTGTTTGGGGAGTGTGGCAGTAACCCCAGGTCTACACATATTCAGTCACAACCATATTGCAGGTTTTTTTTTTTCCCTAAAGTTATAACCATAACATTTTCTGTAACTTAAAACTAATTATATGCTGACTTTTAGACCATTTTTAATTTTACATTTTTTTCCCATTGAATTAAATTATAAAAAAAATGTTTTATTGCATATAAGGTTCACCACATCAGTATAGCTATAAACTGCACGAACACACTTGTCTAATGAGAATACTCCGAGTGACGGGGATATCATACCTAAAAGGCTGTACTAAAGACACTTTTGGCACTGTACATGACTTTCAAATGCTGTGTTATGTCCTTTTAAAGGGACAGTAATTCAGTGGTTCTTATACTTACAAATAGCTTCAGCGATACGCACATCTGTTTCCAAAAGCGCCTCTAAAGGTTCTACAAATCTAGAGAGACTGTGTACTTCCCCCAATAGGCCTAAACATGCAATTTCGCTAATTTACCTTGACTTACAGACAACTAGAACTACATCTAAGACTCCTTTAATATTAAAATGGGAAGCAGACTTGGGGGTGGAGAAGGAGCTGGAAGATTGGGATGAGTTGTTCTACAAATCGTGTAAATCCTTACTAAGTGCAGACCTCAGAGAAAACATTATTAAGACCTCCTTCAGATGGTATTTAACCCCTACTCGGACAGCACACTTGGTTAGAGGTGGATCCAGATTTTGCTACAGAGGATGTAAGGAGGTGGGAACTTACCTACACATGTGGTGGGAGTGCCCTAAGGTTAACTCTATATGGAAAAATCTCTCCAGATTGTTAAGTGGTCTTCTAGACGAGAATATCCATCTCAGCATATCAGAAGCTCTCTTACACGAACACTTACCCAACTTCAATAAATATATTAATGCCTTCATCAGGATACTATGCACTATCACTAGGGTCAGTATAGCAAAGTACTGGAAGATGGGGGTGCCGGTGTGGGCGGAGATTATGTCCAAATTTAAATATACTTACTCTATGTATGAATCGGCTGCACACATACAAGGCACATCCAACACCTTTCAGGAAATATGGTATTATTGGATGTTGGGAGGAGAAGGGGAATGCATAACAGTTGAGACTGAGGGGTCTGGGGCAGGGGGGGGTGGGGAGAGCTACATTGAAGGCAATTTATCAGTATAGGCCTATAAATACATTACAGCTCAATATAGCCCCTGCCCAACATAGGAATTTGATGTATTTAGAAGTGGGGAAGTGTGATGAAGTGTTGATAAATAATTTACTTGCCATCATTATGTTAACCCTTATTTTGTGTGTGTTTTTTTTTTTTGTTTTTTTTTTAGTTTCAGTAGCTTAATAGGATAGGTTCAAGATATGTTAACTTGTTCTTGCTCATACAAATAGTCAAAAGCCTGAAAGATTGTGCACCCTATCTGGGGGAGCCTGGGTGGGAAAATGTTATCACGTAGTCTTTAGTATTGTTCATCCCCCTGGGGGCTCTAAAGAAGGTGTCTAATGCGAAGGGGAGGCTCAGAGATCAAGACGAACTATAGCAGGTGACCTGTTTTACAGGGGCCGTTTGGACTTTGGATTACAGCCCTCGATACACACAGACTCTCCTTCTTTGTAACTTAAGGCTAAACTTTGTATCTTCTACTGAATTGTGCTTGACTAGAATTTGTATTGCATTTTTAAATGTTAAATAAAAAAGATTTAACCATAAAGGGACAGTGATGTCAAAATTAAACTTTAAAGAAATAGAGCATTTATTTTTAAACACCTTTCCAATTACTTCTATTATGAACTTTTCTTTGTGGTATCCTTTGTTGAAGATTAAACCTTGGTAGGCTTGGAAGGGCTCAAGAGCGTATACGTGTTTTTAGCATCGTATGGCAGTAGTGTTTGCAACAATGCTACAAATATACATACAGATTTCTGAATTCCAACAAGCCTATTTAAATTTACTCTTTAAAAAAAGGATACCTTGATTACAAAGCAAATTTGGTAATTGAAATAAATTGGAAAGTCATTTTGATTTTATGTAGGGTTACGTGTCCCTTTTATGTAGCAGAAACAACAGATAATAGCTGAATGCATCAGATAGTAGAAAGAGATTGCAGTGTTAAATAAATTTGATATTTTCCTTATTTAAAAAAGGGACATGAAGTCCAAAAATTTTCTCTCATTATTCAGATAGATCATGCAATTTTAACAATGTTCCAATTTACTTCCATTTTCTAATATACTTCATTCTCTTGGTATCCTTTGTTGAATGAGCAGTAATGCCCTACTGGGAGCTAGCTGAAAGCCAATGGCAAGAGACATATATGTGCAGCAAACCAATCAGCCGCTTCTGAGCCTATCTAGCTTTACTTTTCAACAAAGGATACAAAGAGAACCAAACAAATTAGATACTAGAAATACATTGGAAAGTTATTTAAAATTACACACATGGAGACTTATTTAACAACGGTCTTGCGGACCTGATCCGACAGTGTGGATCAGGTCCGCAAGACCTCGCTGAATGCGGAGAGCAATACGCTCTCCGTATTCAGCATTGCACCAGCAGCTCACAAGAGCTGCTGGTGCAACGCCGTCCCCTGCAGACTCGCGGCCAATGGGCCGCCAGCAGGGAGGTGCCAAATCAACCCGATCGTACTCGATCAGGTTGAATTGTGGCGATTCCTGTCCGTCTGCTCAGAGCAGGCGGACAGGGTTATGGAGCAGCGGTCTTTAGACGGAGCTTGATAAATGGGCCTCTCTATCTCAATCATGAAATAAAAAATTGGGTTTCATATCCCTTTAAACATTGAGTAGACTACTATCTTTTTCCCTCAGCTACCTTTTTTCATCAAATAGTAAACTATAGTGACATTTTTCGATCGCTGATAAGAGAATTGCCTTTCCATTATTATATGTGATTTCTGGTATAGCAATTAATACCACAATACTATAGACATATATAAATAGTAAAATATTAAACCGATATGTTAAAATAGAAACATCACATTTACAGCCTAAAACATCATTCACTATTTTGCATAGGACCAGCTATAACACTGCCACTGGAATTCTTTTTATAAATCCCTGCTACTGTAATTGTGTTTGTCAACGGCTTGCTAGGGTCCTGATCTATTTAAATAGCCTCATGAGTAAGGAACTAAAGTACCAATGCAGATTGAATAAGCAATATTCCCTCACAGATGCACTTCTCTGTTGGAAGGCAGAGTCTCCACTTACATATCAGCTGGGTAGACAAGGCAGTGTTTTTCAGGCTCCTTTAGTGTCACCTCAAATCAGCAGTGGTATCTTTACTGCCAGAAAATAAGCATGAAACTCTTGCAATTATTTTTAGGTTGTTGGCTTTCCCCAACACAAGATCAGATTAGGAGCCCTAGTGTTGACATGCTGACAGGTCAGGGCTTTTCTTCCCAGTATCAGTTTAAATGGGTAATTTATCAAAGTACAAATCCAACAAACACTTTCTAATCCGTTGTATATAGTTGTCTGGCAACAATAACAATTATTCATCTTTCTAAATAAAGTTTTTTTTCATACAATTTTTATTAAAAAGATGAATGTGTATGATACATAAACAATGCATGAGAATCTTATTCTACTGTATTATTCCATAATAGATTTCCTTTGAAGCACAAAAAAAGTCTATTCTTTTTTGTCCTAGTTTCAATAGCAAGCTTACGTTGCACTGATAATGCACAAGAAATTATTAATGTGGTACTACTTTCTACTTGCACTTCTAAAAAAAAAAGCTCAAAGCTCATCTCAATGGCTTGCTGGGTTTTGTTTTTTATTCTCATTGTTATTGTTTGTGGCTTCTTAAAAATATCATTAGTATTCTGGGGCTTATTTTGGCCTAGGCAAACAAAGCACTTGCCAAGGGCAGCAGATCTGGGGGGGCAGCATTTTTTGAGTTTCACTATACACACTCACTACACCCACACATACATAGACACACTGCACTACACACACGCACACTGCACTCCACACTCCACACACACACACACATGCACACTGCACTACACTACACACTCTCACACTACACACTGTCACACTACACACACATGCACACACACATGCACACTGCACTACACACTCTCACACTACACACATACACACTCAAGCACACTTGAACATGAACATTTACTGCCATGAAAAAAATAATAATCTTACACCCTCACCAAAAATATTATGGCCAAAAAAGTATTTATTATATTTTGTATTCCTTAACTATTTTCAAATGTATATTGAACTGTATATATTATTCTTAAACTGAGAAAACATAGGGAATGTGCTAAGTATAGTATGTCTTGGGGATTTAAAAGACATAATGTAATAGAAAGTGTAGTGGAATCCTAAAAAAGACCCAGGCTAAAATAGAATAATCTAAAGGGGAGAAAAGTTACTGGAGTTAAGTGGTTATTATCTGTATGCTATTGCTACAGATTCCTGGGCCAATACAGATGTTGACAACAAGGCAAACTATAAGAAGTTTAGGTTAGTGCTTACATTTCTTGCATAGTTTATATAAAATAATTTCAAAGAATTTAAATTTTAAATTGTATTAATGATTTGCAAAACTCCTTGAAAATTATGATTACTTTTAACATCTTTATTTATCTCCTGTTTTTTTATCCTTTCTTATTACCATCTCAAAGTGTTTCGTGTTATTGCAGCCCTCTCTGGTACCTAAGGTGTTAAAGGGGTTCTAGCAAAGGACTGATAAACTCCCAGCTGCACGTGTAAAGTGGATTGCAATGGTTGAGCACCAGCCAAGCAATTACTACAAACAATTTATTTCCAGTTCACAAACCAATAAGATTATAATTATTTCAATGTAAGATAATTTAGACATATTGTGAATGCAGTTCCTGCAAGTGGAATAGTTGATCTAACAGCACAATACTAACCAATACATTCTGGTAATCACCTATCCATAAATTAGTATCTGACTCTGACAATCTGAGAGTAATCTTCCTATGGATCATGCAAGCTGAGCTCAGCAAACTGGGACAGTGGAAATGGCTCTTGTCAGTTTTCTCTACATTTTACTCTCCTGATTTATCAAATTTGGATACAGTCATATCTGTGTGGCATTTTTTTTTGCCCTGAAATCCAGTACTTTTGTCTCTTTGTTATCATTAGTTGTGAATGCACCATTGTGTGCTTTCCATATGGATTTCTAAGTAATTACTGGCAGGGATAATGAAAGACATCAAGGAAATGAGATGCATAAATAATGAAGTTGGTTGTAGTCCAATAATCAATGTTTCAGACAAGCTTACAGAGCTCTGCCTTTGCATACTTACAAGTACATATGTATTGGGTAGGGAGGGGAGGTATGTGAATAGGGATAGGGTATGAAGGGAAAGGAAGACACAGAATGTATGGCAGTAGCAACAAGGTTGTTGTTTTGTGTTATACTTAGATTTGGGGGTTCTGTTTTCTGATGATTTTCTTTGGCTTAAAAAAATAACATTTGAATTTATGCTCAAATTATAATATATAAGAAATGATTTAACCAGGGGTGGCAACGTTTGGCCCAAGGGACAAGTCTAACCATGAACTGTCCAAGTATATCAATACACCCCTTTTAACCCTTTAAGGACACAGCTTTGAGTTTGCTCAATTGTTTTATGACGGAAAAATTCCATCATATCATATGTCCTTAAGAGGTTAAAATGCTATATTTGATATTAAAAAATAAATGTAGCGGACCCTTGTTTATCACATGACCCCTTATATGACACTCATGCAAGGCAGCAATTTAATTTTAGTTAAGAACCAAAAACAGAATACACTTAATGTTATTTGAGTAAGTATCATATAAACCATGACCGTTTGCAGCTATAGTAACTAGTGCTTCTGAGGGGTATATGTGGTAACCCACATACGGCATGGTGGGCATATATCTACAAAAAAAACATACACACCCACATATATGTATGTTTATATACACATGCTTATAGAGAGAGACAATTACCATACTGCACACTGACCCAGACCACCGCTGGATTTATCAATAAGGAAAATGAAAAGCACAAATTGCATATAAATTGTGGTTTATATTTTTATGCAACTATAGTCTCAGTGAAATCTGTCTCTTTTACATCCTTCCCTTGATATTTTCATATTTGCCTCATAAATATTTTCTCACAACTATGCAACTGCTTATTAAGCATTAGAACACTGATTGTCCCTTAATTTGGATAGATAAAGAGAACAGTGATTCCCAGTAGCATTAAACTACAGGGAGTGCAGAATTATTAGGCAAGTTGTATTTTTGAGGATTAATTTTATTATTGAACAACAACAACCATGTTCTCAATGAACCCAAAAAACTCATTAATATCAAAGCTGAATAGTTTTGGAAGTAGTTTTTAGTTTGTTTTTAGTTATAGCTATTTTAGGGGATATCTGTGTGTGCAGGTGACTATTACTGTGCATAATTATTAGGCAACTTAACAAAAAACAAATATATACCCATTTCAATTATTTATTTTTACCAGTGAAACCAATATAACATCTCAACATTCAAAAATATACATTTCTGACATTCAAAAACAAAAAAAAAAAACAAATCAGTGACCAATATAGCCACCTTTCTTTGCAAGGACACTCAAAAGCCTGCCATCCATGGATTCTGTCAGTGTTTTGATCTGTTCACCATCAACATTGCGTGCAGCAGCAACCACAGCCTCCCAGACACTGTTCAGAGAGGTGTACTGTTTTCCCTCCTTGCAAATCTCACATTTGATGATGGACCACAGGTTCTCCATGGGGTTCAGATCAGGTGAACAAGGAGGCCATGTCATTAGATTTTCTTCTTTTATACCCTTTCTTGCCAGCCACGCTGTGGAGTACTTGGACGCGTGTGATGGAGCATTGTCCTGCATGAAAATCATGTTTTTCTTGAAGGATGCAGACTTCTTCCTGTACCACTGCTTGAAGAAGGTGTCTTCCAGAAACTGGCAGTAGGACTGGGAGTTGAGCTTGACTCCATCCTCAACCCAAAAAGGCCCCACAAGCTCATCTTTGATGATACCAGCCCAAACCAGTACTCCACCTCCACCTTGCTGGTGTCTGAGTCGGACTGGAGCTCTCTGCCCTTTACCAATCCAGCCACGGGCCCATCCATCTGGCCCATCAAGACTCACTCTCATTTCATCAGTCCATAAAACCTTAGAAAAATCAGTCTTGAGATATTTCTTGGCCCAGTCTTGATGTTTCAGCTTGTGTGTCTTGTTCAGTGGTGGTCGTCTTTCAGCCTTTCTTACCTTGGCCATGTCTCTGAGTATTGCACACCTTGTGCTTTTGGGCACTCCAGTGATGTTGCAGCTCTGAAATATGGCCAAACTGGTGGCAATTGGCATCTTGGCAGCTGCACGCTTGACTTTTTTCAGTTCATGGGCAGTTATTTTGCGCCTTGGTTTTTCCACACGCTTCTTGCGACCCTGTTGACTATTTTGAATGAAACGCTTGATTGTTCGATGATCACGCTTCAGAAGCTCTGCAATTTTAAGAGTGCTGCATCTCTCTGCAAGATATCTCACTATTTTTGACCTTTCTGAGCCTGTCAAGTCCTTCTTTTGACCCATTTTGCCAAAGGAAAGGAAGTTGCCTAATAATTATGCACACCTGATATAGGGTGTTGATGTCATTAGACCACACCCCTTCTCATTACAGAGATGCACATCACCTAATATGCTTAATTGGTAGTAGGCTTTCGAGCCTATACAGCTTGGAGTAAGACAACATGCATAAAGAGGATGATGTGGTCAAAATACTCATTTGCCTAATAATTCTGCACTCCCTGTATTTTTCCCCAGATAATACTGTAACATTAACATATCTGGGAGACTCAAAGCACCATTAGTCCCCACTAGACCACAGTCGAGTCTCACATTGTAGCAATAAGGTTGCTATTTAGTGGAAGTTGCTTTCAAGAAATTGCACTAATGTTATGTGTGAGAAATGCTAAACCATAATAACAGCAGTAACCTATGCTTATCACTACTATACAGTTGCAACAGTCTTTAACTCTATGGCAGCCTTGACTTTGTGTAACAGCCTCAAGACAGCCTGAAACTCAATGCTGGTGATTAGATGTGCATTCTTGTGTTTTGTTTAAAACTAATGCTGAATATGGCTGCCGCCAGTAGCATTTGACTCTTTTCAAAAAGTAGACATGTGCGATTCGGTTCGGTTCGATTTGGAAATTCTGAAAATTCGGCAAATTCGGAGATTCGGATCGAACCAAATCTCCGAATTAAAATAGTGCAAAATCTACCAAATAAATCCGAATTACTTCGGATTTATTCAGATTTATTTGGATTTATTCGGTAGATTTGGATGGCCATGGATTACACTAGTATTGTACAGTATATTAGGTTATATCACTCTGCTATGGGTAACACCTAATGTACAGTACATAATACTAGTCTAATCCCACCTAACACTTACCGAAATTCCGAATTTCCGAACTGAATCGAACCGAATCCAGCCGAATTTATTCGAATCCGAATAAATCCGAAACAAATCCGAACCGAATTTATTCGAATCCGAATGAATCCGAAACGAATCCGAACCGAATTGATTCAAATTTTTCCGAATTAGAATCGCTCCGAACCGAAATTAGAAAACATTTGAATCGATCCGAACCGAACCGATTTTTTTCGCCATGCACATGTCTATCAAAAAGTGCAAAGATCTGTAAAAATAATCAAACTAACTAAAGTTATAATCTAGCACTAAAATAAACACAAACTACAATGTAGTGGGCTGACTCTGCTACAATAAACCCTGTTTGTGACCTGTTTGGGACCTGTCCCTTAAAAGTGCAGTTAAACCTTTTAGTACCTCATAATGTCCCCTCTCTACTGAAATTCCAATGTTTAAGAACCCTGGTACCATTTCCCTTGCTAAATGTCCTCAACCTAACATATAAGTACCCTATCACAATCATTTACCATAGAAACCCCCCTAAAACTTGAAAAATAACCACAACAAACTCCCAAAAACAATACCCATAAAATCTAAGTACCCACCCAACGTATGCCCAATAACTAACCATAATATTTCCACTGGACCCTGAATTATGAAATCATCCTGATTAGCTTTTGCGGGCATCAGGTAGCGCACTTATTACAAGTTGAAAGTAAAAAGTTTTCACATGAGCGGTAACCCGACATCTACAAAAAGCTGAACCACGGATATCGTTACCACGTTAACATATTCCCCCATAGACTTTAATGGAGCATGAAAACTACAAAAAAAAAATAACACCCTTACTCATGCACAAACCCAACTATGTTTACTCAAATGCACTAACCCAACAAGAAATATTTACATAGAAGAATATGTTCTATTTATTCTTAAATAAATATTTCTATATATATTTTTAGTAAAGATATATATCTATACCTATGTGTATATATATATATATATATATATACACATACACATACAGTATATATAATAAATTCAATTGCACTCAAGCAAATGCATTGACGTTCAACTTGTAATATGCACGCTACTTCCTACACGTGCAGAAAGCCCTAATAAACCCCTTACTGCTTGCACGCAACAGTTAGCGTAATCTAACCCTTAATGTTTTATTTTAAAGATATATAAGGGGGGGCGGAGCCAGCTACTATCATGGCCGGACGTGTTTCTGTGAAGCTCTTGGCTTTCAACTATGAACCCAGAGACTAATTTATACAAAATGAGCCTGAGCTTCTACTATTCTTACATATAACACAAATATCAACTACTCCAAGCCTAGGGAGAAGAAGAGAATACCGGAATGTGGATATTACACTGATCTCAGCTCCTCAGATACGCCACGTGGAGTTGCTGCATATTGTATCCACTATATTGATGCGACTAAAATGGAGGCCTTCCAAGCTTGGGAGCAACGAGTTCATCGCCTAATGGAGGAGCACTTTAAGAGTTTGGCTGATGACATACTATCTCTCCTCACCTCCCTAACGCAGCAGGAGCCTAGGCGCACGAACCCTATGCTGATCGATTCCAGCGACGCTATTACGGAGAGGCCAGCTAAATGTAAGCAGAAAACTGAGACGGAGACAGATCCCCTAATGTCTAGGAACAGCGGAATTGTCCAGCTATCAGAGTCTCTTAAAACATCGGATCCCACAACCTCTCCACCTACCCTGGTCCCAGGGGATGCGGCCAGCCCATGGGGTTGGGAGCTACATATTGAAATTTGGGATCGGTCTGCTTGTATTGATCCGCAGGTGGTTTATGGCCTACACCAATATAGGGGGAAGTCGGCATCACTACTGACAGCACCCACTGTCTTCTGCCCCGCGGTGAGAATTTTAGCTCTTCTCTTCGGAGCCCTACTGGTCAACCTTAGGGCAGATGGCTTCCCTCTTCGTGCATGGAGCATGCTGTATGCCCTCAGCAGTAACCTGGTACTCACACAACGGAACGCACAGGACAAATGCGGTGTGGGTTAGTGAGAGTGTTGCTATTTTTTCCTTTTCTTCCCTCACCGTGTTGTGGAGGACAGCTTGACCCTTATTGAGACTCCCCATGTTTGGTGCCGTCTACATTTTAATGAGCTGCCACATCACCCTAATAGTGTACACAACCGGTAGTAAACTCTTATCCCTACTGCTCAGATATATATATATACACCTTCAAGTTTCCAAGAAATATATGCAGCCTGATTGGATTCACTTATCTATACATGTAATTGTTGAGTTTCAAGATAATCCCTTATGCTCGTCTAGTGTATACAAGACCTCACTGTCCTTCCAGCGTGTAACTTGTTAAGCATCAGTTGTGCTCTTTACCTAATGTTGTTATGTGAATACTGTGTCTGTTAATATATGGTTCCTTGGGCTGGGGCACCTTGATGAGAGCTATTTAACTGGATAGCGATGTCTCACCTTTTATACCAGTGATATGTTTCTTGCTAATGTACCCACCTTAGTATTCCTTAAATTCACCTGAGTTTATTTTCTCCCTTCCCTTGGATATATATGATCTCTAGCTGTGTGGAACCACATGTGATGGGCATAGGGCCCATGCCCAGTCACCAGGTTTCTATTATGTGAACAGGAAATATGTGATTTCTAGTTAGAATGTAACTACCCTTATACTTAAATTTATATAAACGAAAACTGTGATCAGGAAATATGTGATTTCCAGTTAGAATGTAACTACCCTTATACTTTACTTTATATAAATGGAAACTGCATGACAACACTGTTACTTTTTATTGACAAAGCTATATCACCACACTTTATAAATATAATCTGTATTATGAGTAAGTGAGCACTCTGGTTTACTCAGATGAAACATGTGGCACCTACTTAGTAGGCTAGTCCTATCTGTTGGAGTGGAGCTGCCCTCAGATCCACCTTAATTAATTATTATATAGTGACTACCATATATTATCAAATTAATATCCCACCTAGTTGGAACTTAGCTGATCTGGAAAGAGATTAGAAGTTACAAATAACTTGTCCTTAGGCTTGGCAGCTTAGCTCACAAGTACCCTACTAGGTGCTCCTCCGGTTTAACCTAAGATTTAGTGTGTAGACCCATAACTTGCTGGGGGGCACATAGCTATACTGCGATGCACAGTTATAGCCAGAAGATTATCACACTGTCTTTGGTGTAGGCAGGTCCTGCACTATTATTAGCATCTACGCCCTTATTATATACAGCATCTTGATTAAGCTCCATAAACTAAGTTAGCCCTTTGAATATAGTACTTGAGGCCCTCCGGACCAGACATACCCTTAGCCCAATATTTATTTAGAATATAAGGCGTTTACCACACTTCAAATAACCACCTCCCCCCCCCCCCTCGCCACTATCTTATAATGTACCTCCTAGGTAAGGAGGCCTATCTATGCGGTCTTTCTAACCAGTACCGCAACCTACCCCATCTATTTTCTATGTTTCTATGTGCAGCTTTTCACTCTACCATAAAATTGACTCTATTTCTCCTACCTAGTCAAGCGAAACTGTTAAGCTTCACTTACAAATTGAGTTACAAGTTTTAAGTTTAGTATTTTCAACTTCATCACACTACTTATATATTACAAAAACTTGTTTTGCTGTGTTATAAAAAAAATAAGGAAGACACATGAAGACCATTCGCTATTTACACATTGTGAAATATATGCCATAACTATTGTTTATATTTGACTTACTTTGAGAATTTTGAATACATTTCATTGGCAAGTTTGTGTATTATAAACATTCCTATAGATCTAGCTTATGTATAATTTTACATTCCTGTATATTCTCATGTTTATATGGCTTCGTGATAACATGCATGTAACCTTATTGCTTTTTCTTTGTCTTCAATAAAAAGAATATTTAAAAAAAAAAAAAAAAAGAAAAGAAAAAAAGATATATAAGGGGTAGATTCACGAGCTGTAGCGAATCATGTCCGCTCTACCTCGCTAAATGCTGACAGCATATGCTAGTGAAATGCTTGTGCAGTGCCGCCCCCTGCTCACCGGCGGACAATCGCCTGCTAGCTGGGGGTGTCAATCATCAAGATCAGATCGGGATGATTTTAGTCCACCACCTAAAAGGAGAAGTTAAGGAGTAGCGATCTTATGACCGCTACTTTTTAACTTCCGTTTCAGAGTGTAGAATGCAGCATCCACTGCTTAACAAATCTACCCCTATGTGTGTTGTGTGAGTTTTTTTATTTATAGGTTATTTGCATTACTTGTTGCTTTAATATTTCCAAAGATTTGCTGGATTTTAAATAAATTCCTGAAAAAAAAAAAATATTTTTGATTCCAATTTGTCACATCCTGGGATATGTACAATTGCATCTTAGGGCCAGATTACAATTAGTGCTGGTATTATAACTTGAAAGTAAAACGTTAGCGCACAAGCAAAAGACCAAGGAGCTCTAGCTTCAGAGCTTTGGATACCATGACCTCATTAACGTTTTCTCCCCTCAGACTTCTATGGGGTAAGCTAACCCAATAGTGCATAAGACCGATTGTGCTAAACCCATAGTGAGTTAGGAATACTTTACATTCCTATGTTCTTCAGATAGAAGAAAATGTTATTTTTATTTTTAAACATGTGTAAGAATATATACAGTATCTCACAAAAGTGAGTACACCCCTCACATTTTTGTAAATATTTTATTATATCTTTTCAGGTGACAACACTGAAGAAATGACACTTTGCTACAATGTAAAGTAGTGAGTGTGCAGCCTGTATAACAGTGTAAATTTGCTGTCCCCTCAAAATAATTCAACACACAGCCATTAATGTCTAAACCATTGGCAACAAAAGCGAGTACACCCCTAAGTGGAAATGTCCAAATTGGGCCCAAAGTGTCAATATTTTGAGGCTTATCTATCAAGCCGTCAACTGTGCTGCATTCGACGGCACAAATACGCTCACCTAACATTGCAGCTGCGGACCTGAATACGATCTCCATATTATTAACCCCTTAATGACAGAGGACGTACCAGGTACGTCATAGGAAAAAACTCCCTTAATGACAATTGACGTACCTGGTACGTCCTCTGTTGTCTGAAGTGCTGGAAGCGATCACGATTGCTTCCAGCTGCTTCCAAGGGATTGTAGTGATGCCTCAATATTGCCCGAAAATGAAAGTAAAAACAAAAGACCGATGTGGAAGCAGGGGGATCTTAGTTCTTTAGTAAGGGATCTGGGAGGGGGAGGGATGTAGATCATTTAGGGGGGCCAGCTACACTACAGAAAACAAGTATTTCATATAAAAAAGTTTAAAAAAAAAACTATTTTGGGGGGCAAATTGGGTACTGGCAGACAGCTGCCAGTACACAAGATGGCGGCAAATAGGTAGAGGGGGAGGTTTAGAGAGATGTATTGGGGGGGGGGGATCCATCACTGCAGACTGTATGAAAAAAATTAAAAAAATAATAATAAATTATTTTTATTTCAGTACTGGCAGACTTTCTGCCAGTACTTAAGATGGCGGTGACAATTGTGAGGTGGGGGAGGGAAGAGAGCTGTTTGAGGGGGGTCAGGGGGGGATCAGGGGGTGGGATGTGTCAGGTGGGAGGCTGATCTCTACGCTAAAGCTAAAAATTAACCCTACAAGCTACCTAATTAACCCCTTAACTGCTGGGCATATTACAAGTGTGGTGCGCAGCAGTATTTAACGGCCTTATTATTACCAAAAAGCAACACCAAAGCCATATATGTCTGCTATTTCTGAACAAAGGGGATCCCAGAGAAGCATTTACAACCATTTGTGCCATAATTGCACAAGCTGTTTGTAAATAATTTCAGTGAGAAACCTAAAATTGTGAAAAATTTAAGTTTTTTTTTTATTTGATCGTATTTGGCGGTGAAATGGTGGCATGAAATATACCAAAATGGGCCTAGATCAATACTTTGGGATGTCTTCTAAATATAAATATATACATGTCAAGGGATATTCAGGGATTCCTGAAAGATATCAGTGTTCCAATGTAACTAGCGCTAATTTTGAAAAAAAGAGTTTTGGAAATAGCAAACGTGCTACTTGTATTTATTTCCCTATAACCTGCAAAAAAAGCAAAGAACATGTAAACATTGGGTATTTCTAAACTCAGGACAAAATTTAGAAACTATTTAGCATGGGTGTTTTTTGGTGGTTGTAGATGTGTAACAGATTTTGGGGGTCAAAGTTAGAAAAAGTGTGTTTTTTTTCAATTTTTTCCTCATATTTTACATTTTTTTATAGTAAATTATAAGATATGATGAAAATAATGGTATCTTTAGAAAGTCCATTTAATGGCGAGAAAAACAGTATATAATATGTGTGGGTAAAGTAAATGAGTAAGAGGAAAATTACAGCTAAACACAAACACTGCAGAAATGTAAAAATAGCCATTGTCATTAAGTGTAAGAAAATTGAAAAATGGTCAGGTCATTAAGGGGCTAAAAAAAGCTGTCAAAAAGTTGCGCACCAAGTACGGGGCGATGAGCAGCGAAATGTTGTTAACTAACACTCATCGATCTCGCTGCTATTCGGCTTTTTCCCAACTTTATTTATACCCTGTCACTAAACACCACCACTATACTAAAATGTTTAACCCCTATCCCGCCGCTCCCGGACCCCACCGCAACTTTAATAAAGTTATTAACCCCTATCCTGCCGCTCCTGGAGCCCATTGCAATTCTAATAAAGTTATTAACTCCTATATCTCCACTCCCGGAGCCCACCGCAACTCTAATAAAGTTATTAACCCCTATCCCACCATTCCCGGACCCCACCGCAACTCTAATAAAGTTATTAACCCCTATCCCTCCACTCCCGGAGCCCACCGCAACTCTAATAAAGTTATTAACCCCTATCCCCCCACTCCCGGACCCCTCTGCAACTAAATAAATGTATTAACCCCTAAACCCCTGGCCTCCCACATCACTACCACTTACTAAACCTATTAACCCCTAAACAGCCACCCCCCCCACATTGCCATAATTTATATTAAGCTATTAACCCCTAAACAACCCACTAACTTTACATTAAATATTAACTTATCCCTATCTTATAATAAATTTAAACTTACCTGTAGAATTAAAATAAACTATTTTAAACTACTAATTAACCTACCCTAACTATTATACTACAAATACATTAAACTATATTAAACTATTAATTAACCTACCATAACTATTATACTAAAATTACATTAAACTATTTAGCTCTTTTTCAGCCCAAAGTCCCTAACCTAAAATTAAAACCCACCCAATAAACCCTTAAAAAAAAACAACATACACTAACCCCCGAAGATCCACTTACAGTTTTCGAAGATCAGACAGCCATCCTCATCCAAGAGGCAGAAGTCCCCAGTGAAGCCGGCAGAAGTCTTCATCCAAGCGGGCCGAAATCTTCATCCAACCGGGCAGAAGTCTTCATCCAGACAGCATCTTCTATCTTCATCCATCCGGCACGGGGCGGCTCCATCTTCAAGACATCCGGCGCGGAGCATCCTCTTCTTCCGATGGTCAATGACGAATGAAGTTTCCCTTTAAGGTACGTCATCCAAGATGGCTTTGCTTACATTCTGATTTGCTGATAGAATTCTATCAGTCAATTGGAATTAAAGGGGAAAAAATCCTATTGGCTATTACAATCAGCCAATAGGATTAAGCTTTCATCCTATTCTAGTCAGCCAATAGAATGCAAACTCAGTCCTATTGGCTGAATAGATCAGCCAATAGGATGAAAGTTCAATCCTATTGGCTGATTGCAACAGCCAATAGGATTTTTCCCCTTTAATTCCTATTGGCTGATAGAATTCTATCAACCAATCGGAATGAAAGGGACACCATCTTGGATGATGTACCTTAAAGGGAAACTTCATTCGTCGTTGACCATCGGAAGAAGAGGATGCTTTGCGCCGGTTGTCTTGAAGATGGAGCCGCTCCGCGACGGATGGATGGAGATAGATTATGCCGTCTGGATGAAGAATTCTGCCCGGTTGGATGAAGACTTCGGCCCGCTTTGATGAAGACTTCTGACGGCTTCGCTGGGGACTTCTGCCGCTTGGATGAGGATGGATGTCCAGTCTTCGAAAACTGTAAGTGGAACTTCGGCGGTTAGTGTTAGGTTTTTTTTAAGGGTTTATTGGGTGGGTTTTAATTTTATGTTAGGGATTTTAGGATTAAAAAGATCTAAATGCCCTTTTAAGGTTAATGCCCATTCAAATGCCCTTTTCAGGGCAATGGGGAGCTTAGTTTTTTTTAGATAGGTTTTTATTTGGGGGTTTGGTTGTGTGGGTGGTGGGTTTTACTGTTGGGGGTGTTTGTATTTTATTTTACAGGTAAAAGAGCTGATTTTGTTGGGGCAATGCCCAGCAAATGGCCCTTTTAAGGGCCATTGGTAGTTTATTGTAGGCTATGTTTTTTATTTTGGGCGGCTTTTTTATTTTGATAGGGCTATTAGACTAGGTGTAATTAGTTTAAATATTTGATCATTTATTTTTTATTTTGTGTAACTTAGTTGTTATTATTTTGTAACTTAGTAATTCTTTATAGTAGATTTAAATAACTTGAGTAGGGTTAGGTTTTTAGAAATGTAATATAGTTAATTTAATTGCTAATTTATTAATTTATTAACCCCTCTCCCCCCGCTCCCGGACCCCTCTGCAACTAAATAAATGTATTAACCCCTAAACCCCTGGCCTCCCACATCACTACCACTTAGTAAACCTATTAACCCCTAAACCGCCAGCCCCCCACATCGCCATAAACTAAATTAAGCTATTAACCCCTAAACCTAAACAACCCGCTAACTTTATATTAAATATTAACTCATCCCTATCTTATAATAAATTTAAACTTACCTTTAGAATTAAAATAAACTATATTAAACTACTAATTAACCTAGCTATTAGCTATTATAGCTATTATACTACAATTACATTAAACTATTAATTAACCTACCCTAACTATTATACTAAAATTACATTAAACTAACAATTTAGCTCTTTTTCAGCCCAAAGTCCCTAATCTAAAATTAAAACCGACCCAAAAAACCCTTAAAAAACCTAACACTAACCCCTGAAGATCCACTTACAGTTTTCGAAGATCGGACATCCATCCTCATCCAAGCAGCAGAAGTCCCCAGTGAAGCTGGCAGAAGTCTTCATCCAAGGGGACTGAAGTCTTCATAAAACCATACAGAAGTCTTCATCCAGACAGCATCTTCTATCTTCATCCATCCGGCATGGAGCGGCTCCATCTTTAAGACATCCGGCGTGGAGCATCCTCTTCTTCCGATGGTCAACGACGAATGAAGTTTCCCTTTAAGGTGGGTCATCCAAAATGGCATTGCTTAAATTCTGATTGGCTGATAGAATGGCTGCAATGATAGCCATGCAGACCAATTTGATGCAGTGTGTAGCATATGGTCTGAGCACTGACAGGGTGAACTCCACTCTTTCAACCTCTGCAGCAATGCTGGCAGCACTCATACGTCTATTTCCCAAAGACAACCTCTGGATATGATGCTGAGCATGTGCACTCAACTTCTTTGGTTGGCCATGGCGAGGCCTGTTCTGAGTGGAACCTGTCCTGTGAAACCGCTGTATGGTTTTTGCCCACCATGCTGCAGTTCAGTTTCAGGGTCTTGGCAATCTTCTTATAGCCTAGGCCATCTTTATGTAGAGCAACAATCCTTTTTTTCAGATCCTCAGAGAGTTCTTTGCCATGAGGTGCCATGTTGATCTTCCAGTGACCAGTATGAGAGATTATGAGAGCGATAACACCAAATTTAACACACCTGCTCCCCATTCACACCTGAGACCTTGTAACACTAACAAGTAACATGACACCGGGGAGGGAAAATTGCTAATTGGGCCCTATTTTGACATTTCCACTTAGGGGTGTACTCACTTTTGTTTAGACATTAATGGCTGTGTTACAAAGGAAAAGATAGGCAGGCACTACTCTGGGTGTAAAAAAGAAAAAATACCTTTTATTAGCATCCAGTGAAAAAGTAAGGAAGCAATAAATACTAAAATAGGTGCAGACAAACAGACAGTCAAAGAGGGACATTTAATAGTAACTTAAGTATTTTGTAAATTAGGTAATTTGGGTTCATTTAGGGGGGGTTAGGTTAGGGGTTAGGTTTATTGCAGTGTGGGTTAATGGCGGATTAGGGGTTAATAGTTTTAATAGGTAGTTTGTGTTGTGGGTTAATGGCGGATTAGGGGTTAATAGTTTTAATAGGTAGTTTGCGATGCTGGGGTTGGTGGATTTAGGGGTTAATAATTTAGTTATTACTTGCGGTGAGGGTTTTATGGCAGATATAGGGGTTAATAGTTTAATTAGGCTTATTGCGTTGCGGGGGGTTGTCGGTCTAGGGGTTAATACATTTATTATTAGCAGTGAGAGGGGGGATTGCAGATATAAAGGTTTTTACGTGTCGGGCTTATTTTTGGGAGGCATGTTAGACTGTTACGGGAGATTTGATACTTTCTTTACTTTTTTTAGGCGCCGGCAGTTTCTAAAGTGCAGTAAGTCATATTTACGTTCATTTCTGGACATCGCTAGTTTATCAGACTTACGGCACTTTATGAACTGCCGGCGGGGTTTATGTAATACCCTGATGTGCGAGGTGAAATAACGGGCGGCGCAGGTTACAGCGCTTGCGCTAAAGCCTGCGCCATATATGTAATCGCGCTTTAGGTCTAGTAAATAAGAGAGTTTTTCTGGCAAGTGATTAATAGGTATGTCCAAGATTTATGCAAGGAGCTTGTGAAAAAAGAGAAAAGAAAAAGACTACATGCTGTATGTTATTAAATGTATCTAAAGCATTTGGGTCTGTTTCTTTTGCAAGTAGAGTAATTCAGTAGAGTTTTCATATGTACTGGTAACATATCACTGTGTAATATTATTTATGCTGTGATGACTCTCATTTAAATATATGCAGGTTATGATACAGTAAAGAAGTATAATTTGGTATGGTAAATAATAGTTTCCTAATCATGGCTAGGTTATATATATATAATATACATATTATAAATGGTCAACCCTTAAAGGGACAGTACACTGTAAAAAAATTTTTTATTATTTAAATATATTTTTATTGATAAATTTTGTAGTTAACATTAACAAGTAGATGTATAACAAAAATCAATAAAATCTTACCAACCACATAAAACATTGCTACATCATGTTAGCCATTTCTGTGAAAGAACTTGGGGGGAGAGGGGTAGTAGGGAAAGAAAGATGGGAAAGAAACGAGTGAAAAGTTGTAGGGACTTGAAAGAAGGTGCAGAGAAAGGGAGGATAAAAAGGTATAATGTTATTCCTTTGCACAACTGCAAGGACTAGGGTTTATATTTGTAATGAAGTGCTGTCAATACAGATTTAGGATGCTCTTTGCTCCCATAAAAAAATTATATCTAGAATAAAATATCTTTCTTCCCCATATAGCAATAGTGTCTCTTCTCTAGGGATAATACAGGGAGTGCAGAATTATTAGGCAAATGAGTATTTTGACCACATCATCCTCTTTATGCATGTTGTCTTACTCCAAGCTGTATAGGCTCGAAAGCCTACTACCAATTAAGCATATTAGGTGATGTGCATCTCTGTAATGAGAAGGGGTGTGGTCTAATGACATCAACACCCTATATCAGGTGTGCATAATTATTAGGCAACTTCCTTTCCTTTGGCAAAATGGGTCAAAAGAAGGACTTGACAGGCTCAGAAAAGTCAAAAATAGTGAGATATCTTGCAGAGGGATGCAGCACTCTTAAAATTGCAAAGCTTCTGAAGCGTGATCATCGAACAATCAAGCGTTTCATTCAAAATAGTCAACCGGGTCGCAAGAAGCGCGTGGAAAAACCAAGGCGCAAAATAACTGCCCATGAACTGAGAAAAGTCAAGCGTGCAGCTGCCAAGATGCCACTAGTTTGGCCATATTTCAGAGCTGCAACATCACTGTAGTGCCCAAAAGCACAAGGTGTGCAATACTCAGAGACATGGCCAAGGTAAGAAAGGCTGAAAGACGACCACCACTGAACAAGACACACAAGCTGAAACGTCAAGACTGGGCCAAGAAATATCTCAAGACTGATTTTTCTAAGGTTTTATGGACTGATGAAGTGAGAGTGAGTCTTGATTGGCCAGATGGATGGGCCCGTGGCTGGATTGGTAAAGGGCAGAGAGCTCCAGTCCGACTCAGACGCCAGCAAGGTGGAGGTGGAGTATTGGTTTGGGCTGGTATCATCAAAGATGAGCTTGTGGGTCCTTTTCAGGTTGAGGATGGAGTCAAGCTCAACTCCTAGTCCTACTGCCAGTTTCTGGAAGACACCTTCTTCAAGCAGTGGTGCAGGAAGAAGTCTGCATCCTTCAAGAAAAACATGATTTTCATGCAGGACAATGCTCCATCACACGCGTCCAAGTACTCCACAGTGTGGCTGGCAAGAAAGGGTATAAAAGAAGAAAATCTAATGACATGGCCTCCTTGTTCACCTGATCTGAACCCCATTGAGAACCTGTGGTCCATCATCAAATGTGAGATTTACAAGGAGGGAAAACAGTACACCTCTCTGAACAGTGTCTGGGAGGCTGTGGTTGCTGCTGCACGCAATGTTGATGGTGAACAGATCAAAACACTGACAGAATCCATGGATGGCAGGCTTTTGAGTGTCCTTGCAAAGAAAGGTGGCTATATTGGTCACTGATTTGTTTTTGTTTTGTTTTTGAATGTCAGAAATGTATATTTGTGAATGTTGAGATGTTATATTGGTTTCACTGGTAAAAATAAATAATTGAAATGGGTATATATTTGTTTTTTGTTAAGTTGCCTAATAATTATGCACAGTAATAGTCACCTGCACACACAGATATCCCCCTAAAATAGCTATAACTAAAAACAAACTAAAAACTACTTCCAAAACTATTCAGCTTTGATATTAATGAGTTTTTTGGGTTCATTGAGAACATGGTTGTTGTTCAATAATAAAATTAATCCTCAAAAATACAACTTGCCTAATAATTCTGCACTCCCTGTATATACGTTACTTCAGTCACCCATTGGTCAAAAGTGGGGGGAGGGCTTGTTTCCATAATCGAGGAATAATACGTTTTGCACATATGAGCATCAGTTGAAGGAGTTTCCTACGGTAGACACATTGCAATTTAGGGACTTGATTTAATAAAATCATAGTTGCTGAGAGGGATAGTTGTGTGCTTAGTGTAAGGTTGATGCAATGTTCAATTTGAGTCCAAAAAGTGGACAATTTGTTACAGGACCCCCATATGTGGGAATGTGTGCCCGTTTCACCACAGCGTCTCCAGCAGCTAGAATTTGCTCCTGGATAAATTTCATTTAATTTTTGGGGTGTGAGGTACCAACGTGAAATGATTTTATAGTTAAGTTCAGTCAATAAGAGTGAAGTTGAGAGGGAGTGAACATTATGGAAGCATCGAAACCAAGTGTCCTGCGGGAGCTGGACTCGAAGCTCAGCCTCCCATTTGGATGTGTAGGAGGGTAGCTTGGGTGTAGGTGAGACCCTTAGAAGTTTATATATGAGAGAGAGATGAGATTTTTGGATGTCTTTTGTAGTGCATAATCTTTCGAAAGGGCTAAGTGTGCGAAGACAATCAGTCTTATGGGGATTGTTCATAATTGCTTGTCGAATTTGGAAATAAGAGAACCAGCTATGGAAAGGGGAGCCTATTGAATCTCTCAGGGCAATTCTGTGTTTTATTTGGGATGATTCCGTAAGTAAAAATATAGGCATGTTTTTAAGGGAAGCGTCTTCAGACTCTTATATTTGAACTGGTGTTGGGAGAAAAAGAGTGTATTATTCATTATTGGAGTCATCGGAGAGACCGGGGTAGAAAGAGTGTTTGGGTGCTGAATAAGAGAGTCCCATATCACTAGTGTGGATCTAATACAATCATTGGCTGTAGTGATTTAGGAAGCCAGCATAGGTCTCGCATTCCACTTAAATTAAGTAGAGTTGCTTCTATTTGGATCCATACTTTGGAGGGGGGATTATGATTCCAAGAGATTACACGTGTTAGGTGTGTCGCTTTATGATACTGTGCTAAGTTTGGGACATTCAGGCCACCTTCCTCCTTTCAAAAGTACATGGTGTTCCGTGATATTCTTGGATTTTTATAAGCCCAAATAAAAGATTCCAGCATCTTTTGTTAGGTGCGAAGATAATTCCTTGGTAGTGTTATAGGTAGGGCTTGGAATATATATAAATATTTAGGAATTGTCATAATCTTTAATGTGTTTATACGGCCTATCCAGGAGAGATGACCTTGTTTGTTCAAGTATGTAATAGAGAGAAAACATTCATTTGGAGTGTTATATAGTTATCATGGAATAAGTTTTTTTTTTTTTTGGGATGTTTAGTCCTAAATACCTGAGAGAGTTTGTAATGGGGAAGGGAGTTTCATGTAGGATGTAGTCCATTTCTACTGGGCTTAAGTGAGTGGGAATGATGCTAGATTTGTCCATATTTATAGAATAATTGGAAAATTGTTTATAGTTTCCCAAAACTTGTATCAGGGCTGGCAAGGAAGTTAATGGTGCTTGTAGAGTAAAAATTATGTCGTCCGCAAAAAGAAGACATGTTTTTGAATATTGCCAAATTGAATGCCCGAAATGTTTGGATTACTTCTAATTTGGATAGCTAAGATTTCTACCGTAAGAGTGAATAAAAGGGGAGACAGCGGGCATCCCTGCCTAGTTCCATTAGAGATTGGGAAAGACTGTGATATTGAGTCGTTAACCTTGATTGTGGCCGTTGGTTTATTGTATAGTGCCTGTACTCTAGATAGAAATACATCTGAGAGACCAAATTTCGACAGGGCCGACCACATAAATTGCCAGTCGACCCTGTCAAAGTCCTTCTCGGCGTCGGTTGAAAGTAATACCAGGGGGCTAGATTGCTCTTGGGAGGAGAAAATTGTGTGTAAAAGTCTGGTGGTATTGTCCTTTGCCTCACGGCCTCTGACAAAACGTACTTGTTCTGGGTGGATAACTTTCGGTAAGATAGGGCTAAGACGATCTGCTAATATCTTGGCATATATTTTAATATCAACATTTAACAATGAGATCGGCCTATAGTTACTCACAACTCTTTGGGTTTGTACGGTTTTGGGATTACTGTTATCATAGCATCTAAGAGAGATTGGGGGAACATATGACCTTAGTCTACAGACTGAAATAGCTCATGTAGATGTGGGCTAAGGTTTCCTAATAATAACTGAATTTGGCAGGGAGACCTTCAGTGCCTAATGACTTTCCATTTGGTAAGGACTTAATAGTGTTCATAATTTCTTGTAGGGAGATGGGAGAATCTAGTTTAGTTGTGTCTTCCTCTGAGATGGAAGTAACATTTATAGAATCTAGGTATGTCTTTAATTTATCCCATTTGCCCTGTTCAGTGGTATCCCTAATATTATATAATGAAGTGTAGTATGTGACAAAACTATTTATTATATCTTCATTTTTGGTGTATATTGCTCCGGAACTGTGTTTGATGGATTGTATATGGGAGGACAACCTCCGTTTTTTTAGGGATCTGGCTAGTAATTTTCCAGCTTTGTTTGATTCTGTGAAGAATTTAGCCTTTGTTGTCAAAGCACGCATGTGTTCGTTTTCTATTAAAAATTTATTAAGATTATCTCTAGCCTCTTTTACTGCTGACAGTTTTTGTATAGATTTGGGATCTTTTTTATGCAGGTTTTCACTCTTTGTTAATGTATTAGACAGGAGATCAAATTGGGTGGATCTTTGCTTTTTGAGTTTTGCTGTCAACTGTATAATTATTCCTCTAATATAGCACTTGTAAGATTCCCAATTGTTTGCGGAGCTTGTATCTGTAGAAATATTAAATACAAAGTATTCATCTGTGTACTTGGTTAGTTGGTCAATGATGTCATTATCTGTGAGGATGTATTCATTCATTCTCCAGTTTAGTCTAGGTTTTGGCTTATTTGCCCATTTAAAAACAGATTTGACTAGGCTGTGGTCAGACCATGTGGTGTGTGAAATTTTTGAGTCAACTAGTTTTGTCAGGAAAGCTTGGTCGCAGAATATATAGTCGAGTCTAGCATAAGATTTTTGCGGATGCGAGAAAAAGGTGTAATCTTTAGTAGAAGTGTGTACTGTCCTCCATGTGTCAAATATGTTAAGTACTTGGAGAGATAAATTGTTATTCCTAATCTGTGAGTTTCTCAAATAAGAGTGGCCTGTGGAGGTGTCTATCATAGAGTCTGCAGGGAAATTAAAGTCCCCACTTAATATGATAGGGCCTTTAGCTATTTCAAGTAATTTATTAACAACTTTGTGAAAAAAACAGGAGGTGGGCCTAATTGGAGCATATATATTTGCAAGTGTGATGGGTTTGCCATAGTAAAGCCCCACTAGTATCAAAATCCTACCCTCTGGATCCTTAAAATGTTGTAGTAAGTCAAATGGTGTGTTGCGTTTAAATATGGTGCAGACCCCATTATGTCTGGTTGGACCTGAACTAAAGCAGTGCTTATCATAGTATTTAGATGAGAATATGGGTTCATGGTTTTTTTTTTAAATGGGTTTCCTGGATCATAACAATATCTAAATTTCTTTTATAGAAATCATGGAAGGCTATTGATCTCTTTTCAGCTGATAAAAATCCCTTCACATTTTGGGTAGCAATATTTATGTACCCTTCGTTTAGGTTAGTGGCCATCACAAAGGATGTAGATATATGTGCTTGTTCAGAAAAAAGAAAAAGGGGTAATAAAAAGGAAAAATAAAGATCAAGGGAGAAAGAGAAAAAAAAACTAGAAAAAGGAGAATTTGAGAAATTGAGAGTTGTATGGCTTGTAGTTCACTATATTAGTGGAAGTTTGTTAGTTTGGTGGAGGCTTCTAGGCAAGCTGGGCACATGCTCATTGGTGTATTGTAGTGAGAGTACATGAGACACAGAGAAAGGAGGGAGGGAAGAAGGAAAGTCAGGGGGAGAGGATCGAGGGGGATAAGGTATATTATGTATAAACTGTCAGACGTCCTAACATAAAAGCAAGATATTTTATAACGCATATTGTCTTACATTAGTACAGGGGTAACTTAAGGCAGTGTTATACCACAAAACAATCTTAAAACATTCAGAAGCTGAGCTATCATAATCTGACTACATGGTGTATCAAGTCCAAGTATGGACTTGTTCCTTTGTTGGGGCTCAAGGTGCTAGTATCTCTATAGGGCTATTTACTATTTACAGGGGGTGGGGTATAGTAACTGTTGAGGTTGGGGCTGGGAAACCATCTCCAAATCTTTGCCAACCGCAACATCTTTTGGGTAGCCTAGGTGATTAACCAATAACGCATTCAAAAGTTATTATAGTGTTTAGAGCAGCACTAAATATCAATCTGGTCTATCTTTGTGTAGTTGTGCAAATATATAGGATTAGAACAATTAAGTGAGTTATAACATAAACTAAATGCAACAAAACATTGTGAATAACAGGGATCATTTCCTTCAGAAACTGAAAGAGAAACTTAGTAAATATGTGTTACTTAGCATATCAATACTTATGAAAACATAGTAAATAACTGAAAGCAGTTCTTCTTGAGTCTGGAATGGGGGAAAGAGTCAACCCATGTGTATTGTATGATGAACATTTACAACAACATATAGTTACGTATCTCCTTCAAGGTGGTTGATCTTCAACAGCAATGTTGTTGGTTTTTCGTCTTTTAGACAGAGGGGTTGCATTGTCCATCCATGGTCTTCTTTGCGATTTAGAAGCTTCTTGTTTGCCCGGTAATGAGGGTTGCATAACTGGGTCCTGCAATTCAGGCGGTGGAATCCCCAGTTGTTGGCAGAATTGTTCTGCATCCTGTGGAAAGGGGCATTCAAATGTTTTCCCATTTTTAACAGCTACAACTGAGGTTGGAAATCCCCATCTGTATGGAATTTTCAGAGCACGGAGATGGGTGGTTAAAAAAAGAAAAATCTCTCCTTTTTTGGAGCGTTCTTGCTGATAAGTCCTGATATATTTGTATCCGGTGACCCTGAAATTGAATAGATGGTTGTTTTTCTTGCATAATTATAAATAGTTTCTATGTGTTGAAAATTTTGGAAATGTACAATAATGTCACAGGGAGGTGAATTATCTGATGGCTTAGGGCGTAGAGATCTGTGGGCTCTGTCCAGTATGATACCAGACAAAGTGCCAGAATTTATCTTTATGAGATCTGCAAAGAAGGATTGTAAGTAATCTTGAATCTCGTGGTTTTGCACTGTTTCAGGGATTCCTAGAGCGGTTTTCTAAATCGTCCAATTTGTCTTCTATGTCTGTCATACGATGGTGATGTTGAAAAGCTTTAGAGGAGAGGTTTGCAATTTTCTGAGATGATATACAGGGAGTGCAGAATTATTAGGCAAATGAGTATTTTGACCACATCATCCTCTTTATGCATGTTGTCTTACTCCAAGCTGTATAGGCTCGAAAGCCTACTACCAATTAAGCATATTAGGTGATGTGCATCTCTGTAATGAGAAGGGGTGTGGTCTAATGACATCAACACCCTATATCAGGTGTGCATAATTATTAGGCAACTTCCTTTCCTTTGGCAAAATGGGTCAAAGGAAGGACTTGACAGGCTCAGAAAAGTCAAAAATAGTGAGATATCTTGCAGAGGGATGCAGCACTATTAAAATTGCAAAGCTTCTGAAGCATGATCATCGAACAATCAAGCGTTTCATTCAAAATAGTCAACAGGGTCGCAAGAAGCGTGTGGAACAACCAAGGCGCAAAATAACTGCCCATGAACTGAGAAAAGTCAAGCGTGCAGCTGCCAAGATGCCACTTGCCACCAGTTTGGCCATATTTCAGAGCTGCAACATCACTGGAGTGCCCAAAAGCACAAGGTGTGCAATACTCAGAGACATGGCCAAGGTAAGAAAGGCTGAAAGACGACCACCACTGATTAAGACACACAAGCTGAAACGTCAAGACTGGGCCAAGAAATATCTCAAGACTGATTTTTCTAAGGTTTTATGGACTGATGAAATGAGAGTGAGTCTTGATGGGCCCGATGGATGGGCCCATGGCTGGATTGGTAAAGGGCAGAGAGCTCCAGTCCGACTCAGATGCCAGCAAGGTGGAGGTGGAGTACTGGTTTGGGCTGGTATCATCAAAGATGAGCTTGTGGGGCCTTTTCGGATTGAGGATGGAGTCAAGCTCAACTCCCAGTCCTACTGCCAGTTTCTGGAAGACACCTTCTTCAAGCAGTGGTACAGGAAGAAGTCTGCATCCTTCAAGAAAAACATGATTTTCATGCAGGACAATGCTCCATCACACGCGTCCAAGTACTCCACAGCGTGGCTGGCAAGAAAGGGTATAAAAGAAGAAAATCTAATGACATGGCCTCCTTGTTCACCTGATCTGAACCCCATTGAGAACCTGTGGTCCATCATCAAATGTGAGATTTACAAGGAGGGAAAACAGTACACCTCTCTGAACAGTGTCTGGGAGGCTGTGGTTGCTGCTGCATGCAATGTTGATGGTGAACAGATCAAAACACTGACAGAATCCATGGATGGCAGGCTTTTGAGTGTCCTTGCAAAGAAAGGTGGCTATATTGGTCACTGATTTGTTTTTAAATGTCAGAAATGTATATTTGTGAATGTTGAGATGTTATATTGGTTTCACTGGTAAAAATAAATAATTGAAATGGGTATATATTTGTTTTTTGTTAAGTTGCCTAATAATTATGCACAGTAATAGTCACCTGCACACACAGATATCCCCCTAAAATAGCTATAACTAAAAACAAACTAAAAACTACTTCCAAAACTATTCAGCTTTGATATTAATGAGTTTTTTGGGTTCATTGAGAACATGGTTGTTGTTCAATAATAAAATTAATCCTCAAAAATACAACTTGCCTAATAATTCTGCACTCCCTGTATATTCGTGCTCTTCTAGAGTATCTACCTGTAGCATAAGTCAGAAATGTCTTTCTTTAAGCCTGCACATTCGCTCTAACTACAAGTCTTGACCTGTTCTATCAAAGCTTCCATAGTGCTATATGTAATGATGTCGTCTTTATCCATATCAATAGTTTTAGGTTGTAGTTCTATTGTGGCATCTGTGGCTTCACAAGAGCTTTTATCTTGAAAGCTTAGTGTTGTATCTGGGTCTTTGCCAATTTTCTGCTTGTCAGCTTGCTTGAAAAAAGATTTCATGGCTCCTTGAGCTACTGAAGAAAGTTTTTGAGATTTATCACTTCTGGTTGGTTTTCTTTGTGACATCTTGAAGAAATTTTGCAGAAATCTGGAGCAGTTTTTACTTATGTTTGCTATAAGAGAGGATTATGCATGTCCATATCAGAACACCACTCCTTGGGGTTACTGCTCTCACAGAGCGATCACGGGTAGGGGTATTGGATACGACCCACTGTTTCCAGGAACAGTGGGAAGAGGGGTAGGAGGGTGTTCGGTTTTACTTTCTATGCAATAGCTTATGTTGGTTTTCTTGCCACTGTTAGATCGTTACAGCAGAGGATTCTCTTTTTTTTTTGGTAACCATAGAGCAGAGTCTAGCACACAGTAAAACAAACATACAATATCAGTATAAGCCATAACAAACTTTTCTTCCTTGCGCTTTATATATAGAATTTGGTAACATGTCAGGGATTCAGTATGATTGCTGTATTTGAACCTAGCTGCCCCACCATAGATTGCAGAGAGAGGTTTAGCATGACAAGAAAACAAAAAGGCATGCGTGTATACTAAGTCCCTTGTCACAATCGAGCGCTGCAGCATAGGAATCCTCCCTGGCCGCTACAGGTTGAAGTTCATCTAACATCCATAAAGTGAAGATGCGATATTGGCATAAGTCATGCAAAAGTGTTCGCCATTGTGCCTTTCATGATGTTTGGAGATAAGTATTACACTAAGGCCTCAGCATGACTGCTAAACTTCAGACCAACTGCCCCAGTAAAAATTGTAGAGAGAAAATTAGCATAGTAAGAGAGCTAAAAATTGTATTATTTTATAATTGTATGTTTTCCCTTTCTTGTTAAGCCTATGTTTCAGCCTAGGGCTGTGTATATATAGACGCCCCCAGGTCACTATGCGCTTCTGGCTTTTTTGTACAAATGTCTCTGATGGTATCGGTATTTATTTCACCTGTCTTGTGATGTAGATCGATCCAGATCCGTTCACGGATCTCCTGAAACAATCCCCTGTGTTGCGGTTTGCCTGTGGGGCACTGTGACGCAGTGCAAAAAGACCTTGTGGGGGTATAGTGCAGGGGTCTGGTAACACCTGCGAAAACAAACGGATTGAAACCAATGTTGCAGCAGTTGACCTCTGTGTGTTCCGAAGCTCCGTTTAGGGTTCAGAGTCTCTGTGTCTCATTTATGTTAGGGGAGATGAGCTTGTTTGCCCAGCTTACAAGGAGAGCTTTAGTGATGTGCGGCCATCTTGCTCAGCCGCTCGCTCCGCCTCTCTGTAAAATGTTTTTATGTTGATGTGTTTTCAATGATTTGTTACACCAGTTATAGTATCAAATTTAGGAGAAATTGCATTTGCATGTTTATTTGTATATATGAAGTATCTGCTTTTGTGCTTTTAAACCACAGCCTATTACAATAGGTTGTGTTTCAGGTATTATCATATCTCATTGTCCTTATCTGATATTTGTCTGGAAAACTGGAGTTCAGTGCTTAGACAGAGCAATGGAAAATTATCATTTTATTACTTAACTATCTTGTACCACATTAAGAGTGTAATTTCTTCTTCTGGCTGTGTTCACTTAGGCTATTCAATAGATGAGACTCCAGTATACAAACTTTTACTATAAGTGGGAATACCACAGGCTAAATCAGCTATTTCAAATGCCAAAATAGGGGTGAAGGAGCTACTTGTAAAAAAAATGAAATACACTCCATCAGGTAAAATGGATCATTGGGAATAAAAGGGATTTTATTTGTAAATCTGCAACTAGAGTTTATTGGTTTTCTAAAGTGACTGCATTATTAGCATGATTTCATAGTATTGTGAAAGGGTAAAATTTACAAAACCATAGCTAAAGGTTGTTATAGAATTTTAATTATTTGCAGTGTTTTGTTAGAATGTGGTATTTTTCAGTGCTGTATTTCAGTGAGTGTAAGTATATGTGCTTGCTCTCAGGTTTATTGTGTTTTGAGTTTGTGCCAGCTGTTAATGTTTTGTTTTGCATAGTGGACAGTTGTTTTCCATCTTAATTGGCGGAGAGTCCACTGCTTCATTCATTACTTGTGGGAATTAAAAACCTGGCAACCAGGAAGAGACAAAGACACCCCAGCCAAAGGCTTAAATACCCCCCCCCCCCCCCACATCCCTCAGTCATTCTTTGCCTTTTGTCACAGGAGGTTGGCAGAGAAGTGTCGGAAGATTCAGAGTAGTCTCTTATGGAGGGTAGTACTCTTCGCTATGGGACTGGAGTTTTAAGTAGTCCTGTCAGCCTCTCAGTGAGAGCATGGGTGAAAGTTAGAGTACGGAGATGCAGGGAGAGTCTTTCTGCAAAACCATCCTGACTCAGATTAACAGCTCCATAAGCAATCAGCTTTGACGTGTTTCACTGCATGCTTTCTGCTCTCAAGTCCATGTCAGGAGCAATGCTACTAATCTATCACACTTGAAAGGCCATGTTCCTGTTCCATGGGATAGATTCTGGTAAGACCGTTTAATTTTTTATACATGTATGATAACGCTAGAAGACAGGGTCACAGTGTGACTCCTTTTATCTGTATAGAATCAAGGGTAAATATCTCCTCAGGGGGATTATTGAACAGGGGGGGAATAATCTTATATGCTTATTTGATTTTATGTGTGAGATATTATGGGCTCATAGGCTGTTATGGAATATACAGGTTTCACTTTCACTTTGAGAGCCATGCAGCTTACAAGCTTGGCGCGCTTTTTCTCATAGCAGGGACGGTCCTGCATTGTGCACCATGTGATTCTTTCCCTCTTTCCTGCCCTGGTGTCTATCATAGAGGAGTCCGAACTCTCTGTACTGTCTGGGTCATGGGAGGTGGTGAGTGCCCCAGCCATTGAGATATAAAGGTGCAGTTTTTTTAATAAAATAATGTTTTATTTCTATAGTTCTCCAGTTATTGCACTAGCAATGGAGGATTGTGTCACTTAGAGGGCAATACCTCTATTCCTAAAGAGTAATTCCTGTTTATATTGTGAGAAGGCCATAGAACCGTCCCCTCAATTATGTTCCATATGCCTTGATAATGTAATAATATCAAACATGTTTGATACCACTGAGCCGTCCACCTATGAGGCGTTGTCGTCCAGTGGTGTGCGCACCCTACATGCTTATCTCTACACATGCAGTTTCCCGTAGCATTGCTGATCCTCCATCTAGAGGGGCCCATTTTTTCGCCAGGTGTTTTTGCGCAGCTCAGACAGCGGTGTCTCAGGCTACATATTGCACTCCTGCCCAGAGTACATCAGATAATTTATTGGATTTAGCTGATAGGGTTATCAGAAGATGAAGTTCTTTCTAAAACTTCAGAGTATGAACATTCTAGGTCGGAGTCTGCTGCCTCTAAACCTCCGGCTGTGGAGGAACCAGACTTTAGTTTTAGGAATTTGTGCTTTCTTCTAAAGGAAGTTTTTGGCAAATTCAGTGGTTCCAGAGGCCAAATTGCCTAAGAAAACTTTTCTTCCTAAATTGGATAGAGTTTGAGGACAGGGTGGTGCCTTATCCTTCCCTGCTCCTGTTAGATGGCGAACATTGTTAAGAATGAATGGGATTGGATTGTTCCTCTCTTCTCCCTTTAACAAATCGTTCCCGGTCCTGGACTCTCAATGGAGTTGTGAGGTTCTGTCCCTAAAAGGGGATGGTGCTATCTTCATCCTTGCTAAACGTATTACTATCCCGTTTGTGGATAGCTCTTCGTTTTAAAGGGACAGTCTAGGCCAAAATAAACTTTCATGATTCAGATAGGGCATGTCATTTTAAACAATTTTCCAGTTTACTTTTATCACCAATTTTGCTTTGTTCTCTTGGTATTCTTAGTTGAAAGCTTAACCTAGGAGGTTCATATGCTAATTTCTTAGACCTTGAAGGCCACCTCTTTTAAGAATGCATTTGAACATTTTTTCACCACTAGAGGGTGTTAGTTCACGTATTTCATATAGATAACACTGTGCTCGTGCATGTGAAGTTATCTGGGAGCAGGCACTGATTGGCTAAACTGCAAGTCTGTCAAAAGAACTGAAATAATGGGGCAATTTGCAGAGGCTTAGATACAAGATAATCACAGAAGTTAAAAGTATATTAATATAATATTATAATATAATATATGGTTATGCAAAACTGGGGAATGAGTAATAAAGGGATTATCTATCTTTTAAAACAATAAAAATTCTGGTGTACACTGTCCCTTTAAGAGCCCATGGATAAAGGATGGAAACTCTGTTAAGAATGTTTTTTCAACATACGGGATATTTTTTTCAACCAGAGACGGCCATTGCCGTGGTTACTGGAGAAACTACCCTCTGGTGTGACTCCTTATAGGATTTCATCGGAGTGGAGAGGTCCCCTTAACGTTACTCAGGAAAGATTTACGACCTTGAGGGTTGCTAATTCTTTTATCTGTGGAGCTATTAGGCAGATTATTCACCTAAATGCTAAAGGTTTCAGCTTTTTCTGTTCAAGACCATCGGGGCTCTGGCTGAAGTCATGGTCTGTGGCTATGACTTCTAAATTTAGACTTCTTTCCCTCCCCTTTAAGGGGATGATTTTGTTTGGTCCAGGCCTGGACTCAAATTATCTCCATGGTCACAGGGGGCAAGGGTGCCTTTCCACCGCAAGATAATATGAACGAGTCTAAGGGACAATTTTCGTTCTTTTCGTTTTGATAAAGCCCCTGTCAGCAGTCCTCCGCTATGCCTGAGCAAACCAAAAGCTCTTGGAACCCGGCTCAGTCCTGGAATAAATCCAAGCAGAGCAAGAAGCCCGCCGAGTCTAAGTCGGCATGAACGGGCGGTCCCCGGTCCTCTTCTTGATTGTGTAGGGGGCAGACTGTTGCTCTTTTCAGTCGCTTGGTTCAGGGATGTGCAGGATCCATGGGTCCTGGAGGTCATAGCTCAGGGTTACAAGATAGGTTTCAAGTCTCAGCCACCCAAGGGCAGCTCCTCCTCTCTCTCCTGTCTTCCTGACCAGAAGGAAGGGAAGCCTTTCTGGGGTGCATACGGGATCTGTTCTCTTAGGAGTTATTGTCCTGGTGCCTATCGCAGTGAGAGATTTGGGATACTATTCAAACCTTTTCATGGGTTCAAAGAAGGAGGGAACTTTCTGTCCAATTTGGACCTGAAGTGCTTAAACAGTTTTTAAATGTTTCCTCGTTCAAGAGGGAGACAATAGGCCCATTCTTCCCCTCATTCAAGAAGGGCAGTTCATGACCACGATAGATTTGAAGGATGCTCCCGTCACGTACCAATCCTCAAGGACCACTTCCAGTTCCAAAGGTTTGCGTTCCTGGACCAGCACTTCCAGTTTATTGATCTTCTGTTTGGTCTAGCTGGTATAGTGGTGAGCATAGCTGCCTTCCAAGTAGTTGACCCGGGTTTGATTCCCGGCCAACGCAGCATTCTCCAAGTAGTTTTTCGGAGAGTGGACTATTCGGAATCTCTCCTCTGTGTTCTTCGATCCCATAAATGGAAGATAAATCAAGAGAGAGTTCTCTTGTATCTAGTAGCAGGGTAGCATTCTCAGGTACTATAATAGTCTCCATAGACATGAGAATATTTCTAACAGACCAGAGATGATGCAGGCTAGCTTCCACATGTCTTGCCCTCCAGACCACCTTATGGCCATCTGTGGCTCAGTGTAGGGAGGTGATTGGTCTCATGGTGTCCAGCATGGACATCATTTCATTTGCCAGGTTTCACTTTAGACTGTTACAACTGCGCATGCTGAAGCAGTGGAATGGCGATCATTTAGATCTATCTCAACAGATTTTTCTGGACAACCGATTGAGAGATTCGCTCTCTTGGTGTTTTTGTCCAGATCACTTGTCCCAAGGGATGTCCGTCTCAAGACCATCCTGGGTTATGTGACTACATTTGCGAGTCTGTCAGGATGGGGAGCTGTTTGGGGTGTCAGGAAGGCACAGGGCCTATGGACTCAGGAGGAAAAGCTCCTTCCCGATCGCATTTTGGATCTTCGGGCAATATACAATGCTCTGAAGGCTTGGCCTCTGCTGGGTTTGTGCCAGTTGATCAGATTCCAATCAGACCATATATCCTCGGTGGCTTACATCAACCATCAGGGGGAACAAGAAGCTCCCTAGCTATGAGGGAAGTATCTCAGATTCTGGAGTGGGCAGAGACCCACATTTGTTCGATGTCAGCGATCCACATTCCGGGTGTGGACAACTGGGAAGCAGATTTCCTCAGCAGACAATACTTTAATCCGGGGGATTGGTCCCTCCATCCCGAGTGTTTGCGGAGATATGCAAGAGGAAGATCTTAGGACGTCTCATTACCAAGTTACCCAGATATGGGTCGAGGTACAGGGATCCTCAGTCGGAGCTAGCAGATGCATTAGTGGTGCCTTGGAGGTTCAATCTAATTTATCTTTTGCGGCCATTACCACTACTTCCTAGTGAAGTGCCTCGAAACAACCAGGTGTCAGTGATACTGATTGCTCCTCCTTGGCCCGCGAAGGATATGGTTTGCGGACTAGTGGGGATGTCATTATCTCCTCTGTGGAAGTTACCTTGTCGCAGGGATCTGCTGATCAAGGTCTCTTTGTTCATCCATGCCTAGATCCCTGAGGCTGACTGCGTGGAGATTGAACATTTAGTCCTAGCCAAGAGAGGGTTTTTTTGAGAGTGTTATTTTTACTCTTATTCAAGCTCGTAGCTGGTTGCTTGTCGCATCTATCATAAGGTGTGGAGGACCTACTTATTCTGTTCTCCAGGATGATCTGGAGAAGGGCTTTTCTGCAAGTCCCCTGAGCCTGAGGGGACAGATTTCGGCCCTGTCTGTGTTACTGCACAAGAGCTTCCTGATGTGCAGTCACTTGTTAGGGCTCTGCTAGGATCAGACATGTGTTTTGATTTATTGCTCCTTCTTGGCATTTAAATCTTGTTCTTTAGAATTGCACTGGCTCCGTTGGAGCCTTTGCATGAAGTAGATATTAAATTATTATCTTGGAGGGTTCCTTTTCTATGGGCTATTGCTTCTGCATGTAGAGTATCTGTGCTTACTGACTTGCAATGCATCCCTCCTTATCTGGCTTTCCATGCTGAAAAGGCTGTTCTACGGACCAAGTTAGATTTTCTTCCTAAGGTTGTGTCAATTCACAACATCAATCAAGAGATTGTGGTTCCTTTCAATGTAATTCTGGATGTGGTTTGTGCCTTGAAGTCTTATCTTTAGGCCATGTAGGCATTTAGACAAACTTCTTTCTCTGTTTGTTCTCTTTCCCAGGAAGCTTGGGGGTCAGAGGGCCTCTTCGACTTCCTTATCTTTTTGACTGAGGAGTGTCCTCCATTTCGCATTGAAACAGTGGGACATAAGCCTCCTCTGAGGATTACGGCTCATTCAACTAGAGCTGTGGCCTCTTCTTGGGCCTTTAAGAACAAGGCTTCTATGGAGCAGATTTGTAAGGTGGCTACTTAGTCCTCTTTACATACTTTTGCAACATTTTACAAATTTGATATTTTTGCTTTGGCGGAAACAGCTTTTGGGAGAAAGGTTCTGCAGGCTGTGGTGCCCTCAGTATAGGGTCTGCCTCCTTTTACCCTCACATTTTTTCATTCAGTGTCCTCTAGAGCTTGGGTATTTGTTCCTACAAGTAATGAATGAAGCAATGGACTCTCCTCCTATTAAGATGGAAAACATAAATTATGCTTACCTGATAATTTAATTTCCATCTGTGGGAGGAGAGTCCACTACTCACGCCCGTTTCTCCAGGGGGCGGACCTAAATTTAATATTATTCTTCTGGCACCATGTATACCTTGATATTCTCCTACTGTTCCTTGTTCCCTTGCAGAATGACTGGGGGATGAGGGTGTGGGGGAGGTATTTAAGCCTTTGGCTGGTGTGTCTTAGCCTCCTCATGGTGGCCAGGTTCTTAATACCCACAAGTAATGAATGAAGCAGTGGACTCTCCTCCCACAGATGGAAATGAAATTATCAGGTAAGCATAATTTATGTGTTTTTTTTTTTGCAAATTCTTTTATTAATGTTGAATCAGCGTATAAATTATATCATACACGTACATCATACGTATTGAGTATATTAACAATGTCTAAGAGGCAATAAAGATCCAAACCTTTTTTTCATATATTGATAAAACTGGTTATAACCATAAAAGAAAAATTATTAGGAAAGGAGGGGGGGGAGGGGTGGGGGTTTGTCCAGTCTCGGGATAGTGCAAAAATGATATTTTTATGCCATGGGGATTATAAAATTTCGGCTTTCATCTCAGATAGGTCTCTGTGTTCTTTTATATTCATCCCAAGTTGCTTTTATCGCTATGAAACTATCTATGTTTCCTTTTTTGTAAGCAGAATACTCTTCTAATTCTAAGAGCTCGGATACCTTAGCTCTCCACATATCTATTGTGGGAATTTCTTTTGTCCTCCAATTTCTAGCTATCAACATTTTTACACTATTTGCAAGTATGTGGAATAGAGGAAATAGGGACTTGAGTGGGAGTTTGACAGATTTGTTTAACAGCCAAATTAGAGGATCTGGTGGGACAGTCGTGTGGAGTATTTTTCTAGCTTCATCTATAACCTTGTACCAGAATTGATTTAATAGGGAGCACCACCACCACATATGGCCCATGCCGCTTCCCACATGCCCGCATCTAGCATAATTTATGTTTTTAACTTATTTTTAGAGAATGTGGGGCCTATTTATCAAAGGTCTTGCGGACCTGATCCGACAGTGCGGATCAGGTCCGCAAGACCTTGCTGAATGCTTAGAGCAATACGCTTTCCGTATTCAGCATTGCACCAGCAGCTCACAAGAGCTATTGATGTTGAGAGTGTGGTATAACCCAGCATAAACCACACCCTTAGGGGGCGCCTCCAAACACAAATGACATAAAATAGTAGTGTGAAAGGAAAAAGAGAACATGGATATACAACTCTATAAGCACTATATCTACCAAACAATGTCCATAGGAGATATGTGAAAAACAAGTTCCAATGTACAATAGTCCAAAAAAGTGTGGCAGCTCTCGGTTGTAGGATGGTCTTCCTATGATGTTAGATAACTGAAAAAAGAAAAAACAGAGGCACCGACATAGCCTAGTAATAAGTACATAATTGGGCTGTGCTGCTATTAGCCACCTGAGGAAGACCAGGACCTGCTGAGAGTTTTCCAGTCTGCTGGGCGACTGTTAGGTCCCAGTCTGCTGTTAATGCACCTGGAGGTGCATTGGATCTTGTAAGTTTATTCTTTACTTACTTGTCTCTCTGTCTTTACAATACTGGGCTATGTGCATATACTTTGTGTCCACATAGGATATCTACTATCAATCCCCTCAGGGACATTTTCTGGGTATCCACTTCAATCCCACAGTGAGCTGGACCACTGCGAGACTCTGGCCTGCATCAATAGCACCACAGGGTGCGCTGCTCTTGTGAGTATACATCTGGATTTGTGTTTATTGAAGCCACTTATCTTTGCATTACTAGGCTATGTCGGCGACTCTGTTTTTTCTTTTTTCAGCTCACAAGAGCTGCTGGTGCAATGCCGCCCCCTGCAGACTGGCAGCCAATGGGCCACCAGCAGGTGGGTGTCAATCAACCCGATTGTACTCAATCGGGTTGATTTTCGGTGATTCCTGTCCGCCTCATCAGAGCAGGCGGACAGGGTTATGGAGCAGCGGTCTTTAGACCTCTGCTTCATAACTGGTGTTTCTGGCGAGTCTGAAGACTCGCCAGAAACACGGGCCCACAAGCTTGATAAATGGGCCCCTATGTGTGGAAGGGTGCTGTAGGAATGGAATGGAATATTAAATATTGAGGTGTATTTGATTTTGCCTGATTTTAAGTATACTACATCTTTTAGGAGTGCATGAATTGTCTTTTAGTTTGCTGTCATATTGTGTTTGCGTGACACTTAGGGTGTTTCACCTGAACAAAGGGGGGGGGGGGTATTGATGATTATCTTTATGTATTGATGAGTATCTTTATTCATGTGATTGGGTGAGTGTTTTTAAGTAAGAAAATGAACCTAAAATATTTAGACAAGTTGTTAACAAAATATTTGTATTTGCAGGATGAGATCATGGAGCTGTATCCAGAAGAAGAAAACACTAACTAAATTATTTTTGAGTTTTTCATCTGTACAGATAAAATTCCATAGTGCATTCTCAAACATATTCAAGATTGAATGCAAGTAAACCTTTTAAATAATGAGATGCCTGGCGCCTAGGTGAAGGAAAGAAAAGGAAGATAAAAAGACCTTTGTCAAGTTTGTTTAACCACCATACTGCAGTAAAAGTTGCTGAACTATCTTGTTGATCCATTCTTTGCATTGGAAGCTGGTACCAGCCCCAGAACTGGACTCTGGATAATCTATGACTGTTTCCTATGATGTGTGTCTTCTGAACATAAAGACTATCCTTCTCTTGACTGTGCCTTGACTGTTGGAGTTGAGGACCTGTTATGTTGTTACAGAGTCATCCACAGCTAAATTAGGGGAGTATCGTTTTAACTTGTTTACTCATATTGCTTGTTTTGAATTCTCTTGTAATTGTGTTATTTTATTTGATCATATTAGTTATAAGAGGTCATATAGTTTTGTCTGCAAAAAAATATGCTTTATTTATATTAGTATACATTGTAGTTTATGTACTTAAACAAAATAATCCTCCAGCTAAGTATAACTCTAAACCTTGCAGTATTATAACCTATTGCCCACTGAGTATAGAGAATATGTTTGCACCTTTATAGTTTAAAGAAAATGCTGCAATATCTCAGAATATTCTAGACGCTTCACCATTATAGAACACAAAAGGTTCAACAATGTTTCTATACCGCCCCTTAATATTTAAGCGGAGAAGGGATATATGTGTCTTACATTGAAGAAAGGTATGAGAATAGGAAGTTTTGTAGGAATTTCCCATTGTAATCATTCCTTAGTGTATATAGTCAAACTACTCACAATAAAGAGGTTAAGAACACAACCCCAGCATGAAATTTAAATCAATTATACAGAGAAAAATGAGTTTTGGGAATAGTATAATTATAATGATATCAATGGTATATTCTCTACTTACAATGGCTCTTATGGGAGCTGTGTTATGAAAGCAAACTTATTATTCCCTTTATTAACTGGTATGGTATCTGCTATTTGAGTTTTGTAATTCCAGGTGTTTGTTAGCAAAAGGAATTATCTTACCATAAAGATGTGTTTACCTTTAAAAAGATTGTGTAGTTTGAATAATGTTATGGTTGTATTCTTTCCTCATACAGGAGTGCAAGAGAATCTAGGTTGCATAACATAATTAGTAAATTAGTAGTGTTTATATCAGATGAGACAGCTGATTCTACTAAGATCATATTTGGAGAATTATAAACATTACATATAGTAGCTTTGCAGAATAAAACAACACTGGGTTATTTTTTTAGTAGTTCAAAGAGAGTGTGAAGAAATTAATTTTAAAGAAAATGTTTTTATTGTCTGTTTTACTTTTCATTTTTGTTGCAGGGCAGGCCTTAGCACAAGTTACTTAGCATAGCCATACAGCCTCTTGATGAAGTCTAGCAGTTTTTACTTGCTTGGTATCCATGTTTAAGGTATAATTTAAATTGTATAGAGTAGCTGTGAGTTATTCTCTGTAAAAGTATAATTAATGTATTTAGTTTGTATTATATATCCACAATGTTTTCCTGGTTTTGAATGACATAGATAAGTTAAGCTATTAAAGGAAATTGTGATGCTTACAAAAAAAAGTGAAAGAAGTTTTGTTGGGAATAATTGTGATTGTATCAAGGTGCGTGCTCATCTTCTTGTGCTGTTTTGTTTCCTCCTTAGTCTCCTTCTGACTGAAGTGTCTGTTGCTATGACAATCTACCTGTTTCCCTTGTCTACCCCATAAACAAACCATCATACTTCCAGCATGTACCTGCTGATGGACACTTTCTCAGGTGCAAAGCACCCCTACTGCAAATGGACTATGGTATTGAAGCAGAGTGTCTGAGGGAAGTGGAGCTCTAAGAGGACAAAGACTGTTCTTAAAGTGATCAGAGGCCACCCAGAGATACTTGTGCTGTTCCCATGTCATGCTTCACTGTGGAGAGTGTACAGAGCAGGGAAATGTTGATGCTATTTGGGGATGCTAGCTATGCAGGTTGAGAAATACAGATGCAGTGTTGTTTGGGGTTAGATAAGGGGGCTGGTTAGGTCTTTGTGCAGATAGACCACTAGTTTGGGGATGCTGGGAGGTAGACAGAGTAATGGAGAGACCTTACTCATGTGTGGTGACATATTGTGCCCTATTGGCCTATTCAGCATTTTACAACTAAATAATAACTATTATAGCTGTAAATGTGAATGGATTTCTCTACAGTATTCTCACATAGATTCATGTTATACCGTAGTATTAGGCTTACATTGTTGTTAATAGATTTACTAATTTTCTGTGCCTTTTATATAGTTGTGCAATATAACAGGTAGTAAGGGCGCTAACAGCTAAAGATAAGCAAAGTAATCTCTAAGTGGAAATCTATCAGTTAGCAATCATGCTTTCTTATGGATACCTAAAAGAAAGTATGAAAATAGTGTACAGAAATAAAATATTTATTACAAATTCGTATATTCATATAAAATATAGTAAAATGATGGGACGTCTCCCTTATTAACGTAGATTTATGCAGTATCCTAAATCAAGAAACAGTAGCCAACAGATTATACTTGGTAATACGAAACAGTAGCCAACAGATTATACTTGGTAATACGAAACAGTAGAAGCAATGAAAAAATTAACTGTCCCGTTGCTATAATTCAGTAGCAGCAATAGCAGTAGTCTCAATAAAAATCTTATTGGAAATATCCACAATATCAGAAATCTTCAGAAGAGCAACTGATTAGCATTTGCTATCAAAAAACATATGGACATGTGGTGCAGGTATTATCTTTCAATTAACCACCTTAGAGTAATTTGACAAGCTTGTCAGTGCCAATTCTGCGGGACAGATTACCTTCAATCGATTTGATTCAGTCATGCAGTCTCTGCAATAAAGCTCATACCTATGCCGCTGGGGAGTTCAGACGATGTTTATTGGCTAATAGGTTTTCTTACAGCCGCGAGTTCACCCCACGTGACCAATGGCGTCTGACGTCACGGGTGACACTCGAGGGGCTCGTCTTGCTGAGCACAAGCCGTATTGGTTCCTTTATCCCGAGTGGATGCTGTAATGTGGAAACAGTAATAAAACACACCTCTCTGTGGGAGTGTTGCAATGCTTCACCTGCACTTAGTGCTATGCATGCAGGCCATATTTTGATATGGATATAAAAACAATTACCTGGGTTAAAAAGTCTCTATCATAAAAACAGTGTGGTGGTCTCCAACAAAAGTATAAGCCACAGCTTTTGTCGCGTTTCACCCTACTAGAGGGATTTATCAAGATAAGTGTGGCTGTTCCGCCATATTCTTTTAAACGTCATTCTTAGTCCTTATTGGTCCAATTCTTAATTACTTGAATTAAAGGTGGTATTGGCACATTGTTACCTTAAGGTGGTGTCTGGATGTTTAACAATGCTTTTCAAAGCTTCGATATTATATATTGGCATGATGTTGCATTAAGATAACATTTCTGTAATTGAGATCACTTTCCCAAATTTACATTAAACATTTCATAGTTTAACGTTTATTATTTCAGACAGTTAAATTTAAGCTGGTGTAGTTATTCTAAATTCACAAATGTATATAGAAATATTTATTTAAATATAAAAACAACATTTTATATGTGCAAAAAGGGAATTTAAAATATTTCTATTCAAAACACAATAAAGCACATGTAAATTGATTAAAAATTATATTGCATATTTAAAGGTATGTGACTGGGAAGGGCTCAAAAGAGTATATAAATATATGTGTATACATGCATATTTATGTTTATATACTGTATATATATATATATATATATATATATATATATATATATATATATATATATATATATATATATATATGTGCACATACACATTTACACATATAAACACATAAATACACATGTATACATATACCAGTCAAACACTTTGCCATATCCCATATGCATTTTTAACCCTTTTAACCCCTTAAGGGCCACAGCACTTTTCCATTTTCTGTCCGTTTGGGACCAAGGCTATTTTTACATTTATGCAGTGTTTGTGTTTAGCTGTAATTTTCCTCTTACTCATTTACTGTACCCACACATATTATATACCGTTTTTCTCACCATTAAATGGACTTTCTAAAGATACCATTATTTTCATCATATTTTATAATTTACTTTAATTTTTTTTTATAAATTATGAGGAAAAAATGGAAAAAAACACACTTTTTCTAACTTTGAACCCCAAAATCTGTTACACATCTACAACCACGAAAAACACCCATGCTAAATAGTTTCTAAATTTTGTCCTGAGTTTAGAAATACCCAATGTTTACATGTTCTTTGATTTATTTTGCAAGTTATAGGGAAATAAATACAAGTAGCACTTTGCTATTTCCAAACCACTTTTTTTCAAAATTAGCGCTAGTTACATTGGGACACTGATATCTTTCAGGAATCCCTGAATATCCCTTGACATGTATATATATATTTTTTAGAAGACATCCCAAAGTATTGATCTAGGCCCATTTTGGTATATTTCATGCCACCATTTCACTACCAAATGCGATCAAATAAAAAAAATTGTTCACTTTTTCACAAATTGTTTCACAAACTTCAGGTTTCTCACTGAAATGATTTACAAACAGCTTGTGCAATTATGGCATAAATGGTTGTAAATGCTTCTCTTGGATCCCCTTTGTTCAGAAATAGCAGACATATATGGCTTTAGCGTTGCTTTTTAGTATTTAGAAGGCCGCTAAATGCCGCTGCGCACCACACATGTATTATGCCCAGCAGTGAAGGGGTTAATTAGGGAGCTTGTAGGGAGCTTGCAGGGTTAATTTTAGCTTTAGTGTAGGTATCAACCTCCAACATGACATCACACCCACTGATCCCTCCCAAACAGTTCTCTTCCCTCTTCAACCCCACAATTGTCCCCGCCATCTTAAGTACTGGCAGTAAGTCTGCCAGTACTAAAATAAGAGTTTTTTGGTGATTTAAAAAAAAAAAATAAAAAAATAATAATTCTGCTCTGTAGGATCCCCCCTTAGCCCCCAACCTCCCTGATCCCCCCCCAAACAGCTCTCTAACCCCCCCCTCTCTGCGCCATATTGGGTTCTGGCAGCTGTCTGCCAGTACCCAGTTTGAAATCAAATATGTTTTTTATAAAATTTTATTTTAAAAATACTATTTTCTGTAGTGTAGCTGCCCCCCTCAACTCCCAACCTCCCACCCTCTCCCAGATTGTTAAAAATTGTAATATTCCCACCCTCTCTCCCACCGAGTAAAACCTTACAGTTGTTCCATAGTGTAGGGTTCCCACCCGCCCGCGCGCGCACCCGCTCCCGTGCACTTGATCCCGGCCCCCTTCCCCACCGATGGCCGCCCACCCGCCTCCCTGGATGAGCTCCAACCCACCAACGAACATGGCCATCGATGGCCGATGCAGAGAGGGCCACAGGGTAGCTCTCTCTGCATCGGACGGCTAAAAAATGTTATAGCAGGATGCCTCAATATCGAGGCATCACTGCTATAACATGAAAGCAGTTTCAAGTGATCAGGATCGCTTCCACTGCTTTCAAAGACCAACGACGTACGGGGTACGTCCTTGGTTGTTAACTGCATTTTTTTGCAGGACGTACCCCATACGTCGTTGGTCGTTAATGGGTTAAAACATTTTTATTAATATTTATTTTTTTATTGAAAAGGGTATATACTATATGTGTATAATACTTTATATTAATGGGGGGGGGGGGGGATTTACATCTGTTTCTTGCAACTTTTTTAACCCTTAGTTTACTTTAGGTCTGAAGTCACACTAAATATTCTAGCACAGCTTTCAGCTTTTGCTTGAGAGCAACTTATAACTTTCAACTTGTAATACCTGCACAAGTTTGTGAGCATGCAATATACATTAAAAGTATAGGTTGCTCTCGTGCACTAAACACTAAATACATTTCATTAATCTCCGTTTTGTCACGGGTGCTGCCATTAAGGAACTTAGCTTACACTACAGTTATCTAAAGGAGAGTTTTTGCACATGTGCAAACAAGTCAGCACAGGGATGCAGTGAAAGATAGAATTAAACATGGTGGCACTCATGACTAGAGAGAGGTGGGAATAACCTAAATACTATGCTTATAAACTATATTTAGTGTTTCATGTCCCTTTAAGGTAGCAACCCTAGTTGGGGGCACTTAGAACAAAATGTTATCCTATAAAAGAGTGGAGAAGGTGCCACATCACATAATATAGTCAGGATAAAAATCAAGACACACAGGATAAAAATGCACTCACATGCAGTAGAGCACTTAAAATGAAGTGCATAAAGGCAGGCCAGATCCTTGGAGTTGCCCAGCTAACTCGCCTCCTGTCACAGTGCAGGGGACCTCTTCTGTCCACTTGTCAGCACCCAAGGAATCGTCAGATTGTGAGTTGCCAAGTCATTGACTTGGAGCAAATGAGCTGTAAATAAGTCTCACGGACGGTGTAAGGTAGTGTTAAAAAAAAGTGTTTGATATTGAAACACAAAGTATCCAACAAAATGTTATGCCTGTAGTGGTACTTGCAATAAAATGTTATGCCTGTAGTGGTACATGCAACAAAATGTTATGCCTGTAGTGGTACATGCAACAAAATGTTATGCCTGTAGTGGTACATGCAACAAAATGTTATGCCTGTAGTGGTACATGCAACAAAATGTTATGCCTGTAGTGGTACATGCAACAAAATGTTATGCCTGTAGTGGTACATGCAACAAAATGTTATGCCTGTAGTGGTACATGCAACAAAATGCTATGCCTGTAGTGGTACATGCAACAAAATGCTATGCCTGTAGTGGTACATGCAACAAAATGCTATGCCTGTAGTGGTACATGCAACAAAATGTTATGCCTGTAGTGGTACATGCAACAAAATGTTATGCCTGTAGTGGTACATGCAACAAAATGTTATGCCTGTAGTGGTACATGCAACAAAATGTTATGCCTGTAGTGGTACATGCAACAAAATGTTATGCCTGTAGTGGTACTTGCAACAAAATGTTATGCCTGTAGTGGTACATGCAACAATGCCTGCAGTGGTACATGCAACAAAATGTTATGCCTGTAGTGGTACATGCAACAAAATGTTATGCCTGTAGTGGTACATGCAACAAAATGTTATGCCTGCAGTGGTACATGCAACAAAATGTTATGCCTGCAGTGGTACATGCAACAAAATGTTATGCCTGCAGTGGTACTTGCAACAAAATGTTATGCCTGTAGTGGTACTTGCAACAAAATGTTATGCCTGTAGTGGTACTTGCAACAAAAGGTTATGCCTGTAGTGGTACTTGCAACAAAAGGTTATGCCTGTAGTGGTACTTGCAACAAAATGTTATGCCTGTAGTGGTACTTGCAACAAAATGTTATGCCTGTAGTGGTACTTGCAACAAAATGTTATGCCTGCAGTGGTACTTGCAACAAAAAGGCTGATAAAAACTAATGTAAAGGAAGTTAATAAACTCAGGGGCAGAACTACCATTGGTGCAGTGGCTCAAGTGCTGATGGGGCCCATAGTACCCTCTCTATACATAGGCATGTGCTATACAATGCAACATTAGTATTTTATTAATGCAGGTTGTAGGTCCATCTTTTCATTTATCTATTAAACTATATATCAGTTATATATCTATCTATGCAAAATCATTGTACAGAGATACGTGTATATTATTACTATTGCTTACTACTAAGTTACATTTGGAGGGCCCAAAATACAATTTGCACCAGGACACTCTTGGGTAGTTCCACTACTGAATAAAAAAAGAACAGTGTTCCATTTTACAGTTGCATAACATGTGGTGTCTGAGATTATAAATATAACAAATCTTTTAATAAACATTTACCTGACATCTACTCCTGAAATATAACTACTATTTTATCAGGCTGGCATGAAATTTCCTGCCATACTCCTTATAACTCATATGTTCTTAATGATTAAGGCAAACATAGGCTATAAACAGTCTCTCTCTTCCCTCTTGGTCAGGGCCAGCTTTAGGCTAAATTTTATCTTGTACAAAATTACCAAGGATTTAACCCAATGTATCTAGTAACATGTATTGATCAGGTATTTTACTCCCTTGGATTTCAGTAACAGTGATGTTGTCCCTTTGGCTGTCTGTAAGTAACACATACAGAGTGATGATTTACCATTTAGTATCAGTAACACACAATAGGCCAAAATATGCTAGTTAAAGGGACAGTCTACACCAGGATTTTTATTGTTTTAAAAGATAGATAATCCCTTTATTACCCATTTCAAAGTTTTGCATAACCAACACAGTTATAATAATATACTTTTAACCTCTGTGATTATCTTGTATCTAAGCCTCTGCAAACTGCCCCTTTTTTCAGTTCTTTTGACAGACTTGCAGTCTAGCCAATCAGTGCCTGCTCCCAGATAACTTCACGTGCACGAGCACAGTGTTATCTATATGAAATATGTGAACTATCACCCTCTAGTGGTGAAAAACTGTTCAAATGCAATCTAAAAGAGGTGGGCTTTAAGGTCTAAGAAATTAGCATATGAACCTCCTAGGTTAAGCTTTCAACTAAGAATACTAAGAGAACAAATCAAAATTGATAATAAAAGTAAATTGGAAAATTGTTTAAAATTACATGGTCTATCTGAATCATGAAAGTTTATTTTGGCCTAGACTGTCCCTTTAAGATCAGATAAATAGCCCCTGAAGTCCTCTGTATAAACCAATGCAGTTAGGCCCATATAAGAAAAACCTCTCAAGCGCATTTTATTCTAGTTATACACAAGTCAGTCTTAAAATACGATGAACCCCTGAGGCCCCTTTATAACTTATATATATTAAAGACAGGCATATATCAATCTCATTTTATTCTAAGTATCACCAACTGTGGCCTAAATTGAATGCATGCCTGAAGACTCTGTGTGCCTGCTAAATGCACAAGTGTATCGCATATCAGATGATTGGTAACTCTAGTACCTTATATATGATAATGATGATTCTTCTGCGACCTGCACATGCATGTGGTCTTATTTGATAGGACTTTGCACGCATAAAGAAGAGGGAAGGAAAGAGTGAGGAATAGCCTTGGTGCAGCACTGAATAGTAGTTTACTGAAAAAGGAAGGTCAGTGGGCAGGCAATATGATCATGATGTCATGATATTGGAATAAAATTAGCTATGTCACAGCATAAAACCCCAATCATTGTGCCTCCCCTGTGTGACTTTACAGTATATAAATACAGATATCAGATATTCAATGTGTGTATAATAATTTATAAAAAGAAAAAAACACATGTAATGCTTTACTACATTTTTTAAGACATCTACAAAACATACATTTTCAATATTTAATAAAAGAATAAAGTAAATTAGAAAAAACAGTTTACACATAAATTAAAGGGACAGTAAGGTCAACATTAAACTTCCATAATTTAGATAGAGCATGCAATTTTAACCTCTTCAGAACCGTGAATTTCAGAGAAAAACTTGCCCAAAGTGCCAGAGAATTTTTAGCATTTTTTCTTTCACTTTATTTAAAGAGCAATAGAGCCTTTTTTTTACTTGATAACCCAAGGTATTGATGAAGGCCCATTTTGGTATATTTGTTTCACCGCCAATTGGGATCATATATAAAAAAATGTTAACGTTTTCACAAACTTTGAGTTTCTCACTAAAATTATTTGCATATCACTCTTGCAATCATAACACAACTAGTTGTAAAAGCTTCTCTAAGATCCCCTTTGTTCAGAAATAGCACATATGCATGGCTTTCCCATTGCTTTTGGTAATTAAAAGGTTTATAGTTGCAGCTGTGCACCAACATTCTGAAATTCCTGACAGTGAAGGGGTTAATTAGTTAGCCGAGAAGGATAATAGTATTCTAGTGTAAATATTACCCTCCCACCTGACAGCTTATACATTCCCTGATCCCTACAAAACAGCTCTTTCCCCCCACACACACACACTTTCCCCACCATCTTAGGTACTCACAGGCAGTATTATTAAATAAAAAAAATAATTTTATTTTATTTTTTGTTTTCTACAGTGTATAATCCCCCCCTTATCCTCCCACCTCCCTGATCCCTCCAAAGAGCTCTCTAACCATTTTCTCTCCCAATGGTCTCCACAATCAAAGGGGCTGGTAGCTGTCTGTCAGTACCCAGTTTATATATTTTTTTTATAAATATTGTATTTATTTATAAATAAAAAAATGTTTTCTGTATTGTAGCAATCCCCCTCACCCTCCTCACCTCCCCACTCCAAGTGATCATACTGTTGGGCCCCCCTCTCATATTCCCCTTTGCTGCAGTGTAGTGGACCATTTCCACCCTCTTTCCTAGTAAAATATTTTCTGTAGAGTAAGTAACTCTCCCATTCTTCCTCATTATCCCCCCTCTGGTAATGGACCACCCACTTGCCTCCCTCCTTTCCACCCATACTGCCCACGGCACCACTGCTGCAGATACAGATAGTGACACTGTCTGTATTGGCGATCTGGCTTCATATGGTAAAGGGAGCTCCCTTACCATATAAAGGCATATGCCTTCTGTCTTTGGCTGTAGCTTTGGCTGTCTAAGCTGTCAGTCAGGAACAGTATTACAATGTTGGATGTAGGTACTACGTCAACAGGGTACACTGAGCAAAGTACTCAGTGACATAGTACCTATGTCCATATGGTGCAAGGTGTTAAACATCTTCCAAATAACTTATGTTATCTAATTTGTTTCATTCTCTTAGTATCCTTTTTCTAAAAAGTATATTTAGGTAAGCTCAGGAGCAACAGTGCACTAATTAGAACTAGCTGCTGATTAGTGGCTACACATCTATACCTCTTGTCATTGGCTTACCTGTTGTGTTAGTATAGGGTTATGGCTAAAGAAAATTGCATTAAATGCAACATATATACAATAAAATAACGTGTTACACTCATATATACCTTATCTAATAAAACATATTCACATAAATATTAAAAAATAGTTTTAGGGGTTAAAAGGTTTATGGTATATGACAATGTAGTTGAATAGAAAGGGATATAATATATATTGTGACAAGATTCCTTTTGTTTCCTGTCTTGAGACTTTACACTGCCTCACAGTCTTTTAGGGAATAAGTTTCCACACACAAAGTAATGGAGATCAAGCAGCAGTCAGCCTGTTTATTTTGCATGTCACAGGCAATTCAAATGAAAACAGCAGCAAAATATAAAACAAAATCCTGCCCGTCTAGGCACTAACTAAACATACAACAACAGTGTCTAACTAGTGCCAGTCAGCTAGTCTAGAACTGACAAAACTAACATAAAACAAACAAAGTTAAAGGCAAAAGATGTTTACCTTAATGTATAGGGCATTCAAAAAGCAGGCAGCTGCTCCTCTTTTCTACAGTGAGGAAGTGAAGGCCCTGAACTAACTCAGACTTCAGGCTTTATAGCAGCATGATTGCACACCTGTGTACTGCTGCAGGGTCTGAGAAACTGATTAGCTGCAAATCCTGGACTGTAACCTAAAGTAACCAAGCTGTGACAGAATCCCTTTCCTCACATACCTGCCTTCTATGACAAAACCATGGGATCTGTCACATAGCTTGGTTACTTTAGGTTACAGTCCAGGATTTGCAGCTAATCAGTTTCTCAGACACTGCAGCAGTACACAGGTGTGTAATCATGGACATCATAAAGTATGTTCTAGACAACCCATCTTGCCATAGCTTGACCCAGCTCTGTGATCAATGGTAAAATTAAAGGGTTGTAAACTCAAGAACCACCTAGTGGCCCTTGCATTTTTTTCTTTATTTTGGCACAGCCCACTTAAAGGAGCATGATCAGTAACCAGACAGTATTTACCAAGCAAGTAGTATTGAAGGGCTTCTAATGCCCATTTGATTGCAAGGATTTCCTTTTCCACAATAGAATAATTCTCCTCTCGTGGTAGAAGCCTCCAGCTAAGATAAATGATTGGATGCTCTGCCCCTTGGTGTTCCTGGAAAAGGACTGCTCCTAAGCCTACATCTGAAGCATCTGTTTAAACTCTTTAGAGAAATCTGGTGCTTCCAGAACAGGAGTAGAGCAAAGGGACTCTTTTAGCTTTTGGAAGGCTTGCTCTGTCTCTGTAGTCCACTTAACTTTAACTGGACTTCTTGCCCTAGTGAGATCTGTTAGTGGGGTTGCCATTGTTGAAAATCCAGGAACAAACCTCCTGTAGTATCCTATAAATCCCAAAAAGTTTCTTTCTTGTTTTTTGGTTACTGGCCTTGGCCATTTCTGGATGGCATCTATATTTGCAGTTTTGAGGTTTCACTAAACCCCTTCCAATGAAGAACCTTAAATATTTTGCTTCTTTCAACCATAAAAAAAAACATTTAGCTGGGTTGGAAGTAACTACTGATGGCATCGAGAACAGCTTGGACTTTTGGGAGATGAGACTCCCAATCCTCACTATGGATGACCACACATAGTGAATATGGGGTTTTAAGACTTTATTCATTAGTCTTTGAAATGTAGCTGGGGCCCCATGCAACCCAAAAGACAAAACTGTGTATTGGAAGAGCCTATCCGGGGTTGAAAAGGCAATTTTTTCTTTTACCCATTCTGTGAGGGGTACCTACCAATACCCCTTTGTCAAATATAAAGTAGAAATATAGCGAGCCCTTCCAAGTTTCTCAATCAATTCATCAACCCTTGGCATAGGATAGGTGTAGAATTTTAAAATTACATTTAGTTTTCTGTAATCATTACAAAACATTATGGACCCATCAGGTTTAGGTACAAGGACGATAGGGCTATTCCAGTTGCTGTGGGACTCTTCGATCGCCCCAAGCTCAAGCATCTTTTTTACCTCTGAGCTAATAGATCCCCGTTGAGCTTCAGGAATCCTGTAAGGCTTAAGATTCATAATCTTCACTGCTTCTGTAATTATATCATGTTTTATAAGATCTGTTTTCCCAGGCACTTTAGAAAACACATCTTTGTTCCTTATTAAGAAATCTTTAACCTCTTGTCTTACGGCAGGATAAGCCATCGGACACATTTACTTCTGAGGACATGTCAGTAGAGTGTGTTATTGCCCCTGATGCTAGCAAGGCCTCCCTATCCTTCCAGGGTTTAAGTAAATTGACATGGCAAACTTGTTCAGGTTTTCTTCTACCTGGCTGGCTTATCTTGTAATTCACCTCTCCCACCCTCTCAATTACTTAATATGGACCTTGCCAGGTGGCAAGAAACTTATTTTCTACATTAGGAATGAGGACAAGTACTCTATCACCCTGATGAAAAACACGGACTCTGGCATTACGATTATAAGTATTTTGCTGGATTCCTGGGCCTTTTTCATGTGTTCCACTACTATAGGCCTAATTGCAGCTATGCGATCCTGCATTTGAGTAATGTGTTCTATGACACTATGGTTAGGGGGTGGTCTCCTGTTCCCAGGTTTCTTTAACTATATTGAGTAAGCGCCTAGAGTGTCGCCCATACAACAGCTCGAAGGGGGAGAAACCTGTAGAGGACTGAGGAAACTCCCTAATGGCAAACATTAAATATGGGAGCAAGTGGTCCCAATTCTTTCCATCTGTGTCAATTGCACAACGTAGCATGGTCTTAAGTGTCTTATTGAATCTCTCCACCAAGCCGTCTGTTTGGGGGTGATACACAGAAGTTTTTAACCATTTTATTTTAAGGAGTGTACACAACTCCTTCATAACTCGGGACATAAAAGGGGTTCCCTGATCAGTAAGGATTTCTTTTGGGATTCCCACCCGACTAAATATATGTACTAGCTCTTTTGCTATGGATTTAGAGGAAGACTTACGAAGAGGTATAGCTTCTGGATAACGTGTGGCATAGTCTAAGACCACTAATATATACTAGTGTTCTCTAGCTGACTATGGTAAAGGCCCCACTATATCCATAGCAATCCATTCAAAGGGAACATTGATTATGGGCAGTGGAATTAACAGACTACAAAACACCTTAAAAGGGGCTGTGTGCTGACATTCGGGACATGAGGAGCAATAACTTGTTATATCAGCCATTATTCCTGGCCAGTAAAACCTCTTAAGGATTCTCTCTTTTGTTTTTTCTACTCCTATGTGTCCTCCTAGTAAATTGCTATGAGGCAGATTTAAAGGGACATAATACTTATATGCTAAATCAATTTTAACTGATACAGTATAACTGTAAAAAGCTGACAGTAAAATATCCCCTGAGCATCTCTATGTAAAAAAGGAAGATATTTTACCTCACAATTTCCTCAACTCACCAGAGTAAGTTCTGTGTAAAAAGTTATACTCAGCTGCTGTCAAAATGTTAGTGTGGGATACAGCACCTTTATCTTTTCTTTCCTGTGGCAAGGAGTAGGACTAGCCAGGTCCCAATGTGTAAATGCAAATAAGTAGATTTCCAGCCTCCAGGGAAAAATTAAAAGACCTTTATTTCTTTTTCACAGGGTCCATGAAACAAAGGACAATGTTTCAAACCACACACTGGTTCTAAGTCATGTCTGACATGACTTAGAACCAGTGTGTGGTTTGAAACGTTGTTGTTTGTTTCATGGACCCTGTGAAAAAGAAAAAAAGAAATAAAGGTCTTTTAATTTTTCCCTGGAGGCTGGAAATCTACTTATTTGCATACTCAGCTGCTGCCCAGCTGCAGGTAAAAAAAAAATAAAAAAAAAATGAAGAAATAAACAGCAGCCAATTAGCATCAACAGTGCTGAGGTCATAAACTCTCTTACTGTTATCTCATGAGATATCACTTAACTCTAATGAGATTTCATAGTAAACTTCCTTAAACTGAATAGGGAAATAAGATGAGTGTGCACGAAAGCTCACTCCCTTAGCTGTCCCGGGACAGACATACTGATTTGCTGCTTAGAAGTCCTTTACAATGGGATGTGGCTACTGAGGAACTTTTGAGGTAAAATATCTTTCTTTTTTACATAGAGATGTTCAGGTGATATTTTCTAATCAGCTTTTTACAGCTATGCTGCATCACTTTCAAGTGTTTCAACATTTGGGTATCATGGTCCTTTAAGATAGTATTTCTAAACACCTTTGGTACAAGTAACTGCCTAATTACATCTGCTCCTTTTTTGTCTATTCGATATAGTAAGTTATTAGACACTTCAAAGTGTGGAAAAGTAAGCAGCCTAATTCCTGTACTACTCCATTTGTAACTCAAACATTCTTTCTAGCTTCGGCTAGAGTGGGGTCTTCCCACTGGGACCTTCTGAAATCCTCCTGACTAGTCTGTAGGTGGACCAACTCAGTTTCAGGACTATCATCTGGGTTGTTTCCATCAGGATTTAAATTCTCTCCCAACAGAGTAGTCATGGGGAACAGAACCTTAGCCTTATTTTCCATTTCTACTACTTCTTCCACTATGTCAACCTCTGAGAATGGGAAGTCCTTCGAAGACACAACTTCCTTTTCAACAATTTTCCTTCTGGATTAATTTCCTTTTTCTAACAGAGCCCATAAATCAAGAAGCTTTGGAAAATCTCTTCTAATAACAACATCATGTTATAGTCGGGGGTAATTCCCCCACACTATAATTTATAGACCCAAAATGGGTCCCAAACTCAACTTCAGCTGTGGGGTATTCTCGGGTATCTCCGTGAATACAAATAACGTTCAATGTCTTTGTTTAATCATTTTGTAGTTAGGTATAAGTCTTTCTAAGACTAAAGTTACTACACTTCCTGAATCAAGTAAGGCTTTAACCCTTCTTTTGTTTACCAGACTGTACACCAGGGATGACTATTTAGATACCCCTCAGTATTAGAGACAACAATGAGTAAGGAGTTGCTTCTTTACTCATACTACACTGCATTGGTTCTATCTGTAGAGGACACTCATATGAAAAATGGACTGTTTCGCAACATTTAAAACACTTTATTAAAGAATTCTTAGCCCCTTTAACAAAGTCCGTAGACTGGTAACAATTTCTGGAACCCTGGAATTCATTGTGTGGTTCCTCCATTCCTTTTGGTTTTACTACAGTCTTGCAAACTTTAGTGGATCTGTGGGCCCTCATGTTGGTGCGCTGTTCAGTATGAGTTGGCATTGACAATTCTCCAACTGCAATATACCTCTCTACCAGGGCAACCAGTTCCTCAGCACTATGGGGATCACATTGACCCACCCAGCTGTGAAGAGGTATTGGTAGACTTCTCAAGAATCTGTCCATTACTAAAATTTCAACAATACGGCTGGGTTTGTTGCTTTTTGGTTGTAACCATTTTCGAGTAAGGTGAATAAGGTTAAACATTTGAGACCTTGTTGATGTGCCAGAGCAGAATGTCCAAATATGGAATCTCTGGGCATGTATTGCCGATGTCATCGTTGGCCTGTTCTGGCTCCAGGTCATAATATGCTTTTTGGGGTTCCCCAGTCAGGAAAGGGGCTGGCCCATTGCACAGTTGGCCACCTCTCTCTCTCTGCAGTACGTTAAAAAATTAATAAATATGCCTCTATGTCATCGTCAGGCACCATATTTTGTAGATAATGACTTGCTTGCACATGTTTAGCTCCTGGGGTTATTGTATCAGCAGTTCCTTCAAGTCTCTCTGACAAAGACCGGAGCTCCTGTTGTACAGTCAGAGTGGCCTTCCTCTGTTCAGCCAAAACTAGCTGACTTGCTTCTGCTTGTGCAGTCACCATCTGTTGCATAAGAGCTTCTGTGCTATCCTTCTGAGTTTTAGTTAGTGCAGCAACTCCCTCCGCCTGGACCAGGACCAACTGTTGTAAGGCAGCAATAGTCTCAGTGGTTTTCACATTTGCCTCTTGTTGAACGCTGTGGAGTGCAGTATTGCTTTAAAAAAGTCCTCCATTTTATTAACAGAGAAAACACTTATGCCCTCAGACTTTCAGTGCAGCAAGATTCCTTTTGTTTCCTGTCTTGGCACTTTACACTGCCACACAGTCTTTTAGGGAATAAGTTTCCACACACAAAGTAATGGAGATCAAGCAGCAGTCAGACTGTTTATTTTGCATGTCACAGGCAATACAAATGAAAACAGCAGCAAAACTGTCAGGAACTTAGTGATGGGTTATACTACCTATGCTAATCATCTTACATATTCTCCTTTTCTGTTACTTCTCCTTTAATTCTGGGAACCTCCTCCATACATCCTCTATAAATAGCCTTCTATTACTTAGCCTACTGCTTGGTATTGTCTCTGTTTCCTACAACAGTGTATCCTCAGCCAATCTGCTTACTTTACTACGAGTAATTTGTTTAGCTAATTCCTGCACTTGCTCCGTAGTACCTTGAGAGGTTACCTTCTACGCTAACCGGAACATCCTTCTCATTTGCAAGACCACGCCAGACTTCTCTAACTACCAGCACGGACTTCCTTTTGCGGTGACGTCACATGCCGACTTCACACTCGCTTCTCTCTCTGCTGTATGCAGCTATGACTCACACAGCCAGCAAGGTAAACGGTTGCTACCTAAACCAAAATCCTGATGATTGTTAATTACTGAACTTACTACTGAAGCTAAATTGTTGCTAGTGTTTGTTTCCTTATTACGCATTCCTCAGTAAGCATTACTTTTATTCCTAGGCTCAAATGCTACAATGTTCCATACCATTACACTGTACCTGTGATTTAACTGTTATTTATGTTCCTCTGCAACCTACAGACACATAGATACTCTCTAACCTTTACCCTAGTGTATACACTTATTGAAGGAAGGTAACTTAAGAGAAAAACCCTGCTGCATTATTAGTGAATCTCGCACAGGTGGCAGCAATAGTGTTCTTCCCTCTTAATACAACCTACTACTAATGCTCAATGATTACTGGAGGGTTTACATTACTCTTATGAGTAGTTGATGTTTTATCCCAGAAATCAATCTGCAACACAGCAATCATTTATTTCCATCCCAGCAGTTGTGGTTCATAACTTAGTTTATCCTTATGTTACAGACCAGACTTGCAACTGAGGCCTGACAAAAACATAAAACAAAATCCTGCTCATCTAGGCACTAACTAAACATACAACGACAGTGGCCTCCATTACATATGCAGCGTCGCTCGCAAAAGCCGGCGATGCCGGTTTTTGCACTGTTTTGGTATCACATATACGGCATAGCATACAAGTTACGCCCGTATATTTTACCCGTCGCTTGCAATTTTTACTCCCATAGGCTAACATGGGACTGCGTTGTAAATCGGTATCCAATATCCAGCGCAAGGCCTTACGTGGCGAAAATGGAGAAATCTTACTCCATTTTTACCTCGCCATAAAAGGCAGCCGTAGCAGGCCTTGCGCTGAGTATGGTAGCACCGTAACTCCCGAAAATGCCTGCAAAAATAAACTAACACCTAACGCATGCGCAATGTCTATCTACCTGTCATCCGCAATCCCCCACCACAATAACTAATAAAGTCTATTACCCCTAAACCGCCATAGCCCACACTGCATTAAACTTTTTCTAGTATTAACCCCTAAACCGCCATAGCCCACACCGCAATAAACCTATTCTAGTATTAACCCCTAAACCGCCATAGCCCACACCGCAATAAACCTATGCTAGTATTAACCCCTAAACCGCCATAGCCCACACCGCAATAAACCTATGCTAGTATTAACCCCTAAACCGCCATAGCCCACACCGCAATAAACCTATTCTAGTATTAACCCCTAAACCGCCATAGCCCACATAGTCTACTAAATGTATTAACCCCTAATCTGCCGCTGCCAACGTCGCCGCCACTATAATAAAGTTATTAACCCCTAAACCTACGTCTAACCCTAACACCCCCCTAACTTAAATATTATTGACATAAATCTAAATAATATTACTATTATTAACTAAATTATTCCTATTTAAAACTAAATTCTTACCTATAAAATAAACCCTAAGATAGCTACAATATAATTAATAATTACATTGTAGCTATTTTAGGATTTATTTTTATTTTACAGGCAACTTTGTATTTATTTTAACTAGGTACAGTAGCTATTAAATAGTTAATAACTATTTTATAGCTACCTAGTTAAAATAACTACAAATTTACCTGTAAAATAAATCCTAACCTAAGTTACAATTACACCTAACACTACACTATCATTAAATAAATTAAATTAATTAACTACAATTACCTAAAATTAAATACAATAAAATTAAATAAACTATAGTACAAAAAACCCCACTAACGGCTAGATTTAGAGTTCTGCGGCCAAAGGGGTGCGTTAGCTACGCGTGCTTCCCCCCCCCCCCCCATGCACCTTTTAAACAATGCTGGCATTGAGAGTTCTCTGAAGGGCTGCGTTAGGCTCCAAAAAGGGAGCGTACAGGCATATTTACCGCCACTGCAACTCTCAATACCTGCTTACGGACGCGGCCAGCTTCAAAAACGTGCTCGTGCAAGATTCACCCCATAGGAAACAATGGGGCAGTTTGAGCTGAATAAACACCTGCAAAAAAGCAGCGTTCAGCTCCTAACGGAGCCCCATTGTTTCCTATGGGGAAACTCTTCCTAAATCTGCACCAAACACTCTAACATGAACCCCGAGTCTAAACACCCCTAACCTTACACTTATTAACCCCTAATCTGCTGACCCCGCTATCGCTGACCCCTGCATATTATTATTAACCCCTAATCTGCCGCTCCGTACACCGCCACAACCTACGTTATCCCTATGTACCCCTAATCTGCTGCCCCTAACATTGCCGACCCCTATATTATATTTATTACCCCCTAATTTGTCCCCCCCAACGTCGCCGCCACCTACCTATGTACCCCTAAACCGAGGCCCCCCACATCGCAGCTACTCTATTAAATTTTTTTAACCCCTAATCTGCCGACCGCACACCGCCGCTACCTACATTATCCCTATGTACCCTTAATCTGCTGCCCATAATATCGCCGACCCCTACATAATATTTATTACACCTAATCTGCCCCCCCCAACGTCGCCGCCACCTACCTACAGTTATTAACCCCTAATCTGCCGAGCGGACCTCACCGCTACTCTAATAAATGCATTAACCCCTAAAGCTAAGTCTTACCCTAACCCTAACACCCTCCTAAGTTAAATATAATTTTATTCTAATGAAATAAAATAATTCTTATTAAATAAATTATGCCTCGGTTTAGGGTACATAGGTAGTTTATGGGTGTTAGTGTACTTTAGAGCACAGTAGTTAAGAGCTTTATGAACCGGCGTTAGCCCAGAAAGCTCTTAACTTTTGGCTTTTTCCTGCTTCTGGAGTCTTGTCATTAGATTTCTAATGCTCACTTCAGCCAAGACTCTAAATACCGGCGTTAGAAAGATCCCATTGAAAAGATAGGATGCCCAATTGGCGTAGGGGGATCTGCGGTATGGAAAAGTCGCGGCTGGAAAGTGAGCATTAGACCCTTTCCTGACTGACTCTAAATACCAGCGGGCGGTAAAAACCAGCGTTAGGACCCCCTAACGCTGGTTTGGACGGCTAACGCAGAACTCTAAATCTAGGCGTAAATTACAGAAAATAAAAAAAATTACAAGAAGTTTAAACTAATTACACCTAATCTAAGCCCCCTAATAAAATAAAAAAGCCCCCCAAAACAATAAAATTCCCTACCCTAAACTAAATTACAAATAGCCCTTAAAAGGGCTTTTTGCGGGGCATTGCCCCAAAGTAATCGGCTCTATTACCTGTAAAAAAAGAAATACAAGCCCCCAACATTAAAACCCACCACCCACACACCCAACCTTACTCTATAACCCACCCAATCCCCCCTTAAAAAAAATCTTACACTAACCCCTTGAAGACCACCCTACTTTGAGCCGTCTTCACCCAGCCGGGCAGAAGTCTTCATCCGATCTGGGCAGAAGAGGTCATCGAGCCAGGCAGAAGTCTTCATCCAAGCGGCATCTTCTATCTTCTTCCATCCGACGAGGAGTGGCTCCATCTTGAAGACATCCGATGTGGAGGATCCTTCCTGGCCGACGACTAACCGACGAATGAAGGTTCCTTTAAATGATGTCATCTAAGATAGAAGACAATAGGAATTAAGGTAGGAAAAATCCTATTGGCTGTTCCAATCAGCCAATAGAATGTGAGCTCAATCCTATTGGCTGATTGCATCAGCCAATAGGTTTTTTCCTACCTTAATTCTGATTGGCTGATAGAATTCTATCTTAGATGACATCATCAGCCAATTGGAATTGAAGGGACGCCATCTTGAATGACGTCATTTAAAGGAACCTTCATTCGTTGGTTAGTCGTCGGCCAGGAAGGATGCTCCGCATCGGATGTCTTCAAGATGGAGCCGCTCTTTGTCAGATGGAAGAAGATAGAAGATGTCGCTTGGATGAAGACTTCTGCCTGGCTGGAGGACCTCTTCTGCCCGGATCGGATGAAGACTTCTGCCCGGATGGGTGAAGACGGCTCAAGGTAGGGTGGTCTTCAAGGGGTTAGTGTTAGTTTTTTTTAAGGGGGGATTGGGTGGGTTTTAGAGTAAGGTTGGGTGTATGGGTTTTAATGTTGGGGGGGTTGTATTTCTTTTTTTACAGGTAAAAGAGCTGATTACTTTGGGGCAATGCCCCGCAAAAAGCCCTTTTAAGGGCTATTTGTAATTTAGTATAGGG